>NC_135814.1:25118578-27518578 GCF_964213995.1 Mustelus asterias | reverse complement strand
CTCAACATGTTCTGAACAGAGAAGAAAAATAATCAGAAGAGTCACAACTAAAGAATCAGCTTCAAAGGCCAACATTTGGCTCTTTTCACCATCCTGAAACATCGCATTAAAATTGAGAGATCTGCAGCTCATCAATTCAAGCAGCCATTGTTTATAAATGTTCAAGGCTGAGCATGCGTGCCACTGCAGTGGGTGCACTCTAAGGCACAGGTGAACCCTTTTGACTTTAAATAAATGGTGGCACCATCTTGAATTTCAGCAATTTCTTAAAGCTGTATCTGCACTTTAAAATTTTTAACTATGGATCAAAAATTCAACTTACCAGATCGGTTTGGATTTATCTAAGGGTTAAACCTAATGAAAATAGGGTGTCCTGGAGAAGAGTGTTTTTTTCACGAGCGGAGTAAATCAAGTCTAAGATGGAAGTCAGAAAAGTCGAGGTATTAATACCTTTTTATACAAGTTTGGTGAACTTGCTGATTAATTAATCCGAGTTCAGCGAATTGATGAATCCTTAGCTAGCTTCGAAGGAATATTAAAAACCTTTGACAAATATTTTAATCTTCAATTTGAGGAGCACTCATTACTCAAGTAAACCACAGAAGGGTGCCAGGGAACTTTCTGGAAGTCTCAAAAATATATATTTTTGGAAATGTTGACATATTATGGGAATTGTAACAACAGATGACAGTGCGGACAATGTAGCTTACTGTGAGTGAAGGAAAGCTTTCTGATGGACCCAAAAAAAACAAATTATGTGAAAGGAAAATTAAATAATGTTGCTGAATGTTCAAAACAGAACTAAATTGGAAGATTTGAAACTGAGGATTCAAACTCAGTGAATACCATGGGAAATGCATGAGGCACTAAAATCATCAATGAACCAAACTGTTCAAGATCTAAACAATTGTTGAGAGGTCACAGAGGTACAAGAAAGAGAGTGCAGAGCTGAAGAAAATGGCTGGACATTTGGAAAATGACTTGGAAAGGCATTACATTTTCAAGGAGATATAAGAACAGCTAAAAACAAAGAACCTAGAATGGCAAGAGAAAGTACAAGTTCTCATAAAAGAACGGATCACATGAATTGATGGTGATGTCATTAGGGTGCTGCACAGGCTGCTGTTTTAATTTTGGTTTCTCTCTGCACAAGCCAGAACTCCGAGAATAAATCTGTTGCTGTTAGTTTGAATCTACGTGTGCAAAACATGGGCAGGATTTTATGGCCTCGCTCATCCCAAAACCATAAAATCCTGCCCTTCGCCCCCTCCGATTCTTGTGGCAGGCAGGGCAGTAAAATTCCGATCCATGCCTTTTTTTCTTTTTGTGCAAAACCCACATCCCCCTAACATAGTAATGACATTACAGACTTGAAGTGCTTAAATGATGAACTTATTGAAAAAATACAACCAAAATGAACCTGATCGATTTAAAGCATCAGAGTATCTTTAGGAAGAATCGGGCAAGACGTTGGGAATAGGATAAGGAATTGTTGATGAATCATAACAGTTGCTTGAAAGCAGAGTTAACAACCAAAACCAAATAACTTATTGAAATCAACTCAACTTCTTGAGAACAACTCAACTTACCAGAAATTTTGCTGAATGAAAAGTTTCGTAAGCTTGAAAAACAAGTGGAAAAGAAGAATGTAATCAGGAATTTGGCTACAGTTGTGAAACCAATGGGAATGAAGGTTTCATTGTTGAAATGTAAAATTCCATGTGTGTCATGGTGACCCACAAGATATGGGCAGGCCCTCTGGGTAGCCCCGTTGGGGAGGTTCCCCTAATGCATGGGGGGTTTTGCCCCATGCTTGTGGGGGCAGGTTGCTCTGATGTGTCTGTGAGATGTGGGAGGTGTCTCAATGTTTGGGGGGGATCCCACATGTCTAAAAGGGGGAGAGGGGGGTGGAAGTTTATTTCAGACACAGATTGAGGCCCCCTTTCAAGATGGCTGGTTCTATCAGGCCCTGTCACATCAGAGTGATTGCAGAAACCATGTCCTCTGTACACACTGTACACTGACCATCTGGAGAGAAAACTTGATTGTGCAGCATTCATGCGATGTGGGTCAATGTAGCTGTTCCAGCATTTGTTGTTCTTGAACCATGTGGCTTGCGAAGCCATTTCAGAGGGCATTTTAAGAGTCAACCACATTGCCCTGGATCTGGAGTCACATGTAGGCCACACCAAATAATAATGGCAGATTAGTGAACCAGATGGGTTTTTGATGACAGCTGACAATAGCTTCAAGGTCATCATTAGGTTTTTTTAATTTCAGTTTTTATTTGGATTCAAGTTTCATCATCTGCCGTGGTGGAGTTCAAACCTCGATCTCCACAGCTTTACCCTGGGTCTCTGGTTTACTAGTCCAGTGACAATACCACTACACCATCACCTCCCCTGTAAACTGGGACAACTTATTCATGTGTTGGCTAAACCAGTTGGCCTGGGGGGAGGGGAATGAGTGTGGTTTAAGGGTCTGGCACATAAAGTGGGACTGAGTACAGTATCACCCAGACAGTGACATAAGTGGACACATAACATACACCTGGGGGGTCAGTCCAGTGTTGGACAGAGCGGTATACATAAGCAAGGATGGAGACAACTTGTGGCTTCACCTCTTCACTGCACATATGTAATTAGTTCTTGGAGTTAATAAATACAGTTAACCTACTGAAGACAATTCAGGATCTACTGAGCTGTATTCAATACCCTAGAACCACCACTGGCCCCACAAGCAGGGCTACCAGAGGCTCAGGCCAGAATTTTGCCGGCATGCCCACCCGAGGCTCGTAAGATCGCACCTGAGACCAATGGAGAATGCTGTTCTGTGAGCCTCGCCGGCCCCGATTTTGGGATGGGTGTGCCGGTAAAATCAGGGCCTCAATTATCAAAGGCTGCAAGCTGCCTTTGGACCTTCCTCGGGAGGTAAATTTTAAATGAGACCTGGCTATCAAAATGGATCAGGCCTCACACTGGGTGGGCGGTCCCATTCTGTCCAGGTTTCTGCTCAGGGGTTAAAACACCCCTTTCATCTCGTTCAATTAAGAAAGAAACAAATTGTTCTGCCTGTTCTAAGGATAACTGAAACACTGCAGTGGATTTAAACCCTGAATAAGAAATACTTTAATTTTATTGTTCAGGAGCTGGATCACCGTAATTTAATGAGGTAGCTATAATTCATGTTCAAAGCACAAGAGCCAGGTAGACATGCAGAGAAAATCTACATAAATGAGATCAACAATAATACACCATCTGATTGAGCGCATACACATGTTAAATACTGCTCTCAGGTGTTCTTGAGTGCTCTTAGACCTCTGAGGCTTAGGATATAATTTTGCTAATTAAAATTAATTGTAAGTTCAATTTCAGCTGTTCAGCAGCACTATACATGTATAATAAATGTTCTGCTTTAAATGAGTCTAGTTAAATTTCGAATTTGTTAACCTTGTAAAAGGCAAGTGACCATTTTCTCATTTTGTTTCTGCTTTCAGAAAGACATTAATACCAGAATGTTACTTCAATTTTTGACATTTATGCTAAAGAACAGATTTTTAAATCAATGAGGACAATATAAGGAGCAGGCAAAAAAAAATGCACAACAATGTAGTGACCGAATGTCCATTATCCCATTTAACATGACTTGCCTTCAATATTCCCATCCAAATATAATGGCTGCAACATCGTAAAGACAGTAAGACAAATATGCAACTTTTAAAAAATGTATTCTTTCATGGGATGCGGGCATCCCTGACTAGGTCAGCATTAATTGCCTTTGGGAATTTGATGGTGAACTGCTTTCTTGAACCGCTGCAGTCCACATTGTGTAGATACACCCACAGTGCCGTGAGAGAGAGATTTCTTGATTTTGACTCCGTGACAGGGAAGCAAAGATCATATAGTTCCAAGTCAGGATATCATGTGGCTTGGAGAGGAAGCTGCTGGTGGCAGTTATCCCATGCACCTACTGACTTCTTGTAGATAGTAAACACCGCTGCCAATGTGCATCGTGGATGGATGGAGTGAATGTTGAATGTGCTGGATGAGTTGCCAATCAAGCAGCTGCTGTGTCCTGGATGGTGTCAAGCTTCTGGAGTGTTGTTGTAGCTGCACTCACCCAGGCAAGTGCAAGGAGAAGGTATTCCATCACACTCAAGACTTGTGCCTTGTAAACAGCAGACAGACTTTGGGGCATTAGGTGTTGGGTTCCTTGCCACGGAAATCCCAGCCTCAAGCCTGCTTTTTTAGCTTTGGTGTTTATATGGCTGATCCAGTTCAGACTCTGGTCAAGGGTAAACATCAGGATGTTGATAGTGGGGAATTCAGCAATGGTAATGCCATTGACTATCGAGAAGATAGTTAGCTTCTTTCTTGTTGGAGATGGCAATTGCCTGGTACCCCATAGAATCATTGAATCTCTACAGTGCAGAAGGAGGCCATTTGACCCATCAAGTCTGCACTGACCACAATCCCACCTGCCCTATTCCCGTATCCCCATATATTTATCCTGCTAATCCCCTGACACTAGGGTCAATTTAGCATGGCCAATCAACCTAACCCACACATCTTTGGACTGTGGGATATGACCGGAGCATCCAGAGGAAACCCACGCAAACACAGGAAGAACGTGCCAACTCCACACAGTGACCAGAGGCCAGAATTGAACCCAGGTCCCCGGCGCTGTAAGGCAGCAGTGCTAACCATTGTGCCACCGTGCCGCACCATATCTGTGTGATGTGAACATTACTTACACCCCAAACATCAGTTTGATAAACCTTGTCACCATCGACAAAACATAATCTACTTTGAGGAATGGTAATTATTTTCCATGAGGAATTGGGAGCATTTCCTGGAAATGTTAGCCGGGATGATATCTGAAGACTGGAATATTTGTGACAGAAAGGGTGGAGATTCAACAGTTTTCAGCAGGAAGCTCACAGCAGGCTAAAATAAGACCAGGAGAACCGGTAACCCACTTCAAAGCTTGAACTCAATTCTAACAGACTGTGAACTGAGTATAGCCAGTTAAACCACAGTGATTTGCTACCCATTATTAGCATCTCTTTGCAACAAAAATGTGAAAGAACACTTCTGATTATTTTTAACAACCAAAATTTCAAATGTGGTTTGCTCATAATGTGACTATCAGTGTCTTTCGAAAAGTTCAGTATTGTTAGCAGCTTAAATACCATTCAGTTGACAGGACTGTCAACAGATGAATATACGTTCACACCTTGAATTAGGTGAGTGACAAGGGAAATTACACTTCCGCCATCGCACATACACATTGGTATAATCCGGTGGAGAATTACAGCCATCAACAGTTTTAAACTACAACAGCCGTTACAAAACTAGGAGCTTGTTCACAGGAACTTAATTGTTCCAGTCACACCTTGGAGTGGGAGAAAACTATAATGAATTAGGCTGGATCTCTTATTAAAAATATAACAAATTGTAAAATGTTCACACAAATCTATCTATAAAAATGTTCCAACTTTTAAAAAAAACTAGTAACCTTTTCGAAGTATTAAACATCTTTTTATTCCTATGTTCATTTTCAGTGATAATTACACTTTTATAAAAAAGCACACACGCAAATACTTAATTTCATATCTCAACATCCTTGAAGCACACTTTTATTCCTTTGGAGACCTTTAAGGCAATTACTACTAAATTCCAGTATGAGATGTGGAGAACTTGTTTGACAATGATTAGTACGTCTGCTTTAAATACTATTGATAGATGAACCCCCTTATGACCTTTCTCTACACCTCTCTTTCTACCGAGACCTTAGAAATTGCAGCTTAGCTCTGCCTGCTTGCTCCTGGGATGCAATTTTTGCTCTCGCTAATAACCATCTATTATGCAGCTGCAGATTTTAACCACTCAGATGTGTCAGTTGGCAATCAAGTTATATGTGACTAGAATTGATCGCCACCAGCTAACATTCATCCATTCGCCGCAGAGGGTGCAACGTGCCATTGATCAAGACTTTTACCGAGAGTGTAACAGGATATCAAATAAGATGTACCATTCCACACAAAATGTCAAAAACTTACTGCAGCATGAAGAAAGGTTAATCACAGATTTTGACATGCAATTTTGTTGCAAAGTAGTGATCTTTTTAGATTCTGGAATTTAGCTGCAGCTCTTCGAACTTGCAGAATGGGAACACCAAGTAAATGCAGTTAAAAAATGCACCTCTGTCAGCCCAGAAGGAAAACTTGAAAAATAATACGGGTTCGTTCAATAACTTCCAAAAACAATACCAATCCCATGTTAAGTCTTTTTTAGAAAAAGCAGCACTAGTTTCAGAATAATTACTGAATTGATTTATTTTTCATTTTATTTGAGTGAGGGAACCATGGTTCACAAAAGAGGTTGAATGTCTTGTCAAGAGGAAGAAGGAAGCGTATGTAAGGATGAGAAAACAAGGTTCAGTTGGGTCCATTGAGGGTTACACGTTAGCAAGGAATGAGCTGAAAAAAGGGCTTAGGAGAGCTAGGAGGGGGCATGAGAAGTCCTTGGTGGGTCGGATCAAGGAAAACCCCAAGGCCTTTTACTCTTATGTGAGGAATAAAAGAATGACCAGGGTGAGGTTAGGGCCGGTCAAGGACAGTAGTGGGAACTTGTGCATGGAGTCAGAAGAGATAGGAGAGGCGATGAATGAATACTTTTCTTCAATGTTCACCAAGGAGAGGGGACATGTTTTTGAGGATGAGAGTGTGATACAGGCTGATAGGCTGGAGGAGGCGGATCTTCTGAGGGAAGATGTATTAGCAATTTTGAAAAACCTGAAGGTCGATAAGTCCCCTGGGCCAGATGAGATATATCCTAGGATTCTTTGGGAGGCAAGGGATGAGATTGCAGAGCCTTTGGCTTTGATCTTTGGGTCCTCATTGTCCATGGGGATAGTGCCAGAGGAATGGAGAGTGGCGAATGTTGTTCCTCTGTTCAAGAAAGGAAATAGGAATGACCCTGGTAATTATAGGTCGGTTAGTCTTACTTCGGTGGTCGGCAAGTTAATGGAAAAGGTCCTGAGGGATAGGATTTACGACCATTTAGAATGATGCAGCTTAATCCGGGATAGTCAACATGGATTCGTGAAGGGTAAGTCTTGCCTCACAAATTTGATTGAATTTTTTGAGGAGGTAACTAAGTGTGTCAATGAAGGTAGAGCAGTTGATGTCATATACATGGATTTTAGTAAGGCGTTTGATAAGGTTCCCCATGGTCGGCTCATGAAGAAAGTAAGGAGGTGTGGGTTAGAGAGAAATTTGGCCGATTGGATAAGTAACTGGCTATCTCATAGAAGACAGAGGGTGGTGGTGGGTGGAAAATTTTCAGACTGAAGACCAGTTACCAGCAGTATACCACAAGGATCAGTGCTGGATCCTCTGCTATTTGTGATTTTTATAAATGGCTTGGAGGAAGGGGCTGAAGGGTGGATCAGTAAATTTGCAGATGACACCAAGATTGGTGGAGTAGTGGATGAGGTGGAGGGCTGTTGTAGGCTGCAAAGAGACATTGATAGGATGCAGAGCTGGGCCGAAAAATGGCAGATGGAATTTAACCCTGATAAGTGTGAGGTGATTCATTTTGGTAGGACAAATTTGAATGCGGATTACAGGATCAAAGGTAGGGTTCTGAGGAACGTGGGGGAACAGAGAGATCTTGGGGTTCATAATCCACAGATCTCTGAAGGTTGCCACTCAAGTGGATAGAGCCGTGAAGAAGGCCTATAGTGTGTTAGCGTTTATTAACAGGGGGATTGAGTTTAAGAGCCGTGGGGTTATGCTGCAACTGTACAGGACCTTGGTGAGACCACATTTGGATTATTGTGTGCAGTTCTGGTCACCTCACTATAAGAAGGATGTGGAAGCACTGGAAAGAGTGCAGAGGAGATTTACCAGGATGCTGCCTGGTTTGGAGGGTAGGTCTTATGAGCAAAGGTTGAGGGAGCTAGGGCTTTTCTCTTTAGAGTGGAGGAGGTTGAGAGGCGACTTAATAGAGGTTTATAAGATGATGAGGGGGATAGAGTGGGCGTTCAGAGACTATTTCCTCGGGTGGATGTAGCTGTAACTAGGGGGCATAACTATAAGTTTCGTGGTGAAAGATATAGGAGGGATGTACGAGGTAGGTTCTTCACTCAGAGAGTGGTGGGGTGTGGAATAGACTGCCTGCTGTGATAGTGGAGTCGGACACTTTAGGAACTTTCAAGCGGTTATTGGATAGGCACGTGGAGCACTTGAGAATGATAGGGAGTGGGATAGCTTGATCTTTGTTTCGGAAAAGGTTCGGCACAACATCGTGGGCCGAAGGGCCTGCACTGTGCTGCACTGTTCTATGTTCTAAATTCTATTTTTTCCATTTCTAATGGCCCAAAATTGAAACTGCCCTGTACATTACATTGAATTTTCATGGTAATTAACTTAGATGTCGTTCTGGTTTTTGACACCTTTGCTGTCAGTGTAACTTAGTCTTAGTAAGTTGTTACTTACACAAGATAAGAAACATCAAAGCACAGCATGACTATGAGAGCCTCCTGGTCAACCACGTGTTTTAATGTTAATTTGAAGTCTGAGGTTAATTCACCCAGTTCTATTTCCTCATTCACAATTCAGTGAAGATCATAGTGTCATAGAGGTTTACAGCATGGAACCAGGCCCTTCGGCCCAATTTGTCCAAGCTGTCTTTTTTTAAACCCCGAAGCTAGTCACAATTGCCTGCATTTGACCTTTTCCCTCAGTACCCATCTTACTCATGTAACACTTTTTAAAAGACAAAATTGTACCCACATCTACAACTACCTCTGGCAGCTTGTTCCAGACACTCACCACCCTCTGTGTGAAAAAATTGGTCCTCTGGACCCTTTTGTATCTCCTCCCTCTCACTTTATTCCTATGCCCTCTAGTTGTAGACTCCCCTACCTTTGGGAAAAGATATTGACTATCTCGCTGATCTATGCCCCTCATTATTTTATAGACCTCTATAAATCACCCCTCAGCCTTCTATGCTCCAGAGAAAAAAAGTCCCAGTCTATCCAGCCTCCCCTTATAACTCAAACCATCAAGTCCCGGTAGCATCCTAGTAAATCTCTTCTGCACTCTTTCTAGTTTAATATTCTTTCTATAATAGGGTGACCAGAACTGTACACAGTATTCCAAGTGTGGCCTTACCAATGTCTTGTACAACTTCAACAAGACATCCCAACTCCTGCATGCAATGTTCTGACAAATGAAACCAAGCATGCTGAATGCTTCTTCACCACTCTGTCAACCTGTGACTCCACTTTCAAGGAGCTATGAACCTGTACCCCTCGATCTCTTTGTTCTGTAACTCTCTCCAACACCCCACCATTAAATGAATAAGTCCTGCCCTGGTTCAATCTACCAAAATACATCACCTCGCATTTATCTAAATTAAACTCCATCTGCCATTCGTCAGCCCACTGGCCCAATTGATCAAGATCCCGTTGCAATCTGAGATAACCTTCTTCACTGTCCACCATGCCACCAATCTTGGTGTCATCTGCAAACTTACTAACCATGCGTCCTATATTCTCATCCAATCATTAATATAAATGACAAATAACAGTGGACCCAGCACCGATCCTCGAGGCACAATGCTGGTCACAGATCTCCAGTTTGAAGAACAACCCTCTACAACCACCCTCTGGCTTCTGTCATCAAGCCACTTTTGTGTCCATTTAACTACCTCACCCTGGATCCCATGAGATTTAACTTTATGCAACAACTCACCATGCGGTACCTTGTCAAAGGCCTTGCTGCCCTCATCTACTTTCTTGGTTACCCCTTCAAAAACCTCAGTCAAATTTGTGAGATATGATTTTCCACTCAAAAGCCATGCTGTCTGTCCCTAGGCAGTCCTTGTGTCTCTAAATGCCTGTAGATCCTGTCTCTCAAAATACCTTCCAAAAACCTACCCACCACAGATGTGAGGCTCACTGGCCTGTAGTTCCCAGGCTTTTCCCTGCAGCCCTTTATAAACAAAGGCACAACATTTGCCACCCTCAAATCTTCAGGCACCTCATCCGTGACTATCGATGATTCAAATCATAGAATCATAGAATCCTAAGGCGCAGAAAGAGGCCGTTCGGCCCATCGAGTCTGCACCAACCACAATCCCACCCAAGCCCTATATATTTACCCACTAATCCCTCTAACCTATGCATCCCGGGACACTAAGGGGCAATTTAGAATGGCCAATCAACCTAACCCGCACATCTTTGGACTGTGGGAGGAAACTGGAGCACCCAGCGGAAACCCACGCAGACACAGGGAGAATGTGCAAACTCCACACAGACAGTGACCCGAGCTGGGATTCGAACCCAGGTCCCTGGAGCTGTGAAGCAGCAGTGCTAACCACTGTGCTACTGTGCCGCCCAAATATCTCTGCTCGGGGACCCACAATTTCCTCCCTAGCCTCCCATAGTGTCCTCGGATACACTTCATCAGGTCCCGGGGATTTATCTCCCTTGATGCACTTTAAGACTTCCAGCACCTTTAAGACTTCCAGCACATTTCAGCAAGGTGGAACAAGTGTTGCCATGGGGCAAGAGTGTGGTAACAGAACCCCACCCCTGAGGGTGAGATAATAAACTAATGTTGTTTTCCCAGAAGCATCAACAACAACAATGAGGGCGGCACGGTGGCACAGTGGTTAGCACTGCTGCCTCACAGCGCCAGGGACCCGGGTTCAATTCCCAGCTTTTGTCACTGTCTGTGCAGAGTCTGCACGTTCTCCCCGTGTCTGTCTGAGTTTCCTCCAGGTGCTCCGGTTTTCTCCCACAGTCCGAAAGACACGCTGGTTAGGTGCATTGGCCATGCTAAATTCTCCCTCAGTGTACCTGAACATGCGCTGGAGTGTGGCAACTAGGAAATTTTCACAGTAACTTCATAGCAGTAAGCAGTAATGTAAGCCTACTTGTGACAATAAAAAAAACCTGACAACTTACATTTATATAATGCACTTAACCTTAATAAAATGTCTGAAGGTGCTTCACAGAACCACTATGAAACAAAGCATGATACTGAAATACATGAGAAGTTATTAGCTCAGGTGATCAAAAGCAGGGTGAGACAGGTAGTTTTCAAGGATTAAAGGAGGAAAGTGAGATGAAGAGGCAGAGGGGTGTAGGGAGGGAATTCCAGAGCTTGGGCCTAGGCAACTGAACAAAGGCAGACCAATTAAAAATTGAGGATGCATCAGAGACCAGAATTAGATGAGATCAGATATCCCAGCAAGTTGTGGGGCATGTGGAGATTACAGATATAGGGAAGGGAGAGATCATGGAGGATTTTCAGGTTGAGAATTTGAAACTCAAGACTTTGCTTGGTCTGCTGCCAATGCAGGTCAGTGAGCTCAGGAGCAATAGTTGTATGGGGTGGGGGTACTTGGGGCAAGTTAGGACCCAGGGGTGCAGAGTTTTTTTTATTCATTCACGGGACATGGGCGTCGCTGGCTGGCCAGCATTTATTGCTCATCCCTCGTTGCCCAAGGGCAGTTGAGAGTTAACCACGTTGCTGAGACTCTGGACTCACAAGTAAGCCAGACCAGATAAGGATGGCAGATTTCCTTCCCTAAAGGGCATCAGTCAACCAGGCGAGTTTTTCCGACAATCGGCAATCATTTCATGGTCATCAGTAGATTCTTAATTCCAGATATTTTTTATTGAATTGAAATTCCACCACCTGCCATGGTGGGATTCGAACCCGGGCCCCCAGAACATGAGCTGAATTTCTGAATTAATAGTCTCGCAATAATACCATGAGGCAGTTGAATTGGCAGTTTTTAAGTAGAGATGTGAATGCTTATAAAAGGCAGGTAATGCCAGTGGAACTGTCAAACTTTCAACTTATTTTAATAGCTTACTCTTAAATTGTTGAAAAAAACAGCCTGCATGTGTCTGAGAGTGGAGAAATCAGTGCTTGCATTTTCAATAGCTATTTGTTGACCTACCCTAAGAGCTATTAAGGCAATGAGGTAGAGTTGGGTGTCATCAGCATGCATACAAATACTAACACTGGGGAAGCAGTGGTGTAGTCACTGGACAAGTATCCTAGAGACCCAGGGTAAATCGCTGGGGACACAGGTTCGAATCCCACCACAGCAGAAGCTGAGATTTAAATTAATAAAAATCTGGAATTAAAAGTCTAATGATGACTATGAAACCATTGCTGATTGTTGTAAAAACCCATCTGGTTCACTAATGTCCTTTAGGGCACAAAATCTGCCTTCCTTTCCTGGTCTGGCTACATGTGACTCCAGATCCACAGCTATGTGGCTGACTCATAAATGCCACCTCAAGGGCAATAGGGAATGCTAGCCCAGCCAGCAAAGCCCACATCCCATGTAAGAATAAATATAAGACTGTGCTGTTGAATCATGTTGCTGTTGGTTCGTCTGTAGATGAGAAATCAGAGGGTGCCAAGATTAGATCCTTGGGAGAATCATAGGTAACAATGCAGGAGCAGGAAGAAAAGCTGTTGCAAGTGATTCTCTGGCTATCATTTGATCAATAAGAAAGGAACCAGGTGAGCTCAGTCCCAACCAGTTGGGTGACATTGGAGGAGAATGTGACTTCAATCGTATCAAAGGCTGCAGACAGGATGAGAAGGGATAGTTTTTCTTTGTCACAATCACATAGGATGTTATTTGTGACTTTGATAAGAGCCATTATGATAGTTTGGCAGACCAGCAAGGTGTTTGGAGTTTTGACAAAGATAGGAATAGGTTGAGAGGGAATAATAAATGACATTGGAGTAGAAAGGGGCAATGGAGATAGAATTGTGGTTTGTATGGATGGTAGGGATCTAGGTTTCTTTTTGTAAAATGAGATAGGATGATGAGGGTGAAGGGTGAAGACGGCCGATTCAAAGGAGAGAGGGTAACATCTGAAGGGAATGAACCATATTTGGCCAACATGGGGACCAGGAGCTAAAGTTGGGGAGTCAGCACTGTAGTGGAAATAAGGTTGATGGAGGGGGAGGAGGGTCTCATGGTCAAGACTATGCTTGAAGAGAGCATGAGGGGAGATAAGGGAGAAACTCAGGAAGATGCGAGTTCAATGTTAGAGCAGGGGTGAAGTTTGGCTTGGTTGATGAATGAAAAAGAGGTTTGCAACAGAGACTGCTGATCAGAGGGTCTTGAACGTAGTGACAAAGAAGTCCATGAGTTCCCTGCTTTTATAGTTGGAGGTGAAGAAACAAGGGAAAGGAGATTAAGAAGATGACTTAGGTAGTGAAAATAAGTCAAGGCTATCCATATTCCAGGCGGACACTGGAATAATAAACAATTTTGTTGACAAGAGCAGGTCCCGATGTTGTTTTATGGGGCCTGCCCAGGTTGGCCGGTTGGTGACTAAATCGTTGTCCACCATATTGTTTCAGATTACGGGAGCAGAGATAAAGGTTGTGCTGTGGAAATAGCCTTGATGGGAGAGTGTTATGGTTTCACTGAGGACCAGAGCATCAAAGTTGGAGGCAAGGGTATAGTTGAAAACTCATTGCAGAAATATTGTGGCGAACGGAGGTCCAAAACCTAGACAGTGGTCATTTCGAAAGTACAATCGTAAATGAATTGAGTAAATTATTTTCTCCAGACACAGATACAGAAGGTGATTGTGTTGAAGCCTCGAAGGGGGATATATTTGAACAGTGTAATGTTATATTGATCCCAGAAGTTTGGAATGATCAGACTTTGAGACACAGTGACCAGAGCTTACGTTGAGTGTGCGTTTCCAGATTTCACCATTTGCTGTGGAATAATGCATTGTTATTTTGGTCCATTGACTGAAGTGTAGTAGTAAGTGATCTGATACTCTGGATACATACGGATACATGCTCATGGCAATACAGTCCCTCAATCATCCTGGAATAGTATAATAATATAAGAGAGACTGATACAAAGAAGTGATGAGAGATGGCCTTTTCTATGATTGATATGATGGGACGGGCATGACACGTGATGACAAAGCATGCAAATGGTCATGACTATAGGTCAAGGATTTTATATGGAAGGGGAGACTTGTGGAGGATAAGAGGACATTAAGATCAGAAACGAGAAATAAATTTATGAACAGGATTTTGTTTTTAGCATCTGATCTGAAAGGTGACATGTCTGACAAAAAGCACCCCCTCAGTGCTCCATTCGAACATGAGTTTAGTTATGTATTCAGGCTTGAGCCAATAGCTCCCCAGGTCAGAGGCTGATGCCCTGCAAAATGAGCAAAACTTAGACATCAGCAGGTGCATTGCTAGCATGTAAAATGTAAGTGCTAATAGGGAGGTGAAAAAAGGCTACATTTGCATTAACTATTGAAGTTGCTGCAATCACAATCGGTGCAAGCACAGAAAGGATCGATGTTATCATTCATTTGATTTTGGAAATTAAGAATCAAAACCAGGTGTGACCAAAGCTTAAAAACAGAAATTGCTCGATAAACTCAGCAGGTCTGGCAGCATCTGTGGAAAGAAAATGTCTCTAGGTGTTCAAATCACCAACATTCTGTCCTGGTCCCTCCACGCCAACACTATAGTTAAGAAAGCCCACCAATGCTCTACTTTCTTGGGAGGCTAAGGAAATTTGACATGTCCGCTACGACTCTCACTAACTTTTACAGATGCACCATAGAAAGCATTCTTCGGGTTGTGTCACAGCTTGGTATGGCTCCTGCTCTGCCCAAGACCACAAGGAACTACAAAGGGTCATGAACATAGCCCAGTCCATCATGCAAACCAGCCTCCTATCCATTGACTCTGTCTACACTTCCCGCTGCCTCGGAAAAGCAGCCAGCATTATCAAGGATCCCATGCACGTTGGACTTCTTCAAGTGGGAAAAGATACAAAAGTCTTTGAACACATACCAACCGGCTCAAGAATAGATTCTTCCCTGCTGCCATTAGACTTTTGAATGGACCTACCATGTCTTCAACTGATCTTTCTCTGTACTCTGTATGTAACCGCAACACTATATTCTGCACCCTCTCCTTTCCTTCTCCCCTATATAGTCTCTGAATGGTATGCAAGAAACAATACCTTTCACTGTATACCAATACATGAGACAATAAATAATCAAATCAAATCAAAACAAACACAGTTAACATTTTGAGTCAACATGACCCTTCTACAGAAGGGTCTCTCCACATATGCTGCCAGACCTGCTATGTTTATCTGGCATTTTCTGTTTATAAGTCAGATTTCCAGCATTCACAGTATCTTGTTTTTATTAGACAGAGTTAATTCAGTCTACTAATAAGGAAATTAGAAAAATCTCAACAAGAAAACATAAATTGGGCCATCAAGCAGACTTTTCATTTTATCTTGTATCCTGAGGGAATAATCACAACCAAGATTTCCAAGACGATAAAACCCTAGATCCTTTCCCTTGCGATCTGAAGGAAGTGCAGCCATATTCTAATATATAACAATCTATTGTAACTTTGTGCATTTTTCAATCCTGAACAACAGGGCTCTGCAGATAACATTTCAATGATTCTAACTGAATTGGAAATTAAACCTTTGATAACTTACTCCATTATTTGCGAAAATATCCATCCTTATCACATTCAATTCTCTTTTTATTGAGGCATTCATCCAGCTTTTTCATACAAAAAAAAGGTTCTCAACACTGAGAGAGTGAGTGAGAGGTCATAGAGTTGTCATAAACTGAGGATGTTGCAAACAAAGTGTAAAATTAGCAATGCGGTGAGAGTGAGAATTCAGTACAGATGCCTTTTATATTCAATAATTGTAGTGGCTTGGTGGAATTTTCCATTTCTGAACCTAAGTGCTGTGCTGGTTCTTTGGCAGAAATACTCAATTTCTTCCACTTTGGTAAAACATAATCCATGCTGCTAGATCCCACTTTGTCCAGGTGCTTTGAGGACATGCAATACAAATTTATTAGTGTTTGGTATTTGAATAAATTCTATACTAATTATAAATACCAATGCCAAAATAGCTGGATCTGCAATGAGTCCACTACCTGATAAGACATATAACTTGTACAACAGATTGAAATACAAATGATGTTAACAGAACATTTGGAGGCAGTAACATTGTTTCATTCATAACTAAGAGTAGTACAATGTACACATTGTATGGTATAATTCTGCTTTAATTACTTTTGTCTCTCCTGATTTAAACTTTCTTTCCCTGATTCAGTGTGTAGCATTACTCATAGAAACATGCTTAAAAGTTGCCTGTAAAAGCAACTGACAGTAGAACTGTTGTGAAAATGCAGCAGCCCAGTATAAAACCAAACATTGACATGCATAGCTCACAGGAGTTTGATTGTAGGCCAACAGAGTGCGATTGGAAAATATTTAGGCTGACAAAATAATTAAGAGGCCTACAGCTTCCTCACTCACTGACTGATGTCTATTTAGCAATTAAACTAATAAAAAGAATCAGTGCCTAAAGACTATTACCTCATTTGCTATCCAATAACCACTCTACAATATTTTAGGATCCATCCTGTCGTATGTCCCCTCATCAAAATGCACGCCAGGAAAATAATGTAGGGGAATGAAATTACATTTTCACTGGAGTGAAACAAATTTATTTTAAAAACTTCTTCTGAAATGATTTACCATGTAATTAACTCAATTTTGCTCGAAGTAAGACGAGTCCAATCATAGCACGTTGTACATCGCAGCTATTGACCTCTGGAGTACGGGTTTTTCCACAATCAATTTGAGGCATTGTCGCAGCATTTTCAGTTAAAAAACGCATATGTGGCTACAGATAAATCACTTCACCTCCAACTGTATATTGGCAAGTTACATTTCGTCCACCAAGTGTTGAAAATAATTCGGTTTGGATTAGTTATGATTTTTACACTGAAGTTCTGAAGTGGAGTCTCCATTTTCAATGACTCCAGCACGAATTGTGACTCTTTTGAAATGTATTTTTCCCCGTGGGGTTCTGCTCCAACATTATTTGTGTAACACCGCATGCAAAAGCTGCCACAAATCAGCGTATTGGGCCAGTGTTTAAAACTGATTTAGAAAATATATATTTTCTTCCAAAAATTATTCCTGGATGGATTTAAGGGTGTTACTGAGTAAAGTTTGATTAATACAGATGCAATTGGATTTATTACAAAAATTAACATTTTGAACTACGGTGACAATCCACCACATGTGAGTGACCAGACAAGAAGAATTTTATTTTCTATTTAAGACTGGGGTGCTGTCAACAGTTAGCTCTTCAACACTTATTTTAAAAATGAACAAAATGTCCTTATTGGTTCCAGTTAAAAGCTTTTGCTTAATGTTTGGAGCCTCCTCAAAAGCTGACACACACAATTAGCAAAAACCTCCCATTATGAATAAGTTATACGGTGGGCATGTCCAGTTTTAAGGGCAGGGACGTTTAAAATTAATACAATCAAAGAAACTTAATTTGTGTTGAATGCAATTTGTACTCAAAGTTCTGCAATCTGGTCATGGTAATGCACAGGAAATTGCACCAAACAAGAGTAATCAAGTGGAAATTCCAGGCTGTTATTTGCAAGTTCTCAGAATAGAAAACAATAATAAGGTGAAAATAATGATCCAAAAATTATATGCACATAACCATTTGGGTTTCTGCTGTCTTGATTATCTCAACTATTGGGTTATAATTTGCTGTACATTCACTGACAAAAGGAGCAATCGAGTCTCTCCTTAACAAAGGGCTGAAATTTATGGCCCTGTCACAGAAGGGGTGGGGCTGGAAAACATAGTGAGTCATTCCAAAGTCCATTGACTTGGGCAGAAGCGGAAAGTCCCGCTGATGGAAAATTCTACCCGTCGGTTTATTCGCAAAACTCAGAGAACACAGGTACAGACTTCTTTTTCCGTTCTCCCCGATTAGATGTGAAAACGGGTTCTTTTATACTTAAGAATAATGCCCAAACCTTTCCCCAATTAATATGCTGTCATGTACAACTACAACATACACCTCATTGTGACAGGATTGCAATATTAACATATTGGGTCCGCCCTACTGGTTTGTCACGCTGGTCAATCAGTGTGGCAAGTCAGTGAGATTGGGCGAGAGGAGAAATATCAGGCTTGTGCCCAGTTTTTCACAGATCGCGATGTTACCAGTCCCGTTCTGCCAGCGATCGGCCGGGTTGGAGAGGGGGAGGGGAGTGTCAGGGCGAGCGATCAGCTGGGGGAGGGGTGGTCAGGCCGGCAATCGGTGATCAGCCGGAGAGGTGATCAGGGAGGGGGTGATATCCAGTCGGGGATGGGGGAGTGGCAGATTCCCCACTGTATTGTGTACACACTATGTAGTGTACTGGAAGATTGGGCTGCCTGCGCAATGGCACCTCAGCAGCCGGCTTCCAAGCGTGAATAGTCTCAACTCACATCCCCTGCTAGCAAGAATTGCATTTTGCCTCATTTTCTTTTCTATATGCCATACGATTGCGTCTGAGAGCTCGCCCAAAAAATGGGTGCGATCCTCTCCCTTTTTCACACTCATTCAGCACTTAGAATTTTTTTGGTAAGGTCACGCGCCTTGTGTGCATGTACAATATCATCATAGAATCCTACAATGTCGAAGGAGGCCATTCGGCCCATCAAGTCTGCACCGACCACAATCCCACCCAGGTCCTATCCCTACAACTCCATGCATTTACCCTCGCTAGTCCCCCTGACACTAAGGGGCAGTTTAACATGGCCAATCCACCTAACCTGCACATCTTTCGGACTGTGGGAGGAAACCGGAGTACCCGGAGGAAACCCACGCAGACATGGGGAGAACGTGCAAACTCCACACAGAAGTGACCCAAGCCGGGAATCGAACCTGGGTCCCTGGTGCTGTGAGGCAGCAGTGCTAACCACTGTGCCACCATGCCACCCTTAATATAAGTTGTACTGGATAACATGTGAGATAGAATTAATTGTAAACACATCTCCCATGACATGGTTCTTCAACGGTTAAAATTTATTTATTTACTATGAGTGCATAAGTTACATTTTTGAGAAAAAAATCATTCTGCATTGGAACCAATGATTGTCGGATATGTGTTTATTTATTCCACATGTAGCTTTCACTTGGTACTATTACCAACCATCAGAAGAAGCCACTCGTGCCAGTTAGGTATATTTTCCTCAAGGGGATTATTGTAAATTTCCAGAGTCTACTGCACTGTGATTCATTGCAACATCACTGACACCATCTCTGATCACTTCACGATCACAGCCAAAGTCCCTTGAGAAAACATCAGACCTGAAGATGCAGCGGTTGCCCATTACAGCACTAAATACATCCTGGCATATCCATGAAGACTCACCATGACTAATATTTTATAGGATCATTGAAGTTTATTATTGCCAAGTTAAACACATCCTGAACATACTTTGCTCAAGAAGTAATGGATCATACCACAAGTAAGCAAGCAAAGACATCCATTTAGTTTAGTAAGCGCCTATCAACTGGCACGAGCATCAAACAATGTTTGGAATATAGCGAGGGATGTTTTGCTAAACCCACTCGTGAATGAATTGACAAGGTACCACATAGTAGGTTGTTGCATAATGTTACATCTCATGAGAACCAAGGTGACGTAGCCAAATGGATACAAAATTGGCTTGGTGACAAAAGACAAAGGGTGGTTGTAGAGGGTTGTTTTTCCAAACTGGAGGCCTGTGATCAGCAGTGTACCTCAGGGATCGGTGCTGGGTCCACTGTTATTTATCATTTATATTAATGATTTGGATGAGAATTTAGGAGGCATGATTAGTAAGTTTGCAGATGACACCAGGAATGGTAGCACAGTGCACAGTGAAGAACGTTATCTTGGATTGCAATGGGATCTTGATCAATTGGGTCAGAGGACTGATGAATGGCAGATGGAGTTTAATTTAGATAAATGCAAGGTGATGCATTTTGGTATATCGAACCAGGGCAGGACTTACTCAGTTAATGGTAGGGCGCTGGGGAAAGTTACAGAACAAAGAGATCTCGGGGTACAAGTTCATAACTCCTTGAAAGTGGAATCACAGGTAGACAGGTGCAGAAGGCATTCGGTGTGCTTGGTTTCATTGGTCAGAACATTGAATGCAGGAGTTGGGATGTATTGTTCAAGTTGTACAAGACATTTGGAATATTGTGTACATTTCTGGTCACCCTATTATAAAAAGGATATTATTAAACTAGAAAGAATGCAAAAAAGATTCACTAAGAATCTACCAGGATGTGATGGTTTGAGTTATAAGGAGAGGCTGGATAGACTGGGACTTTTTTTCCCTGGAGCATCTTATCGAGGTGGTGATCTTATCGAGGTCTATAAAATAATGAGGGGCATAGATAAGGTAGATAGTCAGCACCTTTTTCCAAAGGTAGGGAAGTCTAAAATTAGAGAGCATAGGTTTAAGGTGAGAGATACAAAAGGGTCCAGAGGGGCAATTTTTTCACATAGTGGGAAGTGAGTGCCTGGAATGAGCTGCCAGAGGGAGCAGTAGAGACGGTTACAATTTTGTCTTTTAAAAAACATTTAGACAGTAACATGGGTACGATTGGTATAGAGGGATAAGGGCCAAACATGGGCAATTGGGACTAGCTTAATGGTAAAAAAATGGGCGGCATGGACAAGTTGGACTGAATGGCCTGTTTCCATGATATAAACCTCTATGACTCTCATGATCCTCAGAGTGGCAGTGCACAAAGAAAAAGAACTTGTGCGAAATTTGAGGAGACATTCATGGCGGCACAGTGGCTCAGTAGTTAGCACTGCTGCCTCACAGCAGGGAACCAGGTTCAATTCTGGCCTCGGGTAACTGTGTGGAGTTTGCACGTTCTCCCCATGTCTGCATGGGTTTCCTCCGGGTGCTCTGGTTTCCTCCCACAGTCCAAAGATGTGCAGGTTAGGTATATTGGCCATGCTAAATTGCCCCTTAGTGTCAGGGGGATTAGCAGGGTAAATACCTGGGATTATGGGGATAGGGCCAAGGTGGGATTGATGACGATGCAGTCACAATGGGTCAAATGGCCTCCTTCTGTCAGGATTCTATGATTCTATGATGCCCATCTAAGCAGCTGATTGCCTTTGCTAAGGAACAAGATAAAGCAGTAATGTGGAATGGGGAGTTTATCAAATTACCAATCAGGACCACAGAGCAAGCAGGCTTATTTTGTTAAGTGACAGATTGTAAAAGCCCTCTTGCTCCTGCAGCAAGTGCAAAAGCAGCAATTGCCCCACTTTGCAGTCAGTGTCTGACTTTACCTTGCTTTAAACTGACATCTAAGTGAAACATCACTGAACCTTTCCTTCCTTTAGAGTACAAATATCTGTGCTCTGTTCTGTGTGTCAAATTACACAGCATCAGTTGCACTTCTTACACAGACATGGAATATTTTGCCAAATAATTGTTCCTGTAAATAAAACAGTAGTAAAAGCAAGAACTTTTTTTCAATAGTTTTCATTAGACTTTTGAATGGGTCTACCTCGCATGAAGTTGATCTTTCTCTACACCCTAGTTATGATTGTAACACCACATTCTGCACTCTCGCCTTTCCTTCTCTATGAACGAAATGCTCTGTCTCTTGAGCGCAGAAGGAAAAATACTTTTCACTGTATCCCAATGCATGTGACAACAATCAATCAAATCAAATCAAATTATTGTAGCCAAGAGAAAATTGAAAGGAACGTTAATGACCAACGTCAGGACATCAGTGAGTGAAGGCAGATTTTGACAGCCAAAAGTGGAAGTCAATTGAGATGGGGCAGACAATAGGTTTTTGTCTGTGAACTAGGCTGTCCTCAGATAAAAACAGAAAGTGTTGGAACAACTCAGCAGGTCAGGCAGCGCCTGCAAACAGAGAAAGATTTCAAGACCAGATGACGGCACGGTGGCACAGCGGTTAGCACTGCTGCCTCACAGCTCCAGGGTCTCAGCTTCAATTCCCGGCTCGGGTGACTGTTTGTGTGGAGTTTGCACATTCTCGCCATGTCTGCAGGATGCTCCGGTTTCCTCCCACAGTCGAAAGATGTGCAGGTTATGTTAATTGGCCATGCTAAGTTGACCCTCGTGTCAGGAGTTTATCAGGGTAAATACATGGGGAGGACAGGGCCTGAGTGGGATTGTTGTCAGTGCAGGCTTGAAGGGCCAAATGGCCTCCTTCTGCACTGTAGGGGTTCTATGATTCTATGATGGAAGATGTGAGAATATAATGGTCGGATTGGGCGGGGGGGATCAGAAAATGATCCTCTCAGGGGTAGTGAGGAATCAGAGAACCCACCTACATGAGGTGATAATGGATCCAAGTGCGCACCTCCATGGAGTGCTGGGGCAATCATAGGAAGAACCTGCACGTGACGATCAGGCAACATTTGTGGGGTGACTTGATAAATTTTCATGATCAAACCTCCAGGGAATTGCGCAACCCTGAAAAATGCAGGACACTGTAATTATTAGAAAGAAATGAGCTGAACCTTAACAGGAAGAACAAATGAATGCAGAATGTTTTCAAATGCAGGCTTAACTTCAGGGTCAAGGTAAGGATACGGCAACCAGCAAATGTTAAGAAATGCTGTTGGAACACCAACCATTGAATCAAATGGCGCTACACATTACAAACAATAACAAATCACAGTCAAGAAATTCCAGCCAGTCATCGCACAGGGCAAATCATATTCCTTAATTCATTATTTTAACAGATTTATTGCCCCATTTAAAATAAGCAGGTTAAAGTCCGTATTAAAAGAGTAGACAGTGGAGCGCCAAACAAGCAAGTGAAGTGCTCATCCGTTTACATTGCCAAATGTATTTTCCAAGCTATTGTTTATTGACTAATGTGCTATTGCAAACAAGCTGAAAGCATTCACATGCTCAGATTAAACTGGAAATGTGCCAGAGCATCATTTTACTGTGTGGTACATCCAAAGCAGTTTAATAAAGTGGCTACATGGTCATTTATTGCGATGTCAGGGGTTGCAAATTACCCAGATATTACAAGCTCCCTTTAGAAGCGTTCAGATAGAATATATGAAATACAATGATCTTCTGTGATGGACTCTCTCTATGCCTCCATATTGGCTGGATGTGCAGTCATTGACTGTAAGACATTTCCCTCTGCCAATTCTTCAAATCAATCAAGCAGAAACCCACATCATGCAGAATGTAACACACTGTAATCATTGTGGACACAAATGGTATCATTGCGCTACAAAAGACATTTATAGCACACTTTCAGCCTCCTGCAAGTTTGTTCATTGAACATTGGTGTACTCAGTAACCTGTCGCTCTATTATTGCTGTTCTATCCAAGAAAGCTTTTGTTGGTGAATACAATAGAAACCAGTAACATATTGGCTATGCTGCAATGCCCAGCATGTGAACTGATATTTCAACGCATTCACAACAACAGTAAGAAGATTGAACATTATCCCAATTCCATTGATTCCATATTCCCTGCAATGGTGAGTTTGTCTACATTGTGCATCATTCACAACTCCCCAGGTACGAAAGCAGCCCATGTCCAAATGCAGCAATACCTGGACAATAACCAGGCTTGGGCTGACAAGTAGCAAGCAACATTTGCACCACACAGGTGCCAGGCTATGACTAACTTCAACAAGAGAGAATCTGCCCATCAACCCTTGACATTCAATAACATTATCATCGCTGAATCTCCCATTATCAATATCCTAAGGGTTACCTTTGTGTAGAAACTGACTAGCCATATAAATTCTTTGGCTATAAAAGCAGGTCCTAGGTTAGGAATCCTGTGACAAGTAACTAACCTCCTGATTCCCCAAAGTCTGTCCACCATTTACATGAAAGGAGTGCGATGGAATACTCTGCACTTGCCTGGAGAAGTGCAGCTCCAACAACACTCAAGAAGCTTGACACCATCCAAGTCAAAGCGGCTTGATTCACATCCCTTCCATAAACATTCACTCCCTCCACCGTTGATGAACAGTGTCAACAGTGTGTACCATCTACAAGATATGCTGCAAGAACTCATCAAAGCTTCTTAGGCAGTAACTGCTACCATCTAGAAGGATAAGGGCAGCTGACACATGGGAATAGTATCACCTGGAAGTTTCCCTCCAAGTCACTCACCATCCTAACTTGGAAACATATTGCCGTTCTTCACTGTCGCTGGGTCAAAATCCCAGAACTTCGTCCTTAAAGGCATTGTGAGTGTACCTACATCACAGTGACTGCAGTTGTTCATGAAGGCAGCTCACCACCACCTTCTCAAGAATCAGCGCTGGCCTAGCCAGTGATGTCCATATCCCTTTAGTGTATTTAAAAAAACTATTCCTAACTAATTCTATTCAGTAAGGTCATTGATCAATTCAAGGGGGGCTGCTTTCATTAGGTTTCTATAATTAAAGTGCAGGGTAAAGATCGTGGCATTGTTCAAAATATATGGTAAGGGAATTAGGATAATTTTGGTTGGGATTTGCACCAATTCTGCAGTTTTCCTGCAACCTTCACATGCTCCATTAAGGAGAGAAGAGTGGTGCTTACCAATAGCCAATAAGATGAGTCTTAGATTCCTCTAGCAAGTGAGCACATTGGGCACAATGGGCTAAACAGCCTCCTTCCATCTTATAATCACTTGACTGTTCTTGAACCAGACAAGGATTTTCAAAATGGTGACATGTGAGCACTTACAAATTACACTGGAAAGTAGTTTCAAATTTCCGCTGTTTGTTTCAGAGATCATGTGTAGCACTTGCAGTGCCTTTCAACTGACAAAGTCTCAATCTTAATTTCTTTGAGACTGAATGTGAATTCCCAGAAGGACTGCTCTTTATCCCACTTCCATTTCTTTGGGATTAAGAATGCTTAACAATGGCCATAACAAATTATGTTTCTCTAGATTCTTTGGTATTGTGTCACCCCCCTGAAGGGCACAATGTGCCAAACAAGTGCAGAAGGAAAAAAGGTCCCTCAATTGTACTACAACATGACACATCCTCTTCCATGATGTGCTGCTTATCTCCTCTCTATTCCTTATAACCGAACCCCTGTTCTGTTGCTTAATGCTCTGCAGCATCTCTCATACCTCCATTTCTGATGTCAGTCTGCTGGTCTAATGCCAATATTCCCTGATGTTGTCTTGCTTCCAAATTTAATGCTTTTCCCTCTGATATGAGGTGAGTGTGATTGTTCTTGACATCAAGGCAATATTTGAACAAATGCAAAATCAAGGAGTTGTAGCAAAGTTAGAGTCAATGAGAATCGGGAAAAATTCACCATAGATTGGAGTCATAATTAGCACTGCATGGGTTCTTCATGGCAGTGTCCTATTCACAGCTTCAGTTGCTTTGTTAACAATGTTCCGTCCATCAAGAAGTCTGAAGCAAGGATGCTTATTGATGATTGTACAGTATTCAGTACAATTCACAAAAGTGCAGATACTGAAATAGTCCTTTGTCTTTATGCAGCAAGACATAGACAATATTCCAGCTCAGACTAATAAGTGGAAGTAAGATTTGCATCAACACGTGGCAGGCAAAGGCCATCTCCACCAAAAAGCATCTAACCATCTCCCTTTGACATTCAATAGAATTACTATTGCTGAATTCTTACCATCAACATCTGTGGAGTTATCATTAACTGAACTGGACCAGCCATATAAATACTGTGGAGAACGGAGCAGAGGTTGGGAATTCTGTGATGAATCATTTACCTCCTGAATCCCCAATGTCTTCCTACCATTAAGTTCAAGTCAGGAGTATGATGGCACATTCTCCACGTGCCTGGATGAGTGCAGCTCCAACAACGGTGATGAAGTTCAACACCATCTAACACAAAGTATTCCACTTGATTGGCAGCCAATCCGCCACCTTAAGCATTCATTCCCTCCACCACCAGTAGCAGCAGTGTGCACCATCGCTAAAAAGCACTGCTGCAACTCACCAAGACTCATTCAATAGAACCTTCCAAATCTACAACCTCCACCACGAGAAGGCAAGAGTAGCAATGGGTGGGAACACCATCAATTGCAAGTTTGCCTCCAAGGTAACTTATGTTATGCTCCAGCAAATGTTAATTGCCACATAAACCAAATCCCAAAGGGAAACTTGGTCAACATACCACAACACATTTTTTGTATTCTGACAATGTGAAAAAATGTTTACTGAATTCGGAAGCCACAAATTCCAGTAACAGTTTTTGGTGATTTTAAACATTGAAATTAAAACATTTATTTACAAAAGAAAATATAACTTAAACACACATGATTACATTTACACAGTTAAAACTAAATTTACAAAATATTCCCCTAGAAAGACTCTCTACTTGGTTTATTTCACAGACAATAGTCCCTTTTAGGTGTGTAACTACAAGGATCCAGTAATATGACCACAAGGCAAGTTCGTTGTTGTTGTCGGAAAGGCGTGTCACACGGTGACTTATATTCTCCTATTATGCTCTAAAAATTCAAGAAACTTCAAAACAAAACCCTGCTTCCTGAAAAACAGTTTGGCTAGAATGGCTGCTTCAGCCTTTTCCCAACACAATGCTGTACCCCGGGATAGCCAACCTCAAGTATAATGAAACATCTCTCCTGAAGTACCCTGTTCCTTTTTCACCTTTGATTCTATTGTTCTTAGTCTTTGAACTTAACCTACATAAAATATGGAAAAATCTTGAATGTTCTCCCTATTTCTCCTACTTTCTGGTCAAATCAAAATTAATAACCTTTCCTAGGTTACTTATGAAACCTTTGCAAGCTGTAAAGGTTTTACTTTCCTTTGAAATTTAACTGTTGACAACAATCCACTTGACCATACCTACTTCAAATGCAAGTCTTTACTCATGTTGTGCCCTCAATCTTATAGACAAGTTGTCTTTGGTTTAATTAAATTATTTTCACACAAGACCCACCAGCCTACTTCCCAGAATAGCATAATAGACACCACAACTGGTTTAGAACCATACCTTTGTTCCTTCACTGCCACGGTCAAAATGCTGGGATCCCTTCCCATCAGCAAAGTACCGACAGTACATGGACTGCAGCTTGTCACGAAGGCAGCTCACCATTATATTATCGAGGGCAATTTAAGGGTTGCAATAAATGTTCGCCTTGCCCTCATCACAATAATATAATGGGCTGCACTTTTCTGTTTAAGGGAACTGAAAATACATTTTCTCTGTGATAACAGTTATGAAACAGTATGTTCCATGTAAGGCTCATTTAATAAAATGTTCAGAATCACAAGTAAATAACATTCATTTCATTTAGAAATCATGAAGCATGATTTATTTTCTCTCTGTCAATAAAGGTATAAAAATCAAGTATCTTCCAGGAGAATTGTTTCAGTGAATCAATTGGTTCACTGGATCAATGTGCAGAAAATTGCATCTGTCCTAGTTCTATAATAGTTGCTGCTCATTGATTATTCCTGATTATTCGGTGTTTCGGCTCTCTATTTTCATTTAACCATCTGTGATATTTTTGGTTTATGGACTGTATTTTACCAGCCTGTTGGCGTATGGACTGGCTGATGCAAGGGATCACAAAATAAGGTGTCAGGTGGGAAGCCATTCCACCAGTGCAAAATATTCCCAGAAGTAGCAGAGGCAGTGTGATGGTGTGATGGCGACCCAGCAACAAGAGGGAGGCATTAATTCAAGTGGCCTCTCTTCAGCAACTTTTGTGCCTCCCCCCCCCCCCACACCAACCAATGCTGGAAGACATGAATTATCACCCTAAATGTCAGCTGCTGCTCATCTGTTGTATCTCCTATTAATCTATATGACCAGTCCACTTTGGTCAATTCCAAATTCTTATCTATTCCCTTCATACCTTTGTAATTCCCCTTCATTAAGTTTAACATTGATATTTCAGTCCCAGTTTTCTCACACTGCAGCTGAATGCTAAATTCTACCACACTGTGATCACTGCTTCCTCGGGGATCCTTAACCTTGAGATCATTTATTAAACCTAACTCATTACACATTACCAGGTCCAAAATAGCCTGATCCCGAGTTGGCTCCATAACATATTGCTCCAAGAAACCGTCCCGAATGCACTCTATAAATTCATTATCTTGGCTGCCATTTCCAATTTGATGAGCCCAATCTATATGAAAATTGAAGTCATCCATGATTAATGCTGTGCCCTTCTAACATGCATTTGTTATTTCTTGATTTAAACTTATTCCTATAGTGTGGCTTCTTTTCAGGGGCCAATATACCACCCTTTCCCTTCCTTTAGTATTTATCACTTCCACCCAAATTGACTCCGCATCCTCTGAACCCAGATTGTCTCTCAGAACTGTACTCATTTCCTCTCTTATTGGCAGAGCTACCCCGCTGCATTTTCCTTCCTAAAAGTCAAATGACTCTGAATATTGATTTTCCAACTTTGATATCATTGCAACCTTGTCTCAATAATGTCTATCAGATCATAAGAACATAAGAACGTAAGAACTAGGAGCAGCAGTAGGCCATCTGGCCCCTCGAGCCTGCTCCGCTATTCAATAAGATCATGGCTGATCTTTTCGTGTACTCAGCTCCACTTACCCGCCCGCTCACCATAACCCTTAATTCCTTTACTGTTCAAAAATTTATCTATCCTTGCCTTAAAAACATTCAATGAGGTAGCCTCAACTGCTTCACTGGGCAGGGAATTCCACAGATTCACAACCCTCTGTGTGAAGAAGTTCCTCCTCAACTCAGTCCTAAATCTGCTTCCCCTTATTTTGAGGCTATGCCCCCAGTTTTAGTTTCACCTGCCACTGGAAAGAACTTCCCTGCTTCTATCTTATCTATTCCCTTCATAATCTTATATGTTTCTATAAGATCTCCCCTCATTCTTCTAAATTCCAATGTGTATAGCACCAGTCTACTCAGTCTCTCCTCATAAGCCAACCCTCTCAACTCCAGAATCAACCTAGTGAATCTTCTCTGCACCCTCTCCAGTGCCAGTATATCTTTTCTCAAGTAAGGAGACCAAAACTGTGCACAGTACTCCAAGTGTGGCCTCACCAGCACCTTATACAGCTGCAACATAATCTCGCTGTTGTTAAACTCCATCCCTCTCGCAATGAAGGACAAAATTCCATTTGCCTTCTTAATTACCTGCTGCACCTGCAAACCAACTCCTTGAGAGTCCTGCACAAGGAACCCAGGTCCCTCTGCACAGCAACATGCTGCAATTTTTTACCATTTAAATAATAGTCCAATTTGCTGTTATTCCTACCAAAATGGATGACCCCACATTTACCAACATTATACTCCATCTACCAGACCTTCGCCCACTCACTTAGACTATTTATATCCCTTTGCAGACTTTCAGCGTCCTCTGCACACTTTGCTCTGCCACCCATCTTAGAGTCATTTGCGAATTTTGACACACTACACTTGGTCCCCAACTCCATATCATCTATGTAAATCGTAAACAATTGCGGTCTCAACACTGATCCTTGAGGTACACCACTAGTCACTGATCGCCAACCAGAAAAACACCCATTTACCCCCACTCTTTGCTTTCTGTTCATTAAGTAATCCTCTATCCATGCTAATATATTACCTGTAACACCGTGCACCTTTATCTTATGTACTCATTTATCATACCCATTTAAATCTATTTGTGCCATCAGTATATTTATCTTTTTTTTAATGCTGTGTGCATTAAGATACAGTACTCTTAATTTTGTTTTTCTACCATTCATCGTGACATTAAGCCCATTCCCAAGGACAATAGAGCCACTGTTTATTTTTGTCTTTTATTCCCATGTCTTCCTCTTTTGCTTCCACTTATTCTGCCTTCTGTTTCTAACCCAGGTTCCATCTCCTCTAACTCGCTGCCGAGGTACCCATCCCCCTGCCGAGGTACCCATCCCCCTGCCGAGGTACCCACCCCCCTGCCGAGGTACCCATCCCCCTGCCGAGGTACCCATCCCCCTGCCGAGGTACCCATCCCCCTGCCGAGGTACCCATCCCCCTGCCGAGGTACCCATCCCCCTGCCGAGGTACCCATCCCCCTGCCGAGGTCTCCATCCCCCTGCCATGTTAGTTAAAAGCTTCCCAACAGCACTAGCAAACACCTCTGCAAGGATATTGTTCCCAGTCCCGTTGTGGTGTAATCCATCCAGTTTGTACAGGGCCCATCTTCCTATAACATTTCCTAATACTTCAGAAATCTGAAACACATTGTCCGATCCCACCCCTCCAGCCACACATTCATCCTTCCTCGTATCTCTATTCTCACTAATGCATGGGAGTAAACCTGAGATTACTTCCTTAGAGGTCCTGCTTCTTAATTAATACCTAACTCCCTGTATTTAACTTTCAGGAACTCATCAGTTTTTTTCCCCTATGGTATATTGATACCGATGTGTACCATGACTGCTTGTTCATTGTCTCTCCCAAAAAATGTTCTGCAACTGCTCCGAGACATCCTGGACCCTAGCACCAGGGAGGCAACATAACAGCCTGTAATCACTTTTGTGGCCACAAAAATGACAATCTGTTCCCTATTACCATAACTCTATCCCTCATTTTACTCCCCATCTGCACCGTTGAGGCACCTGTGATGTCACCAATTTGGTTTTGACTGCATTCCCCTGAGAAGTCATCAGCCCCAACAATATGCCAAACAGCATATCTGTTTAAGAGGGAATTGGCCACAGGGGACTCTATACTAAGTGCTTACCACTGCTCCACCCAACAGTTACTCATTCCCTTTCTGCCTGTGCAGACTTAGGCTAGGGTGTGATTACCTTTCTAAGCACGCTATCCACGAACATCTCAGCCTCACGGATACTCCAAAGTGATTCCAGCCACCAGTCCAGCTCCAATACATAGAAACACTTTCTGCCCACATATTAATCTTGGACACGGAAGTGTCCCTGGTTTCCCACAGAGCACAGGAAGAGTGTTTCACATGGCCAAACTGTCTTGCCATGACTTGCCCTTCGGTTACGCCCCTTAGTACTTCCAAGAATTCTAATTCAAGCATATTAATAATACTAAGGACCTTCATCTACTCCAGCTGCTGACTCTGTAATAACAAACCTTACCTACATTCTTGCTATATTCTCAAATGATAGAATAGATACTAGTTCTACTTATCAATGAACAGGTTCTGAGACTTCTTCAGTTCAATGCTGATTGCAGGACAATTTTCCCTGACAGCTTCATTGTGATACTGACTGCAGGACACTCTTCCCAGACTGCTTCACTGTGTTGCTGACTGCAGGACACTCTTCTGAGGTTGAGCCAAACCCTGTGTCATGTGCAATTTGTTCTCGTAATTCCTGGAGTCCAAGAACTATTATAAGGGGAGGACGGGAATAGAATTTCTTGCTATCCCAATTGAGAAAATGGCTCGAGGGCAACTGTTCACAGTGTGACTATTTGTTTGGCAACTGCTTCTCATTATTCCTGACCTTCCAGGATTTAGCGACCTCACTGTTCTTGTGCGTTGTCATGTACATCAACCTGGCTGAGTAATCAACTTAGTGAAGAAGTGTTGAATTGCTTCACGTATCATCCTTCACTTGAGGAGTCAAACCATGACCCCCCTTTTTTCCACTCACACAGAGAGTAAGGGTTAAATGGCATTTTTGCCTAGTCTGACCTTAACTGGTGTCACCAAAAGCGTTAACTGGTGATCATCTTATGCTGCAAATGGGGTCCTGCTTTGTGAGAAATAACTATTTTTGTCTGTCTAATAATTGTCACTCATACTTCAAAGCAGTTCATTCTCAAGTGTGATTTTTCCTAGGGATTTGATAAATTCAAGTGTTTCTTTCTTCTGAGCCTTGTTATTAATCTATGCATCAAAGTACACCAAAGCAATTTGTTTTCTCTGAGCAAAACCAAGGGAGCCAGCTGTCTATTATATTGAACAATATAATTGGACATTTTCTGTCCAACAAATTTTGGTTGCTGAATTTTATTTTCCTGTGACATATTTTGGTATAATAGAAGCATAGAAAATAGGAGCAAGGGGGAGGTCATTCAGCCCTTCGAGCCTGCTCCACCTTTTATTGTGATCATGGCTGATCATTCAAACTTAATAGCCTGATTCTGCCTTCCCTCTCCCACCCTTTGAACCCCTTCTCCCTGAGTGTTATATCTAACTGTTTCTTGAAAACATACAATGTTTTGGCCTCAATTATTTTCTGTGATAGCAAATTCCACAGGCTGACCACTGTCTGGGTGAAGAAATTTCACCTCATCTCTGTCCTAAATGATCTACCTCATATCTTCAGACTGTGACCCCTGGTTCTGGACACCCCTATCCACTGGGAGCATTCTTCTTACTGTTACCATGTCTAATCCTGTTAGAACTTGATAGGTTTCTATGAGATCCCCTCTCATTCTTCTGAACTCCAGTGAATATGATCCTAATCCACTTAATCTCTCCTCATACGTCAGTCCTGCCATCCCAGGAATCTCGTACAACTGGAATGCCTATTATTCCTTTTTCATTACACAATCCCCAGTCTAGAATGGCCTGCTCTCTAGTTGGTTCCTCAATAGATTAATCCAGGAAACCATCCCATATACATTACAGAGATCCCTCCTCTACAGTATTGTGACGAATTTGATTTGCCCAATCTATATCACCCATAATTACAGATGCTCCGTAATCGCATGCATCTCTAATTTCCTGCTTAATACAATTCCCAACATCAAAACTACAGTTTGGGGGTTTATATAAAAGCCCTACTGAAGTTTTTTGTCCTTTGCTGTTTCTTAGGTCTATCCTTATAGATTCTGCATTGTCAGAGCTAATACCTTTCCTCAGTTAATTTCCTCTTTAACCAGCAATGCAACTCCACCACCTTTATCTTTTAGTCTGTCCTTCCTAAATACTGAACACCCCTGGATATTCCATTCCCATCCCTAGTCACCCTGTGGCCATGTCTCTGTAATCCTGTCTATATCATACCCATTTAATTCTATTTGTGTGATTAATTCATCCACTTTATTGCGAATGCATTAAGATACAAAGCAAGTTTAACATTACTAATACTGTTCCCACTATTTTGTACTGAGGCCCTGTTTGAATCTGGCCCTTGGTTTCTTTGCCTATCACTTTTCTTATTCCCCTTTCTGTCTTTCATTTTTGTCCTTGATTTCCCCTCCTCTGACCCCTTGCATAGGTTCCCATCCCCTCACAGATTCACACACCATTGATTCATACATTGCAATTTAATTGGTGGTATAAAATCTCAAATGACAAGTCCTTGGACTTTCTTTTATTAATTTCTGGGACATGGGCATCGCTGGCTGGCCAGCATTTATTGCCTACCCCTAGTTGTCCTTGTCCAGAGGACAGTTGAGAGTTACATTGCTGTGGCTTTGGAGTCACATGTAGGCCAGACCAGGAAAGGACAACAGATTTCCTTCCCGAAAGGACATTAGTGAATCAGACGGGTTTTTCCGACAATCGACTATGGTTTCATGGTCATCAGTAGATTCTTAATTCTAGATATTTTTATTGATTTCAAATTCCACCAACTGCCATGGCGGGATTTGAGCCCAGATCCCCAGAACATTAGCTGAGTTTCTGGATTAATAGCCTAGCGATAATACCACTAGGCCATTGCCTCCCCTTGGACTTGAGAGATGCACAATATTCCAAACATTAAGCAGAAGTACAAGTTCAAAATGTAAATAATGCTGTCAAAAAGGTGAAGATGCTAAAATAGGAGAATGTGAATATAAATAACCCAAGTCACACGATTACTTACTTTCCTAATGCAGTTTGCCCCTCTTGGGCTGCTCATTAGGAGCTCAGAGTAATGAAAAGTTACATATTCTGGAACACAATTACACATTTACAATGATTGTTCGTGACAGACTACCTTAATTAATGTTTTTGTTTTATAAAACCTCAGCCTCTCAGAAGCTCAGACATGCAATTAATAATTCCTCATTCCCTCGCCCCTCATCACTGTGATGGTGTAAAATGAGTGTAAAGCAATGGACAAAGTTTTCAATATGTACAGTCGTGATATACTCAGCATACTTGCTTCCGTGTACCAGATGCCATGATTTTCTTACATTTCCCAAATAAGCGGAGATGCCAGCGTTGGACTGGGGTGGACACAGTAAGAAGTTTCACAACACCAGGTAAAAGTCCAACAGGTTTATTTGGTAGCATGAGCTTTCGGAGCAGTGCTCCTTCATCACCTGATGGAGGAGCTGAAGGAGCAGCGCTCCGAAAGCTCGTGCTACCAAATAAACCTGTTGGACTTTAACCTGGTGTTGTGATACTTCTTACTATTTCCCAAATAATTTGAAAACACACTACAGAATAATTACAGAGGCTTAACTTTTGACTTCAAAAAACATTGACCAGAGAGAAACACACATAGTGGAAGAAATGCTCAGAAATGGGTGGTGATGTGGTTGTTCGGGTGGGAATATTCTGTTCTGTAGTTTAATGTATTGGTTGCACATAAAACTAATGTTTGGTCAATCGTGATTTTAGTCTTTTGTTATAGTAAACATCTTAAAATGTATAATCTTGTTGTCTCATCCTTTCAGCCATAACCTGGAAGTTCAAATTCATTTTTAAAGATTATTGGTCTCTATGGGGATTGTAACACCCGTGTTACAAATATTACTTGGTACTTATGTACAGGAGTAGCTTGGGCTGATAGGTTCCTGTGGTAATATTGTGTCAGCTTCATAGAATCAGAAAATTATACAGCTTAAAAGGAGGCCGTTCAGCCCATATTACCTACACTAGCTCTTTGTAAGACTTGGCCAACTGCTCCCACTGCCCTGCACTTTCTGCAGGTTTTATCTCTTTAACTTGTTACCTATTTTCCTTTTGAAAGTTGTTATTGAACCTGCTTCCCCTATCTTTCCAGACAGTGCATTAGAGGATCAGTGAATCAACACAGAAGGAGGCCATTTGGCCTGTTGCATCCATGCCAACACTCTGTACGAGATACTCAGCAATCCGACTCTCCTGCTTTTACCCCACTTTTCATTTTCTTTTTAAATTCATGATTGACCCTGCCTCCATCACATTCTCAGTCAGTGCATTCCAGATCATAACCACTTGCTGTGTTAAAAAAATAGCTTTTCCTCATGCCGTCGCTGCTTTCTCTGCAGATAACCTTGAATTGGTGATCTTTGATTTTGGGCCTGTCTGCCAGTGGGAACAGTTTCCCTCTATTTAATCTCTTCAGGCTGTTCATGATTTCTGGATGATAACCATTCACTGCATAAAAATATTCTTGTTTCTAGCAATACCTTTATGCACATTGACATATTTGATCAAGCATGACATTAAATTGATGTGATATTTATTTTCTTATTGAAGAACATGGTAATATTGGACATTTTTTCTCCTCTATTTTAATGCATTGTAATTCAATACTAGCGTGCTCTCACTTTGGTTGTTGACCTCAGGTTACCCTTGACAATAGTTTAATATGTTTTGTACTTGCAGTTGAATCATAAACTTAAACCACAAAGAAACAATAGTTAAAGAAAACAATGAACTCAGCAGGGCAGCTGTGAAAAAGAAAGATAGCTCAGAACAGTTTTGAACAGACTCTTAATACTGGTTCTGAAATCAACTGGTACGTTGAAAGCAGAAATGATACCTCATTAACTTAGGGGAGGTGGTGGTGCAGTGGTATCATTGCTGGACTAATAATCCAGGGATCCGGTGTAATGCTCTGGAGGTCAGGGTTCGAATCCCACCATGGCAGATGGTAGAATTTGAACTCAATAAAACATCTGAAATTAAAAGTCGAATGATGACCATGAAACCATTGTCAATTGTTGGAAAAAAAACATCCAGTTCACTAATATCCCTTAGGGAAGGAAACCTTTCGTCCTTATCTAGTCTGGCCTACATGTGATTCCAGAGCCATGGCAGTGGCAGGCGGCACGGTAGCACAGTGGTTAGCACTGCTGCTTCACAGCTCCAGGGTCCCGGGTTCAATTCCCGGCTCGGGTCACTGTCTGTGTGGAGTTTGCACATTCTCCTCGTGTCTGCGTGGGTTTCCTCCGGGTGCTCCGGTTTCCTCCCACAGTCCAAAGATGTGCGGGTTAGGTTGATTGGCCAGGTTAAAAATTGCCCCTTAGAGTCCTGGGATGCGTAGGTTAGAGGGATTAGCGGGTAAATATGTGGGGATAGGGCCTGGGTGGGATTGTGGTCGGTGCAGACTCGATGGGCCGAATGGCCTCCTTCTGCACTGTAGGGTTTCTATGATTTCTATGATTTCTATGATTCTTAAATGACATCCGAAATGGCCGAGCAAGTGCTACAAAGAAAGCACAAAGCTATGAAACTGGATGGACCACTCAGCATCAACCTATGCACTGGAAATGAAATATAAATGCTGACCCTCCAAGGTTCTCCTTCCTACCAAAATTGGAAGCGTTGTCTCAAAGACTGTTCAACCAACAGCTTGACATCGTCATACTCATGGAATCATACATTATAGATAATGGGTGATATTTTATGGCCTCACTCATCCCAAAACCGTAAAATCCCACCCAAGTTCAACTGACCTTTCCATGCTCCTCCCCTTGCAGCCAATATCCCAGAGACCACCATCACCATTCCTTGTAAGTCCTGTCCCACCAACAGGATAGACCCAGATCTGGTGGCGGCACACAGTGGTATACAGTTGGGAGGGAGCTGCCTTGGGAGTCCTGAACATCAACTCTGGACCCCATGAAATCTCATGGCATCAGGTCAAACATGGGGAAGGAAACCTCCCGCTGATTACCACGTACCATCCCCCCTCAAGTGATGAATCAGTATTCCTCCATGTTGAACACTACTTAGATGAAACATTGAAGGTGGTAAAGGTTGCAGAATATACTCTGGGTGGGGGACTTCAATGCCCATCACCAAGAGTGGCTCGGTAGTACCACCACAAACAGAGCTGGCTGGGTCCTAAACTGGGTCCTAAACTGGGAATGTGGCAGGTAGTGAGGGAACCAACATGAGGGAAAAGCATACTTGACCTCATCCTAACCAACCTGCCTGCTTTAGATACATCTGTCTATGATAGTATCAGTAGGAGTGACCACCACATGGTCCTGTGGAGACAAAGCTCCATCTACAAATTGGCGATACCCTCCATCTACAAATTGGCGATACCCTCCATCATGTTGTATGGTGCTATCACCATGGTAGGCTTCTGCAGAAAATGCAGATGTATGGGATTGGGGGTGATCTAGGAAATTGGATCAGGAATTGGCTAGCGGATAGGAAACAGAGGGTGGTGGTTGATAGTAAATATTCATCATGGAGTGCGGTTACAAGTGGTGTACCTCAGGGATCTGTTTTGGGGCCACTGCTGTTTGTAATATTTATTAATGATCTGGATGAGGGTATAGTTGGGTGGATTAGCAAATTTGCTGATGACACCAAAGTCGGTGGTGTGGTTGACAGTGAGGAAGGGTGTCGTAGTTTGCAGGAAGACTTAGACAGGTTGCAAAGTTGGGCCGAGAGGTGGCGGATGGAGTTTAATGCGGAGAAGTGTGAGGTAATTCACTTTGGTAGGAATAACAGATGTGTTGAGTATAGGGCTAACGGGAGGACTTTGAATAGTGTGGAGGAGCAGAGGGATCTAGGTGTATGTGTGCATAGATCCCTGAAAGTTGGGAATCAAGTAGATAAGGTTGTTAAGAAGGCATATGGTGTCTTGGCGTTTATTGGTAGGGGGATTGAATTTAGGAGTCGTAGCGTTATGTTGCAACTGTACACAACTCTGGTGCGGCCGCACTTGGAGTACTGTGTGCAGTTCTGGTCCCCACATTACAGGAAGGATGTGGAGGCTTTGGAGAGGGTGCAGAGGAGGTTTACCAGGATGTTGCCTGGTATGGAGGGGAGATCCTATGAGGAGAGGCTGAGGGATTTGGGATTGTTTTCGCTGGAAAGGCGGCGGCTAAGAGGGGATCTTATTGAAACATATAAGATGATTAGAGGTTTAGATAGGGTGGATAGTGATAGCCTTTTTCCTCTGATGGAGAAATCCAGCACGAGGGGGCATGGCTTTAAATTGAGGGGGGGTAGTTATAGAACCGATGTCAGGGGTAGGTTCTTTACCCAGAGGGTGGTGAGGGATTGGAATGCCCTGCCAGCATCAGTTGTAAATGCGCCTAGTTTGGGGGCGTTTAAGAGATCCGTAGATAGTTTCATGGACGAAAAGAAATTGGTTTAGGTTGGAGGGTCACAGTTTTTTTTTTATCTGGTCGGTGCAACATCGTGGGCCGAAGGGCCTGTTCTGCGCTGTAATGTTCTATGTTCTATGTTCTAAATGGGATAGACTTCAAACAGATCTAACAGCTCATGACGGGGCATTCATGATGCGCTGTGTACTCAACAACAATCTGCAATTTCATGGCCCATTATATCCCCCACTCCCATTATCACAGAGCTGGTTCAATGAACAGTGAAAGAGGGCATGCCAGGAGCAACATCAGGTATACCTAAAAATTAGATGTCAACTTGGTGAAGATGCAACACAGGACTACGTGTGTGCCAAAATGTATAAGCAGCAAGTAATAGACAAAACTAAGTGATTCCACAAAAAACGGATCAGATCTAAGCTCTGTGGTCCTGCCACATCCAGGAGTGAATGATGGGAGACAATTAACAACTCATTGGAGGAGGAGGCCCCACAAATATCCCCATCCTCAATGATGGCGGAGCCTAGCACATCTGTGCAAAAGATACGGGCTGAAGCATTCACAACAATCTTCAGCCAGAAATACCGAGTGGATGATCCATCACAGCCTCCTCCGAAGGTGCTGTCAGTACTGTAGAGCTGTTGATCACTGATTGGCTGGCAGCTCGCTGAGGTGGAAAATTTCCCCTGAATTCACTGAGAACTCCTGTCACCAACCAAGTAAATTCCTGACAAGCATTAATCAGCTTGGTGTCCAGAACAGCCGTTGCCACAGCTCCTCAGCTAGGGGATGGGCAAACCGCCACTTCTATTAAATTCCACCCAATAATTTTGCTTCTCTCTCCCCAGATGCTGAGCATTTCCAGCACTTTCTGTTTCTATTTCGGATCTCTTTGATTTGCAGTATTTTGCTTTTGGGCCATTCATGTCGTGATATGATGTGCATGTGCCTTTAAGTATACGGTATCTTCATCCGCTTGCTTTCAAGTTCACCTCCAAGCCATTTACCATCCCAACTTGGAAATACAAAAAGACAGCTCACCACCAGCTACTCAAGGGCAACTGGGGATGGGCAATAAATACTGGCCAGCCAGTCTCATGAATGAATAAAAAAAGGATCACTACCCAACCCAAGGCAGAAACTGATCGATAAACCCCATGACTTTGCACACAGAACAGAGGAGCTCTCATAGAGTTCAGCCATGTCTACAAAACCTCCCAGTTGACATTTTATGTATATGGTCTCATCTTCAAATAAAGAAGCCAGGTTATTTTTTTTTAATTCCTGTTGTAGGATCAGTGTGTTTGTGAGGAATTGGAGAATGCAATATGCTGGCAGTGTTGGTAGTCAAATTTGACTGAGAATTGAACAAGCCTCAATCATGCATACATAGCAGAAGAATTGGTGTGCAAATGAAACAACTGCCAGGTACTCCCAGTGGGTAAGCTATTTTGTAGTGATCCTACACACAGTACATTCATTCTGGGACATCGCATCTCACTCCCAGCCAGCAGCCATCTGGTCCCTGTAAGACTGTTCAAATTCAAGAGATCGTAAGTAGTTGTGAGTTGGACACTGCACAGTTTGTGCAGGAACAATTGCAAAGTGAGTTTCTGTGTAATTCATCCAACATTAGCACAATAGCTGAACTTGCAAACTTCATTTTACCAGGGAACCACTACAGAATTATTATTTGGTGGCCAAGTGCAAAGAACCCTTTCCAATCATCAATTGTCAATACTCCCAGAAGCACGAGGCACATTCATAGAAAAACAGGGGAAGATGAAAAATACCCACAACTGGCAGTCATGCAATGAATTACCCAACCTAAACATCAGACATAAAGTCTGAGTACAACATCCAACCAGTGGCAAATGAAATCCAATGGAAATTGTCAGCATTTGCCCAGAACCAAGATTGTGTCAAGTGCAAACACCAAATGGCATGACAGTGTGATAAAACAAATGCCAAATCAGAACAATGCCACAATCAGAAACACCAAGTAATCCTATTGCTGGTAGAATAGAGTGTAAGAAGCAACCTGAACACAACGCCCCACTGAGATGCATACGGCAGAGTCCAACCAAGATTGCGTAACCAGATCGGGAGGTATAAGGAAACGCCCTCTATATTTCAGAGAGTTGGACATTCATTGCTTTGTTTGGTGTTATATTGAAACATAATGGTACTTTCTTTTGATGTCACATAAATAGTTTTTGATATAGTAAGGATAAAACTTCTATTTTAGATGAAAGGGTGATGTTGTGATAGGATGTGCATGTACCTGTAGAGTATGTATAATTAAACTGCTGTCAATCACTACCCACCTCAAGACAGGGCGAGATATATTTGTCCCTCAACTCTGTACATAAAACAGAGCAGCAGTCATGGAGGTCAGCCATGTCTACATAGCCTCCTAGTTGAAATTGTATGTATCTTGCCCTTTTTAAAATAAAAACACAGCCAACAAAGACACTAACCACCCTAACATGCCCCCATATTTGCCAATCTTTGTTGTGTGATTGATACATTTGGGACACAGAAAAGAATGCAACAGTGTTTAGTTCCTTTACCTGACCTATTCCTTTAAGATCACTTACTCCACTGGCTGGTAAATATATGCTGGCCTTCTCAATAATGCTCGCATGTTGTGAATGAATTTCAAAATAAGCACAGTACTCCATTCGCAATTGCAGCTGTGTTTAAAAATTCCAGATGTCAATTAGGGATCGGTAAATTGCTTGTAAATTTCACGCCTCAAGGTCGGAAGGAGACTGACATTTTTCCGCTTTTCCTCTGCGCGGAAGTACAATGTTTCAAGTATGACAGGTGGCAATGGATGAAAACCTTCACCTGCCAAGTTTACTCGTGACCCAATTTACACATGCAAATTGTTCACTAAGATGCAGGTCTTGAAATTGTTTAGAACCAAAAAAGAACACATTCAAACTACAGATGGATTTGGTGGCTGAGGAAAATGAATGGGTAAAATTTATGGCCTGCTCATTGCTGAATTTGAAGGCAAGAGGTACATTAAAAATAAACAGGTAGGTTGTCCATCACCTTCCTATCCAACATGTCCCCCATATTACGGTGGGTGAGTAAGGAATCAGCTGGCCCACCCACCCTTAGGCCTACTGTGGCCCTTAAGTGGACAATTAGCTGCCACTTAAAGGCCTCATACCACCTCCCCTGCAACGTTTTGGTCTGCAGTGAAAGGAATGTGACCAGCCCCACCGCTTTGGCTGCATGAGTTACTTTGGACAGTAAGGGAATGATATCTACATTGGAGAAGGGTGTGGGGAGAGGGGCTGGTGTGGTGGTCCCCTGTGCCCATCAGGGACAATACCCCAAGATAGTAGCCCCTCAACCCACTGTCTTTGGCCCACCTCCTCCACCCTTTAACTCAACCCCCTATCACCCTTCCCCCTCACTGGCATTCCTTAGTTGAGTCCACCCAATATCCACGGTTTACTTGCAGTCCGGGAGAGGTCTTCACTACTTTGTGAGGAACTGGTTGTACTCCCAGCAGCGGCCATTGCTGTCTCTCTGGCACATTTGAGATATCAGATTGGCAGGCAGCTCTCGAGGATGGGATTCCTGTTCCTGAGAGGTGGAAAGGCCACTCTGCACTAATTACGCCCTTCCCTTCCCACGGGGCAGACAGATTTCCACAGAGGAGAGGTGCCAACCAGTTTTATGGTCAGTGATGTGGCTAATCCGTCCTCCTGTGCTCTAAAATCCACTCCGATGGGACAGTCCCACATTACTTGGCTTTGACACTGTAAGGAATACAAGTTGAGCCCACACTCAAATCTTGGTTAACAGGCATTCAGAGATGCTTTGTCTCTTTAGTGAACTTTATAAACTTACATAGAGATGCTTTAAACATTGTGAGAAAATAGTTACTCCCACTTGCGCCGTCCAAACATTTAAAATACAACCACTGGAAGCAGAACTGTGTGCACAAAAGCAAAAAAGCTTGCTCTTGGCTGTTAGAATTCAAGGGGGAGCCAATGGAGGAATGGTATGTTGGAACAGATTGTGCAGCAATCATTCTCAAGCCAGTAGTTACAATACGAAAACACCCTTAAGCCGAATGCTTCAAAAAGCCAGCTCACACCACATACAATATCGATCTCGTCTGAAGCAAAACATCATTTTATGCTGCACAAGTTGTCCATTTAACCTCTAGCAAAAAAGTGAACTTTCACCTAACATAAGGAATTAATGATTGCAGGAGTCAATTTCTGAATGTAGATTCCTATCATCAGCACAACACAACAACTTACATTTATATAGCTTTTAATGTAATGAAGCATCCCAAGACACATCACAAGAGCACGAAGAGAGAAAACCTGACACAGTGCCAAATCAGGAGCTATAAGGACTGGTGATCAACATTTCGGTAGAAGAGGCAGGCTTTTAGGTGCATGCCAATTGAACAGAGAGAACTGATGCAAGGCAGAGGTGTTTGTGAAGGGAGTTCCAGAGCTTTGGGCCTAGGCACAGCCATCACTGACAATGTGAAGTAAATCAACAATGCACAAGAGGCCAAGATTGGAGGAATGCAGAGTTCTCAGAAGATTGTAGGGCTGGAGGTAGTGAGAGAAATGGGAGAGGCGATGCCAGGGGATTTGAATAAGGAGAGGAATTTTAACTAAGAAGCATTGCAGTGCCAGGGGCCAATGTAGGACAGTGAACACAGCAACAATGGGTGGACAGGATTTCAGTTACGATATTATAAAGATGCACTTTCACAGACTTCTTTAATAGCTGTAGCTCGTTCCCCAAAATGTCTCTGCCAAGGAGTCTTTGGGAACAATCTTATCAAAAAAATTCTAAGCACCGAACGAGCATGAAAACAGAAAAGAATCTCGCCCATTTTTTGGGCGAGTTAAACATCCAATCTCACCACACTCTGAGCAAAAAATGAAGCAAGATCTGTTTCCCGCTAGCATTGAGAGGGGGCGAGGCCTAAACTCATCCAAAAGCTGGCATATTACACCAGAGGGCACCATTGTGCATGCACAGATTTATCTCTGTTCTGTGCAACAGAACAGAATGAGATCTGTCAGACACCCAACCCTGCTATTGCTGACCTCCACCCCTCCCCCCGCAATCTCGCCAGTTGCAGAGTGCACAACGTTCCTCCCCTGCCTCCAGCAATCTCAGTTGCAGAGCGCACAGCAACCCTCCACCTCCCCATAGGGTCCGCCCATCAGCCCCAACCACTTGGCACTTCCTGGTGCCCAGTGGGCACTGCCAGTGAGCCAGGCTGACAGTACCAGGGTGCCTGGTGGGCACTGCCAGGTTGCCAGTGCCAGGCTGGCACTGCCCAAGGGACAGCTCCTGCCTCTTTTCAGATGCGAGCCTGATCTCGGCGGATATCTGGGCCCTCTAAGGTTGAAAGAGGTGAACCTGATTTTTCGCCTCTCTTGCCAGCTTGCCCATCGACCAGTGGGACGAACAGGTGAACCCCAATTGGTCACCCAGGCCACGTGACCCTTATTCTGCTATGTTGTCCTTAAAGAGACAATCACCACAGATATGAGAAGCAGAGATTTATGGAGGATAGAAAATGGACATTGCTGGATGGAGGCCAATGTAGGTTAGTAAGCATACAAAGTTAAATACAGCTAAACAAGCTGTTGTGGGCTATGCAGTGTTCCAGTCTAATACCAATTTTAAATCAACATGCAGTGTAACTCCAGCTCCAATAATCTACACTCAACAGGGTGATAGCTCTGCCTCTGGATTCAAGGAGTTGCGATATGAATGAATGTTTCTGTAACCTGTTGGCCTGGGGTGTGGTCTGTGCTAATTATGGAATTCCTCAGCTTTTTGCTTTTGCCATTTTAATCCAGCATGGAATTCTGATTGATATTTATGCCAGATTACTTTTTTTCTGTTGTTTGAAACTTATAAACAGGAAGCTGAAATGTGCACCAAGCTCATTTCAAATAAATATTCATTAAAAAAAATGAGAAAATGATAAAATAGATAAAAGTTTACATAGAATCATCACAAGACATTACCTTTTCTTTATTGTCCTTGTACTGATAGGAAGACAATCATTTTACAAGTTTTAGAAGTAAAGGTACCTGGGAGAGCAGAGGTATCAGAGGAGGTGAATCAGTTCAAAAGGAAGGTGGGTCTTTCACAGGGGCTGCCCTTTCCATCAACAGGTCCCTATTGAGCACAGAGCATCTGAGCAGGAGCCACCCTCCATACCACAGGCCACTGGCAGGCCCATCAGTGTACACCAGCCAGCTCAATTCACGTTTGGACTGGGGTCAAGCACCAACTCTCTTTTTGATCTTCCTTGCTGCAATGCTCCATCTCAACCTTGGCAAACTCCCTGCTCGAGTGGAGCTCTACTACAGAACAAATTGGATCTGTTCAACCTCCGCCATCTGCAGGCCAGATCCAAGGTCGTTCCATCCTCTGTCATTGAACTAAGGTATGCAGACGATGCTTGTGTCTTTCCACGCTCAGAGCTCGAGCTCCAAGACCTTTTAACACCTTCACTGAAGCACACAGGAGCACAGGCCTGACACTAAACATCTGTAAGATAAAGGTCCTCGACAAACCTGTCCCCACCACAGAACACTGCTCCCCAGTTATCAAAATCCACGATGAGTTCTTGCACAATGTGGACCACTTTCCATGCCTTGAGAGGTTACTGTCAACAAGGGCAGACATCGATGACAAGGTTCAATGCTACTTTCGGTTGCCTGAGGAACAGAATGTTTGAAGACCAGAACATTGGACCTGGCACCAAACTCATGATCCACAAAGCAGTAGTGATACTTGCCCTCCTATGTGGTTTAGAGATGTGGTCTATGCACAGCAGGCACCTCAAAACCCTGGAGAAATACCACCAGTGCTCGACAAGGTGCTGCAAATCCATTGTCAGGATAGACACACCAACATCCGTATTCTCACGCAGGCCAACATCCCCATCACTGAAGCATTGACCACACTCCATCAGCTCGACTAGGTGGGCCACATCGTCGGCATGCTTGACACAAGACTCCCAAAATAAGCTCTCCACTTGGAGCTTGGACATGGCAAGCAAGCCCCAGCAGGGCAGAGGAAACACTTTAAAGACACCTTCAAAGCCTTGTTGAGAAAATACAACATCCCCACTGACACCTGGAAGTCCCTGCCCCAAGATCATCTGAAGTGGAGGGAGAGCGTCCTGGAAAGAACTGAACACCTCGGGTTTCATCATAGAGAGCAAGTTGAAGCCTAGCGTTAATAGCGAAAAGAGCACGTGGCAACCCGAGTGCCCTACCCACCCAGTCCCCTACCCACCATCTGTCCCACCTGTGACAGAGACTGCAGGTCATGCGTTGGACTCTTCAGTCACCTGAGAACTAATTTTTAGTGCGGAAGCAAGTCACCCTTGACCCCAAGGCACTGCCTAGGAGAAGACCTGCCAGCCTGTCCACATGGTGTGTATTCACTCTGCTGCTGGTAGAATACAAACAGCAGTGGTCTGAAGCCCTAAACTGAGTACCTAGGAGCCTCAAACGGTCTCAGGCGGGAAGTCCATTCTCAACCTCTCCCACCCCTGACTGAACAGGGGGGAGTCGGGAGGGTGACAGGATCTGCAACTGAGCCTTCTTGCAAAATGTACAGTTAACACTGAATGACTCCTAGCCCACATCCAGTGAGGGACATTAAATTCCACCCTCACAAATTGCAGGTTTCTGTGCATTAACAGTGACAATAATCTGCTGTTAATGTTATTACTGCTACTCTGCATTTTCCACATTGTGCTCAATCCAATTTTAACAGGCTAGAAAATCTATGTACCAAACGCATCGGGCCACTCAGATGAACGTGTCATCATCATGAGTGTCCGAGTTGAATGATCCAATCTAACATTTTGTATTATTCGTCATATTTATTACTTGGGAAAATGTGAAATGACCTGGAAAGAGAAAGAGAGAATTGGATCTCCGTGCTTAATGACAAAATTCCAATGTATTGATTCAAACAGCCACGTTTTAACCTGCGGAAATTAAAACAGTAATCTCGTCAGTGGTATCATTAATTATTTAACCCAACAATAGCACAAAATTCAAAATGAGAAAAGGGAAAATACCAATACTTAGGGACAAAAATAAAATCACATCTGCTCAGAAGCTAAGATCCAGATTCGCTGCATCTGTCACTGAAATTGTCAGACAGATACCCAGCTGAGTAGCTGGCAGTAGATCAGAGTGGCACCCTTCTGTTTTTATGGAGGAAGCTTGAGGCCATCAACAGGCCAAGGAAGTGACAGAAAATGTTTTGCTGTTTCCCTCAGGGTAAACCAATATCCGCGTCCCACGATATCACACCCCGCTCTGACCTTGGTCTTCCTTTAATCTTCTCAGCCTTTCAGCAATTACCTTTCTTCATATATCTATTTCATTAAGAATGTCTTGAACTTATAGATATATATTTTTGTCTGTGCTGGTATAACTGCTCACGGTTCCCATGAACAAAGAGAGGAATTCATCTGTTGTGAATTTGGGGATCAGCAGTGAACAAATGCTGTTCTCTGTTCATTGTGCTCACAGCTACCCACAGACTTGTGATGGGCTCTGAGTAGCAAGTCAAGGTCATCAGGAGTCTGATATAGCTTTCTCTGTTTGGCGGAAATACATAGAATCCCTACAGTGCAGAAGGAGGCCATTCAGCCCATTGCGTCTGCTTCGACTCTCCGACAGCGCATCTTACTCGGGTCCTATCCGCGTCACCCCGCATATCTACCACGCTAATCCTCCTCATCTACACATTTTTGGACATTAGGGGGCAATTCATCACAGCCACTCCACCTACCCTGCACATCTGCCGGGGTGGCATGGTGGCACAATGGCAAGCGCTGCTGCCTCACAGCGCCAGGGACCTGGGTTCAATTCCCGGCTTGGGTCACTATCTGTGCGGAGTTTGCACGTTCTCCCCGTGTCTGCGTGGGTTTCCTCCGGTTGCTCTGGTTTCCTCCCATATTCTGAAAGACGTGCTGGTTAGGTGAATTGACCCGAACAGGTGCCGGAGTGTGGCAACTGGGGGAATTTTACAGTAACTTCATTGCAGTGTTAATGTAAGCCTTACTTGTGATTAAGTTTACTTGTGACGAATAAATAAACTTTACTTTAGCTACATGGCCTATCCGAGTTTGAATACTGAATCTTTCAATGAGATAGCAATGCCTGTGGAGGCATAAGGCAACTCGGACAATAACTTCCTGATTTCTGTGTTTAACACTGAACATGTGGATGCTGGAAGCTGCTGTTTGATTTACTCCTAAAAAACGATGAATGCTGACAGCCTCATTGCTATTTTTTTTACAACAAAATCAAAGCCCATTATTTACCATTCCCTGGTTATTCAATAATATAGTTTCTTCGGGATCTTTAACGTCCTACCTGGCTGACACTACCAGTAATAGCATAAATATGTTGAAAATTCACCATAAATTGAGGCAGCTTCTGACTGAGTAAAGCACCTTAGCAAGAATAAAATCAATTGGGAAGGTCAAGTCAGAAAACCTTCAGTGCTTGGAATTATAACATAAAAGGCAGAGGAGTTTAATATTCAGAGACCACAGAATCAAAGAATTGTTACGGTGTAGCAGACAGCCATTCGGCCCATTGTGTTTGCACCAGCTCTCCAAATGAGCATTATGATTTAGTGTTATTCTCCTGCCTTTTCTTTGGAACCTTTCATGTTGTTTCTGTTCAATTAATCATCTCATGGCCTCCGAAAAGCCTCAAATGCCTCTACTACACTTTAAGGCAGTACGTCCCAGACCCAGACAACCCGTTGTGTGAAAATGATTTTTCTCACATTATACTTGCTACTTTTGCAAATCCTTTAAAGTTTTGTCTGCTCATTCTCAATCTTCTATGAGTGGGAACAGTTTGTTCCTATCTGCTGCATTCAGCCCCCTCATGATTTTGAACATCTCTATCAAATCTCCTCTTAGCCTTCTTCTTTCCAAGAAGAACAGTGCTGACCTCTACAATCTATCCTCAGAACTGAAATTCTTCATCCCTGAAACCATGCTTGTAAACCTATTCTGTACTCTCTCCAATGCACTCATTCTTCTTATAGTGTGGTACACAATATTCCAGATAAGGTCTGATTAGCATCTTGTATGCATTCAGGGTAACCTCCTTGTCCCTACTAATAAAGCCCAGAATACAGCATGCTTTATTAACTGCTCTCTCCACCTGTCCTGCCATCTTCAATGATCTATGCACATATACGCCAGATCCCTCTGCTCCTGTGCCGCCTTAAGAATTTTGCCCCTTATTTTGTATTGCATGTCCATGTTCTTCCTACTAAAATGCACCACTTCACACTTTTCCACATTGAACTTCATCTGCCACCTCTCTGTCCACTCCACCAACTTGTCTATGTCCTTTTGAAGTTCTATACTGTCTTCCTCAAAGTTTACAATGCTTCTAAGTTTTGTGTCATCTGAAAATTTTGAAACTGTCCCCAACACACCAAGATTTAGATGATCAATACATATCAGGAAATGCAAGGGTCCTAATACTGATAGCTGGGGAACTCTAACACAAACCTTTCTCCAGCCTGAAAAATATCCACCATGCATTACTCTCCGATTCCTATTACTCAGCCCATTTTGTATCTGTGTTGCTACTGCTCATTTTATTCCATGAGCTATAACCTTTCTCACAAGTCCACTGTCCACTGTCCATATTCACCACATTAACAGCATTACCCTCGTCGACTCTATCTTTTACCCCTTCAAGTAATTCCAGCAAGTTAGTTGAACATGATTTTCCCTTTAGAAATCCATGACGGCTCTTCCTAATCAACCCATATATTTTCCACGTGACCACTAATACTATCCCAAATAATTGTTTCTAGAAGTTTCCCCCACTTAAACTGACTGGTCTGTAATTGCTGAGTGGGCAAAAAATTGGCAGGAGGAATATAATATAAGAAAATGTGAAGTTATGCACTTCGGTAGGAAGAAGAAAGGAGCTAAAGATTATTTTGATGGAGAAAGACTGCTGAAAGCCGCAGCTCAGAAGGATTTTGGGAACCTTGGCATAAATCATAAAAATCTAGCGTGTAAGTTCAGCAAGTAATAGGGAAGGCAATGGAATATTGGCCTTTATTTTAAAGGGAATGGAATATAAAAATAGGGACATAATGTTAAAACTATACGAGGCACTAGTACAGTGGAATACTGTGAACAGTTTTGGTCCCATTAACTAAGGAAAGATACACTGGCATTGAAGCAATCCAGAGAAGGTTGATCCCATATGAGGAGAGGTTGGGTAGGTTGGTAGTGTACTCGTTGGAGTTTGGAAAAATGAGAGGCAACCTTACTGAGACATAGAGGATTCTCAGGGAGTTTGACAGGATAGATGCTGAGAGTTTTTTTTCCCCCTGTGGGAGAGTCTAGGACCATAGGGCATAATGTCAGAATGCCATCATATTGGGAATACCATCATACTATCGTGATGGGAACGCCATCATATCCAGGTTGCCATCCAGCTTTCAAACCATCCTGATTTGGACATATATCACCCTTCCTCCACAGCTGCTGGAAGTCCCTACCAAGCACCATTGTGTGAGGGGGCCAGGTGCTACAGGAATGCAGTGCTTCAAAGTGAAGACCCACTTTCTCAGGCCAACTGGGTGCAAGCCTGTCAGTATCTCTCAAAATCCAAAGAAAAATTATTTAAAAAACACCTATCCCCGAAATGTCGGAGGCAAACTCAGCATCGGAGCCTTTAATTATACAATTTGCATTGTCAATCTGTACACAACTACTTTGGACTGAGGGAACTAATTTAAGTTTCAAAGCTCTAACATAAACAACATTCATTCTCCAACCTGTTAGTGGTTATGATTTTAGCATGATTGATTTAAATTATAGTGCTGTAGCTCAATGTTAGCTATTATTCTACTTAATTACAGACTTCTTTAATTTAAAAAAATCTGGCTGCATTTTTTGCACATCAAGTTGAGGAATGTCAGGATAAAACAATGAAAATATTATATTTTTTGGAAAGCACTAATATGGTAGGTATTAAGCAGCTGGATGCAGATTAAATGCTTCCACTATATGGCTCCGACAAATTTGTTACAGTCTAGTCTCATAAGAACACTCCCGGCTTCGGCAGTGATATACATGCATCTGTTTATTTCCCAAGTCATCCTATCCAAATGAGACTTCAAATTATATTAATGTATGTCAAATTTTGAGCATTTCTGGCTTTGCAAGTTGTTATTACGTAGGCATTGTCCAAATGCATGTCACTTATGATCATGTTAGTAGGCAAAGGAGATTTTCATCCCATCAATCTATGGTGATGGTATAGTTTTACAATTCACAGTATTCCTCCTTTATCTCCGCACCCCCCCCCCCCCCCCTCCCACACACACATATGCCTGAGGATTGTTTTAAATTTGTTTTCCAAAGCTTTTTTTCGATGCATGCTATTGAAAGGAAGAGGCTTTTTTTCCAAAATAAATGTACAATAATAAATAAATAATAAAAGTAACAAGCAAACATATGACAGCAATGGAATTTAAAAGAAAAGAATGTCATAATTAAAAAGCTTGTCATCCAAAACTGTCCGGGCTCAAATTTAGGCAAGAAATAATTGTTGGAAATCACATTTTGACTTGTGCCTTCAAAATAGTAAAGTTACCATATCACATAATAAGAATACTTTAAGTAAAACTGCTATTTAGAATTTAAAAACAATGGTCCAAATCTTCCAATCAAGATCAAAACCTCTATTTTTGACATTGATCAGACAAAAACATACTCACTTGCATTCCTACAATTCTTCTGGGCAATCTATGGATGGAAGATCCTTCTAAACCCGTTAGCGTAGGAAACCTTAAGTTGGAACAATGGGGAGAACGTGCGGCGAGGAAATGCCCCCTTTCATGGCATTGGCTACCATATTCTGCTAAGTAAAGAGTTTAAATGTTCCGAAACTTCTTTGAAAAGCTAAGGGAATAAAATAAATATGTGATGGGTAAAATGGGTGTGGTAAAGCAGTGAGGGGTAGAGTGGGAGAAGTAATATGGGTAAGGAGGGAGGGTGGGTGAGAAGGTAGGGTGGTAAAATAAGTGGGTAAGGAGGTAAGGTGGGGAATGGGGTAAGGAAAATAAGGGCATAGGGTCAGTAAGTGGGTAAGGAGGGTATGGAGGCATAGTGGGTAGGCATAAAAAGGCAAGAGTAGGGTGGGTGAGGTAAAGGGTAAAGAAACAAGATGGGTGGGGTAATACTGTTAATGGGGTAAGGTGGATAAGGGTTAGTGTGGGCAAGGGGTAAGCTGGGAAGGGTGTTGAGGTTAGGTCAGGTTGAATCAGGAAGGAGTCTGGGTACTGGGGGTTAAGGGTTAGCTGAATGATCAGGTTTGGTCAAGTCAGGTCAGAGTGAGAGATCAGGTGGTGAGGTCAGACCATGGCTGGGGGTGTCAGGGTGTCATGGTTTAGAGTCAGTAGTGGGGGGTGGGGGAGTTGGACTAGTCAGGAATCAAGCGTGTCAGTTATATAATTACCCAGGAGTTAGACTGGGTTTTATTTGTCTAACGTTTTTTCGGTAACTGGTTAAATATATTGGAACTGTCCGCAGTCTCTGACTCACTTTAATTTGGAGACTTTCTTTTGCAGATTTCCGGGGGCAAGAAAATTGCCCATTTAATGTTCAAACTTTTCAGACAATTCCCATAGAGTCAGTGCACTGGGAGTTCTGAGGGGTTTACACGTATATCTAGTGGGGTACGTCCAGTGTCTGGTAATCTAGAGACAGGGAGATTGGACTATGAATAAAACCAAACAAACACTAAAAATGCAAATTCCAACAACTCATTCAGTTAAAAATGTTTTCTGTAGCTTCTTCCATAATATTACACTTGTAATATTCAAAGACATACAAATTTCCAAATTTCATCCAGACAATTCAAAAGTACTTAATTAACTCTAAAACACTTTGGGACATTCTGTAGTCATAAAAAAAAATAAATGTGTGTCTTTTCTTCTCGCATTTTTTATTACATACTTCAGCAGATTCCTATGAGGGGAAATGAAAGACATTCACAGCTAGAGCTCCCCAGATGATGAAACGTACCGAAATTAAAATTGTACAGAAAAAGCACGTTATGATGTATGTCTGATATGTCGCCAGGAGTGAAGCAGAAAATAGAAAGCGCAGAGGAGAAATGAGAAAGGAAAGGAAAGAGGCAAAGAGAATGCATGAGAAAAAAAATTCAACGGTAACAAAGGCTGTGGCGGAAGTGTGGAGGAGTTGCACCACACACCATGTATGGGAAGGCCTTGTGGTATTATTGCTAGACTATTAATCCAGAAACTCAGCTAACGTTCTGGGGACCCGGTTTCAAATCCCGTCATGACAGTTGGTGGAATTTAAATTCGATTAAAAAAAAATCTGGAATTAGGAATCTACTGATGACCATGAAACCATTGTCAATTATTGGAAAAAACAATCTGGTTCACTAATGTCCTTTAGGGAAGGAAATCTGCCATCCTTGCCTAGTCTGGCCTACATGTGACTTCAGAGCCACAGAAATGTGGTTGATTCTCAGCTCCCCTAACAATCTATTTATTTATTAGTGTCACAAGTAGGCCTACATTGGCACTGCAATGAAGTTACCATGAAAATCCACACTCCAGCGCCTATTCAGGTACATTGAGAGAACATTTATCACTAACCAGCACTTCTTTCAGACTGTGGGAGGGAACCGGAGCACCCGGAGGAAACCCACACGGACATAGAACAATAGAACCATAGAACATTACAGCACAGAAATAGGCCTTTTGGCCCTTCTTGGCTGTGCCGAACCATTTTTGTGCCTAGTCCCACCTACCTGCACCGAGACCATATCCCTCCACACTCCTCTCATCCATGTACCTGTCCAAGTTTTTCTTAAAGTTAAAAGTGAGCCCGCATTCACCACCTCATCTGGCAGCTCATTCCAAACTCCCACCATTCTCTGTGTGAAGAAACCCCCCCAAATATTCCCTTTAAACTTTTCCCCCCTCACCCTTAACCCATGTCCTCTAGTTATTTTCTCCCCTAGCCTCAGTGGAAAAAGCCTGCTTGCATTCACTTTATATATACCCATCATAATTTTATACACCTCTATCAAATCTCCCCTCATTCTTCTACGCTCCAGGGAATAAAGTCCTAACCTATTCAACCTTTCTCTGTAACTCAGTTTCTCAAGTCCCGGCAACATCCTTGTAAACCTTCTCTGCACTCTTTCAACCTTATTAATATCCTTCCTGTAATTAGGTGACCAAAACTGCACACAATAATCTAAATTCGGCCTCACCAATGTCTTATACAAACTCACCATAACATTCCAACTCTTATACTCAATACTTTGATTTATAAAAGCCAATGTACCAAAAGCACTCTTTACGACCCTATCTACCTGTGACGCCACTTTAAGGGAATTATGTATCTGTATTCCCAGATCCCTCTGTTCTACTGCACTCTTCAGTGTCCTACCATTTACCTTGTATGTTCTACCTTGGTTTGTCCTTCCAAAGTGCAATACCTCACACTTGTCTGCATTAAACTCCATCTGCCATTTTTCAGCCCATTTTTCTAGCTGGTCCAAATCCCTCTGCAAGCCTTGAAAAACTTCCTCACTGTCCACTACACCTCCAATCTTTGTATCATCAGCAAACTTGCTGATCCAATTTACCACATTATCATCCAGATCATTGATATAGATGACAAACAACAATGGACCCAGCACTGATCCCTGTGGCACACCACTAGTTTGTATCTTAAAGACTTGATTAGCTGTAAGTATTCACATTCCAACCATTATTCATGTAAATTGAGTCTGTGTCTTTATATGCCCTGTTTGTGAACAGAATTCCCACTCACCTGAAGAAGGGGCTTGGAGCTCCGAAAGCTTGTGTGGCTTTTGCTACCAAATAAACCTGTTGGACTTTAACCTGGTGTTGTTAAAATTCTTACTGTGTTTACCCCAGTCCAACGCCGGCATCTCCACATCAGCACACCACTAGTCACAGGCCTCCACTCAGAGAAGCAATCCTCCACTTCCATTGAGCCAATGTCTAATCCAATTTACTACCTCTCCATGTATACCTAGCGACTGAACCTTGCTGACTAACCTCCCATGCGGGACCTTGTCAAAGGCCTTACTGAAGTCCATGTAGACAACATCCACTGCCTTCCCTTCATCCACTTTCCTGGTAACCTCCTCGAAAAACTCTAATAGATTAGTTAAACATGACCTACCATGCACAAAGCCATGTTGACTCTCCCTTATAAGTCCCTGTCTATCCAAATATTTGTAGATCCTATCTCTTAGTACTCCTTCCAATAATTTACCTACTACTGACGTCAAACTTCCCGGCCTATAATTTCCCGCATTACTTTTTGAGCCTTTTTTAAACAACGGAACAACATGAGCTATCCTCCAATCATCCGGCACCTCACCCGTGGATACCGACATTTTAAATACATCTGCCAGGGCCCCTGCAATTCAACACTAGTCTCCTTCAAGGTCCAAGGGAATACCTTGTCCGGTCCTGGGGATTTATCTACTCTGATTTGCCTCAAGCCAGCAAGCACCTCCTCCCCTTTAATCCGTATAGGTTCCATGACCTCCCTACTTGTTTGCCTTATTTCCATGGACTCCATGCCAGTTTCCTTAGTAAATACGGGTGCAAAAAACCCATTTAATATCTCCCCCATTTCTTTTGGTTCCATACATAGCCGACCACTCTGTTCTTCAAGAGGACCAATTTTATCCCTTACTATCCTTTTGCTCTTAATATACCTGTAGAAGCTCTTAGGATTATCCTTCACCTTGTCTGCCAAAGCAACCTCATGTCTTCTTTTAGCCCTCCTGATTTCTTTCTTAAGTAGTTTCTTGCACTTTCTTGCACATGGGGAGAACGTGCAGATTCTGCACAGACAGTGACCCAAGCCGATTCCCAGGCACTGTGAGGCAGCAGTGCTAACCACTGTGTTGCCCAAATGTTGATACGACTACTCAGTTGTACCATCATTCCAAGAAGGCAGTTCACCTTCTCAAGGGCAACTAGGGATGGGCAATAAATGCTGGCAAGCCAGAGATGCCTATGTCCCACGAATGAATAAAAAAAACAGCAACTATGGATGAGGGATTTATATTATATGATGAGATTAGAGAGGCTGCAATGTTCTCATTGGAGCAGAGAACTTTAAGGGCAGATTTTATAAAGGTATTCAAAATGTTAAGTGGTTTTGATGGAGTACATAGGGAAATACTGGGGAGCAATCTTACCAAAATTTGGCCAAGTGTTGGTTCAGGCAAGAAAAAAGAGCGAACCATACCAACGGCTCCAGCGTGATTTCTAACCAGATCTTGAGCATCATTGACAAAAGTTTGAGAATCATGCCGTGCCTGTGACAGCCTCTCTCTGATTCGGCTGCCACAGTTGAACTTAATCATGCCAATTGCTGGGGAGCTGCATATAAAAACTCCCCAGCACTTGTTTACAGCGACTGCAGGGATGGCACCCAGGAAGCCTGCACCGCGATTCTCAGAGGGAGCCCTGACCAGACTTCTTGATGGACTGCAGCAGAGGTGAGATGCCCCCGCTCCAGGGGAAAACCTCACACCAAAGTCACCACCTTTATCTGGGACGCAGTGGCAACCCTGGTGAGTGCAACTGCAGAAGAGGACAGGGCAGCAGTGCCGCAAGATGATGAATGATCTTCTGCGCTCAGTTAGAGTAAGTGAGCCTCATGCAGTCTTTTTCTGGGCCCCCTCACCTATCCGTCCCACCTCCACATTTATCTCTCACCCAGCCACTTCAGACTTTGCCAAGACCTTTAAGGAGGCCCTCCCCCACCCCCCCTTCCCCACTCACCATGTTCCCCCTTACTTACTGCCATACTCCTCAAACTCCAGCTCCCACTAAAGACCCATGCCTGCCACACCTCTTCACCATCTTAAATGTCAACACTGCTGCCTACACTCTCCCTATCTGTGTCATGCAGACAAACTCAACCACAATAAGCGTGAACGTGCACAGCCAGAGTAATGCTGGAGCTCAGAATACTCACGCCATTCGAAGAGCAAGCCCTCAAGCTGGCCGGGGAGGAGGAAGGACCTGCCCTGCGCTAATGGTGAACTGGAGGCAGCAGACAAACATCAGAATCCTCAAGACATGTTGTCATTCCTCAAGTCCCAATGAGTAATCAATGGTCCCTCCTTTATCCCTTGTAATGTACTAATGCCATATCTCTTCTCTTGTAGTCCAAGAAGTCGAACAGGCGGACAGACTATTCTTACATCCCCTCGACCCACCAGACCCAAGCAGCTCTGAGGGAGACTTCTCGGACCTCACCAATGAAGAGGCGTCACAGCTGTCACCCACACCCGGCACCAACGCAGATACTCACACTGCGGTGGAATCACTAAGTAGACAGGCTTCTGGGTCACTCACTGGTGAGTACCTCACAGCTGAACATCCACAGCAGGTGGAAGTAGTGGTGTCCCAGGGAACTGGCACTCAGAGGGTTGCTGGAGGCCAGGATTCTGCTGGACCGCTGGCCAATGATGTGCCCCTGGGTCTGGTCGTCCCAGAGCTGCTGGAGCTGCAAAGGCAGAATCACAAGTATCAGGAGGGGATGACAGCATCCCTCCTTGGGCTGCAAGGCCCACTGGAGGAATCCCGTCACCTTCTGTTCGAGGAGATAGTGCCATCACTTCAGCACACCAAGGCCAACACTGCGAGGTTGGCATCCGCAGTGGAAAGCTTGGCGCAGGAGTTGCACTCCATGGCAGGAGACGTCCACACCATTGTTCAGCTCATGACCTCCATGTCTGAGGGCTTCAACTGCATGGTGCAGGCACTGGTGAGAATCCATGAGAATCAGTGCCAGAGGACGGCGGGGCTTCTGGATATCACTCCAGCTATCCCTCTATCTCATCTACCTAACCAGCATATCTTTCAGACTGTGGGAGGAAACCGGAGGAAACCCACGCAGTCACGGGGAGAACGTGCAAACTCCGCACAGACAGTGACCCGAGCTGGGAATCGAACCCGGGTCCCTAGCACTGTGAGGCAGCAGTGCTAACCTTTGTGCCACCGTGCAGCCCCATTTGCATCACACTGGTGCCAGGCAATGACCATCTCAACTAAGAGTTAATCTAACCATCTCATTTTGAAATTCAATGGCATTACCATTGCTGAATTCCCCGCTGTCCTGGAGATTGCCCTTGACCAGAAACTGAACTGGACCAGTCATATTAATACTCTGGCTACAGGAAGATATCTGAGGCTGGGAATTCTAGCCTACCAGTTGTTTGTTTTCAAATATCTATCCAATTCCATCCTGGTAGTTGCAAATAAATTTTTCATAACAACTGGTCAAGTAAAATCAATTTTCTTCGTTTCCCTTCCAGTTTATTTTGCTGCAAAATTCCCAGGAACTCACCTCCAGATTCCCCAGGCACTGTCCGCAATGCACAAGTCAGGAATGTAATGGAATACTTTCCACTTACCTGGATGAGTTCAATGCCCAAAAGAAAAGCCACCCAGGACCAAGCAATCTCTTTCAATGCCACCCTATCCACCACCTTGAGCCTGATTCCCTCCACTACTGATGCACACTAGCAACAGTGTGTGCAACACACAAGATATATTGCAGCAACTCACCAAGGGTGTTTTTTTAATCGCACCTTCCAAACTCACAACCACTACCACCAAGAAGCATAAGGGCATTGGATGCATTGGTACACCATCCCTTGCAAGTTAATTCCTCTCCAAGAGGCACAACATTCTAATGTGCAACTCCATTGCTGTTCTTTCACTATCTTTGGGTAAAAATCCTGAAACTCCCTTCCCAACAGCACTGTGGGTATACATAGTTCACATACATTGCAGCAGTTTAATAAGGCAGCTCATTACCTCCTTCTCAAGGGCAATTAGTGATGCTCACATCCCATGAAAGAATAAAAAATCTATGATAATCCGGAATAATCCTTCAGTACCATAAGAGAAGAGAGCTGCATAATCCTCATTTTCTGCTGATACATTAAAACAAGACTCCAGCTGTGTGTTAAGGTGCGTGCAGAAGACACTCAAGCAAAATACATGGATTTGCTTTTTTCTCCTTCAACCAATACAACCAAGGACAGAATTCCTTCTACTTGTTTATTATCTGTTTAGGTCAGTGTATTGATCAGAGTGTTTTTTTATGCAATAAATGTCTGGCATTCAATTGGTGTCCCTTGGTTTGATAGTTGAACTTTTGCCCTTGACAAAGCGTTATGGATGGTTGTAAAGAATATGGGAAACAGGTGAATAAATGCAATGAGCACTATTTATTTGAATGGCGGCTAAAATATAACAGCCAAATGGAATGTTTCCTGTGCGTGTTTCTATATTTCTTGTTCTTAAGTTCAAATCCCACCATGGTCTCATCCTTCCTGATTTCTGTGCCCTACAATCTGAGATAACTGTGTTGCCCCAATTCTGAACACTAGTTCATTACTGATTTACTTTTGTTGTGCTTTCAGCTGTCTTAGTCTAAGCTCTGGAATCCCATCCCTAAACTTAGCACTTTCTCATTCTTTAAGATGCTGCTTCAAACTTACCTGTTTGAGCGAGCTTTTCGATATTAGTCACCCACCCTCATATCTCCTTATGTGACTCAGTGTCACAATCGGCTCTGATAGCGCTCTTCCGATATGCCTTGGGATGTTTAACTATGTTAAAGGCACTCCATATGTGTAACTGGTTGTTGTTGCTGATGTGGTTGAATATTAGTCTCTGTTGGCTTTGATATGCCATTGAAACTGCAAGTTTTACTGTAACAGGTTATTCCTTCCACAGCAAGAAGCCTAAAAATCCATAGTAGAAATGTATTCTGCAACCTAGTGATTTTGGCACATGGTAATAGTCAGTAGACCTGAAAGTATAATCAGGTTAATGGTAGGATTCGCTACTTTACATTACTCAGACTATAAATATTTTGGCAGTTGACCAAATTTGGTTTGTGTGCAGACCACCTTGTATTCCTCCAGTGCCCTGTGGTACATTTTGGCTCAACACATTAAAAATGAATGATTATATCAAAGCAGGTCTTTCCATTACGTAGCTAAAATTCAATCAGTGCTAAGCAGGTCCGGGAATATATATTTTTCAGTTCAGATGAACTGCTCTTTAGCGTCTTTGTACATGGTCCATATTCAGTTTATTATGGTTGGCAATAGTTTACAGGCCCCAGTATAAAAGTCTTGGCAAACTACAACCCGAAAGGAACCACTTTAAGTCTAATTTTGTTATCTAATGGACTTCTTGTGCATGTTACATTAAAGTAGAATAATTAAATTGAGACATAACACTTAGGTCTGACAATTTCCAAATGAAACTGCATTAACCTAGATATTTATTGTAACTACTTCGCTAGTTCAGGGTTTTTTAAAAACTAATTGCTTAGTAACTTACCTTCCTTGAATGTTTACTATTCCATTACTTTTAACATATAAAACATAGTACTGTCTCATAGTTCAAATGATTAAATTCTTGACATAAAGGCAAATGATCATTGACAATTGGTCTGCCAACCACTTAAACTTCTTCATCCTGCTGGGTGAGTTTTATCATTTCTTTGCCAAATTACTCGATGAAATGTTGGTGATAGCAAAGCAGTCAGAAAATAAATATGTTTGCATTTGACTTTTCTCAATTCAAGCCATAAGTTCAGTTGGAAAATCCTAAATAAGTTCACAAGCTATTTACAGGCTGATCATTCTACTCAAGTTGAAGGCCAATGTGCATGTGATTAATCTGGTTCTTCGAAAATCCTATATTTTTAAAAATACATTTTACAGCTTGATCATGGCAATTAAATTATTACAATGAAGCCATGTTTGATATTCTCTTTGTGAGAACTTGCAGACAAAAGTGGAACGCTGGATCTGAATGTGTTAAAGTGAAATGTTGTCTGAATATGTTACAGTTTCATAGAATCAAAGAATCCCTACAGTCCAGAAGGAGGCCATTTGACCCATTGAGCCCGCACTGACATCAATCCCACCCAGGCCCTATCCCCATAACCCCACGTATTTACCCTGCCAATCCCCGTGACATTAAGGGACAATCTAGCACGGCCAGTCAACCTAACCCACACATCTTTGGAGTTCTTTGCAACTGCACAATTGCTTTGCCATTGGTCAACTCCCGCAGGTCAGACACCATTGACTTGTTGCGAAACATACATTTCCCATCTTTTATTCAGCCAACCTGGGCATCAAAGTCAAGATTATAGTCAGGCTGATGTAGTCCATTTATTTTTCTTCATTCTTTCATGAGCTGTGTTTGTCTCTGACAAGGCCAGCATCTGTTGTCCACCCCTGACTGTCCTTGAACTGAGGGTAGTTAAAGGGCAACCACATTGCTGTGACTCTGGAGTCACATGCAGGGTAGACCAGGTAAGGACGGTGGATTTTCTCCCCTAAAGGAAATGAGTGAACCAGATGGGTTTTTACAACAATTGATGGGAGTTGTCATGGTCACCATTACTGAGACTAGCTTGACATTCCAGATTTATGAATTGAATTTAAATTCCACCAGCTGCCGCGGTGGGATTTGAACATATATCCCCAGAACATTAGCTGGGGATGTTCTATTTGCTATGCCAGGGGTTGGTAAGGCTTCTGTGAGCAGCATTTCTCATGTAAAGCTTAGTATCATGGTCTCCAAACCCAACAGTTAGTAAAAAGTACAAGGTTTTGTACTTCGTTTTTTTTTTGAAACTATGCTGTCAAATATTGCATCTTTTATGTTTACTTGCTAAATTATCCTTACACCTGACCAATTTAACTAAATTAGTTTGCATTGTAGTTTATCTTTAGCAGCATAGTTGTTCAGTTTGGTGTTTTCATGCCTCTTTGGAGAGATCAAGAGTATGTGACAGAATCCCATGCTATTTCTTCGACCCTATTTTTTTCATACATAAGATTAAGTTTGGTTCATAGGAAGCTGACTTTGACAAGTAGCACAAAGAGAAGAGGAAAGCAATCTGAATAACAAAAATGTAATCATGAGGAACATCAAATGGGGTATTGTATTTTGTGTCTTAAAATTGCCTGGACTGCAAAAGGCTAAATCAAAGACAAGCAACCTTCAGAGTCTGGGAAAACTATTTAATTACTTCCAATGATTCAATCTTTTGAAGCACTCCAGTTTTCTGACATTACAACCAGAGAAAACATTAAAGCGGTGCTAGTCGAGTACATCAAGATGTTGCCATAAAAAGAAAAACGCTATAAAGTTTACCATATCCTATTGGACACAATATTCCAAAATCTCCTGGATGCAGGAATGGTTCTGGTGGAGTTGAAAAGTGCTAATAATAACCCCCTTATTCAAAGAGGGAGGGAGGTGAAATCGAGGAAACTTGAGGTCAATTAGTTTAACATCTATTGTTGGGAAATTGTTAGAATTTGTTACAAAGTAAGTAATAACAGGACATTTCGAAAGTCAAAATGCAATCCATCAGAGTCAGCATGGGTTTATGAAGGGTTAATCATATTTGACTAACTTGCTTGAGCTCTTCAAAGATGTGACGGGCAACTTGGATAATGGTGATCCTGTAGATGTCGTATATCTGGACTTCCAGAAGGCATTTAATAAGGTGCCAGACAAATGGTCAATACACAAGGTTAGTTCATCTGGGATTAGGGGTAATTTATTGGCTAACCAACAGAAAGCAGAGAGTCGGGATAAATGGGTCTTTCTCAGGTTGTCGGGATGTAACTAATGGGGTGCCACAGGGTTTGTTCCTCAGGCCCCAACTATTTATAATCTATATTAATCACTTGGATGCAGAGGCAGTTGGTACCATAGCCAAATTTGCAGATGACACTAAAATAGGTGGGAGAGTAAGTTGCAATAATGAAATAAGAAAGTTACAATGGATATGGATAGGTTAACTGAATGGGGCAAAATTTGGCAGATGGAATTTCACATGGATCAATGTGAGGATATCCATTTTGGTAGGAAAAGTACAAAGGCAAAATATTATCTAAATGGTGAGAAACTTCAGAGTGCTTCAGTGGAGAGGGATCTGAAGGTACAGCAGGTGGAAAGGCAAGTGGAATCTTGGCACCTATTGCTAAAGGAATAGAATGTAAAAGTAGTGAAGTGTTGCTGTTACTGTACAAAGCATTAGTGAGAGCGCACTTAGAATATTGTGACAGTTTTGTCCCCTTACTTGACAAGGGATGTAGTCGCATTGGAGACGGTTCAGAGGAGGTTCACTAGACTGATTCCAGAGATGAGGGTTTTGACTTATGAAGATAAATTGGTTAGATTAGAAGAATGAGAGGAGATCTAATTGAGGTGCACAAGATGATAAAGATAATTGACAAAGTAAACACAGATGCTTCCTCTTGTAGGGCAATCTAGAACAAGCAGTTATAGTTTTAGGATATGGGGCAGCAGAATTAAAACAGATGAGGGGAATTTATTTCTCTCAAAGGATCATGAGCCTGTGGAATTCACTACGTCAGAACACGGTGGATGTCGGGACTTTGAGTAAATTTGAGGAGATGGACAGATTTTTAATTAGTAAGGGTTTGAAGAGCTATGGTGAACAGGAAGATCAGTGGAGTTGAGGCCGAGATGAGATCAATTATGATCGTTTTAAATGGTGGAGCAGGCTTGAGGTGTAGAATTGCGTACTCTTGCTCCCAGTTCTTATGATACTCTGCATCCCTCCCTTCTGGTCAGCTCCACCTCCTTCCCTCTGGCCTGCCCTGTTCCACCCTGTTATCTCGCCTCCAGTCAGCCCTGCCCCCTCCCCTCTGGTCTGCTCTACCCTGCTACCTCTGCTCCAGTCAGTCCTTCTCCTTCCACAGCCCCTTCCTCTCCAGTCAGCACAACAGCCTCACCTCTGGTCCACTCCACCCTGCTCCCTTCCCTCCAGTCAGCCCCTCCCAGTCTTCCCTTCCCCCTTCCCCATTTCTCCCCTCCCCCCTCCCGGACTCTCCCCCTCCCAGTCTCTTCCCTCCCCTCCTTTCCAGTCTCTCCATAAGCCACTTCCTTTGAAACTCATCTGCTCCCTTTAAATTGCCCCATTAAACATTCTCTTTATTGCAGCTACTGCCATATAAAGAGGGCGTTCCTCACCTCTCTGTACCCCAGTTATTCCACCCCAGTGGTACTGGGGGTGGGGTGGGGGGGGAGGATGCTGCACTGCTCCTGTCACACCAGCCTGAGGAAGATTGAATGAGGCAGGAGCTGTGCAATTTCAGTGGGGCTAAATCCATTCAGAGTGACAATGCGACAGAGATTGCCACTCCGAGGAAGATACAGGCCATTCTGTCTACCACGTAAATGAATAATATGATATATGAATTCCAGCATGTCCCTTTGGCTGTTTGAAACAGGTAAAAAAGTCACTGTACTCAACCAGCCCATGCTTGTAACACTCAGAACATAATGTCCCACATTATGTGCAGTTCCATGATGGGCCAACACTTGCTGAAAATACTGATTGTGTGAAAAATTGCACTGATAACAACTTAATATTATCAGTTGGGTTTGCAATGTGGCTTATTTACTTGTACTAGAAGCTGCATCTAAACATACATAGGGCCCTGTCCTTTGCAAACGGAAAGATTTGGTCCACACATTGTGCCTTTTTCAAATAAACAAAATCTTGGAGGCCAGCCATTCCCTGGCTCATTCCTCATGGCAATGCCTTGACCAACCAGAATTAACCTGACTGGTTTGAATTTAAACAAAAGCTTGCCATTTAACAGTTTGCTGGTTGATTCTCCATGACAAGGCCTCTACCAATCAGAATCCACTTGTCAACCAATCAGCACCCCCTTCTTATGCAGAATAAATTATTAAAAGCAAATTACTGCGGATGCTGCAATCTGAAACCAAAAGAGAAAACGCTGGAAAATCTCAGCAGGTCGAGCAGCATCTGTAAGGACAGGAAAGAGCTGACGCTTTGACAAAGGGTTATCTGGACTCGAAGCGTCAGCTCTTTTCTCTCCTTACAGATGCTGCCAGACCTGCTGAGATTTGCCAGCGTTTTCTCTTTTGGTTTCAGAATAAATTGTTGTTCCCCTTTGAGATTTGGGGCAGAGCTTTCCCATCCCACCCTTCACAGGAATAACAGTAGCAGGTGGGACAGGACCATGAAAAGGTCTATTGAACTCAGGCGGGATTTTCCGATCTTGGGACGAGCGCGTACAGAAAATCTCACTCTTGATGTTCTTACGATGAAGAAGATGAGTGCAGAATGAAAAATTTTGATGGCATGTCACTTTTACAGCAATAAATCTAAAATCACTCTTTTACAATATGATCTGTAATCTTGAACTTAAAGTGAAAATTACATTCAGAGCAAACTGGGTTTCCATGATCCTTTGCACCGGTAGGAAAAAACAAACATGCCCACGGTAGTATTCAAAGAAAAACAGGTGAGTTCTCTTTCAAACACCATGATCAAAAACAGATTAGCTAAGCATTTATCTCATTACTGTTTTGTGGCACATTATTGTGTAGAAACTGACTGCTAATTTTTTCTCTACAACAATGTAGGAATTTAGGGGCATAGAAATTAGGAGCAGAGGTAGGCAAATTAAGCCTTCGAGCCTGCTCCGCCATTCAATCAGATTATGGCTGATCTCCCCCTGGCCTCAAATCCACCTCCCCACCTGTTCCCCATATCCCCGATCCTTTTTTTAAAATTAGAAATATATTTACCTTGTTCTTGAAACTATTCAAAAATTCAGACTGCATGCACTGTATACACTTCAAAAATCATTACCTAGCTGTGAAATTTCATGGCATATACTGAGGGCATGAACGGCACAAGAGCAAAGTATTGCTGCTTCTCAAAATTTAAAATGAAAATAGAAATGCCCAGCAGGTCTGGCAGCATCTGGGGAAGGAAAAGCAGTTAACAATTCAAAGTGATGAACCTTCATCAGAACTAGGCATGCATACAGATATAACAACAGGGACTTGACTATCATAACTCTTGCCATTTACTCTCCCCTGCCTATCACAGACCTTTCTCTCTTTCTTTGTCCTCTGCGGATGTCAGAGTGTCTGCTCCTCCATCACTCCTGCAAGCCACATCTTCCATTTTTCCAGCAAGCCACCCGGGGCACCATGTCCTGGCACCAGCCACGGGACAGCATTCTACATCTAAACCACAGCAGGTTTAATTAACCAAAAGGTTACCAGCCTTGAGCATCGCAAACAGGCCCGACATGAAAATCAGTAGCTTTACACTAGTTTTTGCTGATACCACTGGGAGTGCACAGCTCACGAGAGTGGAATATCCACCAGCCTGCCTGATCTAGGTAGGGTTAAATTTGGGGCTTAAATCATTCTGGTATCTGGGCAGAAGAAAAAATTCTCTACTGGCCACCTGACATCAAAAATGTCACCTTGTGTTTTCTATTGGAAAGGCAAATTTGAAGAGCAGCTGGTGGGAGATCCATGAATGTTCAGAAGTTCAATTGTGAATGGCTTCATACAACATAAGTTACCACATTTAGCTCATGGGCTGAGTAAAATAAATGCACAATAACACATACATTTGTTTAAACATGCTTGATTCTATCAATCAGACAGTCAATCTGGTCTCAAAGGGTGCAACAAAATTTCACTGTAACTTTACCTTGACAGTGAAATCCTTCATCAAGTCCATCCAGACAATCATTTATGCCATTACAGAGCTTGCTCATGTGAATACATCGTCTTGTCCCAATGCAGTCAAAATAATTCACCGGACATGTAAATTCGAGGTGTCCAGTACCTGGTGGAGAAAAATAAAAATGTACTTTTATAAAAAGAACTGCATTTCATGTTTTCAATGACTAAATGATAGAATCTTTACAGTGCAAAAGGAGGACATTCGACCCATCAAGCCTGCACTGACAACAATCCCACCCAGGCCCTATCCCCGTAATCCCATGTAGTTACTCTGCTAAACCCCCAGATACTGAGGGGCAATTTAGCATGGCCAATCAAGCTAACCTGCACATCTTTGGACTGTGGGAGGAAACCGGAGCACCCGGAGGAAACACACGCAGACACGGAGAAAACGTGCAAACTGCACACAGACAGACAACTGGGGCCAGAATTGAACCCAGGTGCCCAGTGCTGTGAGGCAGCAGTGCTAACCACTGTGCTACCATTCTGCCCCAGGACAAAGTTATAGGACATCTGCTGCCTTGGCTATATTCAACAATCATGCTTGTACTGGTTATACCAACATGTGGCAAGAATCCTAATGGACAGCAGTGAAGGAGATTTTTATTGTTATAAATAACGAATCACTACAAATAATGAGATGATTCCGATTCCACTGCATCTTGCAGATAGCATGATAAAAATATTTGAACATCATATATCACAGCCTATCAAGAAAACATCGATGGTTAACTAAAGACTTATGTTGTTTCAATGTTACAAAGCGCACTCTGGAATTTGCAGTTTTAATCTAATTAGTGTGAATTTATTTGTGCCATATCAATCACATCAAGAGGGCCCTAAAGAAATATTAGTTGCAATAATCCTGTCCCAGTGTTTGTTGAAAGTGCTAAGTAGCCACTTAAGGCACTGAAATAGCACATGATAAACTTCTGGGCAATTCTGTTGCAGCAATAAGGCAGAAGAAAGTGCTGCCTTAATGGCCAAGCTCTTGAGGCTGTGATTCAGGAAGTAAAGGAAACATGACATCTGTAAGACACTCTGAAGTGTAGTTTCTCAGGCGTGACAAGATATTGTAAAGGAAGTTAATGCCAGACCTGGGAGGACAGCTGCAAGATGAGAGATTTAAGAAATCTACCAAGATAAGTTCTGAATATCAATATGCATGACATGCTCCTACGTTAACCAGAGAGGAAAGAATGTCAACTGTGGCAAACTTCTCACGCTGGCCTATTTCTACGTTAAAAGCAGTATGAGAAATTTAACTCTCGCACTGCTGCCACCAGAAGCAGAGTAATGAATAGTTCAGATGAATAAAAAAGATGTGTACAGGAATTATGCTGCTCTCAAATTAATGAGTTAATTACAGATGCTGGCTGCTGCGACCCTGAGTGAACAACTCAAATTTAAAATCAAGTTCATGCAATGAACTCTTATAAGGGACCAGAAAACTGAAACCAATTCGCTCAAATATCCCTTACAACAGATAATTCATGCTTCTCCCCAATGCTCCTTGCCCTCTTCTCCATGTACTTTCAACCTATCAGTTCTGTTCCCATTAAATAAATGGTCTTCAAATATAATGTATAGTAACACATTGCTGAGTGATCGGAAACCCTTGAAAACCACTGACTGTAAAGACAGTAGCCATGGTTAAGCTGGTTACTTTCCCCAGAAAATCATGTGATTAGCATTTTCCTTTCCTTATAACAAACATGGTAACGATGATGTATGCCCCTAATTTGTAAAATATTGCATTCCCGAGTGATTTATTCTTAGACTTATGAGGGTCAGAGTTAGTTCCCTCTCCCATTGCAGTTTCTCACCATGATATGCTCAGCCTTTTCCATTTACTGCTGTGTACAATTCTGCTCTGCTGCAGACAGTTCTGGTCGCATGTCATAAAGAAGGATATAGAGGCATTGGTAAAAAGATTTACAACGACAGCACCAAAACTGCAAAGTTATACCTATCAAGAAAGGATGAATGATCTGGGTTTCTCTTCTCTTGAAAAGAGGAGGCAGGAGGGTGACCTAAACATGGTCCTGAAAATGATGGGAAGCTTTGTAAAAGTAGACACAAAGAGAGTATTTCCTCTTGTGGAGAAAAGCAAAACTAGTGGCCATCAATATAAGATAGTCACCAAGAAATCCAATGGGAAATTCAGAAGAAGCTTCCTTACCCAAAGAGTGGCGAGAAAGTATACATTCACTACCACGAGGAGTGGTTGATGAATTGCATAGATGTATTTAAGAAAAAGCTAGATAAGCATATGAGGAAGAAGGGAATAGGGAGATATGCTGGTTGAATTAGACATGGAAAGACACAAGGAGACTCGAGTGGAGCATAAGTGAGAGCACGGACTGGTAGGACTTAATGGCCAATTTCTGCATTGTATATTCTGTGCAATCGTAAGTTAATTGCTCGTGCAGACTTTGGGGTAAATTTTGTGGTCCTGTGCTTCTTTGGACTGTGGAAGAAAACCAGAACAACCGGAGGAAATGCACACAGACATGGGGAGAATGTCCCTGGCGCTGTGAGGCATCAGTGCAAAGCCACTGCATCACGATGCTGCTCTCAGTTATTAACCATATGTCACATGCAATATATTAAAGTGTTGCTAATCACTTTGTTTTAACAAATAAACTTGGACATTAAAAATCTGGGCTATTCTTGAAGCATCATAATTACCATTAGTGCTGGAATGGATGTGAAAAATACATTCACCATAATAGCCAATTTGTCTCCTGACATTAAAAGTTCTAAGTGTTAATTATCCAAAGGCTGAAATTATTCAGTCTTGAAACAACATGCCAGCAAAATTATGGCCTTTTTCTTCCAACTTTAAATATGTAAGAGAACCTTGAACCCACTAACAGCTAATAGACAGGAACACTAGGTTTCATTTCAATAAAATTTAGCAGGCTTGTATTAATTCAAAAATAGGAACCATTTCTACATTAACTGAATGTGTCTTAGAGACAACAGCTTCCTAAACAAGAAGTGTAATCAAAATTCCATTAATACACATCAGTGCTTTAAAGTCACTTAATTCTAGCTATCTTCTTTGCAATGTCTTACGAAACTATGTTTTTAGTGACAATTAAATCGTCTTTGTTTCATTCATCTGTTCAATGTAGCTGAACGTACAGATCCAGAACAACTGTTGCTACAGTTCACACACACGTTATAAACTTTCAGACATGCTGCATTTTTCCATCACTCGCCAGCATGCCAGTTTGCCAACCATTTTTGAAGTGTGTGGTTGCTACAGGCACGGCTACCCTATGGCAAGAGGTGGTAGTCTATTAAGACAATTAAAAGGCCTATTAGGTTCAATCTTCTGAGGTTGATTGGAATGCCAGCAGACATGCCACAGCTGCTGAAGTCTGACCAATGCATGGAAGTTGGATTCGACTCCAGCCTTGGCTGACTGTGTGGAGTTTTCACATTCTCTCCGTGTTTACTGCAGGTGCTCCGGTTTCCTCCCATAGTCCAAAGAGGTTGCTGGTTAGGTGGATTGGCCATGCTAAATTGCCCTTTATTTTTCCAAGATGTGTAGGTTAGGGGGATTCGCCATAGTAAATGTGTGGCGTTATGGGGATAGGTAAGATGATCTTTCGAAGAGCCGGTACAGGCTTGATGGGCCAAGTGGCCTCCTTCTGCACTGTAGGCATTTGATAAAACGATAACTGTTATATTATGTCACCCCCACCCCAGTCACTAACATACAGAAACACAGAAAGGGGCGTGCAGGCAAGAGAGAATGACTGAGTGAGATGTAGATTGAGTGAGGAGTTGGGAATTTGGGGCGGAGGGGGAAAGAGGTGCTCCTTTTTCTACTTTTATTCAGCCTCCAGTAGCTGGTAAGTTTCTTTTCCTGTATCCAAGCTAGGTGAATGCAACTTTTTATTACTTTATCTGCATAAATTAACTAATTACAGAGGTAATGTTGGCCAGAAATGGCAGGGCTAGCATCGTGCGGTGACTGCAGTGGGTAGGTAAAGTTGCCATAGTAGCAGATGATCAAAGGCTGCTCTCCCCTTTGAGGGAGGGGGTGGGGAGAGCTGGCTGGTGGTGTTTTAACCTGAGGGTCACCGCACCTCAGGCGAGGGGCAAGGGTTGAGAAGATGGGCCTTCGGCATGTAGGAATCTGTGGAATGCACCGCAATCCCAGATAACCACATCTGCAGAAAGTGTCTGCAGCTTCAGTAATCTCTGCTCCAAGTTGCTGAATTTGCTGAACTCGGAAGAGTCTGAGTTGCGGACATTGCAGAGCATCAGAGAAGGAGAGTTATCCAGACACTGTGTTCCAGAAGGCAGTCACTTCTCTTAGGTTAGTCAGAATCTTAGAGTTGGTCAATGATCAGGGACAGGAGGATGTGACTGTGAGAGAGACAGGCCAGGGGAACCAGTAGGTAGTGATGGAGGAGGCTCAGCCTCTGGCTTTGTTCAACAGTTACAAAATGCTTTCTATCTGCATGCATCTGATGCATTTTCGTAGATTGAACCAGGGTAGGACTTACTCAGTTAATGGTAGGGCGGTGGGGAGAGTTACAGAACAAAGATATCTAGGGGCACATGTTCATAGCTCCTTGAAAGTGGAGTCACAGGTAGACAAAGTGGTGAAGAAGGCATTTGGCATGCTTGGTTTCATCGGTCAGAACACTGAATACAGGAGTTGGGACATCTTGTTGGAGTTGTACAAGACATTGGTAAGGCCACACTTGGAATATTGTGTGCAGTTCTGGTCACCCTATTATAGAAAGGATATTATTAAACTAGAAAGCAGAAAAGATTTACTAGGGTGCTACCGGGACTTGATAGTTTGAGTTATAAGAAGAGGCTGGATAGACTGGGACTTTTTTCTCTGGAGCGTAGGAGGCTGAGGGGTGATCTTATAGAGGTCTATAAATTAATGAGGGGCACAGATCTGCTGGATAGTCAATATCTTTTCCCAAAAGTAGGGGAATCTAAAACTAGAGGGCATAGGTTTAAGGTGAGAGGGGAGAGATACAAAAGTGTTCAGAAGGGCAATTTTTTTCACACACAGGGTGGTGAGTGTTTGGAACAAGCTTCCAGAGGTAGTAGTAGATGTGGCTACAATGTTGTCTTTTAAAAAGCATTTAGATAGTTACATGGGTACAATGGGTATAGAGGGATATGGGCCAAATGCAAGCAATTGGGAATAGCTTAGCGATTTTTAAAAAAGGACAGCATGGACAAGTCGGGCCAAAGGGCCTGTTTCCATGCTGTAAACCTCTATGACTCTATCTGTGTGGATGAGGAGAATGACTGCAAAGTGGATGAATGGATGCCATTCAAGTTGGGGTAGCGAAAAAGTACATGGTAGTAATAGGAGATAATGTAATCAAGGGGATCGATCCTGCTCTCTGCAGTCAAGAGCATGAGTCCAGGCAGCTGTGTTGCCTGTCCAATAACGCAAACTTGCCTGTCCAATGCCAGAGTTCAGGATATCTGTTCAGGGCTGGTGAGGAACTTGCAGTGGGAGGGATGGATCCAGTTGTCGTGGTCCATGTAGGTACCATCAACATCGAGATTTTGCACAGAGAGTATGAGGAGCAAGGCACTCAATTAAAAAGCAGAACCTCAAAGGTAGTAATCTCTGAGCCATGTACAAAATTGGCATCAAGTAAGCAAAGGTAGGGGGCTGAATGTGTGGCTCAAAGACTGGTGTGGGAGAAGTGGGTTCCGGTTTCTGAGGCACTGGCACCAGTACTGGGAAAGTTGGGCTTGCACCACTGGGACTGCCTGCACCTGAACAGTGTTGGGGCTAGTGTTCCAATGGGCTGCATAACTCGGGAAATGGAAAGAGTTTTAAGCTAAATTGTGGGGGCAAGGAATAACATCTGGGAAATTCCAAAGAGTAGATTCAAGGTAAGAGAGAAAGGTATTGGGAAGGATAAATAGAGTGTAACAGGAAGAGAAAGAGAGCACAAATCTAAGAGTAAATCAGCAGATAAGACTCAAGGTTACAAATAAATTAAAAGGACAACAAAAACAGCTCTGTGTCTGAATACATGGAGCATTTAAAACATAATGAACAAATAGCACAAATAAAAATAAATAAATATGACCTGATAGCCAGTACAGAGGCATGGTTGCAATATATGTCCATTTTATTTGAAAAGAGAGGGAGACAGAAAGCAGGAATCTACAGGCCCCCAGCCAGAATCATAGATAGAATCATAGAATCATACAGTGCAGAAGGAGGCCATTCAGCCCATCGAGTCTGCACCGACCACAATCCCACCCAGGCCCTACTAGCTTTCACATCTGTCATAGGGAAAACATTTGAAGCCGTTATTAAAGACATTGTGGACTTAGAAAAAATCAAGTTAGAATCAACCAGGTTTTTCTCAAGGGAAATCTTGTTTACTCAATTCATTGGAGTTCTTTGAAGAAGTAACAAGTGCTGTTGAGAAAGAGGACGCACTATACCTGGTTTTCCAGAAGGCATGAGATGTTGCAACAAAAGTATAATGGAAAACCAAAGCTCGTGGTGTAAGGGGTAACACAGGAAACAGAGAGCAGGCAAAAATGGGTCATTTTCTGGTTGGCAAGATGTGATTAGTAGTGTGCTACAGGGGTTACTGCTCCCGTCTCTGCTGTTTACAATGACTTGGATGAAATGACCGAAGGTATGTTGCTAACTTTGCTGATGACAAAAAGATAGGTAGGAAATTAAACCGTAAAGAGGATGTCCAGAGGCTACAATGGGATATTAGATTGGTCACTGAGAGGGCAAAGGTCTTCCAAATAGAAGATAACGTGGGCAAATTTTCATTTTGTCAGAAAGAATAAAAAAGAAGCATATTATCTGACTAGTAAGAGGCTGCAGAGCTCTGAGATGCAGCAGGATCTGGGTGTCCTACTGCATGAATCATTAAAGGTTAGTATGCAGGTACAGCATGCAGTTAGAAAAGCTCATAAATTGTTATTATTTATTGCAAGGGGAATTGAATACAGAGGGAGATTATGCTTCATTTATAGAGGGAATTGGTGAGATCACATCTGGAGTATTATATTCAATATTTGTCTCTTTATTAAAGGTAGGATATACATGCATTGGAAGCAGTTCAGAGTGGGTTCAGTCGACTCATACGTGGAATGGGCAGATTGCCTTATGAGGAAAGGTTAGACAGGCTAGGCTTGTATCTGCTGGAGTTTGGAAGACTTGATCTAAGCACATAAAATTCTGAGGGTTCTTGACAGGGTGGACGTGAAAAGGATGTTTCCTCCTGTGGGAGCACCTGGAACCAGGGGTCATTGTTCAAAACTAAGGGATTGCCCATTTTCAACAGAGATGAGGAGAAGTTTTTTTCTCTCAGAAGGTCATGAGTCTGAGGAACTCGCTTCCTCAGAAAGTGATAGAGGCAGAATCAATGAATATTTTTAAGGCAGAGATAGAGAAATTCTTTGGAAAGTTTTTGGAGTGCTCTTCCTGAAAAGGCAGTGGAAGAAGAGTCTTTGAGTATTTTTAATGAAAAGTTAGATAAGTTCTTTATAAGCAAGGGGATGAAAAGTTATTAGGGGTAGGTGGGGCTGAGGTCACAGTCAGATCAGCCATGACCTTATTGAATATTTTAGCAGGCTTGAAGGGCCAAGTGGCCTACTCCTGTTCCTACTTTGTATGTTTGTGTGCATGTATGGAACTACAAATGAGGCTGCAGACTCCAGTTCCCCAAAGGCGGTCAATTTTTGAACAAATTTTTAAAACATTTTCAGAGGGCACCTCCATCTTGATCTGTCCTCTTCTTCACATAGCCCTGCCTCCTCAAATCCCTCACCCCTACATATTTGCATAGATGTGCGAGTTCCTGACCCACAATTCCTTCTGGCAGCAGGAGCAGTCGGTTTGCAGTTGACATGCGATTTGCCGATGCTATCACATTGATTGGTTCATATTGCCTGTGGAAGTCAGAAAGTAATTCACCAGATCTTTGTTTTCCCTCATCGCACAGTGGTTGGTACTGCTGTCTCACAGCGCCAGGGACCCGGGTTCAATTGCTGCCTCGGGTCACTGTATGTGTGGAGTTTGCACATTCTCCCTGTGTCTGTGTGGGTTTCCTCCGGGTGCTCTCGTTTCCTCCCACAGCCCAAAGATGTGCAGGTTAGGTTGATTGGCCAAGCTAAATAGCCCATTAGTGTCAGGGGATTAGCAGGGTAAAATATGTGGGGTTACGGGAATAGGACTTGGGTTGGATTGTGGTTGGTGCAAACCCGATGGGCCGAATAGCCTCCTTCTGCACTGTAGGAATTCTACGATTCAATGATTTTATTATTTGAATTCAGTTGACTCTCTCAGGAGATGGGAGGGCTGTTATGCTCTTGGCCTTAAGACCCAGCTTCTCTTTGCTTGTTCGTGCATGCACATCCATTATAGTAGCTCGACCCTTTAAGGCAAGGGCATTTTCTGATGGCCGTGTGGTCGGTGAGCACCCTATGGCGTGTCCTGGTGGGAAGCTGAGCCAAACCGCAGGATGGCACGTACTGAGAGTCAAAGAGGGACTCACAGTTGGAGCCAGAGAGTCGAGCAGAGCAGTCGCACTTGTAATCTAGTCTGACCTTGTTGTGCAGATATATATTTTTTCTGTTGGCAATAAAGCCTTTTATTGTTAAAGCCACTTTGAGTCGCTCTCAATTTATTACACCCATATGTTTCATACTGTGAAATCTAAAACTAAATTTAGTGATTGAAGATCCTTCCAGAAGGCCACAAGTATTTGAAAAGACTCTTGGAGTTTATCACATACACATTCTCATTACCTGACAGCTTAGTAGCATTTCGTTCCCCAAATAGTGATTTTTTAAAAATCCACCATTCAAGTTAAATTTGGAAAAGAAAATGTATTTCTAGTTGATCAGATTAAACTTTCTGACAGGGACGCAATAATATAAATTACTTTTCATCTATAAATCAACCAATGCTTTTAAGGATTTATTCTGACAATTTTTATTTTCAACAAGCTTATAAAATATGTAGAAAAGCAACATTCTGCTCCAGAAACTGACAATTAAAGATATGCTTTCAGAAAACTTAAAGCTGGAGAAGTCCAACTCTATATTTAACGTCTGTTTTGAAATGATAATGAAATTGGAGTTCTTTATATCACCAGGGATCACGCACATATCCTCCACGCTTGCTCAACAAGGCTCTGAAACAATTCCAGACAAGGGAGGAGGAATACAGTTTGGGACATTGCTGTCATACAAAACATACAGACAAAACATACATACAAAACATACATACAAACAACAGGAAAATGAGCTGCAGATTGGCCAATACTTCTTGGACCTTAGAAAAATAGTTCATGCTCAATTCCAAAATTCTATGCATAGAGTCATATGTCACCAAGTACAGAATAGGAGACCAAAGATTATAAGTGCAAATTAAAATAAATTATTTTATAATTTTAAAGCATCAAGCAAACCGGATGTGCAGTAACTTTGCAGCTCTGGTGAAGAGTCATCCTGACTTGAAATGTTGGCTCCATTCTCTCTCCACAGATGCTGACAGACTTGCTGAGATTTTTCAGCATTTACAGAGGAGATGTCAGGGGTAAGTTTTTCACTCAGAGGGTGGTGGGTGAGTGGAATCAGCTGCCGTCAGTGGTGGTGGAGGCAAACTCGATCGGGTCTTTTAAGAGACTTCTGGATGAGTACATGGAACTTAATAGGATTGAGGGTTATAGATAAGCCTATATATAAGCCTAGGTAGGTAGGGACATGACCGGCGCAACTTGTGGGCCGAAGGGCCTATTTGTGCTGTATTTTTTCTATGTTCTATGTTCTATTTACTGTTTTTGTTTCAGATTCCAGCATCCACAATATTTTGCTTTTATGCTGTCACTTTTTCTTTGTCTATTCCACCTTGTGCACACAGTTCAAGTAAAACAATGTGCTTACCTCTACATTATTTATGCCCCTCAGTATTAAAAGTACTGGAGAGAGCCTTGCTATAGCTTGTGAGTCGGCAGAACAGTCTTTTTGCAAAAGCAGGGAAGACAGTTCAGATAAATCCTTATGAAAGAACTGAATTAATATGTGGGGAGGATTTCTTCATCCCATAGAATCCCTCCAGTGCAGAAAGACGCCATTTGGCCTGTCGAGTCTGCACCAACCACAATCCCACCCAGGCCCCATTCCCGTAACCCCACATATTTACCCCGCTAATCCCCCTGATGCTAGGGTCAATTTACCATGGCCAATCAACTTAACCCACATATCTTTGGAAACCGCAGCATCCAGAGGAAACCCACGCAGATACAGGGAGAATGTGCTGACTCCACACAGACAGTCACCCAAGGCCGGAATCGAAACCAGGTCCCTGGCTCTGTGAGGCAGCAGTGCTAACCACTGTGCCACCTATCCATTCTCCTCCATTTAAAGGCCTGCTTGAAAATTGCAGCGGACAATCGATGGGATTTTCAGTTGTGTGTTGTCCATTCTTCACATGTGAAACAGGTGGCCCACTGTTGAAAATTGCCGCCAAAGCTTCTAAGCTAAGATTGGTTAATTCATTGCAGCAAAAAGCATAAATTTTAGTGTGCAAATCGGGATTATCTAGGGGAAAGAAAATCAGGAAGGGAACAATATAGCTATAAATAAAAATCAAATCAACCACCTATCGCGTCAATGTTTCTCTTTGAAAGTTAAATGATCATTTACATTCAAACAGTGATTCCCACAAATTGGACGCAGAGAAAAAATAAGCTGTTATCTTTTAACAGATGGTGAGAGATTGATTGTAATGATTTCTTTTGAGATTCTTCCACCGGAAAAACTCATGTACCTAAATCTTCTAGTTATGAATGGGAATTGAAAAGTTTTGGCTCTGAAATTTGTATTTTAAGAGGATATTTATAACGAGACTTGCCGGATGGGAAACCCATGGGATCAGCTAGAATGTTGATAACATCCAGTATTATTCTTCAGTGGAGAGTTAAATCGGGCAGAGCTCCAGACCCGGTACATACACCTGATCTTTCCAGGTTCCGAAAGGGCAGTTTCGGTTCAAACTAACCCCAGTGAATCTGATGCATGAATCGCAAGACCAAAAGAAAAGGGGAACCTTCTCCTCCGGACAGTGAGAGAATTTAAATACTGGCACCGTGGCAGGGATTAGTTCATCAGGGCAAGGGCAGTCGTAATCTGGAGAAGGCACGTCATATTTGCATGAGCAGGAGGTAGTGGTTGAGCAGGCCCCCAGCAGTCAGAGGAGTTTCAGAGACTGATTCTGAGCCAGATGATAAGTCTCTGGAGTGATCTGTAAGGTGGTAGTTGCTGGATGTCCAGTGCGAGGTCCATGGAGATTTATACCAGAGGGGTTACATTCTCTGGCTGGGCTGTAGTGGTGTCCATCCAAGTCATTTGCATTACAAACCTCCTCCACAGTCCTAGAAGAGTAAATTGTGCGTACTGCAGATGTATGATCCAAACACTGTCGCCCTGTCTCTGAGCTCAGGTGCCCAGATCCAGAGGACCAGGGGAACTGGGACCTGGGCACTGGAGCAGTTCCTGGAACCTCACATGAAGGCAGGAGGAACCAAACAGCCCCAGTAGCAGAAGATCAGTTACTGCCACGGCCATTTGAAAGCCCCTCTCAGGGAACCTCTGATGGGGGCATGCTGCCCATTTTTTATCCTCTGTCCACTCGCCGTTGACATAGTTCTCGCCCAATGACACCATGACACTCCTGCCACTCAGTAGGAGTCTTCAAATGAGATAGAGCCCTTAAAGCCTCTACCACATAGAGGACACCCACCAAAGTCATTTAGGGCAAAGGGAATGGCGAATCAGCAGCCTGTCTCCAGTGCAACCTTGCTCGGGTGAGGCTTGTAAAATCCCACCTGAGGCCAGTGGAGAATTCCGTTCTGCGAGGCGGTAAAATTCCGGCCATTGATTCCAGTCAGTAAAGGAAAGAGTACAAAGGTTGTAGTTTTCTCCTGATCCTGTCCTTAACACGTTAGATTATTAAATGCTATAATCTTTACTTAATTAAACTTCTTCCGACCACGTAGCAATAATTTAAATGCATCACTTTATTATTCTCCAATTTTCTCCTGTTTAAAAACTGCAAATATTTACTCACTGTTCTTTTAAGTGCCACTAAAAGTAGGCTAACCTTATATTTAATATGCCCATTGGGGTCTACCTAAAATAATAAATGATATACAAAATCATCTACTTGAGAGAGATGCAAGACCCCAGTATTCCATTTTATCTGATATCCAGAGACCTGGTGCTTGTTAATTAATCTTTGGGGAACTGGAAGTGGATCATGTGGGTTGTTGATTAGTACTCCAACACTGCTTTGAGAAAGACAACGAGATGCTCACCCTTAACTGCAATACTGAACATTTCTGAATGTTAATAATGTTATGAGCAAGTCAGAGGCCAACACATGGACAATTATGTTCAAGCTCAGCTTGGTGACAAAATATTTAAATTGATACGACCAACTGGTTCTTGACAATTTGCACCCAGCTCAGACTTGGTTAATGAGAAATGGTGAAAGCATTTATGTCGAGGTATTATAATATAGGAACATGCTTGACTTCATAAGAACCAAAATCTTTTTAATCGAGACCCAAATGTTCAGTGTGTTGATATGCTGGTAATAACTATATGTTCTTATTTTGAATCAATAGTGATGAACGTGCCAATCCACTGCAGAAATTCAGCTAGATACTGGTTGAAAGCATTCAAACAATCTGTTCTAATGAGCAAAGTAGGATGACTTGGGATAGGCAACATTTATGTGACCGCCTACACTACTGCCACCAAAGGCAATAAATTCTCTAAAACATTTCTAAGTGTGGCCGCTGGTGGGGAAATTGTGCAATTCTGGTTGGGTATGAACCTGATTGCAATCCACCCATACTTAGACATGTTTTTTGAGCTCAGGGTGATTTGCCCCCTGAATGAGATGTGCAGGACCTAAGGATGATGGCACAGCCAGCTCCTCAGAGATTGGGGTGCCCATAATCTCAGAATAAAATGACATCCCCCCTCCCACCTTTTGACCAGCAAACTCCACCCCCCCCCTCCCCAGCAGCATCAGACCCTCCCCAATTGTCGGTACCAGTGTCCCCAACCCAAGTGGGCAACACACCACTATGGGGTTGCCAAAGGTCCTGCCCTCTTCAGGCCCTGCCCCTTGCTGATGCCAACCCAATACTGCCCCTGGCACCCTGCCAGTTTTAACCTAGCAGTTTCAGGGTGCCAGGGGGCAGTATCAGGGCACTGTCCAGCCATGTCCCAGACCACCCGATAGCTGCAATAGCCTCCAGTCCCCCTGCCTTGGTCATCACATCTATCCAGATAATTCAGCAGTGGCTGCAAGAAGGTCCTCCTTGAGGAATCAATGCACTTTTATGTCTGAGTGGTGCCAGTTATTTGTATGGTGGAAACCAGCCTCCAGTAAAGACCTGCTGTACAGGCATAAAAGCGAGAAAAAAGGCAGACCTGTTAAAAAAATAAGCTCAGGCTGAACATTTGCACTTTCTAGGAAGCACTTTCGATTACAGGATGGTGAAGTGCTGTATAAATAAACAATGTAAAAGTTGTAAAAGTTAACTGTGTATGAAATCCATTGTAAAGAAAACACTTCAAATTTCTTAAAGCAAGCAGACAGCAGACTAGCCAGTGCAACCTGACAGATCTTTAAATTTCATTTCCAGAGAAATGGCTTGAAAGGTTTATGGCAAGCAGAGACCAGGATAGCCACGTGACCCTCATCTAGGGGGAGACCCCCAACCTGAGATCCTCCATTCCAGCCCAAGCCCCCCTCCAACCCCCAGCTCCCTTCAATGAACCCCATCTGCGGGTTGGCAGCAGGCAGTTTTTTTTAATACTTTTCCAATTCAATCAAATCAAATCCAATTCAGAGTCTCAAGAAGTTGAGACATTTCAGATCCAGGCTGACAAGACAGGGCGAGCGACCAAACCACCCTGTCCTGGGCCTGATCTACATGAGCCAAGCTGATTGGAGAAGGGGGAGGTTCCTCCTCCAAGACTTGAGCTCATTTGCATCTTAGCCAAAAGGCCGAGATGCCGCTTTAAAACATTGCTTCATATGAAACATATGAAGCTTCAGTGTAACCTAATGACCTCAACCAAGTGCGGCCGACCATGGGCTGCCGACCATACTACACTTGATCTTAGCCAAAAGGCCGAGAAGCGGGATGGCAGCAGGCAGTGTGCCCTTGGGCACCTTGGAGCTGCGTGCTAAGCGGTACTCACCTCCTTGCTCCCCCTCGGAGTCCATGGTGTCTGGTCCCTGTTTTTAAGGACCTGTAATGATTGGCGTCCTTGTTAATTTCCACTGATGGGGGCGAGGGGGGTGGGGTGGGAGGGGGAATGGTGGATCTAGGAGCTTACCTGGAGCCTGCTGCATTTAACTGAAATCTCACTAATGAGATTAAAATATATGCAGATGAGGTTGGATCATGTTCTCACCCTAGCTGGGTGAGATCTGGATTATGCCAGCTGTAATGGACCAGAAGCATCAGAAACTGATTTATACTCAGCACATATCTCATTTTAGGCTTCTTGCCAAATTCCCCAGCCCAGCGGGATTTGCGCCTGGGGCTAACAGGGCCAGACGATTGACCCCAACATAAACCAGTCATTCAGGAGTCACTACTTTTGTCCTGCTAAGCTATTTGCATCGTAGGCAGACCATATTAAATATAAATACCTTTGCCTCTCTTTTACGACTTCTAGTTCCCTTGCTGCATAATTATTAAATTGCTGCACCCTTGCTATAAGAAGTCAGAACCTTTAAATGTTGAAAATACAATTCCTACGGCTTCTCAAATAGTGCTGGCATTAACACCATCTGCCCGCTGTAAGAGATGAATGGTAAAACTGTTGAATTATGTATAGAAAAATAAAACCCATGGATTTTCTCCAGGTCTCCGTCTGTGTAGAGATCCATATTGCTCCAGAGGCCCCTGCGGTCTTGATTTGCTATGACAATATATTAGAGTAATTCAATAATCTTTGTGCATCATTTTCATGGAGTCAATCCGCTCAATAGTCTTAAAAATGTTGCTTGCAACTTGTGAACATTATATAAAACTGTCACAGCCAAATGCCTGAAATAGCCACTCTGCTTAATGTTTGCTATGCAATGCCTCTGTTATCAAGTTCAGTGGTCACAGAAAATATTTAGTGTAATTTCCCAAATGTAGGTAGCTGTACGTGTTAACATGGATGGTATAACTGGTAGGGACTGCATAAAAGTTTGAAAAGAATGGATGTATGTTGAAACACATGTTATTGTTTAACATACAGTTTCAGAACTAATCAATTGTAAGACTGTAGATTTTAATTAACTGTCAGCTGAACTCCTCAGATCCATCTCTTGCATTCTGTCTTATAGCCCTGAGTCACTTTATTTGTTTCAAGTCTGGATGACTCTTCATCAGAGTAGATATGAAATGTTGGCTCTGTTCTCTTTCCATTGATGCTGTCAAACCTGCTGATATTTTCCAGCATTTTCTGTGTTTGTTTCAGATTCCAGCACCCGCAGTCATTTGCTTTGGTGTCATTTAGTTTGTGTTCCCACTCTGTTGTTTCCTTTCACCAGTTACATCACATGATATGTTATTTGCCCTCATCAGCTCAGTAAATCCCAATTCATTTTGATCATTTCTTACTGGGTTTGACTTATTCGGTTTGGGGTGGTCGAGGTGAGTTGCCTCACATCAAAGAACAAAGAAAATTACAGCACAGGAACAGGCCCTTCGGCCCTCCAAGCCTGCACCGACCATGCTGCCTGACTTAACTAAAACCCCTACCCTTCCAGGGACCATATCCCTCTATTCCCATCTCATTCATGTACTTGTCAAGATGCCCCTTAAAAGTCACTACCGTATCCGTTTCCACTACCTCCCCCAGCAACGAGTTCCAGGTACCCACTACTCTCTGTGTTAAAAATCTGCCTCGTACATCTCTTTGAAATCTTGCCCCTCGCACCTTAAACCTATGCCCCCTAGTAATTGACTCTTCCACCCTGGGAAAAAGCTTCTGACTATCCATTCTGTCCTCTCATAATCTTGTAGACTTCTATCAGGTCTCCCCTCAATCTCCGTCACTCCAGTGAGAACAAACCAAGTTTCTCCAACCTCTCCTCATAGCTAATGCTCTCCATACCAGGCAACATCCTGGTAAATCTTTTCTGTACCCTCTCCAAAGCCTCCACATCCTTCTGGTAGTGTGGTGACCAGAATTGAACACTAGATTCCAAGTGCGGCCTCACTAAGGTCTATAAAGCTGCAACATGACTTGCCAATTTTTAAACTCAATACCCCAGCCGATGAAGGCAAGCATGCCGTATGCCTTCTTGACTACCTTCTCCACCTGCATTGCCACTTTCAGTGACCTGTATACCTGTACACCCAGATTCCTTTGCCTATCAATATTCTTAAGGGTGTTGCCATTTACTGTACATTTTCTATCTGTATTAGACCTTCCAAAATGCATTACCTCACATTTGTCTGGATTAAACTCCATCTACCATCTCTCTGTCCAAGTCTCCAATTGATCTATATCCTGCTGTATCCTCGGATGGTCCTCATCGCTATCCGCAAATCCACCAACCTTTGTGTCATCCGCAAACTTACAAATCAATCCAGTTACATTTTCCTCCAAATCATTTATATATATTATGAACAGCAAAGGTCCCAACACTGATCCCTGAGGAACACCACTTGTCATAGCCCTCCATTCAGAAACGCACCCTTCCACTGCCACCCTCTGTCTTCGGTGACCGAGCCAGTTTTGTATCCATCTTGCCAGCTCACCTTTGATCTCAAGCGACTTCACCTTCTGCACCAGTCTGCCATGAGGGACCTTGTCAAAGGCCTTACTGAAGTCCATGTAGACAACATCCACTGCCCTACCCTCATCAATCATCTTCATCACTTCCTCGAAAAACACCCTCAAGTTCGTGAGACATGACCTCCCCTTCACAAAACCATGTTGCCTCTCACTAATACGTCCACTTAGTTCCAAGTGGGAGTAAATCTTGTCTCGAAGAATCCTCTCCAATAATTTCCCTACCACTGACGTAAGGCTCACTGGCCTGTAATTACCTGGATTATTCTTGCTACCTTTTTTAAACAAAGGAACAACATTGGCTATTCTCCAATCCTCTGGGACCTCCCCTGTATGTGGAACTGCCGGCTTTGGACTGGGGTAAACACAGTAAGGAGTCTAACAACACCAGGTTAAAGTCCAACAGGTTTATTTGGTAGCAAACGCCACTAGCTTTCGGAGCGCTGCTCCTTTGTCAGGTGAGTGGGAGTTCTGTTCACAAACAGGGCATATAAAAACACAAACTCAAGTTTGAGTTTGTGTCTTTATATGCCCTGTTTGTGAACAGAACTCCCACTCACCTGACAAAGGAGCAGCGCTCCGAAAGCTAGTGGCGTTTGCTACCAAATAAATCTGTTGGACTTTAACCTGGTGTTGTCAGACTCCTTACTGTGTTGGCCTCCCCTGTAGCCAGTGGAGATACAAAGATTTCTCTCAAGGCCCCAGCAATTTCCTCCCTTGCCTCTCTCAGTATTCTGGGGTATATCTCTACAGGCCCTGGGGACTTGTCTACCTTCATGTTTCTCAAGAACCCCAATACCTCCTCCTTTTTGATCTCAACATGACTCAAACTATCTACACATCCTTTCCCAGACTCATCATCCACCAAGTCCTTCTCTTTGGTGAATATTGACGCAAAGGACTCATTTAATACCTCGCCCATTTCCTCCGGCTCCACACATAGATTCCCTCCCTCTTCCTTGAGTGGACCAACCCTCTCCTTGGCTACCCTCTTGTTCTTTATATATGTATAAAAAGCCTTGGGATTTTCCTTAATCCTGCTGGCCAATGCTTTTTCATGACCCCTTTTAGCCCTTCTTACTCCTTGCTTAAGTTTCTTTCTACTTCTCCTTTATCAGGTGAGCCACGAGCTTTCGGAGTGCTGCTCTTTCATCACTCACTTGACGAAGGAGCAGCACTCTGAAAGCTCGTGATTCCAAGTAAACCTGTTGGACTTTAACCTGGTGTTGTGAGGCTTCTTACTGTTCAAATAACTTGTATGCACTGTGTATAACAATAATCTCAGCACTGATCCCTGCAGTCGTCCCTTGTTTTAGTTTTAGTTTATTTATTCGTGTCACAGGTAGGCTTACATTAACACTAAATTACTATGAAAATCCCCCAGGTCGCCAAACTCCAGTGCCTGTTCGGGTACATCGAGGGAGAATTCAGCATGGTCAATGCACCCAACCAACACATCTTTCAGACTGTGGGAGGAAACCAGAGCACCCGGAGGAAACCCATGCAAACACGGAGAGAACGTGCAGACTCCACACAGAAAGTGACCCAAGCTGGGAATCGAACCTGGGTCCCTGGCGCTGTGAAGCAGCACTGTCCCATTATGCCATCCTGCTTTGCTTTGCTGAAAAACTCCATTCCCAACCAACATTTTGTCCTCCCTGGTTTAGTCAATTTCCAGTCCACCAGAGAAGCACAAGTGAACCAGATGGGTTTTCACGACAATAGACAATGTTTAATTTTATTGAATTCAAATTTCACCATCTACCATTGTGGGATTCGAACCTGACCCTCCAGAGCAGTACCCTGGATTTCTGGATTATTAGACCACTGACAATACTACTGCACCACTGCCTCCCTCCTGCTCCTGTTCAAACATTGGTGGGGGTTAAGCTACTTAACAATTTTCTACCAACTCCAATTCTCTCCCATTCTGCATAAAGTAAACAGAATTATAAGAAAATGTCCAACTGGCTGCAGAAAATGATTTAATGCTTGAGATAAGAGAGCCAGCATCCCACTGGAGCTTTCCAAGTTAGAATAGTTGATGATGGAATTTCCAATGATACTCAGTTAGCTCTCAAAAAAAAGCGATGAACTCTAGTTGTTAGCTCCTAAAATAATTAATTTTTGTTCTGTTTATAAAAATAATGAATTTCAAGCCAATATAAATTCATAGTTTAAAATATTATAATTTTATCCTTTCATATTTTGACAGCCAAGTCATCCATATCGAAAAATTTCTATAAATCTCACCAGAGTTCATCTGTAAATTGAGGGAAAAATGCAAACTTAATGATAATATTGAGAGATTTGTCATGTTGAAGAGACAATTGATGAGGCATTAAGACTTTAAACTGAGCTGCCAAGGTGTGATATGTGCACTGCACATGGTGAACCATACAATTGAGAAAATACACCACAAATGTCAAATGACTTATCAACACTTTGGGTGAAATTCTCCCAAAGATCTGGTGAGAATAATGGAGGGGGTGGGGCACAAACATGCCAATGAGCCGAACTTCTGAGCACCCTGATGCCATTTCACAAGTGTGCCCTGATCTCAGAGTGCACTGGGAGACCCTCTCCCTAACCCCACAGCCATCGGGTCCCTCATCCCATCGGTGACATGTTCCCCGACCCTCCTCTCCGATATTGATCGCTGGCTTCTGGACTCTCTGAAAATGTGTCCCTGTCTGACCCCAACATGACCCCCCATCAAGACTGCCTTCACAATCCACCCTTCATTTCTAGCCCCCTACTCGCACACTTGGCACCCTAGCAATGTTTACTTGGAACACCACCGGGCTGTCTAGTGGCCACTGCCGGGCACCACTGGTGTGTCAATTGGGCCCTGCCAGGTGGGCACTACCCAATGGGCACTGCCTGGCCATGCCCTTGAGCGCTTGGGGCCTTCAGTGGCCTCCAAGACGCCCGGCATGACCATCACACTAGGTCTCCGCTAGTGGAGACCAGTACCGATTCCTGTCGTTACTGCGCCACGCCCGAAGTCTGGAGAGTTCCATGTGCAGGGATTTGGACGGGCTGTGCATATTTGAATGCTACTTTAAATATGATTCGTGGACTCAAAACCTGTTCACGCCATTAGGAAGGGGCCAGGCGACGTGCAAAATGGATTTTTAGGTCTGCACGCTATTCTCCAGGACCAGCTCGATCTACTAACGGCATGGCGATGTCGGAAAATCGCCCCCAGTGAGTGTAAAAAAGACTCACAGTTTAACCTTGAGGACATATTTCTGTGATTATTTTTTTTAATTCTCCGTTTCAAATTTATTTTGTGCAAAATGCTAAAAGTGAAATATCACAAAGGAATTAGAGGCAACTGTGAATCAAAGCTGTAAGAAAATAAATTAAACCCCTGATATTTGTAATGCAACCTGAAAAAAAAGCGTAAGATTGGGTATCACTTTGAAATAATCTCATTAACCCAACTGCTTGTATCTTTTCCATTGAAATTAGCCTTTATCTCGCGCTTTGAAGTTGTTTATTTGTGAAACATGTGTCCAATCCCTGGTGATTGTCTCATTGTCTCCTTGTTTCAGTTTGCTTATCACTGATTGAAGTTAGTTTTGCTTCTGCCCTTTCTATCTACTTTTGTGCATTCTGCATCCAGTGGCAGTCAGTCATGTTTGCTCTGCCATCTTTCTACTTAAAGGTCATGTTTTGAGTCACAGTGAGTCTGATGTTCTATTCTTTATTTTGCATATTGAAATTACCTGTATCAGTTGGTGCAAATTTAATCCTAAATGTTCTGATTATACCATTTTATTGTAGATATTTTAAATCATTGCTATAGGCTTAAATTTTCTGGTACAAGCTGCCATGGGAACCGTTGCAGGCGGGACAGGGAATTCACCGGACAAACAAAAGGTATGTTGACCTCTTGTGCAACTGGCAAATCCTACCCAATGTCTATTGAGTTTTCATCTGCTGTCATACTCAGAAGGAAAAAAACACAGTAAAATGGGAAATTAAGAATACAGGTCTGAATTGGTCTTGTATGCATTAAAATGGAACACCGGTAAAATGGGGAAATAAGAATACTGGTCCAAACAGTTTTTTTTAATATATTGAGCAACGTATTTTACCATTTATTTGGCAACAGAAACACAGGACAGATGAGGACAATTGTCTATATTCAGTGAGATATGAGGGGCGATTCTCCCAAAAGTGATAAATTGGTGGGAAAACTGTTCTAAATCCCGACTGTTCTGTCAGTTCAGCTTCTCACCTGAATCTCTGCACTCTGTGCACTGCAGAGGTGCCAGTCGTGAATATAATTGAAAACCCAGGGTGGCGGGGCTTATTCGCGCTGGAGTTTGACAGTTCTGGAACTCTGCGCATGCGCAGTGGCCCCAACCTGCCAACCTCCCATTTGCTGGCCAGTTCAATCGCTGGCCAGCCTGGGACCACCGCAGTGCTGCCCCTCCAGCCACCCTCCACGCCCTGATCGCAGCCCCCACAACAATTCCAAGGCCGGCCCTGACCCCCCCCCACCTTGTCCCGGAGCGCCCCGATGGCCAGCCCCCCCCCACCCCAGCAGTGGTGATCCCCCCACCCCCCTCACCCCGCCAGACCCTGCCCACCCCCCCCCCCCCCCCCCCCCCTGCTGACACCCCCCGGAGACAGCCTCCCCCGGCAGACCACCCCACCCAGCCCGTCCCTATCGCTGCCCTCCCTACATCCCAGACCGATCGCAATGTGGAGTGGTAACAGGAGTCCCACCACCAATGATTGCCCCTAGGCTCCGACCCTTGGCACTGCCCGATGCCCGGTGGACAGTGCCAAGATGCCCCTGGGCATGGACACTTTGCCCCTTGGGCAGTGTCAGGGGGCACAGGCTGGCATTGCCAGAGTGCCCATGTCCAGGGGGCACCACCCCCCACTGCCCGACCCCCTGGGGGGCCCTGATTAACCTCCTTCATTCCGGCGGGGTCTCTCGCTCGTTCCCCGAATGTGGAAAGCTAGTCTGAACCCCGCCAGAATGAAGTACTCCTGGCAGGGTGGGAGATTCAATCGGGATGTAAAACGTCCTGACAATTAAATAAAATACATATTTAAAATACATGCAGAAAAGATTTAAATGACTTACCTGCCTTCCCGCCGGTTTCCAACATGGTCTGACCGGCGACTGTTCACAGGCTCTGGGAGATACGCATGCGTTTCTGGCACATACGCATATCCCGGTACAAGGCCACAGATGCATGTCTCCCACCACGACCCAACAGAAAAGTTGCGGGTCGCAATGGGAGAATTGCGGCGATGATGTTCCGAAACCCCAAGATGAGGTTCCACCCATCCTATCTGATCCATCATCAAGTCCATTTACTTCCATCTCAGCAATCATATCCATTTCTGTCCTGCCGTGGCAATAGCTGAGACTTGACCACTCCAATGCTGGCCTGACCAGCTTTACATTTTGCAACCTTCCAACTCTTGAACTCATCTAAAACTGTGCTGCCTATATCTTAATTTTTACAAAATTCCACTCTCCCGCTCTACCTGAAGATTCATGACCCGCATGTAGGGAGGTGGGATTAGACTGCGTAACTCTTCACTGAGTGGTATGAAAAGGATGAGCCAAATGGCCTCCTTCTGTATTATAAATTTTCTCTGATTCTCCCATCACTCTCATACCCACTCACCTATATTGGCTCTGGGTCCTGTAACATCTCAATTTTAATATTCACATCCTTGTTTTCAAATTTCTGCATATCTCAGCTCCTCCAAATCACTGTAACCTCCTCAGTCCTCAAAGTCCTGTGCACTCTGACAATTCTGACTTCCCCATATATCCCCAAATTTTAATTTCATCACCATTGGTGGCTGTGCATTCAGCTGAATGAAACCCAGTCTCCAGAATGCCAGCCTCCTCCTCCCCCCCAAACCCCTCTCTCTCTCTCTCTCCTTCTCTGTCTAGTTTCCAAAGACAATCCCTGGAACTTATTTCTTTGACCAAGCCTTTGCTCATTTGTTTCTAATGTTTCTTCTGTGATTTGATGTCTAATTTTCTTTGATAGCACTCTATGAACTTACACTCTGTTAATATTGATTTGATTTTTTGAGTTGCTTTGATGTGATTTAGTCTCACATGTACTGGGATACAGTGAAAAGTATTGTTTCTTGCACATTACACAAGCAAAACATACCGTTCATAAAGTACATAGGGCAAAGGAAAAGGAGAGGGTGCAGAATATAATGTTGCAGTTACAGGTAGGGTGAACAGAAAGATCAGTTTAATACATGATAGGACCATTCAAAAGTATGATGAAGAAACTATTCTTGAGTCTGTTGGTACGTGTTTTCAGACTTTTGTATCTTTTTCCCGATGAAAGATGGTGGAAGAGAGTATATCCTGGTGCGTGGTTTCCTTGATTATGCCGGCTTTCCCGAGACAGCAGGAAATAGAGATGGGGTCAATGGATGGGAGGCTGGTTTGCGTGATGGACTAGGTTATGTTCATAACCCTTTATAGTTTCTTGCAGTCTTGGTCAGAGCAGGAGCCACACCAAGCTGTGATACATACAAGTTGCTATATAAATGCAAACTGTCATTTCTGGACTGCATTTCCCTAAGGGTGTCAACAGTAGATTTAAAAAGGGAATTGAATACAGACTTGAAAAATGGAATAAAATCGCATAGCCAGGTTATGGAATTAATGAGGTAGTTCTTTCAAAGCTAGCTTTGTGAAAGTCAGCTTTCATAGCAATTTCCTCATATATGATTATACGATTAAACAACTTTTTAAAGCTTTTCTATTATTGAATGCGTCTAAATTTCTTTTCCTGCACCAATCAATATTTTCTGATTCCTACTCTGTCAAATATTTTGGCTGCTGAGTAGTTTTGCAAAGAACTGCCTCTAAGTTACACTGGAGCATCTCTTAAGCAAAACACTTGACAGTAGTTTCGTTTAATCAAGCAAGCAGAATTTCAAACGCTATCGTATCAATACACATACCTATGATTTCAGAAATTATAACTGACTCGGGAGCAATACTTCTCTAAAAGGGCTGTCCTCTCAGAATTCAGCTTTATATCGCAAAAATGCTTCATGTTTTCTTTTGTCCCATGGATTACATTTAATCTTTTCAAGATATTGTAGTGCAACTTTTCAATTTCACCGGATGATGAGTCATTGGTTCATTCCTCAGCTTTGTGGTAGCTGTTTTATATGTTATTTCATAAATAGCATTGGATTTGTCTCTAAAATAGGAACTTGAATCTCACACCAACACAATACAGAACCTCTCGTTCATCACCTTCATATTTCACTTCATCTCATTTGCCTTACCTCTTACATCACTTCCAAACACTACTTTGGCCTAGTTAGGACTTTGGTGAGCGAGAGATAAAGCAACCATACTGAGCAGCTAGTCCGTGCCAAGAAAATAAGTGGGAAGTTTACATTTTCTTCCATCAATGTTTAAATAAAGAATATGTAATAAAAATATTTTGTACCATACTTCAGGAAGAAAACATGTGACATTGATTTTATGATGACTGCTTCTCACTTTTTGCCACAGAAGATTGGTGAAACTTTGCAGAAATAATTCATGTAAATGGTCACTTCTGCCATTTCTCCTGAAGGTGCGGCACCCGATTGGGAAAATGTTTGGTAGGAATCCCAGGAATGAATTTTCTACCCAGATAAAGAGAAGTCATGTTCAATTTGGACATTCTGGTGACATCGTTGTCAAAGAGAAGCAACCTGTGTTGTCGTCAGGCTCCAAAGCTTTGGATTAGCCTGTGAGCAAAATTGGAGCCAGTCAGCCTTGGGAAAAATATGCTATTTGGCTGGGTAGCCTGCGTACTTGGCCACCGTTAAATAAATCAAAGCTACTGCAGGATGTGCCATCAGAAGTGTATGCAAACCCAAAATAGTGGAGCATGATTAGGGAAAAATGTTCAAAGCATTTAGTTTTTAAAATAAACCATCTACAAATAGTCTTTTTTTTAAAAATTGATTGAAGGAATTCCTTCAAAACAATGACGCATCCCACAATCAAAACCAGAAAATGCTGGCAAATCTCAGCAGGTCTGACAGCATCTCCGGAAAGAAAATAGAGCCAATGTTCTGAGTCTGAAAGGGTTCATCCAGACTTGAAATGTTGGTCTATTCTCTCTCCACAGATGCCGTCAGACCTGCTGAGATTTGCCAGCATTTTCTATTTTTACTTAAGATTCCAGCATCCGCAGTATTTTGCTTTTATATTAACATACCCCATAATCTTGCTTCCCTTTTCCAATAAATGACCTGGTTTGCTTTTTCAACAATGTATACTCCACCATCTATCCCTATAGACAGATTAAAGTTTTGTTCCTGTTCTTTTTTTTCTGCATTTCTCTCTTAGCAAATTCTTTCCTATGTTCTATATTGTAATTTGTTTTGTTAATAACTTTGGGATTTAGATTTCTTCTCCAATCCAAATTTAGTGAACTGACATTTTTTTCTCCCCTGCATGGTAATTATTGGCTGTAAGGTCACAGGTGAACAACAGTCACTTGGAGAGCTATAGCATGGGGCAACCATCAACAGTCGAACCACACACCACAGCAGGCAATCAACATTTGAAGGAGGAAAAGAGGATGACATTGAAAGAGAAAAGGAGGAAGAGAGAAAAGCAGACACACCATGTCTAACACACTCTTGAATCTGTTAGTTTCTGATGTCTTTGTGCTTTTTCTCTTTCCTTCATGTTATGAAGCTAATAATAATTTGACCTTGATTTGCTCCTTCAAGTGTTTCCAACGGTGTAAGTGCTAAGTTAGTTGAATAAAATTTGTATTTATTTGCATATATTCATTTATTTCCAGTTCTATCATGGCAATGAATTTACATTCCCTAAGTAATATATCCCATTATAACAGAAAGGATGAAAGAAGGGCATTGCAAAAAAACTAGCGAAACAGATAAAATGTGTGATAAATCCCACCTGAGATCAAACTCCTCTCTGCTTACATTTGGCACAGAAACAGAGAAAGTCTATGTGAGCAGAATGCACAATTACAATCGAAGGAATGTGAACACGAGAGTGAAATGTTGAAGTCAAATTAGAAAATATTCACTAATTTAACAGAAAAAGCAGAACAGACACAAGCTATGCAAAATAATCAAATTGAAAAAAACAAGTCAATGCAAATGATGGTGAAATTTTAATTCATAATTTTAAAAGGCTGGTCACTTAATGCTATACAGATAATTAATTAATTTTTGAACATGTTGAGAGGTTATGTTGAAATCATCAGAACAGTAGTCTATGTCAAGTTTTAAGTCAGTTGGGTGAAAATCTGGTTGCTTCATGCACTGACATTATAATTGTTTTGTTAAAAAAAGTATCTCCCACTTTTCAAAATGCAAATAGCAGTTTTTCACCCAATGTTGTTTTTAGAATAGAATAGAATCCCTATAGTGCAGAAGGAGGCCATTCGGTCCATCGAGTCTGCACTGACCATAATCCCACTCGGGCCCTATTCCCATAACCCCACGTATTTACCCTGCTAATCGTCCTGACACTTGGATCAATTTAGCATGGCCAATCGACCGAACCCACATGTCTTTGGGCTGTGGAAAGAAACCGGAGCACCTGGAGGAAACCCACGCAGACACGGGGAGAACGTGCAAACTCCACACAGACAGTGACCCGAGGCTGGAATTGAACCTGGGCCACTGGTTCTGTGAGGCAGCAGTGCTAACCACTGTGCCACCGTGCCGCCCCCACATTTTCCTCAATTTGAAAATCTGTTTTTTACAGTATTTACTCCATAAAGTGCCATCAAAATTAGCAACGTACAGAGATGTATGCATTGGGAGTTGAGATTTTTAAATAGAATCCCTACAGTACAGAAGGCGGCCATTCGGCCCATCAAGTCTCGATGGATCACAATTTCACCCAGGCCCTATTCCCGTAACCATCATTTACCCTGCTAATCCCACTGACACTAGGGGATTTTCACAGTAACTTCATTGCAGTGTTAATGTAAGCCTACTTGTGACACTGATAAATAAACTAAACTGAACTGATATGGTAAATGAATAAGCGCCTGTTTTTATAACAGATTGACAACCCAAAGGGATTCAACTCTTTGGAATGTTTTCTATGAATTAGATTATTTTGCAGTCTGAAGTGTGCTTGAATGACAGCTTTATCAGATTGTTAGAAGTTTCCTTTTTCAGTGTTCATTTCAAACACATCCCACGGTCAATACTAGGTGAGTGACAATGGAGAGCATGGAGGGTAAGAGGGGGTTTGAGGATTATGATGGGGCATGGAGGTATGAGGGGGCAGGGAGGGGGCATGGGAGTTAGAGGTGGGATATCGTGGGCACACGAATGATATACGGAGTTGGAATGTAGACTTTAAAAACTGATGCAGGACTTCTAACCTCTGCATCCACACTCCGCCCTGCTACATCACCACTCACAAAACTTGACCTCTCACCACCCATGTCCCTCAGAGACAAAAGCATGACAGGAACGATGTTACAAAATGCAAATACTTACCTTCAACTGGAATCAGGGTCAGAACTTCTGTTCCCTGAGGGCACCCTGTGCATATGCCAGCTGGGAAATGGCTATACATGTGCAGTTCACGTCTATTGCACTCTTTAGGCTGGGAACTGACTCTGTGTGCCTGTGCAGAAGGAAAGAAGTGAAATGTACGAAGCTGCAGGTCAGGTGCATTGAAACAGATCTGGTTAAGTAGAGTTGAGAGAATGGAGTAGAGAAATAGGCTCGAAGTTAAAGAGAAAGCAGTGATGTGCAGACTAGAGGTGAAGTGGCCGTCAGAAGGGCCTAGAAGATCCAAGAGGGTGGCCAAGGATTGGTGAAACCATTCTGTGAGCCGGAGGAGCAAAGGTACCTTTTTAGAGCTGTGGTGTTCAGCTTGTCGTGGCAGTGATTTCAAATTGTGCTTGGAAGCTGAAGCTTGAACGTAATTGGAAACCCAAAGGGAAGGAATCTCAGGAGGTGAGATTGAAACCCTGGAGCTGGATCCTGGTTGAAGCCATCTAGGTTGGAGCAATATTTGAAGAGAATTTCAAGGCAAGTTCATTGAGGCTGGAGATTGGAAATCCTTGTGAGAAAGATCGAGCTTCAGAGAAACCAGTCTGACAAGCATTTGGGTGGGTTACTGAGAAATCCATATAATTTCCTGTGGTCATGCCTGTCATTTACTTTAGACTGTGGTGTGCCTGACCACAGTTCATCAGTTGGTTCATATGTACCGCATGCTTACCGTGAATATCAGAGTAAAAGATAGATATGATCAATTGTTTTATCTTTCCATATTTGTATGTGTCTGTAAAAGTATAGCTCGGGTGAAAGAATAGTGAATATTTCAATACCTTGTGTTTGTATTAAGAGCTCTCTAACCTTTTTGCTGGGTGCCTTGTAGTTAATTTTTCTTGTTCAATAAATAATTTACTATTTGTGTTAAAAGTTCATCAGACTTCTGTGAATTTGTTCAGTAACTTTCCTCCACAGTTTACATAAAAAGTCAGAGTTTATCAAGCTAGATTTCACTCTGTATTTACATCAGCTGGGAACATTACAAAAGGATTTGGAGGTGTATTCTAGTTTTGGAAGTCAGAAACAGGCCTGACTTGCATTTCCCAAGCCCCAGATTAAATTCCTGACATATATAGCAAAAATATTATAATTTCAGTTGAGGAAATATAGAAATTAGCCAAACCAGAATATCAAGCAACATATAGGGAACTTGAAGTTTTGCCCATAAGCAACTATACCCTTGGATGCATCACAATAAACATTTACACTTACTAAAGATAATCTAACCAAACTATATTGGTCAAATATAGCGCATGGCAGCTTAGTATAGTAGCTTGAAATATATTTATGCTGATATTAATGTTCTGTTGTCTTAAAATTTTATGTTGACGCAAGATAAACACCAGAACGAATTAGCTTCTGCTTTCAGTTTACAGGACTCTAAAATTGCACACTTTAACAAAAGAATACTCATTATTGTGCCGAAGAGTAATCTAGGTTCCTTACAAAATAACTTGGGTAGATTTGGTTTTTGGAAAAGTGCATATCGAACACTTCAAAATCCGTAATGTCGAGAGTGCCATCATATTGACTTGTTTTTTCCCTGCAATTACATGCTTTAATTAAAACAGTCAAGAATGATTCCTTAAACACTGTTATTGTCACTTTTACAAAATCAGGGCATATTCATTAGGAAGCTAATTTTGCTTAATGAAATGTAGCTTTGCTAATTGCTCTCATTTTTGAAGGAAAATTAAGAGTGTGAGTGCCAGCAGAAAAGTCTAATTTGAAAGGTAGAAGAAAGCGGTGGAGAGAGTATGTTGAATAATAATGGAATACTTTGTGCATACCAATGAGTTACACCTGTAAAAGATTTATAACCTCATATTCTTACTCCCTTGGGAAAGACATCCAAGTTTACCAACATGATTGTGCAAGTGAATCTTGCTTTATTATAATGTAACGTGGTATGGAACTTAGGACAAATCTGAGTCACTTTCTGATGAAAAATTTGAATCCAGTGAATCTCAGTTATTATTTCAACTGAAGCTGTTTAAATATATTGATGCTATTTGTAATATTTCAATCTTTTTAAATGTTAAAACGGACTTTCAGTAAATTCTGAATCTTACATGGCTGTCTGCAACTTGGGGACAACTTTCCAACTAAAAGTTTGCTGAAAAAGAGAGGCATGTACTACGGGAGAAAAGGATGCAGATTGATTGGCAAGTTGACTCTTGCCAAATTATAGTGCTTGCTTGATATTTAGCATTCATGTGTTTGTCCTGATGAGTGGAAGATGAAAAGCTTCAGCAACATGTCTCCTTTTTTCAGTGATGGTCAAGTTCCAAGCGACTATTTCCAAGTGACTTCCCAGCTAGCAGTTGAAAAACTATTGGAAGTTCACTGCTTTATTCAACACAAAAGAAAAAAACTGCAGCCCTGAATTGTCAAGCTCCAACACATTTACTGAAGCATTAATGAATGATTATTTTTGCTCATTCTAAATAAAGTTTCAATGCGATTTTCAAAAATGTGCTCGAAACATTTTCTGCCAAGTTCCCCAGAATTGCTCAAGACCTTTATGTATACAGATCAGGCGACACGAAATTGCATTAATTAAGAAAATAATTACTATGATTATGACACGCAAGCAAATGATACAGTATAGCACACACCTAAATGTGTGGGCTTCAGATAAACAGTTCAAGTCCATTCTGTCATGCATAATTTATTGAGGCAAGATAATACCGTGAAGTAAAATTTGTTTAAACAATCTGTTAGCAGCCATAGTCGCTGCACGGTAGCTGACTGGAATGGAATTTATGAGTAATTTGTTGCAATTAACAAAAGACAGTTATAAAGAATGTTGCATTGTTCAATTATTGTAATCTGTAACTGGGATGAGGATGGGATGAATATGATAGAAGGTTGTATACACTGGTGACTGAAAACGGAGCAGCTTATATACACTTTTGGCAGAATTAGTAGGAATGAAACACTTGTGAGTTGTGCGAACGCTGCAAGTCTGTAGTTAGAAACAAGCATTAATTAATTGCTTATAAACTTATATATTGTTTAATTTATAGTTACACTAATGTAGAGGCGTCTGGAAATAAATTTATGACCCGTGGGTTAAAATCAGGAAACTGCTGAACAATATATTATGCCTAACACAGATTGAATACAATTTGTGTTCATAAAAACCTGTTCAAAGCCCCTGATTGTAAAGATACTTAACTTTGAAAATGGGAAACTTCATCACTTTTGCATAATTCAGACTGTGGTACAGTTAAAATTTTCATCAAAAGGATGAGTAATTATCGTAATCACCTTGAAAGTTAAGAATATCTTGCAAAGGAAATTGTGTACAACAAGAATATACTATATTCGTAAAAGAAATAATAAATGCCTGATAAGATATCAATTGCTGCTTAAAACTTTAAAATAATGTATTTTCTCAATCGAGATTCATTGTCATGCAGTGAATGTACACATTTTAACACCATTATTCCTACAAAACCCATCTCCAAACTCCGAGGCCTGGGCCTCGGCTCCTCCCTCTGCGACTGGATCCTGAACTTCCTAACCCACCGACCACAATCAGTAAAGATAGGCAACAACACCTCTCCACGATCATCCTCAACACCAATGCCCCACAAGGCTGTGTTGACAGCTCCCTACTATACTCCTTAAACATCTATGACTGCGTGGCCAAATTCCCCTCCAACTCCAATTTTTAAGTTTGCTGATGACACCACCGTAGTGGGTCAGATCTCAAACAATGACGTGACAGAGTACAGGAATGAGATACAGAATCTGGTGAACTGGTGCGATGACAATAATCTCTCCCTCAATGTCAACAAAATGAAGGAGATTGTCATTGACTTCAGGAAGTGTAGTGGAGAACATGCCCCTGTCTACATCAACAGGGATGAAGTAGAAATGGTCGAAAGCTTTGGATTTTTAGGTGTCCACATCACCAACAACCTGTCCTGGTCCCTCCATGCCGACACTATAGTTAAGAAAGCCAACGCCTCTACTTTCTCAGAAGACTAAGGAAATTTACCGTGTCAGCTACGATTCTCACCAGCTTTCACAGGTGCACCATAGAAAGCATTCTTTCTGGTTGTATCACAGCTTGGTATGGCTCCTGTTCTGCCCAAGACCGCAAGAAACTACAAAAGTTCGTGAATGTTGCCCAATCCATCATGCAAACCAGCCTCCCGACCATTGACTCTGTCTACACTTCCCGCTGCCTCGGCAAAGCAGCCAGCATAATTAAGGACCCCACGCACCCTGGACATTCTCTCTTCCATCAGGAAAAAGATACAAAAGTCTGAGGTCACGTACCAACCAACTCACGAACAGTTTCTTCCCTGCTGCCATCGGACTTTTGAATGGACCTACCTCGCATTAAGTTGATCTTTCTCTACACCCGAGCTCTGAATGTTACGTGAAATTCTGCAGTCTCTCATTTCTTTCCCTATGATTGGTATGCACAGTAAGAAGTCTCACAACACCAGGTTAAAGTCCAACAAGTTTATTTGGTAGCACGAGCTTTCGGAGCGCTGCCCCTTCATCAGATGAGTGAACTATGAACGGTATGCTTTGTCTGTATAGCACGCAAGAAACAATACTTTTCACTTGTACTAATACATGTCACAATAATAAATCAAATCAAAATGAATCAAAACATTCAAAATTTGTGCGGTATGGTGCAAATTTACATTTTTTGACTTTGTTAATATTACAGAAACATGACTGCAAGTGGAAGATTTAGGTATTTGGGAATGCACTGCTAATCTGATGTGATCAATGTGTACCTTGTATCCAATGTGTGCTTATTGAGGCTGTCCATCAGCAGGGTACATTCATAAAATTAAATACTCCAAACAGGTGAAGGGGAGGAGAGAGGAAATTCTGCATAGCTTGTTATGTACAATTCACCAAAATTGAGCAGTGACCTGGAAGAAGGTGCATCGGGTGAGTTGCTATTTTAATGACTGCAAAGATTAATAACAAAATCATTGTGTAGAACTTTGAAATTACAGATTTTGGGGCAAGAGGATGGTTCCAGAGAGAAAAAAGTGGAAGGGGAATAAAACCTCAACTAACATTGAATGCAAACAAAACTGAAGTTTGTCAAGCTCATCTTAAAATTTGTGCTCAGAAATTTGTTCTTCTGAGAAGGGGAGAAATAATACACGCCCTTGATCTGAATAAGGCCAAAAATAATAAGGACAAAGTAAACATTTTTTAAGACATAATGAATACTTGAACTTTTGAATCACACAAAGTTAGTCGAACATAGCCAAAATATCCATTACAGTACATTATAAGTAACCAACAAAGTGGATTGAAAATAACAGCAAAGACATTCAAAGATGCTGACCAGAATTGTTTTGCAGAGGCAGTGGCCCCAAGTCCCTGAGTTGACCAGCTCAAGTTATCGCTTCCACCCCCATCTGGGAAGATGTCCCACCTCCAACAGCTACTGACGATGAGATGGCCAGCAGCTTTTCAATCTCAGCAGCGCCACTGGGAATGGTGGCCATTGCTAGGACTGCAGTCAGTCCCCCTTCCCAGGAGAAGCAGCATGCAAGCTGTCAGGGCTGGGGAGAGAGAGTGGTGGCACCATCAACAGGTCTTGAAAATGGGTTTTTGGGGACCACAATCAGAGGCCAGTTTGGAGGAAACAAGCAAGGGTAATGATCGCTATTGGCATGGGCGCTCCAGATGCAAGAACATGAAAAACACTTCCTTTACCACAATTGCCACATGCAAGTGAGCATTCTCTATCACTGGTAATATACTGGGGTGGCAATGGATGGAGGTCCATGAATTGGCACAAGGTTGGGCAGGCTGGTAAATATGATGGGAGGTGGGTTGATGATGGGCACAACACTCCCACAGCCCAACAAAGAAGGCCAAGCACCAGCTTCCCTTCCCTCTGTGTGGCCTTTCCAAGAAGTCCAGCAGCAGAAGGTATCCTCCAAAACATTGTTTTTTACAGATGCCTGTGAATGCCCAAGTCTTCCCCGATCCATCCCCTTCTCCTCCAACTAGCTCACGTCTCCCCCGACCTGACGCCCAGTCTGCCGGGTTATTCCTAAGTCAACCCCAGTCTCCCGCTATACCCACAAGTCAACCTGGGTACTCCTGAGCCAACACTCTCTCTCCCCTGAGTCAAACACTATACCCTCCCCTTCCCCCAGCTCAAGCAATTCAACCCTCAGCTTTTCAAGTCAACTCTCATCTCCCAAAGCCGATGCCCCGAACCCCCCCAACATAAGCCTCGTGTCTCCGGAGTCAACACTCGTACCACTCAGTCCAAGCCCTGTGCGCTGGGACAGCCTTTAACAATGGCCCCCAGAACATTGAGTCATGGATTTGATGATGGGGCAGACAAATCGGTGGCCACCCATCGTGGAACCCGTGACTGCAATAATTGTTTTCCTCTAAGTTTCAGGCTATTGCCTTCAGTGGACTCATCGCCACTTTTCCTGCCTGACATTAGCCTTTGTATTTATCAGATAAATTTGCGCTCTCTCGCATGCAGTGTAACAGATGTAATCCCAATATTTCAGCAAAAACATTCCACAAAGTGCTGTCAATTATTGTTGAATCTAATGATGAGTGATTTTTGTTTTCTTATGGGAGTTTCTACTTTTAAACATTGTGTAAGTCAGTCAATTCACCAATAGTGCAGCTCGTGCTTTGCTTCTGCATAGGGAGCCCACAAGAAGAAAATTAACAATTAAATGTCTTAAGGCAAGAATACAATGGTAGGAGTTACCTGTTGGTCGTACAAATACTGGATGGCACCTACCTGAGAGAACAGATGGCACGGTGGCATACTGCTTAGCACTGCTGCCTCACAATGCTAGAGAGTCAGGTTCAATTATGGCCTCGGGTGACTGTGTGTGGAGTTTGCACATTCTCCCAGTGTCAGAGTGGGTTTCCGCCAGATTTTACCACATCCGTCCAAAGATGTGCGGATTAGGTTGATTGGCCATGCTAAATTGCCCCTCAGTGTGAGGGTAAATTAGCAGGGGTTACGGGGATTGGGCCTGGGTGGGATTATTGTCAGTGCAGGCCAGATGGGCCGAATGGCCTCCTTCTGCACTGTAGGGATTCTATAAAAGATGCTGCAGAAAATTGGGGAAAGAGGGTCAGAAAGCAAGTCTTTCTGGTAATATTGCAAACCATAAAACCCTGCTCTTATTACACTTATTGCATTTCTGGTTTACGGGAAGCAGCACCACAGGAAGTCCATTAGATGCACATCCATAACACTCTTTTCCTTTCCAACATTACAGATAGAATTTGGATTCCTGCCCGAGATAAGAAGGTCCAACAATTAGTGCCGAGCGTGTTCTCAATTGGCAGCATGTGCCCAGCTTGCGGCTATTTTCATTCCAGAGTGGTGACATGGCAGCTATGCACCTGCAAACAATGGTAGCCTAGAAAGCAAATTAATGGCCTACGAAAGGTCACTCATCAGAAACTGACTGGAAATTTCTAGTCAGCTTGCAGGCCTCCGAGTGAGGGCAAAACATGGCTAGGGTTTGAAATCGGACTCCTGGCAGGAGACTAGGGTTACTAGGCTCCATTCTGATCAGGATAGGGCGGCACGGTAGCACGGTGGTTAGCACTGCTGCTTCACTGCTCCAGGGACCTGGGTTCGATTCCCGGCTTGGGTCACTGTCTGTGTGGAGTTTGCACATTCTCCCTGTGTCTGTGTGGGTTTCCTCCGGGTGCTCCGGTTTCCTCCCACAGTCCAAAGATGTGCGGGTTAGGTTGATTGGTCATGCTTAAAGTGCCCCTTAGTGTCCTGAGATGTGTAGGTTAGAGGGATTAGTGGGTAAAATATGTAGGGATATGGGGGTAGGGCCTGGGTGGGATTGTGGTCAGTGCAGACTCGATGGGCCGAATGGCCTCTTTCTGTACTGTAGGGTTTCTATGGAAAAATAAAGGTTTCTATGACACCCTCCCATCAGCCCTGCACCAACCATGGTCATCGGGCCATAGCTGTGGCCGTTGGTTGTCCAGTGCAGGGGTCAAATGAAGTGTCTTCTCTCTCTATTACATACACCAGCTTGGATTGTGGGGCTGCTGCTATGTCATTACTGAAGGGCCTCCTACCCATTGTCCAACTTGGGGAGACCACCTGCCATCATTAAGTGGATGGTGAGAATGTTCCCTGGCCACTTAATTGGCCATTCCCTTCCAAACTGAATTGGGTGTGTGTAGAACCAAGACGAGGCAGGGTCAAAACTGGGAACTTCATTCAATGTCAGGGTTCCGACCACAAAATAAAAATCTTAGAACTATAGAATCTACAGTGCAGAAGGAGGCCATTTGGCCCATCAAGTCTGCACCGACCACAATCCCACCCAGGCCCTGTCCCCATACCTTAGCTAGTTTAATTTAGCTAGTCCCCCTGACACGAAGGGGCAATTTAGTATGGTCAATCCACCTAACCAGCACATCTTTGGACTGTGGGAGGAAACCAGAGCACCCGGAGGAAACCCACACAGACACATAGAGTATGTGCAAACTCCACTTAGACAGCGACCCAAGCCGGGAATCAAACCCAGGTCCCAAAGCACTGTGAGGCAGCAGTGCTAACCGCTGTGCCACCATGCCGCCCAATCCAACCCAATATTTTATAAACTGAATTTACGTACATGAACACTCCTGGATTTTATCAGCAAATATTGCATCTCACACAACACATCAACCTTTAACTAACAGCCTCATCAATGGCTTGATTTACCATGAAAACAAGAAAGCCAAATTTGTTTATTTTAGGCATATTCAGTAGTTATAGCTAATTAAGTGAATAGCATCTCACTTGAATATATGAAAGTTCCGTAATAATATGTTGCTCACTTAAATCTGAGGCACTGTCGTGCCAATTAATATAAGACAGATTTATCTATTAAACACAATCTCCTTGATAAATAATGACAAAAAGTGCAATTTATGTTTAAAAATAACTCTGACAGCCCAATTTCTGCTTTTAAAAGCCATCCACAAAAACACGTGTTCCTCCCACAAACAACATCAACCTGAACATATTCACATCTCCACATATAGAAAAATATATATATATATATATATAACAAAACCAAAATACTGTGGAAGCTGGAAATCTGACATGAAAATAGAATATGCTGGAAAAACTCAAATCTGCCAGCCTCGATGAAGCAAGAAAACAGAGTTAATGTTTCAAGTCTGTATGACTTTTCTTCAGATGTAAAGAGAGGAAGGTGTGTGATGAATTATATACTGTATAAGAGGGGGTGGAACAAGTGGAGCAAGGTCAGTAATAGGTGGAGAGATTGAAACCAAAACATGTAGGGTCACAAGACAGAGGAATTGTTAATGGCAGTGTGAACTACAATAGTAGGTGCTGATAGCGGCATAAAGGTAAGATAGCAAAATGTGTTAATAGGAGAACAAAAGTCAGTGTTCAGTGAAAACAACATTTAAGAACAAGTGACAGATGGCCCAGTGGGGGAGGGGAGGGTGTAGGCTGGTGTTTGGACAATACATTTTTTTAGATTAAACGTTGGTGGCTGGAGGATGACAGAAATCTATTGAGCTACCAGTTGAATCTTTTACAAGGCACTGCATTCGTTACAGGTCAAAGGTTTCGATTAGAATATAAAGGGTTTCAAATAATTCAACTTGCTAGGAAGCCTCAGCAACTCCAAATCAGAGCTGTGTGCATACATTGAACCACAGAAGCTCGACAGGACCAAAGGAGGCCATTCAGCCCATCGCGCTTGCAACGGCAACGATCCCACCCAGGCACTAACTCCGTAATCCCACGTATTTATCCTGCTAATCCTTCTGATATGAAGGGACAATTTTTGCATGGCTAATCCACATAACCCACACATTTCTTGAATGTGGGAGGAAACTTATGCAGACACACAGGGAGAATGTGCAAACTCCACACAGACTGTCACCCATGGTGGGAATTGAACCCAGTTCCCTGGCGCTGTGAGGCAACAGTGCTAACTGACGTGCCACTGTATTGCCCTTATCGGGGTTGAATGCACAGCTGTGCAGAATAGAACTGTTCCCCTCCCTGCAACCCACCCCAAGTGAAACTGATATCTCCTCTCTGTCAGTGGACTTCAAAGAGGTCTGCTCACACCTACAGCTTCTGACAGGGAGAAAGGAAAATTTCTTCTGCAGAATGGAGTGTTGTAATAATTTAAAAGATTAGTATTTGGCCACTTTGGAATTTTCACAGCTGACAGGCAGGAAAGCAGATATTGAGCACAGGGTTGCCTGAAATCACCATGTCAGGGTGATCTTCAGGTCTGCCAGGGCTAGAAGGGGCAGTTCAGCTATGACACCGCCATCCTAGTGGAGAGTGGCGAGTTCAACACCTTTCCCCAGCCTGAGCCCAGCCAATTCCCAGAACTCTTGATGGACACTTCCTCTGCAGCCTGGCAGCAACAGGGGGAGCCAACTGGCCATTGAACCTACCTCCTCAAACCCCATCAGGACCCAAGGCACAAGGCCAGGGTGTCAGTGCCAGGGTGCCGGGGGCAGTACATTGTTGGAAGTGCCAAAGTGAGTGGCTTGAAGGGAGGCTGAGTGCAGGATGAGTGGGGGAGAGTGTGGGGGGGGGAGGGGGGGAACACTGAGGGGGAAGGGGGGCTGAGGGGCGGTCAGGTCACCTTCATGCCTGCATGATGTGAAGGGGGTTACTTATTATTTGTTGGTGGGGGAGGATGCCCCCTTTTCTGAGGGGTTAGTGGTGCTTCCCTGGACCCTCAGGATCCAACACGTTCTGTCCCTGCTTGTGGGTAACAACTATAAAGCCCACCCAGCTGGCTGGCCGGGTGAATGGTGCGAGTGTGGCGAATTGGCTGTCAAGTCTGCGAATGACATCCAAAATAGCGGGCTTGCATAATTATACTGTTTCTCGGCCGATTCCCCATTTACCCGGGCATCTGGATTTCCTCCAGCCGTCTGAAGAGGTCGGAGAATTGGGCCCATCATCTTTTTTATCCCTTTTTTAATACAGTCTTTCCTTTCTTCTCTTTATTTGGAAGCTTTGGAGAGGGGGTGCAAAGAAGATTTACCAGGATATTGCCTGGCCTGGAGAGTGTTGTGTATGAGGCAAGGTTGGATAAACTCAGATTGTCTTCATTGGAATGACGGAGGCTGAGGGGAGGACTGATAGAAGTCTACAAAATTATGAGAAGCATATAGAGGGTGGCTAGTCAGAGGCTTTTTCCCAGGGTGGAAGGGTTGACTACAATAGGGCACAGATGCAAGGTGAGAGGTGGTAGGTTTAGGGGAGATGAGCAGGGAAAGTTTTTCACACAGAGGGTGGTGGGTGCTTGAAACGCGCTGCCAGTGGAGTTGCTGGAAGCAGGCACATTAACAACGTTCAAGTTGTGTCTTGATGGACGCATGAATGGGAGGCAAACAGAGGGATAGAAACCATGGCTTGGTGGGCCAATGGGCCTGTTCCTGTGCTGTATTGTTCTTTGTTCTTCTCGTTCTGATTGGACATTGCATCCTTTATAAATTCTAATTACTGCTCAATTCTTGCATAGTGCCTTTCACAATCATTCAATCTGATTGAAGCAGATACCTTGTTGGCTGCTCTGTTCACTGAAGTCCCAGATACCCTGTAACCTCATTGTGCTGTTAGCAAGTTCCAAATGAGGTGCGAGTTTTCTGGACAATGCCAGGGGCTGATTTTGTTTGAGGATCACAGACCACAACAGATTCAACCATTTTAGGTCTTTATCTAGTGTGACATTTTTAAAGATAGCAACAAGCATATCTCTATTATGTTTTATTTAAAAAAATATACAAGGTGAGGTCTTAGACTCTCATGCCAGGATACAGAATAGAACTTGATAATTTCAGGCACATAGGAACGTAGGAATCAGGAGCAGAAGTAGGCAAATTCAGCTCTTCGAGCCTGCTCTGCCATTCAATCAGATCATGGCTGATCTCTCCCTGGTTTCAAAACCACCGCCCCCTCCCACTGTTCCCCATATCCACTCATCCCTTTTTTAAAATTAGAAATATATTTATCTCCTTCTTGAAACTATTCAATGATTCAGACTCCACTGCGCTATGGGGCAGCGAGTTCCACAAATTCACCACCCTCTGCGAGTAATTCCTCCTCATCTCAGTTTTGAATCTACCACCTCTCAACATATACCTGTGACCTCTTGCTTGAGGTTCCCTCATATGAGGATACATTTGGTCTACATTTGCTTTGTCAATCCCTTTCATAATGTTATATATCTCGATCAGATCCCCTCTCACCCTTCTAAACTCCAGAAAGTACAAGCCCAAACTGTTTAATCTCTCCTCATATGTCAGCACAGTGGCACAGTAGTTAGTACTGCTGCCTCACAGCACCAGGGACCCGGATTCAATTCGAGCCTCGGGTGACTGTCTGCCGGGAGTTTGCACATTCTCCCGTGTCTGTGTGGGTTTCCTCCGGGTGCTCCGGTTTCCTCACACAGTTCAAAGATGGGCTGGTTAGGTTGTTTGGCCATGTTAAATTGTCCCAGTGTCAGGGGGACTAGCTAGGGTAAATACATGGGGTGATGGGGATAGGGTCTGGGTGGGATTATGGTTGGTGCAGACTCGATGGGCCAAATGGCCTCCTTCTGTACTGTCGGGTTCTATTATTCTATAACCCTTTCGTCCCCGGAATCAATCTGGTGAACATCCTCTGAACTGCCTCTATTGCCACCACATCCTTCCTCAAGTAAGGAGACCAAAACTGGACAGAATACTTCAGATGCGGTCTCACCAACACCCTATACAATTGCAACAACACTTCTCTGCTTATATACTCCAACGATAAAGCATCGAGACAGCAATGGGAAAATTACAACAGCAAGTCTTTATACATATTGCCAGATTTGAAACATCAAAACTATTTTGATAGGGAGGAAAACAGTGCCATTACTTATGAAAGGAAACTGGATCTTGCTGTGACAGAACATCAAACCACTCAACAGCACACCAAAGGCATCAAAGCAGAATAAAATATCAACAATGTGGGATAAATAATATATTTTCTTCAAGGAGTTTCAGGCGGTTTGGATTTGCGATCCACAAAACAGATGGAATCAACCTAAACTCAAAACCCAGAGTAAAGGCCAAGCCAAAGTGTAGGGTGTGGGATGTAAATATCCTTTGTGCTATAATTCACAAAATTTTCTCAGTGTACTTTTATCTTACACAAAATGGCAGCACAGTGGCTAACACTGCTGCCTCACAGCACCAGGGACCCCGGTTCGATTCCATCTTTGGGTCACTGTCCATGTGGGGTTTGCACGTTCTCCCCGTGTCTGCGTGGCTTTCCTCTGGGTGCTCCGATTACCTCCCACAGTCCAAAGATGTGCCGGTATGGTGGATTGGCCATGCTAAACTGCCCCTTAGTGTCTAAAGGTGTGTAAACTAGGAGGGTTAGACATGGTGAATGTGCGGGGTTATGGGGTGAGGGCTGGCCTCGATGAGATGCTCGGTCAGAGGGTTGGTGCAGACTCAATGAGCTGAATGGCCTCCTTCTGCACTGTTGGGATTCAATGATTCTATGATTCTAAAATGTAACCCGTGGAGGGAATATTCAAGCTCCTTGTTAAAAAGCTTGTGTTGGCCAAATCAAAGCTTATTTTGGCTCAGTTTGGATTGACCTAATTTTGCCATCCAGCCCTTTCACAAAGCCACAAGCAACTGCTGTGGGTGTGGTAGCTGTACAAACAGGATTGCTTTCAGAAGCGCAGCCTTGAAATTTCAAAGCCTTGAAGTTGCTTCCTCCCAATGATTTTTCAAAAACTGTCTTCGCCTCAAATTTTCCTCTGTGCAACCCTTCCATGATTAGAGAAAATGAAAAAGAAATGGATTTGAAATTTTATTAATATTCATCTTTTAAACTTCAACACAATTGATCAAATGAATCAAGGTGTAAATTTGACACCTTTCTGGATGAATGTACAGCAAACAATCTTTTGTGTATAGTCACGTTACATTAACTCCGTTTCCCTTGCCAGAGATGCTGCCAGACCTGCTGAGTATTTCCAGCGTTTCTTGTTTTCATTTTAACTAATTATGTCTAACAACAGCAATGACCCCCAAATTCCAGTGCTACTCTGCTGTATTTTAGTGTCAGAGTGACTAATTCACACGGGCCTGAATTTTTCAGAATGCATCTCCACCAGCTCCAAAGGCCTAAAGCCATTTTATACTCAAATGAGTGTTGACTGGCAGCAGGCAAGACCCCTGTTCGCACTTGGAAGGAAGCCCCACCTTGAAGAGCTGCCAACCAATCAGATTGGCCAACAGGTCTCCAGCCCCGTGGTCGGAACAGGCACTACAGTGCCGTGTCTGGGACTAAGTGCAGGGAGCCAGGGTGAAGAAAGTGGCAGAGATCCCAGAGAGCAAAGAGTAGGGGATGCCTTGGGGGCGGGGGGGGGGGGGGGGGGCTGGAATCACGAAGGAGATTATTGAGTTTTAGTGGGCTAGGCCAAGGGATGCAGGGGTCCATGAGGAGTGGGCACCTGACTCAGAAGGAGATTTCCAATCGAGCCCCGCCTGCCACTCCCCACTTTCCCGCCCAAGATTGAGGATGTGAACTTTTTCTATTTCCCACCCTGATTTACCTGGCAACTACCAGCCTCAAAATTGAGTCTGGGCAAGGAAGGACCCTTAAGTGGCCATTAAGTGGACACTTATGGGCTTTAATTGGGGAAAGGGTGGGCTTCCTCTCCGAGGCCCTGCCCGCCCCACCGTAAAATTGCCTAAGGGTCAGGGCGGGCTGAGATTCTGATGAATCCAATCAGGAAATCTTGGAAATTGTCCAGTGTGGCACATGGAAGAGCATGACATTTTCTGGTGGAGCTTGTTGGAGTTATATTACTGGTTCGGTGCACCTCCCAAATAAATTTAGGAGCAATTTTTTTTTTGCTGGTTAGTTCTGAATAAACTTGGAGTTACGAATACATGCCAAGAAGAAGTACATCATGTACAATAAACTTGTTTAAATTCAATATAGAAATACAGAAAGGCTTTCAGCCGCCCAGACAACTGACAATTATTGCAGTGGCAAATAACCCAGCAAATGTCAAACCTTTCATATGTGTGTATTTGCCAAGGTTTTTCATTCTGCCATGCTGTTCCCATCAGAGTCTATTTACATTGCAGCTCAGTATCTGAATGAGCATTTTCCATCAAATATATATTGAGCTGTGTGCCTTTCTAGATTATTAAAAGCAAAGCAAAGCCCATATAAAATATGCATTAACTTCACTTTAAAAACATTTTGGAACATGCACTTATTGGGCAAAATCACAGGGTTTAATTTTGTCTTTGAAATCAGAGATGAATTACCTATGAATGCCATTGCATCACATCATGATTTCACACTGTTAGATTTCTGTATAACAAAATGTTTTGGGGGAGTATTTCAGGTTATAGATGAAATAGCACAAAGAAGGGTTTTCAGAATGCTCCACCATTATTTACTGAACAGTTGAAAAGTTCAAGTCCAGAAAAGCCATTGGTTGATAGTTATTGTTAAAAAATTATTTCTGCCTTTCCCTCAAGAAGTAAGGCAATTAATCAGATAAAATTATTCAGGTTAAAGACTAGAAGAAATAAAACTTATTTCTTTAAAAAAAAACTCTTGTTAAAAATAAATATGCCATTGACAACTTGTGTTAGAAACACTGTGATCCAATAGAATAGATGAAGCTGTGCGTTAGATGAGGAGAGATTTCACTTAAGTGACATTTCCGATGTTGCAATTAGTTGCGGTAAGCAGTAAAACAACGTTATCTGGTGTCAAAAATCTATAAATGATTTTTATAAAGCAGCAAACAGCTACTTCAAAAGAGAAAGCCTGTTCAACTTGTCAACAGGCAAATGGCATTAATGCGTGGTGAAGAATATTCAGTGCTTTAATTAAAAATTCTTTGGAGCCTGTAATTTCCTTTCAAGTGACACACAGTAATATTACAAAGCATAAAAAGAATGATGTCCTCTATTATGAAGCCTGTGTAGCTTCCCAGGATTTCAAATACAAAGTCCAAATAAATGAAGGGACCAAGGAAAAAGTGAATATTCAGAAGGGAAGAATAATTTGTATAACACAAAAATTATAGTGTACGCGAGATATATATTCCTGTAGAATGGGTAGATTACGAGAATCCCACTTACTCCATACACAATTGATGAATCTCATTATCTAATTTGGAGATTAAATCCCCTCAATCATGTTGAAAATGTGTTACATTTTGTGATCTAAACTGATTTGCCAATGACTGAATTATTTCTTTTCGATGTGAAACGCAAGGTTTATTTTGCAGCTTGCAAGAACGGTTCCAAAAAATGTAAGCTGCGTTTAAAATATTGAAAAATACAGGGACGGAGGAATGGACAAGCAGACAGTATAAGTCAATATACTCTCAGAATAAGAATGGTTTTAAAATATTGTTTGGTACCTTGTTTTCTTTCGATTTGCCAGTTCCATTATTTTCTGAAAATGGTCCAGGTCAGATGGTACTGCCAGCTGGGTAAAGTGGCTTCAAGATACCATCCAAAATGGGCACAATCTGGCCATGAAATTCATGCCTATTTCTTTTGTTACTCTTCCTGGTCATGGGTGGTGGAAATTGAGGCAATATTTGTTTTGCTACAACTGCAGGCTAATTTGTAAGGCCCATGAAAATATATAGGAATACATAGAGCTAGGTAAAGTCAAATTTCCACAGTCCCAGATGACCATAGGCAGAGATTGATGGTGATTTAACCTGAGGCTCACCATACTTCAGGCAAGGGGCAAGGATGGGAAGGCGTGCCTTTGTGAATGCCCTCCGCTGCTAAGGGAATTGAACCCACAATATTGGCATCTCTTTGCCTCACTAACCAGCAGTCCAGCCAACTGAACTAAACCAACTCCCATTGGTTTGTCTCATCCTTGTTAGAATCAGGACCATACAGCTCAAGCTCAACCCTGCTAAATGCAGATTCAGAGTCAACCATGTTCCACATGAGTTTTACGTGGGATCCTATGTGGGTCACTTACTCACAGCTTATGGCATGAAGCCAGATCCAAACATGACAATGGCTATATCACAGATCATTACAGTGCTTCCTTGGTGTGACAAAGTATTTTCCTAAGTTCATTCCACGTTATAGTGAGGTCACTGGACCTCTTTGTCAGCACCTCCACCAGCACATCAAATGATGTCTTGAGTCTTCAACAGACTCAAACCGAAATGGTTACAGGGCACAGGCAGGATCTTGGGGTTGAGAAACTTAGCAGCAATGATTGAATGGCAGAGCAGACTCTTATGGTCTTATGGATACTCCCGGTCCCACGGGTGCTATAATATTTTGACATTCCTCTGCCCATATTAAGAGATACTTCCCAGCACAGACTTGGTGCAGCCTATATCCAGAATGGCAGACAACTAACATTTTCATCAAGGGATCTCACTGACACTGATGGGGCGATCTTACCAGCATACCCCACTGGTTGATTGGCTTGGCAATCCAGTAAGATCAGGTGAGAGGTGAAAAATCAGGATCGTGCCCAATCTTTAGCCTCTTGCAATCTTACCGGCTCTGTTTTGCCAGAAAAATCGGCTCAGGAAAGACATGAAGTCAATTTAAATATTTATGACATTGTTACCATGTCATTGGTGAGTTCCAGGCGCAATCGCCTAAAACTTTCCCGTTTTCTCGCTTGTTCAGCACTTACAATATTTTTAGTAAGATCGCCCCGTGAGACTCATTATCCCTCAAAGACTTATGACAGACAATGCTTGCCATTTTGTTTCCACTGAATTTAGAAACATTGCACAAGCATGGGACTTTGATTATATCATGAGCAGCCTCCTATACCCACAGTCCAATGACCTGGTGGAATGGGCGGTACACTCAGCTAAGCATCTTCTGGTGAAATGTGCCCAGAATCACACAGATTATTATGCTGCACTCTGCCAACACAGGGTCTGTCCTCTTCAGTACAGCAACTATTCTCTAAGCACAACAGGACAACAGTTCCTTCTGCCAGGACTATTTTGCAGCCCAAACTTGAAACCAATGTGAGTCGTGCTCTGATGGAACACTGATTAAGAGGCAAAATGTACTATGCTTACAATGCCCACATGATGGGCTATGCACCAACTGCAATGGCTTAATCCACGTCTCACCTTATGTAAACAGTTATGTATTATTAGCCTGTTCAACCTACATGTTATAAAATCGTTTGCACAGTTAGTGTTTGTGCAAACTCTCAGTACCACGAGGAAAAAGTCGACCGAGTGGCCACGTGATGACATGGCTACTTAAAGTATCATGTGCCAAAGTGCAGATGTTCTCCTTAGAGTGCGGACAGAGTACAAGCATGTAAGAGACGCTCAGACTAGTGAATTAAACAATGGTCGTTCAATACATCCTTGGTTACCAGCCATTGGAACCCAGCACTGCTACAAATGATCCGAGGGGTGGAAGTCTCACTTACTGCTGGCCAATCATCCCTTGTGCTCAGCAGGGCCCCTATGGAGAGAGTGTCTATTGCCGGAAAACACCTACCTGAGTCCCAGAATCATGGAGCAACCCAGGCCACAGGTAAATAATAATGGGGGGGATCAGGCAGTGGGTGTGGAGGTTGGTTGGGTGAAGATTGTAGGGAGAAGAGTGTAAAGGGGTCAGCAGAAAGGGCAGGGTTGTGGCAGTCAGTAGACTCCCTCCCTCTTCCCCATGCTGAGTCCCTTGGTCAGGTACTGAGTTCCATTGATTCAGGAATTCCCCCACCTCCTCAACCCACAGGTGACAAGCTGGCCACATTGTTTTAGCTTTTGTTCGCACACCACAGGCCTGCCTGCAGCTGGGAGCTGGGTTACTGCCAGCGGCAATGGGATGCAACCCTTAAGTAGTTATTCATTGGCCACTTGAGTCTCAGTAGGTAGCACGGCAGGAAGGTCAAACATGGGCCACCGTTCCATCTAATAACCTGCCCTTCTCATCTCCAAGCTAGTCACCAACAAGAGTAGAAGATTCCACCCATTGTTCACAGTGTTTAGAAGATCCTTGTCATTAGTCAGGTAGCATGCTATTGAATATCAACAAATTTATCAAACATCAAAGAAACTTTGGGGAGGTAAACTGGTGGAGTTGTCATATTCATAACTCCCTACACATATAAAATTTACTTATTAGTCACAAGTAGGCTTACATTCACACTGCAATGAAGTTATTATGAAAATCCCCGAGTTGCCACACTCCAGCGCCTGTTCGGGTACACTGAGGGAGAATTTGTCACGTCTTTGGAGGGCGGGAGGAAACTGGAGCACTGGAGGAAACTCACACAGACACAGGGAGAACATGCAAACTCCACAAAGACAGTGACACAAGCTGGGAATCAAACCCGGGTCCCTGGCGCTGTAAAGCAGCCGTGATAACCACTATGTCACCGTGCTGCCCACACATGAATGATAAAAAAATCTAAAGAACAAAATGCTAGAAATTTTAAATGAACATTGGCCGGAATCTTATCAGCGTTCACGCCGGTGGGATTTTCCCATCCCGCTGCAGTGAACGGAGATTTGGCTGGCCGCCAAACTCTCCGACCTCACTGCAGGGGACCATGGCATGAATGACTGGTAAAATTGCATCCAATGTATAGAGTTTCTGCCTGTGCACAATTGATGATCTGGGTGAAAATTGCATGCGGCTGAACTGAAAAATTATCAACCAGCAAAATTTGAGCAGTTTTTCAGAATATTTAAACATTTAGAAAATAGAATCATGGCAACTTGATGCAGTTTTGTTTAAATGGGTTTGTCACAAAAGAAGCAATTTAATCAATTTCTATTTCACCAGCAATGGGTAACCCAATTCTAAATAACTGAAAGTTACTTTGACAAAATCTGCACAAATATTTATTAGCTATATGGTTATTGGGTGGACAGTTTCTTAATAATTAAACAAAAATACTTTGAGAATCTTTAAATTTCCTAATTAGAATTCTTACACCAAAAAGAACTACCTTAATTTTAAGAGCATCCTTGAAGACACACAACTGGGTGTAATCAGCAGAAATTTGCAATCTGATTAATTTCATCTGAAGGCCTGGACAGTTTTGGGAGCAGGGCTGGCTTTGAGCAAAGTCTTTTTTTTAAACTTGCATAAAGATTCCAGAAACTTGATACGTGCTGTACATAATTTATGCTTGAAATGTCACAATATTTTGAAATGATTTGCTCAATTTCAGGCAAATTGTGCTGCAAAAAAAAAAGCTTCGCAATGAAAAGCAACTCGGTGAAAATTACAACCACAGTTTTGGTGAAAGGTCTTCACTTCAAACGTTAAGTTGTCGGTTCTTTTATGAGTGCGTTTGGAGAGTTTCCAGCATTTTTGAATTTACTTTCCTTTAATATTCTGCCTTCCAGAAGAACTTCAGAAATATTCTAATTTGATTTCTAAAATTAAAAAAAAGTCAAATGGTTTTCATTTTCGCACAGAATCTGTCTTTGAAATAAAGTTAGAATTGGGCCATTGTAATTCACAGTCCCAACTTACAGAATAGGTTCACCACTACTGCTGCCGCTATATGGATTTTATATGTCACTTGAAAGCAAAAAGAAAGCCCCAAAGCTACTTTGAGATGGGTGTTGGAAATGAAAACTGACCATGTTTAACAGGGAAAGTTTTAAGATTGTGGATTCAAAAATACCAATTAAGATAGACCTTCAGGCTCAAAGAAGAATTTAACCTGGAAGGGTTGTCATTGACCTAATGTACACAATTACATTTTTATACAGCTCAGCCATCACTAGCAATGTAGCTACTTTCTTGCAATCCTTATTTTTCCAACATTATCTGGCACCAAATTGAAATCCTTGTTCCAGGTTGAAATGTCCTTGATGCCCACATCACCAGAAACAATTGATTTTGTTTTCATGTCAGCCGTCTCACTCATAAGTTAATTATGCTCGGCGACTCCTGCATATTCCAGTAATATTGTCCTCCAGCTACTTGCTGAGGCTTCAAAGATGTACAGTGAGCAGCACTGGAACCGCTCCACTCTGATACACTGCCCTTTCAACAAAACAAACAATTCATTTTAATGGAAGACATTTATGAGTCAATTGACCTTTTTCATTCAAGGAAAAATAAACAAGAATGCTTATGAAAGTATTAGAATACAAAATATTAAATCAAAATAACAGAAAGGTGAATAACCTGAAGATGCAGGGTTTGAGATGAATGGTTTAACAGACTGGAGTGTACACAGGAAACTTTTATTTACAGAGTAAGTTGTTGTGATCCGAAATGCACTGCCTGAATGGGTGGTGGAAGCAAATTCAATAGTAGCATTCAAAAGAGAATTGCACAACTATTTGACAGAAAAACATTCCCAGTGTTATGGGGTTAAAGCAGGAGAGTAGGATTGATTGGGTAGTTCTACCAAAGAGCCAGCATAAGTACAGTGGGCTGAATGACAGCCGAGCAAAATCAAAGTCAATGGGAATGGGAGGGGGGGGGGAAACTCTCCACTGCCTAGAACAAAGAATGATGATTGTGCTTCTTGAGGCCCATCATCTCAGTCCCAGACATCTTTGAAGCAGTTCCTCAGGGTAATGCCCTAGGCCCAATCATCTTCAGCTGTTACATTAGTGATCTTCCCTCCAGCATAAGGACAGGAGTGGGGATGTTTGCTGATGATTGTACTGTTTATGTGACAGCTGTCCGTCTCATAAGGAACCATGGAGACCATCTGTAATGTTGTTCAGGAGCCCATTCTGGTTTGGCTATCTCTGGCCCATTTGCTGCAGCGGAAGACAGTGGGTTGAGAAGGAACAAGTTTTGTTGGTCTCGGTTTCCTCTGGGCCCTTGCCATGGTTGGCTGAGTGTCGGTGCTGGAACATGACCACGTTTGACCCTGCTGCAGACTTCAAAGGGATCCAATGTTGTTCTGCCATAGCTGACCTCCCATCAGGTTGCCCTGCCATCATTGAGCAGCTTCGCTGGGCAGCCAATTTCCTCGAGCAGCTTAAACAGATTGTCGCTGCTGATGGGCATGATCTTATCTGCTGTTCACGCCACTCTCCCGCTGCAGCAAGGTCGGAGAATTTGGCGGTCAGCCAAATCTCTGTTCATTGTGGTGGGATGGGAAAATCCCGCCGGCCTGAACAGTGGTAAGATTCCAGCCCAGGTGTTTGAAACCCTTGGCGAGGTTGATGATTGCAATATCTCACGATCTCCTTTGTTCACAACATTTCTCGTGCAACTGCTAGACAGAGAGGGTCATGTCAATTCCAGAGCAATTGCACAATTCAGATCCATTCTCTACTCCTCAAATACTGAAGCAATCTCAAAGTCGAAGTTTATTTATTAGTCACAAGTACGCTGACATTAACACTGTAATGAAGTTACTGTGAAATTCCCCTCGTCGCCACAGTTCGGCACCTATTCGGGTCAATGTATCTAACCAGCACGTCTTTCAGAATGTGGGAGAAATATGGAGCACCCGATGGAAACCCACACAGACACGGGGAGAACGTACAAACTCCATACAGACTGGGACCCAACCCAGAATCGAACCCGGGTTCCTGGCGCTGTGAGGCAGCAAAGCTAACCGCTGTGCCACTGTGCTGCATGCATCTGTGCCTGCATGCTGCAATATCTGGACAACATTCAGCCTTAGGCTAAGTGGCAAGTAACACTTGTGTCACACGAGTGCAACTCCAACAATATCCAAAAGCTTGACACTATCCAAACAGACTGCTGGCTTGACATCTCATCTACTCCCTCAAACATTCGCTCTGTCCACCACTGGCGCACAGTAGCAACAGTGTGTACCATCTAAAAGATACACTTAACATCGACAGAATCTTTGAAACGCATGACTTCTGACACCCAGAAGGACAAGGGCATCAAATACATGGGAATGCCAACTCCTGAAACTATATCACCAAAACTATAGACAGCACTATGGGTGTACCTACACCACTTGGTCAGCAGTGGTTAAAGAGGCAGCTCACCATTACTTTCTCAAGGCCAATTAGGGATGGCAAATAAATGCTGGCCTTACTAGTGATGCTCACATCCCTCGAATGAATAAATTGTACAATGGCCTCCTGCACTGTATGATTAAGAATGTAGATGCCTGGTAAGCTGTATCTCTCTCTTGCAGCTCTGCAATGTTCCATATCCTGAATTCAATCAAAGGTTGGCATGAAGAGCAACAAAAAAAAGGCTTCACTGGTATAAGCAATGTAGTGCAAACAGAAAGCTGTTCCAGAAGATTTGATTATTGCACGCAAAAAATGATACCACTTTGTGTATTAGGTTGACATACATTTACAGCAACATGCACTGGCACAATATCCGAGGATACAGAGGTCTTTTCTTCGAGTATTAAGCACAAAGGTTATTAATTCACAATCACACTAAAGTGCAGCATTGGATTTTATTGGAGTCCTGCCACCAACTATAAACAGTCAATCCCTCCAGAATGGTTGCTGGCAATTGAATTTTGCAGAGAAAAGACCTTGATAAGGTTATGTGCAGACTAGAAGATAGATATTTAAGAGTTTTTGACTGGATGGAAAAATATCAGGAATAATATTTCATGTCACCTGGTGATATTTAACCTATTTCTGTATTCATCAAGGTAAGGGAGATCTGTGAAACAGAATGTTGTCCATATTTTTGCATCCGGTGCCAGTATCAAGCAAATCCAGGTCAGATATAGCGCTAGATGCAAGCATAGTTAACCTCCTTCTGGGTTATCCAGTGGTGTCCTCAATGAGTTTTTAGAAAACTAGCCTGGGCTGCTGATAGTTTAATTTCCTCACATTGCATCAAATATGAACCTTGGCCAAAGTTTTTACTCCTGAGTTCGGTGTACAGAAACAAGAAAATTCCCGACTCCACAGACCTGGCCTCTAAAAATGTCAGAGTCATGGAGATCTACAGCAAGGAAGAGGCCCTTCGGCCCATTGTATCTGTGCTGGTCTTCCAATTTTCAGTTGGGAGGGGATGTGCTAGAATAGGAGTCTGATCGGGTTGAAGTAGTGAGAGGTCGGATGTCAGCTAGTCAGGCAACGGGGCGCAGATAAAAAGTAGGCCTTCCGAAAGACCCATTTGGACCATTACTAGTGAAGAGCCTGTGCCTTGGAGGAGACATCACTAACTTGCCAGGTGAGTGTCCTAGCTGTAAATGGTATCCAACTGCTGACTGATCCTGGAATGGATGGCCCATCATGAGCTATCCCTATAGGAGAATGATCATTGTTGCTGCATAATCAAAGTGTACTCGACAGAACCACTGAAAGCATGGAGTGGATTCACAAGACACAGCCATGGGGATGGCAGCATTTTGCACCCACTACCTGGCACAGTCATGTAAGTAGCTGCCCACTCAGTGAGTGGGTGAGTAATGAACAGTGCCACGCTCACATTGATCAAGATGCGACAACAGTGTCTTACCTTGATCACATCCCTCACATCTGTACATTATCACAGAATTGCACTGTGATGAAGTGAGAGGAAAGCAATCAGGCAGTCAGTGGTCGCAGAGCAGACCATGCCACCTTGGAGTCACAGCCGCAACATACATGGCACCAAGCACTTGTGCAGAGATATTTTCTCCACCAAACCTTATCAGTAAGCATTGATGGTATGGCAAAAATGGTTGCTGCATGTAAATACACAAAAGTGAACGAGAGCATTGTGATTTGAATGGCTCACAACCCTTTTTGCCCTGCATCTTTATTCATAGACGGTCACACGGAACAGATGCTGGGGAAGGGATGAGTCCAGCGATCCCTCATTTTTCTGACCAGCACCTTCAAGTTTTGGTTCGCAATAGCTCCCTCTGCAGGCTGGCTGGTGAATTAAGCCCCGCCCACTGCCTGCCGCAGCTGGAAATGGACGATCCGAATTTGTCATGCCCTACGTATAGAAGATTGGGCTCAAAAACTCACCCAAAAAGATGGAACCCTCCCATTTTTATGCTAGCTGGACACTTAGAATGACTCTCTTAAAATTCCGCCCAATAGTTCTGATCCAACAATCATGTATGAGTTAGAGAAAGTGGAAATTCAGGTCCTTAACTTGGGGAGGGGATCCGATCCTGTTGGGATGGGGCAGTCCAATAATCGATTCAGGGAAAATCAGATTGAGAAGATAGTGGAGGGTACTCCAATCCCCGGGGGGCATGTTGGGTCCCTAAACCGGAGAGGGAGGTATGGTCCCCGATTCTGTGGAAGATGGGTGGCTTTATCTGATCTCTGATCCTGTTGAGGGATTGGATCCCAAGAGTTGTTTGATTCCCAGCCTCAGGAGAGGTTCAATTCTACAGAGATCCAATTCTCAATCATAGAACCATAGAATCCCTACAGTGCAGAAAGAGGCCATTCGGCCCATCAAACCTGCACTGACGACAATCCCACCCAGGCCCTATCCCCTGGAATCCCTGCTAATCTCCCTGACACTAAGGGGACCAACCAACCTAACCCGCACGTCTTTGGACTGTGGGAGGAAACCGGAGCATCCAGATGAAACCCACGCAGATATAGGGGGGCTTGCAAACTCCACATAGACAGTCATCCAAGGCCAGAATTGAACCCGGGTCCCTGGCACTGTGAGATAGCACTGCGAACCACTGTGCCACCCAGGGAGTTTGCTACCAATTACCATGGGTGCTATCCGAACAGAGTGGGAAGGTATGAGACCCCCACCCCGGAGCTGGAAAGAGATCCTAAAAGGAGATTAATCCATGAACCGGGTGAGAGGGGTGTCAGTTTCCTGACCCAGTGAGGGGTTCAATGCAAGGGGGTGTTCAAACTGGGATCCAAATAGGTGATTGCGCATGCATCATTTTACTTGTACCCTTGCCTGGGTTCTATACAAGATAATTTCTGTACTTTTGAATTCTATGCCTTTAGAAAGAAATTTCAGGCTTTCAGAATTCTTAAGTGCTTTTTGACATTTGATGTTATTTTCAATGATTTGTTGATTTGTTTCCCCAAATCCCTTTGCTCTTCTGTCCCATTTAGTTTATTTTCTATAGATATAGGTGGTGTTTCTGTTTTTACACTTGAAATTTGAGATTGGGGGTAATACTTTTTAAGGATTAACGAACAGACAAGACAGAATAGCAAGAAAGGACATTTATAGTTGACAGGTAATGACTAGCCAGGAACAGCAAGGACCAGTGCTTGGTCCTCAACTATTTATGGTACATCTAATGACTTAGATGATGAGACACAATATTCCAGTTTGCTGCGCTACTGAGTTCGGTGAAAAAGTGAGTGGCGAGGAGGATGCGAGGTTGTAGAGGCTACAAAGGAACGTAGACAGTATAGATTAGTGGGCAAGAAATTATAGATGGAATGCAATGTGGTAAAGTGCCATCCACATTGGTAGGAAACGTAGAAAAGCTGAATATTTTTTGAATTGTCAAAGACTGGGAAATGTTTTCATTCAAAGGGACCTGGCTGTGCTCAGACATAAATCATAGGAAGTTAACATGTCAGTACAGCAAGCAATTATAAAATAAATGTTTTGTTTGCTTTTCTTATACAGTGATTGTGGAGTAACAATAAAGAAGTCTTACGACAAATGTATGTCACATTGGTGAGGTCACATTTGGAACACTATATGCAGCTTTGGTCTCCTTATCTAAAGAAGGACGTACTTGCCCTGGAGGGAATGCAACAAAGTTCACGAAACTGGCGCCTGAGAAGAAGCAAATGTTCCATGAGGAGAGATTGTGTAGACTCAGCATTTATTTGTTGGAATATAGAAGAGTCAGAGGAAAACTAATTGAATAGAATTCTTAATTAGCAGGACAGAGAATGTTTTCTCGGACTGGCAAATCTAGAATTAGGAGTTACAGTCTCAGAATGAAGGGTCAGCCATTTAGAACTGCGGTGAGGAGAACTTTCATCACTTGAAAGGTTGTAAATCATTGTAATTTGCTGTCACAACTTATTCAGCAAATTGTCCAACCTACATCTGAGCATAAGAAATAGGAATGGGCCATGTGGTCCCTTGAGGCTGCTCTGTCATTCATGAAATCATTGCTGCTCTTTAACTCAACTTCACCTTCATGTAGTAACACCATATCCATGGACTCCTTTAGTACTGTTATGAACCAAAATGACCAAGTTTACCAAATAATATCCACCCCCCCCCCCCCACCAAAACTATCCTCAGAATTTGAAGGACTGTGAATATTCAATAATGAGTATATTCAAGATAGAGGCCAATATATTTTTGGGTACTGTGACTGTTTTTGGAATCTGCAATTGTGTTTTTTTGGAATGTTTGAAAAGGAATTTTAAGAGTTTGTCTCAATAGCCAAGGACTCACTTGTGACTTTCTTGCATTAAAAACATACATTAGTCTGTGTGACTTTTTTGACCCTTGACCTGGAAGCAGTACCCGCATGAAGGAAGTTAAGACAAGAAGCTGCGTGGCTGACAGACACTAACCAGAGCTTCAGACACAAAGGAACATTGCAAGTAGAGGAGCCGTAGAGTAGAGGTGGACACAAAAAAGCCAAAAAGGAAGCAGAGATAATTCTTGTGAGGAGAATAAATCGCTCCCAGTAAGGAATGAGTTTTCTGTTTGGCAAGAAAAGGAGAAAAGGATTTCTTGAAGTATTATGTGAGCTGGCTAGAAAGGTCTAAAACCTGGAAAACTATGTGAAAAGTTTAGAAAGGGGAGGAGCTGGGTATTTTCCAGAATTGTTGACTATTTAAAGTGAACTTTATCTATTTGAACTATCCTTTACCTGTTAATTCAGGTTTAATTTGTGTTGGTTCAACTTTGTGTTAAAATAAAACATTCAAGAAATGAAATCTAGTTGGTAGTTTCTTGGGAGGGGGGGTGTCATTGCGAAATTTTGTTTTGTGATTCCTCCATGTAGTCATGTACTATGGCGAGGAGGATGCTAGGCTGCCAAAGTCTTTACTATTTCCTTTCTCACTGTTTATCTCACCTCATACTCTTCCTCAACTATCTCACCTCAACTCCCACTTCTTTTGTGAAGGCAGGTGCAAAATATTAATTAAGAACCATGTTAAACTCGATTCGTTAAAGGACAAAAGTCTTAGAAAAAATCTTCACCATTCTGCCGAAGATGTATTTAAAAATAGGTGTCAATAGAAATGCGTGTCATAGCACCTTAGCAGGGCAGAGCTATTTGGTTTCTGACTTCAGGAAAAGGTGCATATTCTTAAGAATTATATTTTCATTTATTTTTCTTGTCAAGTTCTTTCCAGGATGATCAATAATTTAAGCACCATTCAAAATGAATCAGGATAATCACGAAATGCTTTCCCATAAAATGCTCTGGTTCTTCAAAGTTCTTAAAGTGAAGTGGCATGGTGGCATAGTACTGTTGCCTCACAGTACCAGGGACCAGGGTTCAATTCCGGCCTTGGGTGACTGTCCGCGTGGAGTTTGCATGTTCTTCCCATGTCTACGTGGGTTTCCTCCTGATGCTCCGTTTTCTTCCCACAGTCCAAAAGTGTGTAAGATAGGTGGATTAGACATGGCAAATGTGTGGGGTTACGAGGATAGGGTGGAGAAGTGGGCCTAGATGAGATGCTCTTTGGGAGATTCGGTGCCGACTCGATGGGCCAAATGGCCTCCTTTGGCACTGTAGGGATTCTATGATTCTATTCCTGTCTCATGCACCTTTCAATGCTGTTTGCTTATCGTTGTAAGTCACTGTTTTTTAATTCCTCTTGGGTACTTGGACATGGAACATTAATCTCTGAGATACAAGCACAATTCTATTTTTCCAAGCTATTGTCTGAGCTATGTTTAATAGTAAGTGTACATTTTTGATCCTTCTGATGTAGTAACATCATTAAATATGCATGCAAAACACATATGTGTAATTAATACACATATGTTCATGAACACTGGCATGCTATTTTTTATTTCTCTATGTGTGGGAAACCCAAATGCTGGAAACATTTACTCAGCACAATATTATGAACACAATCCTTTAAAATCATAACTTATCCCTTAAGCTGTTGCATTATTTATGGAGAAATTATTACTCTAGTGCACAGTAATAGTAACAATAATTGCATAAGCCAGAGGTTTTAAAATGATTACATTAGCAATTCATTCAAAGTAAGCACCATTCAGTGTTTATATTGGATTAATTGGCAATGTTGTCATCTTGCTGCATCCAATCAATTATCAAGTGTTCTTTTAAAAATGCATTTCCTTCAGCACAAAAAAAACAAACCCCTTACATGCTGGATATTTGTTCACAATTGGGAATTTTGTGTTTAACTTCATTGATTTTGTACCTATTTGACAATTTGAATCTTGAGGAATTGGGAACTACAGGCTGAAATTTTATGGCTGTTCCTGTCAGCAGGATCTTCCAGTCCCGCCAATGGCGATGAGGTGAACGATGGGAAAACCCGTTGACAGTGACAGGCCTGGAAGCTCCCTCCGCCGTTGCAAACCATAAAATCCCTACAGTGCAGGAGGAGGCCATTCAGCCCATGGAGCCAGCACCAAGACAATCCCACCCTGGTCTTATCCCCATAACCCCACGTATTTACCTTGATAATCCCTTTGACACTAAGGGTTATTTTAGCATGGCCAATCCACCTAACCTGCACATCTTTGGGATGTGGGAGGAAACCAGAGCACCCAGAGGAAACCCACACAGACACGGGGAGAATGTGCAAACTCCACACAGAGAGTGACCCGAGGCCGGAATTGAATCCGGGTCCCTGGTGCTGTGAGGCAGCAGTGCTAACCACTGTGCCACCATGCCGCAGGGTGGTGGTGGTGATGGGAGGTGGGGGGTGGGGGGTGGGGGAGTGGAATCTCACTCTAAATTTTCGAAAAGTCTATAATGATTCTTATAAGGCTTTTGATACATGATAGACTCATGACAACAGCTCAGCATGTGGAATCAAGGGACAAATAGTTTAATCAACAGTAACAAAAACAGAGAATGCTGAAAAATCTCAGCAGGACTGACATCATCTGTGGAGAGAGAATAGAGCAATCATTTTGAGTCTGGATGACCCTTCGTCAGAGCTCTACTCTCTCTCCACAGATGCTGTCAGACCTGCTGAGCGTTTTCAGCATTTTCTGTTCTTGTCTCAGATTCCAACAGAAAATTTTCTAAAAATATAAAGCAGAGTGTCGGGATATTCAGATCGGAAGAAGGCTGAAATTGGTGTTTCGCAAGAATTCGCACTGGGGCCCCTGTTATTGCTTTGGAGTAAGAAATGCCAGATGAGAATTTGCAGATGATACCAAACTGTGGGTGGGGGCTGTAGATAACACTGAAGAAGAATATGACATAATACAAAAAGATCGGCTCAGTGGCAAATAAACTTAAAATATATATAAATGTGAGGTCCTGATTTTGACTAAATAACCTCTTGCAATAGAATTTATAAAATACATTTGGAAAATCCAAATACAAAACATCCAGTTGTCCTCTTCATGCATCCTATTAGTTACATCCTTAAAAAACTCCAACAGATTTGGCAATCATATTTTCTCTTCCATGAATCCAAGTTGAATCTTCTGAATGGCATTATAATTTTCTCAGTGTCCTGTTAGCCTTTTCAGAATTTTCCCTACTATGATGTTAAGCTAAATGGACTTTTGGCCCCATTTTCTTTCTTCCTGAACAAAGAACAAAGAAAATTACAGCACAGAAACAGGCCCTTCGGCCCTCCAAGCCTGCACTGACCATGATTCCACGCTGCCTGACTGAACTGAAGCCCCCTACCCTTCCTGGGACCATATCCCTCTATTTTCCATCCTATTCATATATTTGTCAAGATGCCCCTTAAAAGTCACTATCGTATCAGCTTCCACTACCTCCCCCGGCAACACGTTCCAGGCACCCACCACCCTCTGTGCAAAAAACTTGCCTCGTACATTTCCTTTAAACCTTGCCCCTCGCACCTATGCCCACTAGTAATTGACTCTTCCACCCTGGGAAAAAGCTTCTGTTTATCCACTCTGTCCATGCCTCTCATACTCTTGTAGACTTCTATCAGGTCACCCCTCAGCCTCCATCGTTCCAGTGAGAACAAACCAAGTTTCTCCAACCTCTCCTCATAGCTAATGCCCTCCATACCAGGCAACATCCTAGTAAATCTTTTCTGTACCCTCTCCATAGCCTTCACATCCATCTGGTAGTGTGGCGACCAGAATTGAACACTATATTTCAAGCGCAGCCTAACTAAAGTCCTATAAAGCTGCAACATGACTTGCCTATTTTTAAACTCAATGCACCGGCTGATGAAGGCAAGCATGCTGTATGCCTTCTTGACTATCTTCTCCATTTGCGTTGCCACTTTCAGTGAGCTGTGTACCTTTACACCCAGATCCCTCTGCCTATCAATACTTTTAAGAGTTCTGCCATTAGATCTTCCAAAATGAATTACCTCACATTTGTCCGGATTAAACTCCATCTGCCATCTCTCCGCTCAAGTCTCCAACCGATCTATATCCTGCTGTATCCTTTGATGGTCCTCATCGCTATCTGCAAATCCACCAGCCTTTGTGTTGTCCGCAAACTTACGAATCAAACCAGTTACATTTTCCTCCAAATCATTTATATATATTACAAACAGAAAAGGTTCCAGCACTGATCCCTGAGGAATGCCACTTGTCACAGCCCTCCATTCAGAAACTGCTACCCTCTGTCTTCTATGACCGAGCCAGTTCTGTATCCACCTTGCCAGCTCGCCTCTGATGCCATGCGACTTCACCTTCTGCACAGTCTGCCATGAGGGACCTTGTCAAAGGCCTTACTGAAGTCCATGCAGACAACATCCACTGTCCTACCCTCATCAATCATCTTCGCCACTTCCTCGAAAAACTCGATCAAGTTAGTGAGACATGACCTCCCCTTCACAAAACAATGTTGCCTCTCGCTAATACGTCCACTTAGTTCCAAGTGGGAGTAAATTTTGTCTCGAAGAATCCTCTCCAATAATTTCCCTACCACTGACATAAGGCTCACTGGCCTGTAATTACCTGGATTATTCTTGCTACCTTTTTTAAACAAAGGAACAACATTGGCCATTCTCCAATCCTATGGGACTTCCTTCCCGAAAGGACATTCGTGAACCAGATGGTTTCTTATGACAATTGACAATGGTTTCATTGTCAGCATTAGACTTAAAAATTCCAGATTTTTTTCATTGAATTCAAATTTCAACATCTGTCATGGTGGGATTTGAGCCCGGATCCCCGGAGCATTATCCTGGGTCTCTGGATTATTAGTCCAGCGACAATACTACTGCACCACTGCCTCCCCAGCTACTCCCTATCCACCCTGACCATGCCTTCCAAAAATAGCCTGGTTATGTTTGTGTGGTGATTGTCCCTTTAAGGATCAATCTGCAGAGTAAGGGTCACATGACCCAGGGATGGGGGATCACACTGGTAAGTGCATGCCTCTGGACTCAGAGTCATCCCTGGAGCTGATTGCAGCCATGAGGCTGAAAGCCTCTGTCAAGATTTAACCTGAATGAGTTTGTTTTCCCTAAACTGATGAACGAGCATCTTTAGAGTTTGCCACTTTCTAATCTTTGGGATCTTTTCTCAAATCTAAGAGATTCTGGAATATCAAAATCAATGCAGCAACTATCTCTGCAGTCACCTTGTTTAAAACCCTCGGTTGCAAATCATCAGTTCCAGAGATTTGTTGTCACGTAATCCCACTAATTCCAGCAGTACTATTTCTTTACTTATGAGGAATTCTTCAAATTCCCAATTCTCGCTAGACATGAGTTCCCCATATTTTTAGGAATGTCTCTTGTGTCTTCCACTGTGAAGACAAATACAAAGTATTTGCTTAATGTCTCTACACATCCTTATTCCCCATTATAGTTTCATCTGCATGCCTCTCATGGCCCATCATTTACCGTTGGTAGTTTCTTCTTATTTACTTTCCTATAGAAAAGTTTTGGATCTATTTACACCTCTCTCATTCGTCTACTCTCATTCTCTTTTCAGTTTTCCTTATCAATTTCTTTGCATTGCTGCATAGTAAAATCCTCCCAATTCTCAGGCTCATTACACCACTTGACATTGTTACAAACCTTCTTCCTTTAATTTAATACTATCATTAATCCCACTTTTTAGCCATGATTGGGCCATTTTTTAATGTGAGGTTTTTGTACCTTGAAGGAAAGAATATGTGGCGCAAATTATATATTAATTCTTTAAATGCTAGCCATTGCTTGTCTAACATAATTTCTTTTAATGTAATTTCTGCAATGATTGAGAGAAATTACATTACTGTGCCTTTTGCATCCTCAAGCCATTACAAAGTGCTTCAAAGCCAATCAATTACTTTTAAAGTGCAGTCGCTCTTATATCGTGGAAAAACATGGCAGCCAATTTATGTGTACCAAGATCCCAGAAATAGCAATCAAATAAATGGCCAGTTAATGTGCTTTGGGTGGTATTAGCTGAGGGGGAAATGTCAGGCAGCCCACTGGGACAATACCCCTGCTCCTGAAAAGTACCATGGGGTTATCCTGTGTCCAGCTCGATAGGGTCTTGGTTCCATGGCTCATTTGAAAAACAGCACCAGTCCATTAAGGCATCAACCCTTTATTATATTAAAATAACAACTGCCCCAATCTAGGACTAGTGAAGAAGACCGGTAAATGCTGTGTATTTAGGTTTCCCAGAAGCATTTTACAAGGTGTAGCACAAGAGGTTGTTTAGTCAAAAGTGGGATCTCACATTTCTGAATATTAAAGTTTATTTGCGGCTTAACTGTCCAGTCTTTTTGTATTATATTATCTTCTTTCTCAGTGTTATCTACAGCCCCCACCCACAGTTTGGTATCATCTGCAAATTTTCATCTGGAATTACTTACTTCAAATTAATAACAGAATAACAGGGGCTCCAGTGCTAATTCTTGTGAAACATTGCTTTCAGCCTTCTTCCAATCTGAATATCCCGACTCTTTGCTTTATATTTTTAGCCAATTTACTGTTGATTAAACTATTTGTCCCTTGATTTCAAAGGCTGAGCCTTTGTCATGAGTCGATAATGCGGTACCTTATCAAAAACCTTCTAAAAATCATTTTGAAAATTCTGATAAAAATCTCCAATGAAATGTTTTAAAGTGCTGTAAACAATTAAACACCCCGCTCCACTTTAAGAGTTCCTCTTGGTTAGGTGGATTGGCCATGCTAAATTGTCCGAAGTTGTGCGGGTTGGGTGGATTAACCATGATGAATGCACAGGTTTATGGGGATAGGACAAAGGGCTAGGCCTGGGTAAGATGCCTTTTTGGGGAGTTGCGGCAGACTTGGGCTGAATCGCCTCCTATCGCACTGTAGGAATTCTATGGGATTCTATGGCAGTTTCCATTCAAATAGGCTTTGAACACAAAAGGTACACCTGCAGTACAGAATGCTTGACCGTTACTGATATACCAATACAAGTATTTTGCATGGATTCTGATATTTAATAAGTGTACGATAACATATACCAGCATTCAAGTACACTAGACACAGGTGGAAGAGTGCAGGTGGCAGTTTCGGCAAGAATAAAGTCTATGATCTTCTCATCTAATTTTTTCAACAGTTCTGTACTTGCATGAATGTTCAGCTCAATCTGAAAGCTACCCTCAAGTCCCTGTTAATATCTCCTGTTCACAACCTGTTGTACTGAGAATATTCACAACAGAGTTTTGATTAATTTCCAAGTTCAAATGAAGAATTCTTCACCAATCTGATCACAAGACCTTGGAAAGATGTATTTTCCTGTAACATAAAAACATTTTCTCAGTCCAGTTAATTGTTTGCCTTTTAATTGCCTTCTGGGTCAATCCTGTTATTCAAAATTAATTAGCAATTAACTTGTTACCATCACTCTCATCAAAAGATCTTTCCCCTCTGTACTACTGTTCCCTTTGTCTTCAGACCCATTCAAGTGAACGCACTATTCAATTGTCAGTCTATTTATCCCTTTCTTTCTCTTGCTTAACTTTGCCAGACCCCAGTTCAAGTATTTTAAAAAGAAGATAGCATAAAGAGAATTCAATCAAGGTTATTGTCTTCCCCAACCCACACATTTTTCATCATTGTAACTGTGGTTACAAAGGTTCACCACAGAGGCAGCAAATCAACACAACAGCAAAACAAGTCCCTTTCTCCTCCAACACCACATTTAGCATTGCCCTTTCAGCTTTTACATTCAATACTGAAGGTTACACATTCTACCCAACTGCAAAGACAATTTGTGCCTCTGTGCTCCTGGATTCATAAGCAGAAACGTGGATATCCATGTATGGAGATTTGATGATGTCAAGACAGTGTGATATTTAGAGAACCCAATGTCAGCAAAAGTTCACAGTGAATTTCTAGCCATTTAGAATGGCTTTGAGATCCAAGCACTTACTGTTGATCTCAAATTAGGCAACCAAAATCTGAGGCTTGGGGGGGGAAATATTCGCAGTTACAGAGGTTGAATCTGTCAATAGTTAGTCAAAACAACAAAGTGGGAAAAATGTGTTTCGCAATAATGCTATAATAAACAGGAGCTTAGTTAGCAGATCATGCAACTGTATCTGACTTGCAAAATTATTGAAATTTAGTTGGAAGAATTGATTACTTATCATCCATCATCGGACCCCTGTTCCCTCTCCTTTATTAATGATAAATGATAGTCTATTAACTGCCTGTAGTATAGTAGGCAGGGGAAGAAATTCATTCAGGGTCATTTTGAGCAAGGGGGTCGATGTGATTTCTGGTATGATTGCACGCATTTCCCTTGAGGCAGGTACAATGTAAACCATGAGGAATTACTTAAGTGATTGTAGCATTGGGGCGAGTGTGATTGCGAGCTGGTGGAGCACTTGGTAGGAGGACAAAGAACAAAGAACAAAGAACAGTACAGCACAGGAAACAGGCCCTTCGGCGCTCCTGTGCCGCTCCTTGGTCCAACTAGACCAATCGTTTGTATCCCTCCATTCCCAGGCTGCTCATGTGACTATCCAGGTAAGTCTTAAACGATGTCAGCGTGCCTGCCTCCACCACCCTACTTGGCAGCGCATTCCAGGCCCCCACCACCCTCTGTGTAAAAAACGTCCCTCTGATGTCTGAGTTATACTTCGCCCCTCTCAGCTTGAGCCCGTGACCCCTCGTGATCGTCACCTCCGACCTGGGAAAAAGCTTCTCACTGTTCACCCTATCTATACCCTTCATAATCTTGTATACCTCTATTAGATCTCCCCTCATTCTCCGTCTTTCCAAGGAGAACAACCCCAGTCTACCCAATCTCTCCTCATAGCTAAGACCCTCCATACCAGGCAACATCCTGGTAAACCTTCTCTGCACTCTCTCTAACGCCTCCACGTCCTTCTGGTAGTGCGGCGACCAGAACTGGACGCAGTACTCCAAATGTGGCCTAACCAACGTTCTATACAGCTGCATCATCAGACTCCAGCTTTTATACTCTATACCCCGTCCTATAAAGGCAAGCATACCATATGCCTTCTTCACCACCTTCTCCACCTGTGTTGCCACCTTCAAGGATTTGTGGACTTGCACATCTAGGTCCCTCTGTGTTTCTATACTCCTGATGACTCTGCCATTTATTGTATAACTCCTCCCTACATTATTTCTTCCAAAATGCATCACTTCGCATTTATCCGGATTAAATTCCATCTGCCACCTCTCCGCCCAATTTTCCAGCCTATCTATATCCTGCTGTATTGCCCAACAATGCTCTTCGCTATCCGCAATTCCAGCCATCTTTGTGTCATCCGCAAACTTGCTGATTACACCAGTTACACCTTCTTCCAAATCATTTATATATATCACAAATAGCAGAGGTCCCAGTACAGAGCCCTGCAGAACACCACTGGTCACAGACCTCCAGCCGGAAAAAGACCCTTCGACCACTACCCTCTGTCTCCTATGGCCAAGCCAGTTCTCCACCCATCTAGCCACTTCTCCTTGTATCCCATGAGCCTTAACCTTCTTAACCAAGGAGAATACTAAACTAACTTGCCTCTCTTAAAGTAGCCTGTTCTTCTTCAAGGGGTGGGGGGGTGGGGGGAGGGGGGGCTACACTAATTGGAAGAAAATTGTATTGACACAGGCACCAAGTAGGAGCCGCACAAATGGAGCATCAGGAAACAGAGAAGGCTCCTAAGTGCATAGACACAGTGCATTAGGCCTTAAGAGGTGCAGGTTGACGGGAGGAAAATGGTCATATTTCAAAAGGTGGCTAAAAGACCATCAATGATCTCCCCGCAGAGGAAATCTGGGCAGCGCAGTGGCACAGTGGCTAGCACTGCTGCCTCACAGCACCAGGGACCCGGGTTCAATTCCGACTTCAGGTGACTGTCTGTGTGGAGTTTGCATGTTCTCCCCACGTGTGTGTGGGTTTCCTCCAAGTGCTCCTTTTCCCTCCCACAGTCCAAAGATGTGTAGGTCAGGTAGATTGATCATGCTAAATTACCCCTTAGTGTCCCAAAATGTAGGTTAGATGAGTTGGCCATGGTAAATGTGTCGGGTAATGGTGATAGATCGGGGGAGAAGTCCCTGAGTAACTAACTCTGTCAGAGAGTCGGTGCACTGTAGGGATTCTAGGTGAAATGGGATTCCATTACCGAGAGGCCAATACTGAAAATTTTCTATCCCACGGGAATTGTAGCAGGCGAGACAGAAAATTTGGCAGACCACTGAAAGGTCCATTGAGCTCGGGTGGGAATTTCCGGTCTTGGGGCATTTCTGGCTGGAAAATCTCACCCATGGAGTCTGGCTCTGAAGACCTGGAAGAAATTTAATAATGGCATGCAGGTATTCAAGATCAATTAATACAACTCCTCATGACACCTCCTAATCACTACTCCGCCAACCTCTCATGCTGCTCAGTGTACCACACTTCCTCACTCATCCATCAGCAGTCCCTCCTTAGCACTCAGGATTCATGCTAAGATTCACATGTGCCACCTTACCCTCACATGTGCCACCTTACCCTCACATGCGCCACCTTACCCTAACATGCCTCCCAATGTTGCTATCTTTACACAACCCCATCACTGCCTCCAAAATACCTCAAGCTATTCAGTTATGGCAGACATATAACTCAACAGTGACTGACATTCTGCCCTCTCTTTTGTAGGGACCAGGAGCCTTCAGCCCATGAGCCAAATGGAGGAGATGGTGCTCAGTTTCACTGGTCTGGCAACAGAGACTGCAGCATTCAATGTTGCCATATTTTGAGAATGGCATTGCGTTCCTGCTTCTGCCCTTCACAATTGCCACTCCACCATCATCCTACTTTATCACATGCAGTGCAAGCTGGAATCAGCAAAAGCCCCACTAGCAAACGTGAACCTACCGTATCCCCAATGGATTTAATTCGCTGCATTTCCATTATCTTACAAAGATAGAAGAATGCCAATGGCAAGCTTTAATGATGTCCTTTCGAAGACCCCCTCCCTCACTCTAATCTTCCCCTTCCACATTTCTGCTGTTGTGGGCCCAAGTCGTGCCACCAGGCCGGACATTGCGATCCCTGTGGAAAAGAGTGAGCTACACCAGACTCTGAAGAAGAACAACAGTCTTTTGATCACAGTCACTAGCTTAGATACTGGCACTGCGTAAACTTTAAAAAACAGTGTAGAATTGGGATTGGCATGTGCTCAGTCCCCTGACATGAGTGAGCTGCAGCCAAATAAAGGAAAAAAAAACATTTATTCTGCCTGCTTACCAGAGAGAGTGAAGTGGAGATGAGTTCTGCTGCACAAGTCTCAGATGTGGAAAAAATGGATTGTTGGGCAGCATGGGGGAAACTAGCTCCAAACTCACACAAAGCATCACACAAAGCTTGGAGCTCATCCCTTCAGTGTGGACCTGTGCCCTCATTGTTGCCTCTCAGCCAGCTATCTCATCCTGCTGTTGCCCATACTGGGGCATAGGGCCATAAGCAAACCATGCAGGAAACACGACTGGCACAATATCGGCCTTCAGGGCTTCTGTAGTTCTGGCAGCAGTGAGGCTATGGAATCCAATTTTCCAGTCCTTTATTTATTGACATGGTTTTATTAGATAAATCGTTGCAGAAGAACATGCAAGAAAATCTAACCACCCTTCAGGTGATGCATATATTTAAAGTATGGTGGCTCAATTTGGTGCAAGACCTTGAAGCACGGAATAATGAACATTTGCCTCCTTTTGTACATTTATGTGTATATGTTCATCATACATTACATTGCCAGAATTTATTTTCAGCATGATGGCACAGTGATTAGCACTGCTGCCTCACAGTGTCCGGGACCTGGGTTCAATTCTGGCCTCAGGTGACTTTCTTGTGTGGAGTGAACACATTCTCCCCGTATTTCCTTCGGGTGCTCTGGATTCCTCCCACAGTCTAAAGATGTGCAGGTTAGGTTGATTGGCCATGATAAACTGCCCCTTGATTCAGGGAGATTAGTAGGTTAAATATGTGAGGTTAGCAGATAAAGTTTGGATGGGATTGTTGCTGGTATAGGCTCAATGGGCTGAATAGCCTCCTTCTGCACTGTGGGGATTCTATGAATCTATTCTAATTTGTGTGTTTACACTAGGGATGGTGTAAGACAATAGTATAAGGATTAGAATGGATCACAGCTGGTGCTCCAGGATAGTCGCACCATTCCAAAATTCTCTGCTTTTAATGATGGAAGAGGCACCATCAATCCCATGCAGAACATGTCAGCGTAATTCATTCTATATGGGACAGGTTGCTTTCACCTTAGCTCCATGCTAGAGGAATTACCAGGTTTGAATTATCAGTCCATGACTCCCCCCTGCCTTTTCACTCATCCATTATATATAATTTAGAATGAGATTCATTTTCTCCAAGTGTGAAGTGTGCAGTACAGCCCTCAATTTAGCTGGGGAATTTGCCATCCAGCTGTTTTTCATCCCTTTCACCTCCCATACTACTGGGGATCTTACCCTCCGTCTCAAACTGCTGGGAATCTTCGCCTGCCAATGCTACTGGAGTTCCCCCTCACTGTTAATGCTGTTGGAAACCCCCCCTCCCCTCCATTCTCCTTTTTCTTAACATGGGAATCTCCCTTTCCAAGCTCAGAAAGAGAAAATACAGCCCAGTCAACTCTGAGTCAACCTGGCAGATGCTGCAATGTTTGCAGTGGCTCAGTACATATTTAAAGACACGATCAATGTGACGGATGGAGATTCTTCCAGAGAATTCCTTTTCTCTTTTAATCGTTGATGGCGTTTTGCCACTAGATTAAGTGGGTGGTAAATAATATCATTAAAATGTATGGACCAAAAAGCAAAATAATACAGGCATCCCTTGCACAGTGATGAGAGCCCCAATTTACCCAACAAAAATCATGCCAACCTTGAAAAACAGAAATAAGTAACCAGCATCTTCAACAATTCTGATAGGGCTTCACATATAATGGTACTTTGCGTCTGTATTCATCAAAGAGAAGGACTTGTTGGATGATGAGTCTGGGCAAGGGTGTGCAGATAGTTTGGGTCATGCTCAGATCAAAAAGGTGTTCTTGAGAAACATTAAGGTAGACAAGCCTGCAGAGTCTGATGGGATATACCCCAGAATACTGAAAGAGGCAAAGGAGGAAATTGCTGGGGTCTCGAGAGAAATCTTTGTATCCTCACTGACTACAGGGGAGGTCCCAGAACATTGGAGAATAACCCTAACCCTAACCCTAATGTTGTTCCTTTGTTTAAGAAGGGTGGCAAGGATAATCCAGGTAATTACAGGCCGGTGAGCCTTACGTCAGTGGTAGGGAAATTATTGAAGAGGATTCTTTGAGACAGGATTTACTCCCACTTGGAAATACGTGGACGTATTAGTGAGAGGCAACATGGTTTTATGAAGGGGAGGTCGTGTCTCACTAACCTGATCGCGTTTTTTGAAAAAGTGACGAAGATGATTCTTGCGGGTAGGGCAGTGGATGTTGTCCAAATGGACTTCAGTAAGGCCTTTGGCAAGGTCTCTCATGGAAGACTGGTACAGAAGATGAAGTCGCATGGGATCAGAGGTGAGCTGGCAAGATGGAGACAGAACTGGCTTGGTCATAGAAGACAGAGGGCAGCGGTGGAAGGGTGCATTTTTGAACGGAGGGCTGTGACAAGTGGCATCATGATGTGGAGATGCCGGCGTTGGACTGGGGCGTCCATCAGAAACTGGCAGTCATGTTGCAGCTTTATAGAACAAGTTACAAGTGGCGTCCCTCGGGGATCAGTGCTGAGACCTTTGCTGTTTGTAATATATATATAAATAATTAGGAGGAAAATGTAACTGGTTTAATTAGTTAGTTTGCGGACAACGCAAAGGTTGGTGGATTTGTGGACAGTGATGAGGACCATCAGAGAATACAGCAGGATAGAGGATACAGCAGGATAGAGATTGGTTGGAGGCTTGGGCGGAGAGATAGCAGATGGAGTTTAATCCGGACAAATGTGAGGTAATGCATTTTGGAAGTCTAATACAGATGGGAAATATACAGTAAATGGCAGAACCCTTAAGATATTGATAGGCAGAGGGATCTGGGTGTACAGGTACACAGGTCACTGAAAGTGGCAATGCAGGTGCAGAAGGTAGTCAAGAAGATGTACGGCATGCTTGCCTTCATCGGCCGGGCCACTGAGTTTAAAAACTGGCAGTCATGTTGCAGCTTTATAGAAACTTCGTTCGGCCGCACTTGGGATCTAGTGTTCAATTCTGGTCACCACACTACCAGAAGGATGTGGAGGCTTTGAAGGGGGTACAGAAAAGATTTATCAGGATGTTGCCTGGTATGGAGGGCATTAGCTATGAGGAGAGGTTTGAAGAAACTTGATTTGTTCTCACTGGAACGACAGAGGTTGAGGGGTGACCTGATAGAAGTCTACAAGATTATGAGGGGCATGGACAGAGTGGATAGTCAGAAGCTTTTTCCCAGGGTGGAAGAGCCAATTACTGGGGAGCAGAGGTTTAAGGTGCGAGGGGCAAGGTTTGAACGAGATGTACGAGGCAAGTTTTTTTACACAGAGGGAGGTGGAAGCCTGGAACTCGCTGCCGGGGAGGTAGTGGAAGCAGATACAATAGTGACTTTTAAGGGGCGTCTTGACAAATACATGAATAGGATGGGAATAGAGAGATATGGTCCCTGGAAGGGTAGGGGGTTTTCGTTCAGTCGGGCAACATGGTCAGTGGCGGTTTGGAGGACCGAAGGCCTGTTCCTTTGCTGTAATTTTCTTTGTTCTTTGTCCAAGTGTGGTATTGATAGGAAAATTAGTTGCACAAACTTCATTAGTACAACATTGCCATGTACAGATATTTAAACATATATTTGTCTCCAACACACAAAATCTCCAATCTGTCTGCACTTAAACACCTCCAAGCAAGTGATGAGTCTATATGTTCCCTGATGCTCTCCATATGCCTCATACGGCTTTGCTGATTTGCAAGATACTACACAGGACCGAATCGCAGGGAGTTCCTGGCATATGGAGAACATTTCAGTGATGTGCCATTTTATTGTTTATGCTTGAATGGCATTCTGTGCATTCACACAGAAATCCAATGATATTTCAGTGCTTTCAGGGCTGGTCTTTACAATGACATACCTCTGGCTCTCCACTGCTGAGTTTGGGGGACTTCTTATGACAACAGCAACATCTGGTATTTAAATACAATTGTGTTAAAGTGACTTTAATGTACAGAAGTATCCTTGGACACTTCATAAAAATACTACATATCAAAATGTGAAAAGCCACAGAAGGAGATATTAGACCAGTGATCAAAATATTTGTCAAAGATGTAGGTTTTAAAGAGTGTCTTAAAAGAAGTAAGTGAAGTAAGGAGGTAGAGTGAGAGTTAGGAAGGGAATTTCAGAGCCAAGCCCCTTTTTACAGCTACGAATTGTATTATTTATTTTCTTCTAATATATCACTTTTTAAGCATATGACTGTTTCTTGATTTCTTTTATATTAATCAATGTGGACTGTTTGCTTGGTGGCCCTGTGTGCAGAGTTTGTCTCATAGTAGTCAACTGGAACATCAAAAAGAAGCAGTACCCTGACTGAAGACGCATGAAGAAGAGTATTATGGGCCTGAAGATGCAAGGCAGGATGGCCAATTTAGTCTTGACACAGCCTTGACAGAATTAACAGGGGATGGAATTCTCCAGTCTTGCGCACATTGCTTCCGCTGCCAGTGAGAATGGAGAATTTGGCGCTCAGCCAAATCTCCATTCTCCGCAGCAGGACCGAGAATCCCAGAGATTGGAACTGGTCTTGTAAACTTTAATATGGAACGCCAGTAAAACAGGGAAAGAAGAATGCTGGTCTGAACTGTATTTTCCTTCTGCGAGACAAGGTAAAAGACATTGATGTAATTGAAAACAAGTTATATGAGCTAAAAACAGGTATTATCCAAATGGGATAAGACCAGAGACAGAAAATAGCACAAAGAAAGAGCACACAAAGATTCCATTGCTGCATTGGATAGAGTGGTTTAGTCAGCACTCTGAAAACATGCGCAGAGACCTCCTTGGCGGATTCATCACCAAGATGAACTCCAGCTCACAGGGTTGCTCAGTAACCAGTATTGTAAGTATGTACTGTTGCTAAGTGGCTTAAGAGAGGTGTGCCACATTTCATCGAGCAATGTCCAAGTTGTTGTCTGCCACTGATACCGAGTAGAAGTAAAATCCTTCTAACCAGGTGGGGCAACCAATACTGGGGGTGCTCTGGAAGCCAAGATTGGAAGAGGGCAAGATATCTGAGGGTCATAGAGATGCGGGAAATTACAGAAATACAGATGAACCAGGCCATAGAGTGATTTGAAAACAAGGGTGAGAATTGTGTTGTTGGTGTTTTTTAACTGGAGTAGATCAGCAAGGTGATGAATGAATGGAATTCGGTACAAGTTTGGATACAGGTAGTTTTGGATGATGTCAAGTTTATGGGGATAGAATATGGGGGACCAGCCAGGAGTGCATAGGAATAGTTATAACAAAAGGCATGGATGTGGGATTCAGCAGCAGAAGAACTGGAGTGTAAATGGTTAATGTTACAAGGAAGGAAATAGTTTGAGTGATGGTGCAGGATGTGTGCTTAAAATTTAACTTAGTCAAATATAAGACTGACGTTGTAAACGGTCTGGTTCAGCCTCAGACAGATGTCAGGGCCAGAGGTGGAATGGAGTTTGACTGTGGGCAATCAGTCTTCAGTCTTCCCAATATTTAATAGGCAGAGATTCCTACATATCTGTGTGTCAGACAAAAAGCCTGAAAATGTAGATATTATGCACAGGTAAAGAAAGATGGCGCTGGGTGAATATCAGTGTAATTAAGAAACTTAATCATAGAATAGAATCATAGAATCGCTACGGTGCAGAAGGCAACCATTCATCCCATCGAGCCTGCACCAACAATCCCACCCAGGCCCTGTCCCCTTAACCCCACATATTTACCCTGCTAGTCCCCCTGACACGAAGGGGCAATTTAACATGGCCAATCAACCTAACCTGCACATCTTAGGACTGTGGGAGGAAACTGGAGCACCCAGAGGAAACCCACACAGCCAAGGGGACCGGAATTTTACCGCCTCGCCTGCATGAATCTCGTAAGATTCCACCCAAGGCCAACGGAGAATGCCGTTCTGCGAGCCGGTAAAATTCCGGCTGGGGAGAATGTGCAAGCTCCATACAGGTGGTCACCCGAGGCCGGAATTGAACCCAGGTCCCTGGCGCTGTGAGGCAGCAGTGCTACCGTGCCGCCTAATATTGTGCTTTCAAATGATGTCACTGGAATTTAAAGTGCAGAGGGGGCTAATTATAGATCCTTTGGAGACACCAAAAGTAACTGGTTAGGAATGGGAAAAGAGCCTTCACTGGAGGAGGATGGTGTGATCAACCATTTCACAGGTTGCAGACAGGTCAAGAAGGACAAGGAAGGTTAGTTTGCCTTTGTCACATTCTCATAGAATATTATTTATGGCCAGAATTTCACATTCCCTACCGGTGGGGTAAGGGGGGCAGGGGGCATGAAATTGAATGAATGGTCTTCTTCCAGTTCACATCCTCCCCGATCATGCAGCATTTTTACGGTGGGTGGGGAAGGTCACAGATAAGAAGACTGGCAAGTGACCAATTATTGGCTCTTTATGGGCCCACTGGGCTTGGGGATGGAAAGGAAGTGACAGAGACAGTAGATCAGATGATGTCAATCTTAACGACAAAGAAATCCATGAGCTCCACACACTTGGTGAGTGTGGAGGAGACAGTGGTGGTGGGGGAAAGGGTGGTTCGGGGATTTGAAAAGGAGGATTACAGTAAAGAAAAGAAGCCAGGGACACACTGATAGGAGCGAAAAAACATTGATCGTCAGTGGCAAACACTGACAGATGATATGTGCAACTCGGTACGACTACTGAAACAGAATTATTTCCCATTAGGAACATTCAAACCTCTAATTGGATGTTGATCACTGAACCACTAGATTGCTGCCGGGCTCAGGGAAATTCTCATCTCTTTGGGTCAAACATTTATGTTTTCAGCTTACATCTTGAATGTAATTATGTGTGTTTAACTTTATTGTAATAAAATCTTTTCTTGTGTTATATGCCACTTCAGTACGATGCGACCTCCAGAATCAAGCATTGAGGCACCCTCCCCACTTTGATGAGGATGGACATTGACTGATAAAGGAATGTCTCCAAATTTTCATCTCATGTTTATGTTTCAGCATTGGCAAAGATGCAAGGATGAAGATGTGTACGACACAGATAATGAGAAAGTGAGATAAATGCAGACTGAAGATGTATACAAGGACGATGTTCCACTTAACTACATGCTAAGAATATACATAAGCAAATTATGCACCACTTCTCATTGATTTTATATCCATTAACATTAAAACCATGGTCTGGAAGCACATACAGTTTCTTAATGTTCTTTTCAGTATTTGCCTTACGGGGAAAATCTCTCCTTACTTCCAATGTCTTACACAAGGTTAGGTCCTGCAAATATTTTGGTTGATAATCAGGTTAGGAGATAATTGGAGTGAAGGTAATGGAAGCGCAACTGAAACTGGAATGTTAGTGCTTGTTTCAGTGTTAGAGTGTATGGGGCAAACACTTCTTTAAAAAAATAGCCAGAATAATGGAATTTTGCATTGCATTTTGGGCAAATTCAATTGGATTTTAATCACCATATTCTGTCGTAAGTTTTTATCCAATGATTTGTTTTCTAAGCAAAAATTAAAACAGTGCTTCCCAAATTATTTTCTCACTGTGACCTCATTTTAATGTTATTAGATTGCTGGGGTGATTCAGGGGAGAATGAGTTGTACAGGCTGGGCTGGGGGTGGGGAGATCCTGGTTTGAAGGTTCTGAACTTTGCCCAAATTGATACCCAGCAAGTTCGAGAGAATGCCTCTGCTCTCTTGGTCATATTGAAGACCGTCATTCTTCAGTAACTTAAAGCTGATAGTGCTAAGCTGCAACAATCACCAGTGACCTGCTCTTTCTTCTATAATTGTCAGGAAAAACTTATCTGGTTCACAAATGTCCTTTGGGGAAGGAAATCTGCCATCCATACCCAGTCTGGCCTACATGCGACTCCAGATGCACAGCAACATGGTTGATTCTTAACTGCTCTCTGAAATGGACCAATATGCCATTCAGTTCAAGGGCAGTTCGGGATGGGCAATAAATGCTGGCATTCCAGTGACACCCTCATTCCATATATATATATAAACTTAAAAAAAAAATACAATCAGAAACTCATTGCTAATATTTAGAAACACACATTCTTGTAAATTCCTATGCATAAGAGGAGGTGAAGAGCACTTCAGAGGAACTGATTGATGACAAAACCAATGAGCCATGGTAGTATGCGAATTTGCTTCTGTGATTTCTGACAAAGTGAGTGTACTTTCTGCGACTATGGCAAAGCAGAAACCAGACACTCCACTGGAAGTATGGGAAAATCATAAACTCACCCCCATTACACAAATCCTTTCAAAGAGAAAGAAATGCTGCATGTTTGTAAGTTCATCCTTACAAGAACATGAAGTTACTTTTATCTCTTGCCGCTAACGTAGGAACCACCACAAGATGTAATCAGGTAAATAATTAACACTGAAACAGAAACAGAAACTCAGCAGAAATGACAGCATCTAACAAAGAACAAAGAACAAAGAACAGTACAGCACAGGAAACAGGCCCTTCGGCCCTCCAAGCCTGTGCCGCTCCTTGGTCCAACTAGACCAATCGTTTGTATCCCTCCATTCCCAGGCTGCTCATGTGACTATCCAGGTAAGTCTTAAACGATGTCAGCGTGCCTGCCTCCACCACCCTACTTGGCAGCGCATTCCAGGCCCCCACCACCCTCTGTGTAAAAAACGTCCCTCTGATGTCTGAGTTATACTTCGCCCCTCTCAGCTTGAGCCCGTGACCCCTCATGATCGTCACCTCCGACCTGGGAAAAAGCTTCTCACTGTTCACCCTATCTATACCCTTCATAATCTTGTATACCTCTATTAGATCTCCCCTCATTCTCCGTCTTTCCAAGGAGAACAACCCCAGTCTACCCAATCTCTCCTCATAGCTAAGACCCTCCATACCAGGCAACATCCTGGTAAACCTTCTCTGCACTCTCTCTAACGCCTCCACGTCCTTCTGGTAGTGCGGCGACCAGAACTGGACGCAGTACTCCAAATGTGGCCTAACCAACGTTCTATACAGCTGCATCATCAGACTCCAGCTTTTATACTCTATACCCCGTCCTATAAAGGCAAGCATACCATATGCCTTCTTCACCACCTTCTCCACCTGTGTTGCCACCTTCAAGCATTTGTGGACTTGCACACCTAGGTCCCTCTGTGTTTCTATACTCCTGATGACTCTGCCATTTATTGTATAACTCCTCCCTACATTATTTCTTCCAAAATGCATCACTTCGCATTTATCCGGATTAAATTCCATCTGCCACCTCTCCGCCCAATTTTCCAGCCTATCTATATCCTGCTGTATTGCCCGACAATGCTCTTCACTATCCGCAAGTCCAGCCATCTTCGTGTCATCCGCAAACTTGCTGATTACACCAGTTACACCTTCTTCCAAATCATTTATATATATCACAAATAGCAGAGGTCCCAGTACAGAGCCCTGCAGAACACCACTGGTCACAGACCTCCAGCCGGAAAAAGACCCTTCGACCACTACCCTCTGTCTCCTATGGCCAAGCCAGTTCTCCACCCATCTAGCCTCTTCTCCTTGTATCCCATGAGCCTTAACCTTCTTAACCAACCTGCCATGTGGGACTTTGTCAAATGCCTTACTGAAATCCATATAGACGACATCCACGGCCCTTCCTTCATCAACCGTTTTTGTCACTTCCTCAAAAAACTCCACCAAATTTGTAAGGCACGACCTCCCTCTTACAAAACCATGCTGTCTGTCACTAATGAGATTGTTCCATTCTAAATGCACATACATCCTGTCTCTAAGAATCCTCTCCAACAACTTCCCTACCACAGACGTCAAGCTCACCGGCCTATAATTTCCTGGGTTATCCCTGCTACCCTTCTTAAACAACGGGACCACATTCGCTATCCTCCAATCCTCAGGGACCTCACCCGTGTCCAAAGAAGCGATAAAGATTTCCGTCAGAGGCCCAGCAATTTCATCTCTCGTCTCCCTGAGCAGTCGAGGATAGATGCCATCAGGCCCTGGGGCTTTGTCAGTTTTAATGTTCCCTAAAAAACCTAACACTTCCTCTCTTGTAATGGAGATTTTCTCTAACGGGTCAACACCTCCCTCCGAGACACTCCCGGTTAACACGCCCCTCTCCTTCGTGAATACCGATGCAAAGTATTCATAGAGCCAAGATTTCATGGAGCTCTGACGAAGGGTCATCCAGTCTCAAAACATTGGCTCTATTCTCTCTCCACAGATGCTGTCAGAAGTCTCACAAAACCAGGTTAAAGTCCAACAGGTTTATTTGGAATCACGAGCTTTTGGAGCGCTGCTCCTTCATCAGGTGATTCGCCTGATGAAGGAGCAGCACTCTGTAAGCTTGTGATTCCAAATAAACCTGTCAGACTCTAACCTGGTGTTATGAGACTTCTTACTGTTCCACCCCAGTCCAACGCCGGCATCTCCACATCATGACTTCCACAGATGCTGTCAAGCCTGCTGAGTTTCTCCAGCATTTTCTGTTTTTGGTTCAGATTCCAGCATCCATAGTATTTTTCCTTCATATAAATTATTAACACTGTTCCAAGGATGCAGATATCAGAGAAGAGGTTTAAAGAAGACCTTCAAGGAAAAGGATATGGAGACTCTGGGAACTTAATAAAGGAAATCCCAGAACTCGGGCCCCAAAGAGCTGAGGTCAAGTGGACAGCAGTTGGACTAAGGGAGAAGGTAATGCACAAGAGGTCAGAGTTGGAAAGAAACTGAACACTGAAACTGGTTGTAGGAATGAAGGAAGTTTCAGAGATGTGTGCCGAAATTTTACCACCAGCCCTCTCTGGAATCAGGGCGGGCGAAGTTCGCAGAATGGAATTCTCCCTTGGCCTCAGGCGGGATTTTACTAGTCTCGCCTGAGCGAGGTCATAAAATCCCGGCCAGGGAGAGGGAAAATTCTGGAGGAATTCGAACAGAAAGTTGAGAACCTTAACTTGATGCTGGGAAACCTGGGCTGAAAGAATGTTCCATTTCAAAGCATAAACAGAGCAAAAAAAAAGAAAACGAAATGTAAGAAAGTTTGACCCACTCCATTGTGCAATTTGTAACATATTGAATGAGACTGTGATTGGAATTATTTCTTCTTTTAAACTACTCTTTTCAAGATATTTTATTCAGCTGCTCTCAACGATGGTATGAAGACTGCAGCCTGCAGTATGGCATTAATGTGACAACATGTGTGTTTGTACAATGGTCCAGTGTGATATTGGTATTTGAAAAAATCTATTTGTTCATGGATTGCGGGTATCGCTGGCTAAACCAGCATTTATTACTCATCCCTAATTGCCCTTGAGAAGACAATGCCTTCTTGAATTATTGCAATCCATGTTTTGTATATACACACACACACACACACACAGTGCTGTTATGAATGGAGTTCCAGGATTTTGTCATTCCCACTGACTTCAGCTCTTGTTGCAGCTTTCAGTCAAATGCTGCCTGATGTCAAGGGTAGGCACTCTCACCTCATCTTCTTAGTTCAACTATTTTGTCCATGTTTGGACTACGACTATAAATAAGGTCAGGAACTAAATGCCCCAGATGGAGCCCAAACTGAGCATCAGTCTGAAGGTTATTAAGTAAATGCACTTGATAGCACTGTCGATGACACTTCCCACCACTTCACTGATGATCGAGAGAAGACCAAAGGGGAAGTTGGATGTGTCCTGATTTTAATAGATAGGATATACCTCAGCAATTTTCCACATTGCTGGGTAAATAGAAACATAAACAATCGGAGCAGGTGTAGGCCACTTGGCCCTTTAAGCCTGCTCCACAATTCATTATGATCATGGCTATTCGTCCAACTCAATAGCCTGATATCGCCTTGCCCCCACATCCTTTGATCTCCTTTACCCCAAGGACAAATTACTTCTTGAAAACATAGAATGCTTTGGCCTTAACTGCTTTCTGCGGTAGCAAATTCCACAGTCTTACCACTCTCTGGATGAGGAAATTTATTTTCATCTCTGTCCTAAAAGGTTTAGCCCGTATGGTTCGACTATGACCCCGAGTTCTGGACATCCCCACCATCGGGAACATCCTTCCTGCATCTACCTTGTCTAGTCCTGTTAGAATTTTCAGGTTTTTTGGAGATCCCCTCATTCTTCTAAACTCTAGCAATTATAATCCGAACTAATTCAATCTCTCATCATACTTTCAGACCCGTCACCCAGTCATCAGTTTAGTAAACCTTCTCTGCATTCCCTCTATAGCAAGAGCATCCTTCCTCAGATAAGGAGACCAAAACTGCACACAATATTCCAGTGTGGCCTCAGATAAGGAGACCAAAGCCCTGTATAATTGCAGCGAGACATCCCTGCTCCTGTACTTGAATCCTCTCGTCAACATACCATTTGTCTTCTTCACTGTCTGCTGCATCTGTATTCTTATATTCAGCGACTGGTATATGAGGACATCCATATCTCATTGCATATACCCCCCTCTTAATTTATCTTAAATGTCTATGTTTTAGCCGCAGTGGAATAACATGGATAGGGACGTAATTCATCCTGGAGCGCAGCTCTCCAGCACAATCACCAGAATTTTGTCAGGATCCATAGCCTTTACAGTATTCTATGCCTTAGCCATTTTTTGATATCTCGTGGAGTGAATCAAGTTTGCTGAAGACTGGTACCTGGGATGTGGAGACCTCAGGAGGAGGCTGAGTTGCATCTTTAATTTGACACTTCTGGCTGAAGATGGCTGCAAATGCTTCAGCTTGCTCTTTTGCAGTGATGTCCTGGGTTCGTCCATCATTGAGGATGGGATATTTATGCAGCCTCCTTCTCCTCTTTGTTCTTTAAGTTCACGACTGGATGTGGCAGGACTGCAGAACTTAGATATGTTCTGCTAGATGTGAGATCACTTAACTTTGTTCATTGCATGCTGCTTTGGCATGAAAGTAGCCCTTTGTTGCAACTTCTCCAGGTTGACACCTCATATTTGGATATGCCTGGTGCTGCTCCTGGCATGCCTTATTGCACCCTACATTAAACCAGGGTTGATCTTCCAGTTTGACAGTAATGGTACAGTGGGGAATATAGCAGGCCATGAGCTTACAGACTGCGGTGGTATACAATTCTGCTGCTGTTGATGGTCCACAGAACCACATTGATTTCCAGTTTTGATTTGCTAGATCTGTTCAGAATCTATCACATTTGGCATGATGGTTGTGTCACAGAACATAATGGAGGGTACCTCAATGTGAAGAGGGAACTTTGTCTCAACCATGACTGTGCGGTGGCCACTCCCACCATTACTCATTGACCTGTGACAGGTAGATTGGTGAAGATCAGGTCAAATACATTTTTTCTCTCTTGGTGGTTCCTTCCCCAGATGCTACAGACCCAGTATAGCAACTATGTCCTTTAGGACTCAACCATTGAAGTCCCCCACTCAGACTACATCCTTTGCCATCCTCGGTGCTTCCTCCAATTAGTGTTCAACATAGAGAAGCATTGCTTTTTCAGCTGGGGACATTGCCACAAAGGTATCACTCTGTTACTTTAAGTATGCCAGCCTGTTGCTTGATTAGTCTGTGGAACCAATTTTGGAACAAGTCCCCAGATATTATTAAGAAGGACTTCTGCAGGATTGCAGATTTGACTAATCTGGGTGTGCTGTTGTCATTTCTGATGGTTCAGTTAATGCTGGGTGGCCCGTCTGGTTTCATTCCTTTAGACATTGTAACAGTTTGATACAGTTGAATGCTTTGCCTGGCAATTTCAGGGGGCATTTAAGAGTCAGCCACATATCTGTGGGTCTGGAGTCACATGTCAGACCGCAGAGTTCCTTCCCTAAAGAACACTAATGAACCAGATTGGGTTTTTAACAGCAATCCACCATGCTTCCTTGATCATCATTAGCCCAGCTTTTAATTCCAGATTTATTAAGTTCATTTACATTCCACCAGCTATGTGGATTTGAACTTGTGTCCCGAGAGCATTAGCCTGGGAGTATTAGCATTAAGGGACTCTGGATGACAAGTCCAGTGACATTACTTCTATGCCACCAACTCCCCCTTCACATTGTGTGAAATGGCAAACTGACATTTGGGGATGGATGGAACAATACTATTTATTTAATGCTTTCTGTCAGTTTAATATTTTCTCCTGGTGGCAGCCATGTGTTTTGGAAAAATGCAGGAGGTTGTTACGTGACTATAAAGCCAAAAATGAAAGCATCCATTATCCTAACAATCTCTATTGAAATTGAGTGAAAGAAATAATTTGTATTTCAAACTCTTAATTCATTATGTAAACGGAATATTTGACCTTTCTTGGAAAAGTTTTTCTTTTTTTGTCATCCATTGAAAGAATAGTGTGAGTACTTTCTGCTTATTGTGTATCCAGTGGAAATCTGCAAGTTACAGCAATGGTGCCTTTACAAACAAGATGTTCAAATTAAAATATTGACTAGAATCTATTTCTATCTAGATTAACTCAAAGCATGGCAGATTTTGACATCTCAGGAAAGACTTAGTAACAGATTGTTTTCACTGTAAAGACGGAGGCGAAGTGGGGTGACCTGATAGAGGTCTACAAAATTATGAGAGGCTTAGTAAGGGTGGATAGTCAGAGGCTTTTCCCCAGGGTGGAAAAGTCAACTACAAGAAAGCACAGGTTCAAGGTGAGAGGTGGGAAGTTTAGGGGAGATGTGCGGGGAATGTTTTTCACACAGAGGGTGGTGGGTGCCTGGAACACACTGCAAGAGGAGGTGGTGGAAGCAGGCACATTAACAACATTCAAGGCATATCTTGATAGACACATGAATGCGAGGCAAACAGAGGGATAGAAAGCACATATGGGCAATAAGTCTTGGGTCTAAACAAGGATTGGGAATTGGCGCAGGCTAGTGTGTCGAAGGGCCTGTTCCAGTGCTGTAATGCTCCTTGTTGCCTGCAGGCTCCTGCACAATAAACCAGATGAAATTTTGAAAACATTATGATATTTTAAATATTAGCTGCAGGGTTCGTGTGTGTGAGTGTTTGGCTCTGAATCATACCTCTATTAGTTCAATGATATTCCACTGTACTTGCAAAGGATTAATTGTAAAGATATGCTGTGAGAAGGGAATAAATATTTTAAATCACGTCACAGCTCCTGTGACTAAAACCACATTTCCGAAAGTGTATGGCAAAACTAATGTTAATTTCAAGTCAGCAACTCTTTTGCACACACTACAGGCCAGTGTAGATACAAAGCTGGAACTGCAGCTTTTGTTAGTATTCTGTCCTATGTTTATAAATATACAAAAGACATTCAGTGATAAGGTCATTTTCTAGCACAAATCCAAGAAATATTGAAATACCTCATAGAGAAAATAACAATAAGAATGGAGAGGCTTGAGGTGAAAATAAAGACGTGTTGAAGCTGGAAATTTGAAGTGAAAATATAAAATAAGTTTATCAGTGTCTAAAAGATATAAGATTAGTTACTGCTTCAGGTAGGAAACCATCGTCAAAATTCAAAAGGTTCCTGCATGAATTGTCAGCCTTTCATTTTGCTCTCACATTTATTTATTTATATCCACCATTTTCCTTTTATTGGCATTGAGAAAGAACATTGTAGCAAGGACACAATTTTTCACAAAGTAAATTTTAGGAGTTGCGCAATACCTCAAAGTAATGTGGCACTACATCATATTAACAAAGGTATGCCACGGGTTATGATGGGCATTAAGTTAATTGATCTAATAGCACTCAACAATTTTTTGTTGCAGTCAGTTTATGTATATGTTGTGTATGTTGCAGCTCCTTAAATGGAACGGGTTACGTGACCCTTGGTGTCTGGAGATCTGTGTGGCCCTGAATGTCTGGAGATCAGCTCGGGCAGTGGTTCCCAAACTTTTTTCACTGGGCCGCACTTTCGGAATAAAAATTTGTTTGCGCCACACTGAATTTTTTATTGATAAGAAATACATTCAAAAACAAAAAAAACCAACTCCTAGCAGTGCTTGATTCATAACATAGAACACAACTACTTTATAATATCATGAGACATCCAGAAAGTATAAAACAATCACTTTGGAAAAATATCTATCCATGTTTAAATGTTTCTTTGATTGTCCTTGAATCTTCCCGCCACACTTACCATCCTCTCTTGCCACACCAGTGTGGCGCGCCGCACCCTTTGGGAACCACTGAGCTAGGGACTGCCCTGGGAGGGCAGTCGGAACTGGAGAGTGGAGCGAGTGAGACCTGCAAATAAATCCTGTGTTCTCCAATGTCTGGCTGAGGAGTCAATTCTTGGGCTACACCCCTATACTCGAACACACCACAGTGTGTATATGGCACACATTGCCAACTGGCAGCCTGCTGATGCATTGCAGGCAGAGCGAGGGAATAATTTCCTCAGAAATATTCAAAAGCTCTTCTCAATTAATGCATTCATGTTGAAGTGTAATCATTGCTGTTTTACAGGTAGACTGGATGCAAAAGTCAAAGATGGTGGCCCTCCGAGTGGAGCAGACTGCACTTCCAGCTACTTCTGACACAGCCCACATGGTACCCCGTACTGGGAAGGGTGTTCACATGAACATTCCCTGAGTGCATAAGAAACCTCCCAACCGATGTTGCCATGACATCGCTCAGACATCCCAACTAATTTGACCCTGTATTTGTGAACTTGAACTGTGCAGCTCCAGTCGCGTATTCATTTCTCACTCAGCAAAGAATGTGTGTTCAGCTGCAAGAGGCTGAGCACTAATTATTATTGAAAGGGTCAGGTACCCAATCAGCAAGAAAGGCAATTTAATATACTGTTATTGCAATGTCTCTTGAAGTACAGTTGAGTATTTTTGGAGGTGTTATGATGAGTTTCTGAATTTGGCAGAATAAGTGACTGCATCCTTATGGGGAGGGCTAAGGTTTTGATGACCTGTCCACACAAAGGCAGCGACAGGTCTGAGTGCTGCAGCAGCAGTGTATCTGGGTTTGCAACATGACAAAGAAATGGGAAGCAGAGACTGCGGAGAGGACAAGCTCTGCTTCCAAGTATCAGGCAGACTCTTCAAGGCTCCATAACAGTAGCAGGAGAATGTCATGGCAAAACCGGTGCATGCTGGCATCCCAGTGTGTAACCTCTTTGGCATTCTCTTAGAAGTCACCTTCTCAGAGTCCTCATTTGAGTCTCCTGCAGCAGAACATATCTGTGACCTCGTCCTCCCATGAGCTGATTCATCACATGCACATCCCAACTCCATACAAGCCTCCAATGTTCGTGCAATGTCAGAGCAGCGCATGTCAGGGGGGCCTCTCCAAAAGTGTTGTGTTATTGCTGTCTGTCTGCCTCCTCGGTGCGCTGTGCCTGGGCAGACAGAAATTCAGAGAGCAGAGAAACAGAAAGAGGATGATGGGGGTAAAGGAGAGGGTATCTGGGTGGAAAGTAAGAGATCCATGATCACATCATCAAGATCGTGTTCACCATGCCTCACAGCACCAAGGGACCCGGGTTCGATTCCCAGCTTGGGTCACTGTCTGTGTGGAGTTTGCACATTCTCCCCGTGTCTGCATGGGTGCTCCGGCTTCCTCCCACAGTCCAAAGACGTGGGGGATTGGCCATGCTAAATTGCCCCTTAGTGTCAGGGGGCTAGCTAGGGTAAATGCATGGGGTTATAGGGATAGGGCCTGGGTGGGAGTGGGGTCAGTGCTGACTCAATGGGCCAAATGGCCTCCTTCTGCACTGTAGGAGTCTATGATTCTATGTCAGAGATCAGGATGAGGGTGTGTTGTGAATTGAGCAGAAGCCAAGAACATCTGTAATGTTCTCAGAGATGCCAGGGGTTCAGTTTCAGTTGGGCTCACGATACCGAGACCCACCTCCTTCAGAGGACACAGGAGGTGCAGGTGTTCTTGTCCCCCACTACTTCCACTCTGCTCGACTTGTTCTGGACCACCTTGTCCTGCAACAGAGGACATAATAGCAGTGAATGCATTGCATACTGTATAGGTGGTGTACCTGCCACAGCTGAGGTATGTGGAAACTGCAGGAGGTGGGGTGTGAGCCTGGCATCATTGGAATGTGTATGAGGGTGAGGTGGAAAATCTGAAGTTTTCAGTATGAATGTTTGCCCTGAACTCTGTTGGCGGTGCAGTGCAGTGAAGTGGAAAATGTCACATGACATAGGGCGGCACGGTAGCACAGTGGTTAGCACTGCTGCTTCATGGCTCCAGGGTCCCGGGTTCGATTCCCGGCTCGGGTCACTGTCTGTGTGGAGTTTGCACATTCTCCTCGTGTCTGCGTGGGTTTCCTCTGGGTGCTCCGGTTTCCTCCCACAGTCCAAAGATGTGTGGGTTAGGTTGATTGGCCAGGTTAAAAATTGCCCCTTAGAGTCCTGAGATGCGTAGGTTGGAGGGATTAGCAAGTAAATATGTGGGGGTAGGGCCTGGGTGGGATTGTGGTCGGTGCAGACTCGATGGGCCGAATGGCCTCCTTCCGCACTGTAGGGATTCTATGATTTCTATGATTTCTATGAAGGTACATTCCCTGACCTTGATTATCCTGATGACTTCATTACACTTCTTGTGGCCTCGCTGACAGGTCCTCAGTGACAGACTCTGGGAATTGACCTTCACAGTCACCTTCTGAGGCTGGTCCTTGAAGGCATCTGCATCCCCAACCCTATCACTGCACAACTCCACTGCCTTCCCCAACCCGCTGTGAAAAAATGACCATTCTCTTCCTTATATAAAAGCAAATTACTGCGAATGTTGGAATCTGAAACAAAAACAGAAAATGCTGGAAAATCTCAGCAGGTCTTACAGCATCTGCGGAGAGAGAATAAAGCCAGTCTTTCGAGTCTGGATGAGCCTTCGTCAGAGCACAGAGACCACTCTCTTCCTGTTTGACCCAACCACTAAGGAGTCCAGTACTGAATTTGTGAAGCTGGGAGCCCCCTCTCTGCTCCGTTGTTCAGTTTTCCTTGTTTAGATATTCTGAAGCATGCTTCCTGTGATTCAGTGCAGCTTTCCTTTAAGAGGGACAGACTCCCTTTAAGAGTTGCAGGCTGTCTGTACCATGTGCTCTCTTGTGAACTCTTCTTGGTATCTGTGCAAAATATCACCAGCTGCAAGTTCGTCTCCAAGTCACACACTATTCTGACTTGGAACTACTTCACCATTCTTTCACTGTCACTCAGACAAAATCTTGGAACTCTCTCCCTAAACTGTACTATGGGTGTACCTGCACCGCATGGACTGCAGCGATTCTGTGTGATGCTATTGTGCCTTTAAAAAGTGTATTTTCATCATGTTCTCTGCAGTTTTTTCAAGCAGGCCTGGCATTCTTTGATTTTGATGCTGTCATGTCCGGGCCAGTGTCCTTTAATTGTTACTGAAGCAATATAATAGGCATCTTGTTTACTTTTAATTTGGACTAATGCAGTGTCTTGGAGTTTTATGACCCTTTTGGAATTGTTGGGTGGAGCCTGATTGACAGGTCAGCTGGTACCGTGGGACAGGAAAAATCCAACGGTTTTGGTTTCAGTTTGGGAAGATGCTGTTCTAATGCAGACTGAAAGCAGTGTTCGCTGTCTCTCTCTGGAGTGAAAATTCTGCTGTCTGTGAGGTGGAACGAGAAGATAGGGGCAAGCAGAATCTCTGTGACTCAAGGTGTGCTGTCCAGGACTGAGAAGACCTCAGTGTTTTCAATTCAACATCCAAAGGTGTAATTCACAGCAGGTGTTGGAAAGCTGCAAGGTCCAGCATCATGTGAGCATACTTGCTTTCTGTGCTAAGCCTAGAATGGGGTGTATGTTTGTGGGGATTGATTGATTAGGAACAGTATACTTAGCTGTTAAGGCTTATACAATGCAATGGTTGTGTTTTGTAATTAGTAAAAGTTATTACTGATTTTTCTTCTTATGGTTTAACTGTGTTCTTAAATAAATTTTGTTTCATAGAAGCTTCCTGGAGAGTCACTTGAATCATATCCAGAGTGAACCATCTTATGCTCACCCACTCCAAATTCAAAGTACAATATTTATGGTTTAGACTGACTTCATATAATATCTTGGAGTTTCTGACCTGGAACAGAACAATTCAAGGCAGCTCACCACTGCGAGCTCAAGGGTAATTATGGATGGCCAACAAATCCTGATGTGGAGATGCCGGCGTTGGACTGGGGTGAACACGGTAAGAAGTCTCACAACACCAGGTTAAAAGTCCAACAGGTTTATTGTTTGCATTCCCGAAGCAAATTAAATAAATTAATACACAGTTAAGCTATTTTTATGGTGTTGACTGAGGGATGAATGTTGGCCAGCAGAATGGGAGAACACTGTGCCCCTCCTTGGGAAAACATATCATGAGATCTTTTGATTAAACATTGCGAAAGTTAGGAGAAGGTCACCTTATGTGTTTAATTGAACAATAATATGAAGAGGCTTTCCTTCTAGAAATTTTTTTTAAAAGGAACACTGATCATTATTCCCATGACAGAAAAAGATTCTGTCACCAATTTATTTTTCCAACTGATTAAAATAAATTTAATCAGAATCTTTAAAGCTGAAATGATATTTTTGATGACCTTCCTGGTTTGACAAGGAAAGCATTAAACCCATTACAAAGATCTCAGTTTGATTTAAGAAGACCATTTGCGCAGTTGCAGTTACCAATAAAATGAAAAATGATTAGATCTTTTGAAAGTACTATTAAATACTAGTGCTCCTCCTTACCAGTTAATAAATCAGATCTTTGAAGGAGTTAATTTCAATTAGAACAAAAAAATATATTGAACAGGCACTGATGACAGGCAGAGTTATTTAATTCACAGACTGAACAGATTCCGTTTTTTGACAGGTTTCAAATATAGTCTTTGACTGTATAATAATAGATTACACAGCTTTGAAATTGGCAGCATAATTGCAAGTCTCTCCGCATGTCAGTGGCCCAAAAATTGTAAACCTTTTACAGTTTGACAAGTACTGCTTCACACAAAAAAAAAGAAATGCTTTTGACTTTCTATGCTCCTGTTTCATGTGTTAACCTAATGCTTCCATTCCCAAGGATGGATTAAAAACAAATAATTACCTCAAAATTACCCAAATGTATGAACGATCAAATAATTTGGGGCTAACATTGGATTAGTCCTTCAAAAAATTTATGCAATTTGCCACAACAAATCTGCAATTGGAATTGAGATTATGAGCAGAACCAATAGCATATTATATGTCAGGACAAACTTTCTGAGTCTTAAAGCAACCTTAGAATCCTGGTCCCTCCACACCTGACGCCAGGGTTAAGAAAGCTCACCAACACCTCTACTTACACAGAAGGATAAGGGAATTCGCCATGTCCACTACGACTCTCACCAAAGTTTACTGATGCACCATAGAAAGCATTTTTTCTGGTTGTTGATGCGCGATTAAATCACTCGGGAGGCTGGATTGTACCCGGGAAATAAAGGCTTTAATTAGTAACAAGAATGGAGCATACTGCTTAACAATACAATCCCAGACTAAAGGGTCACCAGGCAGTGCAGTGACCTTTATACTCCTACAGGTAGGCGGAGCCAACCGGAGTGTACCACAGAACAATACCAACAGGTGGAACACCCCAACCCTAACCCCAACAGTAACAACAGTAACATATGTACAAGTACCCATAGTGCTAACCATCTATGGTTCAGTACCCATAGTGGTAACCATCTATGGTTCACCACAGTTGTATCATAGCTTGGTATGGTTCATGCTCTATCCAAGACCGCAATAAACTAAAAAGGGTTGTGAATGAAGCTCAGCCCATCACGCAAACCAGCCACCCATCCATTAACACTGTCCACACTTCCCGCTGCCTCGGAAAAGCAGCCAACATAATCAAGGATCCCACGCACCCCCAGTCATACTCTCCCCTATCTCCTTCATTCGGCAAAAAGAAACAAGGGTCTGAGATCACGCACCAATTATCTCAAGAACAACTTCTTCCCTGCTACCATCAGACTTTTGAATGGACCTACCATATATTAAATTGATCTTTCTCTTTACCCTATTGGTAACTGGGACACTATGGGGGTGATTCTCCCATCCCGCTGCACTAATTTATCAGCGTATTGGGCCGGGAGAATTCAGCGGGGCTGGAGTAACGTGATCCGCACTGGGCGTCCGGCCCCGAGCGCCTTTCCCAGCAACAGGTTAATGGCGCTGTCAGCTCCGTGCCAGACATACTGCGTTAGGTATGCAGGTATCAATGTAATTTTAACGTGATGAGCGGGCCTGGGACTGAAGTCTCTCGGCCCGTTAGCATCTCCCCCCCCCCCCCCCCCACCGCCAGCGGGAATTACAGTAGCTCCCCACTTTAGGGAGCCAGCAGCCTGACCCCGCTGGAGTGAAGGGGAGGCAATCGGGACACCCCGGAGGGTCGGGCGCGGGGGGTGCTCCCTTGGCAGTGCCACCCCTGTGCCCCCCAGCATTGCCCAATGGGCAAGGAGCCAATGCCCAGAGGGCACCTTGGCACTCCACACTGGGCATAGGGCAGTGCCAAGGGGGCAGAGGGGATGGGGAATATGGTGGTGGGGCCTAAGGGACGATCGGTGGAAGTGGGGGGTCCTGCTGCCACTCTGCATAGGGATCATTGGGGGAAGGAGGGAGGCCAGTGATTGGAGTGGAGGGGCAACCTGCTGGGGGGCTGGAGTCAGCCTGCTGTGGGGGTCGGGATTGAGGGGGGATGGCATCGAGACTGCGGGTGGGTCAGGATTGCGGGCAGTTGCGGGGGGAGGGGTGGCTGGAGATCGGGGTGGGCCGGGAATAGTCGGGAGGCCATGGGGGGGGATGGAGAGCCGAGTTGCGGGATCGGCCAGTGATTGAGCTGGCAAGTGAATCGGGAGGCTGGCAGTGCGCCGATCTCAGCACTGACAGATTGCCAGCTGCGCAATGGCCCACTCAGCATGCTGATTTCAGCCCCTCCAGCGGGGATAGGTCCCACCCCCTGAAATGTAATGATATTCACGCTGGTGGCCTCCGCAGTGCACAGTGTGGGAGATTTTTCTCTGAACTCCCACTGGAAAAGAAACAGGGTGAATTACTCTAGTTTTCACGCGAATTTGACACTTAGAATCTTTTTGAGAGAATTCCGGCTTATATTCTGCACCCTCTCCTTTCGGTCTCCTCGAAGTATTCTATGAACAGTATGTTTTGTCTGTATAGTGCGCAAGAAACAAGACTTTTTACTGTATTCCAATACCTGTGAAAATAATAAATCAAATCAGAAAGATAATCTTCAGACATTCAACAGCCGCTTGGTGTGGACAGCCATTACTGACACATTTTTGTTACCATTTCACACACTTGTGAGGACATGTATTTCACAAAATGTAATTACAAATTGTATAAAAAGTATAAGCACGCAAGGACTAATGTGTAAATTTATTTATCTCTCCATTTCCAATAGCTTAGTTTTTCTTGCAATCCAGCATTCCTTCCTCAGCTCAGCTTAAATCTCTGGATCAACGTCCAGCTTCCTTCTTCTCACTGAGCCCACAGCTTACGCACAGGCGAGGAGAGTTTCAATGTCCAGCTTTGACTGCCAGAATGCCAACTGATTTCAGCAAGAAATGCACTGCGTTTAGGTTGCAGCGTGGGTTTTTCATGTGTCTGCCGAGTGGTTAATTGATAAAGGAACGGATGACAAAAAGACTCCAGGTACATTCAAACACAGTGCATGGTCACCAATCCGGTCGCCACACTCACAGCAGAGTGCGAGGTCACTCCACCAATGTCCACCCACCCCTCCTGCCCCGTTCATCGAGCTGTCAATTCCAGCGCTGCGGAAAGCGTGAGTCTGCTCTGCCTCCTGATCACTGAGCTGTACCAACCTGATAAAGAGCCGGAGGCAGTTTGACCCTCCCCTACGATGTGCTCAGGTTGCCAAGGATACTACAGTTACTCATTATCCTCCTAATGAATGAGGTTAACATGTCGAAATTATTTCGTCCACTAACTGGTAATCACACAACTTTGATCCATGCAGAAAAAGTGCGATCCAATATAAATTCTGATAATGCTGCAAAAAAAATATTTTTGGAGGACTTTTTTTCTCAGTGACAAACCTAATTGGAATGTGTGAAAAGAAAGGCCAGAATAAACTCGACTTGCAATACTTTGTACCCGTCTTCTGCAATCATTAATTCTGAGGAAGCCAATAGGAAAAAGAAACAAAAATATTCCAGTAGAAATGTGTTGGTTGATTAAACTAATTAACCTACACAACTAAATCCACCAATTTTCTCCTCCAACAGAAACTTGTCTTAAAGATCAGTTCTATTGTACGAGGTGGAAGTTTCTCTTTATTTGGCAGAGTGGGACAATGAGTTAGTCACCCTGGCATCAAGGGCAGCTTTTGATGTTCCAGATGTTAAACATTGGAATTCAGGTCACGTCACTGGCGGGCAGCAAGATCAATCGCGGTGAGACTTCCCACCTATATAATTCACAATTTGGCCCTAAAACGAGATTGTCCAAACCCGCTCGAAAAGAACATGAACAGAAAATCCCAGCCACTATTTGTCACATCCAGTGATTGTTCCAGATGTTGGGCAGAATTTTGTTGAGGCAATGAAGCCTTGGCTGTTGGCTGGAAAACCGTCGTGCCGATCGTGATGCCCTAACTAAACAAAAAAAAAATTCTGCCCTTACTCCGTCCATGTGGGGCGGCACGAGAGCACAGTGGTAGCACTGCTGCCTCACAGCGCCAGGACCTGGGTTCAATTCCAGCCTCGGGTGACTGTCTGTGTGGAGTTTACACATTCTCCTCGTGTCTGCATGGGTTTCTTCTGGGTGCTCCGGTTTCCTCCCACTGTCCAAATATATGCGGGTTAGGTTGATTGACCATGCTAAATTGCCCCTTAATGTCAGGGGGATTGGGAGGGTAAATATGTGGGGTTACGGGGATAGGATAGAACCTGGGTGGGATTGTTGTCGGTGCAGGCCTCCTTCTGCACTGTAGATTCTCTGATTCTATGATAACCCTCTGCTCCCTCCCCGTTCATGTACACATCCAGATGCCTCTTAAATGTTGCTAATGTGCCTGCTTCTACCACCCCCTCTGGCAGTGCGTTCCAGACATCTGCTACTCACTGCGTGAAAAACTTCCCTGCACACCTCCCTTAAACTTTCCCCCTCTCACCTTGAACCTGTGCGCCCTTGTAATTGACACTTCCACCCTGGGAAAAAGCCTCTGACTATCCACCCTGTCTCTGCCTCTCATACGTTTGTAGACCTCTATCAGGTCTCCCCTCAGCCTCCGTCTTTCCAGTGAAAATAATCCGAGTTTATTCAATCTCTCCTCATAGCCAATGCCGTCAAGACCAGGAAACATCCTGGTGAACCTTCTTTTCACTCTCTCAAAAGCTTCCATATCCTTCTGGTAGTGTGGCGACCAGAACTACACGCAATACTCCAAATGCGGCCTAACCAAGATTTTATATATCTGTAACATGGTTTGCCAACTTTTAGACTCAGTTCCCCGGCCTTCTTAATCATCTTGGCCACTTTTAGGGAACTGTGGACCGACTCGCCTAGATCCCTCTTTATGTTAATATTCCTAAGGGTTCTGCCATTTAAAGTACAATTCACACCTAAATTTGATCCTCCAAAAAGTATCACCTTGTATTTGTCCAGATTAAACTTCATCTGCCGTTTCTGTGTCCAAGTCTTCAATCTATCTACCTCCTGTTGTATCCTCTGAGGATCCCTGGCACTATCAGCAATTCCATCAATCTTTGTTTCATCCACAAACTTACAAATCAGACTACCCACAATTTCCTCCAGATCATTTATATATATATATTACAGACAACAAACATCCCAGCACTAATCCCTGCAGAACACCACTAGCTACAGATCTCCATTCTGAAAAACACCCTTCCACAGCTACTCTCTCTTCTGTGACCAAGCCAGTTCTCTATCCATCTAACCAGCCCACCCAAAATCCCACGTTATTTTAGTTTTTGTGCCAGTCTGCCATGTGGGACCTTGTCAAACACCTTATTGAAGTCCATATAAATTACATCCACAGCCCTTCCCTCATTAATTATCTTTGCTACCTCTTCAAAATACTTAATCAAGTTAGTGAGACATGACCTTCCCCATGCAAAATCATACTGCCTGTCATTAATGAGTCTATTTTCCTCCAGATGTGCAGAGATCCTGCATGACCTCTTTTCCTCAAAGCCTGCTGCAATTTGTTCCGCCGGCATCTCCATATCGCAATTTGTTCCAGTCAGGCACTCAACTGGTCAGTGTCAGACTCTCAAGATGATGGACCCTGGGAGCAAGCTCCAGTCAAGAGCTGCTGGCTAATCAGAGGACAACAAGGGCAGGAGGTGGTTCTCATTGGCTCTCAGAGGCACATCCACCTCACTCTCCCTTCCCATACTGAATCTTTTGATTACACACTGAGTGCCTTTGAATGAAGGGCTCTCTTGGGAACCCACAAGCAACCCTGAGCGGGTTTTCTCATCATGTTCATGTATGACGAGCCCCTACCCGATGCTGGATTAATACCAGTTGCACCAGGGTGAAACCTCTATGCCCAATTCAGATCATCAATTGGCAATGTATCAGCCCGATGTATCCATTGCAACAGACAGGGACACTTTGACAAACTGTGTAAGTCAAAACTCCAACACCATACAAACATCCAAAAGTTATCCATAAAGTCATGACTGCAAATCCAGAAGACACACAGCCATGCTTCTTGGCTGAGGTAAAAAATTGTGATTTTTCATATTGGAATGCTGAATCCTAGCAAATGGTCTTCTATCAAATTTTAAATTAGATTCAGATGTCAGTGTGACAGTCCTGTCAGACAAGGAGCTATGGCTCAAAGACCTCTGGTTTTGAACAACAGACTCTCCATTTTATGGGGCGGGGGAGTCCGACCCGCCAGTCATCTGCATGATCCTGGAACCACTGAGGTATGGAAGCAACCAGATCTTTAAGCTGACGTCTATCATCCGTAACCAGCCTTTCCCTCTCCTCAAAGGGATGCCTGCATCACCCTGAATCTCCTCAGATGGCAGAGCATGTTAAGATCACCATTGTCACTGTACTCGGCGTGAGTTTCCTCCGGGTACTCCGGTTTCCTCCCACAATCCAAAGATGTGCAAGTTAGATGGATTGGCCATGATAAATTACCCCTTCGTATCCAAAGATGTATAGAGGTTAGGTGGATTAGCCATGGTAAAATGGGCTATGGGGATAGGATGCAGGGTGGGGGGGGGGGGGAGGTTTGACCTATTAAGATGCTCTTTTGGAGAGTCAGTGCAGACTCGAATGGTCTTCTTCTGCACTGTAGGATTCTGTGGCCCTCAAACGCTAAAATGTGTTCAGACTCAGATTTTAAAGACAATCACTGTCCTCTCTATGTGGAATAGTATTTTTCCAGGTCCCGGAAAATCCTGATGGTCAGACCAATTTAACACCCACAGGATTGCCATTACCATGGCGCCTGCGGTGGAAGCAATACCAGAGAGTGATCCACAATCTGTGAAGCCTTTAACTCCAACAACATTAATGGTGCAGCTGGTTGACATAGCAACCTGTGTGCACACACTATAACTTCTAGCCAGCATGCCGCAACCACAAGGAATGTTGGAATCTGGTATCAGTCTCTCACCATCGACAACAAGAAGCAGAGGTGAGCGAGCCACTAAGCCTTTTTCTCACCACAGAAAATACTCTTCTTCAGCTTCAGAGATCTTTGAAACAGCCCCCACAACAAAGGAAAAGGAGTACCAAGGAGACAAGTGTCATGTATGGCCACCCCGCATAATATGATCGACAGTAACAGCAACCATGGAAAAACGCAAGAGTCGAACTGACCAGACATGGGTAAACAAACAGCAATGGAGGAAAAGACGGAAAGCATACTCGAATGCCAGTTAAACTCCAAGCCAACAACAAGAAACAGAACCAACAAAGACTGCCACTCTTCTGACAGAACAGTGAACAAGATATGGAAAGCTTACAAAGCCTCCAGACCACACAAACTCTGAACTCTAAGGGGGATGTGGGGCACTGCACACTTCCTTAACAGACATGTTCTATAATCAATGCCATTACAACAACAGGTAACATCAACACCACAAAGTGACAGGAAATGACCATCTCAAGCAAGAGAACATCTAACCATCTCCCCTTGACATTCAATGACATTACAATCACTGAATTCCCCACTATCAACATCTTGGGAATTACCACTGGTCAGAAACTGCTCATAAATACTGTGGCTACAAATACACCTGTTGGACTTTAACCTGGTGTGGTGAGACTTCTTACTGTGTTTACCCCAGTCCAACGCCGGCATCTCCACATCATGGCTACAAAAGTAGATCAGGGGTTAGGAATTCTGCAGTGAATTATTCACCTCCTGACTCCCCAAACCTGCCCCCATCCACAAGGCACATGTCAGGAGGAGTATTCTTCACTTGCCTGGATGTGTGTTCTCCACTTGCCTAGTTGAGTGCAACTCCAAGAAAACTGAAGAAGCTCAACAGCATCCAATGACAAAGCAGCCCACATGACTGGCATCCCACCTTCAACATTCACTCCTTCCTTGACTGATGCACAGTGGCACCAATCTTTACTATGTACAATTTGTGCTGCAGCAACTCACCAAGGTTCTTTCAAAAGCACCTTCCAACTTCACAACCTCTACCCCTCGAAGGATAAGGATAACTGATGCATGATACACCACTTACAAGTTCCTCTCCAAGTCACACAACATCCTGATTTGGAACTATATTACTGTTCCTTCATTGTTGCTGGGTCAAAATTCTAGAACTCCCTTCCCAATTGCACTGTGGATGTACTTGTACCACATGGACTGCAGATCACCACCATCTTCTCAAATACAATTTGGGATGGGCATTAAATGCTGGCCTAGCGAGCAAAACCCAGATCCTGTGAAAGATTAAAATCATATCTCGGCATCATTCGAACACACCTGACATACTGTCTACAGTTTGTGTGTTTATCTTTTATCATCATTTTTGTAGTTTATGTACCAAGATGACTTTTTGAAGAAAGAAATCATAATGATTTTTATGTTTTTAAAAAATTCTACTTGTGGACCAATTAACATTTCCAAATGCTCCTCAGTATTCTCCAAATGAATGCTGTTAATTTGATTGGTCCTTCAGTTTGGTTGGGGGGAAGTGGGGAGCAAGGTTGGGGGGGGTTGTTTTTTACAATTGTTCTTGTAGTAATAAGGAGTGGGTTAGTGGAGGTTGTTACAGCATAGCACCCACAACTTTAATTTATGAATAAATAAAATTATTTGATTCCACAGAGGGCAATGGAACTGTCTCATAGTTACAGACTACCAATTAGACAAGACTATTACTTTTTAAAAAAATTATGGACTTATAATCCATATGAACACGCAAACTAGAAGTAGCAGTAGGCCACTCAGTCCCTCAAGCCTGCTCCACCACTCAACAAGATCATAGCTGATCTGAATGTAACCTCCACTCTACATTCCTGCCTGCCTCTAACAACCTTTCACCCCCTTGTTAATGAAGAATCGATCTAGCTTTGCCTTAAAAATATTCAAAGACTCTGCTTCCACTGTCTTTTAAGGAATAAAGTTTAAAAGATTCACTATGCTCAGAAAAACTTTCTGTCTTAAATGAGTAAAAAATCATAACCTCCCCCAGCTCTAGATTCTCTCATGAAAGCAAATGGGCCTTGTTCTAGATTTTCCTTTTCCAGAGAAAACATCATCTGCACACCCACCCTGACTAGACCCCTCAGGATATTAAAGATTCCAATCAAGTCACCTCTTACTCTTCTAAACTCCAGTGGATACAAGCCTAACCTGTCCAACCTTCCCTCAAAAGACAATCCACCGGTTGGTTTAAGTATAGCAAACCTTCCCTGAACTGCTTCGAACACACTTACACCTTTTCTTAAATAAGGGGATCAACATTGTACACAGTACCAGTGCCCTGCATAACTGAAACATGACCTTCCTACTTTTGAAACCAATTCCTTTCACAATAAACAAAAACATTCTCTTAGCTTTTCCAATTACTTGTAATACCAGCCGAAGTAATACTCACTGCATCCATCCTTTCCCTCCCATCACAGCCTTGGTGCAGTGGAAGAACTCTTCCAGATGATCATGGCTGGTATTTTATGACCTCACTCGGGCGAGGCTCGTAAAATCCCGCCCAAGGCCAATGGAAAATTCCATTCCGCGAGCCTCGCGGAATTGGACTTGAAAGATCCCTTGGCACTTTTCAAAGAAGGACATTGGAGTTCTTCTGCTGTGGTGAGTAATATTCATCCCCAATCAACATCACTAAATAATACAGATTATTCGGTCACATATTTAATTGCTCATTGAAATCTTGCTTTGTGCAAATTGCCTGTTCCATTCAGTGAATTAATTAGTGTCTCAGACATTTCTAACACTGAAAGCAGTTCAGAATCTAATGTGGCTGAAAGAATGCTTTTGGATGACAAATTAAACTGAAGGCCCATAGAACAGATTGATAAACCTCTGGCCGACTTGTGGCATCCTGAGGAGCTAGATCAATGCAAGTGCGTTCTTTTTTCCCTTCTGCATCTGAAAACATTGTGTGAGGTGAAAACATTTTCAGAAACAGGAAAATGTTTCTCAGTATTTTTCCAATATATAAATGCACTGCCAGCAAAATGTTGAGAGCATGCTAGGGAACATTAGGTTTGATTTCCATCAGTACTTAGCTCATACAAGACAGGACACCATATCATTCAATTCTAGCCAATAGAAAGGAAAACAAATGAGTGTTCATCCGCGACCACCAACTTATTTGACTCCATTCAAAGTGAACATTGCCCCCATTACCTCTTTAGCATTTTGGGAACTCCAAGGCAATATCAGGCACTCAAATAAAATGTAGCATGGCTAACTGGAGATCAAAGACTTATTTTCTCTGGCCATTAATCTCGACTTCAAACGATTGTCCCCTACTGCATTATTATGACAATTTTCTATTTTCAATTATTCATCGGGCTCTTTAATTTAAAGATTACCAGTTGTCAAATTGAGAGCAGCTTCATGCTGTCGGCCAATACTTGCATGGAATCAAATTAAAAGTGCACAAATTCTGTGGGATCTGCATAGCAAGCAGACAGAGGTGATTTCAATCCCATCAATTCTGATTCCATAGATGAAAGGACAATGCCCTGCGATGTATTTTCACTCATTGTCCCCTTTCCTGCTGTGGTGATCTTGAATGACTTTCTAATACTAAGGATAATGTTGTGAATTTTTAGCTCTCAGAAGCAGCACAAAATAAACAAACTTCTTTTTTTTCTGCTTACTGATACGGGAAATCTTCTGCACACAGATAATTCTGCTCTTCATTCTTTTACCACTACAGACCTCCCGCCCAAGCATTTCCAATGCTGTTTTGCTATCTCCATCTATGGAGGTGTTTGAAGATCATCCTTTCCTCTGATGATGTGTATTGGGATATGAAGTAGATGGAGCGTATCTTAAACTGCTGTCAATCACTGCCATATTGACAGGGTGTGATGAATTCATCCAAGGACTTGTATTCAGCCTGCAAGCAGCAGCAAAAGCTAGATGCATATACCCAGCCTCCAAGTTAACACTCTCTGTATATAGTCTTATTTCAAAAAGATCATCTACATTATTGTTTGACCAATCCTTGTCATGCAATTGATATGTTTATGTCAAAGAGAACAATATTAACATGGTTAAAGTATGGTTTTGAAGATCTGACAGACGTCAACCCTTCCACATCCAACAGAAGATCAAATGGCATGGAAATGAAGCTATAACAAACTGATCATGTGGAAGTAATTCTGTTGCTCTGTAGGAACCTTACATACTGTAACTTCGCTCTGGGTTTGCACCTCGCTTTCGGCAGCAGGCACCAAGTGCTGGAAACATTGTTTGAATTTGGTCGAGCGGACAAGTCTACTCGCTGCAAAGTTTAAACACTGACTATTAAAATTAAATCACTGACTCTGGAAAGTGTAATGTTAAGCAGGCCTCACCAACACAAAAGACACGGGGGTGGGGGAATTCTCCCAATCCCTCACCAGCATGTTCGATGGGCGGCAGGAGAATATGGCGGGAGGCCCAGAAATTGGTTTCACATCAACGTTTATTTACAGCGGCATCTTCCGTTGGTGTCTGCCATGCCAGGTTGGAAAACCCACCAGAGGCTGGCGTGAACCTCATTTATATTCTGTTAATGGAATGCAGAAGAAGGCCCTACTCCACGATGTCGGTGGGAAAAAAAACACGCCGGAGTGAGACGTGTTGGGAACAATGTGACGTACAGAGATGTCAGGACTCAATGCATGAAGCTGCCTCTGGAGTTCAGAGTGGAGGCCGCAACCCTGGACCACCACAGCAGTGGGTTGAGGGTACATATGCAAATGGACCTTCCAGATTATGTATGCTGAAGGAGGTCCATTTTCCAGCCTCAATGTTCCAGACGATCCATTTTCATTCTCAAGAGATCCATAGATCCATCTTCTGATCTCTGAGTGCTCCTGGACATCCATCTACATTCTAAGGTGGTCCACCTTCTTGCTTCAATGGTGGGTCGGTGGTATTGGGCACCTTTTCAATATGCAGTCAGACATGATGGCAGACTACAAGCCATCCAGGCCTGTCCTGCCACTGAATACAACATGAAATGCCTGGGTTCATAACTAATGAGGTCAGATTGGAAGATCATTGAATCTCCACAGTGCAGAAGGAAGCCACCCAGCATTGAGGCCACATCAATAATGGTCCCACTCAAACCCCATCCCCACATCCCCACACATTTACCCCACCAATCTCCCTGACACTAAGAGACAATTTTAGCATGGCCAATCAACCTAACCCTCACATCTTTGGAGTGTGGGAGGAAACCGGAGAACCCGGAGGAAACCCATTCAGACACGGCGAGAACGTGCAAACTCCATAGATTTGGCATGTTTTCCCGCTGGCTGCTCCGATGGGAAACACTCACGTTCCCATCCCCACATATGCACTTGGGAGAATTCTCCCCAAAATGGGAGAATTCCATCCAGCATTACTCCTGCTTACAGGAGGTCAAGGAGAAAGTAAAAATTGTGTGGACTGGGAGGAAAATTCTAACCAATAACAGCTAGTGGAAGCCGATAAGAAAGGTATGTTTCTCTGTTTTATTTTACTTTAGAACATTGGAATTCCCAGATGCTTTTCACTTTTGTGGACAGAGCTTCAGTGAACACAAGGAAAATGTGACAGAGCTCAAGAGTGTCTACATTGCAAACACACAGTAATCTATGCCCAGCGAAGGCATTGGCCACTAAAGATACTGCAATTCAGAGCTAAATTCACTTTCGAAGAGCTGTCAAAACAGCCTGGATAACTGTCAACAGTTCCAGCTATCTTTAAAAATTCTGCAAATTGTTAAAAGATTACCATAAAATTTCTACCACTCAAGTGAAAGTGAAAGACCTCCTAACTGCATTTACTTTGTTCTGACATTACATCGAGCTGTGTTTTCTGGACCTCAATATTTCAGAACCAGATAAAAAAGCCATTAAAATGATAATTGCTCGAGGTAATGAAGGCCTCCACCAACTGAACAAGTCAGTTCTGTCGAAAACTATCTTAAAAACCCAGACAAAATATGGTTAGCATTCAAATATTAATTACAAGAAAGGCTCCATTTCAGATTACATCATTTGGAATTTATGGGTGGAATTCTCCCAAAAAAACTGACGAAGGGTGGAATTTTCCTGTCCCACCTGCCACGGGAATCATAGTGTGTGGGGCAGGACCATGCAAAGGTTCGTTGAGCTATGTCAGGATTTTCTGGTCTTGAGACAAGCGCAGCTGGAAAATCCCACCCTCAGTCATCTTTTGTGAGAGTGGTGAGTTGCGCACCGGTACTGGGGGTGGGGGAGTCTAAACACACCGATGAGCTTTGCTGCAGAGTCTTCGAACATCATTTTGCAAGGTTGCCCTGATCAACTCCCTTACCTCACGGACATCTAGACCGCACCCCCCCCCCCCCTCCACTCTCTCCCAATTCTCGGCATGTTCGCCCGCCCCCTCTTCAGCATGGCTCCTAACTGTTAGGGGTTGTGGGTTTTACTCAGAAAGTAAATATGTGGTTTGCACACAAAGATTCAAACTAACATACAACAGGTTTATTGAAAGAGATGTTCTCTGCTCGGCACAGAATACAAAACTGCAAGTAAAACAGCAACGACTGCAAACATCCGGATGACATTACCATCAACTCATGTGATCAGCTCTTAAAGCAACCTGTAACCCTCTTAACTATAGAACAGGTTGTATTAGGTATAAACATAAAATGGCACGACCATGCGACAAAACAGGTGCCAAATCAGAACAATACAACAACCAGAAGCACCAAGTCTTTCTAGTGAGAACAGAGCAAGATGCAACACCAACAAATCACCTATAACCAGCTTTCCAAAAACATGTGACAGCCTCCAGCAAAGATTACCATATTCAAGTCTAAGCAGATGAGCAAATTGCTGATACGTCTCAAAGACTTGTAAATTCATTGCTTCGTACAAAGGTTTATTCAGACACATCACTCATTTTATTTTTACTGTCATGTGAATATTTTGATTCTTGTAAAGGTAAACCTTTAGTTAGAACAAAAAAGGGGTTATTGTGATATGAGGCACATGTACCTTTAAGGATGCATATCTTAAGCCATCTCAACAGGACGTGATATATCAGTTCCATTACTTGTATTCCAGGGGCAAGCAGTAGCAGAAGCAGCCTCCTAGCTAACTGTATATGTATATCGTCTTATCTTCAAATAAAGAACTGATATTACTGTTTCACCAATCTCCATCATATGATTGTTACACTTACATCAAAGAGAAGAACGTAACATTGAGGCCAAGATTGACATGGGTTTGAAAGCTAAGTATCATTGCAGATCATCAGATACTTTATGGAACGCCAGGTTCCATACTTGTTGCTATGTAATATCTTCAAGGAATATAACCAATCAGTATGGAAGAAATATTATGGCATTTTTGGCTGTTCATGCAAAAGATTTCCTTTGAGATTTGGTGTGGGCCAATTATAGGCAGGTGGAAGCAAATGGCTCAAATGACCAGCACGGGCATCTTAGATGCTCTGCATTTTTAGTATTTGAAACAATGGTAGATGCCAACCAGCTGGAAGGACTCAGAACTGGGAGTGCCACCACACCATTGGGGCGGCACGGTGGCACAGTGATTAGCACTGCTGCCTCACACCATTAGGAACCAAGTTCTATTCCCAGCTGGGTCACTGTCTTTGCAGAGTCTGCACGTTCTCACCGTGTCTGCATGGGGTTTCCTCCGGGTGCTCCGGTTTCCTCTCACAGTCCAAAAGATGTGTTGGTTAGGTGCATTGGCCATGCTAAATTCTCTCTCAGCGTACCCGAACAGGCGCCTGAGTGTGGCGACGAGAGGACTTTGACAGTAACTTTATTGCTGTGTTAATGTAAGCCTACTTGTGACACTAATAAATACACTAAACCTAATACCAATACTGATCCAAAAATTGCACACACTTGCAGGCCAAACCAAAAGGCCAATGATGGGTGACTGAGGTTCATGAGAACAGAATGGTGGTGTTTTTTTCCAGAAACACATTGGCTGACTGGAAAATTGATTGGAGAAGATCATGACTCCTCCCCAAACACTCCCTTGGCATCACCACTGATTTGGAATTATGCTTTTGCCATCTCTTTATGAAGGAACGTGTCAGCCTTTTCTGCTCCTGAGATCAAGCTAATGAGAAAGTTAACCACTCCTTGGAGCTACAATCTGCCTCCACATCCTAACTATATTGTCTTCTTTTTTATATTGTTCCAGCTCCTTCAACCAACTGACCAGCAAATTAATTATCTATTTTTCAGAAACAAAGTACATCAGCCATAAGAAGGAGATTTCAACATTTGGCTGTTATGTTCCTTTCTCAAATCAAGTAAACTTTGTTTAAAGTGATACACATTTCCTTTTCATTACCTGATGCCTTCCCCGCTAATTAGTTAGATCCATATTCATGCTACTGGAAAAAATCCCACCATTTGCGATGCTTCTTATATCATTAGCAGTCACTGCCTCTGGGTATTTGCCTCACAAAAAGCTGGCAAGCAATGTTGAACACTGCTCTTGATTATATTTTGCCACAAAATAAAAGTGACATCCAGCAACATATCACAACACAACAGATAACAGAACATAATTGGAGTCACGAGAACATTACAGAGAAGTAAAATCTTAATGGCGCTTTTTTTTTAACCATTCCTAATCTAGAGGCCTTTGAAATAATGCCTCAAATATTGAATAATATAGCCAAATTGGCCTGATTTGTTTGCTCTTGTTCTTTTGGATCTTGAGGATGCTGGATATGTGGGAGAATCATAAAATCAAAGAATCCCTACAGTGCAGAAGACGACCATTCAGCTCATCGAGCTTGCACCGACAACAATCGTGCCAAGCCTTATCCCCGTAATGCCACATATTTACCCTGCTAGTCCATCTGACATCAATGGGCAATTTAACATGGCCAAACCACCCAGCCAACACATCTCTGGACTGTGGGAGGAAACTGGAGTATCCGGAGGAAACCCACGCAAACATGAACGGCACGGTAGCACAGTGGTTAGCACTGCTGCTTCACAGCTCCAGGGACCTGGGTTTGATTCTCTGGCTTGGGTCACTGTCTGTATGGAGTTTGCACATTCTCCTCGTGTCTGCGTGGGTTTCCTCCGGACGCTCCGGTTTCCTCCCACAGTCCAAAGATGTGCGGGTTAGGTTGATCGGCCATGCTAAAAATTGCCCTTAGTGTCCTGAGATGTGTAGGTTAGAGGGATTAGTGGGTGGATATGGGGGTAGGGCCTGGGTGGGATTATGGTCGGTGCAGAATCGATGGGCCGAATGGCCTCTTTCTGTACTGTAGGGATTCTATGATGAGGAGAACGTGTAAACTGCACACAGACAGTCACCCGAGGTTGAAATGGAACCCAAGTCCCTGGCGCTGTGAGGTAGCAGTGCTAACCACTGTGCCGCCCTTGAGAGTTTGAAGTTTTCCCCAGTTTGCTTTTTGCACTCAAATTACAAAATGTTAATGAATTACATATATATTTTTTCTCCAAGTAGCACCTTGCTCTTCTAATTATTGCTGGCATGTCGCATTACTTGGGTGAAAAGCTGTGTGATGTAATTATAAAGAATGTTATAATTAACTTCACGTGTCTACAGCAGTAACTCTGCACAATTGTTCTTTTTTAAACCAAATTGACATGTATTTCATTGAATTGTCACATGATCATTCTTTTGGGTTTTTAACCAATATTTTTTCACAGGTTCATCACAGAAAACGTACAACACCTAAGGAAACATTTCATCTATCATGCGCGTGCCAACAGGGAAGAACCCAACTTAATCCCACCTTCCTGCACTAGACCTGCAGCCTTCTGGTTCACAGCCCTTTCAAAAATGAACCCTTACACAATATAAACTGACGTATGTGATTACCTCCTTTTGGCTCAGTATAGTGAACCCAGGTTCAAATACAACCTTAGGTTTAATGGAAAAACCATGTTCCTTCGCATCGTTATTTGGCTTTGAAAGGTGGCAGAATAAACCTTTTAATTAGACTACTGCTTAAAGCATAAGCTTTTCAAATTCATGGCAGTAAATAAATAGTTAAGCAGTAAAAAATACAAACTGTAGATTTATAGTGGTCACAATTCTCTGACCGTTCATGGCGGCGGGATTCTCTGGTCCTGCCGGCGGCACACCCGTCCTGCCGGTTTCCCAGCGGCATGTGGTGGCTTCAATGGGAATTCCCAGTGACAGTGGTGGGATCAAAAGATCTCGCTACCAGTGAATGGCACACTGCATCTCTCTAACTACAAAAACACTGAGGGGAGGCCAGAGAACCTCACCTAGTAAGTACAAGCTTTACTGTTTTTCCATTGATTTGTGCAAAGTGACAGGTGCATTTGCAATTAACATAGAAACATAGGAACCCTACAGTGCAGAAGGAGGCCATTTGGCTCATCAAGTCTGCGCCGACAACAATCCCACCCCAGGCCTTATCCACGCTTAGTTACCCTGCTAATCTCTCTAACCTATCACATCCCACCACGCTAAGGGTTAATTTAGCATGTCCAATGAACATAAATCTTTGGACTCTGGGAGGAAACCGGAGCACCCAGAGGAAACGCACACAAACACGGGGAGAATGTGCAAACTCCACACAGACGGTGAACCAAGTCAGGAATCGAACCCAGGTCCCTGCAGCTGTGGGGCAGCAGTGCTAACCATTGTGCCACCGTGCCGCCCTGTGCTCACACGCACTATAAAATGGAGGCACCAAAACTTTCTGCCCATAGCCTTCCATAATATATTATTGCTGTCCCTACTGAACAGTGAGATAAGTTGCCAAAGCATTTTGTCATTCATTCATCTGGACATGCACAAGAGCACTGAACTTCAAAGTCTTTTTGGCGATTTTAAAGAACTGTTGACTTCAATTCAGCCTGGGATGTGCTTTTCAAAAATTAATGAGAAGGAAGTGAATAAAAGCAGGAAAGGAAAGAAAGTCCTCTGTTTTTTAATTCAAAATTGGAAAGAAGGCACCTCCTGTCTTGAAACACGATAAACAAACCGCCATTCAAAAAAACCTGTTCAAAACGCTACAATTCTATTAACTGCTCATAAAACTGTCATACAAAGTTAACATTCCAGCTGCTTAAACCCTCCCTACTGAGCTGATTCCCTTAGTGGGGCTTGGACCTCAGCAAAGCATTCATAATGATATTCCATTCCTACAGACATCAATGCAATGGTGTCTTTGAAGATGCCTGAAAAGATAGACATTTGTTCAAAGGCTCAACAGCTAGACATAAATTTAAAGTTCACAAACATCTTTTCAGCTATTTCAAAGGCTCAACAGACTAAATCAAAGTAAAAATCAAAGCACGGGATCCAAGTGACAAATTAATATCTGATTTTCAATGCTGTCAATCTCAGAAGAGCGTTTTATCAACTGGAGATAGTATACTAATGCATCTGAACACTCACACAATGTTGCCCAATTTATTTGTCACCTTTTTTGTAATGAACAGAGCTTTGTGATCAATAATTGCATTAAAAAATGATCTCAGCAGGCAGCATCTAATTATGTTTGAAGCTGGCAGAACCATTTGAATCTACCAGTCAAAGAAAATCCAAACTAGCTTTCTTTATTGTTCACAATGTCTCTGATGTACTGCGTACCTTGGCTCCTAACAAATTAGCAGAGATGGGGGTCCAAAATGTTGCTGAAACGTGTGAAGTATTGCCAAAACCTTCTGTCCTGCATTCATCAGGACATCACAAGAATGCCAAGCTTCAAATGCACACAAAGCAAAACACCTACTATTAGTGACTGCAATAGGTCAACACTTAACAGGCCAATCCTGAGTGGATTATGAATAACCAAGTTAAGATAATCAATTGAGCCTGTCACATGCTGATTTATGCTTGCTGGAAGTTTCATACATCCACACTCAAGGGCCCATTCTGCAAACAAAAGAAACATGTTCAAGCGCTGTACTTGGAAATTTGTGGAACCTATAGTTCTCTGTTGCTTTCAGCCAGAGTTGACTTGCCAACCAATCAATACTCTTTTTTTCCTTTCATATAAATTAAAGTGTTTGTTAGAAGTTTGACATTCTTGCATTTGTCCCGATCAATGCACGATAAAAAGCTTCAGTAACATGCTTCTCTTTTCAGCAATGTTCAAGTTCTGCACTATCAAGGGTTTTAAATGCTGACCCATTCATGGAGTTAGCAAAGTAGGGATTCATTCATCTGGACATGCACAAGAGCACTGAACGTCAAGCCTTTTTGGTGATTTTAAAGAACTGTTGACTTCAATTCAGCCTGGGGTGTACTTTTCAAAAATTAATGAGAAGGAAGTGAATAAAAGCAGGAAAGGAAAGAAAGTCCTCTGTATTTTAATTTAAGTTCAAGTGGCAATGATATTCACACTTATTCTGGGGCCGTAAAACTCCCAAAGGCTGAGATTGGGGGGCGGGAATCCCACAATTGGGTTCTGCCTGCCATTTTGAACACCCCCTCCCCTCAACCTCTGTGTTGACATGGACAGAGATCTGAACATCTGACTTCCTATCCCTTATATAGGAGGTCAGTTGGCTAGATGAGGAGATGCCGTTCGGAATGGTGCCAGCAGCATGGGTTTGATTCCTGTTCCGGCTGATATAGACCTAGGACCTACCTCCTCGCTCTGCCTCAAAGTGGAAGGTAACTGCAAACCACCACTGACAAAAACTGCCAAGGAAACAGCTCAGGGTGAAGCACCCGGAGACAATGAAACAAAGATCTGCCTTTGGAAAAGCACACATGACATGTCTTATTTACAATCTCTTACAGCTTGCTACTCCTTTCAAGCTAAAAGGCCTGTTACTGGCCCACCAGTTCTTAATTAGATGGCAAAACTGTCTCCTTCCTTGAAAATTCCCATAATTAATTGTCTTCCACCTCTGTTGCCCAACCCTATGAGGAAAATCCAGCCATTAGAATCTGTTCCCCTTCCACCTTCATTCTAATCTCCAGCAACGGTGAGGATCTCATTGTCTTTGTCATTAAAATTTAGACCATCCTTACTCTTCCCCACAACTTTTTCTATTCCACTATCTCAAGCCGCCACCCAGGCTATCACCTGTACTAGCCCTGAATCTCTCTATTTCACTTCCATCTCCTATCACGCCATCTGAGCTCCTCTCATCCATAAGACCCAACTCTTGCTCTCCTGACCTCAGAGCAACTAAACTTCTGATCACTTAATTCCCCTTCCTGACCCCCATGCGAACTGGTAAAGGAAACAATTTCCTCTCTTTAGATACTATCCCCTGCCTTTGTCAAACTGTCATCATCACCTCCTCCTTGAAAACCCTCGACACCTCTGCCCCTGCAAACAATTCCTCAGCATGAAACTTATTTTCTTCTCCAGGATGTGCGAAAAGCAAAATACTGCTGATGCTGGAATCTGAAACAAAAACAGAAAATGTTGGAAAAGCTCAGTAGATCTGACAGCATCTGTAGAGAGAGAACAGAGCTAATGTTTTGAGTCAGGAAGGCTCAAAATGTTGGCTCTATTCTCGCCTGATGAAGGGTCAGCGCTCCGAAGGCTCGTGATTCCAAATAAACCTGTTGGGCTTTAACCTGGTGTTGTAAGACTTCTTACCATTCAATCGTTGGAGAAGACCTCCAGCAATGGCTTTCTTCCTCACCCTTACAGGTTTATCTCTGGAATCATTAAAGGTTATATCCCTCCAGCCCACCTCCACCCCTCTACCTCCACCATATGTTGGGGATAAAATCAGCAGACACATAGTGAGCTATCTCATCTATAATGACAACATCTGGCTCTATCTCTCCACCATCTTTCCTTGCTGTTAAAAACTTTGATCTGAATTCCAGTCTTGGGTGACCCACAACTTTCTTTAGGTTAACACTGAGTGATCAAAGTCATCCTTTCATTGATTTGTGGCATTAACCCAGCCACGAACTCTGTAGCCTTGCTACTAATTCTATCATCCTCCTCAGCCAATTAATCAAGTTGAATCCAGGCTGTTCACAAACTTGGCATCCGAAACAGAATCAGAGCTCCCACCTCACATTTTCTCCTTAGCTAAACCAGCCTCCACAGCCACCCCAAACATAGTACATCTGCTGCTGAAACCCTCACCTCCATCATTTGTCTGTTCTTCTGGCCAGTCTCCCATCCTCCATCTGCCAATAATTTCAGCTGATCCAAAACTCTGGTCACTTATCCAACACCATATTGCCCTGCTGATTGAAAACCCCTGTCCTCACTCATCTACACTAGCTCCTGGTCATCAAAATCTCCAATTTAAAGTATTCTTTCTCATGCTCATAATCTTTAATGGTCTTATTTTGTCTCCATCTGTGTGCCCTGCTGCAGCACTATTATATTAACAGTGTTTTAAAGATGAGTGTGCACTGAATGGTGTCATAATGGCCAAGCACATCAAGACTTATCGGGTGGGTTTTTCGGCCACGCCTGCCCCAAAACCAGAAAATCCTGCCCGAGGTCAACGGACATTTGCAACAGAAAAACATGCTGGTTAGATGCATCGGCCATGCTAAATTCCCCCTCAGTGTACTCGAACAGGTGCCGGAATGTGGCGACTAGGGGATTTTCACAGTAACTTCATTGCAGTATTAGTGAGGGCCCACTTGTGACACTAATAAATAAACTTAAAAAAACTTTTTCAGAGCTCTTTCTAATGTTTAAAAGCCTTTGTATTCAAGATTCAGACAACTTAGAAAATATTACGTAAAAAAGGAACGAATGACAGCCATGGCTCAGTTGGTATGTGTCTTGCCTGAATAAGAAGGTTGGGGGTTCAAGTCCAAAGAAATGTAAGCCGATATTCCCAGTGCAGTACTTCAGGGAGAACTGCACTGTAAGAGTGCCATCTTTCAGATGAGACATTAAACAAATACTCTCTTGGGTGGATGTAAATAATCCTACAGTGCAATTTCGAAGAAGAGCTGGGAAGTTATCCCTTGTATCCTTCGATATTTATCCCTTAACTAACAACATTCATTATCTGATCATTACTACATTGTTGTTTGCATGAGCTTTTCATATTTTTTGGTTGTAAAGTGCTTTGGAGTGTACTGAGGTCATGAGAAGCACTATATAAATGCAAGTCTTCCTTTTAAATAAAGGCTTCCAGAACCAATGAGTCCTCTGTATGTTAACGTATAGTGCAACTTCACTGGTTGCAGTGAAGAAAATTATTCAGTGGAGAAAATTATTTTCTGAAGTGACCTTTTTTGATCATTTTAAATGTTCAATTGTGGTGGGAATCTTCTATTCTGATCGTGCATGTCCACTGTTCTTTTTACACAGTGATAGGTACAGCAACAGTGTTCAAATTGTGCTATAAATTTGCCAACATGAACAAAGTGAAGTATTGGTCAAAAACAAATAGAAATAAATTGATGAATAAAGGAAAGTGCCCCACAACTCACCAAACATGAAAATCAATGCAAATAACACTTACATCTTACTTTGGAGAAACTGTAAATTAAGAAGATGAAAGCATGCAGAGTTAAGAAGCAATACAATGTTCTCATAGTTGCCACACCACGTACCAAAATTGGGGCCTTAAAATCACAGAGACCGCATTAATTTTAATAAAGCTCATAAAAGCCCAAGTGTAATAATATTTAAATGTTTTTGTTCATAATTAAAGGGAACCCCGAGCTATGCGCAGTTAGTTTTATGGAAATGTTTATTATCCATTACTTGTTAAAATAAATCCAAGAAGAAAGGCCAATATTTAAAATAAGGAGCCAAATCGTATGATATTAACCGAAGAGAGAGACCAAGCACTTCTGTAAAAAAGACAAATGGTAGTCCAGCTCGGAAAACACTGTCAGCTTAAGCTGCCTTGATTGATGAAGTTTCCTATAAAGAATAAGCAAAGGAACTTGCGAAACAACAAAATGATTTCCAAGCACAATTTGCTTTAGTATCAAATGACGAGGACTCTCAGGCAATGAATATCATGATTAAGTTTGATCACATCAATATAAAAATAACCTCATCAACTAAAAGATGCAGATCAGCAATTTTGACACTATTTGTTGGGTTGGAATAGGAACATAGTAAATAGCAGCAGAGCAGTCCATTCGACCCCTCAAACCTGCACCACCATTCAAATAAATAATGGTTACCCTTATAACTTAATGTAATTTTCCTGCACTATCCCTGTTTCCCTTGATTCCTTTAATATATTAATTCCTCTTGATTTCTATCCCAAACATGTTCAATGTCTGAGCCTCCACAGTTGTCTTGGGCAGAGAATTTAAATAATTCAGCACTTTCAGAGTGAAGAAATTCCTCCTCAACTCGGTCTAAAATTGCCCACCCTTTATTGTGAGACGATGCCCCCTGACTCTGGACACCCCCAGTCAGGAGAAAACACCCTTCCTGTTTCTACCCTGATGAGCCTTTAAAAATGTTAAAGTTTGAATGAGATTGGTTCTTATTCTTCTAAATTGAATCATAGAATACCTATAGTGCAGAAGGAGGCCATTCAGCCCATCAAGCCTGCACTGACAACAATCCCACCCCGTAACCTCATGTATTTACCCTCCTAATGCTTTGACACTAAGGGGCAATTTAGCATGGCCAATCAACCTAACCCATATATTTTTGAACTGTAGGAAGAAACCAGAGCACCTAAAGGAAGCCCACGTAGCCAGGGGAAGAATGTGCAAACTCCACACAGACAATCACCCGAGGCTGGAATTGAACCTGGGTCACTGGTGCTACGAGGCAGCAGTGCTAACCACAGTGCCACCATGCACACTATAACACAGGCCAAGTTTCCTCAATCACAACTCACAGGACAATCCCGCCATCCCAGGAGTCAGTCTGGTGAAAATTTGCTGCACTCCCGCTATGGCAAGTATATCATTTCCGGGGTATGGAGATCAAAACCGTGCGCAATAGTCTCGGTACAATCTCACCAAGTTTCTATACCAGTGATGAGCAACATAGGCTTGTAAGTGGGCCGCTTGAATGGCCCTCCTTCATCTCTGTGGGCTGCAGGATTGAAATCAGGCTTCTTCCCTAATCAAGACTATATGAATATAATTAAATACATTTAATATACGCCAAATATTTCATAACGAGTTACAGAAAATGCTCAATAATTTATATATTAATAGAATTATCAACTTCAAATGGTAAAAGCAAATGAAATATTTACACTTTGGACACAGAGGGAGTGCATGGTTCTCACACTCAATATTGCACACAGTCAGCATGCACCTCATTTCACTTGCCCTAGTTTTACATGGATATCACTTCAGGCAAACCAATAGGAAAAAAAACTACATGGACAGAAATCAGCCTTAAAGGGCCATGGAACTGGGTGGCAGGAATAAATTGGCATGGAGGCCTCAGTTTAGCTTGGATGGGGCATGTGTTGATGTGAAGGTATTTGAAGGGTGGAGCTGGAGGGCTATTTATCTTTTTCTATTCTTTTTTAAACTTTGATATAGTGCCTGTGTACAAAGGCAAGCCTTTTTCCCAGTCTAATCCCAGTCCTGGGAATTCTCCCTGCTCTATGCACCTGTTAGCAGATGAAAGCCTCGGCCAGAATGTTCTAAAGCATTTAATGGGATGTGCTAAGTAAATCAAACCTCACAAACAAATTACCAGAGCCTGATGTTGATTAAATTAACCTTCAGCTGTCTTTAATGAAATGAGCATTAGACATAATTGTTTAAATTCCTTGTGTAAATGCTGAAACTTGGGTGGGGGGGGGGGGGGGGGGGGGGGTGGGGGGTGGTGGGGGGAGAGGAAGCAGGAGAAGAAAACACATACGTTTGGTACTATTTTTGTGTTCTTTTGTGGTTTTACTTCTTTTGCTTTTGGCTGCCTAATAACACAAGTCTTGATGTTTCTGTTGCCTTAGGATCTTTCCATTGGAAAATGCAGTACATGGGGGCCTTTTGCTCAGGATATCAAACTCTGCAAGGTTTGGTTGCACTTTTGAAGTATGGCTACATCTAATTCAGAATTGGCAAGTAAATATACCTCAGCATAAAACACTTAGGAGGATAGTGAAAGAAGAAAGAAATAATAATTGTCATAGTGCGAAAATATAAGAGTTTAAATAGAGCTGAGATGAAGATTGTTGACAAAGAAAAACATGGATTGGTAACACTAGCAAGATAATTGTTATAATTCATTCAGAAACTCCAAGGTGTTTTATGAAGTCAGCCTAGACCATATGTTTTGCATTTTGCATGGGTAAGCATAAGGGAGGGGGATTCTCCCAAAAATATTCGAAGTGCTGAATTCGCGTGAAAACTGGAGTAATGCCCGCCAATTTCTTCAGCGTGATTTTCAGAATGAATCTCCGACACTAAAAATCAGCGTATTAATGCTCGAATTATATGGTAGGATATTTCGACCTACCAATATGTAATGACCCACATTGCTCTTCTCTTGTAGATTTCAACAGGACCGTTCACTCCATGACACTCTGATCCACTTCTCCAGCACCTCCAATGGCAACTCTCCTGATAAGGGTATCTTTTCAGACAAAGATGATGCGATGTATTTGTCCTTTCACCTGCTCCCATTGGGGCAAAATTCTACTTGTGAAAAAATCAACAAGCAACCACTGGAAATCGACAATTCCCTTAATCCCCTGAATTTGCTGGCTGATTTACACATTAATAACAGCACTCGACATCCATATTCTGTTACTTTTATTCTGAATATTCTTTGATATTTCAGAGTGACGAAAGTTTCACATCTGAACTGCAGTTTGTATTTGTGCCATGTTGCCATGTGTGATAAGCAGTTATTGGTCGATTGGATTGGATAAGTGGTCTGAATGGGACACAAGGGAATCAGTGTTTGATTCTGAAGAAACCCATGTAGCATGCATTTTGAAGCAGTTACTTGAAATACTTTAAGCCTAAAAGTTTTGAACAGTTTCCTATCTGCTTTAGCTTGTAGTGCAGTGTATGGAGCTGAGTGCGCCCAGGTTTGATGGACTAGTCAAGTGTTCTATTTTGGTGAGCACAACACTCCTTTGCTAAGTATCCTGTAGCATCAGCTCTAGCTTTGATTTTGATTTGATTTGATTTATTATTGTCACATGTATTAACATACAGTGAAAAGTATTGTTTCTTGCACGCTTTATACAGACAAAGCATACCGTTCATAGAGAAGGAAACGGGAATGTGCAGAATGTAGTGTCATAGTCATATCTAGAGAAAGATCAACTTAATGCAAGGTAGGTCCATTCAAAAGTCTGACAGCAGCAAGGAAGAAGCTGTTCTTGAGTCGGTTGGTACGTGATCTCAGACTTTTGTATCTTTTTCCCAACGGAAAAAGGTGGAAGAGAGAATATCCAGGGTGCGTGGCGTCCTTAATTATGCTGGCTGCTTTGCCGAGGCAGCGGGAAGTGTAGACAGAGTCAATGGAACGGAGCAGTGAATGGGGACGAAGTCCCCAATTTTCAAGAATTCTCAATCACAAACCTCTTCTGTCCCTGTCCCAGGCCAGCATGTCACAGTTTAACTGTTTGGCGGAGGTATTCATCTTTGACTGCTAGAGATGCCCGATTGCTGTTCAAAGCAGTCTGCCAACCAGATAAAAGGCTGCATGAATTACACACAAATGATACAAAATTCTCAAATTACAGAAGTAAACAACCACGCAGGTGTCACTACGCAAAATGACTTGCAATGCACCGTTCAGTCTGAGTCCCAATATAGACCAACAATATGTCACAACTGTCGTGCGAAAAAAAATCCCTTCTCATTTACGATATTCTGCTCAAGTTAACACAAAATTATTGTCTTGTTGTGCTGTAACTCGCACAGCAACACTTCTTGTTTTTCTGAGATCCGCCAGTCTACCTCTATTGAAAGTCTGCCAATTGCTATTGCTTCAGTGCATTTCCTGCAGAAATCAAAGAGCGTATTAAAGGAAGGGGGATAAAGAATCTTTAATTCTCGACAAACTTCTTTTTTTTGAATGTGACTTTCCTTCAGGTTTAACGGCTGACATATGTATGCTACTTCTTTCACATTTGTTTATAGCAATACTATAATTTTCAATGGAGGTTTAGAAACAAGACTGGCAGTCCTTAAAAATACCCAAAGCTAACGTAAAAAAAATCACATTAAGAAGATGGTTCATCTTTGAAACAACTTGAACAGCTTTTAGAGTATGTTCTAATCCCTGTTCTGCAAGACAAAGATACTCGGGTTGAGCTCTATTATATCTGAAAGGTGAATAGCACTATCACTGGCAAAACAAGCTTCACTTTTTCTCCGGTGACATAGCTTACCCCAAGACCACTGAAGACTTAAGTCAATCTGACAGCTCTGAATTAGACAAGCCTGAATTGGACAGATACTTTTCACAAGGCCAACAACTCCACCATAATCCCAAACCATCATCAAATAGATGAGCAAGCAAGTCACACATGTAGTCAGAAAAAACAGACAAGGTAAAACCTGTTGACTTTTTTTTTTGCCTGTCGAATGATGTTCCTGTATAGACATATTTTGCTTCTCCACTATGCTAATGCCCATTTGAACTCTAACATCACTTCAGCTGTTGGACAAAATACGCACCATCAACTCCACAATTTGGAGTCCAGTGTGTGTGTGTGTTTCGATTCCAACACAGATGCATGCCAATTTTACTGCATGACCAGATGACCCAAAGTTACTGAATTAGTTGCCCATGGCAACATTCTCAATGTTAACTTGTCTTCTTCTTTGGTAGCCCCTCAGGGTTGAGATCGATTTGCTTCCACTCTGGGGAGGTGGGTTGAATAGTCCAATCCTGGAGCCGCAGACTCTGCCACAGGTTTGGCAAGTGGTGTTTGATGAAGTGGGTGGGTGGGACGCTCTGGATTCTCCGCATTCGTTCTGCTGTATACGCGTGGCCTCCAGGTGCTCCACCCAGTGACGCTCGAGGTGATTAGCACCTTCGCGGACGCTTCGTCTCCAGTTTGTTCGTTCTAAGGCAAGCAATTCCCATGTGTCAATGGGGATGTTGCATTTATTTAAAGAAGCTTTCAGAGTGTCCTGGTAGTGTTTCTTCTGTCCTCCCAGTGATCACTTGCTATTTCAGTGCTTAGAATAGAACACTTGTTTCATAAGTCTTGTATCGGATGTGTGAATTATGTGGCTGGTCGGGCATGACCAGTCTCTCGATACTGGGGATATTGGCCTGGGAGAGGATGCTCATGTTAGTATGCCTATCTTGCCAGTGGATTTGCAGGATTTTGCAGAGGCTCTATTGATGATATCTCTAAAGGGATTTGAGGCGACCTGTAGTCAGGATCCGTAGACTTCAAAGTAACTCAAATGAGCAATTAACAGGTTGTGGTTAAATGGTTTGAATAGAATATAAAGCTACCTTTACTCAAGAATCACAATGCTATTTTGGAGTATTTTCCTCACTTTATTCAATGATGAAAAGAAACATGTTGGGGGTGATTCTCCCCCCAAAAATTGAAGTGTTGAATTTGTGTAAAAACTGGAGTAAATCATGCTGTTTTTTTCAGTGGGAGTTTTAAAATGAATATTCCACACTCTGTGCACTGCAGACAGCACTCGCGTGGACCATGCTGAAAATCAGTGGGCGGCACTTCTAGCATGATTCACGCAAAAAATCAGGGGGCAGGGCCTATTCCCTGATAGAGCAGTCCCTGACAGCGCGTAACTGTGAGTATAAAACTAACTTACCTCGGGGATCCGCGGCCTAGTCTATGGGGAGCGGTCGGAGGGCGGAGCAGAGCGTAACTGTGAGTACAAAACTAACTTAACAGTGAAGGTGATTGGCGGTTGCAGATAACATTTGCATAAGTGTAGTCACTGTGACCAGAAGGTGGTTTGTAGAGGAGCTGCTGTGAGGGGACAGTTAAACCCCAAACACTACTTCAATGTTTCCCTCCCTCTCTCCTCCTCTAACCAAAACAAAAGTTGGCAGGAGGACCACAAGCAAGGGAGAGGTGAGTTGCAATTCTTTTATCCGTATAAGGGCAATAAAGCAGCTTGGGCAGTGGTATGCTCCTCCTGCCAGATGTGGGCAATAAGGGAGCAATCTAGTCTTCCTGACAACTTTGTCTGCAGGAAGTGTGTCCAGTTGCAGCTCCTCACAGACCGCACTGTTCGGTTGGAGCGGCAGGTGGATGCACTGCGGAGCATACAGGAGGCAGAGAGTGTGATAGACACTAATTACAGGGAGGTTGTTACACCACAGCTTCAGACAGGTAGATGGGTGACTGCCAGGAGAGGCAGGCGGGTGGTGCAGGAGTCTCCTCTGTCTATTCCCCTTTCAAACAGGTATACCATTTTGGATGCTGTTGAGGGGGATAGCCTGTCAGGGGGAGATACCAGCAGCAGCCAGGCCTGTGACACCACAGCTGGTTCAGCTGTGGGACAGGGTCGGGCAAAGAGCAAGCAAGCAGAAGTAATAGAGGACTCGCTAGTTAGAGGCGTTTCTGTGGCCGCAATCGAGGCTCCAGGATGGTGTGTTGCCTCCCTGGTGCCAGGGTCAAGGACGTCTCTGAGCGATTGCAGGACATTCTTAAGGAGGAAGGTGAGCAGCCAGAGGTCGTTGTACATATTGGTACCAACGACACAGGTAGGAAAAGGGATGACGTCCTGAAATGTGAATATAGAGAGTTAGGCAGAAGGCTAACGTGCAGGACCTCGAAGGTAGTAATTTCAGGACTACTACCGGTACCACGTGCTAGTGGGAGTATGAATAGGAGGATTAGGCAGATGAATGCCTGGCTTGAGAGCTGGTGCAGGGGGCAGGGATTTAGATTTTTGGATCATTGGGATCTTTTCTGGGGAAGGGCTGACCTGTTCAAGAGGGACGGGTTACATTTGAACTGGAGGGGGGCTAACATCCTGGCGGGGAGATTTGCTAGAGCCACTCAGGAGGGTTTAAACTAGTTTGGCAGGGGGGTGGGATCCAAAACAGTAGGGAGACAGAAGAGAAGTTTGAGGACAGCACGGAAGTTAAAAAGAGCACATTAATTAGTAATCCTAGTACCAGACAGATCAGACAGAAGCAAGACAGAGAGCAAGGGAAGTCCAGATTAAACTGCATTTATTTCAATGCAAGAGGCCCGACGGGCAAGGCAGATGAACTCAGGGCATTGATGGGTACGTGGGACTGGGATATTAGACAATTACTGAAACATGGCTAAGGGAGGGACAGGACTGGCAGCTCAATGTTCCAGGGTACAGATGCTATAGGAAAGATAGAACAGGAGGCAAGAGAGGAGGGGGAGTTGCACTTTTGATTAGGGAAAGCATCACGGCCGTACTGAGAGGGGATATATCCGAGGATTTGCCCACTGAGTCTATATGGGTAGAACTGAGAAATAAGAAGAGGGAAATCACTTTGACAGGGTTGTACTATAGGCCCCCAAATAGTCAGCGGGAAATTGAGGAGCAAATATGTAAGGAGATTACAGATAGCTCCAAGAAAAATAGGGTGGTAATAGTCGGAGATTTTAATTTTCCCAACATTGACTGGGACAGCCATAGTATTAGAGGGTTGGATGGAGAGAAATTTGTTGAGTGTATTCAGGAGGAATTTCTCTTTCAGTATGTGGATGGTCTGACCTCCTCTTGGGAAATAAGGAAGGGCAGGTGACAGAAGTGTTAGTGAGGGATCACTTTGGGACCAGTGACCATAATTCTACCAGTTTTAAGATAGATATGGAGGATGATAGGTCTGTCCCAAAAGTTAATATTCTAAATTGGGGCAAGGCCAATTTTGATGGTATCAGGCAGGAACTTTCAAAAGTTAATTGGGGGAGTCTGTGGGAAGGAAAAGGGACGTCTGGTAAGTGGCATGCTTTCAAAAGTGTGTTAACCAGGGTTCAGGGTAAACACATTCCTCTTAGAGTGAAGGGCAAGGCTGGCAGAATTCGGGAACCCTGGATGACTCGGGATATTGAGGCCCTGGTCAAGAAGAAGAAAGAGGCACATGACGTGCATAGGCAGCTGGGATCAAGTGAATCTCGAAGAGTATAGGGGGTGTAGGAGTAGAGTTAAGAGAGAAATCAGGAGGGCAAAAAGGGGACATGAAATTGTTTTGGCAGATAAGGCAAAGGAGAATCCAAAGAGCTTCTACAAATACATAAAGGGCACAAGGTAGAGAGTAGGGCCTCTTAAGGGTCAACAAGGTAATCTATGTGTGGATCCACAAGAGATGGGTGAGATGCTAAATGAATATTTCTCTTCAGTATTTACTGTTGAGAAAAGCCTGGATGTTAGGGAACTTGGGGAAATAAATATTGATGTCTTGAGGAGTGTACATATTCCAGAGAAGAGGTGCTGGAAGTCTTAGAGCGCATCAAGGTAGATAAATCTGCGGGACCTGATGAGGTATATCCCAGGACATTGTGGGAGGCGGGGGAGGAAATTGCGGGTCCCCTAGCCGAGATATTTGAATCATCGATAGTCACGGGTGAGGTGCCTGAAGATTGGAGAGTGGCAAATGTTGTGCCGTTGTTTAAAAATGGCGCAGGGAAAAGCCTGGGAACTACAGGCCAGTGAGCCTCACATCTGTGATGGGTAAATTGTTGGAAGGTATTTTGAGAGACAGGATCTACAGGCATTTAGGGATGCAAGGACTGATTAGGGACAGTCAGCATGGCTTTGTGAATGGAAAATCATGTCTCACAAATTTAATTGAGTTTTTTGAAGGGGTAACCAAGAAGGTAGATGAGGGCAGTGCAGTTGATATTGTCTACATGGACTTTAGCAAGGCCTTTGACAAGGTACCGCATGGTAGGTTGCTGCATAAAGTTAAATCTCACGGGATCCAGGGTGAGGTATCTGAATGGATACAAAATTGGCTTCTTGACAGAAGCCAGAGGGTGGTTGTTGAGAGTTGATTTTCAAACTGGAGGCCTGTGACCAGCGGTGTGCCTCAGGGATCAGTGCTGGGCCCACTGTTATTTGTCATTTATATTAATGTTTTGGATGAGAATGTAGGGGGTATGGTTAGTAAGTTTGCAGATGACACCAAGATTGGTGGCATGGTGGACAGTGAGGAAGGTTATCTCCAATTGCAGCGGGATCTTGATCAATTGGGCCAGTGGGCTGACGACTGGCAGATGGAGTTTAATTTAGACAAATGCGACGTAATGCATTTTGGTAGATTGAACCAGGGCAGGACTTAGAACATAGAACAGAACAGCACAGAACAGGCCCTTCGGCCCACGTTGTTGTGCCGAGCTTTATCTGAAACCAAGATCAAGCTATCCTACTCCCTATCATCCTGGTGTGCTCCATGTGCCTATCCAATAACCGCTTAAATGTTCCTAAAGTGTCTGACTCCACTATCACTGCAGGCAGTCCATTCCACACCCCAACCACTCTCTGAGTAAAGAACCTACCTCTGATATCCTTTCTATATCTCCCACCATGAACTCTATAGTTATGCCCCCTTGTAATAGCTCCATCCACCCGAGGAAATAGTCTTTGAACGTTCACTCTATCTATCCCCTTCATCATTTTATAAACCTCTATTCAGTCTCCCCTCAACCTCCTCTGCTTCAGAGAGAACAGCCTTAGCTCCTTCAACCGTTCCTCATAAGACCTACCCTCCAAACCAGGCAGCATCCTGGTAAATCTCCTCTGCACTCTTTCCAGCACTTCCACATCCTTCTTATAGTGAGGTGACCAGAACTGCACACAATATTCCAAATGTGGTCTCACCAAGGTCCTGTACAGTTGCAGCATAACCCCACGGCTCTTAAACTCCAACCCCCTGTTAATAAAAGCTAACACACTATAGGCCTTCTTCACAGCTCTATCCACTTGAGTGGCAACCTTCAGAGATCTGTGGATATGGACCCCAAGATCTCTCTGTTCCTCCACAGTCTTTAGAACCCTACCTTTGACCCTGTAAGCCACATTTAAATTAGTCCTACCAAAATGAATCACCTCACATTTATCAGCTTTAAACTCCATCTGCCATTTTTCAGCCCAGCTTTGCATCCTATCTATATCTCTTTGCAGTCTACAACAGCCCTCCACCTCATCCACTACTCCACCAATCTTGGTGTCATCAGCAAATTTACTGATCCACCCTTCAGCCCCCTCCTCTCAGTCATTAATAAAAATCACAAATGGCAGAGGACCAAGCACTGATCCCTGTGGCACTATGCTAGCAACCTGCCTCCAGTCCAAAAATTTTCCATCCACCACCACCCTCTGTCTTCGATCAGATAGCCAGTTACCTATCCAATCGGCCAACTTTCCCTCTATCCCACACCTCCTTACTTTCATCATAAGCCGACCATAGAACATAGAACAGTACAGCACAGAACAGGCCCTTCGGCCCACGATGTTGTGCCGAGCTTTATCTGAAACCAAGATCAAGCTATCCCACTCCCTATCATCCTGGTGTGCTCCATGTGCCTATCCAATAACCGCTTAAATCTTCCTAAAGTGTCTGACTCCACTATCTCTGCAGGCAGTCCATTCCACACCCCAACTACTCCATGGGGGACCTTATCAAACCACCCCATGGGGGACCTTATCAACCGCCTTACTAAAATCCATGTATATGACATCAACTGCCCTACCTTCATCAACACACTTAGTTACCTCCTCAAAAAATGCTATCAAATTTGTGAGGCACGACTTGCCCTTCACGAATCCGTGCTGACTATCCCGGATTAATCCGCATCTTTCTAAATGGTCGTAAATCCCATCCCTCGGACCTTTTCCATCAACTTACCAACCACCGAAGTAAGACTAACCGGCCTATAATTACCAGGGTCATTTCTATTCCCTTTCTTAAACAGAGGAACAACATTCGCCACTCTCCAGTCCTCTGGCACCATCCCCGTGGACAGTGAGGACCCAAAGATCAAAGGCTCTGCAATCTCATCCCTTGCCTCCCAAAGAATCCTAGGATATATTTCATCAGGCCCAGGGGACTGATCGACCTTCAGTTTATTCAAAACTGCTAGTACATCCGCCCTCCGAACATCTACTTCCTCCAGCCTATTAGCCTGTAACACCTTCTCTTCATCAAAAACATGGCCCCTCTCCTTGGTGAACACTCTGTTAATGGTAGGGCGTTGGGGAGAGTTACAAAAGAAAGAGATCTAGGGGTACATGTTCATAGCTCCTTGAAAGTGGAGTCACAGGTGGACAGAGGGGTGAAGAAGGCATTCAGCATGCTTGGTTTCATCGGTCAGAACATTGAATATAGGAGTTGGGACATCTTGCTGAAATTGAACAAGACATTGGTAAGGCCACACTTGGAATACTGTGTGCAATTCTGGTCACCCTATTATAGAAAGGATATTATTAAACTAGACAGAGTGCAGAAAAGATTTATTAGGATGCTACTGGGACTTGATGGATTGAGTTATAAGGAGAGGCTGAATAGACTGGGACCTTTTTCCTTGGAGCATAGGAGGGTGAGGGGTGATCTTATAGAGGTCTATAAAATAATGAGGGGCATAGACAAGGTAGATAGTCAATATCTTTTCCCAAAGGTAGGGAAGTCTAAAACTAGAGGGCATAGGTTTAAGGTGAGAGGGGAGAGATACAAAAGTGTCCAGAGGGGCAATTTTTTCACACAGAGAGTGGTGAGTGTCTGGAACAAGCTGCCAGAGGTAGTGGTAGAGGCGGGTACAATTTTATCTTTTAAAAAACATTTAGATGGTTATATGGGTATGATGGGTATAGAGGGATATGGGCCAAATGCGGGAAATTGGGATTAGTTTAGGGGTTTTTAAAAAAAAGGGCGGCATGGACAAGTTGGGCCAAAGGGCCTGTTTCTATGCTGTAAATGTCTATGACTCTATGACTCTGCTGGAGAGGCTGGCAGCATAGCGCTGAGCTATGAGCTGAGATCGGCGCACGCTTAGTAACCCCACACTGACGACCTCCCGATCGCTGGCCAGCTCGATCGTGACCAGCCCTGCAAGCCCACATCGCTGCCCCTCCAACCACCCCCTCCAAGGCCCGATTGCTGGCCCCCTCGACCCACCCCCTCCTGCAGCCCCGATTTTGTTCCCCCCCTCCCCCCCTCCACCCGCAGCCTCGAACTCACTCCCTGCGGTCCCGACATCCTTCGCAGACTGACCAGCCCCCTCCTCCACCCCGATGACCAGCCCCAGTCACTGGCCTTCCTCCCTCTGCTCATAATCCCTCTGCAGAGAGGCAGCGGGACACCCCACCTCCATCCACAGGTCCTCCCCCCTCCCAACCCCCGTTAGCCTCTATCGCTCCTCCACTCCAGTGGGGTCGGGTTGCCAGCTCCCCACTAGTGGGAGCTATTGTAAACACCGCTGTAGTGAAATACTCCGGGGTGGGGGGGGCGGCGGAATTCTAGGGGGCCTGGAAACTTTAGCTAATCAGATGGAAATTGTAGTGAAATGAACATTTACATAAATTATCCAGAAATCAGTGCGGAGCTGACGGAGCCGAATGTCTAGCTCCCAGGACTCATGGAGGACATGGCGGCCAGTGGGAAGCCCGCTAAGCAGCCTCCGCTTGAGTCTCCCTGCCTGCTGCTCTGCAAAAGCAGCACAGCAGGCAGGGAGAATCACCCCCATTGTCTTGATTCAAATAAAATGACCAGCCCATATTTTGGAAAAATTATTCTTGAAGTAGACCTTTGGTAAATCATCAGCCTTGCAGCTGCTTTTCGTGATGTCAAACCATTACTCAATAAAGCACACACCAACTTGACCCTTTCTCCAAGTATTGGCACCTTCATTAACTAAAGGCATTTGCTGAAATCTTGCTGCTATTCATGCTGGTGGGATCTTACAGTCCTGCCGACAGCACAGGAGGTTTCCCAGCGGCGAGGGGTGCATTCAACGGGAAACCCCGTTGACAACGGTGGGACCATAAGATCACCCACAAGTGAACGGTGCACCACATCCCGCCACATGCTGCAGGTGAGGAGGAAAATTCCACCCATTGTTATGATCCAGTTAAGAATAATTAATATTTAAAAATACCTCATGGTAACCAACAGAACTACACCGCAAGATTTTCCTTTTTTGTTCAAACAAAACAACGTTAATTGTATATTAAACAAATCAAATACATGTAAATTAACAGAATAATTTATAACTGTTGTGTATTTATTCTGAATCTTAGTAGCTACAGTAGCTACAGTAAGCACTATGCATATCATCGCCTGAAGGGGAGTCACAGGTTGTTAGCATGGGAAGTTGCCAGAGTGAAGAAGCAGCCTATAGTCAACACACCTTGTAAATAAAGCTCAGTTATTAACCCTTCGTGCTTCCTAGCGTCAATACCACAATATATAACACAAAAACTGGCTTTAGGGATTATTTTTGGAGGAAGGAGATTCCATCAATTCCCGTACAGAAGAAAGTTCACAGTATTCATGGACCACTGTTCATTATTTGGTGATTCTTGAACCACACACAGGAATTCCATAATTTGCAGCAAACTGGGTTTGCTTTTGTCTGCACATACATATACCATCAAGTATTGACAATCAAGTCTCGATTGGAATGCAGATGGACTTTCATGATTACCACTACAAAGTAGTTCACCAAACTACTCGAAGTATCTTCCACTTTGAACAGGTAGACAGTACACCTGTCACTTATTAACAGGTAGAACATCGGGAAAGCAAAGCAAAACAATGTGTCTTCCAACAAGGCCAAGGTGTGTCAGCCGGGAATTGCTCCACAGGAAAGAAATGGGTCCCTGCTTACGCTCCTTGCACAGAATGGACCTGTCTCATATGCCACCCAAACCAGGGATGAAGTCATTTGAAAGAGTCTTGGGGACCAGCTGTTGGTGGAGAGATTTGATCCACAAGAAATGGAATCTGCTGAAAATCCAGATTCAACTGTGCGAAGTCCTGACCGGAACCTTCCTGACACCTTGACACCAACAGACACCTTCAGGCCAAGCAGAGTCAACCTGTAGTTACAATGTCGACACCAGCCAAAACAACCACTGATGGTGTTTGTATAAGGACGAAAACGCCAGAGGTTACAACTAGTGCACAGAAGAAGGTGCCAGAGGTTCGCTGTTAACCGTTCTGAGAGCAATGACTTCCAAACCGTCTGATTTACTGATTACTCTTGTTTGAAACTGTTCACAGAAGAATCATAGAATCCCTGCAATGTAGAAGAGGCCATTCAGCCCATCGAGTCCGCACTGACTCTGACAGATTATCTTACGCATGCCCTCTCCCCCGCCCTATCCCTGTAAATCCATGCATTTACCTTGGCTAATCCCCCAAACCTACACATCTTGGGACACTAAGGGACAATTTAGCATGGCCAAACCCCCTAACCTGCACATCTTTCCACTGTGGGAGGAAACCGGAGCACCCGGAGGCAACCCACGCAGACATGGGGAGAACATGCAAAACTCCACACAGACAGAGACCCAAGGCTGGAATTGAACCCAGGTCCCTGGCGCTGTGAGGCAGCAGTGCTAATCACTGTGCCGTTGTGCTGTTCACTGCCACTTTGTCACCCATGGAGATGTTCGATTTAAAAGGGGAGGAAGTGCTATGCATTTATAGTGAGTCTTCATAGTTGCAATAAGCATTGTGTAATAATATATTCATGTTTATCATAAAAAATGATGTCACAGGTCCATAACGCGGGAAACTGGGAAACTGAAGAAGCAGTCTGTAGTGAACACACTACGTGGGGTGGCACGGTGGCACAGTGGTTAGTACTGCTGCCTCACAGCGCCAGGGACCCCGGGTTCGATCCCAGCTTGGGTGACTGACTGTGTGGAGTTTGCACATTCTCCCCGTGTCTGCGTGGGTTTCCTCCAGGTGCTCCGGTTTCCTTCCACAGTCTGAAAGATGTGCTGGTTAGGAGCATTGACCCGAACAGGCGCCGGATTGTGGCGACTAGGGGAATTTCGCAGTAACTTCATTTCAGTGTTAATGTAAGCCTTACTTGTGACTAATAAATAAACAAAACAGCTAATAAGTAAAGCTCTGTTAATGTTTAACCCTCCGTGGATCCTAGCTTCAATACCATAATACACAACAATAACTACATAGACGATGCACTCAGCTTCACTTCTTAATTCCCCCAAGAATTCTCTTATCATACACATCAATCTTAAAAATTATTTACTTCTGTAGGGACCGTGCATATGTATGTCACAGTCCTCTTGAGAATTTTCCTTAGCTCCAGCTATTCTCAGAGGTAAAACTTTCATTTACCATCTCTTGACTGTGGATGCCCCGATTCCTCGTTCTGGTTACTTTTCAACACTTGCAAATTAATTCAACTGATTACTTTCTTTTGCAATTAGACACAGTGAGGCCCATTGTTGATTCTCCCACTAGCTTCAAACTAGGCAATCTTCCAGCTTCTGTTCCCTCACAAAAGTCAAACTGAGATTAAGGCTCACCTACCTTCCACACATTCAACGGTAAAGTTAGTGTTTTACTCTGCTTATAGTGCAGGTCTATGTGTCATTTACTTTGACCGATTTCTCTCAGTGATCTGTAAACCACACAAGGTCCAAACTACAACTAACTCTCCCAGCTGGCACCCAGGTAAATTGGAGCCAGAGAGATAGCTCTACCTATCTGTAGCCTGCTCTTGGCTGTCCTCAGCATTGCCTTTAAGTTAATTATTCCTAATTTACAATTTAGTTTTTGACCTGATAAGTAAATGCATTTATAACTTCTCAGGGTTTGCTGAATGCTTTTAAACTAATTTTGCTCTAACTCCTGAAACAAAAATATCTCTCTCGACTGCATTTTTTGCAAGTCATGTAGACATTTCCAATTCTCCTTATAAGTAGGCCCACCTGTTGATTCATGATCCTTTCCTTTCAAGGTATTAACCTCTTGAAGCGACATGGCCCCAAATGTTGAAGTGCAGTAGACTCCAAGCTGCTTTAATTATATTTGTCCCATTTTCTGTAATTAAGTTTTAATTCCGAAAACAAAAAATGATGTACTAAAATGCATGAAATGCATATTAGCAACAACATCAAAAAATTGGTAAACTTAATCTTAGTGTCAAAGGAAAAGTAACAAGCTTCAGTCATTTATGCTTCAAACTCACGAACAAAGGAAATCTCCCTGTTCACGAGTTGATGTTCTGTAGCATCGTGAATGGAGAGTGAAGATCAAGACCCAAATCTTCTAAGGACTGACAATCATTACCAAATTGCTCTTGATCTCTGTTAACGACAACAACATGTCAACATGGGTTTCAAGAATGCAACATTACCTGGATGATATATACTGGAAATCGCCAACCTCGCTAATGGCTGGGATTCTCCGGTGCAGCTGCAGTGAATGGAGTTTTGCTGAGGCCCAAGTTCTCCATTCTTGCTGGCAGTGGTTTAATTTGATTTATTATTGTTACATGTATTAGTATACTGTGAAAAGTATTGTTTCTTGCGCTCTATACAGACAAAGCATACCGTACATAGGGAAGGAAAGGAGAGAGTGCAGAATATTGAGTTACATTCATAGCTAGGGTGTAGAGAAAGATCAACTTAATGTGAGGTCAAGAGATTGAATTAAAACATTGTTAGAGAGTTTAAAAGAGTTAGAAGAAAGTTTTAGAAGCACGGAATGAGAGTAAAAGATAGAATTAGAAGGTATGCTGGGCACAGCTTGCAAGAAGCCGCCTCGCTCTGGTGCCATCTTGGGGGAGGGGCGGGTGAGATTGTAGAATCCTGCCCAATAATTTTTCAAGTTACACATGCAAAAGCCATGATTTTCATTTCTGATCATCTTTAACATTTTTTAGGTCCAATGAAATGTCAACTCTGGGTAGAATTTTACCGACATGTGCGCCTGAGGTTCATACGGTCCCACCCGAGGCCAATGGAGAATGCCGTTCTCCGAGCCTGACCCACCCCCAGAATCGGGGCGGGAGTGCCACTAAAATTCTGGCCTCTGTTTTTCTCTCTTCACAGATGCTGCCAGACCTGCTGAGAATTTTCGGCATTTTCAGAGGTAATATAAAGTACTCATTAGCTTTCTATTAATGCGCAGGTTTGAAATTTAATATCAGCATCAGACAGAGTAGCTGTAGTTACTTTTTTGGTTATCTGTTTTGCCAGATTGATTATGATCCAATCCAACTTCTGTTATTGCAGTTTTTGATGCAGATATCAATCTATACAATTTCCTAGGACTCATTAAATGATACTGCACACTTATATCACAGTGAGCAAACCTTGTTGAATACTTATTATTTCTTATGAATGGGAAGAGTCCATCTTAGAGTGCAAAGGTGCTGCCATTTTAAAATCTACTTCAATAATACAGAGGTGACAGTATATGGTGGGAAGTTAAAACAAGGATCTCGCTTGGACTTAGGGATAAATGGTTTGAGAGCTTTTGAAGGAGGCAGCTTCACACCAGACCATGTGTCAGCATATGGAACAGACTTCAGTGTCATGAGCAATCTGTTAAAAATGGTCATCGGAAACCTTTGCAAAACAACATTGCTCTGGTGTATAAGTGCGTTTACTCCTAATGTTCTCAATATATTTGATCCTTCTCAGTATGTTCCCTCTCAGAACAATTTTGACAAGGAAACGATCTTCAAGCTTCTCATTCTTGTTATGAATCTCACGGGTGAAGTGTTAACCAAAATAACCAAGCTGACTAAATGATCTCCGCATGAAGAAATTGCGAACAAAATTTCATCTTGACAATTATTATGATTGTTAGTGATTTCAGTGAAGACATTTTAATTTGTATGCATTCTTTATTCCTCTATATTTTTGTAAATGTAAACCTGCAAATTTATGCTCACAGATGCTGAAGAGGTTACCAGAAATTCACAAGAAAATAGATCCATAACTAATCTAGTTGCAGTCTTTCAAATTCCTTGAATCTTTGAATATTCTATTGCATGGCCTCTGGGCCTAATATGCTTTTTATGTAACACAAAGCTTCATCCGTTCCTCTGTAGTCTTCGCATTTTGTCACGTTTGTGGCTCCATTTCTACCTTTCTCCCCCCCTGCTCCACCCATCGGTTTAAAATTAATTACCTTAATTAACCAAATCTTGCGGACAGAATTTCAGTTGAAGTCTATAACCAGACTATAAGATCAATCAGTAAACTGCAACTGGAACAGGTATCCAGAACCAATTGCTTCATCCTCATTCTGCAATTTCCCATTCAACTCTGAAAACTCTGATCAATTTAGCTTAAAATAATATAAATCCCCCTCTAACTTCTTCCCATCAACAATTTTTAACATGGTGCCGTCAATGAAAAACAAAACTAATTTTATTCACAACCTGACTCGTCTTACCTTTCTTGTTTTGCCAATGACCTGAAGATATTTAATTTGAAAAGGAAGCTTTGAGGATTTGTTTTGGTATGATCGATGCTTGTGGGCACCCATGTATGCAGACATGTCGAGTGCTGATGGATATTTAGAATTGAACTTCAAAGTAAGGACTTCTAATTGCAGAAGGGGTCTAATTTTACTATTTCCTTTGAGTATACAACATGTGCTGTGCATGTGTCTGAGTGACTGAACCTAGAAGAATGCCACCTTATATTACATTACAAATAATGTCCATCTCAAAAACAATGGACCCGTCTACTGAAGATCTTGATGCATAGCTGAGAGCTTGACCCTAAAATAGAGTAGGATTTGACCAGCATAAAATAGGTAGACTTGGAAGAGTTTAACACTGGTACACTTATCAAGAAACCAAAGGAATAAAAAGTAGGCCATTCAGCCCCTAGACTTGATTTGCCATTCAATTAGATCATTACAACTCTGTAGCTTTTAGAATATGAGCCAATTGCTTATTTCTAAGAAATGTATGCAAGGGTTGAGTTCCACTATGTTTGAAAGCCAGGAAAACAGCATCTGCTTTTTCTCCATGGACATGTTACCCCAAGACTATTGAAAACCCAAATCTAGCCAGCAGCTATGAACTAGGCTATCTTGAATTTGAAGCATAGTTTTCCTCAAGATACCTGCATCTCCACAATCCCAAAGCTCCATGGAATACATTATTAAAAGGCCCAACATCCTAAATAAGGGGAACACAGAAGCAGGAGTAGGCCATTTGGCCCATGAAGCTTGCTCCACCATTCAATTAGATGATAGATGATCATCTACTGCAATTCTCATGGAATGGATTAAATAAAAACTGCACCCAACAATGGTAGCACTATTTCATTAGCTGCAAAGAACTTTAAGATGTTGGTTGTAAGGAGCATTATATAATTATGTCTTTATTTTTCTTTCCTATGCTTTTGGCTGGCCCAATGGGGGTGTAAAAGGACAGTATCTGAATGGACATTAATACAAAGAAAAAGTGGGCATGGCTTAAAATTGGTAAAAGATGAAACATTGTAACTTTTAAACCGTCAAATTTGAATCTTCTGGAGTTTAAGTTCGATCAACATAATCTAATTCAATAAAAGCAAAATACTACAGATGCTGGAAAGGGACTGGTAAAGATTGTTGTAAAGGAACAAGGAATTGGTCCAGAGTAGGACCCAGGTTTTCACCTCACCAGAGAGCCTCTCCATTGTGGCAAAAATGGTGAAAGAGGCCAAAAACTGCAAGTCGAATATGGCACTTCCCGTTTTCACCGGGGCAGGAATGGGATGGTGTGCGTTTACCCTTGCAGAGTTTACAGAGGCAGCTGGCCACCCTAACCCTGGGCACTGGGGCTCCACAAGGATGCGTGCTGAGCCCCATTCTCTACTCCGCTTCACCTATGACTCTGAACATGACACCAATACCATCATAAAGTTCACAGATGACACTACAGTATTAGGCTTGATCACTAATAACAATGAGTCAGCCTACAGGGAGGAGGTCCAATATCTGGTAATGTGGAATGCTGGAAACAACTTGACTCTCAATACTAAGAAGACGAAAGAACTCATTGTGGACTTCAGGAAGTCCAGAGGCAGCACACATACACAGTAGGGGTAGAGGTGGAAAGGGTCTGCATCTTCAAATTCATGGGCGTCCACATCACAAAGGGCCTCTCATGGTCCTTCAACTCCTCCTCCCTAGTGAAGAAAGCTCAGCAGCTTCTATACTTCCTGAGGAGACTAAAGAGAGCCAACTTGTCCCCCTAGCTTCTCTCAAACCTCTACTGGTGCACAATAGAGAGCATCTTGTCGAACTGCAGTAAGGCTCCATTTCTGACCACAAAACTCTGCAGCAGGCAGTCAAACCTGCCCCAGATATTATCGGTACCCAGCTACCAGCCATCCAGCACATTTATCACAAAAGCAACCTGCGGAGATCTCTTAGCATCGCCAGAGATCCCACCTATCCCAGCCACAGACTGTTTGCCCCCCACCCCAGCCCCTCCCCCCAGCCATCTGGGAGGCACTACAGATGCATTCGAGCCCATATGACCAAGCTCAGAAACAACATCTTCCCCAGAGCTGTCACCCGTCTGAACTCCGTCCTTCAACATATCCCCAGGCAATGAGCATTGTGCAATATGCATGCATACACTTAATGACTATCGGCACTATTTTAAAATGACTATTGCATTTGCTTTTTTTTCTTTGTATCTTGGGAGCCTGCAAACTCACTTTTCATTGTATTTGTATTTGTGCATTATACAATGACAATAAAGTTGAATTGAATTGAATTGAATTTAATCATTAGCTGCCTCCACGGAAGTGGGTTGTTTGATTGAAGACACTAATAACTTTACAAAAACACTGAATAAACAATGGGCAAAGAGAGGGAAGGGGTGGAGAAGAGGAAATGAATACAAAAACAATGTAAGAAAGGTACTAGAAAAATGAATGGGACTAAAAGCTGGACCTGATAAGTTGCATCCAAGGATATTAAAGGAAGTAGCTACAGAGATAATGGATGCACCGGCAGTAATCTTCCAAGAATCCTTAAATTCTGGAAATGTCCCAAGGGGATTGGAAAACTGCCAATGTAATATCCTTATTCAAAAAAGGGAGGGAGACAAACAAAAAACGATAGGCCAGTTAGCTTAACGTCTGTCAATGGGAACATGTTAGAGTCCACTATAAAGGAGAGCATTTAGAAGTACATAATGTAATCAAGCAGAGTTGGCATGGCTTCGTGACAGGGAAATCATGACTGATAAATTGATCAGAATTATGTGAGGTGGTAATGAGCAGAATGTATAAAGGGGAAGCAGCAGAGGTAATATACTTGGTTTTCCAAAAAGTGTACCATGAGGTACAGCACAAAGGCTTTTATATTCATATGTTGGACATGGACATCACTGGCTGGCCAGCATTTATTGCCCATCCCGAGTTGCCCTTGGAGGGCAGTTAAGAGTCAACCACATTGCTGTGGCTCTGGAGCCACGTGTAGGCCAGACCGGGTAAGGACGGCAGATTTCCTTCCCTAATAGACATTAGTGAATCCTTTTATTCCCCGTCTTTTTATGTGTGTAGTAAACCAGATGGGATTTTCTAACAATCGATAATGGTTTCATGGTCATCAGTAGATTCTTAATTCCAGGTATTTTTATTCAATTCAAATTCCACCATCTGCCATGGCAGGATTCGAACCCAGGTCCCCAGGACATTAGCTGAGTTTCTGGATTAATAGTCTAGCGATACCACTAGGCCATCGCTTCCTCGATGCAAAAATCTGAGATCACATTCCAATCGACTCAAGGCCAGCTTCTTCCCTGCTGACATCAGACTTTTGAATGAACCTACCTTATATTAAGTTGATCTTTTTCGATACACCCTAGCTATGACTGTAACACTACATTCCGCACCCTCACAATGCCTTCTCCTCTATGTACTCTATGAACAGTATGCTTTGTCTATCAAGCACTGCAAAAAAAATAATTTTCACTGTATAATTAAATCAAACAAGTGGCAGCAGAGTGTTCAAATACTTTGAAAGCAGAGCTAGATAGATTCTTGGTTAACAAGAGGGGGGCGAAGGTTATCAGGGTAGGCAAGAATGTGGGGTTGAAGTTACAATCTGATCAGTCATAATCTTATGGAATAGAACAAAGAACAAAGAACAAAGAACAGTACAGCACAGGAAACAGGCCCTTCGGCCCTCCAAGCCTGTGCCGCTCCTTGGTCCAACTAGACCAATCGTTTGTATCCCTCCATTCCCAGGCTGCTCATGTGACTTTCCAGGTAAGTCTTAAACGATGTCAGCGTGCCTGCCTCCACCACCCTACTTGGCAGCGCATTCCAGGCCCCCACCACCCTCTGTGTAAAAAACATCCCTCTAATATCTGAGTTATACTTCGCCCCTCTCACCTTGAGCCCGTGACCCCTCGTGAACGTCACTTCTGATCTGGGAAAAAGCTTCCCACCGTTCACCCTATCTATCGAATGGCGGAACAGGTTCGAGGGGTCGAATGGTCCAACCCTGCTCTTAATTTGTAGGTTCACACGTATAATCTATTTTGTAGACCAGGAGTGTGAAACCTGATGTGTGTGCATTAGAAGTTGTTTGGATGTTAGGGTACCTTTTGGAGAGGGAAGGTACCTCTTTGGATCTGGTTCCATGACACCTTTGGGGATGGTAAGATGCCCTTTAGTGCCAGTTAGGTGCCCATTGTAATCGTTAAAGTTAGGCAGAAACGTTCATAAAAATAGCATAAACTTGTTACGGTCAAACAGATCGGAACTGTCAACAGACCTGTCAAAATCACCTGTCAAAATGGTCAGAAGCACCTCAGGGATCTCTCAAATCTGTCAGAAACATCTGTGAAAGGGAATTGCCAAACTGTCAAGGCATCTAATGTCCTTTAATCTTTGGAAATAATGGATTACTTGCTATTTTACTCTGTTTGGTGACATAAGCCTGAGGGCTTCCATTACTGGATTACAGTTGGATGATTGATTTCACAACCATCCATTATCACAGTCGGACGCCTGTAGATTCAAAGTTTGAGTGACAGCTACAAGTGGTTATACATCCTTTGATATGGGCCAATGTATCCCATTGCTTGTTGTTATATGCATTTGTGCACTTGAATGAACTTTTTGTTGCTCTCAGGCTTTATTTAGTAAATGAATGTAAATGATGGGAGTTTTTTCAATATAGTGAAGTCTGCAATAGGCACTTAAAGCATTATTTTATTTAACTTTATTTTAACTCATCTCTGCATCTGTCCTGAGGTCTGCGCACGGTGGATACTCAGAGAGTTGACATGATAGCTATAAGGGGAAATGGTGGTGGAAGGGGACATATGTCAGCATAAATTGACACTAAGGTTGACATAGGGGCTATAAAGGACTACGGGATGATTGGGGGTGCATACGTTGGCATGAAGGGTATGAGAGTTCCAGGGTAGTGGGTATGAGGGTCATAGGTTGATGTAGGGGATATGAGGGGATGGATATGAAAGGGGCAGGAGCTGGCATAGGGAGTGTGTGTGGGTGGGTGAGAGTTAGGGCTGGAGTGACAATTCATGTTTTAAATTTTGTATTTAAATTTTGAATACAATAGCAGAGCCCTCAGCGCTTCAGTGCTGCCCGCCCCTACACCTGACATCCTCCTCAGTTCTTCCCGAGTCATTCTTCCCAACTCCGATTCTGCTCAACGCAAGCTTGAGGAGTAACACCTCATCTTCCGATGAGGCACTTCATGGCATTCTGGATTCAACAGTGGATTCAACAATGTCAGAATTAATTGACCACTTGTCATTAATACCCACTCTGGAACAATGTTTTGTTACTTTACTGCAACTAGTCGAGGCCAAAATGCTGTGTGATTTCAAGAAGAAATTAGATATAGCTCATGGGGCTAAAGGGATCAAGGGATATGGGAGGAAGGGGGGAATCAGGACATTGAATTTTATGATCAGTCATGATCATAATGAACGGTGGAACAGGCTCAAAGGGCCGAATGGCCTGTTCCTGCTGCTAGTTTCTATAACCATTACCATTCCCTTTGTCATTTGTTTCATGACATCTTTGTTATGTAAACTCTCCCATCCTCCACCGGAAATTCATCTTTTTAAGTGCAACAAGAATTTAAGGATATCACAATAATTCAATTATTGCTAATATCTTGCTACCTGCATAAAACGTTATACAAGATTTACATAGGCACAGTGCAGATGTGAGAAGGTGAAGTCTGCATTCAACAAATCAATGGCATATTTCCAAGGCTGGCCCTTTGTAACATGAGCATAAACACACAACTTCAATAGCAAACCGCTGTGGCATTGAGCAGGCCTGGCTTTCTCTTCAATGATCTGGCTTCAACTTTGTGATGCCTGTGGTGAGCCGTCAATCATCCACATTATCTCCCTTCTTCAGTCATCATTTTCCCTTCTTAGCTTTGTAGCAAAACTCATGCATTTTCTATACTTCCCTCTGTGCATGCAAGCTCACACTTTTGAATTAACTTTCAAGCTTGTGAGCCGGAGGTTCTATGTGGCAAATTGCATCACTGTGGTAGGATATGCAATCCCCAAAGTTCTGCACAGCTGACTTACTCCTTGCTAGGTCAGCTGAGTCAAATAACCATTTACAGTTCTCCAACGCAAACCCCATGCAGAGAAGAAATATATATTGATGGTGCATGCAAGTTCGACGAGAGCCTTTGAAAAGCCACGCTTGTCTGAAGATTGCAGCAGGCCTGTCGGAAAATGACTGGTTCGTTGAAGTGAATTTTACGTAGATGGATTGATGACAACTTGAAATTGAATCCCTCTTTTTGGGCTATATTTTATGGGACCTGCAGGAGCAGGACAGGAGGTGAGGGAGGCTGAAAATAATCAAGAAGGAGGGAAAGGGATGGAGTGTCCATCACCTCTACCCACCATAACATTCTGCCAGACACAAGGAGGACGGACCTCCTGCCCAGAGGTCAATTGTGCCTGTTAATTAATGACCTCTTCCTAACACTGCTGGCAGCACAGTGGTCAGCACTTCTTCTTCACAATGCCAGGGACCCGGGTTCAATTCCAGCCTTAGGTCTGTGTGGAGTTTGCAAGTTCTCCACATGTCTGCATGGGCTTCCTCCGGCTGCACCGGTTTCCTCTCACACTCCAAAGATGTGCAGGTTAGATGGATTGGCTATACTAAATTGCCCCTTAGTGTCCCAAGATGTCTAGGTTAGATGGATTAGGCATGGTATATGTATGGGACTACAGGGCGAGGGTGGGGGAAAGGGCTAGGGTGGGGGAAAGGGAAAGGGCGGGTAAGGTACTCTGTCAGAGAGTCAATGCAGACCCAATGGGCCAAATAACCTCCTTCTGCACTGTAGGGACTCTATGATTCTATGATCCTCGTCTTCCCCAGCCTGAGGAGATCATCTGGTGAACACTGGCCTCCCTGTAAATCTAGCCTCTTAATCAAGCAGTCTGTGGCCCGCAGAGGAGCCTCCTGATTGCAATGGCGTCCCTGCAGCAATGCTTCCCTTGCCAACCGCCCTCCCCAATGCCCACCTCTCTGGCTCTGGTGACCCTCTGAACCCACTTACCTTGCAGCGAGGCAGCATCCATCATAGCATGCTTCAACTTTGTGCGCCCCCAGTAATGATCACCAATTGTTCAGCACTTCTTGAAGTCAGGCTCTTGTCCCTTAAAGGGACAGTAGCCTCAATGGCAGTTCATTAGCCACAAGGTTGTACAAAGTCCAGCTGAGGCGAGCTGGTATTGCCCCGGGATTTTCTGCCCATCAGTAGGGTCACCACTGCTGTCCCAACAAAATACAGCCTTTTTGAGTCTCCTATATTGGCATCAGCCAGAATCAAGCAAAGAGAAGAGGAATGAAAAACAAACCCGTAATTTTGATAAGTATAACTTCTATAGTCTTCTGAGTGAAAGTCATAGGGGGTGATCTGTCCAAAAAATTCTAAGTGCTGAACGAGGGTGAAAATGGGAGAGAGTCGTGCCTTTGTTTTTTGGGTGAAGTAAAAATCCAATCTTACCACATCTGAGGAAAAAAATGAAGCAAGATCTGTTTCCCGCCAGCAGAAGGAGGGGGCAGGGCCTAAGCTGGCCTCAAAGCTGTCAGTTTACAGCAGAAAGTGCCATTGCGCAGCACAAACTTCTCTGCACAGAACAGAGAGATCACTCATTGCTATCCCCCAGCTATAGCTGGCCTCCATAGTCAATCATCCCCACCCCTGTGCATGGGCTGGCCATCGCTGGTTGCAGAGTAAGCAGCGTCCCTCCCAAATTGTGGTTGCAGAATGTGCAGCATCCCCCCGCCCGCCTCCCCTTAGGCCCCACTCCCAATAGGCCACACACATTTGGCACTGCCCGGTGCCCAGCAGGCACTGCCAGTGTGCTAGGTTGGCAGTGCAAGCCCCTTAGGCCCCACTCCCAATAGGCCACACACCTTTGGCACTGCCCGGTGTCCAGCAGGCACTGCCAGTGTGCTAGGTTGGCAGTGCAAGGGTGCCCAGTGGATAGTGCCACGCTGGCTGCCAGCCTGGCACTGCCCAAGGGGCATACCCCCTGTCCCCGACCTCCCGGGGGATCCTCACTGGATTCTGGTCCTACCGGCGAGGCCATCATCTGAAGTCCCAGTTGATGGAGACCATATTGATCTTCGCCCGTGAGGACCTTCACACTGAGGCCCGGACGATTCCATCCCAGGCTCACATGTAATAGTTAAATTCTACTTACCATAGGATTTAAATATTACAGTCAGCCTCGTGCCCTTTTCAGGTGCAAAGCTGATCTCGCTGGATACCCGGTGCCAGTGAGATTGCGAGAGGTGAGAAATCGGGTGTGAACCTGATTTTTTGGCTCTCTTGCGATCTTACTGTCTCTCCCCAACAGACGGGGTAAAAAGGTAAGAACGCTCCCAGAAAGATTGTAAGGATGAGGAGAGCAATAATGGTGATTATGAGGAGGAACAGAAGAGAAGGTAAATTGCCCTTGAGGACAAGGATTAGAAGGTGAAAGTTGATGAGCAGAAGAAAACAGGATCCCACTGAATCCCTGGACCAAAATCCTACCCTTTCTATAAAAGCAAGGTATTGTGGATGCTGTAAATTTTAAATAATAACAGAAAATTCTGGAAATGCTCAACAGTTTTGATCAAAGATCAATCTAAAGATTAAGGGGGCGATTCTCCCAAAAACATTCTAAATTTCGAATTTGGGTGAAAACTGGAATAAATCACATCAGATTTTTCAGTGGGAGTTCAGAGAAAATCTCCCACACTCTGTGCACTGCAGAGTGCACAAGCATAAATCATGTAAAATATCAGTGGGCAAGGCCTATTCCTGCTGGAGAGACCGGCAGCATGGCGCTGAGTGGGCCACTGCGCATGCGCTGATTTGTCAGTGCCAAGATCAGCGCATGCGCAGTGGCCCCTGTCTGCCAGTCTCCCGATTGCTGGCCAACTTGATCGTTGGCCAGCCCCACGATCCCTGCAACACTGGCCGTGTGATTCCCCCCATGGCCCAATTGCTGGCCCTCCAAGCATGCCCGGGCCAGCCTGGCACCTACCACCCCAATCTCCAGCCACACCGACTTCCCCCCCACCCCACAGTGACCCCTGACCCCACCCCACAGTGCTGGCAGCTGCACCCCCCCCCCCCCACCCCAATGGTCAGGCCCGATCGTGAGCCTCCCTCCCTCTCCCACACATCCCAACTGCAGAGTGACAGCAGGTACCCCATCCCCACCGATCGTCCCCTGAGGCCATGCCTCCATCAGGCCCCACCCCCATTAGGCCCGCCCCCTTGTCCGATGGGCACTGCCATGGTGCCAAAGCCCAGGGGGCACTCCCCCAGCACCCGACCCTCTGGGAGGCCTCAATTGTCCCTCCTCTTCAACCCTGCAGGGTCGGGCCACCAGCTCCCAGCAAGTGGGAGCTATTGTAAACCTTGCCGGAATGCAACACTCCTGGCAGCGGGGGAGAGGCTAGCGGGCCCGGTGATTTCAGCCCCGGGCCCACTAATAGCATTTAAATTAGATTCAAATGAGCTGCTGAATACATTAGGCAGCTCCGCGCCAAGTCCGGTGCGGAGCTGATGGCACTGAATATCCAGCACTGAGAGACGCGCTCGGGGCCGGATGCTCAGTGCGGACCCTATGGATCAGGCGCCGCCTAAATCTCCCAGCCCGCTGCACTAAACAATCAGCACAGCAGGATGGGAAAATCACGGCCTGTCTATTTCTCATTCCACAGATGCTGCCTGACCTGCTAAGTACTTCCATTAGTTACTGTTTTTATTCCTGTCCTATCTGCCTTGGCCACAACTCTCTTGATCTCACCCCTTGCATGTCTTGTTTATTTTCAGTTCCATGCGCCACCACACCACAGATGCTTTCACCAAGTGAGATTGGATATTATTCAAGCCAGAACATTGAGGAGAAAGCCAGACCTGCTCAATGCCACAGCGGTCTGCTATTAAAGTTGTGTGTTTATGCTCATGTCACAAAGGGACAACCTTGGAAATATGCCATTGATTTGTTGAATACAGACTTAACCTTCTCAAATCTGCACTGTGCCCATGTAAATCTTGTGTAACATTGCTATCCAGTTGCCAAGATATTAGCAATCATTGAAATATTGTGTTATCCTTGCGTTAAAAAGATGAATTAGATTATGTTAGTGGACGGGAGAGTTTAAATAACAAAGATGTCTTGGAACATTTAAGTTATAAAGAGAGGTTGGATAGGCTTGGGTTATTTCCTCTGGAGCAGAAAAGACTGAGGGGCGACCTGATTAAGGTGTTCAGGATTATGAAGGGTCTGGACAGGATGGATAGGGAGCAGCTGTTCCCCTTAGTTGAAGGGTCAGTTACGAGGGGACACCAGTTAAAAGTGAGGGCTGGGAGGCTTAGGGGGGATTAGAGGAAAAACCTTTTTTACCCAGAGGGTGGTGATGGTCTGGAATGCACTGCCTGGGAGGGAGGTGGAGGCGGGATGCCTCATATCCTTTAAAAAGTACCTGGATGAGTACTTGGCACGCCATAACATTCAAGTCGATGGGCCAAGTGCTGGCAAGTGGATTAGGTGGGCAGGTCAGGGCCTTTCATGCGTCAGTGGAGACTCGAAGGGCTGAAGGGCCTCTTCTACACTGTAGTATTCTGTGACCCTGTGAAAAGGAGTTTGTAATAAATTAACAAAACTTTGTTCTAGAGTAAATATATTATTGGATGTGGCACCAGATGACTAACATAGCATGAAGGGGCCAAAGGAATGGGCTATGGGTGCAGTTATGTCACTTTCCCAGTGTAGGCTGAGTAGAAGTTTGCTTGCGGCTTCAGAATCACGACCCCCAGGATTCAAGGGTACTCACCTGAAAAAGACTATTGCATCCAAGTGCATGTTTTGTGGCCTGTCTATGAGCATTGACTCACGGGTGAGACTCTCGACTATACAGCCCTGACTGTTGACTTGCCTATGGCAGCTTCATGAGAATCTGCAGGGAGTCCTAACATCAGAAGTAGCCAGGGCCCAGCCACTGCTTCCTCCTCCATTGTAGCACAAAATGCAACTTAGGGGATGGGCAATGAAAGTGCTAGCCTGGGCGATTCCCAAGTCCATGAAAGAATATATATATAAAAAACTTTTTATGGTGTTAAAAGAGTGTGATAACTTCAATCAGGCAATTGAGGTTGGCCTGCTCGAGTATGAACTCCCTGATTGAGTCCATGGTGGACCTTGTTGCCACCGGGCCGCGGAGGTCCCCAGTGGAGGTCCCTCTATGGAAGGATCCTCCCCCACTATCTTGGAGACCTGGGGTGGAGGGTGGTGCACGCAGCAGTCCTGTACAGCTGTCGGTGGCAATGGTTCACGGGCTCCCAAGCGTGCCCTTTTTGCAGTCCGTGAGCCATGTCTATGTTGAATGTTATAGGCTGCACAACCTTTTCAGTTTCCTCACAAACCTTTTGTTAATGTTTTGTTTCCTGATCTATGGGCACCCGGTGCAGGGGGGCACGGGGAAGGAGGAGGACTTCCTCGTGAACCTGCTCCTGGGCCTGGCAAGGCATGCCATTTACACGTATGGGCAGTGGGTGACCAAGGGAGTCATCCAACCTGACTGCCTGCCTCTCTACCGCAGCTATATTCGTGGCCGGGTGTCTCTGCAGAGGGAGCACGCGGTGTCTGAGGGCACTGTTAATGCCTTCCGTGCCCGCAGGGCACCGCAGGGACTGGGATTTACTATTGACCCCGTTTAATCACATTTTAATTTGATGTTTTAAGTTTCCTTTCCGCTTTGTCTTTTGTTTCGGGCAGTTCCCCTCCTTTTGGGAGCTGCCCCTTGTTATTTGTCCCCGAGTTAGTTTAAGTTGATTTATTTGGTTGGAAAATAAAATATGTCCTTGATCGAGTCCTAACTGGTGGCCCAATCAGGGATCCTCATGCTCCATATTTAAACAGGGATGTAAGTTTCTCTGGCTCCTGCTGCAGGTAGCACGCTTGGAGCACTCTGATGTTATAGTGAGATCTTGTAAATAAAGGAACTTTTGGAGACGGGACTTTTGCCTCCGTGGACTTATTACAAAGAGATTAGGCAGCATCCAGTAAATCTGCTCCAAGACACAGGAGGCTAGGATGCCTTCCACTATCTCTGAGGGATATCAAGATCTCACAGCTGCCATTAGATAAGCTCATCCCACTGAGTACTAGATTAGGTGCGGTTGAAATATCTTTGCCTGAGATTTTTGATTTTCTGTCACACTGGAGCAACTAACCTCTGTGTACCCAGGAGAAATAATGGAATTTAGTCAGCCAAGGTAAATGGCTCTGGCCACAGCCATGAATATCCATGTTGGATGATACGGGGCACAGCAGGCTACAATGTTGTTGAGCTACAACATCTTGCAAATCCATGCTTGACCTAGCAAGGCATTAAAAGCATTCCTTTAAGAACCCAATGTTTATCTCAATGACTACTTTGCTTGAGGCATGCTGTATCACTCATCCGATGCGCTTTGTGCAGCTAAGTGACAATTATCCAAGGAGCGGGAGATACCCACATGCCATCTGTCCACAATTCTTCCTCACTTCAAAAGGAGAGGATTGCATTCTGAAGGATGAATAGATCCTGACAGCATCCAGCAAAGTGCACATTCCGGTAAATGATTATTTGCATGTTATGATACACAGTATCAACTCGGAGGGAGGCCCTTTTGCTGAGGAAATTGACCCTGGGAGTTTGGAAATCATTGCAGATACCATCTATTTGACACTGCATATTGGAAAATCCACAGAACTCCAGAAAACTAGATCAGCTATCTAACTGCTGCCTTGCTGTGGTTCCAAATGAATGAATTTCTCAACTCTGTGGAAAAGTGCACCAGTCTCCTGCAAGAACATCCTCGTCTGGTATCATCATGGTTGATGTGTCAGCAATCCCTCATGATTCCTGTCCTCCCGAAGCTCACATCAGGACACCTGCATAACAGTGTTACAGGTGTACTGCCCCAGTCAAACTCCCCACCCGGCAATGACCTCAGAGCAGTTGGCAAATCCAGTGTTACAAAATATCAAGGCATTTGTGACCTTCAAAGGCAGAAGACAGAGCAATACAGGCAAATCTAATTCTACTTAAGCACAAAGCAACAAAAACAACTCCCCACACGTCATTTCTAGTTGCAGTAATCACGACTCAATTTTTCATTAGTCTTCAGTCTCAAAGACTCATCCCTCCCAGATATATTATTTGTTCCGGGCAACAGTTTTTATGTTATTTCTCATTTTAATTGAATACTATGCAATTTCAGATATTTGAAGTGTTTCTTTTAATGTGTAAATATAGCGTATGGAGACATGGCAGGCAGTTTACAGTGAAGTCAAATCCCAATCACCAATTTAGGCACATTATCCTTGAGGTGAAAAACTGACAAAGTAATTCCATCCCCATTTTCAGAACAGCAAGAAATTTCAATACCTCTGCATGCATGTTGTTAAAACCTCTCTTGCTTCTTTAAAAAATTTGTTACTGAAATGTGAGTGACTCTGGCAAAAATGCATTAATTGATCACCCCTCGTCCTTCTCAATAAATGGTGCTAAACTATCTCATCATGACGATGCTCCCACAAATGTTATATGCCACTGGGTCAATATCCTGGAATTACTTACCAAGGGAATGGGGAGTTCTCCAAGTCAAGATGGTGTGTGACTGAGAGGGAAACATCAAGGTAGTGATGTTCGTACAACATCTTCCCTTTGAGCATCTTGATGATGAAGGTCACGAGGGAGGGGGATTCTGTCGGTGAATTTCAGCAGTGTATCTTCTAGATATTAAAGGTTGGAGCCACAATATGTCAGCAGTGGAATGGTGACATATTGAATTCAGTGGCAAAATGTCAGTGGAACAAATTGTTCCTTCCTGGATGTCAATGCAGTTCTTGAGAGGTATTATAGAAAAATAATCATAGAATCACTAAAGTGCAGAAGGAAACAATTCGGTCATCAAGTCTGTACCATCTCGATAGTGCATCCCACCCAGGACCTATCCCCATGACCCCACATATTTACCCCACTATCCTCAAAAACTACACATCTTAGGACACTAAGGGGCAATTTAGCATGGCAAATCCACCGAACCTGCACATCTTTGGATTGTGAAAGGGAACCTGAGCACCCAGAAAACCCACGGAGAAACAAGGAGACAGTCAGTCACCTAAGGCTGGAATTTAACCCATTGCACAAATCCACATGTGCTGGGTATTGTGTCATATTCCTGCCTTGAGCCTTGTAGATGGAAGAGAGACTTTGCGCAGTCAGGAGGTGAGCTGATCATCACAGTTTTCACTTTTTTGGTCATGCAACCAGAATGTTGATAGATCTGGCCTGGTTGTAAGCTTCTGGTCATTGGTGCCACCAAGAAGTTAATGCAAGAGGACTGAATAGAAGTGCTGCAGGAAGATCAGAGGGCAAATGGCTGGGCTTTTTCATTTTTTTCCGAATTGGGGTACTGCAAATGTTGCCTGCCACTTTTCAGTGCGGCCTAGATATTTTCCAGTTTCTGGTGTAAATTAGCATGAGAGGCTTCATTATCAGAACGTGACTGAAACTTAATACTGTGGGGTTGTCAGCAAATAGCTCTACTGCTGCCATCATTGATGAAGCTGCCTCTACCACCAGAATTCTTGCACACTACCGGACCGACCACTACCAGAGCCTCACCATCCAACTACCCCTGTTCCCTGAGGGTCGAGCAAGTTAAAATTCCCCCAATATCTCTATGGCAATTGCAATCTTCTCGGCAATTAATTCTGATCTGCGCCAAATGCAAGAAATTGAGCCTTTGGAAAAACATTGTCGGCAAATGAAAATAGACTTATTGATGGATACATTGAAATTGTACTCAGCGAACAGGAAAAGTACAGTTTACATAATCTGTGACCTTCGAAAATGCCCTTTATTATCATCAAATTAATCTTGAAAATGTTGCTAAACTCTATTACAGTCAATTCAATGACTGCTAAATGTAGAAATAGATTTCAATCCATATGCAAATAGAAATGCAATGTCCCCCTCACCTTCAGCATGCAAAAACACATCATGACTTTGATGATTTTCATCCTTTATGTAACGTAATACCATTTCAGCTGAGGTGTGTCTGATGTATTTTCATGATTTCAAACTAATTCCCAAGGTAAAGAAATTCAGTGAACCAACAAATTACTCCATGACTACCCTGATGCAAGATTTACTTTTTAAAGAAAGCATATTGAATGTTAAAATGTTACTAGAATGTTTCAAATAAAGACTTATGCTTTTTTTTAAATCACTCTTAAGTGCTGTCTTCAACTTTATAAAATAAGTATTCTGGATACAAAATCCAACACCTTGATTTTTTTGGGAGAGTCTGAAATTAAATTAAATTTTTTGTGATGATTGGAACCAGCAGAACTCAACAGGGGAACAATTTTACTGTTAACATGCTCGCACATCAACTTTTAACAGGTTTGCTTTCTTAAAATCATTATTTAATCTGTCTATGAGGAAATAAATAATAGAACCAGGGAGCAGAGATTTTGGGTTTTTTTGGATGGTTACAATCTGCAATTCACTATTGGACAAGGTGGTGGAAGCAGATTCAATAGTAACTTTCAATTTGACGTACATTTGAAAAGGAAAAAAGATTCTGGACTCTGAAGACCTTGGGATAAAATGGGTAGTGCCTCTAAAGAGCTGACACAGCCACTGTGGAATGAATGGCTTCCTTCTTCGTAATTTGATGATTCTATCAATCATTTTGCAGAGTGGCTCGGTGGCAAAGTGCTGCTGGGTCCCCGGCACTGCCGCCTCACAGCGCCAGGGAACCAAATTCAATTCCGGCCTCAGGTGACTGTCTGTGTGGAGTCTGCATGTTCTCCCTGTGTCTGCGTGGGTTTCCTCTGGGCTCTTCAGTTTCCTCCCACAGTCCAAAGATGTGTGGGTTAGGTGGATTGACCATGCATAATTGTCTCTCAGAGAGTAGGTTAGGTGGATTAGCTATGGTGGGTGTGCTGTGTTGCGCAGATGGGACAGGGAGGTGGGACTGGATGGGATACTCTTCAGAAGGTCGGTGCAGACTCAATGAGCCAAATGGCCTCCTTCTGCACTATAGGGATTCTATGCTATGAATTTTGACACAGTGAATCTTTAGGTGCGACAGAAGAGAGAAAAATAGATGTGAAAAATGTAAGTCTCCCCCAAGACTTTGAAAATGTTCAAGTGAATTTGGTTTACTTTTTCAGTGAATGCATTTAAGTGATAGAAACTTTTCCTGGAACATCCCCCCCACGATCTATTTCCCGGTGTCGGAGGCGGCGGGTCTTTGGCTGCCAGCGGGATCTTCCAGTCCACTTTATGGCTCATCCACCCTGCTGCCAGGGTATTGCCTTCGGGAAGGGCTGGAAAATCCCGCCTTTTGAAATAAATCAATTTAACTTCTCCTCCCAACGCTGCCTTTCTGGTAAGTCTGAAAATAGGCAACAGCGATATAGACAGTCACAGTTATGCCTTTATTATATATATAAAAAATTTCTTCTGCCAAGTTGATAATGTGATATGAAATATCACTTGCATCCATTAGTATGCACAGTCATCTTCATTTTAAGCAACTGCCAAATAAATCAAAGTTGAAAACAAGAGAAAGTGCAGCTGGCCTAAGTTCGGAGCGGCTGTTATTTATTGAAGTAGCTTTTTAAAAACAACAACAAAAATCAGTTAAAAAGGAAATGAGCAATTAATTGAGGATGCAAAAAGAAAATGGTTTGCCAGAAGCCATTAACAAATAAAATGAAAGCCAGGTACAACTGATGGGTATTTAATTGTACCCTGATGTCAAATTACATTTTGTTTCATTCAATCATTAATTTAGTTTTCACTGAGATTTGAATGGACCTGCAATGCTTAAGTCTATAATTTATTTCAAAATTGAACACTGGTGCCAATTTGTGTCAGCGGCTCGCACGTCTCATGTTAGGGGGCATGTGGATTCAAATTCCACTCTGAAGCATAAGTATATCATCTCGACTGGCACTTCTGGCATGGTTTTGTGAAGGGGAGGTCGTGTCTCATGAACTTGATCGAGTTTTTCGAGGAAGTGACAAAGATGATTGATGAGGGTAGGGCAGTGGATGTTGTCTACATGGACTTCAGCAAGGCCTTTGACAAGATCCCTCATGGCAGACTGGTGCAGAAGGTGAAGTTGCATGGGATCAGAGGTGAGCTGGCAAGGTGGATACAAAACTGGCTTGGTCAAAGAAGACAGAGGGTAGCAGTGGAAGGGTGCGTTTCTGAATGGAGGGCTGTGACAAGTGGTGTTCCTCAGGGATCAGTGCTGGGACCTTTGCTGTTTGTAATACATATAAATGATTTGGAGGAAAATGTAACTCGCTTGATTAGTAAGTTCGCGGATGACACAAAGGTTGGTGGATTTGCGGATAGCGATGAGGACCATCAGAGGATACAGCAGGATATAGATCAGTTGGAGACTTAGGTGGAGAGATGGCAGATGGAGTTTAATCCGGACAAATGTGAGGTAATGCATTTTGGAAGGTCTAATACAGATAGGAAATATACAGTAAATGGCAGAACCCTTAGGAGTATTGATAGGCAGAGGGATCTGGGTGTACAGGTACACAGGTCACTGAAAGTGGCAATGCAGGTGGAGAAGGTAGTCAAGAAGGCAGACGGCATGCTTGCCCTTCATCGGCCGGGGTATTGAGTTTAAAAATTGGCAAGTCATGTTGATGCTTTATAGAACCTTAGTTAGGCCGCACTTGGAATATAGTGTTCAATTCTGGTCGCCACACTACCAGAAGGATGTGGAAGCTTTGGAGAGGGTACAGAAAAAGATTTACCAGGATGTTGCCTGGTATGGAGGGCATTAGCTATGAGGAGAGGTTGGAGAAATTTGGTTTGTTCTCACTGGAGCGACGGAGGTTGAGGGGAGACCTGATAGAAGTCTACAAGATTATGAGAGGCATGGACAGAGTGGATAGTCAGAAGGTTTTTCCCAGGGTGGAAGAGTCAATTACTATGGGGCATAGGTTTAAGGTGCGAGGGGCAAATTTTAAAAGAGATGTACGAGGCAGATTTTTTACACAGAGAGTGGTGGGTGCCTGGAACCTGTTGCTGGGGGAGGTAGTGGAAGCGGATACGGTAGTGACTTTTAAGGGGCGTCTTGACAAGTACATGAATGAGATGGGAATAGAGGGATATGGTCCCCGGAAGCGTAGGGGGGTTTAGTTAAGTCAGGCAGCATGGTCGGTGCAGGCTTGGAGGGCCTGTTCCTGTGCTGTAATTTTCTTTGTTCTTTTGTCTTTGTTCTGTGCAGTAGCAAGAATATACTGGACAATTGGAGGCAATCTTTGGAAGGAGCAGGGGGAGGGGGCAATCTTTGGAAGGAGCGGGGGGGGGTGGGGCGGTACTTCTGGTAACCGAGTCAATCTTTCTTCTTCAACAGACATTGTCAAAACATATAGCTGATCACTCGTTCCATCTGCTGCTTGTGGGAAATTGTTGTGTACCAATTGTTCACCACGGGCTGAATTTTATGTGGGGACAGTGCTTCCACCCTGCCCACCTCATCTGCTCCTGGCTGGATCACTCCACAAGCATTTAATGGTTGTCTGGCCATGAAGTGCCTTGAGGCAGGAATTCCAACCTCTTCCAAGAGGAATTCCTGCCTTAGAAAGCCATCGGCTGCTCAAATGGCCAGCAGCTCTCTACACTCAGCAGTGTCATTGCTAGCAGTTGTCACTGATTGGTACTGCAACTTTCCCCAAGGAAGTTGTCCCGCGATAGGCCCTGGAGTTTGAGGTGATTCTGGGGTCACACTGGGACCAGGCTGGCAGAGAGGTGTGAGCGGAGTTAAGGGAAATTCACATTCTAGGTGGAGTGGGGTGGAGAGTGGCAGTAGGAATCGTACCCTCATCCCCACCCCACCCCACCTAGGATGTGAATTTCCCTTAATCCTGGAGAGAGCATAAATTTCCGCTCATGTTTTTGTACGTAGCTTGAATCATTAGACTTTGAAATTATGCATTTGCTGCAAAGTAATTGGGGACATTCTGAAAACATGAATGGTGCAATGTAAATCTAACTGATTTCTGTACTGTTGGATTCATTCTGAGACTGCAAGAGTTTCTAAGGAATTCCATCTTCCTATGACTGATGGTGTGGGAGTCTTGTGGGGCAGTGGATTGCGACCCTGCCTCGAGTCAGAAGCTCCCACCCCAGGATTGTTGGCCAAGGAAAGTGCATTCATAATGTGGTCAAACAGGTTGAGTGTCAACCTGCAAATCCTTCCAACATGCCAATGGCTGGTGGTAAGAATGGGAGAATGTTCAGCCATGCTTGATGCAGAGTGATGTCCCTCAAGCTTTAAGTTCTTGGCGACAGACTAACGACCTGTTCTGGGAATAACCAGCTGTGGGAAGAGGCAAACTTTTGTCTTCGTGCACTACTAGGTGCTGGATTGAGAATTGAAATTGGAATGACCGATGGTGATGTTAAAGTACCATCTAATTTGGAATCGCATTTTTGGACAATAGTGGAATACATAGGAATGCTAGGCTGTTGAATTTCTGGCCTCAACACAATTATAAAGTTCAGACTCACTGATCAATTAGCTACTATATAGATTCTCCTAAAACATAGCAAAGAAGGAACTTTCATTGAGATAGAATTTTTGCTCACCCCAGGACATCGCAAACTGCTTCATGCCCAATGGCATACTTTTGAAATGTAGCCACTGCTGTGAGGTCCACAAATAACAAGAGATGGATATCCAGGTAACTTATTTTTACTGATGCTTGCTGAAGGCTAATGTTGGCCAGGACAACAGTTCCACTTCCCTGCTCTTTGCATACTGTCATGGAAACCTTTTGACGTTTATGGGTGCATCATCTCATCTGAAAGACAGCACTGACAGTATACCACTCCTTCAGTATTGCACCAGATCCCAAGCCTAAACTGTGTGTTTAACCCACATACCTTCTGGGCTAGAGCAGGAGTGTTCCACCGTGCCATGGAAAACATTCATTTTTAACATCACATCTTTTTTTCAATCCAAAGGTAACTATTCTTATTCTTGATTGAAACATTGGTTCGGTCAACCATTGTTTCTATCTGACATTAAGAATGCAGGAAGCAAGAAGTGAAAAATGTCTCTTATTTCACTGTGTCCAAAAAGGCAAACTTTGCATCTGATAACTTTAACATGATTAGTTGGGAATATATAGTTTATTCCTAAGTTATTTAAGCTGTAAAGACTTTGAATCTAAATTTTATTTGTGCTTTGATCATTTTAATGAAGTGAAAATGTGATATTCGCACTTTTTATAACTCAGCTCAAATATCTAAAATATAATTAATTTCACTTCCCTTTCCTGCACCAGAGTAGTTAAATATTGAAACAGTGCGGGATTTTACTGCCTCGCTCGTCATGAAACTATAAAATCCCATCCAAGGTCATTGGACCTTTCTATTGTCCACCTCTCGCCTGCTCTGATTCCCGTGGCGGGCGCGGCGGTAAAATTCCGGCCAGTATCATTCACAACACTGGATGAGTACATGGGACTTAATAGGATTGAGGGTTATAGGTAAGCCTATATATAAGCCTAGGTCGGTAGGGACATGACCGGCGCAACTTGTGGGCCGAAGGGCCTGTTAGTGCTGTATTTTTTTCTATGTTCTACGTTAATGCTGCAACACATTTTACCTAAAATAATAGATACTTTTGCCTTGACTCTTGCAGGACAAGAGCAAGGACTACAACACTTTCAGTTAAATTTTTTGGCAATTGTCCAAACTGCAAACACTATTTCACAGCAGCAAACACAGTTCCAGCTATTAGTCAAAATGATTCATCTCCTGTACAGTATCCAGGTGCAAGGATTATAATGCTGCACACATTACCAATTCTTCATGTTGCTGCAACCGCATCACAAAATCAGCTTGGAACTAGAATAATTAACATGAAATTATGTCCTCAATGTCATGGGCATGGTTCGAATGATACATCACCTGTGACACAAGGTCATGTTTTGCTCATTAAAGTGTTGCATTGCAAACTTATGCACACAACTAAATTTTTGTTTCTTGCCCGGTTCAGTTGTGGATGTGCATCTCATTACTGTTTGTGGAGCCTTGCTGTGCATAAAATAGATAGTATATGTTTCGTTACCATGTGACAGTATGTACACTTCAAAAGTTCTATGTGAAACTTCAACTTAACAGATGTGGGAGTTGAGTTTCTACTTTGCGTGCAGTTAGCTATCTGGATGCAAATTACACTCCAACATCCACTAGAAATATTTTCATTTGAGGTTTTTGTCTGCTCATTTGCACACTTAAGAGCATTAAAGCTTCCATGAACTAATGCAATTGAACAGTGCTTTAGCATGAGCATGTAGTTTCTTTGAAAGAAGCTATTGAATTTGTGGTATCGTGGCCCCTTTCAGTCACCGAGAGTCATATGATCAGGCCAGACCCTATGGAAAGGCAGTGCTGGAAGCTGAGCCAGTGGGGTGCAAGGGAGCATGTCCCTTGGTTGGGAAGGAACCTCAGTTGAAGCCAGGGTGGAGACGAGAGAGTAGACGTCTATTCAGTTCCATCAGATCCTTGTTTGCAAATATCTGTTTGTTGTGGGTAATAAATCCTTTTATTCTTCCTGCCTAAATGGATAAATACACATTTTCCCACATTGTGGGGGTGATTTTGAACCTGTGCTCCCCATCTGCAGGAATGGCACTCATGCTCAAAATCCAGAGAAATTTGGAAAGCATGGTTGGTGCTGGCGATTTTCTGAGTTGTGATTTTCCAGCTGGCGGAGTAGTGTGAAACACGCCATGGGACCGCAGGAAGCTCATTTTAATACATTAGCATGTCATTAGCGAGCGCTCCCTCTGGGACTTGCCCCTCCTCACCTGATGGTCTGCGGGCGCCAGCATGATGTCACACCAGCGCCATTTACATCAAGTTCACCTCAACATGAATCTGTCATAGGGGTCTGCCTGGGGGCATAAAGGTGAGTACAGCCGCTGGGGGTTAGGAACATGGCCAGGCAGCGGCCTGGCAATGCCCCTGGCACTGCCCCTTGGCACAGGTTGGCACTGCCAGGTTGGCACCATGTCAAGCCCACCTGATAATGCCAACATGTGCCAAGAGGTGGGCCCCAGTGGGATCTCATGGGGGAGGGGTGACAGGGGTTCATTCAGATTTGATTGTGGGCCTGCAGCGGATAGGGGAGCAGGGGATGCCGATGATTGTCGTGGGGGCGGGGGGAGCAGGTGGTAGTGTCAACTCCGAATGTGCATGGTGGTGGAGAATGGGCTAATGATCGGGGTTAGGAGGGGCTAATGATTGGGGGAAGGAGCTACTGATCAGCTAAATGTGGAAGAGAAGTGTTGACTCTGATCAGGTGTGGAGAGGGGAGCTGCTGAAACACCCATAGTGGGCTGAGGGCAAAAGATTTAAAGATAGCACCCTGATCTCAGTGCAGCCCAGCTTTGCCGAAGTGTTGAGGACTTGTGTGTCCCCCTGCATGACAGCATGAAACAAGCCCCCCCCCCACCAACCCAACTAATTTACTTAGGCAAAGTACTGTAAGGTCTGGAGAGAAACATGCTGGTTTTCTCAATGAAGGTTCTCCTCTGTATTCCATTTGCCAGATCTTTTCCCACCCACTTAACTGTTATATTCCTTTGTAATGTCCTATTAACAGCCAGAGATTTGGTCCCTTCACCCAAGTAATTTATATAAGCTGTCAAGGTTGAGGCCCCAGCACTGATCCTAATGGCAAACCATTTGTTACATCTCACCAAGCAGAAAATGATTCATTTATGCCTGCTCTCTGCTTCCTGTTAGCTCACCAATCTTCTATCCATGCCAATATGTTACCCCTTATACCATGAGCTTTTATTTTCTACAATAGCCTTTAATGTGATACCTTATCAGATGCCTCCTGAAAATCTAAGTACAGCACATCCAGCTGTTCCCCTTTCTCCACAGCACAAGTTACTTTTTGAAAGAACTCCAATAACTTGGTTACATGTGATTTTCTTCTCATAAAACCATGTTGACTCTGTCTGATCACCTTGTATCTATCCAAATGCTCTGTTATAACATCTTCAATAACAGCTTCTAATATTTTCCATATGACAGATGTTTAGCTAAATGGCTATCAATTGCCCTCCCTTTTTGAATACTCAATATTGAACATTCAATCTGATGGAATCAATGGAATTTTGAATAATTGAAACCAAAGCATCAACTACCTCACTGTCAGTTATTTTAAGACCAGAGGATGGAGTCTATCAGGACCCAGGGAACTGTCAGTCCACAGCTCCAACAATTTTCTCAGTACCACTTCCCTGATGATAGTGATTTTCTTGAGTTCCTCCCTCGCTTCCATTTCCTGATTTACGTTGATTTCTGGGATTGTATTAATTGTATCCTTGTTGTTAATTGTATCCTCCAAAGTGAAAACTGATGCAGAATACCTGCTCAGTTCATCTTCCAGCTCCTTATTATCCATTATTGAATCCCCAGCCTCACTTACTGTAGGACCAATGTTCACTTTGTTAACTCTTTAAAAAAAAAATCTATAGAAAGTTTTACAATCTCTTTTTTTATTTCTAGCTATCTTTCCCTCATACCCTAATTTTTTTCCTCCTAATTCATCTTAAAGTTATTCTTTGCTGTTTATTCATTCTGTTCAATCTACTAACCTGCCACCCATCCTTGCACAATTGTATCTTTTTTCTTTAAGTTTAAGAATATCTTTAACTTTTTTGGTTAATCATGGATGGTTGATCCTCCTCTTGCTTTTGTTGCAATGTATCTATTTTGCATATTCTGAAATATCAATTTAAATGTCTGTCACTGCCTTTTTATTGACCTATCCCTTAACTTAATTTTCCTGGTCACATTAGTTAGCTATGCTTTCATGCCCTCATAATTGCCTTTAAGTTTAATATACTAATTTTGGAATCACTCTTCTCCCCCTCAAACTGAAATCCAACCATATTATGATCACTTCTACCTAATAGCACCTTCCCCATGAGGTCATTAATTAATCTTATCTCTTTATATATTTCCAGGTCTAATACAACCTGCTCTCTGGTTGGCTCCAGGATGTGCTGTTCTAAGAAACTATCCCAAAAGTATTGTATGAACTCTTCATCAAGGTGACCTTTATCCATCTGATTTTTTCAGTCCATGTGTAGGTTAAAATGTCCTGTGATTATCACCAGACCTTTCTGATAAGCTTTCATTATTTATTCATTTATACTCCATCCTACCATGCAGTAACTGTTAGGGGGCCAATACACCACTTTCAAAAGAGACTTCTGACCTTTATAAGTTTGCTTTTCAATCCAAACCACTTCTATATCCTGGTTTCCTCATCTCTCTCTATTGTGCTAATACCATCATAAATTAATAGAGTCTTTCTTAGATTCCTGGCTTTGCTAAATGTCATGTACCCTTTAATATCCAGGTCCTAATCTCTGTCATCCAACAGCCATGTCTCTGTAATGATTATCAGATCATATTTATTTCCATTTCAGCTGTCCATTAGAATCATAGAATCCCTACAGTGCAAAAGCAGACCATTCGGCCCATCAAGTCTGCACTAACTCTCTTCGATTGAGCATCTTACCCAGGCCCCATCCTCGTAACTCCACATATTTACCATGCTAATCCTCCTAACCTTTCCATCTTGGATCACTAAGGGACAATTTAGCATGGCCAATCCAACTACCCTGCGCATCTTTGGACTGTGGGAGGAAACTGGAGCACCTGGAGGAAACCTATGCAGACACGGGGAAAATGCTCAGTCACCCATGCTAAAATTGCCCCTTAGTGTCCTGAGATGCGTAGGTTAGAGGGATTAGCGGGTAAAATATGTAGGGATACGGGGGTAGGGCCTGGGTGGGATTGTGGTCGGTGCAGACTCGATGGGCCGAAGGGCCACTTTCTGCACTGTAGGATTCTATGATTCTATGACCCAAGGCCAGAATCGAACCCAGGTCCCTGGCACTGTGAGGCACCAATGCTAACCATTGTGCCACCCATTATTATTATTATTATTCCATTTTGTTTTGAATGCTATGTATATTTAGACATAGAGCCTTTAGTTTTGTCCTATTTACAATACTATGATTTATTTAAGTTATTTTTGTAACTTTTTGCCTTATCACCTGATTTGTACTCTACCCCTTCCTGTCACTGTCTTTATCATTTCCCAAATTAGTTCCTTTCTTAAATTGTCTCTGCTCTTTAACTTACTAACTCTTGCAAAATTTGATCCCTTGCCCCATTATTTAGTTTAAAATCCTCTCTACTTCCCTAGCTGTGTGGCTCACCAGAACCCTGTTCCCAGCAATACAGCCCCCACTTTCTCCAGTATCGGTACCAGTGTCCCATGAACCAGGACCCACTTCTATCACACCAGTCTTTGAGCCATGCATTTACTTCTCTAATCTTATTTTACCCTATGTCATTTTATGTGGCTCGGGTAACAATCCATAGATTGTTACCTTTGAGATGCTGCTTCTTAATTTGGTGTCTAGCTCTTCATACTGAGCATATAGAGTCTCCTTCCTTGTCCTGGCTATGTCAATAGTACCAACATGGACTGTGGTGACCAGATCCTCCTCCTCCCACTCCAAATATATAGTTAGGAAGTTAGGCTATAGTTAAGAAAGCCCACCAATGCCTCTACTTTCTTAGGAGGCTAAGGAAATTTGGCATGTCCACTACAACTCTCACCAATTTTCACAGATGCACCATAGAAAGCAATCTTTCTGGTTGTATCACAGCTTGGTATGACTTTTGCTCTGTCCAAGACCACAAAAAACTACAAAGCGTCGTGAACGAAGCCCAGCCCATCACGCAAACCATCCATTGACTCTGTCTACACTTCCTGCTGCCTCGGAAAAGTAGCCAGCATAATCAAGGACCCCCTGCACCCCAGACATTCTCTCTTTCACCTTCTTCTGTCGGCAAAAAGATACAAAAGTCTGAGGACACGTACCAACCGACTCAAGAACAGCTTCTTCCCTGCTGCCATCAGTCCTACCTTGTATTAAGTTGATGTTTCTCTACACCCTAGCTATGGGTGTATACACACTATATTCTGCACTCTCTCCTTTCCTTCTCTATGTACGGTATGCTTTGCCTGCATTGCACGCAAGAAACAATACTTTTCACTGTATACTATTACGTGACAATAATAAATCAGATCAAATCAAATTAAAATGCCCCTTCAGCCATGAGCAAATTCTTCAAACCCTGGCACTAAGCAGGCAACAGAACCATCTCACGACCTTCTGCAAAGGACATTGTCAATCCCTCTCACCATACCATCCTCTACTCCCACTAAGTTCCTTTTTGTTCCCCCCACTTGAATGACTTCAGCATCACAGTGGCAAGGCCAGTTAGCTCATTCACCCTGCAGCCCCCACGCTCATCGAAACAAGCTGACAGAACCTCAGACCTGTCGGACAACTGAAAAGACTGAGGCTCCGACACTTCTGCATCATTTGAAGCCATGCACTCCTGTCTTTGATGCTGACCAAATCAAAATACCCAATCCTAAGTGGTGTGACCGTCTCCGGGTACAAGGTGGCCAGGTAACTTCCCCCCCTCCCTGATGAATCACACTGTCTGCAACTCAGCCTGCAGGTCACTAACTCCGAGCTGAAACTCTTCAGGCCACAAACACTTATTGCAGACGTGTTTGCCCGAAATCAAAATGTCATCCAGGAACTCCCATATGCTGCAGCTATGACACCTCACCTTGTCCTGCCATCCTTAATGTGTTTTCATTAATTACTTAATTATTTTCCTTTTTATATATTTTATTACCTTATCACCAGTTTGTAAACTATTTTCAACCTTAGGCTCAGAATAGTCCTTATCCACTTTCCAGGTATCAAACAGTTCGCTTCTTCCCTTGTATTAAATTAAGAATCAATTCCTCCTTTCTCTCTTCACCAAAAGCCTTCACTCACCCCACTCCCAGCACTCCTGTTTAAAATTGCACTCTGGTACCGACAGCTACCCCCAAACTGAGAATTAGTTTTCTGTTCTTTATTTCAGATTATCAGCTTCCGCGGTATTTATTTTTTACTTGGGAACTAGTTCTGTGAGCGACTGAGAGTGTAGGTGTATTGAAACAACTCCTCAGAGGCTGGTGACCCTTCACCAGATTGACTTTATTTACAATCATTACTTCAATCAGGGAACTCGTGCTTCAAGAGGCCAACCTTATGGGCCTTGTTGAGGTCATTACAGGTATGCCACCCTGTGGGCGGGTGCATTGCGTATGAGAACACTGCTGATTCTGCCATCAAAAATCATAGCCGAAAGCAGCGGCACAGTGGTTAGCGATGCTGTCTCATAGTACCAAGGAGCTGGGTTCAATTCTAGCCTCGGGTAACTATAGGTGTGGAGATTTCACGTTCTCCCTGTGTCTGCGTGGGTTTCCTCCAGGTAGTCCGGTTTCCTCCAACAGTCCAAAGGTGTGTAGGCCATGGTAAATGTGTGGGGTTACGGGGATAGGGCAGGGAAGTGGGCCTGGGTATGATACTCTATCAGAGAGTCAGTGCAGACTCAAAGAACAAAGAACAGTACAACACAGGGACAGGCCTTTCGGCCCTCCAATCCTGCGCCAATCATTATGCCTGCCTAAACTAAAATCGTATGCACTTAGAGTCTGTATCCTTCCATTCCCATCCGATTCATGTATTCGCCCTTAAATACTGCTATCGTACCTGCTCCTACCAACTCCCTGGACAGCGCGTTCCAGACATTCACCATCCACTGTGTAAAAAAATTGCCTTGCACATCTCCTCTAAACTTTTCCCCACGCACCTTAAACCTATGAACCCGAGTACTTGACTTTTCTACCCTAGGAAATTGGCGCCATTGACTTCACTGCCAATTCCCCATCATAATCTCAACAGTGAGCCATTTTCAAAGAGCCCAGGTCAGGGTGAGACGAGCTGAACCCGAGTACTTGACTTTTCTACCCTAGGAAAGATCATCCGACTACTCTGGCACTACTCGATGGACCAAACGGCCTCCTTCTGTAATGTAGAGATTCTATGATCAGAAAAGCATCGATGTGAATTATAAAGTTTATTTATTAGTCACAAGTAGGCTTACATTCACACTGCAATGAAGTTACTGTGAAAATCCCCTAGTTGCCACATTCCGGCATCTGTTCGGGTACACTGAGGGAGAATTTAGCAAGGCCAATTCACTGAACCTGCACATCTTTTGGAGTTTGGGAGGAAACCCACGCAGACACAGGGAGAACGTGCAAACTCCACACAGACGGTGATCCAAGCTGGGAATCCAACCTGGGTCCGTGGCGCTGTGAGCCAGCAGTGCTAACCATTGCGCCTCTGTGCATTATAATGGGATGATAATTTTACAATCTCACCAGTGTTCCTTATTTTGCTGCAAAGTTATCTCAACAGATTGCAGCTGCATGTTCCGCCAGACCACATTTCTCAGGTAGCAGGTACTGTGACAGACACCACGCGCTGACTGCTGAAAGGGACTTGGAAGGCAGGCAAGACCAGCTGCACAAGTAAATTGATTCCCTCCTGATTTTAAATTAAACTTCAGAAAATGTGATATATGAAAAACGTTTTTAAAAGACTATTCTCGGGAGGATCTTTTCCTTTTGTAGATCAGTTCCTTTAATTAGGGTAATACATTTTTGAAGGTGGTGGAAGAATGCCTCCTGATGGAGGTTCAAATGAAAGTTGCTACACTCTTTATTGTTCGTGGCAGGACCATGCACTGGAGCACAATAGATAATCACATTGAATTAGTGCTGTGTAAAAAAAAACACAGTTTGACTCTGTCACGGCTCGTTCAGATTCTAGGTGTGCTTGCAATTTAATAGGCATAAGCTTCTTCGATAGTTCAAATGCCAAATGCCCAGTGGGAGCGAAGCCACAGAGGGGGAAGATCTAAAGTTTGATTTCTCGTCTGTTTTGTGTTAGCTGATCTCAGCGCAGATGGTCCAGAGAAGCAACTCCAGGCGGCAACAGGGGAAAAAAGCGAATTCATCCAGAATTCCCATTTCTGTTCAACGCAACATCGTGTTCTAATGAAAGGTCGTTGACCCGAAACATTGAAAATTCAGCTTGGTCAGAAACGCAACATGGAAGCTGGTTATAAACAAGCCCAACTCGATTTCAAAACTGAGAACTACTGAGGCTGGCCAGCCCACTCACTCCCTACTCTTTATCAGGAGTGACACATGGGCTCCCATAACTGCAGGGTCAGTGAGAGGCCCTGCAGCACTCCCACATCGGCAGCAACCTCAGCTGATCTGAAGGTGGAATCTGTGCTTCAAAAAGTCAGGTGAGTTTATTCTCTTCTTAAAATAGCCACAGCTGCCTGGCCACCATCGTGGAGGGACAACCCCTCCAAGGGATGGCACTGCAGCGGCCTGGAAAAATTATGGGTGTGGAGTGAGGGGCGAGTGGGGCTCACATTAATAATCGCGTTTCACTATTCCCATTCTGACCCTAGCATGTGTTCCAGGTTAATGTGGGCTGCCTACATTGCCTGGGATTTGCTGTTGGCAATGCAAAAATGAGGCCTTAATAAGTCCTTTCTTTAAATTAATTTCTCGGTAAAGTTTATTTATTAGTGTCACAAATAGGCTTACATTCACACTGCAATGAAAATCCCCTAGTTGCCACACAGCAAGGTGGCACAGTGGTTAGCACTGCTTCCTCACAGTGCCTAGCACTGCTGCCTCACTGTGCCAGGGACCTAGGTTCAATTCCGGCCTCGGGTCACTGTCTGTGTGCAGTTTGCACTTTCTCCCCATGTCTGCGTGGGTTTCCTCCTACAAACCATAGAATCCCTACAGTGCAGAAAGAGGCCATTCAGCCCATCGAGTCTGCACCGACAACAATCCCACCCAGGCCCTATCCCCATATCCCTACATATTCACCTGCTAATCCCTCTAACCTACGCATCCCGGGACACTAAGGGGCAATTTAGCTTGGTCAATCAACCTACTTGCAATTTGTTTTTGTTAGCTGTACCAAGATATCTAATGCAACGGATACATGAAGTTTTAGGCATTCTTGTTTACTATAATTAGAGCCAAAATTGTTGCTGCATCATAAATGAAAACAGCTTTGATGCGGTATCGCTTTTAATGAAACCCTTGTTGTAAAAGACTAAGTACTGCATTGCAAGCTTGTAATACCTAAATGCAGAAGGCCACTGCACTTTTCAGAAGGCACCTGGTTAAGCACACAGCGGTTAAAATCTGTATCATCATATTTACTTTCCAAGTTCTTTTTGTCCTGAGCCATTAGCTTTGACAATTTATTTCTTAGTAGCTGTTCTTCGACAATAAAAATTAATCTCTTCCAATTTCTGAGAGAATAATATTTACTTAATATCCTCTGAGATAGCTGCATTCCTTTAATTCTAACCGCTTGAACATCTCCAATTTTAACTGCTCCACCGTTGCTGGTCATACCTTTCACTGCCTTGGTCCCAAGTTCCAAATGATCCTCCCTACACCTCCCCGCCTCTCTACTGCACTTTTACTCATTAAGATATTCCTTACAACCCCCTCTTTGTTTGAGCTATTGGTCATCTGATCCAATATCTCATGTTGCTCAGTTGTCAGGTGAGATTCTCTGGCCTCCCAGTGACATGTGTTTCCCATTGGCGGGAGGTGGCGCATTGTTTGCAAGCGGCGGGATACTCTGGTCCCGCAGCTGTCAATGAAAATTCCCATTGATGTCACCCCATACTGATAAAAAACCCGCGGATGGGGGTGCGCTGCCAGTGGGACTGGAGAATCCCACCAGCGTGAACGACCAGAGAATTCCAGTGATTATATTTTGTTTCCTAACGCTGTTGTGATTTGCCTGTGTTAATTTATTACACTAAAGCTGCTATATAAACATAAATTGTTGTTGGAATACTTACAGTTACGTTGCTACTTTAAATTCCTTGTAGATCTGAGTGCACAATGTGTTATTGATTTCAGATTAATGGGTAATTATGTAGACCTGTGAAATACCAAGGCACTAACACCATTCACTTTAACCCTTAACGAACTATTGTTCCTCTATGATGAATTGTTGGTGAGATATGGTCAAGTTGCGTCCAAAAGCTTTTTAATTATAGCCACGCCATTGGAAGGAAGCATGATTTAAGAGGACAAGGCCACACGGTTGAGAAGTTAAAAACCAGTGGGAAAATATATCACACGGTGGGCTGAATTTTCCCTAAAAATGAAATAGGGCGAAATCTTACCAAAACATGGCAGAGTGTTGGTTCCAGCACAAAAAATGGAGTGACTGCACAGTGTATTTCTGATCTGAATCTCACAGCTCGTATTAATTTTTATTCCCACGGGTTTTATGCTGCTCCAGCGACGCATTTCCTGATTCACCCACTGCATAGCAACTTAACTGCTGCAAGCACTGGGGAGCTCCATAAAAACAGTACCCCAGCACTTATTCCACAATGAATGCAGGAGATTTCTGATACGAAGCCGGTACCGCTCTTCAAGGAGGGTCTCACCAGACTGCTCGATGGAATGGTGCAGGCGGAAAGCCCTGTACTTATGCGCCAGAAGATGGCAGTCCAGCAGGGTGACCACTTCTGCCTGGGATGTAGTGGCAGCCCTGGTCAGTGCATGCGCACTACAGATGGGGATGGGGCAGCAGTGTTGGAAGATTAATGATCTTCTTTGCTCAGCCAGGGTATGTGAACCACCCCAGGCTCCCACTGGACCTCCTCGCACACCAAACCTTTTCTCTCACTCAGTCACCTTAGCCTTTGTCAATATCAGCACCAGGTACCCCCCTACCCTCCCACAATCACCATGTTCCACCAAGAGCTGCTATACTCCATACACTCCAGCTATCATCCAAGCCCCAGGTGGCACAGTGGTTCGCATTGCTGCCTCACAGCACTAGGGACCCGGGTTCGATTCCCAACTTGGGTCCCTGTCTGTGCAGAGTCTGCACGTTCTCCCGGTGTCTGTGTAGGCTTCCTCCAGGTGCTTGGGTTTCCTACCACAGTCTGAAAGACGTGCTGATTAGGTCAGTGGCCATGCTAAATTCTCCTTCAGTGTACCTGAACAGGCGCCAGAGTGTGGTCACTTGGGGATTTCGACAGTAACATCATTGCAGTGTTAATGTAAGCCTCCTAGTGTTACTAATAAATAAACCTTTTAAACCCACGCCAGACACACCTCATCACTATCTTAAATGTCAACAGTCCCACCTATACTTTCCCCATCTGTGTCATGGCAGAGCAAGCTAGAGCACAATAGGCATCAGCAGGCACTGCCCGCTGGGGTCATGCCCGAGTTGCGAACCCTCATGTCTTTCAAGGAGCGAGGCCACGAGCTGGCTGGGGATGAGGAAGAGCGTGCCGGCGCTGCTAGCAAACTGGGGACAAACATGAGAATCCTCAACACAAATGTTATCATTCCTCAAGCCTCAAGTGAGTAAGCAATGTTCTCTCAGTGTCCCAAGTAATGCACTGTTCCCATGTCCCTTCTCTTGCAGCCTTCACTGACCCCCACCGTGGAAAATACATCACAGCTGTCACCCACACCCAGTACCAGTGCAGAATTTACACCTCGGTGGGTCCAATAAGTAGGCAGACTTCTATAGGGGGAGAGGGGGAGGCAGGGTGATACCTGCGATGACTTTGGGGGGAGGGGGGTACAGAGAGAGGAAGGGAGGGAGGGTGATGCTGGTGATGAATATTGGTTGGGGGAGGAGTGAGGGAAAGAGGGAGAGAGGGAAGCAGATGATTGTTGGTGACACCCTCACTTCTCAACTTCTCACCATTTGAGAAACATTCTACCTTTTTTCCACCAAAGTGAATAACTTCATTCTTATTCACAATATATTCCATCTACCGTGTACTAGCCCATTCATTTAGTATTATGGAAACAGAATTGGCTACAGAGCTACAGCTCATATGGAGAATGAACACCTAAAATGTCTTACTAATAATTTACAGTTATCTCTATTTTCATTTGTTTCCCTTCATATTGGCATGGCCCAATTTTACTTTGTTATTCCAAATGCCTTAGTTTCTAGTTTAAGTTGAATTTATTTGAGCACCTTCTATTTTTTGTTTTATGAGTATTGGTCTCTCTCAAACACTTTGCTTTTTGTTGAATAGGAATTCTATTTTCCTATTGAATGGACATTTCTTCACATCTATTCTATCCCTTCATTACTTTTTGTCTCCGGTCTGTTTCGTTGCTTGGTTTTGCCTGCTCCCACACCTTTACCGCTGCCCAACTCACCTGCTGGTACGTTTTCGCATCCCATTCAATTCATTCTGGTTTTTAAATTATTTTAATTGCTTTTTTTCTTTTTTCTAATGATGCAGCCCATCGGTTTGACACACACAACTGTCAGGAGATGTTACCCAGCGCTCAGGAAATAATGGAACCTCTTCAAGAGCGAAGGCAGCCATGGAGATCTCATCTTGCAATGTGTCTAATATGCTCAGCTTGAATGTTACAGTATGTTTCATATTGGAACTGAGCCATCATTTACCACAGCTTCTGTGAGAAAATGTGGAGCAGAAATAGCACACAAACTATATTTTTGCCAGTCACAAGGAGGCTTTGCGTAATCCACTTAATGGCAATACGGACAAAGCATGATTTGGATGTTGCACCAATTTAAATGGGAAGAAAAATGCTTCTAGGATCTTAAAGTTTATGGCTAATGCGACAGAAATTGTCTGGAATGTGCTCAAACATAATTAGTCACAGTTGAGAAAGAGGAAACCTATTAATATATTATCTGTTTATCAAATCCCAGACATGGCATTAAGTAGCTTGTCTTTTCCAATTCTCTACACCTATTTTTTAAAAAGGCAACTACTACTGCTAAAAGTCAGCAATTCTGTAGAGCAGGTGAGTGGAATGGTGTATCCAAAGCAGTTTCTGACATCAATTTAGGATACAAAAACAGAAAATGTTGGAAAATCCCAGCAGGCCTGACAGCATCTGTGGAGAGAACGGCTCTGATGACAGGTCATCCAGACTCGAAACGTAGGCTCCATACTCTCTCCACAAATGCATTTTCTGTTTTTGTTTCAGATTCCAGCATCCACAGTATTTGGCCTTTGTCAATACAAGATAGCCTGCCAACAGGAGGTGCAATTCAATCAGCAGGAAATGGAGAATTGTATTGCTTTATCCTGTGGTGGAACCCTCCATGCAGCAGCTCAGGTGAAGACTAATAACATCAATCCTACATATCGGTTGGCTAAAATGTTTAGCTCCGCTAGGATTTCAGTTTGACTGGATCCTTTTCGTAAAAAAAACAGCAAATGTCTGTCATTCATGAAAGACATGTCCATGATTTGTTATATGTGTTACAATATGGATAACCTTTTATTGTTAGACTAATTTCATGTACAAATTGAAAATCCATGACTTAAGTATGGTGATGCCAGCTATTCGATGCATTTTTAACAGTTGACATTTTTATTAAGCTCCAGCTGTTCTAATCATAAATGATTCATAAAGAGGGGCAGTGTTTTTCTTACACTGCAATAAACTATTCATGGAAGATTGTGTATATGATCCATTTATTTGAGTCTGACAAATTGGCATAGAGGTATCTGCACCTTATTTTAACACTGAGAAAAGACAAGATTCTTGTCTGATGCTCGAATAAAAGTTGATATAGTAATTACTTTTTGGAAATCTTTGATTGCAATATTTGATTCGATCTAGGCCATTCCATTTATTGTGTGACCCAAAAAGGAAAACAACAGAACAAGCACACAAATTTTACTTTTACTTGTAAAATTTTGGGGCTGCACGGTGGCATAGTGGTTTGCGATGCTGCTTCACAGCGCCAGGGATCCGGGTTCGATTCCCGGCTTAGGTCACTGCCTGTGTGAAGTTTGCACATTCTCCCCGTGTCTGCGTGGGTTTCCTCTGGGTGCTCTGGTTTCCTCCCACTTCCAAAGACGTGTGGGTTAGGTTGATTGGCCGTACTAAATTTCCCCTCAGTGTCAGGGAGATTAGCGGGATAAATATGTGGGGTTTCAGGGATAGGGCCTGGGTGGGATTGTGGTCGGTGCAGACTCGATGGGCCGAATGGCCTCTTTCTGCACTGTAGGGATTCTATGAAGTCTTGTTGAATTGCAGAAAAATGAATCATTATAAACTTCTAGACATTGCGTTGCTCAAAACGATTACCTTTTTTCAAAAAATTAATCTTTTAGAAATATGGGGTGGAATTTTTCCGTCTCGCCTGCCCTGGGAATTGGAGCAGGCAGGTCAAAAAATTTGGCGGACCATGTAGAGGTCCATCAACTTTGGGTGGGAATTTCTGGTCTTAGGGTGCACGCAGCTGGAAAATCCCAACCTGTCAGTTTGGGATAAATATTACAGAACACGATGTCGATAGCTTTGTCACAAATTTATCATTCCCTCTGTGAACATTATTCTTCTCCGATTCCATTCTCCTTCTCAAGGCACATTTGAAATATTAATACAAAAGGTATTTGCAGTGAATGCTGAAAGTCCAGAATCTGAACAGAAAACGATGGAAATACTCTGCCACTCAGGGAGCATCCTGGTCAAAGAACCATACGTGAATATTTCAGGTCAATTACCCTTTGTCAGGGTGATCCTTTGTTTTTCTCCCCACAGACCCTGCCTGACTACAGAAAATGTTTCCAGCGTTTCCTGTTTTTATTTTGAGCAGAATTTAAGAGGTGGCAGGAATTCATGGAAACTTCAGCGGGGAACGCAACCTGGGGAATGCAACCTTGCCAACGTCGGCTACCCGGCAGCGGTTTAATGCTCCAAAGCACACAAATCAGCTGCAGGGAGGACTTCGCCGCTCACATGTGGGGAATTGGCACCTCAGATAATTGCCAGCCAATCTCATTGGATGGTGGCTGTGTAGCCCCACCGGGAACGATGGCCACTTTTGGGACAGTAAGAAGTTTAACAACACCAGGTTAAAGTCCAACCTGGTGTTGTTAAACTTCTTACTGTGTTTACCCCAGTCCAACGCCGGCATCTCCACATCACTTTTGGGACTGCAGGCAATTTCACGATTCTAAGTGGCAGAATCAGGATGGAGGTAGGTGCGGGGGCCACATCACAGCACGGTTTGGAGGAAAGACCCCAGGGATCGGAGGAGAGGTGAGAATGAGGCCTTAATGGAGAGGCCAAGGAGGGAGCACTCAGGTGGGGGACAGACATTAGCAGAGAGGGAGCGCACACAAAGGGATGCAGTTAGTGATGAAAGGCCCCCTTCCTTTCCTGAACGAAGACAAGCAACCTATCCTGCCAGGCCTTGCCCTATCCCTGACCCCCTCTTGCAGGACTCAAAATTGAGGCTGGACAGAAAGCGACCACTTAAGGGCCTCAATTGAGGGGAGGGTGGATGAGGCACCCTCAGCCTCTTCTGCCTCCCGTAAAATTGTGAACAGGTTAGGGACAGGTAGGCAGCCGAGGGAATTTTACAGGAACCTGCAAACCCTCTGACGGGTGCCTATCAAATTCTGCCCTTTAGTTCTTAAATATTCTCATGATATGTGAAGACCCATTAACTCTGATGTATGTTTGGAAGAAATTAAGTGCTTTATGTGCATTTTTAATTTAGGAATATGCGGAGTGTCTATAGTTAATCTTCATACAGGGTGTAGTCTAAATTCAGTGAAACAATCAGCATGCATAATCCTGTCAGGATATGCAACACTTAAAAAGCACACCAGTTGGGATTTGGAGAACTCAACACCTCTCGTTTGTAGCAGACAGTTGAGGCTTTGCAATTCAAATGAAGGAATTATCATTCTAATAATCCCAATCTCCCAACATACAACCGTGTATGTACAACAAATCTCACAACATCAAGTACAAGCCAAAAGCAATTCCACCAACTCAATCTGTCTGTGACTGATCATGACCTTCATTGTATTTTCCAGGACAAATAGAAAGAGCTTTTCTAAACAATACCCAAAACAAACCAAGGCCCTAACTCCGAACCAAAAGTGAACAATGATAAACAAACTATGAACTCCCAAAACACAATGAGAATTTTCAATGGATCAACATTTCTTTCATATTATAATTTATTTATGTGTTCTCAATATACATTATAAACACGTGCATAAAATTAAAAAAATAATAATCGGGGAGATAATCAAGCAGAATTTAGAGATTATTTAAGTTAGTTGTGCTTCATTTTTGCCATTTCCGATACCAACCAGCTCCCCAAATGTGTTGCAGTATTGCAAAATATTCTCCATTCTTGTTTCTTTCTTTATAGACTATAATTGTTCATTGTATTTGCAGTTAACTGTTGTAATATGCTTTTAAGTGATAGCAACATGCCATTGTAGTAATAAGGGAACTTGGCAAATCCAGAGTTAATGGAACTGGAGAACGATACCACTCATGATATGATGAAGAGAGTCACATGATAGTCAACTATGCATTAGATTCTGGAACACGGCAGCATGGGGACAGTACCCATAAATGGCACTAGCTTGGATATCAAAGAATGAGGTCATCCAGCCCATCAAATCTGCACCGACTCTTGACAGAGCATCATGCCCAAGCCCTATCCCTGTAACCCCATATATTTACCCCACTAATCCCCTAAACTACACATATTTGGAAAAGAGGCAATTTAGCTGGGCCAATCCACCTAACCTGTACATCTTTTTATAGAATTATGGCACAAAGTTACAATAAATGGTTTATGTTCAACCATACAAACATTCCAGACCTCCTTGAGGGACACCAAATGGACCTTTACAACATTAATCTTTATATATGCTATTCTGTAATCCAATTACAGTCTGCCACTATTTTGCTATTTTCTGGTTGAAAAACACACATCAAGTAGTTAACCTCCTTGATGTCAAGAGGCACTTATTTTCATGTCTAAATTTGCTCAACCTTTAACTGGTGCTATAACACTGAAAGAATATTCACATAACTCACTGACCTTCAGAGAATAGACAAGTCTGAAAATACAAGCTTCTTTTTAGCTCTTACAAAATAAATAAGTGAAAATGCCAGAAGCTAGTAGAAGGTATTTTGAGGATGTACTCACATTTACTGAGATGAGCAGTCCAGATACCGAGTAAGTCATATTGTGTGTTGTTGGTGACTCGTTTATTGCATTTGTCCTCAGGCACTCGAATTACATATTTACAATTGTGTTCCTTTTCACCTCTCACAGTGCGTGATTACCATTAATATTAGTTTTAACCTCTGAATACAGAGTGCAGGGAAACTGCTGTTCCCTTGGGTTATATGTTTTTATTTACTAATCTCAATAAAAAAAAATCATTACAGCAGTAAAGCATTACTGGTGTTACAATTTGTGATCTCCTGCAACATTTTAAACTTCTGTTCACAACAAGAACCAGTTTCCATTCCCATATAAAATCAATTGTAATTGAAATTTGCAGCCGCATGGGTGTTGTGAATGGGATGACGTTCCCTGAAAAATTAGCTATCTCTTTGTTAACTGAGTTATGTAACAGAGTCGATATTGCTGCCTTGTTTGCTCCTCTGTTCACACCACAATGTAATAAACATCAGACTCTTGGACCAGTATGTTCAGACTAAAATGAATAACACATTTATTTGCAAACAAAATTGCATAACTATAGAACTGGGTATAATAATAGAGTTGAAGCACACAATCCTTAAAAGGCCAAATAACTTTTCTTTAAGAGAGGCTCTGACCGAAATTATATGTGAGCAATGGGCCTGCATAACCCCTTTTAGATATATGGAGAAAAGCAAAAGAAGCAACTGAGGACTCCTCTCTGCTGGCCGACTCGTCTGTGTACTGGTTTATGTTGAGGTAAGCTTAATTGAACATCAAACAAATAATACTAAATAGTCAAGCTAATTAAGTATATAATCCTTTCTAATACTTAAACAGATAAGGGGTGAACAGCAGTTTTTTGCCATCTGATGGCTCATTTAGGACTTGCATCTGATTGCAACAGCAAACAGAGTCTTTGAACTGTTTTTCATGCTGGAGACCAAATCAGGAATTGGGATTAATCTCACCATTTCAATCCTGCTGTCACAATTCTGCTGACGTTTCAAGAATGCTGGCAGACAGGATCTTCCCGGAGTCCAGGCCCTATGTGGTCTGGAGGCAGGCAAGTGCAGAGTTGGGTGGGTGGTGGGGGTGGGGGGTGCAATTTTAAAAAACATTCCTGTGAGACGTAGCCTCCTGCTTCTGGAGCAATCAACCACTGTATACAGGTAACTTTTCCCCCCTGCCCTTTCCTCTGTACCACCTAATTTATGAACAGAATTCAAGGCCTATTATAACAGTTGGAAATAATTGAATATTTCATACAAAACCAGGTGCAAAAATAGACTCTCCAAAAGGAGCTTTATAAACAATAGACTTGTTGAAGGGTGAGGAAGTTGCATTTCAGGCAAGAGCCCATTAAGCTTTCCAAGTCAACAAACAGACTTCAGAACTGCTATCTCAATAGATTCAGTAAGAGTTTTAATAACACCAGGTTAAAGTCCAACAGGTTTAGTTAATAAACCTGTTGGACTTTAACCTGGTTACCAAATAAACCTGTTGGACTTTAACCTGGTGTTGTTAAAACTCTTACTGTGTTTACCCCAGTCCAACGCCGGCATCTTCACATCATCTCAATAGATGCCCAGACTTCATACAAAAAAAGCAATAGGAAATGATGAAACTACTCGGATACCATACTCGGCTGTTATTTCAATAGTGACTCATGTAATCTACCTTCTTGTCCATTATATTACATTTTTTCAACTCATCTGAAGACTTTTATACATTTAGATGGTTGTTCTTTTACTTGACAGCTTGCCAATTGGTAGAAGTAATGATTTGGCAAACACGTTGGCTGAGATTTTCTGATTCTGCCTTCATAGAAATCATAGAAACCCTACAGTGCAGAAAGAGGCCATTCGGCCCATCGAGTCTGCACCAACCACAATCCCACCCAGGCCTTACCCCCATATCCCTACATATTTTATCCACTAATCCCTCTAACCTACGCATCTCAGGAAACTAAGGGTCAATTTTATCATGGCCTATCAACCTAACCCGCACATCTTTGGACTGTGGGAGGAAACCGGAGCACCCGGAGGAAACCCACGCAGACACGAGGAGAATGTGCAAACTCCACACAGACAGTGACCCGAGCCAGGAATCGAACCCAGGTCCCTGGAGCTGTGAAGCAGCAGTGCTAACCACTGTGCTACCGTGTCGTCTTGGCAGGTTCTGATTCTGCCATGGGATGTGATGACTCAGCCAAAGGTCCATTGACTTTCAGTAGGACCAGATGATCCCAGTAGTGGGCAGGGCCAGAAAGTCCTGTCCTTTGGTCTGAATATCACATCCAGTTTGTGCATGAAGTCAGCGGGCCTGGAAGCAAATGTAGGGGGGATTTTCCCCAATCCTGCCCACCATGGGAATTGGAGCGGGTGGTGGTGGTGGCGGGGTGGGGGGAGGTGGGAGGGTGCACCCTCATGTAAAGATTCATTGACCTCGGGCGGAATTTTCCATTTTTGGGGCAAGTGCCAGAAAGTCCCGCCCGTAGAATCAACTCAAAGAACAAACAAAGAACAAAGAACAATACAGCACAGGAACAGGCTCTTAGGCCCTCCAAGCCCGCGCCGCACCCCGGTCCAGGATTGAATCCTGAATCCAGGATCCCCGCCCAATTTTCCAGCCTATCTACATACTAATATCCTATCCCCGTGCTGTCCCTCACAGCTATGATGCTTTGTTCATCACAACCTATTAACTCACCCCTACCCCCCCATTCCAGACCATGTGATCTCCAGGGAGAGGCGAAAACCCAGAGTGAAAACCCCAGGGCCAATATGGGGAAAACAAAATCTGGGAAATTCCTCTCCGACCCCCTGAGGCGATCGAAACGAGTCCAGGAGATCACACTGGCCCTGATCGGAAAATGCTTCCCAACCCTATTCATTTCCACTTCCACGAACACCATATGAATTCCCTGCCCCCGAGACAGGTTCCCAACTATCCGCAGTCTCGCTCTGTACTGGCACCAGCAAGATGATCATAGAATGAAGCCTTGAAACGAGAAACAAAGAACAATTAGCCCGCGCCGCTCCCTGGTCCAAACTAGACCACTCTTTTGTATCCCTCCATTCCCACTCCGTTCATATAGCTGTCGAGATAAGTCTTAAACGTTCCCAGTGTGTCCACCTCCACCACCTTGCCCGGCAACCCATTCCAGGCCCCCACGACCCTCTGTGTAAAATATGTCCTTCTGATATCTGTGTTAAACCTCCCCCCCTTCACCTTGAACCTATGACCCCTCGTGAACGTCACCACCGACCTGGGGAAAAGCTTCCCACCGTTCACCCTATCTATGCCTTTCATAATTTTATACACCTCTATTAAGTCTCCCCTCATCCTCCGTCTTTCCAAGGAGAACAACCCCAGTTTCCCCAATCTCTCCTCATAACCAAGCCCCTCCATACCAGGCAACATCCTGGTAAACCTCCTCTGTACTCTCTCCAAAGCCTCCACGTCCTTCTGGTAGTGTGGCGACCAGAACTGGACGCAGTATTCCAAATGCGGCCGAACCAACGTTCTATACATCTGCAACATCAGACCCCAACTTTTATACTCTATGCCCCGTCCTATAAAGGCAAGCATGCCATATGCCTTCTTCACCACCTTCTCCACCTGTAACGTCACCTTCAAAGATCTGTGGACTTGCACACCCAGGTCCCTCTGCGTCTCTACACCCTTTATGGTTCTTCCATTTATCGTGTAGCTCCTCCCTACATTATTCCCACCAAAATGCATCACTTCGCATTTATCAGGATTGAACTCCATCTGCCATTTCTTTGCCCAAATTTCCAGCCTATCTATATCCTTCTGTAGCCTCTGACAATGTTCCTCACTATCTGCAAGTCCTGCCAGTTTTGTGTCGTCCGCAAACTTACTGATCACCCCAGTTACTCCTTCTTCCAGATCATTTATATAAATCACAAAAAGCAGAGGTCCCAATACAGAGCCCTGCGGTACACCACTAGTCACAGGCCTCCAGCCGGAAAAAGACCCTTCCACTACCACCCTCTGTCTTCTATGTCCAAGCCAGTTCTCCACCCATCTAGCCACCTCCCCCTTTATCCCATGAGATCCAACCTTTTTCACTAGCCTACCATGAGGGACTTTGTCAAACGCTTTACTAAAGTCCATATAGACAACATCCACGGCCCTTCCTTCGTCAACCATTTTGGTCACTTCTTCAAAAAACACCACCAGGTTAGTGAGGCATGACCTCCCTCTCACAAAACCATGCTGACTATCGTTAATGAGTTTATTCCTTTCTAAATGCGCATACATCCTATCTCTAAGAATCTTCTCCAACAACTTCCCCACCACGGACGTCAAGCTCACTGGCCTATAATTACCCAGGTTATCCTTCCTACCCTTCTTAAATAACGGGACCACATTGGCTATCCTCCAATCCTCTGGGACCTCACCTGCGTCCAGTGACGAGACAAAGATTTGCGTCAGAGGCCCAACGATTTCACCTCTCGTCTCCCTGAGCAGCCTTGGATAGATTCCATCAGGCCCTGGGGATTTGTCAGTCTTTATATTCTCTAACAAACCTAACACTTCCTCCTTTGTAATGGAGATTTTCTCCAACGGTTCAACACTCCCCTCAGAGACACTCTCAGTCAACACATCCCTCTCCTTTGTGAATACCGACGCAAAGTATTCATTTAGGATCTCCCCTATTTCTTTGGGCTCCAAGCATAAGTCCCCACTATTGTCCCTGAGAGGTCCGATTTTTTCGGGTGAGAACACATTCTCGATGCAATTTCACACTGAGTGGCCAATTAAGGCTCTACCAACATGAAACATCTTCCAGTTGACTTGATAGTATCAGGAGGGTTGGGAATGATTTGGGCACAGGATTCAATGGGAACACAATGGAGGGTTTAGAAACCCTGCAGGTAGCAACCTGAGGGTTGTAAGGGGTTGCGGAGGAGGTAAGGTACGTTTTCTGGAAGAGAGAGAGGAAACATTGTTTGCCTCAGCATCTGGAGGGCACAGAAGTGGGAGTGAAAGTCGGGTGTGCAGTCTACCTTCCCGTTTTTTCCAATGACTGTCTTGTAGTTCTGGTGGAGGAGGCCAGTGCCAGGCAGGACGTTTTGATGCCCAGATAAGGCAAGAAGAAGCCTCGACATGTCATCAAGAAAGGCAGGACAGATATTGCCACTCAAGTCAGCGGGTACAATGTGGTGCACCACAGGTGGCTTCAGTGCCGCAAAAGGTTCAACAATCTCCTGTGATCAGCTAGGGTGAGCATAGAGATGGCATGGAACTCTGTGGAGAGGTGTAGTTGGAGAGCTGTTCCTCTGAATGTGTCAACTGGCATTGATAAAAAGGTATTGACAAAGTGGACTTGGAGCAGATGCTTCCTCTTGTGGGGAAATCTAGAACAAGAAGTCATAGTTTTAGGATAAGGGGTAGAAGATTTAAAGCAGAGATGAGAAGAAACTACTTCTCTGAAAGGGTCATGAATCTGTGGAATTTGCTACACCAGAGTGCTCTGGATGCGGGGATATTGAGTAAATTTGAGCAGATGGATAGATTTTTAAATCAGTGCGTGGTTTAAAGGTTATGGAGAATGGGCAGGAAAATGGAGTTGAGGCTGAGACAAGATCAGCCAGGATTGTATTGAATGACAGAGTAGACGCGATGGGCTGGATTGTTTACTCCTGCTCCGAAGTTCTTATATTCTAATTCACAAATAAAGCTGGAACTCTTCTCAAAAACAAACAAGTTGCATCTTCCTCAAAGTGGGTAAAGTAAAGACGCATAAAGATATATTTTAATCTTAATAAACACGAAAGCTTACAATGGCCAGAACAGAGGCAGAATAAGTAGGAAAAGGACAAATAATGAAAAATCAACATTTTGATTTCACATAGATTGGATGAATCAGATTCGCAAAGGTAGCCTGGAAGATGAGTTCATAGAGTATGTTCAAGACAATTTCTTTGAGTGGTACATTCTAGTGTCAACCAGAGAGCAGGCTCTTTTAGTCCAGGTAATGTGCAATGAAACAAGATTAATTAATGGCCTTGGGGCAAATTTTCCTGTTCTGCCTGCCACAAGAATTGGAGTGGGCTCGGGGTGGACCATGGAAAGGTCCATTGACCGAGGAAGGGATTTTCCAGTTTTGGGGTGAGCGCATATTAAAGGAGCTTCTATGCAACAGTAATCATAACATGATAGAATTTCATATTCAGTCTGAGGGAGAGAAACGTTAGTATAAGATAAGCATTTAAACTTAAATAAAGGAAATTGTAAAGGTATGAAGAATGTTGTCATTACGTAGCCTCCCTTTGAGTAACACGGGCAGCACGGTGGCACAGTGATTAGCACTGCTGCCTCACAGTGCCAGGGAACCGGGTTCGAATCCTGGCTTGGGTCACTGTCTATGTGGAGTCAGCACATTCTCCCCATGTCTGCGTGGGTTTCCTCCAGGTGCTCTAGTTTCCTCCCACAGTCCGAAAGACACGCTGGTTAGCTGCATTTTCTCAGTACTCAGCAAAAATATATTCCAGTGAAAAAGAAGGAATGTAAGAAAAGGGATAACCAGCCATGGATAACTAAGGAAATGAAGGAGAGTATCAAATTAAAAATCAATGCATACAGAGTGGCCAAAATTAGTGGGGAACTAGAAGATTGGGAAGGCTTTAAAAAACAACAAAGAACTACTAAGAAAGCAATAAAGAAAGGAAAGATAGATTATGAAAGTAAACTAGCACAAAATATAAAAACTGATGGTAAAAGTTTTTACAAATATATAAAATGGAAAAGAGTGGCTAAAGTAAATGTTGGTCCCTTAGAAGATGAGAAGGGGGATTTAATAATAGGAAACGAGTAAATGGCCGAGGCCTTAAACAAGTATTTTGTGTCGGTCTTCACAGTGGAGGACACAAATAGCATACCAATAATTGACGGTCATGGGACTGTAGAGGGTGAGGATCTTAAAACGATCACTATTACTAAAGAGGTAGTGCTGGGTAGGCTAATGGGACTAAAGGTAGACAAGTCCCCTGGACTGGATGGAATGCATCCCAGGGTACTAAAAGAAATGGCAGAAGTAATAGCAAATGCATTAGTTGTAATTTATCAAAATTCACTGGACTCTGGGGAGGTGCCAGCTGATTGGAAAACAGCTAATGTAACGCCACTGTTTAAAAAAGGAGGTAGAAAAAAGGCAGGTAACTACAGGCCGGTCAGCTTAACATCCGTAGTTGGGAAAATGCTGGAATCTATCATTAAGGAGGAAATAGCAGGACACCCGGAAAAGAATGGTTCAATCAAGCAGACACAGCATGGATTCATGAAGGGAAAGTCATGTTTGACTAATTTACTGGAATTGTTTGAGGATATAATGAGTGCGGTTGACAGAGGGGAATCGGTGGATATGGTGTATTTAGATTTCCAGAAGGCATTCGATAAGGTGCCTCACTAAAGGTTACTGCATAAGATAAAGGTACATGGAGTTGGGGGTAAAGTGTTAGCGTGGATTGAGGATTGGCTATCTAACAGAAAGCAGAGAGTCGGAATAAATGGGTGCTTTTCCAGTTGGCAATCAGTGACTAGTGGCATGCCGCAGGATCGGTGCTGGGGCCTCAACTATTTACCATATACATAGACGATCTGGAGGAGGGGACCGAGTGTAGGGTAACAAAGTTTGCGGATGACACAAAGATGAGTGGGAAAGCAAATTGCGTGGAGGACACAGAGAGTCTGCAGAGAGATTTGGATAGGCTAAGTGAGTGGGCAAGGATCCGGCAGATGGAGTATAACGTTGGTAAGTGTGAAGTTATCCACTTTGGAAGGAATAATATTAAAATGGACTATTATTTAAACGGTGAAAAATTACAACATGCTACTGTGCAGAGGGACCTGGGGGTCCTTGTGCATGAATCACAAAAACTCAGTTTGCAGGTGCAGCAGGAAATCAAGAAGGCAAATGGAATGTTGGCCTTTATCGCGAGAGGGATGGAGTATAAAAGCAGGGAGGCCATGCTGCAACTGTATAGGGTACTGGTGAGGCCGCACCTAGAGTACTGTGTACAATTTTGGTCCCCTTATTTAAGAAAGGATATATTAGCTTTGGAGGGGGTACAGAGAAGGTTCACCAGGTTGATTCCGGAGATGAGGGGGTTAGCTTATGAGGAGAGATTGAGTAGACTGGGCCTGTACTCATTGGAGTTTAGAAGGTTGAGGGGAGATCTTATAGAGACATATAAGATAATGACGGGGCTAGACAGGGTAGAAACATCGAGATTGTTTCCACTTACAATGGAAACAAGAACTAGGGGGCATAGCCTCAAAATACGGGGGAGTCAATTTAGAACAGAGTTGAGAAGGAACTTCTTCTCCCAGAGGGTAGTGAATCTTTGGAATTCTCTGCCCAATGAAGCAGTAGAGGCTACCTCATTAAATGTGTTTAAGTCACAGATAGATAGATTTTTAACCATTAAGGGAATTAAGGGTTATGGGGAGCGTGCGGGTAAGTGGAACTGAACCCACTATCAGATCAGCCATGATCTTATTGAATGGCAGAGCAGGCTTGAGGGGCTAGATGGCGTACTCCTGCTCCTATTTCTTATGTTCTTATGTTCTTATTGGCCATGCTAAATTCTCCCTCATTGTACCCGAACAGGCGCTGGAGTGTGGCGACTTGGGGATTTTAAATGTAACTTCATTGCATTGTGAATGTAAGCCTACTTGTGACACTAATAAATAAACTTTAAACTTTAATAGAGTTGGCTAAAGTAATCAAGATAAATAAGCTAAAAGCTATGACAGTAGAGAAGCAACGGCAGACATTTAAGGAGATAATTCATAACTCTCGGCAAAGCTGTATTCCATTAAAAAAGCAAGACCCTTTGAAAAGGATGTACCATCCATGACTAACTAAGGAAGTCAGAAATAACATCACACTGAAAGAAAAAGTGTACAAAACTACAAGGATTAATGGTAAATCAGGAGATTTTAGAAACTAGCAAATAATAATGACAGAGGATTTAGAGAATGACAGAAAGATGGCTATTAGTGTTTAGAACAAGGGGAGGTAACCTTGTCAAAAGATACAAGATCCTGAGTGGACTTGACAAGATGGATGCTAAGAGGATGTATCTCCCCGTTGGGAACTCTAGAATGAGGGGACACAGTTGAAGAATTGGGGGTTTCCCATTTAAGACTGAGTTGGGGAGACATGTTCTCAAAGGCTAGTTCATCTGTGGAATTACTTTGTTTGGTCGGGATATTAAGGGCAAGGGTCAAAGGCAGGTAAATGAGCTGAGGCACACATCAGCCGTAATCCCATTAAATGGCAGAACAATCTGGAAGGACTGAATGGTCTACTCCTCTTTCTATTTCCTTTCGTGCACAAAATCGAGAAAATGTATTTTGAATTTAATATATTCAAAATTATTGTCCAAGCACATGGGAAATTCCCTTATAAGATGGTGCCATATAAAATTGAAACACTTGGAAAATGATTAAATGTCCAGTTATCACATTGGTTTATTGTCTTAATATAATGCTTCTCAAAAAAAAATCAAGTGCGTATTGCCGCTTTTTTAAAAGGTTCTCCTGGGCCAATGTTGCTGTGCTTCCTTCTGATCCTGATTGACATAAAAATATGGAAGGCAGCATCCCCCGGGGATTCCATTGGACCGGACTAGTTTCTAAGAAGACAGGATACAACCCCTTTTTATAGCACCAGCTGCCTTATTCTGTCTGCTAAGTTTCCATCCAGTCTTTGAGGGTGGGTGAGGTCAGGGTGGGTGAGGTCGGGGTGGGGCGGGCTGGTTAGTCAGACCGAGTCGGGTCAAAGATAGTTGATTTGACTCTGGGGGAATCAGTTGTACAGTCAACCAGATGTTAGACCAGGTCGCAATCTGTCTAATATTTCCTGGGGAACTATGCAGGTAAGTACTGTGGATCAGTCCAGAGTCGTCAGAAACGAAGACATTTGCAGAAGATCCCAGGGAGCAGAGGAAGTTTAAACTTCCTGGGCAATTCCTACATGGGTCCATTTGTCAGGACTTCTGAAGAGTCCTGATTGAAATCTTCAGTCATATGTCTGGTGTCTGATAATCCAGAGACCAGAAGGTTTGGCCCAAGATCGGAATAATGATTGTCACTACCACTGCTGAGAATCTCCCAAAAGCTTTAGCTGAATGCAGATTACACAGAAGTATTCTGCTAACACAGAGTTTATATGTATTACACAGAAATGCTATCTTGTTACTGGATGTATACTTCATCCTGCAATGGTTTCATTGACTATTAATGAGTGCCAGCAGACTGTAAAAGTAAGGCACTGTGTCCTGGGTATAAAGGTTTTGCATGCACTCACTCATGACCTTTTTGTCCCAATCGGGAGAGATTTAAATGCCATGCAAACGTTACTTACCACTGCTGCAACACCCCCTCCACCCACCCCCAAATTACCTTCCAACCCCCACATAATCAATATTTTAAAAAAACATAGCTAACTAAATGCAGAAATTACTATTGTATTAAACCGATTATTTCATGAATCTTTCACTGGTTGAGATCAATTGATTGATTAGGCAAGGCATCACCATAAAATTACCTAGATATTTAACGTAAAAGATGAAGTATTATTCAAAATTATTTCTTCAATTTAAGCGAGGGAATTGGGACCAAAGGCCATTGATGAGAATTAGTGACAATTAAATTAAAAATATATTGAAGAATTTAATTACTCAAAAGAGCAAATGATTGGCTGTAACACCGAGAAGAGAAATAGGGACAAAAATATTGCAGCTGTTCAAAGTATTATTTCGGGGTGTGACTGGACAGTTAGAAAGATGAGACATAATGGCCTGAATTTATCATGCCAAATAATTCTATTTTGCAAACTTTTGAGAAATAATGGGGAGCACAGTGGCGCAATGGTTCGCACTGCTGCCACACAGCAGCAGGGACCTGGGTTCAATTCCAGCCTTGGACGACTGTCTGTGTGGAGTTTGCACATTCTCCATGTGTCTGCTTGGGTTTCTTCCAGGTGCTCCGCTTTCCTCCCACAGTCCAAAAATATGTACGTTAGGTGGATTGGCGATGGAAAATTGCCCCTTAGTGTCCCAGAATGTGCAGATTGGGTGGATTGGCCATGCTACCTTGCCCCTTAGTGTCCCAAGATGTGTAGGTGAGATGAATTGACCATGGGGAATGTGTGGGGTTACACGGATGGGGTGGGCCTGGGTAAGATGCTCTGTTAGAGAGTTGGTGCAGACTCAGTGGACTAGATGGCCTCAGTTGAACTGTAGGGATTCTATGATATCTATATGCTGCTATCACCCTTTGTTAATATGCAGGTTTTCAATATTAAGCTCACACTTCAAAAGAAGCATGTTATCATCTATTTATTAATGCTGTAAAGTTGCATTATATATTAAAATTAATCTTTTAGTCTTGGCAGAATTTGAGTTTAGGTGGGCTGGGAATCTAGATATTCTTTTCAATGTCATGTGAGAGTCATACTTGCTTCTGTAATGTTGTACAATGCACTGAATCAGTAGCTGTATTCCCTCTAAACCTTGAGAAAACTAGAGTAGCAAAGATTTCCTCCAACACTTGACTGCCTGTCAAAGGTTTTAGAATGAGAAGGAACATTATTTCCGTTGCAATACTATTTCTTTTGCTGTGCTGGTAAATCATAGTGCAGATACACAAACACTAACCTGAGAAGCAAATGTATTTGATCTTAGTGTGGGACTGACAGATTACAAACAATATAAAAATAAGAAGCATTTGTTAATGTTGAGAAAGATCTCCCAGCTGTCTGTTGAGGTTTGCTGTGCGGAGTTCATGATGAAACTGTGAAAACATTATTTTCAATAGTCCAGTTGATATAATTTTTGAAATGATAGAAATGAATTAACAAGGACAGATTAGGAGAAAAGTTTGATTAGGTGGGGGGGTGTATAGACATCAAAAACAATTCATTGACCGGAATTCTCTGACTTCGCCTGCAACTGGGATTCTCCAGTCCAGCGACAGTGAACAGAGGCTTGGCTGAGTGCCAAAATCTCCATTTCTGCTGATAAGAGTTGCCGTAGCATGCGAGACTGGAGAATTCCAGCCATTGTTTTTCAATTTCACAGGTCTGTGTATGTAATGCTTTACTGTATTGTGAAAAACAATACCCACATTACTCCTTCCTTTTCTACCATTCCCTGAAGATGGCATCTCAAGGCAAAGCATGGTCCCAAAGATGCCAGCTGTTATCCATTATTCTGTCCAAATGAGCATTCTTAATGTGGTTGCTTACATTGTTCTTGGTCAGATACCAAACTATGGGAGATGTCACAGATTATCCCAATTCCACAAGTATTTTTTTTTTTACTCCTTTCTTAAAGTTATAAAGCCAATGCTCAGAATGGACCAGGCAAACCCAAATCCATTCTTTGCTTGCTGCAAAAACAAAATTGAAAATCCTATTGAATCCAATTCAAGTTCTCAACAAGGAAAACAAACAGAATCCAAGCTTGGGCTTGATCAGATGCTTGATCTTGGCCAAAAGGCTGAGAAGCAGCAGGAGTCACTGGATTATGATAAGGCGAGGATATCCTGGCTGATATTTTCCCTTCCCATCTAAAGATCACCAAACACAAGAAAAGGGTGTCTATGAAACTTCATTCCATAGTGAAAACACATTCACCTGATGAGTCAATGAGGAAGAGAGGAAGTAATTTAATAATGGATGACTAGATTTGTGCCTCCTCAATTTAGTTACTTCTGCAAAACAGCTAAATTTCCACCTGCAAACAGATTGATTCATTTGATGTGTCTGAAACAGCTCATTAAAGCATTTGCACCCAGTTCATTTAACGACAGCTCTTTCCATCTTCCAAAAAAATACTTTGTGCAGACTGCAATTTGTTATTTTAAAACTTTCAACTGTCAACTTTGATTCAACCAGCTTTAGATCTAAGTTTGATAGTTTTAGGCCAATTCCATTGGAGTCTGACTCAACCATCACTATTGTTCCCGCATTCTGAGTGACATCCACTAAATTCTAATTGTACTAATCTTATTAAAGACACAAAGAAGATTTTTTTTAAAATTAAATATTCAGTAGCCACATGTTGAATTAAATATACGTCTTAAAGAAAAACATACATTATAAAATTCCAACCACGCCAGAACAAATTAACTAATGACAATCAAGAGAAAGGAAGCTTGGAGTGCAGGTTTAAACATCCGATATAAGGTCAAGTTAATTCTATACTGGGCCACAGAAAATGTTAGCAAGTTTTTTAAAGCAATCTTAAAGCCTGCAGGCAGTGTTATCAGGATTGAAGATGGACTTACACTGATCAATGGACTCGTCTGAATCATCAGAACAATCTGGTTCACCATCGCAAAGCCAGTTCAATGAGATGCAGGTCATCTGGTCGTGGCAGCGAAATTCAGCTGGCCCACATGTTTTATGCTCTACAAATCAAAGCAAAAAAGGACTATTAATAACAGCAGTAATCCAAATGTGTAGTTCAGGGGCTCAGTGAAATACCTATCTTCATTCATCCCAGCTTTCAAGACTGTTGTTTTTGAAAACATATTTACACAGGGTCAGATTATCCAATTAGGTGACCTCAAAAAGTATGGGTTCAGCCAAGATGGTTATTTGAAAATCTGTTCTGCAGCTTTGGCAAAATACAAACTGTGTTTTCAGCTTTTGACAATCTAGCAGTTGAATGCATACGAAGTATACTATGTCAGTCAACTAACTGCATTTGCTGCTGACCATAATCAGTCTTATTACTTTCACATTTTAACAGACAGACAAAGAGCAAATTATAAAGTAATTGGCAAGTACGAAGGCTGTACATCAAAATCACCTAAAAGCTTTCTGGGAGAGCCAGAATATTCAAATTTACGGTTAAGGTTGGAGAATACATCATGAGAGCACAATTTTGTGGTTTCAGCTCCAATGTTACGGCCTTTATCATATCCATGGCTGAGGGAGGGTTTTTGCACTCTGTGCACAGAGTGCTGCCTGAGGTGAGAAAACCAGAATGCAGCTCTCCAGCTGCACAGACGGGTTTTCTCTCCAGGTAATCCAGCTCTCTGTGCACAAAAAGTTTGTAGGCATGGTCCACACCGACAAGTTGGTGGGACAGGGCCTGATAGAGTCGGCAATACCAGCCCTTACAGAGATCGGGATGCCCTTTTTAAAGGGAGCTCCAACCTATGCTTAACAAATGCATTCCCCCCCACCGCCGACCCCGGACAGAAATGGGGAACTCCTCACTCACACACATACCAGTGTACCTCCCCATCCCCCATCTTTCATGGATAAGGGGAACACCCCTCCCACAAGCATTTGGGAAACCCCCCTGCACAATTATGGGGAACCCGCACCCTCATAAGCACCAGGATGAGCCCTCCACTGAATCTCTACAGAGGGCCAACCCCAGCACTGCCCCCTGGCACTGCCTTTGGCACCCTGGTGGTGCCAATCCCTCGGCACGTATCTCTCTCTCTCTCTCTCCCCCCCCGCCCCCCCATCCCACTCAAACCCCGGGGGCAATGCTTACCTATGTGCCCTGGTGTGTTCTCTTTGGCTGCTTCACATTTTTGATAAGTAGTTGCAAGCCTTGCCGACATGATGATGAGGGTGGGGGATTGAAAAGTTGGGGGATGATATGACAGGGAAACCTGCTAATCATATTAACATTTATTTAAAATGCATCAAAAGGGTGGGAGCCTTATTTAACCAGCGAGGGGCGGGGAAAATCAGAAAACGAGATCCCACCGGCAAGGATACAAATTTATACCATATTTGTATAGAGACTTTTAATTTGCATAAAAGGAGAGCAACTCTGCAATTGAAGCAAAGTTTTGGTGACCAGCTCGACTCTGAGAGATTCTCCCAGGTGTAACCTGTCAAGGGGTGAATAATTAGACAAAAGAACTGGAAGCAATAATGAGCAATTTAATACATCGCTAGAGTGTACGTGGTGACACTGTTGACCTGAACTGAGGAGGACAGCACATTGAACTCCACCAGGTGCAGGATGTAAAAACTCTCTGTTATTATGTTTGTGTGGAAAATATACCCAATTTTCAAAAAGTACTCGTACAAAACTATTTAAACAGCAAGGACAATGTAAAACAATTAAATGAATAATGATTTTGTAAAGTAATTTCACTCACTTAATAGTTCTATTCTCTTACCCAGTTTACAATCGTATCAAGTTTGGCAAAAAGCCAACAATGGAATGAAAATTGGATTGTAATTTCAATGGTGAAGGGATAGTCACATAACAATGGATTACTGAAAATGTACTTATGTGATTTGCTTCATTGCGGTCTGCACATTACAATGCAGCTAACAAATGCTTCAAAATAGAAGGTCCTTGTTTATGGAAGGGACTTTTAAATTTTGGTTAATTAGCAATAATGCAACAATTATTCATTTTTCCAAAAGTTCAACATTTAATGCCTCCCTTTTGGTTAGAGATGCCAGATTAACTGTGTCCTCTCGTTTAGAGAATGCTCAAAATGTTTTTGATAATTCAGATTGACATGCCAAGTAATTTTTCAATTTTGTCCAATGCGCAATCATCTCAATTTTTTAATAGACATGGGCACATCCTTCAAATGTTCAACGCAGAGAGAGAGATTATCAGCCCCAGTGGATTCAATCATTTCAGCTGCAGTTTACTTTGGAAAATGTTGAAATTTATTGCCCATTCCAACAAGCTCTTCAAATTGATCCACAGCCAAGGATTCTGGTGCTGAAACAGTTTCCATTCATCTGGGCCAAATCCTGGTGATCTGGAATAGCTTTTGCTGTTATCCATCCATGCGCTGCCCTCCATGTTTTACCGCCATACACATGGTATTCAAAATTATCACCTATTTGAACAATCCAGCTTCTTTTATGCCCCTGTTTAGCGAAAAATACATTGATCTCAGCTTTAATATTATTTATTTAACTAACATCTGTTGTATTATATCATACATGCCTGCACGCCATTGTAATGTAAAAGTGTCTGGCAGAGCAAGGGTTAACGTGTGTCTGGAGAATACCACGGCTCATGGCGATGTGTATAGAGTCACATGGTATTAGACTCAGAGAGAACACTCTGGAAGCAGCCTGCACGGAGAAGCACCATAATTGGTGATATCTGGGATCTGTAAATAGTTAAAGATTAACAATAAATTGTTGGGTGCGATCTTACTGACTTGTCACATTGGTCATCAGTGGGTGAGCCAGTAAAATCATGAAAAGCCAAGGTGAAAAACTGATTTCACGCGAGATTTCTCTCCTCCCGAGATGATACCAGCCCTGAATTGCCGGGACATAATCGTCCAGGCTCACTTGCCTGAATGGCCACGTCGGTGTTGGTCCTCATTGTTGAAGATCATGTATGATGGGTATGGTATGGTATAGTCCCCAGCAATGGGGACCAGATGTGCTGGCCTTGCTGGTGGGACTACAGGCTATTGAGGCCACCTGGGTGGCTGGGGCAGGGGGGGGGAGGGGGGGGAAGTGCCTTTTGGGCAGTGCCAGCCTGACACTGCCAGTCTAGGACCCTGGAAATGTCAGCCAGGCACACTTGCATTGTCCACCGGGCACCCTGGAACTGCCAGACTGGCAACCTGGCAGTACCCCCAGGGCACAAGGCAGTGCCAAGGGTTGGGGCCCAACGGGAGGCAGCGTGTGGGGAGCCATACACTCTGCATCAGGGGTCGCCGGGGGTAGAGGAGAAAGGGTGGTGATGTCCATAGGAGGGACAATCTCCCAAATCGCTATGCACTATTGTACATAATGCATTTGGAAATCAGGCGCAAACGCAATGGTGCATTCTAGCAGCCATCAGCCGGTTTTCCGGCATGAGTAGACTCTGTCCACCCCCCCTACCGGTGAGAGGTTAATGTCTGAGAGCATGCCCAAAAAATGCGTGAAATTCTCTCCCGTTTTCACGCTCATTCGGTACTGAGAATTCTCTTGGTAAGATCGCCCCCTTTGTGTTTAAACATCCAAGTCTCATAATTGAAACACCACAGCTGAACCCATATGGTGTTCAGCGGTGATATCATAATATAATAGCATATGCTGCTTTTTATGGGAGAATTCCTTACTTCCACTGTCCTTTGTGTGAAAATTTTGTCAGGCCTTTAAAGGTGGGTGAAGCTTCCTGATGAGCGCTGTCAGAATTGCTTTTGCATGCACCTGTAAGTCATGCCTTCTCATTAAACGCTCACCTTATCGGAATTGTCCTTTTTGGGGCGTATAGTTAAATGCTAATCATGCCTGAGACTGGGTGGTGGCAGTGCAGTTGTGTGGAGGATGGCCAAGGAAGGGAGGAAGATTTAAAGGGGAAGGGTGGAGCAGTGGCTGAATGAAAGTGGAAGGAATATGGCAGGCTGTCCAGTTGCCCTTTACGTATGGCTGCCAGATCTTTGACCCTATGGAGGCGATGGTGGGAATGACAACTTCCTGCCTGCATAAGAATCAGTGAGCTCCTCATTGATGCATTAGTAATGAGCTGAACAGCACAAGATCGCACATGGCTAGCCAACCCTTGTCCTCAGTGGAAATCAGTCCAACTTCTATGCCTGCCATCAATCACACTCCAAAATAGAAGAATCTGGCCAACTAACCTGCAGTGCCCAAAACAAAGTACTCAAATGTGATCTAACAGTTGGCAACACGTGTTCTCCGGGCTAGATTAGCCATGTTGTGTTGGGGAATATGAAAATCGCCTTCACATTAGACAACCCCATATACTGTTGAGAGCTACAATGGTGATAAAGTAAAGGTTTCTTCCTTATTTTTATTTTGAAAAGTATTGTTTCTTACACGCTATACAGACAAAACATACCGTTCATAGAGAAGGAAACGAGAGAGTGCAGAATGTAGTGTTACAGTCATAGCTAGGTGTGGAGAAAGATCAACTTAATGCAAGGTAAGTCCATTCAAAAGTCTGATAGCAACAGGGAAGAAGCTGTTCTTGAATGGGTTGGTACATGACTTCAGACTTTTGTATCTTTTTCCCGATGGAAGAAAGTGGAAGAGAGAATGTCCAGGATGCATGGGTTCCTTAATTATGCTGGCTGCTCTGCCAAGGCAACGGGAAGTGTAGACAGAGTCAATGGATGGGAGGCTGGTTTGCGTGATGGATTGGGCTACATTCACGACCTTTTGTAGTTCTTTGCAGTCTTGGGCAGAGCAGGAGCCATACCAAGCTGAGATACAACCAGAAAGAATGCTTTCTATGGTGCATATGTAAAAGTTGATGAGACTTGTAGCTGACATGCCAAATTTCCTTCATCTTCTGAGAAAGTAGAGGCATTGGTGGGCTTTCTTAACTATAGCGTTGGTATGGGGGAACCAGGACAGGTTGTTGGCGATCTGGACACCCAACAACTTAAAAGCTCTCGACCCTTTCTGCTTTGTCCCCGTTGAGGTAGACAGGGGCATGTTCTCATTTACGCTTCCTGAATTCGATGACAATCTCCTTTGCTTTGTTGACATTGAGGGAGAGCTTATTGTTGCCGCACCAGTTCACCAGATTCTCTATCTCATTCCTGTACTCTATCTCATCATTGTTTGAGATCCGACCCACTACGGTAGTGCCGTCAGCAAACTTGAAAATTGAATTGGAGGGGAATTTTGCCACACAGTCATAGGTGTATAAGGAGTATAGTAGGGGGCTGAAAACACAGCCTTGTGGGGCATCGGTGTTGAGGATGATTGTGGAGGAGGCGTTGTTGCCTATCCTTACTGATTGTGGTCTGTGAGTTAGGAAGTTCAGGGTCCAATCGCAGACGGAGGTGCCGAGGCCCAGGCCACAGAGCTTGGAGATGAGTTTCATGGGAATAATAGTGGTGAAGGCTGTGCTGTAGTCAATAAAGAAGAGTCTGACATAGGTGCCCTTGTTATCTAGGTGTTCCAGGGTTGAGTGCAGGGCCAGGGAGATGGCGTCTGCTGTTGTTTATCTCCTGTAATTGCTCTGTTAATAAGTGTTGTATCATCCAAGCAGGGCTGTCAACTCTATATACATCGCTTGCATTTGCTGCAAATGAACATGTTGAAGCATTTGGATTCTCGTTTTTGCCAACAATTAAACAATTCGTTTTGTTCACAGCCTTCTAAGTTAAAACACAAAATGATTGAACATTCGGCTTGTGCTTTTTCCTTTTTATGTCCATTGTGGATCTTATTTTAAAGGACAAGGTCCCAGCAGGAGTTACTCTTGGAAAAAAAAGGCAGTGCTCCACACAGTTTTAAATTTCAAGTGGAAAATTACCTTCTGATGAGAACCGGGTAGATGATGTACGGCCGATATTCTTCCGAAAGATTCTACTCGCTTTTCGTTTTTGAAGTATAAGCAGCCAATTTATTTAGAATGTCAACTGAGCAGGCACTCTCAAAACCAACTCAGCAAGGCAACATGACATTCGCTTCACTCACCTTTTCCATTCCAAGCTTTTCGCATTGTGATGCCATTCATCCATAATTTTTTATCTTTACTTTTGACTGTGCAACATTTCCACGGCTGTGATAAATCAAACCATTTAGCGATTTCAGTCTGGAAAACCTTCGGGCCCATTCAGCATTGCAATTATTTTCACCTTATCAGCATGACGAATAGCCATCTACTATAGAGGTGGCTTCCCATTATTTATAGAGACAGAGGCCTCGGATTTAAAATATAGAGGTCAAGCAACCTGACCCCAAACTGACCCGATTTCTGTCCCATTTATGTTTTTACAAATAAAAACCATCGCCGAGGCTCCCACTAAAGGCAGGTAGGAGCCTAATTAAGATTCAACGTAGCTTAAATGTAGGTCAAGGGGAAGACCTGCACTTCTCCCACTCCTTATGTGCCCGTCGGAGGCAGGAGTGCTCCGCCAAGCCTCACATGAAAACCTTTGGATACCTCTCCCCACCCAGCCCTGGTTATAGCTGGAACTTTTGTCTCCCCCATCCAAGACATGATTAGGAACTTCCCTCTCCCCCTACTGATTGCTGTGTATCATTTGGCACTCTTGTCCAGAAACCTGGCTAATGCTTGAGCAATAACATTTGATGAGGTGAAAATGACAGAGTCATTGTTAATGAGCAATTTCTGCACCTTAACAAAAATGCTTGTAAAAAGAATTTAACAGGCTAATTAAAAAGGGTTGAATACTTCAACTTTACTGAGGCAGAACACTTAAAATGAGCAAATCCAGACTTTAGCAATTTATTTTAACATCTTATTCTTTAACAATGACAGTTGTGCAACGCTTCAATTTTAAATTTCTCATCCTCATTTTCAAATATCTCAATAGCTTCTTGAACATCCCCCAATGACTCAACCCCAAGGTCCAACCTGACCCCCCCTCCCACAAACCCCATACCCAATCCCTCCCACAAACCCCAAGGCCTGACCTGACCAGACTCAACCTGACCCCCCATTGCGAGCTCAGAGATCTGACCCCCTACCTTCTCCCCGGGCTAGACCCTGAGGTTGGACCAGACCTCCCTCTCCAAGATCCCAAGCCTGGTCACCAACCCACTCCCCCTGCCCCCACCCTCACAGAGGCCTGACTCGACCCCTCTGTTCCCATGGCCCAATCCCAAGTCATGATGTGGAGATGCTGGCGTTGGACTGGGGTAAACACAGTAAGGAGTCTAACAACACCAGGTTAAAGTCCAACAGGTTTATTTGGTGGCAAACGCCACTAGCTTTCGGAGCGCTGCTCCTTCATCAGGTGAGTGGGAGATCCACTCACCTGACGAAGGAGCAGCGCTCCGAAAGCTAGTGGCGTTTGGTACCAAATAAACCTGTTGGACTTTAACCTAGGGTTGTTAGACTCCTTACTGTGCCAATCCCAAGTGCCAGCCCTGAGATCCATTTCCCCCAAGACCCGAGGTCCTGAGGCCCGACTTTCCACCCCTTATCCAAGGCCCATCCCCACCAATCTCTCTCCTCAAGGTTCAACATCCCCCATCCTGAGACTCACCCCAAAATCTCTGCGCCCCAAATCATCCCCACTTACCTACTCCCTGGCCGATCAAGGGCCCTTTAATCTCTGCTGGATCTTAAGACAGGGGGCGTGCCTTCTTGAATCCAACAAAGCTGCACTCGACTCTACTCCATTGTCTGGATCACACCCATTTTGAGTCAGAATGTCAGGCAGGAAAGAATCGAAAAAACAAAACAGTTTGGCCGAAATTCTCCTGTCTCGCCTGCCGCGGGAATCACAGCAGGCGGGACAGAAAATTTTGCAGACCATGCAAAGGTCCGTTAAGCTCAGGTGGGAACTTCCGGCGTTAGGGCATGCACAACCAGAGAATCCTGCCCTCTGAGTGGAGTGGCAATCCAATTCTGATTGCCCACTTCCAGGAAGTTCAGGCCTTTTGTCAATTATTCATTGAAGTGGGTTTGATTACAGCAGGCTTTGGACAGTTGGATTTGGGTGATGTAAATTATTAACCTGATGCATTTTGACAGTCTGCATTCTCAATTGAATAAAACATACTTTCAACTGAGAAATTCATCAATCTTAACCTGGGCATAAATTGTCGTTGACATTGTAATCCTTATTTTATAACAAAAGCTACACATAAAATAAGATAGACAAAAGCTAATTTGACTTCATTTGTAGCTGGTGTCTTAGCTATAATCATTAGGTGATTCATCAGTTTAATTTATTATTTCAATATAACCTTCATAACTTTATCCCCGCTTTGACTGTTGTCTCAAGAATAACAAATTAGTTTCGATTGGGAAATGAGTCACCAGCCAGAATTCTACCGGCACGTCCACCCCAGAATTGGGGCGGGCGAAGCTTGCAGAACAAAATTCTCTGTTGGCCTCGGGGTGGGATTTTACAAGCCTCGCCCGAGCAAAGTCATAAAATCCCGGCCATCATCTTTTCCCTGTTAAGACCATAAGACCATAAGACATAAGAGCAGAATTAGGCCACTCAGCCCATCGGGTCTGCTCTGCCACTCAATCATGGCTGATATTTTTCTCATTCCCATTCTCCTGCCTTTTCCCCATAACCCCTGATCTCCTAAGACCATAAGGCATAGGATGAGTTGTAAATGGTGACCAGAAATGGTTCAATTCTGGAGCAAAGAGATGTTGAAACTGAATAAATGTTCAAGAAGCTGGTTAGTATAGTTTCCTTTAAAGACAATGGCCAAAGTTTTATGCACAATGTATGTGCACTGTGGGCTGGACCGGAAGCGGCCATGTTCCCTGGTCCTGCACGAGATCAGTTAACAATCACGATATTATGCCACTTAAGTAGCAGCCAGTGTGAAAAGCATCCGGGAAGGGTCAGCGAGGCTGGCAGGAGGGTGGTGGGCTCGGGGTCCAATGGTGGCAGTCATGAAGTTTAAAGTCAGCTGTCAGAAGACAACAGAGGAGGTAGAGGGAGCTCTCCATCATGCCGGCAGTAACTCCAAGAAGACACCTCATGCGGGAGGACATTTCAGGTGGGAGCAAGCCTTTGGTTTTTCTGATCAGTGTCTACGAGCCCTTATGGAGATGATGACAGCCAGGAGGGACATTGTCATGCTGCGGAATGGAAGGACGAGGCCACTCCACCTCACCAAGGAGGCCAGGACAAAGGGAGCAGTTGCGGTCAGCAGGCACGACCTGGTCTGGCACATTTGGTTACAGTGGCATTGTCCAGGATGGGGAACTGATGGAGGGTGCTCATCCCTGGTTGCACTCAAAGGCGTGGGATTCAGATCTCAGAAAAGAAACCTGTGCCTGTACGTGTAAAGGCTGGAGAGAAGATCTGAAGCCCCAGGTTCATCAAAGCACTCACACATGCACTGACCTCAGGAGGTCACTGTCAGTGTAAGAGAAGGATGCGATACTCAGACTCTCAGTGGGTTCCCATCCATCAGTAATGAGCAAGGGGGTCCAGGTCATAATGGCAGATGAACTGCCTGTCATTGTTGTTGTCTCCTGTCACAGCATCCGGACAGGGGCAGCATCTCCTCAGCCTCTCTGCCATTCACTGTGCCATCCTCAGAGTCTGCAGCGACTGAGGAGTGCCTAGAAATGTCACTGAGCGCACCCTCTCAGGTGGCGCCTACTCAGGCCCAACGGCCAGAGCACGACTGCCAAGATCATCCATGCAAACCGGACACCACAGTCAACAACCTGCCACTAATACCACTGTCAGCGAGGGGGAGGCGCCAAGACATGGCACCTGCAAACCTAAACTTAAGACACAGAGAGCAAAGCAATTGGTTTGGACAGGTGACCTATGCTCATGTGTTTAGAAGTTGGCTGTTATTTTTACTTCAACGTCATAAAGAGACACGAGTTCCTTGCCCACCAGCTTTGAGTGTCCTATGTATTCGATAGGTGTTTGCCTCATCAATGCCTGACGAAAGGCGTTTGGGGCAGTGATGTGACATTGGGCTCATGGAATGATAATGCATGAGACGTCTGGGAAGAAGGCGGTGCCCTTGGTCTCAGGTGGAAGGCAGGCCTTGGCAGTTTAGCTGAAGGAATGCTGAATCAAGGCCTCACTGGTGAACCTGCTTCCCTGAAGGTTCCCCATTCCAACCTCTTCGTCTTCGCCATCTGCTGCCTGGGCTCTGCATCTCAGGCTTCATTGGATTCTTCCTCTGAGGCTGGTGCATCTGTCTCAGTGTCCTCCTCATCCTGTGGCTCCCCCCCGCCAAGAGAGAGCTAAGTTATGCAGAGCACAGCAAACAATGACGATGAGTGACACTCACTCTGGCGGATATTGTGGGGCACTGCCGGAGTGGTCCAGGCATCAGAACCTCATTTTCAGTGGACCAAATTGTCCTCTCCACCAGCGCCCTTGTGGAGATATGGCAGAGATCATATCTTTCCTCTGTCTGTGTCCTCGAGTACCTGAGTGATATCATAAATCAGCCACCTTTTCAAGGGATACTTCTTGTCACCAAGCAACTGTCCATCGAGGTGAGCTCGAACCGTGAACAACCTTTGCACTTGTGAGTATGTAGGCATCATGAGAACTGCCAGGGTACCTAGCACAAACCTGTAGAAATGCATCCCGTGGTCAGAAACTATCTGAACTTTCACGGAATGAAACCCTTTCCGATTGATAAAGGCGCCTGGCTGGCGACTGGTGCTTTGATGGCCACAAGTGTGCAATCAGTGACCCCCGTGGATGTGAGGAAAATCTACAATTGCAACGAAGCTTCTTGGCCACTCAGCCTGGCTGACTTTATCCATCCTGAAATGGATAAATATTCTCACCCACCTGAAGAGCGCGTCAGTCACCAGCTTAACATAGCTGTGCGCAGCTGACTGGGAGACTCTGCAAAGATCACCCACAGAGCCTTGAACGATCCAGAGCCAATAAATGTAAATGCCACAGTGACCTCGAGAGCCTTGGGTACTGGGTGTCTGCTCATACAATTTGGAGGTTGCCTTTGGCCCAATCATTTAGCAAATGGTCCCTTGGATGACAAAACAACAAAAATGGATTGGCTGCTTGCCCGTGTTGCCCAATCTAAAAATACAGAACATCACGAGTGCACAATGATGTCGAGATGCTTGCCCGATGTCTTCTCGCACGATTTTACATGCTTCTGGGTCAGGTGCGCATGTGTCTGCCCACCTGGGCAGTGTAAAAATTCTGCCCAATGGGTCAACTATTGCTAAAGAGGGGATCCTGGCATTGTTTTGTTGGGGGAAGCAGGAAGAGATGAGCGCGTACATCAAGCACAAACTCAAACTCAAATGTGAAGTGCTTATTTTCTCAATCATTTTATAGCTAATTCATTTGCTACCACTTCCAGGATTCATATTTCAGCGTGATTTCAAATGCCTGGTTGAAAAAGGAATAGTCTGCAGCCAACAAGGACAGATAATTTTGAATTATGCTATGTAAAATCTGATCAGATGAGCTTTGAGGTTTGTGAACTGACACATTTGATGTTCTCAGAGACAGATGCATGTATTGATAGCAGCAGAAAGTAAATCTTTCTTCTTCAGAGGGATGACGATGGGGGTGGAATTGTTAAAGTCAATAATGTCAAGTCAGCCAAGTACAGAAGACAGAGGTTCATTTTCAGATGATATTGTGTAGAATTTATTCGATAAGTAGAGATGGAAACCAAAGCTTTTTTTTTAGTTCAAAGTTAAGAGTTCCCTCAATAGTAAACCAAACACCACATGGGCAGCACATACGTTGAGTGCTCAAAGTCATAATTTGTTTTAAGGCAGATGCAGATGCATCCACTCAAAATCTGTCATTAGTAGTAAAAATATAGAAACAATATCATTAACACACACAGGTGAAAATTTCTCGGCTATTCATTTTCACCGAATTTCATTAGTTACTTTAATTAATTCCAATTTGAAAATTATTATTGAAGCCCATATTTCATATTACAGTATCAAATATATAAATAAATGTTTACTCCATGCAACTATAAATCAACAAAAAAAACACCATATCACACCAAATGAGAAATGCTATAGGCTATGATAGCAAGCCTTCAGGAGTGTTTTATTAAAGAATACTTTTCTTTTCATCTGGAATTGTTATTTAGGAGATTGACAGTTAACATACGCGGTCAGTGTGATAGCCTGAAGTTGCTTCAATTGCCTGAGGGGATCGGAGTGATTCTATTTTCGCTTATTGGCTCTGAGTTTTATTAATCTTTCTTGCTTTTCCAAGAGATTACATGACTTTGGATGGTGGATGTGAAGAAGTGGGTACGGTAAGGAGAGAGGAGTGTCTCATCATGATAGTCCAGGCACTATCAGTGTGGCGCAGGCTAAGTGGATCAGCTGGTCTCTTGCTGGCTGTCATTTTGTACATTCAAATGTATTCTAGGGCAACTGACCCATTCTTCTTCAAACAGTACCATTGAGATGCTTTAATATGATTTGACTTATTATTGTCAGATTATTTTTTATTTATTTAGTCACAAATAAAGCTACTTTAACACTGCAATGAAGTTACTGTGAAATTCCCCTCGTCGCCACACTTTGGTGCCTGTTCGGGTCAATACATCTAACCAGCACGTCTTTCAGACTTTGGGAGGAAACCAGAGGACCCAGAGGAAACCCACACAGGGAGACTGCACACTGCAAACTGCACACAGAGAGTGACCTAAGCCGGGAATTGAACGCGGGTCCCTGACGCTGTTAAGCAGCTGTGCTAACCACTGTGCCACCATGCTGTCCATACATTGGGATGCAATGAAATGTATTGATTCTTGCACTATACAGGCAAAACATTTTTTAAAAATTCATTCGTGGGACATGGGCGTCGCTGGCTGGGCAGCATTTATTGCCCATCCCTAGTTGCCCTTGAGAAAGTGGTGGTGAGCTGCCTTCTTGAACTGCTGCAGTCAATGTTCTGTGGATTGACCCACAATGCCGTTAGGGAGGGAATTCCAAGATTTTGACCCAGCGACTGTGAAGGAACGGCGATATATTTCCAAGTCAGGATTGTGAGTGGCTTGGAGGGGAACTTGCAGGTGGTGGTGTTCCCATTTATCTGCTGCCCTTGTCCTTCGAGATGGAAGTGGTCGTAGATTTGGAAGGTGTTGTCTTTGATGAATTGCTGCAGTGCATCTTCTAGATCGTACATACTGCTGCTACTGAGCATCGGTGGTGGAACGATTGAATGTTTGTAGATGTGGTGCCAATCAAGTGGGCTGCTTTGTCCTGGATGGTGTCAAGCTTCTTGAGTGTTGTTGGAGCTGCACCCATCCAGGTATGTGGGGAGTATTCCATCACACTCCTTACTTGTGCCTTGTAGATGGTGGATAGGCTCTGGGGAGTCAGGTGGTGAGTACTCGCCGTAGTATTCCTAGCTTCTGACCTGCCCTTGTAGCCACTGTGTTTCTGGTCAATGGTAACCCCCAAGGATGTTGACAGTGGGGGATTCAGTGAAGGTTACACCATTGAATGTTAAGGGGTAGTGATTAGAGTGTCACTTATTAGTGATGGTCATTGCCTGGCACTTGTGTGGCGTGAATGTTATTTGCCACTTGGCAGCTCAAGCCTAGATATCATCCAGATCTTGTTGCATTTGAACATGGACTGCTTCAGTATCTGAGGAGTCATGGATGGTGCTGAACATTGTGCAATCATTGGCGAACATCCCCACTTCTGATCTTATGATGGAGGGAAGGTCATTGATGAAGCAGCTGAAGAATGTTGGGCCAAGGACACTCCCCTGAGGGACTCCTGCAGAGATGTCATGGAGCTGAGATGACTGACCCTCCACAACCTCAACCATCTTCCTATATGCCAGATATGACTCCAACCAGCAGAGAGTTTTCCCCTTGATATCCATTGATTCCAATTTCGCTAGGGCTCCTTGATGCCACACTCGGTCGAATGCGGCCTTGATGTCAAGGGCTGTCACTCTCACCTCACTTCTGGAAGTCAGCTGTTTTGTCCATGTTTGAACCAAGGCTGTAATGAGGTTAGGAGTTGAGTGACCCTGGCGAAACTCAAACTGGGCGTTATTGAACACGTATTACTGAGCAGGTGCTGCTTGATAGCACTGTTGATTTTCCCTTCCATCACTTTACTGATGATCGAGAGTAGACTGATTGGGCGGTAATTGGCCAGGTTGGATTTGACCGGCTTTTTGTGTACAGGACATACTGGGCAAGTTTCCACATTGTTGGGTAGATGCCAGTGTTGTAACTGTACTGGGAGAGCTTGGCTAGGGGAGCGGCACGTTCTGGAGCACAAGCCTTCAGTACTATTGCCAGAATGTTATCAGGGCCCATTGCCTTTGCAGTATCCAGTGCCTCCAACTGTTTCTTGATATCATGTGGAGTGAATCGACTTGGCTGGAGACTGGCATCTGAGATGCTGGGGACCACTGGAGGAGGCTGAGATGGATCAACCACTCGGCACTTCTGGCTGAAGATTGCTGCGAATACCTCAGCCTTATCTTTGGCACTGATGTGCTTGGCTCCTCCATCATTGAGGATGGGAATATTTGTGGAGCCTCCTCCTCCAGTGAATTGTTTAATTGTTCACCACCATGCTCAACTGGATGTGGATGGATTGCAGAGCTTAGATCTGATCTGTTGGTTGTGGGATCGCTTAGCTCTGTCTATCATTTGCTGTTTTTGCCATTTGGCATGCAAGTAGTCCTGTTTGGTAGCTTCACCACGTTGACACCTCATTTTTAGGTATGTCTGGTGTTGCTCCTGACATGCCCTCCTGCATTTTCCATTTTTCGCTGAGCAGAAACTGATAGCCAAGTTCCGCACACATGAGGACGGCCTAAACTGGGATGTTGGATTTATGTCACATTATCAGTAACCCCCACAGCTTGCCTCCTGGACTTGCAGAATTTCACAAGCTGTTCTGTCTGGAGACAATACACATCTCTTTAACCTGTGTTGAATGCTCCCTCCACCCACATTGTCTGTACATTTAAGACCTGGCTGGCTGTAGAGATTTGCATTCTAATCAGTATTCTGTAATTTGATTTCTGTGTCTGTGCCCTGTTTGAGAACAGATATCCACTCCATCTGACGAAGGAGCTCTGCTCCGAAAGCTTATGGTATTTGCTACCAAATAAACCTGTTGGACTTTAACCTGGTGTTGTGAGACTTCTTACTGTGCTTACCCCAGTCCAACGCCGGCATCTCCACATCATGTTTTCCATTGAACCAGAGTTGAACCACTGGCTCGATGGTAATGGTTGAGTGGAGGATATGCCGGGCCATGAGGTTGCAGATTGTGCTGGAGTACTGTTGATGGCCCACAGTGCTTCATGGATGCCCAGTCTTGAGTTGTCAGATCGGTTTGAAGTCTGTCTCATTTAGCGTGGTGATAGTGCCACACAACATGATGGAGGTTATTCTCAGTGTGAAGGTGGGACTTGATCTCCACAAGGACTGGGCGGAGGTCACATACTGTTCATAAAATACATAGGGGAAAAGGAAAAGGATAGGGTGCAGAATATAATGTTGCAGTTACAGGTAGGGTGAAGAGAAAGGTCAGCTTAATATATGATAGGACCATTCAGAAGATAGCAGGGAAGAAGCTGTTCTTGAATCTGTTTGGTACATGTTTTCAGACTTTTGTATCTTTTTCCAGTGAGATGCTTTATATTCCCCTGAGCAAGGACACATCTTCAGCAGTGCAGCTTTCTCTCAGGTTATCTGCTAGAATGTGAGTTGAATCCAAAACTTCTGACTTGGAAGCATCACTGATCCCACTAAACCGAGATTGACATCTTATAAATGAAACACTTTGCCCAGTTGCAACAGTGATGTTGCACTTGACTGAGCAGGTATGAATAGACAGATAATAATCAGACATAAATGAAGTAACTGCATCATACACGATATGTCCAGTAACACAAAAGAACAAGAGTACATTCCAGTCACTATATTAGAAGTATCTACTCTTCCAAAGTACTTCATAGGCTGTGAAATTCTTTGCAACATCTGGAAGTCATTTAAAACATTATTTAAATGTAGTTCTGTCTTTTTACATGAGCCAATCACATAAAAATCATTTATACACCCTTGCTTTCATTAAAAATGTAAGTTGGAACCAAAATTTCCTCCTGTCCTCCTCTGCTTTGCTCCAATATTGATGGCCATGCATTCAGTTGCCTCGGTCTAAAATTGTCTCCTTGAATTTCCACATCACCACTTCCTTCTCCTCCTGCAAGACTTTTCTTTAGTTTCAAAGATTTTAATCTTTGATTAAGCTTTGGGCCGACGTATTCATTTTCTGCCAAGTTGCTCTATATTCAAAGTAATTTTGTACTCAATACTTCCATTTATGAAGCCCAAGATTCCATATGCTTTGTTAACCACTCTCTCAATCTGTTGTGCCACCTTTAAAGAACTATGCACATGCACCCCAGGTCACTTTGTCGCTGAACATGCTTTGAAACAACGCCATCAAGTCAATTTTGTCTCCCCCTTCCACTAAACTGCATCACTTCACACTTCTCAATATTAAGTTCCATTTACCACTTGTCTGTCCCTACTACTAGCCTCACTCTGCCTTGTTGCCGGTATAATTGGCATAATTGTGATTGCTGCCACACCTCCAAATTTGGTATAATCAGCAAATTTTGAAATGTTACTTTTATTTCAATATCCAAGACATCGATATGTTTCAAAAAATGCTGTGATCGTATCAGTGATCCTTGGGGGACATCACTGTCTACTACGTTCCAGTTCGAAAAACATCCACTTTACCCCAACTTCTTGTTTGCTCTCCTTAAGTCAATTTTTTATCCAACCTGACACTGACCCTTCGATGCCATGAACCTCAATTTTGTTGAACAGCTTTTCATGTGGCACTTTGTCACAGGATTTCTTAAAATCCATTCAGACAACATCAATTGCTTTCTCTTCATCAATCTTCTCACTTAGGGTGGCATGATGTCACAGTGGTTAGCACAGCTGCCTTACAACACCAGGGACCTGGGTTCAATTCCCGTCTTGGGTCACTATCTGTGTGGAGTCTTGTTCCCCCTCCCCCTCCGTGACTGCGTGGGTTTCCTCCGGGTGCTCCGGTTTCGTCCCAAAGTCCAAAAGACATGCTGGTTAGGTGCATTGGTCATGCTAAATTCTCCCTCAGTTTACCTGAACAGGTGCCGGAGTGTGGTGACTAGGGAATTTTCACAGTAACTTCATTGCAGTGTAAATGTAAACTTACTTGTGATACTAATAAATAAACTTAAACTTAATTCATCGAAAAATTGAATGAGATTAATCAAGTGCAATCAGCCTTTTTCAAATCCATTCCAGCTCTCCTCAATTGATTCAAACCTCTCCAAGTGGCTGTTAACCTTTTCCTTGATTATTGTATCTAAAACATATTCACCACTGCTGTTGAACTGACCTGCTTGTAGTTCCTAGAAATATCATTACACCCATTCTTGAATATTGGTGTCACATTTGCCATTCTCCAATCTTCTGGTACCTTCCTCGTATCTCGGGAAGATTTGGAGATTCTGGCAAGTTCTTCGACTTCCCTTGGTAACGTAGGATGCAAGTCACCTAGACCAGGTGACTTTCTCAGCATAGCCAGCCCTTTCCGTACATCTTCTGGAACAATTTTCTCTCCGCCCACCACCTCTATCATCTCTGCTTCTCCTGATTCTTCTTTCGTGTCGTCTTCTTAAGTAAATATTGGTACAACAAAATAAAGTACTCCAGCCTTGCCCTGTGCCTCGAGGCATATATCACCCTCATTGCCCCAGCTAGGTCTAACACTGCCTCTCACTGCGTCTCTTCATGCCAGTTGAGGATTGTTGGTTCCCTTTTATGTTCATTTGTCACTCTCTTTTATTTTCCTCTTACTTTCATCTTCACTTTCCCTCCCATTACGTTGTACTTTGAATATGACGGGGGGGGGGGGGGGGGGGGGAACTGTTGCATTAGGAAATCATTAGAACCTTTTTATTGCACCTTGCTCTGGAAAGACAAAACCATTTGATCACGTGGACTTCAGAGTGCATCTCTGCAGATGTTTTCAACATTGTGGATTTGGATGATGGCATGTGAGAGTCTGACCTCTATTATGGAAGGAAGGTACAAACACATTTGAGAATTCATAACTTTGTGAGGAAACTGCGGGGGTAGGAGGCAAAGAGGGCAGTGAAGCAAGTTACTTGGTTTCATAGCTTTTCATTTAGCTTACTCTGTTGATGCCTTCTATTTTTATGCCTGCTGGCTGATGTTGTTTTAGCTCCATTACCTTCTGTTATATATTGCTGTATCATCTATAAATAGCTAGAAACTACTTGGCTAGGAACTAATGTTTCATAAGTGTTGGAGCAGGCCACATTTCACAGCTGCACGAGAGACTGAAGTGAGGTGTATTGAACTGGTTGTGTGCGGCTCACTTCAGTGCCTCGTGCAGCTGTGAAATGTGGCCCCCTCGAACACTATAAAACATTAGTTCCTTCAGCTAAGTACTTCCTGGCTATTTATAGATAATACAACAAGGTACAACACCTCCCTTTCAGTTCCTCCACCTCGAAGTGGGAATGGAAAGATTTTCCCCACTTCATTATCATCATTCTCTTCCGCTTTAGAAAGCATTAATCCTTCTTGCACGATACTACACTGAATAAACTAAGTGACAACGATTCGAGAGACTGTTAACAGACTATAGTGGAGCTTTGTCAGCCTTATGCAAGCCGTAAAATTAAATTCAAAATGCCTATGGTCTGTTCTATTAAATCCATGTCGGCTTATGTATTATTTATATTTGCTCTCCATTTCTGTCCCTTGATACCTTACTGGAATCATAAATCATGACTGTGGGGATATCCCTGATTACTAATCAACCATCATGATAAATACCTCTGTGCCCTCAAGGCTGGTATGGTAGAATCAAGATTGATAAAACGTTCATGACAGCTTCCTGGGTGGTAAGCATTTTTCTACATGATTAGGTGATTGGTGTCACACACCGGCTAAACATTTAGTCAATGAAAACCATCCTCTATTTATAAAAACTTGAGGGAGGTGTCATATTAGACGTTCAATGCCACATGTGTCACATTCATTGCTCCTTGCACCAGTAGGAATGCTACCAATCTACAGAATTAAACTGCCCACTTTCTCTCCTTTGCTTTGCAGGCTCCACAAAATTGATAAGTTCTGAGGTTTGTCTGAAAAGAGCTTCAGTGACCTTCGTTATACGGGGCCTGTTCAATGTGACAATTATTACCCCCCCCCCCCCCCCCTCCCCTGCAGGGGAAGGGGTGCAAAGCAGCCTGCAAAGCAAAGCTGGCAAAGATGGCTACATAAATCCAAATAAGTCCATCTAGGTCTGCAAATCCCTTAGATTGGCTGCTCATGTGTTAGAAACAAAAGAAAATACTTCTATGTTTCTCATTCTCAGCATCTCCAATTTAACTTTCTCCAGTTCCTGTTTCCCCTCCTCTTCAAAACACAGGGAATAAGAAATTCACAATCCAGAATCCATTTCTCCAGCCCAAAGACTGAGCAGTTTCTGAACCCACCATCAAAAGCAGGAGACAAAAAAGGGAATAATGCAACAAAGTAAAAACTGATGTAAAACAAAGTTTTACAGAGTTTAAGATATCAAAGCCGGAATTTTACCGCCCCACCCGGCCCTGGAATCGGAGTGGGCAAGGGGCAGACAATGGGAAGGTCCACTGACCTTGGGCGGGATTTTACAGTTTCGGGATAAGCGAGGCTGTAAAATCCCACCCCCAAAAATAAGGTGGTCTCCTCAATGCAGCATCCACCCTTGTTGTGCAAGTGTGATTCTCGTTTCTGAGAAAAGGGGAATATAAAAGCCAACACTCAGAAAGAAGGCAGATAGCCTTCCACAAAATTGCAGATGGTAGAAATCAGTCTCACTATGGATATGTACACAGGTAATCTCTGGAATGTTTGAAAGTATAAGGTTATTGGTCTGTAAACAGACAGCTGAATTAGGAATGTGGTATAAAATATTGAAATCTCAAGTGAGATAAAGCTAAAATTTAGTTCTCATAATCAAAGTGCCTGCAGAATTTTTGTTTGTCGGGAAAATAGAATGCTGTGGATACTGGAAATCCAAAATGAAAGCAGAAAATGTTGGAAATACTCAGCGGGTCTTCAGGCACCCCGGTGGAGAGAGAAACAGAGTTACGGTTTCAGGTTATCGACCTTTCATCAGATCAGGGGAATGTTAGAGGTGGAATAGATTTTCAGCTGGTGGGATAAAGACAAAAGGAAGATCTTTTTGTTTTACATCAGTTTTTACTTTGTTTCATTATTCTCTTTTTTGCTTCCTGCTTTTGACGGTGGGTTCAGAAACTGCTCAGTCTTTGGACTGGAGAAATGGATTCTGGATTGGGAATTTCGTATTCCCTGTGTTTTGAAGAGGAGGGGAAACACGAACTGGAGAAAGTTAAATTGGAGATGCTCAGAAGGAGAAACATAAAAGTATTTTCTTTTATTTCGAACACATGAGCAGCCAATCTAAGGGATTTGCAAGTTTACATTTACACTGCAATGAATTTACTGTGAAAATTCCCTTGTCACCACACTGTTCAGTTTACCTGTTTAACATTTAAGAAAAACTTGGACGGGTTCATGGATGAGTGGGGTGTGGAGGGATATGGTCCAAGTGCAGGTCAGTGGGACTAGGCAAAAAGTGGTTTGGCACAGACAAGAAGGGCCAAAAGGCCTGTTTCTGAGCTGTAATTTTCTATGGTTCTAAGTGGTCACTCAACCTGCATTTGACCTCCCCAAGGTAAATGAGAGCATCATGTGATCAGCAAATACAAGAAACTAAATTGAAAGAAGCATAAATAAATCGCTGCTTGATCTGGAAGGAGTAGAGCCTACCAGGCTGAAAACCTATATGGCAAGTACATGCAGAATCACAGAATACTACAGTGCAGAAGACTTCGACCCATCGCGTATGCACCAATGCATGAAAGGCTCTGATCTGCCCACCTAATCCTACTTGCCAGCACTTGGCCAATAGCCTTGAATGTTATGACGTGCCAAGTACTCATCCAGGTACTTTTTAAAGGATGTGAAGCATCCCACCTCCACCACCCTCCCAGGCAGTGCATTCCAGACCGTCACCACCCTCTGGGTAAAAATGCTTTTCCTTAAATCCCCCCTAAACCTCCCACTCCTCACTTTTAACTGTATCCCCTCATAACTGACCCTTCAATTAAGACGGACAGCTGCTCCCTATCCACCCTATTCATGCCCCTCACAATCTTGAACGCCTCAATCAGGTCGCCCCTCAGTCTTCTCTGCTCTGCAAATGCGATTGTTGAGAATGGAAAAATATTTAGGTCTTATATTTCAGGTCGACTTATACACTGCAATCTATGGTATCGAATCAATATTCATAATATTTTTCAGAAATCAAAAAATATTTTTCTGGAACATATGGACTGTGGTATTTATTTTGGGTCTCTCATGTTCTTGTTACTGTCTTATGCCTGCACAACTTACACATCCCTTCAAATTCTCAAGTAACATACGAAGGGAGCTGGTTTTAAAAATACTTCAATAAATGCCAAAAGCATAATAGACTGAAAGTGCTATGAGGAATACCTAATAGTTCTCAATGTATTTAAGTTACCTGTGCAGCTAAATGTATGTTACAAAAAAGCCTAATTCCATTTCTAATCATCAAAATATTGAAATATTAACCTGCCATACTGATTAACTAATTATCTTTACTGACAGCCACCAGCCAATAGCAGACACTTATTCAACAATTAAGTCTAACAAGCTAACCCTTAATATGTCATTGCTGATTAGGTAAATAATCTTCCAGCAGCTGACTTATAGGGCAGGTAGGAGACCACAGATGACTGGCATTGGCATTCAGAGGATAGTTCTTTACCTGCAAAGAATAATTCGAATGTGGAGCTCACCACTACAAGGTGCAGTGTGGACATACTTAAGAAGAAGCTAGATAAACATGAGAGTCAATAAGGAACAGAAGCTATGGTGAAATGAATTATTGTGATAATGTGCTTGCTGATATGTAAAGTATACTCCATTAAATATGTTTTTTTTTAATGAGTTCATGAGACATGGGCATCCCTGGCTGGCCAGCAGTTATTGCCCATCCCGAGGCTGCACTTGGAGGGCAGTTAGAGTCAACCACATTGCAGTAGCTCTGGAGGCACATGTAGGCCAGACCAGGTAAGGACGGCAGATTTCCTTCCCTAAAGGACATTCGTGAGCCAATTTTTCCCAACAATTGACAGTGGTTTCATGTCATCAATAGATCCTTAATTCTAGATATTTTTCATTGAATTCAAATTCCACCATCTTCCATGGCAGGATTCGAACCTGGGTCCCCAGAACATTAGTTTGGCTTTCTGATTAATAGTCTAGCAGTAATACCACTAGGCCATCCCAGCCCCCTAACTATGTAAATAGTTATGTCATCACGGATAGTAATGCAGTGTCCTGTGATGTAGCAGCTATCTTAGTTTATCATCACATGTCACAGCATGTGAGAAGAAGTCACCATTAAAGATCTACATTCAACTGTGACACCTGTTTCAGCGTTGTTTGTATTAGTCCAGTAAGAAGTCTCACAACACCAGGGTGAAGTTCAACAGGTTTCTTTGGAATCACGAGCTTTCGGAGTGCTGCTCCTTCATCGGATGAGTGTCATCTGATGAAGGAAAAGGTCTCCGAAAGCTCGTGATTCCAAATAAACCTGTAGGACTTTAATCTGGTATTGTGAGACTTCTTACTGTGCCCACCCCAGTCCAACGCCAGCATCTCCACATCATGTCTAGAAAGAGATAATACAAGAGGGATAAGTGATGAAGGGTGGAAGAATGCTTGAGGAACAGAAATACTGACTTGGGCCTGTTGTGATGAATGGTCTTTTTCTGTGCTGTATATACCATTAATAATGACAGGATAAAAAGAACACTAATCATATTGGACTGGATTTGGGAAAACTTGGTGGAGGTGTACAAATGGGGGTGTGAACCCCATTCCTGCAATGCTTCTTAAGGGTGCAGATTGGTTTGATTTGCGAGCCCACACACTGCACTCCTGATCTGGCTGGGTCCATTGTGGGGTTCGGCATGTTCTCGTCCTTCGTAATGTTCATGGAATTGAGTCAACATTTCAAAGAGTCAGTCTTCACAATACCTCACAGATATAGTGAAGCATTGTTTGCACATGGGAAGCTTTTAAAAAGCAAGGTCAAAAGGTTTTCCTCATGCCCTTATGCCAAGGTATTACCTCTCCACCCACTATGGCCCCTCATGTTCCCATGCCCAGGTATGCCCCCATGGCCTCTTATACCTCCAATGCATGCTCCCCTAAGGTCCCTCATGCCTCCACACCAAAGTATGCCCCCCAGCCCCTATGGCCTTTCATTTTCCCCATACCTAGGTAGGCCCCCCACACCATCTATGACCCCTGATTCCTCCCACATCACTGTATGCCCCCCACTTACCCCCAAGGCCACTCATGCCCATGCCAAAATTCAATGTATTATAGGTGAATTTGCATGGAAGTGTCATAACTTAGCATTGGGGGCACAAGGAGCCATGGAGTATGAGTTGGAGGCATACCTTGGGATGGGGGCATGAGGGCTATAGGGGTTGGTTGAGGGTATATCTTGGCAAAGGGCACATGAGGGGCCACCGGGGCTAGCTGGGTGGTATGGGGTGACAGGGATGGGGGATTGGGAATGGGTTAGGTGTGAGGACGAAGGAGCCTTACTTTTTTCATTATAATTGGGACAAAGTCCCTCAGAACAGAAGTGGCCCTTTAAATGGCCCTTCTCCATACCCAGCTTCCGCATGGCTATGTCTGAAACTCTCTCCCAGGTTCACTGCTCTGACTACAGCCCACGCAACAAAAATGTAATCTCTCCTGAGGCAGGCGGTCATGGCAAGGATTGTCCCAACTCCCTCAACCTGCATCAAGGATGAAAATCCAGCCTATTAATTCCAGTGTTTCGAATGTATCTAGAGTGAGATAAGCATGATCCAAAAGCAAGCAGGGCTATATAAAATATAAATACATACGCAGGAGACCTGAATAAGCAGCAACTAGGCTCACGGAATCAGTGAGAGAGTTCTTATTCTTTTCATCATGTAACTCACGTTGTATAGTTAACATTGACGTTAAAGAAAATCTATCAAGAGACCTTGTTCCTTTTGCTGAAGATCTATTCGTCCATCATGAAACCATAATTCCCTTCTGTAAAAGGTAAGATTGGCAACAGAACATTGACTAGAATTATACTTGCACCTACTTAGCATTTCAGTAATGACTGCCGATTCACGTAACAACGTTGCAGCATCATTCTCAATATAGCAACAGGAAGGAACATATCCAATGGAATGCATATTCAGTTTGAATAAGCAGGTGGCCTACCAGCTTCATATGGAGTTCATTATTAGCAGCTCCGGGAAATGTGTTAAATTCTTTACAGGAATAGATTTATCTTGGCTTTTTAAGACAACAGAAAAGAAACAACATATGTGCAAACAATAAGATGGTAGAAGCTACAGTGCCACATGTCATAAGAACAACATATGGGTCCAGGTTTAAGACATTGGAATTTCATTCAAATACAAATGGTCAAAACTGATGTCGAGCAATGGCAGTTATGAATGAGCAACTTTACCTCTTTTATATAATCCATCCACATTACTTCCTAGTTTCTCCACAAATAAATAACAGGGCAACACGGTGGCACAGTGGTTAGCACTGCTGCCTCACAGCGCCAGGGACCCGGGTTTGATTCCTGGTTTGGGTCACTGTCTGTGTGGAATCTGCACGTTCTCCCTGTGTGTGCGTGGGCTTACTCCGGGTGCTCCGGTTTCCTCCCACAGTCTGAAAGATATGCTGGTTAGGTGCATTATCCATGTGAAATTCTCCCTCGGTGTGCCCGAACAGTGTGGTGACTAAGGGATTTTCAGAGTAATTTCATTGCAATGTTAATGTAAGCCTACTTGTGACACTAATAAATAAACTTTTAAACCCGAAGTTGTGATAATTTGTCAGACAGCTTTCAGCTATGTTGCATAAAATGCAACATTCTCTGGACTGGAGCAAAATAAAACTTCAGCATCTTTCAGATATATTTACTTTATGAATAATTTTCATTAATTTTGGAGTTAATCCTAATGTTTTCCTAAAATTTAATGTTGTTGACGGAAAATATTGGATTGCTTATAACACTTTAGTGATGAATTTTGTTTTGTTCATTCACAGGGTGTGAGAATTGTTTTGTTGGCAAGTTCAGCATTTATTTCTCATTTCTAATTGCTCATGAGAAGGTGATGCTGAAAACGACTGAAGGGCTGGTTCGGCTATTTCAGAGGGGCAGTTAAGATGCCGAGAGTCTCATATCAGCCAGACCAGTAAAGGACAGCAGATTTCCTTCCTAAAAAGGCCACTGGTGAACCAAGTAGGTGTTTTAGGGAAAGTTAAGTTTTGTAATCATCATCACTGATAATAGCTTCTTTTAAATTCCAGATTGATTTGATTAATTGAATTTAAATTCACCAGATGATGTGTGTGATTTTGAGCTCACGTCGCTGGATCGTTTATTCAGGCCTCACATGAATTGCTAATCCCAGTAACATAGTCCCAATGCCACTGTTTTTTTCTGAATTGATTCAAGGGGTGTGCGCGTCACTGGCTAGGCCAACATTCATCATCCATTCTTAACTGTCCTCGAACAGATGGTGGTGAGCTGCCCACTTGAACTACTGCCGTCCATATGGTGTTGGTACATCCACAGTGCTGTTCAGTAGGATGTTCCAGGATTTTGACCCAATGACAATGAAGGAATGGCAATACATCTCCAAGTCACAATAGTTTGTGGCTTCAGGGGGATGTTCCCCTGCATTTTGTAGAATCATAGAATCCCTACAGTGCAGAGGAAGGCCATTCGGCCCATCAAGCCTGCATCAACAGCAATCCCATCCAGCCTCTATCCTGGTAACCCCATATATTTACCCTGCTAATCCCCCTAGCCTACAGATCTTGGACACTAAGGAACAATTTGGCATGGTCAGTCAACCTAACCCACACATCTTTTGGAGCGTGGGAGAAAACCGGAGCACCTGGAGGAAACCCAGGCAGACATGGGGAGAACATGCAAACTCCACATAGGCAGTCACCAGAGGTCGGAATTGAACACGGATCCCTGGTACTGTGAGGCAGCAGTGCTAACCACTGTGCCACCGTGCTTACCTTGTTCTTCCATTTGGTACAGGTTGTGGGTTTGGAAGATGATGCTGGAGGAGTTGTTTGTTGCAATGCACCTTGTATACACTGCTGCTACTGTCAATGACACCTCCCCCCATGTTGCTGCTGATGGAGAGTAGACTGATGGTGGGTAACTGGCTGGACTGGATTTGTTTGTACTTTTGCAGGGCACACCTGGACAATTTTCCACATTGTTGACTCAATGCTACTGCTGTAACTGTACTGGAGCAGCTTGCCTCGAGGCATGGCTAGTTCAGGAGTATGTGTACCACTGCTGGGACATTTCCAGAATTCATAGCCTTAGCTGTATCCTGTGCCTTCAGCCATTTCTTGACATCACACGGAGTGAATTGAATTGGCTGAATATTGACATCTGTGATATTGATGACTTAAGGAGCTGGCTGAGACGGTTCATTCACTCAGCACTTCCTCCTAAAGATGGTGACAAATGCTTCAGCCTTGTCTTTTGCATTGACATACTGGGCTCCCCCATCATTGAATTTGGGGAAATTTGGGGAAGTTTTGCCTCTTTGTAGTTGTCTAATTGTCCACCATCATTCACAATTGCATTTAGGGAGGTGATGGTGTGGCGATATTGTCTTTGGACTGATATTGCAGAAACCCAGAGTACTGATCCGGGGACCTGGAATTAAGTCGGAATGGCAGATGGTGAAATTTGAATTTAATTTTTTTTTTAAAATATAGAATTAAAAAAATGTCGAGTGATAACTAATGAAAACATTGTCAACGGTCATTTAAAAAGCCCAACTGGTTCACTAATGCCCTGTAGGGAAGGTCTGGTCTGGTCTACATGTGACTCCAGATCCATAGCAATGTAGTTGACTGTAGAAATGGTCTAGCAAGCCACTCATTTCAATGTCGATTAAGGGTGGACAATAAATGTTGGTGCAGCCAGCAACGCCCACATCCTGTGAATGAACATTTTAAACATTATGGCTCAGCTCTACCTATCGCATCACGACTGAGTTTTCCAGAATTTTCTGTTTTTATCTCTAGATTATTACTGGCTTCTGCTATTTAACATGCATGTAGTCCAGGTTTGCACCTCAATTTTAGGTACTGGTGCTACTTTTGGCATGCTCTCCTACACTCATTAAACCAGGGTTGATCCCCTGGCTTGATCTGAGGAATATGTTGAGGTTACAGATTGTGGATGCGTACAATTCTACAGCTGCTGATTCCCTAAAGTGCCTCGTGGATGTCCACTTTTGAGCTGCTAGATCGGTTCTGAATCTATCCATTTAGCATGATGACAACACCAACACGATGGACAGTTGCGGAAATTTTATCACCTCGCCCGTCTGAGGCTCGTAAGATCCCATCAGAGGCCAACGGAGAATGCCGTTCTGCGAGCCTCGGTAAAATTCCGGCCAGTATCTTCAATGTGAAGCCTGGACTTTGTCTTCATAAGAATAGTGATGAGTCAGATAGATGAATCTGCAACAGATAGTTTGGTGATGGTAAGCTCAATTGTCTTGTCCCTTTTGGTTTCTTCATCAACCTGCTGTAGGCTCAGTCTGGCAGATATCTCCTTCAGGAATTGGCCAGCTTAGTCAGTGCGAATGCTATTGACTCACTTTTGGTGATGAGCATTGAAGACCCCATCTAGAGTATATTCTGTGCCATTGCAACTCTCAGTGCCTCTTCTAACTGTTGCTCAACTTGGAGGAGTGCATCAGCTGAGGGAGGGTATTAAGTGGTTCCCTTGTCCATGTTTAACCTGATGGTACATGACTTCAAGAGGTCCAAAATCACTTCTGAGGACTTCCAGGAAAATTTGCTGTGTACCACTATGTCACCGCCTCTGGTGAACCTGTCCTGCCCCTTCATCAGGTGAGTGGGAGTTCTGTTCACAAACAGGGCATATAAAGACACAAACTCAATTTACAAAATAATGGTTGGAATGCGAGTCTTTATAGGTAATCAAGTCTTAAAGGTACAGACAATGTGAGTGGAGAGAGGGTTAAGCACAGGTTAAAGAGATGTGTATTGTCTCCAGCCAGGACAGTTAGTGAGATTTTGCAAGCCCAGGCAAGTCATGGGGGTTAAAGATAGTGTGACATGAACCCAAGATCCCAGTTGAGGCCGTCCTCATGTGTGCGGAACTTGGCTATCAGTCTCTGCTCAGCGACTCTGTGCTGTCGTTTGTCGTGAAGACACACTTTAAGACTTGCTTACCTGTAAAGACTCATATTCCAACCATTATTTTGTAAATTGAGTTTGTGTCTTTATATGCCCTGTTTGTGAACAGAACTCCGACTCACCTGATGAAGGGGCAGCGCTCCGAAAGCTTGTGGCTTGTGCTACCAAATAAACCTGTTGGACTTTAACCTGGTGTTGTGAGACAACTTACTGTGCTTACCCCAGTCCAACGCCGGCATCTCCACATCATGAATCTGTCCTACCAGTGGGAAAGGACATACCCATGAATGAAGCTGGAGGAGTTTGATATATTGGCTATATGGTATGACTTGTTGAGTATGGTTATACCAAGCTTTTGTCTTACTAGTCTGTGGGACAGCTCTCCCAATTTTGGCACAAGCAAGGAGGACTTTCCAGAGTCAAATGGGCTGAGTGTGCCGATGTTATTCCTAATGACAGGTGGTCCATTTGGTTCAATTCCTTCTATTATCAACTTGTCTTTTTAGCAGTTTAATACAACAGTGGCTTGCTAGACCATTTCAGAGGGCAATTAAAAATCATGCATGTTGCTGTGGGTCCGAATCCACATGTAGGCCAACCCGGGTAAGGCCGGTAGAATTCCTTCCCTAAAAGACCTGAATGTAACTTATGAGTTTCTACTGATAGTCTGATTGCCAATACTGATACCAGTTTATTATTTCAGATGTACTGATTTATTTAAATGACATCAACTTCTGTGGTGAGGTTTGAACTTGTCCCTCGAGCATTAACCAGGGAGTTTTAGAGAACTAAAAATTGCCCTTGACATCTGTGTCAAATCTGTTCTGAGTTCCCACAAAGTCCTGACCTTCTATTTTGTTCCACGTGCTCCACCCCCTCTTAACAGTATAACATTCATCACATCTCTCTCTCTCTTTAACTCTGAAGAAGAGTCATATGGACTCAAAACGATAACACTCTTTCTCGTGCCGCAGATGCTGCCAGACCTGCCAAGTTTTTCCAGCATTTTCTGTGTTTGCCTCTAGGTTGCTAGTCCACTAACATCAACACTATGTTACCATTCCCTTAATAAACAATCAGAAAATCAGACATTGGTCTGTGCTTCCCAAAAGCACATCTTTCCCACGGAAAATATTACAACACAATATAGCCAAAGCTTCAACATCAGATTATACCTTCTAATGAATTGTTACTTGCCACCCACACATTTTAGTTCAGTGAAGGTGGTGGGTCATGCAGAATTGCAATTGATTTAACCAATTATTTGATGATGTATAACACTGACACAAAATCTCGGCTGACCATTCGGTGGAGTACTGAAACAGTGAAACAGTAATATTTCAAATGAAATATTAAATCAAAGCCCTAGCTGCCTTCTCAGGTAGATATAAATGTTCACATGACATGTTTGTTTGAAGAGGAAGAGTGGATGAGTACTCCTCAGCATTCTGACCATTATTTATCCCTCAATATCAATTTAAAAATGATTTGGTAACTATCGCAGTGAGAGCTTGCATCGTGCAAATTGATTGTAACACTTCCTCCATTAGAAAAGCACTTTAATGGTTGTAGGTTTTATGGAACATCCAGAGTTCATAAAACACAGGTCTTCTTGTCCTTTCTATTTTATTTACAGAAAAAATGCCCATACACCAAGATGCACTGGTTACAATTAGGATTAAAAAATATCTGGAATTAAGAATCTACTGATGACCAACAAACCATTGTCGATTGTCGCAAAAACCCATCTGGTTCACTAATGACCTTTAGGGAAGGAAATCTGCTATCCTTACCTGGTCTGGCCCACATGAGCCACAGCAATGTGGTTAACTGTCCTCAGGCAACTAGGGATGGGCAACAAATGTTTACCCGCCAGCGATGCCCATGTCCCACGAATGAACAAAATAAATAAAAGCAAGTATCGGACAAATATTCATCAAGTTGACAGCAATATCACTGACTAAGTTTCGCAATTTTTATCACAGATATTTTAAGTGTATCTAAATGTGCTACCAATGCTTTTATTTTATGTGAGTCTTCCATTCCAAAAGAACGAATAACAATCCCTTTCCTAATTCGTGAAAATGTGTGATTTAGACATTCAAAGCATGTAAACTATTTCGGTAAAATAGATTGGAATACTTGACAAGCATTACAACGGTTTAACACGCAAAAGTTTTTAAATACCTTTTCTCTTTGTAAGCTTTTGGATACTGCGACACTAATTACTGCTATTGGGCTGAGAAAGTGCCCTCCAACTCAAAAGCAGTGCATCATGGAGCCTGTTATTTTGCTGGCAAATTTACAGGGGCAATTTAAACAACTTGTATTGCTGCAATAAGTTTTTTACTTCTTTGCACATGGTTTCAGAAATGTTCTTTCGAGCATTGCTGTGAGGGACAGCTCGGTGGATAGGATATTGGTATGTAGATAGGCTGGAAAATTGGGCGGGGATGCTGGATTCAGGATTCAATCCTGGACCGGGGAGCGGCGCAGGCTTGGAGGGCCGAAGGGCCTGTTCCTGTGCTGTATTGTTCTTTGTTCTTTGTTCATTGCTTAAATTATTTCAGTGAAATGCAGCTTTAAAATCAGTTTTTGAACACAAATTGGAAAGTCAATAGAAAACAAAATATTGTGGATACGAGGAATCTAAAACAAAACAGAAAATGTTGAAAATACTTATCAAATTTAACAGCATCTGTGGAGAGAGAAACAGAGCAAACACAGGCAGATTACAATGCCCTCTCCCGAGGTGGAGACAGGGGCTTTTAATCAGTGCCAGGTGGTGCCCGGTCACTTACATGCCTCTGCTCTGATTAAGTCCAGGGCAGAAGTACATGCTTAAGCGTCTAATCCCACCATTGCTGGCATTCAACCAGTGGCGAGCAGGGCAGCCACCACATGGCGAGCCTGTAAAGCAAATCCTGCCGTAGAATCTATAGAATCCTTACAATTCAGAAGGAGGCCATTTGGCTCATCGACAACAATCCATGCACCAACAGTAATCCCGCCCAGGCCCTATCCTGCAACCCCACATATTTACCCTGCTAATCCCCCTGACACTAAGAACCACTCTTGTGGTTCTCCCAAGAATGATTCTTTGATGCCTTTATGGGATATCAGCATGAGAACATGAGAAGGGAAGTGTGTTATGTAATTCAGTCTTACTTTCACTTTTGCTTTGAGCAGAGCACACACACACAGTTCTGATGTCTTCAAGCTTTATACCTATGCATAACTGTTCTCATGTACCTAGTTTTAATAAATAAAGCCACAACATGTTTGGACAATTACTTTTGAGTGATTCAGTATTACAGGTGTATCTGCATCACAGACGACATGGCTGTTGTGGGAAGAACAAAGCAAGAACATGACCATAATATGTACTATTGATGCAAGTGGCACAGAATGAAGGATTGGTGTTCAACAATCTGAAAGGTGACTTCATTGTGCAGCAAATCAGATTTTTCGGATCTATTTATTCCAATATTGGCAAATGTCGTGAACCAAGTAAAATAGAGGCGATAAAAACGTGCCAACTCCTCAAGGAAAGGATGGCCTTCGTAGATATTTAAGTCTCTTGAATTTATTTTCTCCATACATTCTGAAGGGAATTGTTGAAAAAGGAATTTCCTGTCCTGTGATAGCGAGACCACCAAACCCTTTTCAAAGCATTGAAACAGTTATGATCAGTAACACCGATATTGCAATTTTATGATCCCAGGAAGATGTCTACCCTGAAGATAGATGTCTCACAAAGATCTGGGAGCATGCATACCACAACACAATAAACTAATTACATGTGGTTCAAAATCTCTTTCTGTAACATCGAATGGGAAGCATTAGCTTTAGTGTCTGGAATCATGCATTTTTTTTACGAGCTATTTGGTGAAAGATTTGTGGTCGAAAACAATCACAAACCACTAGAGATTATTTGTCAAAAACCATTAACTAGTGCAAAGCCAAGATTGCTAAGTTTCTTGACAGAGATTCAAGGTTACGCCTGTGAGATTAGGTACAAGCCTGGTAACTTGATGATCACTTCAGATACACTTAGCAGATGCCTAACCCAGAGAAAAAAAAAGACATATCCTTCGATCTACAAGTTGACATAATTGACATAGAACTGGGAGGTTGTCTCCAAATTAATCTGGTACATTTTTGCACAAAGGAATTGCCAGAAACTAAAAAGAAGCTGCAAAAGATCCTACACTACAGAAATTTTGGAAAATTGAAGGGCTGCCTGAATTGATTGAGCATGTTCATGAATACGTCAGACCATTTTGGCCTTATCTGGATGAACCAGGCATCTCCTGCAAAGTCACTTTTTCAAAGCAGGCAGCTAATCAAACAACCTGATATTCTTTTACATCTTCATTACCCACACAAAGGCATAAGCACATGAGAGACAGTCTTCTGGCTGGGTATGAACAATGACAATGAAGTCATCATCAAGAAGCATGTCGCGATCATTTGCCAAATCAGTACAATGGGCCATTGATTCCACATGAAGTTCCGACACATCCTTGATCCAAACCCAAAATTGCGTCGAACATTTTTCCATGTCCATAACACTGACTTCATTCTTCTCATCAACTACTTTATCACATACCCCATCATTCAATAATTGCACAATAAATGTAAAGCCACCATAGTCCCAGATGACCACAGGCTGCTCTCTCCCTTGAGGGGGAGAACTGACTGGTGGTGATTTAACCTGAGGATTACCATACCTCAGGTGAGGGGCAAGGTTGAGAAGGTGGGCCTTCATGAATAACCTCAGCCGGTATAGGAATTGAACCCACACTGTTGGCATCACTCTGCAGCACTAACCAACTGTCCAGCCAACTGACCACCCAAAATTGCACAGTACGTCAAGCAAAACTGCCGTGCACACTCTAAGGGGCCGATTTTACCAAATCGGCTCTAAGTGCCGGGTGCGGTCGTAAATCAGATCCGCGCCCGGCAGCCGTGCTCCAGCGCCCCCATATGCCTTTTGTTCGGTACTGGTCCAGTGGGCGGGGCCTAGCGCATTTGCATCTGTCGGAGCACCGAACTGCGCATGCGCAGTTCAAAGCCGTCAGCACTCAGCGCGCCCGAGCGCGAAAGTCAAAGGCAGCGCTGACAGCACTGCTGTCTGTGCTGCCTTTGACTTTCTCTGGTTGGGGGTGGGATGTGACGTCTCTTCCCTGGGGCGGGGGGATAAGGGGGGGATGTGACATCTCTTCCCTGGGGCGGGGGGATAAGGGGGGATCTGACGTCTCTTCTCTGAGGGGAGGGGGTGGGAGGGATGTGACATCTCTTCCCTGTGGGGGGGGGGGGGGGGGGATCTGACGTCTCTTCCCTGAGGGGGGGGGGGGGGGGGGGGGTAGGGGGGATGTGATGTCTCTTCCCTGTGGGTGGGGGGGGGGCAGGGGGGGTGATGTGATGTCTCCGCACCCCCCGGGGGCAGAGACGTCAAATCCCCCCCCACCCCACCCTGTCAGGGAAGAGACAGGCAGTGGAATCTCCCCGACCAGAGGATGATACGTCCACCAGGGGATGATTGGTCACACCCCCCACCTCCCACACACCACCCCCCCCCCCCCCCCCCCCCCCCAGGGGATGATCGGTCACACCCCCTCCCATCCCACCCCCTCCCTCAGAGGATGAGACGTCACACCCCCTCTCCTCCCACCCCCCCCCCAGAGGATGAGACGTCACACCCCCTCTCCTCCCACCCCGCCCGCTACGCCCCCGCCCCCAGCTCCCCCCTCCTGCCCCCAGCTCCCACCCCCCTGCCCCCAGCTCCCCCCCGCCCCCAGCTCCCCCCCCGCCCCCAGCTCCCCCCCCCGCCCTGCAGCTCACCCCCCCGCCCCGAGCTGCCCCCTCCCCCTCCCCTTCCCCCCAGTGCAGAGACGTTATTCTACACACCAGGACCCCCGGAGCAAGGCCAGGATCCAGGATCGCAAGATGCTTTCGACGGACATCAGCAATCAAGGTAGGTCGGGGGCCCGAGGTGTCCGATCCCCAGGGTGGGGGAGGGGGGGCTGCTGGCAGGGCCTGCGTCCCAGGGTGGTCCGATCGGGGGGGGGGGGGGGGGCTGGCGCGTGGGCTGCCGGGGTGGTTCGTGGGGGTGGTCTGCGAAGGGTGGTCGGGGGTGATTCGGTGGTTCAGTTGCTGAGTTGAAGCCCGATCGGACTTGAATTCAGCAACACGGTAAATGCGCAGGCACCGATCGGATCGGAGCCTCGTAAAGTGGGAATCCTTGGGTAATTTGGGCGCGGGCTTCATTATGCCGATTTAAATGCATGCAAATGCATTTAAATCGGCCCGTTGGCCGATTGGGCGCACGCCGGTTGGGTGCCCGGATCGGCTGTTGGTAAAGGCGCGATTGGCCTTGGGTCGGGTCTGGACCGCGTTTTAGGCCCGATGCCCAACTTTATCACGATTTCGTGCCCGTTTTCAGGCACGTAATTTTGGTAAAATCGGGCCCTCAGTGTTATTTTCAGTTTATGTGGTGTGCCTGGAGAGATCATTATGGGTGATATTCCATTATTAGCAGAGTTCATGTTTGAACAACCAGTGCACACCAATCCACCTACTCTTGCCCATTCTACTCTCTCAGAAAGTAGAGAGCAACTGCTAAAACTGTGAGAGAGATGACCAAGGTACCCTGTAAACTACAGGTACAGAATTACAAATTTACAGTTCAGACAAGTTTTCATTCAGGATTGCATAGAATGTGCATGGTAACCAGCCATGGTGACAAGGATATTTTTTCAGATCACAAATAGTTGAGGGTCTAGTACTGATCCGTGAGCACTCCACTATTCATTGTCTTTAAATTTGAAAAATGGCCCAGTTTATACACAATTCCTGCTTCCTATCCATTAGCCGAGCTTCTATCTATTCTAAATTATTACGCCTACTCCACGAGTTCTTATCTTACCTATTAACTTCTTGTGTGACACACTGGGGGGAATTTTACCATTTTGACTCTAAGTGCAGAATCCGGGCGTCAAATAGATCAGAGCCCGGAATCCTCTTTCCAGCGCGCCCATACGCGTTTTGCCAGCTCCGGCCCGATCCGCGCTGTGGGCGGGGCCTAGCGCTGGCGGGCCGATCGGAGCTCTGAACTGCGCATGCGCAGTTCGAAAAACATCTGACAGAGTTCGCCCGGGCGCGAAAGAAAGAAAAAGCAGAAAGCGGAGAAAGCGGCTCTCTGACGATCAGCCTCTGGTCGAGGTGGGGAGGGGGGAGGAGGGGGGCGGGACCCAAATCACCCTCTGGTTGGAGGAGGTGGGGTGGGAGGAGAGGGGGTGTGACCGATCATCCCCTGGTTGGGGAGGGGGGGGGGGGGGGAGAGGGGGTGTGGCGTCTCATCCTCTGGGGGGAGGGGGTGGGAGGGGAGGGGGTGTGACGTCTCATCCACTGGTGGGGGGGGGGGGGGGGGGGGGGGGTCGGTGGGGGGGAGGGGGTGTGACGTCTCATCCTCTGGTCGGGGAGGGGTTCCACGACCAGCCACAGATTACTCTTCCCTGCAGGGGCAAGAGAGCGGGAGAGATGGCTATGGCTGGTAGTGTACCAGTGATGGTGTATCCCTTTACAGGCCCAGCTTGGTCCTTCTCCAGTGTCTCCTCTTGTACTCATCTTGTAGCCGGTTTTCAAGCGGATCCACTGTGGAATCGGACGGTTCTGCTTCATGTTCACAGCGAGGAATCACTTCACCCTGAAGGTTTTGTGGGATGGCATGGCCGCACTTCCACTCCGGCAGGAGGGATTGGCCGCAGACAGGCAGCGGAATATCCCCGACCAGAGGATGATACGTCACACGCCCTCTCCTCCCCACCAGGGGATGATCGGTCACACCCCCTCCCCTCCCACCCCCCCCAGGGGATGATCGGTCACACCCCCTCCCATCCCACCACCCCCCCCCCCACCCCCCAGAGGATGAGACGTCACACCCCCTCTCCTCCCACCCCCCTCCTCCCCCAACCAGAGGATGACTTCGGTGAGAGAGCCGTTGCAGTCTCTGACCCCGCTCTTCAGAGGCTGCAGCGGCGACTTTGGACTTTTATTTGGCAGGTCGATTACAGCGCAGACCCAGATCAGGCCAGGAGACGGTAAAGTGGGATTTGGTGGTAGAGTTGGGCGCGCGGTTCATTAAGTCGATTTAAATGCATGCAAATGCATTTAAATCGTTGGGCCGCACGATTCGGGCCCGGACTGGACCCGCGCCCGAATCGGGTGTCGGTAAAGCCGCAATCTGCTCAGATTCGGGTGCAGGTCACGTTAAAGGCCCGATGCCCAACTTTACCGCGATTTCGCGCCCGGAAGTTTTGGTAAAATCGGACCCATTGTCGAATACATTTTGGAAATCCAAGTATGCTATACCTTCTAGTGCTCCTTTTTCTGCCTCATCGCTTAAATCCACGAAAGATTCTAATAAATTTGTCAAACACGATTTCACTTCAGTAGAACTATGTTGACTTGTTCTAATTGTACTCTGAATTACTAAATGCATTGTTAAGTCTTCCTTAATCTTAGATTCCACATTTTCCCAACAACTCATGTTAAGCTAACCGGCCTGTGGCTCACTGTTTTCTCCCTCCCTCCTTTCTTCAAATGTAGTGTAACATTTTCCAACTTCCAACTGAATGGGATCATTCATGAATCATTCCCAAATCTCATTATTCCACAGGAGCAGGCTGAGGGTAAGGGAGCTTGTTTGTGCACTAATTTATTTATTTTTCAGTTAAATTTGTGAAAGAAATCGGAGGTTTTTTTTTCAAAACAGGAAGTAGGCCCAGCAGCAGCCTGGGAAGGTTTTGGAGGGTGTAAAAGTAGGCCGCAGCTTTGAGCAGGCAGCATCGTTAGCGGGCAGCAGAGTGAGCAGGGGGCAGAGTGAGAGCTGAAGTGCTTTGGCTCAAAACGGGCTTCGGCGAGAACAGGCAGAGGTGAGAGTAGGTTTTTTTTTTCTTTTTTCAGAAAGTTTATTCCTGTATTTCCCCAGAGTAAAAAAAATGCCAGGCAAGATGTTGGAATGCTCCTCTTGCAGGATGTGGGAGATCAGGGAGACCTCCGGTATCCCTGACGACAGCACCTGCAAAAGATGCATTCAGCTGCAGCTGCTAGCAAAGCGTGTTAGGGAACTGGAGAAGGAGCTTGATGACCTCCATCTAATTCGGGAGAATGAGAAGTATATAGACAGTAGCTTTAGGGAGATAGTTACACCTAAGCAGCAGAGCACAGGAAATTGGGTTACTGTAAGGAGAGGAAATGGCAGTGTGAAAGGACAGGCAGAGCAGGGTTCCCCTGTGGCCATACCCCTCCACAACAGGTATACTGAATTGGATACTGTTGTGGGAGATGCTTTACCTGGGACAAGCTGCAACAGCCGGAGCTCTGATACTGAGTCTGGTTCTACAGCGCAAAAGGGTGGGATGAAGAAGAGGAGAGCAGTAGTGATAGGGGACTCAATGGTCAGAGGTACAGACCGGAGGTTCTGTGGTCCGGACAGAGACTCCCGCATGGTTTGTTGCCTCCCAGGTGCCAAGGTCAGCAATGTCTCTGATCGCGTGCACAGCGTTCTAAAGTGGGAAGGTGATCAGCCAGATGTCGTGGTACACATCGGTACCAATGACGTGGGAAGGAAGAGTGAGGAGGTCCTAAAGAGTGAGTACAAAGAGCTTTGAAGGAAGTTAAAAAGCAGGACCCCGAGGGTAGTAATCTCAGGATTGCTACCTGAGCCACATGCCAGTGAGGGCAGGAGTAGGATGCTTGGACGGATGAACACATGGCTGAGGAACTGCTGCAGGGGGCAGGGTTTCCAATTCTTGGATCATTGGGACCTCTTCTGGGGCAGGTGGGACCTGTACAAGAGAGACGGGTTACACCTAAACTACAAGGGGACCAATATACTTGCAGGGAGATTTGATAGTGTTATTGGGGAGCGTTTAAACTAGATTTGCAGGGGGATGGGAACCAGAGTGCCAGAGCAGATAGTGGAGCTGGGGTAAAAAGACAGGTTAGTTCAAGCAAAATCACAAATGGAAGGGTAGAGTGTGGTGGAAATAATTTTTTGAGGTGTGTCTATTTCAGTGCCAAGAGTATTGTGGGGAAGGCAGATGAGCTGAAGGCATGGATAGGCACATGGAAATATGACATTATAGCCATTAGTGAAACTTGGCTACAGGAGGGGCAAGACTGGCAGCTCAATGTTCCAGGGTTCCAATGTTTCAGGCGGGATAGAGGCAGAGGGATAAAAGGTGGGGGGGTGGCATTGTTGGTCAGGGAAAGTCTTACAGCGGTACTCAGGCAGGATAGATTAGGGAGCTTGTCTACAGAGGCCCTATGGGTGGAGCTGAGAAACAGGAAAGGTATGACCACATTAATGGGCTTGTATTATAGACCACCCAATAGTCAGCGAGAATTGGAGGAGCAAATCAGCGGAGAGATAGCTGACAACTGCAAGAAACACAAAGTTGTGATGGTGGGGGATTTTAATTTTCCACATATAGATTGGGACTCGCATACTGTTAAAGGTTTAGACGGGGTAGAGTTTGTAAAATGTGTTCAGGAGAATTTTCTACATCAGTATATAGAGGTGCTAACTAGAGAGGATGCGATATTGGATCTCCTATTGGGAAATGAGTTAGGGCAGGTGATGGATGTGAGTGTGAGGGAACACTTTGGATCCAGTGATCATAATGCCATTAGTTTCAACCTGATCGTGGATAAGGATAGATCTGGTCCTCGGGTTGAAGTTCTGAACTGGAAAAAGGCCAAATTTGATGAAATGAGAAGGGATCTGGGAAGTGTGGATTGGCACAGGCTGTTCTCTGGTAAGGATGTAAATGGAAAGTGGGAGGCCTTCAAAGGAGAAATTTTGAGAGTGCAGAGTTTGTATGTTCCTGTCAGGATTAAAGGCAAAGTAAATAGGAATAAGGAACCTTGGATCTCGAGGGAGATTGTAACACTGATTAAGGGGAAGAGAGAGTTGTATGAAATGTACAGGCAGCAAGGAACACATCAGATGCTCAAGGAATATAAAAAGTGCAAGAAGCTACTGAAGAGGGAAATCAGGAGGGCTAAAAGAAGACATGAGGTTGCTTTGGCAGACAGAGTGAAGGAAAATCCAAAGAGCTTCTATAGGTTTGTTAGGAGCAAAAGGATAGTGAGGGATAAAATTGGTCCTCTTGAAGATCAGAGTGGTAGACTGTGTATGGAACCAAAAGAGATGGGGGAGATACTAAATGGTTTTTGTGCATCCGTATTTACTGAGGAAACGGGCATGGAGTCTACGGAAATAGGGCAAACTGGTAGGGAGGCCATGGAACCTTTACAGATTAAAGGGGAGGAGGTGCTCGCTGTCTTGAGGCAAATCAGAGTGGATAAATCCCCAGGACCGGACAGGGTATTCCCACGGACCTTGAGGGAAGCTAGTGTTGAACTTGCAGGGGCCCTGGCAGACATATTTAAAATGTCAGTATTCACGGGGGAGGTGCCGGATGATTGGAGGGTGGCTCATGTTGTTCCGTTGTTTAAAAAAGGTTCCAAAAGAAATCCGGGAAATTATCAGCCAGTAGGTTTGACGTCGGTGGTGGGCAAGTTATTGGAAGGTGTGATAAGGGATAGGATCTACAAATATTTGGATAGACAGGGACTGATTAGGGAGAGTCAACATGGCTTTGTGCATGGTAGGTCATGTTTGACCAATCTATTAGAGTTTTTCGAGAAGGTTACCAGGAAAGTGGATGAAGGGAAGGCAGTGGATGTTGTCTACCTGGATTTCAGCAAGGCCTTTGACAAGGTCCCTCATGGGAGGTGAGTTAGGAAGGTTCAGTCGCTAGGTATACATGGGGAGGTAGTAAATTGGATTAGACACTGGCTCAATGGAAGAAGCCAGAGAGTGGTTGTGGAGGATTGCTTCTCTGAGTGGAGGCCTGTGACTAGTGGTGTGCCGCAGGGATCGGTGTTGGGTCCATTGTTGTTTGTCATCTATATCAATGATCTGGATGATAATGTGGTCAATTGGATCAGCAAGTTTGCTGATGATACAAAGATTGGAGGTGTAGTGGACAGTGAAGAAGGTTTTCAAAGCTTGCAGAGGGATTTGGACCAACTAGAAAAATGGGCTGAAAAATGGCAAATGGAATTTAACGCAGACAAGTGTGAGATATTGCACTTTGGAAGGACAAACCAAAGAAGAACGTACAGGGTAAATGGTAGGACTCTGAAGAGTGCAGTTGAACAGAGGGATCTGGGAATACAGGTACAGAATTCCCTAAAAGTGACGTCACAGGTGGATAGGGTCGTAAAGAGTGCCTTTGGTACATTGGCCTTTATAAATCGGAGTATCGAGTATAAAAGTTGGAGTGTTATGGTAAGGTTATATAAGGCATTGGTGAGGCCGAATTTAGAGTATCGTGTACAGTTTTGGTCACCTAGTTACAGGAAGGATGTAAATAAGATTGAAAGAATGCAGAGAAGGTTCACAAGGATGTTGCTGGGACTTGAGAAGCTGAGTTACAGAGTGAGATTGAATAGGTTGGGACTTTATTCCCTGGAGCGTAGAAGATTGAGGGGAGATTTGATAGAGGTGTATAAGAATTTGATGGGAATAGATAGAGTGAATGCAAGCAGGCATTTTCTGCTGAGGCTAGGGGAGAAAAAAACCAGAGGGCATGGGTTAAGGGTGAAAGGAGAAAAGTTTAAAGGGAATATTAGGGGGGGCTTCTTCACGCAGAGAGTGGTGGGAGTGTGGAATGAGCTGCCGGATAAAGTGGTAAATGCTTTAACATTTAAGAAAAACTTGGACGGGTTCATGGATGAGAGGGGTGTGGAAGGATATGGTCCAAATGCAGGTCAGTGGGACTCGGCATAAAATGGTTCGGCACAGACAAGAAGGGCCAAAAGGCCTGTTTCTGAGCTGTAATTTTCTATGATTCTATGGTTCAGGAATTTTGGAAAATCATAGCTAACACATCTCTTTCTATTTCTACAGCTGTCTCTTTCAGAACCTTAAGATGCAGGCCATCAGTTCCTGAGGATTTGTTGGATTTTAGTCACATAACTTTTTCCTCTACTTTTTCTCTGCTGATATTAATTTCCTCACTCTTTTTAGGCCCTGGCTTGCTATCTATTAGTGATATGAAACACGGGTCTTCTACTGTGAGGATAGACACATGCACAATGGACCAGGAATTCCCGCCACTTTTGGCTGCCTCACCAAGATGGAAAATCCCAGCCAACCTCTGGCTTTTCCTGCTTGATAATTTATTTTTGTCCTTCTAAGGCACAAAAAATACTTTAGCTACTCTCATCCTTTTTTTTAATATACCTCTGAAAGATTTTACAATTTGTTTATATATTTCTAGCTAGTTTCCTCTCATATTCTGTTTTTCTCTTCTTATCAAATTTCTGGCAGCCCATTGCTGGTTTCCAAAACATTCCAATCTTCAGAATTGTTATTGTTTCTTTTTTATGCATCATTGTAAGCCTCTTCTTTTAATCCAATATTACCTTTAACTTCTTGAGTGAGCTCCAGTGGGGTCTTTCTTGCTGAGCCTTTGTTTTCCACTGGAATGTATTTTTGTTGAACATTTTGAATTGTTTCTTTAAACGCTTTTCACTTTTCATTTACCTCTGTATATTTTAGTATATTTACCCAATTAACTTTAGCCAGCTTTCCTCTCATACCAACATAATTGGCCTTGTTTAAGTTTTAGAATCCTGTTTGTAATTGGAATATGTCACTTTCAAACTCAAAATGGAATTCAGTGGATCGTTTACTGTGGCATTACTATTAACCCTGTTGCATTATACAATACTAGATCGAAGATAGCTTTATCCCTAGTTGATTCCACAAAGTATAGCTCCAAGAAACTGTGAGGAAAACATTCTGTCAACTCATCTTTGAGATCACTCTTGTCAATTTAATTGCCCAGATCTCTATGAAGATTAAAGGTATTACATTTCCTCTGTTACAAGTTGCAATAATTTATTTCATTTTTGTCTAACAATATAATTACTGTTAGAAGATGCATAAAATATTCCGATCAGTGTTTTCTGACTCTTGCTATTCTTAATTTCCACCCATACTGATCCCACGTGATCTTCTGAGGTCAGGTCTTCTGGGGGAGGCGATGGCTTGGTGGTATTATCGCGAGACTAATAATCCAGAAACTCAGCTAATGTTCAGGGGACCCGGGTTCGAACCCTGCCATAGCAGATGGTGGAATCTGAATTCAATAAAAAAATATCTGCAATTAAGAATCTGCTGATGACCATGAAAACATGTTGATTGTCGGAAAAACCCATCTGGTTCACTGATGTCCTTTAGGGAAGGAAATCTGCAGTCCTTACCCAGTCTAACCTACATGTGACTTCAGAGCCACAGCATCATGTTGACTCTCAACTGCCCTCTGAATGGTCTAGCAAAGTCCACTCAATCCAAGGGCAACTAGGGATGGACAATAAATGCTGATGTGGAGATGCTGGCGTTGGATTGGGGTAAACACAGTAAGAGTTTTAACTACACCAAATTCGCACCTCAATATGCCAACATCTCCCACCTTACGAAGGGACAGCCTGTTCCGAAAGCTCATGGCTTTTGCTGCCAAATAAACCTGTTGGACTTTAATCTGGTGTTGTTAGACTTCTTACAACATCTTCATGCACAGGTTCGAACAAGACTTCTTCACCGCACAGGACCTTCAACCGATGCTATACACTAGATACATCGATGACATTTTCATCCTTTGGACTCATGGTGAACAATCACTGAAACAACTATATGATGACATTGAAGGAGGAAATTTTCCAGAAAACCATATTTGTATCATCAAACATATTTTTATTGGACTAATTGGCACCACTCATAACGGGCCAACAATGCAGAGGGGCACCCCCGGATGGATATTCGATCGGGTCTCCCCCTGCACAGCTGAGAGACTCACGAATTTCAGAAACTACGGAAGATCCCTAATCTGCCTAGCAACAGCGCGTAGCTGCATTTTAAACTGGCCAAGGCAGACATAAAAATCTGATAAACTAAGAGATAAGGATAAAAGGTTAAGAATGAAATACCCCAGACACCCAACAGGACAGGATGACATTAACACTCAATCTCACAAGCAGGAAACACAGACACGGAACAATAGGATCAATTTAAATAAGAGGACACATAGAGATGGTAATGGGAAACGCATTTAGACACCGGGGCAGGACCAAGTAATCCCATTAACACGAACACACACCATACAAATGCTAAATCCATGAAACTTCCTAGGGACTTTTGAAACTGACAGACCACTTTATACATTGTGTAAAAAAAGGCATAATCAAATGTTCCCGCGCGAATTTTGGATCCCTATAAAGATCCAGAGCTGATGTGATTTAATTGAGATCAACGTGGCCAAGCCACTGTTTCTGAGCTGGCTACGGGGGTCTCCCTGGGATCCCAGTAATTGTACAATAAAGACACGCTTTGAACCTTGATTTGCGACTCAACTTCTATTCTGCACTGGTAAGGGATATTTCCCTACAACAAAATGGCGTAGTCACGGCAGGATTTGATATCTGACTTCTGACTGATGGCCACAGTTTGAAAGTCGGGATCAAATTTAAACGAATCTGATACAAATCCAGAGCAGTCAAAGGCGAGTGCAGGTCTCCGTTCAAAGTGAGGTACCTTTAAGGGTTAGGGTTTGTCTGTTTTAAGTATTGTTGTCTTGTAGAACTGTATAATCTTGCCTAAGTTTTTAAATTGAAACAGAAGTCCGCACTAAAGAGGTACAGGTCAGAACGACCGCGTGGAAGAAGGTAAGTAACTTTTAACTTTAATAGGAGTAAAGGACCAGAGGTAAAGATAACAGGTTTTGGGGTATTTGATAACAGGAATTAAGACTAATATAAAGATAAGTACCGCATGCAGAACTAATTGGTGTAACTAACCCAGGATTGTAAATGAAACCACTGTCTGTGCCAAGGCAATAGGACAAGGGAGTGCTTGACTCAAGGTGCCCTACCCTAAACTGGACGTTAAGAGGAGAAATCTCCCACGCTAAGGTTGGGTTTTGAAGCGGGCGCTAAGAGGCACAGGCACTCAGGGTGCAAGGCACGGACAGTGTAAATCGGGTAACAACACTGACTCTGAAGGGACGAACAACCTCAGAGTCGATACAGTTACTAACTATAACAGGGGCTTTGATAACAGAATACATGTGTGTAAGTGTTGAGGAAAAGGGGACCCGATCCATCCTGACCAAGAGACACGACGACGGAGGATCCATTGGGGACCCGGGCGGAGTTTGATAACCTTGTTCATCTGTAGGGAACACCACAGCCCATAGCAGGATACCCGGTTTTGGGGTAACGGATCAACCCTGCTAGTGGGGGTGGTGGCCGAGCGGGAGGCGTTGTACTTAGAGGGGCTGGGAACAGGGGCGGACAAACCCACTAAACAACCAGCACACATCCCAATAAGACAACACAAAATAGTCCAAGCGTGAGGTGTCAGGAATAGTTGGGGGAGCCCAGGGGAAAGAGACCCACTGGAACCTCACTACGAGGCCCTACAGCAATACAGACGGTGCTGGGGCAGTATCAGTGACAGGAGATAAGGGAGAGAGTTGAGGCACTTTTACTGTAGCAGCCAGCATACGGGGGTTGCAGGACTGCTAGACAGAAAAATGGCAGACCACGTTGTTAAGGGAGAAACTGCAGTAGCTCTCATTTTGAAGTATCTGTTAGCCAGAGAAGCGATTGTTGCAAAGATGAAACGGAACGGGTGGAACGCATCACAAACTTTAGAAGATCAAAGAAAGTGGGTAGACGGAGTTAAACGGGACAAAACAAAAGTAATGGGAGTAATATTAGTGACCCAGTTAGCTGGACTAATTGAGGAAGTAAATGCCTCAATGGAGGAGAGACACAAAGAGACAGAACAAATTAAAGTATTACAGGAGAGAGTGAGGGAATTAGAACACAGAAGACACACTGCGGAGATAACGCAGAGATCAGAGGAAACGGACCCTCGGCGCCCATACGAGTCAGTGCAGAAACATACAGCCACTCCAGCCTCAAAAGAAAACATAGACAATTATAATCTAGCGCCAGTCACGAGAGGAGGGACGTTAGCACAACCAAAGGCAACCTATAAGCCTTTTACGCCAGGGGAAAGGCAGCAGATGGATAGGAGAGATCTTAGTTTTTGTATTTCAGTGTGTTTGTGAGATCTGGTAGCTTGTCGAATGTAGGTGGTTGTTGTTGTAATTAGATTGAGAGCAGGGAGCTCTTTGTTCCTGTGGAATGTTTGCTACAGGCAGTGGGTGCAGTGTATTGCACCTTGGTTTAGCCTCAGGGGGCTGGGAGAGTGTTAAAACTGTTAAAGATTAAAGTGATAGGATTTCTTGAATTTACTTCTGCTTTGAGTTAATTACAGTTTGGAAGAAAGAAGAATAAAAGCGATTGTCTTAATCAATGTTCTGTATTCTCTTTGAATGTTTTACACTCATCCCAGTCTGAAATGATAAGTTTGAATGAAAAAGGATGTACTGTGGAATGACTTTTGGAAGCTTCCATGTGTGTGTGTGTGTGTTTAAACAAAGTGGTTGCGTGGATGCTTTGTTGTTGTTTGTTTTAATGTTAAGAAAGGATTTAAACCTTGGAAGGAAGCATGTGCTCTTTCCTTTGTCTTGAAGTAGAAATTATAAGAGTTAGTTGAGGAGTTAAGAGAAGAAAATAAGTTATTTTGTGGAAAGGTAGAAAAGCAGGAACAAAAGACTGAGGTCTATGAATTAGTTTAAAGTATATCAAGTCAGTGAAATACAGTATTAATCGCAGAATATCGCGATTTGCGAACGTCAGATAGTTTAGTATTCGGAACTAGTTAAAATTATGTACTGCCGTCGGAATTTCATGAGCCATCAAGGTTCAAGGTTTGCCAAATATAAAAGCACTGCAAAGCTTAAAACCTAGCCAGTTAAGAAACCAAAATGTTCCTAATCAAATAACTGGTATGTATTGTACCTGCTTTGATTTTGATTCGGCGCCTGTTACTTTTCCTAGAGTGCAGGGGTTTCGATCTGGAGCTCAGTTTAAAAAAAAGAAACGGCTTAAATTAAAAGGGTTTGGATATCACGGGTACGATGTGTAAAGTGGTATGATACAACTGCCGCTTGATTATTTTTATTATACAGTATAGCACTGCCATATAGACACAAGAATAACATCAAATCCTGAAAAGCCTTAACCAACTTTGTATGATATATTCATACACTATATTGGGCATTGATAAAGACATAATTATTTTGTGAAGTACTGTGGTGTAGCGCTTGCACGCAAACAAATGATCAAATTAGAGATAGTGTAAGAGTACTCATATAAAGATCGGAACTGTATGGCATGTGATTTTAATGGGGAAAGCGATGTCTTTTGATAAGACTACATACAAATGAATGGATGTATCCGACAATACATCCGAGACCTTAGCACCCAATTGAAGGGGATGCGCCGGTCCGTAATTTCTAATCAGGCACAGGTCGACGCAGAGGGGGACTCAGAAATATTACCAGAAGTCCCAAAAGCCGGGAGCCGGGTATTAACAAAAGTGCTTCCTGCAAAACCAGGATTTGCCCCAAGATGGCACGGACCTTACGAGGTCATTGTTAGCGGAGATACCTGTGCCTGTATCGATATAAGGGGACAGGGGGTCTGGAAACACTGGACCCAATTAAAACTATATGAGGACAAATGAACTAAAAAATACCGTTTTGCTCATTCAACTTCCACAGGAACCAGGACCAGATCTACTATCAAGACGTCGGAACCAACTACTTTTAATTTGATTGCCTGTTTATTTTCTGTATATACTGTAATTGTAAAATACTGTTGAAAAAAAAAGAGCGATATGGGAACAGGGACATATCTGATAATAACCCTGACCATTGTAAATACACTCCAACATATGGGGGTTAGGGGAGCAGAACCACCAATCATGGAAGGAAACCTATTCCTGAAAACACACATCCAGATCTATGGGAATAGGACCGCTTGTTACCCCTCAGCGCGATCAGTAAACTCCCTATTCATCGCAACACCAGGGTGGCTCCCACAAGAGTTATTCACTATTGACACATCGGGGGCACCCTGCAAAGAACATATTGGGTACTTTAAGCAAGGGATACAAGGAAGGTGTGTAGAGCTCACTGAGCCGGGAATTCTAAGGGGGACGGGACCCCAACCGGAGGAGACACTTGGGAACTACTCACAATGTTTTAAGGGAGAGGGATGGGGGTGCCTGCATGCCTTTGTCCCTAAAAATGATTCGTGCGCTGAGGCACATTGTGCTCTCCAGGAGTGCCGGATCCGGGAAGGACACTTCACTTGTGACTGCAAGCAACAAAAATGCATTGCAGTCACCGCGGGTAGGCAGCTTATGTGTGGCAAGTGCAACAGCACCCACGTAAGCTCAGCCTCAGGGACATATCCATTTGATTCTCACCAAGAGGTACAATCAAGTGGACAGTCCAGGGGGAGGGAAGGTTCCACAAGATGGGGCCATGCGGTCAAACGACCCCGGGGTAATGCATGTTATCGGGTTAAAGACGGGTACGTGTTTTATTTAAAAATGTATATATGACGGCCACAGACAGGCCTCCAAGGTTTTTTTCCGTAGGGACAATCAGACCTCTCACGGTTCCATGCCCAAGCGAAGGGCATGTCCAGAAACGCATAGTGACCAGGGCCATCAGCGCAGAATTTTGCTCCGACTGGCAGGCCCCTGTCACACTAGGGTCTTCTTTAGGATATGGATTTCTGGGGACACTATCCCTGGGAGGCGCCGCAGGGGTGATCAGTGCCAGTAATAGGAACTTCTTCATATGTGGACTGACCATTTTAGGAAACAACACCCTACAAGCATTAGGCGCAATTGACCAAGAACTCGCAGAACTCAGACTATACACACAACAAACGAGATATGCGGTGGACTATCAGCTAGCCAGACAAGGGGGGGTATGCACCATCATCAAGGAAAAATGCATCACATACGTACACGACGAGACACTAAACATAACAGCAGCCATGTCCGGGATACAAAAGCAATTGGATAACTTTAAACAGGGGTTAACAGGGACTGATGGGTGGTTAGGATGGCTGTTTAACACAGTTTGGGGAGCATATATTATGAAGGGATTAATCCTAGTAGTAGCCATCCTGTTCACACTCTGCCTTGGCCTAACCTGTATTAAAGTGATATGTGCAAATATTACATCAAGAATGCTACCCACTGCCAGTATCCAGATGCAAGAACTTAACAACGACACAGAAGAGGAGGAACAACGGCAAGGACAACAGCTGTACAAATCACTGTTCCTCTGAAGGTCGTCCATGGGGGGTCAGCCATGAATGGCACCCCCTGGACGAGAGGAGGGACTGAAGGAGGAAATTTTCCAGAAAACCATATTTGTATCATCAAACATATTTTTATTGGACTAATTGGCACCACTCATAACGGGCCAACAATGCAGAGGGGCACCCCCGGATGGATATTCGATCGGGTCTCCCCCTGCACAGCTGAGAGACTCACGAATTTCAGAAACTACGGAAGATCCCTAATCTGCCTAGCAACAGCGCGTAGCTGCATTTTAAACTGGCCAAGGCAGACATAAAAATCTGATAAACTAAGAGATAAGGATAAAAGGTTAAGAATGAAATACCCCAGACACCCAACAGGACAGGATGACATTAACACTCAATCTCACAAGCAGGAAACACAGACACGGAACAATAGGATCAATTTAAATAAGAGGACACATAGAGATGGTAATGGGAAACGCATTTAGACACCGGGGCAGGACCAAGTAATCCCATTAACACGAACACACACCATACAAATGCTAAATCCATGAAACTTCCTAGGGACTTTTGAAACTGACAGACCACTTTATACATTGTGTAAAAAAAGGCATAATCAAATGTTCCCGCGCGAATTTTGGATCCCTATAAAGATCCAGAGCTGATGTGATTTAATTGAGATCAACGTGGCCAAGCCACTGTTTCTGAGCTGGCGACGGGGGTCTCCCTGGGATCCCAGTAATTGTACAATAAAGACACGCTTTGAACCTTGATTTGCGACTCAACTTCTATTCTGCACTGGTAAGGGATATTTCCCTACAACAACATCAACAAGTTGCATCCCACCATCAGACTCACCATGGACTACTCTCCGGAATCGGTTGCATTCTTGGACACACGCATCTCCATTAAGGATGGTCACCTCAGCACCTCATTGTACCGCAAGCCCACGGATAACCTCACGATGCTCCACTTCTCCAGCTTCTCTAAACATGTTAAAGAAGCCATCCCCTATGGACAAGCCCTCCGAATACACAGGATCTGCTCGGATGAGGAGGATCGCAACAGACACCTCCAGACGCTGAAAGGTGCCCTCATAAGAACAGGATATGGCGCTCGACTCATCGATCAACAGTTCCGACACGCCACAGCGAAAAACCGCACCGACCTCCTCAGAAGACAAACACAGGACACGGCGGACAGAGTACCCTTCGTCGTCCAGTACTTCCCCGGAGCAGAGAAGCTACGGCATCTCCTCCGGAACCTTCAACATATCATTGATGAAGACGAACATCTCGCCAAGGCCATCCCCACACCCCCACTTCTTGCCTTCAAACAACTGCACAACCTCAAACAGACCATTGTCCGCAGCAAACTACCCAGCCTTCAGGAGAACAGTGACCACGACACCACACAACTCTGCCACAGCAACCTCTGCAAGATGTGCCGCATCATCGACACGGATGCCATCATCTTACGTGAGAACACCATCTACCAGGTACACAGTACCTACTCTTGCAACTCGGCCAACGTTGTCTACCTGATACGCTGCAGGAAAGGATGTCCCAAGGCATGGTACATTGGGGAAACCATGCAGATGCTATGACAACAGATGAATGAACACCGCTCGACAATCACCAGGCAAGACTGTTCTCTTCCTGTGGGGGAAGCACTTCAGCGGTCACGGGCATTCAGCCTCTGATCTTCGGGTAAGCGTTCTCCAAGGCGGCCTTCACAACACATGACAGTGCAGAGTCGCTGAGCCGAAACTGATAGCCAAGTTCCGCACACATGAGGACGGCCTAAACCGGGATCTTGGGTTCATGTCACACTATCTGTAACCCCCACAGCTTGCCTCCTGGACTGGCAAAATCTCACTGGCTGTCCTGTCTGGAGACAATACACATCTCTCTAATCCCACACAGACACGAGGAGAACGTGCAGACTCCGTATAGACAGTGACCCAAGCCGGGAATTGAACCCACGTCTCTGGCGCTGTGAGACAGCGGTGCTAACCACTGTGCCGTCCATATATCTGATGGGAAGGTCCTGAAATGTTGCGCCTCTATCTTTGTTGCTGGCTCCTTCAAGGAACAATGGATGGATAAATGTGATTGCTTATCTGTTTTATGTGCTTAATCTTCTAGTAATTTCTATGTGGTCTCAATGTGAAAAGTCAATGAGTATTGTCTTTTTCTATTGTCATGGTTTATTAAAAATATAATAGGATAAGCTAAGCCAGCGTTTTGTTTTCCTGAGGACTGTATTAAATTACATTCCCGAGCAGGTCAACAACATGATAGAACGCCCAAGAGAAGGAAATGGATCCCTTGACAAATTAATTCAGTGTCCATAAATATTAGCAGTTTACTGATTCTCTAAACGAAGCCCTGAGGAGACAACTGCAAAAGCTCAATGAGATACAAACTAGCAACCTCAGCTCAGTACATGTAACAAACACAGAATATTAGATTCCATGCACAAGCAACTCATGGATGAGCATTGGAAGACATCATTTTAAATTTAAAAGCAATCCACAATAATTAAGGAAAGGACAAAAAGCAGTCTTAAACCTGCAAAACAGCAAATTGATTTACGATGAATATGCTGCTTGAAGACTTCAGTTGCTGTAAGAATCTAATCATGCTACAGGTACTGGCCTCAGATTGGTAAGGAGTTGCAAATCAGAGTTATATTGCTGACTTCCACATTAGCCTCAGTCCTAGGGAAATCCCAGCTTAGTGCATGTGAATTTGCACAGGGCTCGACTCGCCAGCCTCCAATTGCATTTTAAATTTTAGAGAGAATCAGCAATTTTGAAATATTCTGAAAGTCTCAATGAACTATCTGGGAAATTTCCAACAAAGCTTTGCACTGCACCATGGCTTTATCACTGTGGATGTGAACCTAAATCGATGGCCCTGGACTTCCTCAGAGTGCATCGGATTGCCATTCCGGGCCCAATTTCTTACCTTAATTTTTTGTTTGATCCTATCTTGTCCGACCTTCTGACTCAGGCCAAGTGAGATCCAAGCAGTGCTGTGCATCCCCAGGGCCCAGCTGCCATAAACCAGGTAAGTTTAAAGATCTATTGAAATTTAAAGGTCCCAACATTTCCTCCAGGTAAATATTGGGAAGGCAAACGCCTTTGCCCCGAGTACCCGCCACCAATTTTGTCCCTCTCCCTGCAACTGAAGCTAACTTTGGTATCTCCTTTAACCTTGAGATGAGTTTCTGACCATGTGTTTGCTCCAGCATTTAGACTGCTTACTACCACTGCTTTAACTCTTTAAACTAGAAAGAGTGCAGAAAAGATTTACTCGGATATCCCTGGGACTTGATGGTTTGAGTTATAAGGAGAGAATGAATAGATTGGGACTTTTTTTTTCCTGGAGGTAGGAGACTTGGGGTGATCTTATAGAGGTCCATGAAATAATGAGGGGCATGGATCAGTTAGATCGTCAACATCTTTTCCCAAAGGTAGGGGAGTCTAAAACTAGAGGCCATAGGTTTAAGGTGAGAGTGAAGAGATGCAAAAGGGTCCAGAGGGGCAATTTTTTTCACACAGAGGTGGTGAGTGTCTAGAACAAGTTGCCAGAGGTAGTAGTAGAGGCGGGTACAGTTTTGACTTTTAAGAAGCACTTAGACAGTTACATGGGTAAGATGGGTATAGAGCGATATGGGCCAAACGCTGGCAATTGGGACTAGCTTAGTGGTTTAAAAAAAGGGTGGCATGGACAAGTTGGGGCGAAGGGTGTGTTTCCATGCTGTAACCTCTATGACTCTGTTAGTTAATGCCCTGATCACACCTCACCTCTTGTGAAACTTGCATCCTTATTATTTTTAAGCTTGGACTTGAATATATGTTCTCCTGGCTGGCCCCTCAAGTTCCAACCTACATAAAGATGAGCTAATTCAAAACTCATCTGCCCCTATCTGCACCCCAGCCAGGCCTTATTCACCTGTGCTCTCTGGCCTTTTCTCTAGCAATATCTCGATTTAAAAGTCACATCAATTTGAAGTATGCCATGGAGAGTTTTTGCCGTGACGTTTATAGAGAATGTGTGGTATTACTCGGCCACACAGTTACCACTGTGAGAGCTCAATGTTTTATCGAGAGGTATGAGACTACATTAATTAAACATGAAAAGGATTGTTTGTCTCATGCAATTTAACATTCTGGAAAAGACAACTGTGAGAGATGAAGATTTACAATGTACTGAAACATTATCCTTTTCTGTTTTCCAGCCAAAAGGATCATACCCTGGAAGAATTAAGGTAAGGAATTTTCCCCTCAGGATAACACTCAACAATAACAAAGACTTGAAAAGCTGTCTTCAATAACTTTTAAAATCTTGTTAACTTTTTTTCCCCATGATTAGCCAATTAATTATTGTTCATTGATTCTGTGTCCCATTTGGCAATTTGCACTTCACATCAGAAATGTAAAACATATCTTTTTGTGATTATTTGTCTCTTGCTGCAGGAAATCAATATAAAACAGCAGAAGCTTCTGTTAATGTCCTCGCACAAATGCAACAAATCCAACGCATGAAGAAATTAGAAGGCATTTCCCAGATTCTTGTATGAAAAGTGGCCACTGGAGAAAGGTGGAAGAGATTATGTCAGGGTGGGGTGATGGGGGTTCTTGTGGAGTAGGCACATCGCAGCAGGAGGAGCCATTCAACCGTCTCCCACCCCTGTGCCTGTTCCCACAATGAAAACAGTTTGGTTGAAGAGACAGGTCTTAAGGAAGTCTTTAAAGTAGATGAAAGAGTTGCCGAAGGCTTGTATTTTAGTGGTGGTTGGAACAAGACAGCCCAGTATTGCAGATGTGAAAGTATGCCAGAGAAGCAGGAGTGAAGAGAGATGAGAGATAGGTCGAACTGAATTCAAGGACATAAAAAAAAGATGATGCCATTGTGTGACTGTCACAATGGAAAGATGTGAGAATTAAACAAGAGGCTATTGCTGGAGGAGTTCTGACCTTGCTCAAAAATGGATCCAAGAGAAGGCAAGAGAATATTTGAGTGGCCTAACAGTAGGCATGTTGAAAGTTGGTAGTGTAACTGCTACAATAAACTAGTTGCTCAAAGTCAGTTTGGTCACTGAAATTTAGGCACTTTATATTCCTATATGTTCCAGTGGTAGCATCTTTATCGTTGAGTCAGAAGTTTTAGGTTCAAATCCCATTCTGGGACTTGATGGTCATGGAAGTTGTGTATATAACATGGTCAAACAGATTGATTTTTAATGTGCAAATCCTTCCAAAATGCCTATGACAGGTGGTAAGAACAGGAGAGCCTCCTGGTCAGCCAAAACCTACAGAAGACAATGGTAAACCTGTAGTACCTTGCCAAGCCTAACCATGCACAAACCTATATTAGTATCTGTGGTCACCAATGGTACTTGAAGGGAGAGATATTCCAATGCATGGACTGGACAGGCAATGTTTCTTGATGAGTTGAACTGAGATCAAGGATTAATTCGGTGTTCTTGATGAATATCCCATAACCATGGGATTATGGCCAGGATTTGCTTCTCAAAACATATTTGGGGAGGCACCATTAAACTGTGATGAATTGCTTTGTTGATATAATTTAATGTTATTTACGTAGTTCTATTACATTAGTTAACTGTTACACAAATAAGCCACCTGAGCAAAATTAAGTGAGTTGAATTCTTCGCAAAAATGTAGGATGAAAATACATGTGAAAATTTAAGTTGTGCTCACTGATATTTTGGCACCTGCAGATAGAAATGTTTATTTACTACTGATACCCTGTGGAGTTACCTGCTAAAAGGAGTGTGGAACGACTTGCAATAAGCAGCGTGGGAATTCAAAAGCATTTTCCTGAAGTGTAAGGAAGAATTGAGTTCTGCCATGACAAGGTGATACTTCTGTCCAATCCTACACTTCATATCATCACTAGGATCAGGAACAGACTTGGTCAACTGGAGCGAATGGATAAAAGGGGAGCTCAGAGAGAGGGTTGAAGACTGAAATAAACTTAGTGGCACAACAAAACATAAATAGGTTTGGCCAAGTAAAAATGAAAATGACAAAGCTTGGACAGAATTTCGAGGTCTAAAAATGCTAAATATACTAGGCATTAACTGGGGTTTTGGTCAGACTAAAGAAAAAGAGCTTAAACAACAACGAGCCTCACAGGATCTAAACCTTCATATGCAGGAAACATACAGGAGCTTTTAATTTGCAAAATCTATCTTTCACTTAGAATTAAATCTGGATTCCAACACTCAGGAAACTGCCTTCCAGATATAATTCGACTAAATATTTCAAGCAACTACAAGTAAAGGAAACAATCTTTGCCAACAGAAAAGTAGGCAACAGCTGAGCCAAAAAGAAGTAGGATTCACATGATAGTTGAGTCAGAATGAAACAAGAGTTGACGTGATAATCCCAATGGAAAGAGGAAGTATGATCACAGTTAGTCTAAAAACAGTTGGATTTTCCACAACAGCAAACACTTCTTTAAGAAGTTAAACAATTCAAGTCAAGAAAGTAGGAGAATGTTAAGAGATCCAAAGTTTTACTGAGAACTCCATTGAAAGCAAGACATTGTAAAGATCATAGTGTCATGAAGCACAGAAAGAGTCCCTTCGGCCCATTGTGTCAGTGTCAGCCATCAAACACTATTCTAATTCCATTTTCAGCATTTGGTCTTTATGGCCTCGTATGCTATGACATTTTGAGTGCTCATCTAAATGCTTCTTAAATGTTGTGAGAGTTCCAACCTATACTTTCAGGCAGTGAGTTCCAGATTCCCAACACCCTCTGGGAGATAAAGCTTTCCTCAAATCTCCTCTAAATTTTTTGTTCCATACCTTAAATCCAGGCCCCCTGATTATTGACTCCTCTACAAAGGGCAAAGTTTCTTCCTATCTATGCCCCGCATAATTCTGTATACCTCGATAAGGTCCCCACTCAGCCTTCTCTGCTCTAAAGAAAACAACTTCAGTCTTGCTAGCCTCTCTTCATAGCTCAAACGCTCCAGCCCAAGCAACGTCCTGGTGAATCTGCTCTGTACCCTGATCAAAGATCAAAAGAGTATGGAGCACGCATGAAGAATTAACAGCATGTGTCGAGTCACTTAGCTTGCTGCAAGATTCATAACAAGAACTGGAAAATAAATGTCTCAAAATATGGGTGACGCTACCTGTTAAATCTCTGAGTATGGAGGCATCTCCTCAAGAACTACTCCACAGTCAGGCATCAGGAAACACAGATCTTTATTCAGGCTATTCACTCCACACGCCAAAAATCAACTGTCTCCTCAAAGTGGCTCCCAACCAACTCATCTCGCATCCCAGGTCACATGACCTATTCCCTTACAGGGGCTATGCCCCATCACACATAACACAACCTTAATCAAAAGTTGAGCAATATTGAACACAGATGCAGAACAGTTCAAGAAGGGGTTAAAATGCTAAAAATATACTTTAACAAAACTCTGAGGAAGAGGATTGCTAATATGGCAAACAGAAACCTCAATGAGCAAGCGGTGGATCAGCAAACTTGGCCAATCAAGGGGGGTTTGCATTTTATAATGCCAAGAGGGAGTTGCCTCTGAAGTTAGATCCCGAGAGGTCCAATGGCACTCTGGGAATAATATTCTCCCATTAGACCAAGAATGAAATTATCCTTGGATCCCAGTTGCAGTTAGCAGAGAATGATGAGGGGGAATTAAAAATAAGGAATTGGAAACTGGAGATCTAATTGGGATAGAAAGCTTGGTTCCATATCATGGAACATGTGTAAGACACAAGCACATGGCAACTGAAGAGCAGCTTATCGGCCTGTGAAAATTACTTTCCATTTTCATTGATATATTTGGGAAAGATTACTGTTACTATGGAGAGACTAACCTACATGAAGCCTGCACTCCCAATGACCCAGGGGTCCTGCCAATGTATGTAAGATGGTAGAAAGTACCAAAAAGGTGATCATGGGGCAGTTGAGACGTGTTTATCAATGTTAGGTAAATCTTTTTACCTCGATCGGCGCTTCCCTTCTGTCAGCCCACACCACAGCACGGGTGCATTTAGTGGAGGAGATTGTTAGCAGGAGTAGAGAATCCTGCAGGAGACCCAAATTGTTTTGGCATTTATAGGTGGAAAAAATGGGGAAAGGAAGTGTGCAGTTGGGAGGATAGCTTACTATGATCAGAAAGCATATCTGGTTAAAATCCATTGAGAGGGCTTTAACTACAGTGAGAAAAAATAAAACTTTCAAGACTTTCCTATCCATCTAGAAAGTAGCATATTGAGACAGCTGTAACTTGTCACCAGTGGTTTATCAAATAACTATAAATCGGGAAAAAGAAGTGGCACAAGTGGAATTATATTAATCAGCTTAAACACTGTTATGAGCCTGAGGAGATTCAGGCATTGGAACAAATGAAGGACTCTAAACAAATGGGCATTAGTTTTCCCCCACAGGCTGGAATACATATATATAATAATCGCTCTTCAAAAAGGATTCTGAATCATTTTGATATTTTTTGATTTTTTTAAACTATCAAATTACTGATTAACTAAATTTTATGATTTTGCCAATACAATTTTTCCGATCATAAGTCAGAAGTAGCTTGCTATTCCATCTCTGTATACTCCAGGCATTGAATTATTTTGATTGGTAGCCAATGCAATATTTTGCCATTATTTTACACTGATTCCATTTTTATTGTACATTGCACTGTCATGAAAAGTGCCACAGAAGTCCAATTCTTTGCTTCTTTCCTTCAACCAACATCTAAAGCCGGGTTTTCTGATTATTTATCCCATTCCAGTTTGTGGTAAGTTGCTCTGGACAAATTGGCTGTTGCATTGACCTCTTTACAGCAATGACTACACATCAATAAAACTTTGCTTCAGAAGCTGTGAAATGTATTGGAATGGCGTGATGTCAGAGGAGGCACGAATATAAATGCAAGTATTTCCTTAATTCTCCCCATGTCTGTGTGGGTTTCCTCCGTGTGCTTCGGTTTCCTCACACACTCCAAAGATGTGTGGGTTAGGTGGACTGGTTATGCTAAATTGCCCCTTAGTGTCAGGAGGACTAGCAGGATAAATACAAGGGGTTCCAGGGATTGTTGTCAGTGCAGGCTTGAATGGCCTTTTGTGGGACCGGCCTTCTTCTGCACTGTAGGGATTCTAATGTTCTGTCTCTACCCACCAAAAGGGAAGGAGTTATGAAGGCAAACCACCAAAATGATGTTTTGAATTTTCTTCACTCGTCATCAGAATAAATGTTAAGGAAGTCTGTGTTGTTAATTCAAAACACTAAGTAGTTAGACAGCTACTCCACAAGTTCTTTTCCAGAATAATGTAAATTGAAAATATTCTTCAGCAAACTTAAGTTTAGCTGAAGACAGTACAGTCGGAAATGGAGTCTATGGATTGTTCCGCATGATGACAATGCACAATGAGAACATAAACACAGGAAAAACTAATTTTATTTTAATTTTATAAAAGATAAAACATTTATGGGCAGTTGCTGATTTAAAATATTACTATTGTCTTTTTTAAAGCAAATTAGGCAGTGTTTAATTGGAAACATAGGGCATTGAAATACACAACAGATATTGTGCATTACAATGTACAATAGATATTGCAAAAAATGTCATTTATTTGTCGACACACATATTCTCTCACACATCTCCCATATATAAAATTACTTTTATTGTTTGTTTGTAATAGTTTCTTTTTCAATTTAAAATGAAGGAAATTGTTAGCGTTTAAAGTAAACATAGGGGCCTCTCTCTATGTTGCTATCTGTGGAAACTACAATGATTTATGTTGAGGTAAATAATGGGATGTGCCATAAAACTTGCTGTTGGTAAGAAAATTATAAACAATGTGCGTGTTGTGTGCTGATTGTTCATCATTTCCAGAAGAGTGGTGGAAAAAAACAATTACTTGATGAATGAGCATTCAAAATTGGGTCACTGCAAATCTCAGGTTAACTTCTTGTAAATGCTAACTCAACTATTTATTTACACGCAAGGGTGAATTTTACATTGGCGAGAAGTTGTATTGCTTGTCCGCAAATATCAGTTGGAGAATATTTAAGGGGCGCTGATCATTGTCTCATAAGGTTACGCTGACTATGGAAAAGGGCAAAGAACAATCAAAGTAAAAATAATTAATGGGGGAAAGCCAACATCTATGAGGCAGGTAAGAACGGATCTGGACCAGATAAAGTGGAGTCAAAGTTTGGCGGGAAAAACAGTCGTTGAACAGTGGGCTATCACTCAGACATAGTCAAGGTGTATTCTCTCAAAAGGAAAAGTTAGGGCAAACAGATCAAGAGCTCCCTGAATGACAATGGAAATAGAAGTTAAGGGAAATTAGTCTGCTCATGGTGGGTGTCAAGTAGAAAATACAATTGAAAACCAGTTTAAATATCAAATGTTCAGTGAGGAAGTGAAAAAGCAATTAAGAAAAGCAAAGAGGGAGCATGAGAAGTCACTGGCAGCCAATGTAAAAGGTAATCGCAAAGTCTTAAGTTCTAAAGACCATAAGGGCAGCACGGTGGCACAGTGGTTAGCACTACTGCCTCACAGCACCAGGGACCTGGGTTCAATTATGGCCTCGGGTCACTGTCAGTGTGGAGTTTGCACATTCTCCACGTGTCTGCGTGGGTTTCCTCCAGGTGCTCCGGTTTCCTCCCACAGTCCAAAGATATGCAGGTTAGGTTGATTGGCCATGCTAAATTGACCCTAGTGTCAGAGGATTAACAGGGTAAATATGTGGGGTTATGGGAATAGGGCCTGGGTGTGATTGTGGTCAGTGCAGACTCGATGGGCTGAATGGCCTCCTGCACTGTAGGGATTCTATGATTCTAAGAAAGACACAAAGCGGGGTACATTCTCTCAGACAAGATCTAAAACAGAGGCCCTATCTACTCTTTTAGATAGAAGATCCCTTGGCAATACTCAGAGAAGAGGAGAGTTCTCCCATCATTTTGGTCAATATTTGTCCCTCAGCTAACACTACCATATCCCATTGCTGATACTTCAATGTGTGCAAATAAGCTGCTGCATTTCTCTACATCACCACCGTGATTACATTTGATAAGTACTTTTTTGGCTGTGAAGCAGTTTTGAACATCCCAAGGTTGTGAAATATGCGTTAATAATTTAAGATGTACTTTTACCTCTAATTCTAAGTTATGGGCTTTCATACTGGAATCCCTGGAACTTTGGTGTTGTGAAATGATGTACTGGTACCTTTAAGGAGGGTGTGATGCATTAGTCCCATTATTTGTATTCAGTCTACAAACAGCAGGAGTAGAAGTCAGATGGACTATACTTCGTCTCTGAGATAAGTATCTATACATAGTTTTACCTTCAATTAAAGAACCCACATTATTGTTTCACCTGTCAGTGTTGCATGATTGGTATGTTTATGTCAAAGAGGAGAATGCAACACTTGGGAGGTCTATAAGGTAATGAGAATTATTTGCATACTGTTTGTGTTTCCATACCAATGAAAAACATTTTTCTTTATTAATAGCATTTTTTTCACATGGGCCTTTTAGACATCAATACAGAACATGGGAGTGTATTCAGGGCGGATTTTCCCATTCCGCCCATCATGGGAATCGTAGCAGACGAGGGACAGAGCTTGGACAAGTCTGTTCACCTCGGGCGGGATTTTTCAGTTTTGGAGTAAACACGGCTGGAAATATCCCGCCCTTCATATTTGCAGAGAGTCACCCAGATCATAAAGTTGGAAATACCTCTCAGTTCCAGACCCACTAATGATATTGAAATCAGCATTCAAATAATTTATGCGGTTCCACGCCGATTTTTGGCGCAGAGCTGATGGTGCTGGAAATCGGGTGGCTGGAGACACATGGAGGCTGTGGCACCCAATGAGAACCCCGCGACACGGTCTCCGCTTGAGCTAAAGCAGCGCAGCAGCCTGGGAGAATTGCCCCCTTTTATTTCTTAACCAGATTGCATGAAGATTAGTCGTAAGACCATAAGGTATAGGAGCAGAATTAGGCCATTTGGCCCATTGAATCTTCTCCGCCATTCAATCATGGCTGATAAGTTTCTCAAATCCATTCTCCTGTCTTTTCCCCATGACCTTTGATCCCCTTACCAATAAAGAACCTATCGATCTCATCTTAAATGCACTCAATGACCTGGCCTCCACAGTCCTCTGCAGCAATGAATTCTATAGATTCAGCACAATTCATAGATTGTGACATTAACAGGGTAAAAAAAAATGAAATTAACAGCGTGAGGACTGAGCAAGCATAAATTAGAGTGATAAAATACATTGTCAAATCAGATAGAGCAGGGCTCACAGGGCTTCGGGGGACAGGGCGAGCAGGGGTGAGTTTTTTTCCATTCTTATTTACTTTTCTTTGTGTACCTTGGTATAAAGGGTCAAATATGAGTGTGAAGCCAGTGTGTTGTTCCCAGTGTAGGATGTGGGAGGTCCTGAGGGGTGTGTCAAGCTGCGGTTCCTGAGGGCCATGTTAGGGAGCTGGAACTGCAGCTCAAGGATCTTAGGCTGTTAAGGGAGAATGAATCATAGAATCATAGAAATCATAGAAACCTTACTGTCGAGTCCCCGATTAACACTGCCTTCCTCTTCTGTTCCTTAGCCCTCTGAGTTACAGGGCCGGTCTCCACTCCGGAGACACGGCCATTGCTGCTTCCCCCAGGCGGGCTGTCCCCCCCCCAGCAGTACTCAGGCTGGAGTACTTGTTGTGTCGGGGCACATCCACCGGGGTGCTCTCAATCACCCGAGCTTTACCCTTCCTGGCCGTTACCCACTTGGCCTCCACCCGTGGCCCTGGTGTGACCACCTGATGATAGCTCTTGTCTATCACCTCCTCATTCCTGAGGCAGCATGTTGACAAGCCTACAAGAGGAGAGGCTGTACTTGATCTGATACTGACCAATGAACCTGGACAGGTGTCAGATCTCTCAGTGGGAGAGCATCTTGGGGATAGCGATCATAACTCTATCTCCTTTAGGCTTGCATTGGAAAAAGAAAGGATCAGGCAAGCTAGGAAAGCGTTTATATGGAGTAAGGGGAAATATGAAGACATAAGGCAGCAAATTAGAGGAGTAAATTGGAAGGAGGTATTCTCGGGGAAATCTACTGAAGAGAGGTGGCAGTTTTTCAAGGAACGTCTGTCTAGAGTTCTACAGGACAACGTTCCGAGCAGACAGGGAGGAGTTGGTAGGTTAAAGGAACCGTGGTGCACGAAAGCTGTGCGGGACCTGGTCGAGAAGAAAAGGAAAGCGTACAAAAGGTTCAGAGAGCTTGGCAAAGATAGGGATCTAGATGAGTATACGGCTTGTAGGAAGGGACTAAAGAAGGAAATTAGGGGAGCCAGAAGGGGTCACGAGAAGGCCTTGGCAGTAGAATTAAGGAAAACTCTAAGGCGTTCTATAAATATGTGAAGAGTAAAAGGATGAGACATGAAGGAATAGGGCCTATAAAAGGTGAAGGTGGGAAAATCAGTACGGAACCAGTAGAAATGGCAGAGGTGCCAAATGAGTATTTTGCCTCGGTTTTCACAGAGGAGAAGGACCTGGGTGGATGTACTGCGGGCTTGCGGTGGACTGAAAAGATTGTGTATGTGGACTTTAACAAAGAGGTTGTTCTGGAATCTTTGAATGGCATCAAGATAGATAAGTCGCCGGGTCCAGATGGGATGTACCCCAGGTTACTGTGGGAGGCGAGGGAAGAGATTGCAGAGCCCCTGGCGATGTTCTTTGCATCGTCGATGGAGACGGGAGCGGTGCCGGAGGATTGGAGGATTGCGGATGTGTTTCCTGTTTTCAAGAAGGAGAATAGGGATAGCTCAGGAAATTACCGACCGGTGAGTCTAACCTCAGTGGTTGGTAAGCTGATGGAGAAGATCCTGAGGGACAAGATTTATGAGCATTTAGAGAGGTTTAGTATGCTCAAGAATACTCAGCATGGCTTTGTCAAAGGCAGATCGTGCCTTACGAGCCTGGTGGAGTTCTTCGAAAATGTGACTAAACACATTGACGAAGGGAAAGCGGTAGATGTGGTTTATATGGATTTTAGCAAGGCGTTCGACAAGGTCCCCCATGCAAGGCTTCTAGAAAAAGTGTGAGGGCATGGGATCCAAGGTGCTGTTGCCCTGTGGATCCAGAACTGGCTTGCCCAAAGGAGGCAGAGAGTGTGTATAGATGGGTCTTTTTCTAAATGGAGGTCGGTCACCAGTAGTGTGCCCCAGGGATCTGTTCTGGGACCCTTGCTGTTTGTCATTTTCATAAATGACCTGGATGAGGAAGTGGAGGGATGGGTTGGTAAGTTTGCCGACAACACGAAGGTTGGTGGGGTTGTGGATAGTCTGGAGGGATGTCAGAAGTTACAGAGGGACATAGATAGGATGCAAGACTGAGCGGAGAAATGGCAAATGGACTTCAACCCAGATAAATGCGTAGTGGTCCATTTTGGCAGGTCAAATGGGAGGAAGGAGTACAATATAAAGGGAAAGACTCTTAGTACTGTAGAGGATCAGAAGGACCTTGGGGTCCGGGTCCATAGGTCTCTAAAATTGGCCCCGCAGGTGGAGGAGGTGGTTAAGAAGGCGTATGGTGTGCTGGCCTTTATCAATCGAGGGATTGAGTTTAGGAGTCCGGGGATAATGATGCAGCTATATAAGACCCTCGTCAGACCCCACTTGGGGTACTGTGCTCAGTTCTGGTCGCCTCATTACAGGAAGCATGTGGAAAAGATTGAAAGGGTGCAGAGGCGATTTACAAGGATGTTGCCTGGATTGAGTGGCATGCCTTATGAGGATAGGCTGAGGGAGCTCGGTCTTTTCTCCTTGGAGAGACGTAGGATGAGAGGAGACCTAATAGAGGTATATAAGATGTCGAGAGGCATAGATCGGGTGGACTCTCAGAGGCTTTTTCCCAGGGTGGAAATGGCTGCTACGAGAGGACACAGGTTTAAGGTGCTGGGGTGTAGGTACAGGGGAAATGTTAGGGGGAAGCTTTTCACACAGAGGGTGGTGGGCGAGTGGAATCAGCTGCCGTCAGTGGTGGTGGAGGCAAACTCAATCGGGTCTTTTAAGAGACTTCTGATGAGTACATGGGACTTAATAGGATGGAGGGTTATCGGTAGGCCTAAAAGGTAGGGATATGTTCGGCACAACTTGTGGGGCCAAAGGGCCTGTTTTGTGCTGTAGTTTTTCTATGTTTCTAAAATAAATAGAGCAGGAAAGAAAGATGGGACTACGACTGGGAAAGAAGAAGGATGGAAAGGAAGCTTTGTTTTTAAACTTTACCTTTTCAAAATCACTAACAACTAAAATCTCAGGGAATGTAATCTAATAGTTTATCAGTGGCAGAGAACTTGATTTGAAGTAATTAATGTTTATCACATTATTGAAAGGATTCTCAGATGAAAATGACTGTTTGCAGTATGTTTAGTTTGTATCCACCATGCAATGCAAATACAACAGCTTCATGTGCATTCCATGCATTTTAATGATGAGATAAGCAACAGAATGTGATTTCACATAACTAACGGTAGAGCAGTTCAACTCTGCAGTTAGCCACTTGTTTGTCTTCATGCTTTCAAATAATGTGGGCATCACCGTCAAGGCCAGCATTCGTTGCTCATCCCAAATTGCCCTTGAATTGAGTGGCTTTCTAGGCCATTTGATGGGCAGTTAGGAGTCAACCACATTGCCTGGAGTCACATTGAGACAGAGTAGGTAAGGATGGCAGATTTTCTTCCCAAGAGGGACATTGGGTTTTTACAATTGATGATAGTTTCATGGTCACAATTCCTGAGATCAGCTTTATATTCCTGCTTTATGAATTAAATTTAAATTCAACCAGTTGCCATGGTGGGATTTGAACCCATGTCTCCAGAGTATTAGCCTAGATCTCTCAATTACATGTTCAACAACATTACCACGTGGCTACCATCTCCATGGTAGGGGCGGCACGGTAGCACAGTGGGGCGGCACGGTAGCACAGTGGTTAGCACTGCTGCTTCACAGCTCCAGGGACCTGGGTTCGATTCCCGGCTTGGGTCACTGTCTGTGTGGAGTTTGCACATTCTCCTCGTGTCTGCGTGGGTTTCCTCCGGGTGCTCCGGTTTCCTCCCACAGTCCAAAGATGTGCGGGTTAGGTTGATTGGCCATGCTAAAAAAATTGCCCTTCGTGTCCTGGGATGTGTAGATTAGAGGGATTAGTGGGTAAAATATGTAGGGATATGGGGGTAGGGTCTGGGTGGGATTGTGGTCGGTGCAGACTCGATGGGCCGAATGGCCTCTTTCTGTACTGTAGGGTTTCTATGATTCCATTTTGAATATAATATTAATCACACATCTGGGGTGGGATTCTCTCAAAAGGATTTTAAGTGGCTAATCCACATAAAAATTGGATTAAACCCTGCTGGTTTTTTCAGCGAGATTTTCAAAATGAATCTCCAACACTGTGCATCACAGAGCGCCCGAGCATGAAACGTGCTAAAAATATCAGTGGGCAAGGCCTATGCCCGCTGGAGAGGCTGGCAGCATAGTGCTGAGCGGGCCACTGCCACACGCACGATCTATCATAGTGGATAATCTCCATTTAAATAATTTATTCAGCTCCATGCCAATTTCTGACACGGAGCTGACGATGCCGGAAATCAGGTGGTCAGAGATGCGTGGAGGCCATGGCACTCAGCGGGAAACCCACTACACGGCCTCCACTGGGAGAATCGCCCCCCTGCTCTCTGATTGAAGTTGCTGTACCATTTGCAACTTCAACCAAAGAAAATAGCATTCCTTTGGCAACAAATTCATGTCTCCTTGTTGCAACCAGTGGCATGTTGCTGTTCCTGCTGTATTCACGAGCTGGTGCTACTGATACATTGTCAAAATCCTGGAAGCCCCTCCCTAAACAGCACTGTGGCTGTACATACATCAAGTAGGCTGCAGCAGTTCAAGAATGCGTCTCACCACTATCTTCTTTTGATTTGATTTGATTTATTATTGTCACAATTGTCAATTGTTCATTATTAGCATAATGAAAAGTATTGTTTCTGGCGTGCTATACAGACAAAGCATACCGTTCATAGAGGAGGAAACAAGAGAGTGCAGAATATAGTGTTACAGTCAGAGCTACGGTGTAGAGAAAAATTAACTTAATGCAAGGTAGGTCCATTCAAAAGTCTGATGGCAGCAGGGAAGAAGCTGTTCTTGAGTTGGTTGATACATGACCTCAGACTTTTATCTCTTTTTCTTGACAGAAGAAGGTGGAAGAGAAAATGTCCGGGGTGCATGTGGTCCTTAATTATGCTGGCTGCTTTGCCAAGGCAGTGGGAAGTGTAGACAGAGTCAATGGATGGGAGGTTGGTTTGCGTGATGGATTGGGCTACATTCATGACATTTTGTATATTTTTGCGGTCTTGGGCAGAGCAGGAGTCATACCAAGCTATGATACAACCAGAAAGAATATTTTCCATGGTGCATCTGTAAGAGTTGGTGAGAGTTGTAGCTGACATGTCAAATTTCCTTAGTCTTCTGAGAAAGTAGAGGCATTGGTGGACTTTCTTAACTATAGTGTCAGCATGGGGGGACCAGGACAGGTTGTTGGTGATCTGGACACCTAAAAACCTGAAGCTCTCAACCCTTTCTAATTTGTCCTTGTTAATGTGGCATGTTCTCCTCTCCGCTTCCTGAAGTCAATGACCATCTCCTTCGTTCTGTTGACATTGAGGGAGAGACTATTGTCACCAGATTCTCTGTCTCATTCCTGTACTCTGTCTCGTCATTGTTTGAGATCCGGCCACTACGGTGGGTCTATATTGCCCATTTCTGATTGCCCTTAATGCTGGCCCAGACAGCAATACCCACATCTTGTGAAAGAATAAGAGAGGGAAGTATATAAGTCGATGGTACATCCAGTGGGAACATTGGGATTGAGTACGTGGAATTCATTGTGAAGTAGAACCCACTGCTATACTGTACTATATTACAGCAATACAAGAAGTGGAAATAATAATAAGTACTGGCAGAACTACTTTATCCCTGAAATAGCTAAGTGTGTGGGCAATCAGGCTCACAAGTTTTATGTTCTTTAGCCATTTTTAAAATGTAGCCTTTTAAAAAAAAATTATAGCTGCTATTTAAAATGTTTAAAGTTTGGTCATTGTTCTTTTCGATAATGAGCCAAAAGTGACACCACTAACTAAATTTAAAAGCATTCCATTCAGACACAGGTTGGAGAATTTTGTAGCACACGGCGTGTTTCTTTTTCCTGCAGTCTGCTTTAACAAAAAATGTTCTGATTTTTGTGTTATTCATGTAACGCCACACAATTGCAGTTCCTAAGTCACTCTTATCAGTTGACTTACACCATTCAGAATTACTTTCATCTTTCTGGCAACAGATGGAAAATTTGCACATCAAAAATAAAACCATCAGTTAGTGTCATTAACCTTCAAAACAATCAGCTCCGAACTGACTGATCTTCAATTATACCTTTGTCCCACACGTAGCTTTCTACAAGCAATGTAAAATCATTGATGGCCCTAAATTGCCTCATATAAAACATCACGATAAGTATTAATATGAGATTTCAGATAAAATCATTTGCAAAATATATTCAAGAAGTTATTTTTAAAAATATAAAAATTAGCGCTTAAGTCCTAATATTCAAACTACGCCACTCTGTTGGGAACTCAGTTCAGTTTAGTGATTTAAATGGATGCAAAGTGTATAGATCACCACACAAATGGTCAACATCAAATTAAGAATCACAATATTTCTGACATTACAATACATCAAGGGAGGTATTATCGGAAGGCAATTTATCCAGAAACTCAGCTAATGTTCTGGGGAGTTGGGTTCGAATCCCGCCACAGCAGATGATAGAATTTGAATTCAATAAAAATAATCTGGAATTAGGAATCTATTGATGACCATGAAACCATTATTGACTGTCGGGAAAAAAAACATCTGCTTCACTAATGTCCCTTTAGGGAAGGGAGTCTGCTGTCCTTACCTAGTCTCGCCTTTATGTGACTCCAGAGCCACAGCATTGTGGTTGACTCTTAACTGCCCTCTGAACAAGGGCAACTAGGAATGGTCAATAAATGCTGGCCAGCCAGTGACACCCATGTCCCACGAATTAATAAAAAGATGTGAGATAATGAATATTAAGAAAAACAAATCACTGCATTGAACACAGTAGTTCAAGCCAAAGCTTTCGGCGATATTAATTAATTAATCAGTTAAACTGTGCTGTCATGGTTATGGCTGTTATCAGAATTCCTTGAATAAATTATTGTCTTGCAACTGACTGGCAGCTGTCTATTATACTGTATGTAATTCAGTAGAGCTGTCAAATATCACTCATTTGGAGTAAGCTTCATTAATTTTCTTTAAAAATGCAACAGTGCTTCAAATACAAACATCGCTCCACATGATTAAATTGGTTTGTGATTTGTCTCACTCCTTTGAATCATAACATTCACTCCCAAAATTCTCACAATTTAAAGATGTCTTGAAATTAACATCTTGCATATCCAACGTTGAACAGGTCTGCTGTGCATATAAATCAGTGCTTTTTTTAGGTCATGATGTATTTTTAAGTTTACAATTGTAAAGGCCTATTCTTGCATATCATGCCTAGTTTCATTCACCAAACAGAAAAAACAATTGTTTTGCTGGATTAATTGAATCCCTCATAATAGTGTGAACTGCTCCCACATCATTTGACCCCATTTTCCTTCTTCCATAATTTCTTATTTCAGTTTGATCTCCTTATCTTGCTCAACAAAAAATTTAATAGTGAAAGCAATGAGGAGACAGAAATATTACTAGCTGAAAGGAAAGGGAATGAATGGAAAGTGTTGTAATATGCTTTTAAGGATAGCAGCGTGACATCACTAGAAGGGAAGTATGTCATGTGACCCAATCTTAGTTCAACTTTTGCTTTGAGCAGAGCGCACACACACAGCTCTGATGCCTTCAAGCTTTATACCTATGTATAACTGTTCTCATGTGCCAACTCTTAATAAATGAACCCACAATGTGTTCACCGAAACCTTGATCGGTGTCTTGTGTCACAAATAGTAAATAAGCCCAAGGATTATGTTGTTATAATAACACAACAAGAAGGACAGCAATACTCAATCATCTGGAACTTGTAAACTATAGTTGATGAAGGTAAAGGAAAAGGAATGCATCAGCCACATTTCATTCAGGTTCCAAGTCACATTTTTAATACATAAGCCAATATATAATCTGATACTTATATCATAGCAAGATAACATCCAACTGTATCTAGATGTTATCTTTAATATAATAACATGTGCTCAGGTGTTTCATTCACATGGGCAGTATAAATCTGTTATGATTCACATTCACAGACTTTGTCAGGAACACAAAGGGTATTTATTAATTAGGAAAACTGAACAGAAGCTGGCAGCCCCCAGCTGTCCTGAAGTAGCCCACTGGCTGCCTCAGTCCCTACATGTCTTCTACATGGTTTGTCGGCGTATCCTGCCTAAGAGAGGATTTCACCCCCTGGGGTGATCACCCAATCTCAGTTCCAATTGTTCCCCCAAGCCAGATGACCTTCTTCTGCTGTGTTGCCCTTAAAGGTACAATCACCACAAAAGCCAAATATGTCTCTTGCTTAAAGAGACATTAGACTCAGATGATGAAAAGCTTAGTCAAAGAGGTACGTTTTAGTGTCTTAAATGACAAATGCAAGGTGGAGAGGTGGGAAGTATAGGGAGGGAAGTCCAGAGTCTGGGGCCGAGGACAAAGCCACCAATGGGGGCAGTGGTTGGGGATGGAAAATTAAATTAGGGATGCTGAATAGATTTATTTAACATGGAATTGGTCGGTAAAATTTAATTATACAAATATTTTTTATTTCTTGCAATTTCAAGTTTTGAAAATGCAAACTGTGAGGAACATTAGACACTTCTGCTGAAAAAAACCCCCAAAACACATTAAAATACAGCAAATTGGCATCTGTGCAATGGTTTTGAAAAGAGTTTAATGTGCCTCTGCTGGAATGCACAATTATATTAGAATGCTTACCATTAATTTAAACCCAAGCTATATATACTGCAGGTCCTTATCGGAAAATCAATACTTATTGATGCATGATTCTATAACAGCAACACATAAACAATGAGTCTCAAACAAGCTATATCTCTCTTATAAAAAGGAGCAATTGTGGTTCATTTGAGTGTTGTTTTATTTCCACTTCGATGCACAGTATAATGATGCAATCACCCTTGAGGTTACCAATTGATTGCAGCCAAGTTTTGTTTTTAAGTGAGGTTTATGTTCTGAAACAAGGCATTGAATGAGGAAGAGAAGATGAAGTATGCGGCATAACTTGTACCACCAGAGAGTTAAACCTGCAAGGCCCAAGTCACATTGGCCCTTGTGAAAAAAAATGTAGTACAAACTCAGATGTTGAGGTTGAGTGACAAAAACAGGCTGGAAAACGGATAAAAGGAGAGAAAATAGAGCAAAGGAAGGAAAAAAAAAGAGGCATGACTTGTACATAAAATATAGCCTTTGAATACTGTAGAAATTATGATATTCAACAACCCCTCAGTCATCCCTTAACACATTCTCCATGTTCAGTTATTGCAGTGGTGTCTTTTCATCTCATTTCTGCCTGAATAACATAGAGGCAGATTGCCACAGGTGTTCACGAGTATCTGGCATCTTGCCTGAGCATCTATTGTCCATCAGGGATCATTTTCCTATGTCTAGTGTTATCGATGAAAAATTAATTCATCACTTGCCTTTAAAGATACTTCAAAGCTTGCTGTGCACTTCCAGGATTCTGGATTGGATTTTTAACTTACCTGACCCGCCATGATTTGAGTTAGCATGGGGACTGAGGAATGGTTATGAGGTTAGCAGGGAGCGAGAGTGTGGGTTTACCTGCACTCTTGTGGAGTTTCATCTCCAACTTTTCAATAATCATCTTCCACAGTTCTTGTACTGTAGAAATTTTTATTGTTGCTGCTTGTCGCTGCTGGCATTTGCAATGCTCAAAAATGTATCAAATCAATCGATGGACTTGAATCCTCCTGCAAGTGTAATGTTGTGACTCTCTTGAAACTGCCAATTTTGTCAAATCATTCTGGATATTTTAATGTTAGGGGCGGTATTTTCCGGCCACGCTCACCCCAAGACTGGAAAATCCCGCCCGAGGTCAATGGATCTTTGCGTGGTCCTGTCCCACCCGCTGCGATTCCCATGGCAGGCGGGATAGGAAAATTCCGCCCCAGGGATTGAACTGAGACAGAAGCAGTTTCTGAGGTTGATATGCCATGCGAGGTCTCCACTATATAGAACATCAATGACCCCAAGAGGATTGATTGTACTTGCACTTCAGGACTACGGATCCTACTCAGGGAATTAGAGAACATTCGCACATCGAAAGCTGTGCAGTCGTAGGTCTCATCATGATCTTCCACATTAGTAGATACATGTCCTTTCAAATTTTTTTAAACGCTTATTTTTCCACGTGTCAATCTTGGCCAATGATGAATAATTACTAACTTTCTTACAGCAGGTAATTTGAATCTTGGCAAACACCTAGGATGGTGTGAAGGTTTATTTACCTTTTCCAGGAGATTGGCAATGTGAAAATGTGTTCACTCTTTCTCATCTTGTCGAGTGCATTTTCATCGTTTTCTGATTTGTCAATCACTTCATGTATACTTTTATGATGGACTCCCTTCCACAAGATAATCGTTAATCTGGGTGAATGCCAGCTCCAGCCCTAGTCTTTTCAGAATAACCAAGGCCTTCATATGAAATATTAAGGAGGCATTCAGACAATTGTATCGGTTAATATTATTGTGAAATATGATAAAGAAACTCATTTCTAGGACTCAGATTTTGTTGTTTTAACAATGGCAAAACTGTCAGTGTTAACCATGCTTAGGCTTATAGCAATCCTGGGCATCCACACATGGTCAGCTGAGCATGGAAGTCCAAATGTTGCTGTCAATAATCGCTTGCTCCTCTGCAGGATCTTCTATAGGATGCACTGTTGAATTTCCCATGGATGAAAATGTTTAGAAATCACTGAACTGATGAAATCTTCCACATTTTATGTTCTAATGTCCCTCTCAAAGCTTCCTGAAAAAGTTAGGCCTTGTGAGGGAGGGGCAACTGGATTTCCAACAGTCAATAACATCATAACTACTGCTGAATGATCTTTCTGACTCTTCACACAAATATAAATATAATTTCATGGCAAGTTTTACCATTATGATAAAAATTTCATCACTCTCCAAGCTTGGGATTCGCAGGGCTTGCTAGCCCTGGCAAAACTCCTGACAGCCTGTTGAATCAGGTATTGGACCTAAACTGGAATTCCCGCCAGGTGGCAAACCCATCGCGATTCTCCCGGCTCACTGTGCCAGCCCCAGTGAGGTTCCCGCCCAGAGCAGGAAGGAACCGGATGAATATACAAAACATGCATTGGACTGGAAGCCCAATTCAGTGCCCTCCTATGGGCCCTGACAAACTTGGACCTGGCACCTTGGACTCCAAGGAGAGGACTCCAAGGAGAGAGGGGAGGTAAGTGCTGTGTCCATGTGATCCTCTGACAGGCTGCAGAGGGAGGGTTCTCGAAGGGACTTAGGGGTTGGGTGGTTTCGGGCTGGGGGGGTGGGAAGGGGTTGACTTCGGGACCCTCCCCTTCGATGGTGGCCTATTGGCTGCACTCGTCGTTGTTGCTCTGGGAAAGGTGGCGTTTACTCTCAGGATGGTGATTTCCGAAACCATTCTGGCAAAGATATTCATAACTATCTTTGTCCTTTACTAGGTCTGAAGTGCCCTAGTCCTTTTGTATTCATATCCCATGAACACCTGGGCTGGAATTTTACCCTCCCACCCACCACAGGAATCAAAGCGGGTGAGGGGCTGAGCATGGGAAGATCCATTTTCCTGACGAGCAAGGCTGTAAAATCCCCCCCCCGTGGAATTCTTCAAAGTCACTGCAGTGCTCCATTCCATAGTAGGGATTGGTCCTGGTTAATGTCATAAGCTCCAGATGTTAAATGACCTTTTTAAAGTGCTCTTATGAAAAGACCCTGTCAGTTTTACCAAGGAGATCCCTTTACTTTCTCTCATAAGCCCCACCTGCTCTGAAGCCTCTTTGGAGTTCTTTGAGTGACAGGAGCTGTCAGTTTCACGAGGGAAACCAACCATTAGAATGCATTCAGGAGAATCGCAGCCCACATTAACAATGATTGACACTATTTTCTTACATCAGATTAAAACAATGATACTAATCCAAGCATTCTCACACCTTAAGTAATAATACAAAATAGATGGTGTTGTCACCCAAAAATGACCAATGTGAAAAAAATGAAAATATTCTGTCGACAATTTCAAACTTGATGCACATGTTACACGGCAGCCACATTATGGCTAGCACACGTAAAGTTGTTTATGTATGTGTGCTATTCTGATCGACACTCCATTCTCGTTACAATGTCTAATATGTTTTACTATTCTGCCCATGTTCATCCTGTCCATTACAATCAACTATCAAACTTGCAGCATGCCAGATATAGGATCATGTGTGACACAAGTCAAGAATTACTAGATGGGATCATATTTTTTTTGTTAATTATCTGCACTCATTAGTCTGGTAATAAATAGGGCGTACAAAAATATTTCATTCATTTCTTTGAAGAACTGTCAGAATAAATACATTATTCAAAGCTTATTGCTCACTTTCATTATTATGCAAATTTACTTGAAATCTGTAGATTAGAACCATAAGCAATACCCATTGAATAACGTTTAAAGGGACTCCATTGTTACGAAAAGTGCAAATGAAGGTTGCGAAACACAGAATTGAATAATGTAACACAAGTGAATAACTGAGTCAATCCACCAATATTTCCTCCACCCTCCCGAAGCATTGCCTTCTTCCTGATTATTCCCACGTCATTCATCGAAAGCTTTGATAGCGAGTATTGTCAGACTATTCATCTGCAGGAGCAGCACATTCCAGTATCCTCCTCCAGTGTCATCACAGATACATTATCATGAAATCACTCTCTAGCATTGGATTATTGAGGCTAATTGCAGCATCCTTATTGCCAGCCTGCCTGAGATCAGCCAACTCAATGCAGAGCAGGGACTGAATTTGGCATCTCCCAATCTTAGGACCAAGTTACTCACTGAATGAACACACTGAGCCATTGGAGATTATTCTGGCAAAAATTAATATGAAACTCTTCTGGTTCTTCCTTCTTTTCCAACCAAAATAAGTTTGCCAAACAAATTTAAAGTCATCGGGATTTATAATATGAAACTTATCAGCTGCTGGATCCTCATATTATTGGACTCAGTGGCCTACAAAGTTCCCAATGGGCTCTTGGCAGCTGCTCGGCAAGAAGGGCATTGGGATTTGCTTTACAAGGAGTTCAGTACCATTCACCTTCCTCAAGTACTGAAGCAGTCTCTGTCCTTTGCAGCAAGACCTGACAACATTCAGGCTTGAGCTGATAAGTGGCAAGTAATGCCCGTAACGTTTGGTACACAACTGCCAGGTAATTGCTATCTCCAACAAGAGAGAATCTAGCCATCTCCCCCAGACATTTAATTGCATTACCTTGCTGAACCCCCAATATCAACATCCTGGTTACCATTGACAGAAACTGAACTGGACCAGCCATATAAATACTGTGGCTACAAGTGAAGATCAAACTCTGTGGTGAGTAACTCACCTTTGGACTCCCCAAAACTCTGTCCACCGTTCAACAAGGCACATGTTCAGAGTATCAAGAAATACACTCCACTTGCTTGGATGAACGCAGCTCCAAAAACACTCAAGAAGCTGTACATAATCCAGGGAAAGCAGCTTGGTAACCTATAAACCACCATAAATTCAATCCATCCACCGCCAACACACAGAGCAGCAGTGTGTACAATCTATATGGAGCACTGCAGAAACTCACTAAGGCTTCTTTGACAGCACCTCCAAATGCATGACCTCTACCACCTAAAACAACACTGTGGGTATACCCATGTCACATAGACTCCAGCAGTTCAACAAGGTTCAACAACCATCTCAATGGCAACAGGCACAGTAAGTAGTCTTACAACACCAGGTTAAAGTCCAACAGGTTTATTTGGTAGCATGAGCTTTCGGAGCACTGCCCCTTCATCGCAAAACGGCATTCCTCGTTGACCGCGGGCGCGACCTTATGAGCCTCGGGTGGCCGTGCCAGTAAAATCATGGCCACTGAGTCACACCTTGGAATGTAGTCACCCAGATTGCCTTCTCGTTTGCCTTCCATTCTCAAAAGGCCGTAGTGTTCTGCCGAATCATTTCCTGGTCCCTCACGGCTTCAAAATTGTATTTCACCACCAGCTCTTCAACATTTATCAATGTCTCCCCTGACTGTCCCAGCATTCCCACTGCCTTATCTACAGAATCTACATTAGCATTCAACACTTTTAAAAAGTTTAAAGTGTGGTTCTTCTCCCCTGAAAACTGCTCCCTGGATTAACTATGTACCTGTGTTTGTTTCCAATTGTACTTTCATACAGTCAGCTGTTGCCCATCTAGCATTCTCATCTGTGAGCCAGTGGGTTCAAACCCAGTTGACTCTGCAGGATAACAATGAGGGATTTCCGCATTGTTTGAGGTGTCATCTTTCGAAATGAGAGTTGAAACTAAAGGCACTTTATGCCATTTCTGATCAAAATAAAAGATCCCAGGTACTTATTTTGAAGAGGAGCAGGGGAGTCCTCCCCACAGTGTCCTGGCCAATTTCTATCACTTAGTCAAGATAATAAAATACATTTTATTTGGAGATTATCATGTCCCTGTATACAAATTGGCTGGTGTGTTTTCTACATTACAGCAGTGACTACATTTTAAAAACTTCCTTATTGGCTGTAAAGCAATTTGAGCTTGTGAAAGATGTCAAACCCCTGCAGTTGTACGAGTGGATATATAAAAATCAACACATAAAAAAAAACAAGATGGAAAATCAACAATCTGCAGTGAAAGAAAATAGAATCAAAGGGGTCAGGTGACCTGCCTCCTTGTCTGCGAATTGCCTCACTTGCGACTCATAAATAAACTTCAACTTTATATATACGAAACTGCCAAAGGCTGGAAATTAGCCTGACAGTCTGATCGGAACGTGAAAATGTAAACAACCTTGTGGAACATTCCATTAAGGTATGAAAAATGTAACAGACCTTTCCCAAAGATTTGACAGTAACAGTTGTCCAGATGTGTATAGAATCTAATGCACAATGACACCACAGACCTAATGGCTGTTGAATGGAATTCCACAGATGTGAGGAAAACCGTTAGATCATAAGGAGGGGGTAAATGGCTGAGATTCAAACCCCATTGTGCGTCAATGTTCACATCATCAGGGACCAGGTGAGATCCTAAATGAATATTTCACATCAGTATTTACTGTTGAGAAAAGCATGAATGTTAGGGAACTTGGGGAAATAAATAGTGATGTCTTGAGGAAGTGCTTACAGAGAAGGAGGTGCTGGAAGTCTTAAAGCGCATCAAGGTGGATAAATCCCCAGGACCTGATGAAGTGTATCTCAGAACATTGTGGGAGGCTAGGGAAGAAATTGCGGGTCCTCTAGCAGAGATGTTTGAATCATTGTTAGTCACAGGTGAGGTGCCTGAAGATTGGAGGGTGGCAAATGTTGTGCCTTTGTTTAAAAAAGGCTGCAGGGAAAAACCTGGGAACTACAGGCCAGTGAGCCTCACATCTGTGGTGGGTAAGTTGTTGGAAGATATTTTGAGAGACAGGACCTACAGGCATTTAGAGATGGAAGGACTGATTAGGAACAGTCAGCGTGGCTTTGAGTGGAAAATCATGTCTCACAAATTTGATTGAGTTTTTTGAAGGGGTAACCAAGAAGGTTGATGAGGGCAGTGCAGTTGATGTTGTCTACATGGACTTTAGCAAGGCCTTTGACAAGGTACCGCATGGTAGATTGTTGCACAAGATTAAATCTCACAGGATCCAGGGTGAGGTAGCTAAATGGGTACAAAATTGGCTTGATGACAGAAACCAGAGGGTAGTTGTAGAGGGTTGTTTTTCAAACTGGAGGCCTGTGATCAGCGGTATGCCTCAGGGATTGATGCTGGGTCCACTGTTATTTGTCATTTATATTAATGATTTTGATGAGAATATAGGAGGCATGGTTAGTAAGTTTGCAGATGACACCAAGATTGGTGGCACAGTGAAGAAGGTTATCTCGGATTGCAATGGGATCTTGATCAATTGGGCCAGTGGGCTGACAAATGGCAGATGGAGTTTAATTTAGATAAATGTGAGGTGATGCATTTTGGTAGATTGAACCAGGGCAGGACTTACTCAGTTAATGGTAGGGTGTTGGGGAGAGTTACAGAACAAAGAGATCTAGGGTTACAGGTTAATAGCTTCTTGAAATTGAGTTACAGGTGGACAGGGTGGTGAAGAAGGCATTCAGCATGCTTGGTTTCATTGGTCAGAACATTAAATACAGGAGTTGGGATGTCATGTTGAAGTTGTACAAGACATTGGTAAGGCCACAGTTGGAATACTGTGTACATTTCTGGTCACCCTATTATAGAAAGGATATTATTAAACTAGAAAGAATGCAGAAGAGATTTACTAGGATGCTACCGGGACTTGATGGTTTGAGTTATAAGGAGAGGCTGGAGAGACTGGGACTTTTTTCTCTGGAGCGTAGAAGGCTGAGAGGTGAGGGGTGAGAGGTCTCTAAAATAATGAGGGGCATAGATCAGCTAGATAGTCAATATTTTTTCCCAAAGGTAGGGGAGTCTAAAACTAGAGGGCATAAGTTTAAGGTGAGAGGGGAGAGATACAAAAGGGTCCAGAGGCGCAATTCTTTCACACAGAGGGTGGTGAGTGTCTGGAACAAGCTGCCAGAGGTAGTATTCGAGGCAGGTACAATTTTGTCTTTTAAAAAGCGTGTAGACAGTTACATGGATAAGATGGGTACAGGGGGATATGGGCCAAACATGGGCAATCGGGACTAGCTTAGGGGTTTAAAAAAAAGGGCGGCATGGACAAGTTGGGCCGAAGGGCCTGTTTCCATGCTGTAAACCTCTATGACTCTATAATTGTAGGGACAATGGCAACACAAATACCATGGTCACCTGACAGAAACCTGCTTGAGATAGGAAACATTTCTTAACACATATCTTTGGAGAGCAACCTTACTCAGTCAGTCTGGCAGACAAGATGACAACAGAGGGAAGAGACCCTGCCCAGCAAAGAATCCTGCCTAAAATCCAGTAACAGACAGAGAGGTGGGGCTTGCCATTTATCGACTGATTTGAAAAATAAAGCCAAATCATCATTACAGCAGCTTGACTGCACCTCAACTTCACTAAAGACAGAAATCTGCTGTTGCAAAGAGTAAGTCAACTTAATTAAATGCCACATGTCCTCAGTGAATTTAATGAGAATCATCTGGCCAACAATATATAGAAAGAAACATAGAAGTGGGAGTAGGCCAGTCTGCCCTTCAAGCCTGCTCTGCAACACTACATTCTGCACTCTCTCATTTCCTTCTCTATGAACAGTATGCTCTGTCTGTATAGCGCGCAAGAAACAATACTTTTCACTGTATGCTAATACATGAGAATACTGAATCAAATCAAATATGATCATGGCCAATCATCAAATTCAATACCTTTGTCCTGCTTTCCCCCCCATATCACTTGATCCCTTTAGCCTCAAGAGCTATATCTAATTCCTTCTTGAAGCCATGCAATGTTCTGGCCTCAGCTACCTTCTGTGGTACGAATTCCACAGATTCACCATTAGTTATATCCTCAAAGAATTCCAGTAGATTTGGTAAGCATGATTTCCTTTTCCTAAATCCATGCTTATTTTGTCTGATTATATCACTGCTTTCCAAATGCTGTGCTATAAAATCCTTGATAATGGACTCCAGCAACTTCCCTACTACCACATTGGGCTCACTGATCTTTCCTTGCCTGTTTTCTCTCTCCTCCCTTTTTAAATAGCAGGCTTACATTAGAGACCCTGCAATCATTCTAGAGTCCAAAGAAATGTGGAACATTACCACAAATGGATCTACTTTTTCCTCGGGCCAAATCTTCAAGCACTCGGAGATGAAGATTATCAGGCCCTGGAGTTTTATCCCATTAATCTCCCCAAAACCATTTCTCTACTAATACTGATTTCCTTCAGCTCCTCACTAAAACTTGTATTTCTCAGAATCTCACGTACATTATTCATGTCTTCCTTTTTGAAGACAGAAGCAAAGTATGAATTTAGTTCCTCAGCCATTTCTTTGTTTCCTGCTATGAATTCCTCCATTCCTGACTTAGTATTTCTAGACTCTCGTGACTTTCTGGAAATTTAAAAGAAAATCTAGGTGCATGCTACCTCATTTCTAAACATATCTTCCTGTATGTGCATGTCTTGTGTGTGAATGAGTGGGTACTGTTGCAATTACATATAGGTGTTGGGAAATAAACATTCATTGTTCCTTTTTAAAGTAAGAGCTTTAACAACACCAGGTTAAAGTCCAACAGGTTTATTTGGTAGCAAATGCCATTAGCTTTCGGAGCCCTGCTCCTTCGTCACAGATATCCACTCCATCTGACGAAGGAGCAGGGCTCCGAAAGCTAATGGCATTTGCTACCAAATAAACCTGTTGGACTTTAACCTGGTAGCAAATGCCATTAGCTTTCGGAGCCCTGCTCCTTCGTCACAGATATCCACTCCATCTGACGAAGGAGCAGGGCTCCGAAAGCTAATGGCATTTGCTACCAAATAAACCTGTTGGACTTAAAACTCTGACTGTGTTTACCCCAGTCCAGCGCCGGCATCTCCACATCATGACTTTTTAAAGTTACCAGGAAAACCTGTCTTATGTCTGTTCCTGAAATTCATAGTACTCAAGGAATTAAAATGCATCTTATTACAGCCAGTTGTGAGGTGGAAAAATGTCCCATTCTACATCTCTCCCCTGTCCATAACAACAGTACTGTACAAAAGTGTTTCTTTTCTTTCATGAATCATATACTAAAAAAATCTACATTGAGGAAAGTGTGACTTTCTAAATATCTTTCTACCTTGCCTAAAATAAAACAGATATCATACAAAATTATGCAATCATGCTAATTGTTCATCCTTTACTACTGGGGTGCACCCCCAAGAACTCACACCACAGCTAGATGTCGAGGGACACAGATATTTATTACAGGTCTTACTCACTCCACACTCCAAACTACAACTGCCCTCCCAGGATGGACCCCGGGCCAAATGTCCCACCAGACCTGTTCCCGTAAAGGGGCAACATACAAAACACTTATCAATTTGTTTCTTTAACTCTTTAAATCTTTTGTTGTATGCATGGAATAATTAACTGTCAAGCAACACATTACAGATGCCAATATTGATACCACACAATGAATAAGCTACTGTGAGTTACTGTCTTGTACAACACATGGGATCACTTCACCTGGCAGGTGGGATTGAAGGTCAGATTGTGTGACGATACTGCGTGCCTTTAAGGGATGCATTTTAATTATGTTTCTCTGCAGTTTTTTTAACCAGAGCCTTTTTGTTATTGTCACCATGATGTTTGTACCAGTATCTTTTATTGTCACTGAAACAATATAATGGGCCGTTTATTTATTTTTAATCTGGACCTAATGCAGTGTCCTAGAGATTTATGACCTTTTTGGAATTGTTGGGTGAAGTCTGCTTGACAGGTCAGGTGGTACCTTGGGACAGTTTTTTTTCCACAGGAGAAATTCAAAGGTTTTATTTTCATTTTGGCAGAAGCTGTTTGTACTGTAGCCTGAAACTAGTGTTCTCTGTCTCTCTCTGGTGTTGGAAATTCTGTTGTCTGTGAGGTGCAGCCAGAGGCAAGTAATATCTCTGTGTCTCTCAAGGTGTGCTAGAAGTTCCAGGGCTAGGAAGTCTCAGTTGTGATCCAACATTTCAATTCATTGCAGGTGTTGCAAACCTGCAAACTCCAGCATCGCAGGAGCATACTTGTTTTCTGTGCTAAGCCTAAAAAGGGGTGTATGTTTGTGGACTTTGTTTGATTTGGAACAGTATACTTAGCTGTTAAGGTTTATACAATATCATTGGGTTTTTTGTCATTGGTAAAAGTTACGTTAATTTTCTTATATGTTAACTGTGATCTTAAATAAACTTAAGATCACAGGTATGATCTGGTGGGGACTTGAATCATACCTGGAGTGAAACATCTTATGCTCACCCGTGCCAAATTCAAAGTGCAAAACTTATAGTCTTGGCTGACTTTATAAAACACCTTGGACTTTCTGACTTGGATTATAACAACAGCACATGTTAGTGATTTACCCAGCAAGGCAAATTAAATGATGTCATTCTTGGCAGTACATCTGAGATCATAACAACTCATTGCTTAAAGAAGTTGAATCTCTCTCTGTCCAGCAATCTTTTAAAACTTAGAAACCCTACAGTGCAGAAAGAGGCCATCTGGCCCATTGAGTCTGCACCGACCACAATCCCACCCAGGCCCTACCCCAATATCCCTACATATTTACCCGCTAATCTCTCTAACCTACGCATCTCAGGACACTAAGGGGCAATTTTAGCATGGCCAATCAACCTAACCCGCACATCTTTGGACTGTGAGAGGAAACCGGAGCACCCGGAGGAAACCCACGCAGACACGGGGAGAATGTGCAAACTCCACACAGGCAGTGATCCAAGCCGGGAATCGAACCCAGGTCCCTGGAGCTGTGAAGCAGCAGTGCTAACCACTGTGCTACCGTGCCGCCCTGAATGTTTCATGAACATTTCTTTGCCGGTTACACTTCAGAAAAAAAGTACACACACTTTGTACATTAGAGATTTGTTTAACTGACAATAAACTGAATTAAGCAAAAAGAAGATCACAAAGCATTTTGCGGGAATTATGGAAACCTCGTGGCAAGGTTATGTTATCAGAGTGACAACTTCCAAAAATTTTCCATTCTAAATGTAGAAACATAAATTCATCAGGGAAGACTTGACAGAAAAAGTGTGACAAAAATGTGACAACAGGGCATCAGGTGACAGACAGAAAGTGAACACAGGACTTTTATATAGACACATCATAAAAAGTTCCAAAAAATTTAAGGCTTGAATTTACTTAGTGCTCAATCACATTTTTTCAGAACATTCCAAAAATGTTTATGCACAAGTTGCACTGATATATGCAGTGTCTACGATTTTGGGAACACAAGGAAATATTGGCTGTGGGTTCAATCCTTACAAATGATCGGGTTCTGAGCAGCAGTGGCTCTAATAATGCAGCTTTTATAATTCTCCAACAAATGTTGAAGCCCAATCCCAGATGCCTGAATCTTCCATCCTGGCACGTCTATCATATGTATGCAGTTTTGGTGTCCTTATCGGAGGAAGGATGTCTTTGCTATAGAGAGAGTACAGCAAAGGTTTACCAGTCTGATTCCTGGGATGGCAGGTCTGTCATATGAGGAGAGACAAAATTGGTTAGGCACGGTAGCACAGTGGTTAGCACTGCTGCTTCACAGCTCCAGGGAACTGGGTTCGATTCGCGGCTTGGGTCACTGTCTGTGTGGAGTTTGCACATTCTCCTCGTGTCTGCGTGGGTTTCCTCTGGGTGCTCCGGTTTCCTCCCACAGTCCAAAGATATGCGGGTTAGGTTGATTGGCCATGCTAAAAATTGCCCTTAGTGTCCTGAGATGCGTAGGTTAGAGGGATTAGTGGGTAAATATGTAGGGATATGGGGGTAGGGCCTGGGTGGGATTGTGGTCGGTGCAGCCTCGATGGGCCGAATGGCCTCTTTCTGTGCTGTAGGGTTTCTTTCTTTCTATAACGTATTCACTGGAGTTTAGAAGTGTGAGTGGGGATCTCATAGAAACTTATAACATTCTAAAAGGGTTAGACAGGGTAGATTCAGAATGAATATTCCCAATAGTGGGGGAGCCCAGAACTCGGGATCATGGTTTGAGGATAAGGGGTAAACATTTTAGAACTGAGGTGAGGAGGAATTTCTTCATCCAGAGGGTGGTGAATGTGTGGAATTCACTGCCACAGAATATAGCTGAGGCCGGAACGTTGTCTGATTTCAAGGAGAAATTCGATATAGCTCTTGGGACTAAAGGGATCAAGGGATATTGGAGAAAAGGAAGGGTCAGGATATTGAATTTGATGATCAGCCATGATCAAGATGAATGGTGGAGCAGGCTTGAAGGGTCAAATGACCTACTCCTGCTTGTAGTTTCTATGTAACTCTCCCCTCTGTTTTACCTCCAAAATAAAAAGCTATATTTGGCGCCAAATGCAGTAACACCAAAAAAAAAATCACCACAAAAATGCTAATGTCAAGAAAAAGGCAATGCAAACATTGATTCGATATGCCTTCAGGACTTGAGTGCTGTGCTCACCATGATGAGAGCCAATATGCCAGTTCTGGTGAAGGTGAAGTTGGTTGTCGGGGCCATTGGTAGGTCTGATAGGAATGGGGGGAGAGAGGGAGGAAATTGGCTGCAAGATGAGGGTCACCCATGGACTGCCGTGGCTCCTAATGTATCAATAGAGAGGCAGTTGGAGCACCCCTGCTCCACATTCAGGAAAGTAAAAAAGAAAATATTCTCTCTTTCCCATTTGACTGCAGTTTACAGCTTTGAAGAAAACTGGATTGGTTGTTTCAAGGCTCAGATCACGTGGTTTGCGAGGCTTCAATTCGTCAAAGCGTTTTGCACCTTCAGCATAAGTAATAGACCTAAAACTCATTTCAGCAAGGTGCTCGGGATGATAAAGTGATGGCTTACTAATGTGGTGATCGATACCTATCATTGTATTGGTAAGCTGTGTGCAACTGATCTTCTATGACGTGCTAGGTTTGTGCATATACACATTTTCAATAATGTGCCTGATACATTGAGAATATTTAGATTTTCATAGCAGCAACACTGCTGTAAAATTCTTGCTACAAATCAGCCTGTCCACTCAGAATATATGGGAACTGGAAGTTCACATCCTTCTTATCTTTTGTGCATTATAAAGTAGTTGTGAGATTAAAGAATGTAACCAAAATTTATGATATGTAAACAGTATTAAACATTTTGCAGAAGATGGGTGGCATGGATTCAACTGGAGGTATTAAAATGAACAACATAAACATTTCAGTGATGGCAAAAAAGCACTAAAGAAAATATTCAGAACATCTTGAATACCTTGCAGTTCAGTGTTGCCAAGCAACACATTGTCACAGTCTCTGAAACGCTGCAAATCCAAAAGCACTTGGTAAATATTAGTAAACACTAAAGTGTATTGCAAAACCAAAAGTCATGAAAATTAAACAGTTTTTTGTAAAACAAGGCATATAGACAGCGTAAGAGATAAATTGTATTGAACAAAAACAAAATTTCATTGTATGCAATGAAATGATTCAATATCAGGGTGTAAACAATTCTGTGTTTCGCTCCTGAGATGCTAAGTAGCCATTGCATTGTGAAGTGATTCTGAACAATGGTTGTGCATTCACTGATGATGAACCAGGTATACGAGGGTAAAAACAAACAAACAATTACAACTCTTTCAGGTGACATCAAAAGTAAAGATGCTAAACAAAGATTTATCAACAGTAATACATTCTGATCCATTAGTCCTGGCACATATAACAGGGGCGAGCTGCTCAAAATAATTTGTGTGTCAATGCTCACATCATCTGGTTTTCTTCGGCGAGTTTAACACTAAAGTGTATTGCTGTCAAATTTTTTGGCAGTTGGGAGTTTCTCGCCGTTGTGGGGTGGGGGAGCCTAAGCTCACTGGGGAAACCAGCTGCAGACTGCTCAGTGCATCATTGCGCAGGCACCCTGATCTCCCAGTGCACGAGGTCTCCTGCCAGCCCTTACCCCCTGCCCCAGTACGGACATTGTCTCCCCCGCCCCCCCCCCCCCCCCCTCCCCCCCCGCCACCACAACCTCTCCCCTATATCGGTGATCCTCCCAATGAGTCCCCCATCATGAAACCCTCTGTGGTTCACCCCCCCCCTCCATGACCCACCCTTCCCCATTACCGATCACCCCAGCACACCCCCATTGCCACTCACCCCATTTTGCCGCTCACCCCCTCCCCCCTGCCGAGCACCCCCACATCATAGCCCATCCCATTCAGGCCTGACCACTACTCAGGCCCCACTCCCACGTAGATGTCATCCCCACTGAGGCACCCCCACCCTTGCACTTGCTGCCACAGTTATGGTGCCCAGTTGGCAATGCTAGGCAGCCAGGTGGGCACTGTCTAGCCATGTCCCCAACCACCTGGGGGTTTCAATGGCCTCTGATACCCCCTGCATGGCCAAGGCATCTGGTGCCCGTTAGATGGGGATCAGAAGTGATTCGCATTGGTGAGACCTCTTGCCGACAAGGGAGGCCGGATACTCCTGTGCCGGATGCATTGATGACATGCCAAGCATGTTGTTAATATTTAAATCAGCTTTGTACTCATTTTGGGCATGAAGCTGATCACACCGGCAAAACACGGCCAGAAGGATGGCTTTTGGTGTGAGAATAGTTCGCGCCCGGAACAAAGGTCTCAGGCACTATCTTCCGGGCCTGCTACGGTGAATGACTGGTGCAGCAGGCCGGAAAGATTGTGCCCATCATCTAGCTACATTCTCCTCCCTATGGCCCAGTGAAAACAACATTGAGGCCCATGATCACTCTTAAAACTCGTCAAAGGAAAGCTTGCTCAATGCCTTCTCGAAGGTTTTTGGTGGCTATTGTGAAATGTTGTACTTCTAGCAACTAGCAATACGACTACATTTTCATTTGCTTAGAAAACAGAAGACAATGAAGGGGGGAAAGGAAAGCAAGGGTGGTTGGAGAAAATGAGGAAGTTGGTTGACATTGGTGAAATGTTGCTCACTCACAGACATCAGCAAATAAAAACAAAATGCTCATGTTCAAACATGAACTGCCACAAATAGACAAAAACACTGAACCCTTTCTCTCCCTGATTGTCATGGATGTTTTATAGAAACATAGAGACACAATTATACCCGCCTCTACTACTACCTCTGGCAGCTTGTTCCAGACACTCACCACCCTCTGTATGAAAAAATTACCCCTCTGGACCCTTGTGTATCTCTCTCCTCTCATCTTAAACCTATGCCCTCTAGTTTTATACTCCCATACCTTTGGGAAAAGATATTGACTATCTAGCTGATCTGTGCCCCTCATTTTTTTATAGACCTATACAAGATCACCCCTCAGCCTTCGACGCTCCAGAGAAAAAAGTCCCAGTCTATCCAACCTCTCCTTATAAATCAAACAATATCTGAGCAAGAGAGATAGGAAGTGCTATGATGTTTGCAGATGACACTGACTTATTAGCTGGTGATGGTGGGAACATAACTGAGTATCTGGAGAACTAGCGGAAAGCACTGGAAGACAGGGATATGAAGATCAATAGCCCAATGACCCAATCTATGGGCTGTCCGTTTGAGCCCAGGGAAGAGGATCAGACTGAAGGTGTGAAGATTATGGGTTAAGATTTGAAGAGATTGAGTACCTTAAAGTACCTGGGTCAGTGGAGGCAGAAGATGGAAGTTAGAAATGGAAATTAAGCAACCAAGTCGCTGGTTGGAGTAATTGGAAAAAGCGCCACAGAGTGGTTTGTGTTAGAAAAGTGACGCTAAACTGAAAGGAAGAATCTACAAGATAGTTGTCAGACTAGCCTTGTTATATTGTACAGAAACCTGGGCGAAAGCAAGAAGAGAGGATCAATGACTGAATATCAATGAGATGTGGGTCCTGAGATGGATGTGTGGTGTCGGGAAAGGACAAAATCAGGAACCAGCACATTAGGGATTCAGTGAAGATTGTGGGAGCATCAAAGAAAGTAGCCAAGAAGAGATTGAAATGGTCTGGTCACCTGTTGCGGTGAGAGAGAGGAAATATGGTGAGGTATATGATGGAGATGGGACTGCGAGGAAGAAGAAGAGGAAGGTCTAATACCAGATGGAAAAATGCAAGAGGCTTATACACAGTAGGATTGGAAAAAAGATTGGTTGGCTGACAGAAGATTGAGAAGGGTGATTAACCAGAATCGTGATGACCCCAGGTAAAATGGGAGAAGCAGAAATAAAAAGTTAAGCAAAATCCTAACTCTCTTATATTTTACTTCAAAAATAATCAGTTTCAAATGGACAATTTCAAAATATAATAAAATAATTTTATATATTTGTCATAAAATAACATGATTTCAGTTTTCCTGCTAACTAATAGGTGAAAGTTCCTTAATTGGTTCTTAGAAATGTACAAACCATTGCAAACCAACACGTCGAGGAAATTATTTGCTCTCAGGCCATTACTGGGAGATGTACTGGAGAGACAAAGAGTGGTAATTACCTAAATTCTTCCAAGGGATAGGATAATGTCAGGTACAGATAACATTCTGCTAACTTTTCATGTAGAGCAGAATTGGGCTTTAAGAATTAACCACTGATCACAAATCTCTGGTGCAGATTTGAACTATTGGATAGCCAATTGGTGCAGCATGCCAGTTGGCCAATATATAATGTAGATTGCACTGCAGGTGACAAACAAGCAGCCTGATGCAGCTTGCTGGTTCTAGACTTTGCAATACTTGGCAAGGAAAAGGCAGGATTAGAATCGGAAGAGAGCTGTGATTGCAGAGTTTGGTGAAGCTGCTGGAGAGAGGTGGTAAAACAGCCTGAGGTGGCAGCAGCCTTCAGTATCCCGTGGAACTCAGAAGAGCAATGCCTTTCCAGGTGACTGAACAGTAATTTTAGCAGATTATCCACTCTATAGGCAGGCAAAATGGTATTGCGTCCTAAATATATCTTGGATCCTGAGTGACATGGATTAATGAGACTCCCTTCTGATTCATGTGTGCACTCCAGTGCTCCAACAGAAAAACCCAGGAAAAATCGCAGCAAATCTGCTACCTCCATTTTTAATCTGTTACTGCCTTCCTTCCATCGGGTGGAAGGACTCAAAATGTTTCCCATGTGTTAACATAAATTGTGTATGGCATTACACTCTGCATCTGGTGCAATGTTTCATTCAGCTAACATCTTAGAGTGCAATTTGTAAAACTCAGTTTGCTCCATGTAGGGTAGGATTCCATGCTTTTTATGACAGTTAGTGTATTATAAGAATGTCAATCCAAGCTACATGCATACAAATTGATATAATGTTGATTAATTATTGATATATCCAGTCTCATCAAGTTGCCCAGCTTATTGCAACAATGTTATGACCTTATTTGTATTATAATGAGGAGACTCCGATACTTGGGGGAGTTGTTATATCAGGATATATTCTAACTGTGATATACCAATGAGACACAGGAAGAAATGCATCGTCTCATGAACAAACTCTATCTTGTAGATGCCATGACAAGCAGAAGGCACTGTAAGATTTTTTTACTAAGGTTACTTTTTCCTTATCTCAGCAGACTTTGCAAATATTCTGTGATTATGCAACAAGGTGTGGAGATGCCAGCGTTAGACTGGGGTAAACACAGTATGAAGTCTCACAACACCAGGGATTGAAGGAGAAAACTAAGACAGCAAGACAGCAAGAACAAACTCCATTGTTCTTATTCAAAAGCCATGGGATATTTTACATTCACCTGAGCAGGTAGAGGGCAACTAAGTTTAATGCCTCATTTGAAAGACAGTGCGTCCCACTGTGTAGCACAGTGACATGATGTGGAGATGCCGGCGTTGGACTGGGGTGAACACAGTAAGAGTTTTAACAACACCAGGTGAAAGTCCAACAGGTTTATTTGGTAGCACAAGCCACTAGCTTTCGGAGCGCTGCCCCTTCATCAGGTAAGTGGGAGTTCTGTTCACAAACAGGGCATATAAAGACACAAACTCAATTTACAAAATAATGGTTGGAATGCGAGTCTTTACAGGAAATCAAGTCTTAAAGGTAAAGACAATGTGAGTGAAGAGAGGGTTAAGGCCAACGTTGTCTACCTGATACGCTGCAAGAAAGAATGTCCCGAGACATTGGGGAGATCACGCACACACTACGACGATGGATGAATGAACACTGCTCGACAATCACCTGGCAAGAGTGTTCTCTTCCTGTTGGGGAACACTTCAGCTGTCACAGGCATTCGGCCTCTGATCTTCGGGAAAGCGTTCTCCAAGGCAGCCTTCACGACAAACGACAGCACAGAGTCACTGAGCAGAGACTGATAACCAAGTTCCGCACACATGAGGACGGCCTCAACCGGGATCTTGGGTTTATGTCACACTATCGGTCACCCCCACGGCTTGCCTGGGCTTGCAAAATCTCTCTAACTGTCTTGGCTGTCTCTTTAACCTGTGCTTAACCCTCTCTCCACTCACATTGTCTGTACCTTTAAGACTTGATTACCTGTAAAGACTCGCATTCCAACCATTATTTTGTAAACTGAGTTTGTGTCTTTATATGCCCTGTTTGTGAACAGAACTCCCACTTACCTGATGAAGGGGCAGCGCTCCGAAAGCTAGTGGCTTGTGCTACCAAACAAACCTGTTGGACTTTAACCTGGTGTTATGAGACTTCTGTCTACGCAACAAGACCAAGAATATGTCATTATTCACATAATGTCCATTTAGATTGTGTAACAGCTATGATGTTAGAAATTTTAATCATCAAATTAAGCCTCTAATGAATTGACAGTTCTATAATTGACCCTGGAAGCTACACAAAATACTATTTGGTGTATTCTCAATGAATTCGGGGCAGCAACCTTTCATAATTATGAAATATAAATTAAGATGATAAGCTTCAATTCAAATTCTAAGAGCATGGTATTAATGATAAAGGGACACAATTACTTGAAATGTATTATATGGCAATTGATCATAACACTACGATTATTCAGCCCCAAAATGTACATATAAACAGTAACTATTTCTTAATTTTAAAAGTGAGTTATTTGGTACCACCCAGTTTGTTGATTTTGGCGATTAAGCAACAAGTTAAAGTAACATCTTGCCTCTTCATCAAGCTCAAAATATCGTGATCTCAATGCCAGTCTTGAAAGATTAAGTGATAGTGGACTCGCGACTCCTTTGAAGCCTTCAATAACTTGACTGAATTTTATGTCAGAAGATTTCATGAATAGCTGGTTTGTGCCAGAAAAGATTTGAGATTCAGTTGTGCATTTACTTCAATTTTCAGCTTTCTAAGCATTGAAGCAGTCTATATGGTTCCAAATGCTAATGTCCATTTGATTGCACAGGCATACAGCATGCCTTCTATCAAATTAGAACTTTGTACCCTAAAGGGTTTTACTCAGTATTACTAGACATATTAGCACAGTCTTAGAGAGCAACGAATACACAAAACAAATTTTGGGAAACCATGTAGAAAGCAGTATTAACTTTATCTTCTAATTAAAAATTAATCCACTGTGTAAACCAAATAACAGATGACTGACAAGGCCATTACAGTATTTAAAAATTTCTAGGCAAAGTTCCATATTGACAGTCACTCCAGTACCATTTGTTCAATCATGGCATATAGTTAATTTATATTCATTGCCACATATAGTATAATCTACAGTTTTATTTATGAATGCTATGTTGGTTCCTGCATCCATTTCAAAATATTGGTTCAATATCAAATTTCCACTTAAAAAGGTAGGAACAGCCAAATTAATACAGAATTGATCAAAATATGTCTGGCTGAAGAAAATGATTGAATTAGCATAGATAAAAATTGAAATTAAGAATAATTAACATGGTCAGTTTGAGTGGGACTTTATGATCCAAAATGATTGTATTGTGATATTATTTTTTTTCATGATTACTCAGCCTTTTCCAAAGAAAGGAGTGGTTAGAGAGCAGTAAAAGAATGAAGAAATAAAAAAAAAACTGCTAAGTTATAAACAAGCTAAGAATTATTCATTCCCCATGCAATAATAATACCTTTTGTAATAAATGAGGCCTTTGCATCCTTGAACGCAGCATCCAATTGATTAATCATTAAGGAGAAATAATGCGAACTTAGCTACTTTCTCACCTTTAATAAACATTTTTTTAAATGACTAATTATCGGAGTACATTCAAAATTGTCAATGGAAGAATAATTCATTTCACTTTCCATCCACTTGAAAGTTCAAATTTCACGTGTAATTAGATTCAATGGGTGCAAGATAGCTTTTGGCACCCTACTAAAATGGCCTTTATTTAAGTCTGAAACTGCTCAAGTGTTTGTTGACAGGTTATTCATTGTTTTTGGGCAGCGCTGTCATATATCTCACTGCCTGCACATACACAGCTCACCAAAATGAACAGAATCATAGCATCCCTACAGTGCAGAAGGAGGCCATTTGGCCCATTGAGTATGCCCCGACCACAATCCCACCTCGGCCCCATTCCAATTAACCCCATTTATTTACCCTGCTCGTCCCCCAGTGCTAAGGAGCAATTTAACATGGCCAGTCAACCTAACCTGCACATCTTCGGAGAGCAACCAGGACTGAGAATTGTTGGCAGACCTTTTGTTCTCTTCTGACATTGGGGAATTTCTTGTCTCCCTGGTGTCATCCAGTTGACGAAGGAGCAGCGCTCCGAAAGCTAATGGCATTTGCTACCAAATAAACCTGTTGGACTTTAACCTGGTGTTGTTAAAACTCTTACTGTGGTCATCCAGTTGAGCCAACTCTAGGGGAGATGATGGCCTAGTGGTATCATCGCTAGACTATTAACCCAGAAACTCAGCTAATGCTCTGGGGACCCGGGTTCGAATTCCGCCACGGCAGATGGTGAATCTGAATTCAATAAAAATATCTGGAATTAAGAATCTACTAATGACCATGAAAACATTGTCGATTGTTGAAAAACACATCTAGTTCTCTAATGTCCTTTAGGGAAGGAAATCTGCCACCCTTACTTGGTCTAGTTTACATATGACTACAGATCTCACAGCAATGTGGTTGGCTCTCACCTGCCCTCTGAACAAGAGCAATTAGGGATGGACAATAAATGCTGGCCAGCCAGCGAAGCCCATGTTCCATGAATAAATTAAAAAAACCTCAGCAAATATCAGAAATCAAAGCTGAGATTTTCCGGCCTGTGAGGTATGCTGGTTGTCTGCTGCACTATTCTGGAGGAACCTTTGGTGGCCAAATTGGATCGGTCCCCAAACTTGGGCACAGGGGTCATAATCTGTGATTATCTCCCACCCAATTGAAGTAATGCAGACTACATGTGAATTTCATGCCGCCTGCTTATTTTCATGATTACCCAGCTGAAAGACCTGCACACCTCAATAAGGGATCACATTTTTGCAAACCTGGCTCTCCTTCAAGTTAGCCTGTATCACTTAAAGCTAGACTGCACCTCCAAAAGGGGAGGAGCTTTCTGGATGCAGCAAGGGCTGAAGCTGTTTGAAGAACATTTGAGGACCTTAAGGAAGGACTCAAAATGGCACAACAGGCAAGAGAGTGTGTTCCCAGGTTTTAGTATGCTATTCTGAGTCACTGGTGCAGGAGTTGAACTGAAGGAGAGAGATTCTCTTCCCTCAGGGAACCAGGAGGCAGTAGAAGAAGGTGGGCAAGGCCACCAACATCACCAGTATGTTGCTGAGGATGTGGATGCAGGACCACAAAATGCTTCATGACCTCACATGAGCGGTCAAGATCAATGAACACTTCGCACTCATCTGCAATCTGGTATGATGTACAAGCTGCACCTCTTACTTCCTCACCTCACCTCTATTTCCTTCATCCCAAATCACATTTTGTGAATTTATGCTTTCAGATAACCAAGCACCGTCATCCAGCCAGTCAGTGGTGCCTATGGATAAAGGCCAAGAGGGAGAGCAGGAAGAAACACTATGGCTTGAACTGAAACAGGCATCCACCATCTCAGATACTGACACTCCATTTACTTTAATGGGTAAGAAAATGGTAGAAAAACACACACAGAAATGTTTGGTGCATTGGTAGGCTTGCCAGAGAGCCTGCTGTCACTGTCAAGGAACATGCGAGGACTCCAGCTCCAACTTCACACAAATCTGTGTGCAGAGTTTGAAGGCCATTCTTTTCAGCATGGAACTAGTGGCAACACCATGAGAACACTTGTGGACTCAACCATGATGTATGGGTAGAATTTTCCTAAAGAAATGAAATTGCGATTTTGGGTGGGGAAAGTTGATGGCATGCCCGCTGTGAATCAGATTGCAATCTTCACACATTTTGGTCATTTTTTAGGAGGGTGCAAGTTTTACACCAGGTCTGAGAGGGGCTGTGCCGAAACATACCAACAAGCCGGGCTTGGCAGAAATCGGGCGCAATTCTTAAAGGGCGCCTTAATCTCAAAGTGAAATTGAAAAACCCCTCCTTCACCCATGGATATCAGACCACCCTGCCCCTCCTGCCTCATTGAAGGTATGTTCCCCTACCCGCCTCCTCCAATTAGATCACCAGCATTAGTGCTTGCCAATGGATCCCTCTCCATAACCCACTCATGCTCCACCTTCATGACACCCATCATGGTCCCCAAGCCCCAACATCCTTAGGCTCCACCATCCTCAGGCCCCACCCTCCTCAGCACTGCCCCCCAGTACCCTTGCAGTGCACATCTGGCAGTGCACACCTGACTGTGCCAGTTGGCACAGCCAGGTTGGTGGAGGGTGGGTTTCCATTTTCCAGCTGAAATTGTTTAAGAGAGGGCACTAACTAAAGGAGCACAGTAAAAAATGCCAGTTATATAATGTCCTGACCTGCCTACTCTCCCGACGTCAGGCGCATGCACATAACACCCAATATCCTCAACAACATGGCAACTGGCACGGGTCATTCCAAAAGCGTTGGGGCCAGTCAGCTCCCCTGCCATTTTTCACCTCAATTGGCATGTAATAATGAACCTGCCAGTATCATATCACTTGCTGAAATTTGGAGGCTCTATCTTTTACAATTAATGGCACTGGAAGGTCAAATGTCTTGTTTCATGTGGTGCAAGTAAATGGATGTAAATCTACATAAATTTGTTATGGGATTTGTTACACAGAATTATAACTGACACTCTGTTGAAGCAAACTGTTAAGTAGGTTTCCTATATAAAAATTAAAGCTAATTAAAATAAGGTCAAATAATACAGCTTAAATCTGGATGTATTACATACCAACAGTTACTCTGAAGACTTGGTACTCAATACAGCCAACTCAAAGAACGCATATTCCAGTGCCTGTTCTAGTATTAATTACAAGAAAGTGACAAACCAGCACTCAATAAATCCTTATAATTACAGTGTCTGCTCGAGCCAACTTGCAAAGATTGGCATCCAGCTTTCGCATGCAAGTTAGCGTCAAGTTCAGTTCAATATATTTCAGCAGATGAATGACTTTCCAAATACTTCATTAAAAAAAATCAAGTTAATGTAACTCATTTAAGCAATAATGGATGTGTGGGAGCTTGCACCTATATTCAGGATAAGTAAGTTGACTGAAAATGGAATCGTCAGACTACTATCAGTTTTGCAACTTATATTACATAATTCTCAGTTTTTTCTCATTGATATTTGAACTGAATAGTTTGAATGTTTTATTAGGTTCTCCGAAACAAGACTTTAAGTAGGAAAGACACATGTTACAAACCTAAGGAGACATACACCAGGCAGACAAGTGTCATTAGTGATGAGGTCTGACATAACAGCCATTGAGAGGATAACTGCAGAGGGGTAAATGGAATCAATTTGGGTGGAAATCAATAACAAGAACAAAATTAACTACCAGCTCCTGATGCCCATTAACTGGAGAGGAACAATTACACAATCACTTATTTAGCTAAATAGAAGACACAAGATAGGATGATAATATGATAAGCATGAAAGATCTCAACATCTTAGTGATAAAGTGTACACACCAAGCAGTGATGGTCTTGGAAGGAACTACAGGTATTGCAGAGGTAAGCTACGATACAATTCAGATCTTCTGATCTCTGGATTGCTAAGATCCTCCCCAAGATGCACCACGGGGCACCTCTGAAGTCCCAATGCACTAATTCTGGAAATGCTTGGGAAGTTTGAACTTCCAAAAGGTAATTTCCCCAGGATCCTCTGAAAACGTCCCCAACTCTGAGTTAGAGTCAGAGACCTCAGACAGTTCTGACATACTTAACGGAGTAGTTACCCAGGAAATGTTAGAAAACTTCTAGTCTAACTCACGGGTAACAATACAACTGACACCCACATCCCCACCACCTCAACTGACAGAACCGGACCTCACCTTCAGACCGCAGCCCCCCCGCCCCCCCGATCAATCCACCAACTCGACCTGACCTCACCACCTGACTCTTCACCCAAACTGACCCGACCACAAACCCCTAACCCCCTTACCTGACTCATTCCACCCATACCAATTTACCTCACCCACCCTAGCTCCTTACCCCCTTACACATTCATCCTTTCACTCAGCCACGTACATTAATGCAATGCAACAGTTGCTTAAACATCCCAGCTCTTCAGTGTGTTGGTGAACACGGAGCAGAGTATGGCTGCCTACTGCCTAATTAAAGTCCCTTTTTGGGCCTATAAATTGAAGTATCAGGTATTTTGCTGATGGTGGAGCAGCCCCCTATTTCACGGTGGTGGCCTCCTGCAGCATCAGGGCCAGAGGTTCCATACCTAAAAGAAGGGACGACAGGCAGGACTGGTAGCTCCAACAATCCCCAGTTGGAGTTTCCCCTCAATTGGCCTTTCCCCGCTTCTGCCTTCAGCATTTTAAATAGTACTTATTTCCCCAAGGTCTCCATGCTCCCAATAGGGCTGCTGAGGCTTCATAGCTCCCAGCCATCTCAGTAGATTGGCAGCATCAGTACGTCTCAGAGAGATAGTTGCCCAGAACAGTAGAATAGATGACATGGTCTGTGCACAAAATAGGGTAACATCAGAACTAATTTGCTGAAACAATAGCTTCAATATTTATGAGGAGGAGCAGAAGGATTGGAAAGGGGCTTAGTTTCTGGAAAACCTGAAAATGTGGGTTGTTTGGAATTGCTGACCAAATGGAAGCTCTTGGCCCACAAGCAGTGTTGGAAAAAACACTGGTTGCTGGATCCAGCCATTCTCACCCCAACTGCCTGGTATTCTGAGCTTTGAGAAATAAGTGCTTGAGACATTATATCGAAAAGACTGTTCAAATTGAGGCATACAGTCTCATTAGCACAATTAAATAACTGACCAACTTCTCCCAAACAGGTTAGTGACCTTTCCACAACATACCTCCATTAAAATTGTACATCATGCATTAGAGGCAGTGAAGTTTCAGATTTTTGATATTTTAAATGGACCTATCACTCTCCTCTCATCCATTGTGGGGTTTCAAATTGCACCCACTAATTTTGTAAGCAAATGGTAAATTTAAGAGATGAATCCTTCAGTAGATGGTGGAAGCAGAGTGCATTGTAATTTCTTTCAGAATATAATTTTATTTTTAACAACATGGAATCATGGAAAAGAGGAGCAGGAGTACCTGCGGGGTTAGCACGGTGGTTGGCACTGCTGCCTCACAGCGCCAGGGACAGGAGTTCAATTCCCGGCTTGGGTGGAGTTTGCACATTCTTCCCGTGGAGGGTTTCCTCCGGGTGCTCCGGTTTCCTCCCACAGTCCAAAGATGTGTGGGTTAGGTTGATTGGCCATGCTAAATTGCCCCTTAATATCAGGGAGACTATCTAGCGCAAATGGGGATTGGGCTTGGGTGGAATTTTGCTCGGTGCAGACTCGATGGGTCGAATGGCCTCCTTCTGCACTGTACGTGCTGCACCAAAGACTGCAGCATAAGATAAAGGTGCACGGTGTTACGGGTAATGTATTAGCATGGATAGAGGATTGGTTAACTAACAGAGAGCAAAGAGTGGTGGTAAATGGGTATTTTTCTGAGGGCGGCACGGTAGCACAGTGGTTAGCACTGCTGCTTCACAGCTCCAGGGTCCCGGGTTCGATTCCCGGCTCGGGTCACTGTCTGTGTGGAGTTTGCACATTCTCCTCGTGTCTGCGTGGGTTTCCTCCGGGTGCTCCGGTTTCCTCCCACAGTCCAAAGATGTGCGGGTTAAGTTGATTGGCCAGGTTAAAAATTGCCCCTTAGAGTCCTGGGATGTGTAGGTTAGAGGGATTAGCGGGTAAATATGTGGGGTGGGATTGTGGTCGGTGCAGACTCGATGGGCCGAATGGCCTCCTTCTGCACTGTAGGGTTTCTATGATTCTATGAATAGCGGTGTGCCTCAGGGATCAGTGTGTTGGGACCACAATTGTTTACGATTTACATAGATGATTTGGAGTTGGGGACCAAGTGTAGTGTGTCAAAATTTGCAGATGACACTAAGATGAGTGGCAGAGCAAAGTGTGCAGAGGACGCTGAAAGTCTGCAAAGGGATGTAGATAGTCTAAGTGAGTGGGCGAGGGTCTGGCAGATGGAGTACAATGTTGGTAAATGTGAGGTCATCCATTTTGGTAGGAATAACAGCAAAATGGACTATTATTTAAATGGTAAAAAATTGCACTATGCCGCTGTGCAGAGGGACCTGGGTGTCCTTGTACAAGAATCACAAGGAGTTGGTTTGCAGGTGCAGCAAGTAATTAAGAAGGCAAATGGAATTTTGTCCTTCATTGCGAGAGGGATGGAATTTAAAAACAGCAAGGTTATGTTGCAGCTGTATAAGGTGCTGGTGAGGCCACACCTGGAGTACTGTGTACAGTTTTGGTCTCCTTACTTGAGAAAGGATATACTGGCACTGGAGAGGGTGCAGAGGAGATTCACTAGGTTGATTCTGGAGTTGAGAGGGTTGGCTTATGAGGAGAGACTGAGTGGACTGGGGCTATATTGGAATTCAGAAGAATGAGGGGAGATCTTATAGAAACATATAAGATTATGAAGGGAATAGATAACATAGAAGCGGGGAAGTTGTTTCCAGTGGCGGGTGAAACTAGAACTAGGGGGCATGGCCTCAAAATAAGGGGGAGCAGATTTAGGACTGAGTTGAGGAGGAACTTCTTCACACAAAGGGTTGTGAAACTATGGAATTCGCTGTCCAGTTGAGGCTACCTCGTTGAATGTTTTTAAGGCAAGGATAGATAAATTTTTGAACAGTAAAGGAATTAAGGGTAATGGTGAGTGGGCGGGTAAGTGGAGTTTTTATTCTAATTATGACTCATCATCCAATTTAATAGCCTGATCCTGTCTTCCTCCCATATCCTTTGATCCCTTTCACCCAAAGAGCTATATCTGACTACTTCTTTAAAACCTACCACCTACCGCTGCAACAGGTCCACAGCAGACGCCATTTCCCTGGCCCTGCACTCAACCCTGGAACACCTCGATAACAAGGACACCTATGTCAGACTCCTATTTGTTGACTACAACTCAGCCTTCAACACTATTATTCCCACGAAACTCATGTCCAAACTCTGTAGCCTGGGCCTCGGCACCTCCCTCTGCGGCTGGATCCTGAACTTCCTAACTCACAGACCACAATCAGTAAGGATAGGCAACAACACCTCCTCCATGATCATCCTCAACACCGGTGCCCCACAAGGCTGTGTTCTCAGCCCCCTACAATGCTCCTAAGACACCTATGACTGTTCGGCCAAATTCCCCTCCGATTCGATTTTCAAGTTTGCTGACAACACCACTGTAGTGGGTCGGATCTCAAATGATGATGAGACAGAATACAGGAATGAGAAGAATCTGGTGAACTGATGCGGCAATAATAATCTCACCCTCAATGCCAACAAAACAAAGGAGATCGTCATCAACTTCAGGAAGCATAAAGGAGAACATGCCCCTGTCTACATCAATGGGGATTAAGTAGAAAGGATCAAGAGCTTCAAGTTTTTAGCTGTCCAGATCACCAACATCCTGTCCTGGTCCCCCCTCATGCCAACACTATAGTTAAGAAAGCTTACCAACGCCTCTACTTTCTCAGAAGACCAAGGAAATTTGGCCTGTCAGCTATGACTCTCACCAACTTTTACAGATGCACCATAGAAAGCATTCTTTCTGGTTGTATCACAGCTTGGTATGACTCCTGCTCTGCCCAAGACCGCAAGAAACTACAAAAGGTCGTGAATGTAGCCCAATCCATCATGCAAACCAGCCTCCCATCCATTGACTCTGTCTACACTTCCCACTGCCTCGGCAAAGCAGCCAGCATAATTAAGGACCCCACACACCCCAGACATTCTCTCTTCCACCTTCTTCCTTTGGGAAAAAGATACAAAAGTCTGAGGTCACATGCCAACTGACTCAAGAACAACTTCTTCCCTGCTGCTGTCAGACTTTTGAATGGACTTACCTTGCATTAAGTTGACCTTTCTCTACACCCTAGCTATGACTGTAACATTACATTCTGCACTCTCTCGTTTCCTTCTCTATGAACATTATGTTTTGTCTGTATAGCGCACAAGAAACAATACTTTTCACTGTATGTTAATACATGTGACAATAATAAATCAAATCAAATCAAATAAAATCAAATCAAAATGTACGTGTTTTGACCTCAACTGCTTTCTGTGGAAGCAAATGCCACAGGCGTACCACTCTCCGGGTGAAAAAGTTTCTCCTCATCTTAATCCTAAAAATTTTACCCCTTAACCTTAGACTATGACTCCTGGTTCTGGACTCCCATCATTGGGAACATCCTTCCTGCATCTATCCTGTCTAGTCCAGTTGGAATTTTACAGTTTTCTATGAGATCCCCCCTCATTCTTCTGAACTCCAGTGAATATAATCCTAACCGTCTCAATCTCTCCTCATATGTCAGTTCCATCATTGCAGGAATCAGTCTGGTAAATCTTGGTGCTGCACTCCCTCTTTCCTCAGATAAGGTGACCAAAACTGCACATAATATTCCAGGTGTGGTCTCACCAAGGCCTGTATAATAGAGTCAAAACATCCCTGCTCCTGTTCTTGAATTCTCTTGATATGAAGGCTAACATACTATTTGGCCTCTGTATCGCCTGTTGCACTGCATGCTTACCTTCAGTGACTGGTGTAGGAGGACACCCCAGATATCATTGCACATTCCCCTCTGTCAATTTAAAGTTATTAAAGGTCCCATGTCTTCGAATGAATGAGTGTGGGTTATCGATGGATGAGTGAGTGAGTGAGTGAACAGCTGGGTGGTCATATCGGAAAGTTAGTTGCTTTGGGAGGGTGGGATTGGCTGAGTCAGTCGGGTCAGGGAATGGTATGGAAAGGATTTGGTTGGGCAGTGGGGTGGATGGTATTCAGGTCAGGGGATAGTGGTGGGAGAGAAAAATCAGGTGAGGTCGAGGGTACATTTGGGAGTTTGGTTGTTATGCTCAGTTTGGTTATGTTGGCTAATCCCAGAATTAGACCAGGCATTAATCAGCATAACAGTTCCTGGGTAAGTATCCAATCAATTCCCAGATATCTGACCCTGAGCTCAGTGTCGGAGACATTTACGTAGTGTCTCGGCAACACAAATCAGCTGATCAGAAGTTTAAACTTCCAAGACAATTTCAGCTATGTGCAGATGTCAGGACTTCCACAGGATTCTGATAAGTTACGCAGCCTGAAATCCATATTTTGCTACTCTGCATCTCAGAAAATCTGGACCCATATTTTGAGATACAATAATTTGAGACACAAAATGGAACAGACTTGAGAGGGACAGCTAGGTTTTTCATGTCTCATAAGTGGGTCTGTGGTGGGCTGAGAGTGAATGACTGCTATGATTAATTAACATCACCATCATCGTTGCACCATGTGACTAGCAGGATGGTAGCAGATAGCTTGATCTTTTATTTCACTCAAAAAGTCCTATGTATGTCATTTGTTAGAGACAGCTAGTGATGTTTTTTTTAAACATAACGGGGGAGAAAGCAGCAGATTTTCTATCCAGCAAATATCATTGTGACTTGATAATCCATGTGAGGTGAATGTTTCAGCTCCTGTGAATGTTATGTAGCTAGATTGGATGTCATTAGCAAAGGCAGGTCAAAAGTATGAACATGGCTGTGCAAAGCTTTGAAAAGGCAATGTTGTAGTGCAAATGAGCTGTGGAGAGGGATAAGGGGAAAACTGAAGGAGGAAGTTCAACATGGAAAAAATCAAACAAAAGGATAATTTTTGAGAAAAAATTTCTCCAAGAGCTCCGGAAAGTAAATTGCTTTATTGGAGAAATACAAATATGATTAAAAAAACAAGTGATAAATGCACAACAATTTCAAAGTCATGAAGGAACATTAATTAATTAAAATTGTGGGCTATTCAAAAACATTTTGTAGGTTACTAACATGTGCATGAGCAAATATACTATATTCTACTAAATCCTTTGGGGCGGCATGGTGGCACAGTGGTTAGCACTGCTGCCTCACAGTGCCAGGGACCCAGGTTCAATTCCCAGCTTGGATCACTGTCTGTGTAGAATTTGCACACTCTCCTAGTGTCTGCGTGGGTTTCCTCCGGGTGCTCTGGTGTCCAGTCCAGCGGGGTAAGTGGATTGGCCATGCTAATTTGCCCCTTAGTGTCAGGGGGATTAATTAGGGTAAATGCATGGGGTTGTGGGGATAGGGCCTGGATGGGATTGTGGTTGGTGCAGACTCGATGGGCCGGATGGCCTCCTTCTGCACTGTCTGATTCTATGATCCTTTCCTTCTCCCCTATATAATCTATGAATGGTATATTTTGTCTGTAACAAGTCACAAGGAACAATACTTTCCCAATACATGGGACAATAATAAATCAATTCAATTCAATCAAACGGCAAAAAGATGTCCCATTTTGAGTAGCGGCAAGAAGCATTTTATCTGGATAACTTGATAAGTAACAGACAGTATACTAAAGAGTATATGGAACTTAAATTGACTGAAAAATTATAGATGGTCGGAAAATGACAGCTGTGCTAAATGAGTTCTTCAAATCGATCTTCCAATATGAAGGCTAAAGACAAATTTCAGATACTGTTGTCTCAACTCAGAATTTATATAGGTCAATAAGACAATGATTATGAATTATGCAGAATGTCCTGACATTCCAGCACTTAATCACTTCATCCAATGCATTCACTTTCCATCAAGTGAGCAGAATTGAAAACTTGAACTTTATACATCATAACACACACTGATCACATATTAATAGGAATTATTCCAAGTTATCTGGAGAGATTTTCAACTCAAATTAGGCAAAGAATGGGCTACAAAACCGGCCCAATTACATCCTTAGATTCATGTCTCGTTTTCACATGACAGGTTTAACATTACCTGCACTAGCTATTTGTGACTCATCCAGTGGGGTGGGCAGGGAGGGATCTAGGAATGGCAGGGATTCAGGCAAGTGTTGGCTTTTAAAGGCACTTTGAACCTCTAAAAAGGGAAGTGTACTTGATGTTGTGTTCCTCAGACTTCAAGCATGTAACATACAGTCAATATGAGTTTCCCAAGGGATACTTGATTTTTGGAACAACGCCTTGGAAGTCTTTGTCGACGAGGGGAATAAAAGGAATCCAGTTAGTTTCAAATATTGATACACCCCAGCAATAAACAGACGTCTGTCAGTTACAAATGTCCCCATTATTTGAGTAACAGTGAGCCACATGGCATTTGTCAAAGGCAGAAAAGAAAGGGGGAAAAAAAATTGAGAAATGTAATTTATTTTACAAAGGTTAAACTGTCTAATCTAGTGAAACAATGCTTGAAATCCACAAAGGTTTGCTAATTGGGTTCATCACATAAAAGCATCTGTTTTTAGTGTGTGATCCCACCCTATATTTTTGCAGCATGGATAGATATCTTAGCAGAGATAACTTAAATACTGCATTATTCATTTTGACTTTAGTTTACTGACAGAGATTATGACCTGATCCCAGAATGATTTAATAAGCAGGAGGAATGCACTTAAACATTCAGAAATGTTCAGTACATATTAAGTTAATTGGGCCCACCCGCAATAATTGACCCAAGTGTTTCTTCAGTGTCAGTTCGTAATATTTAACGCTGTCCTAACGCTGCAATGCAATTTGCAAACTAACATTAATATAACTGGAGCCAATTAGTGCAGCCTCAGGAGACCACTGCAACAGGTCACAGGGAAACATCCTTGTCCCAATCATCGTCAACTGCTTCATCATGCCAGTCTACAGCAGGACCTCGATAACATCCAGCTTGGACTGACAATTAATCGGCTATATTCGTGCAACACAAACGCCAGTTAACAACCATCTCAAACAAGAAAAAGCCTAGACATGACCATCAAGGTTCCCACTATCGACAACTTGGGAGTCACTGCTGACAAGAACTTAACTCGGCCAACCATACCCATATTAACACTGAATATAAGGGTGAAGCTGGATATTCTGGATCAAGTAACTCTCTTCGTAGCATCTTAAATCCTATGCACATAAAAGCCAAGAGCGCAATGAAATAGTTGCCATTTGCCGAGATGGTTCCTGTTATAATAATAGTGTTGAGCCCCCATCTTGAACCACTGCAGTCCATGTGGTGTAGATAGATCTTTGATGTTTATCTCAGGATCAGTTCAATATCTCTTCCATTTGACACTGGTGTACTGTGGCTGCAGTAGGTACCGCCTGGCGGATACACTGCAACCATTTAAATGTTACTTGAATAACACCTTCCTCCCGTGACTGCTAAAACGGAGAAGGATAAGAGCAGAAATTTCATGGGAACAACATTCACCTTCAGATCTTACGCCATTCTCATTTGAACGTATATTGATATTCTTCTTTGTTGCTGAGTCAATACCTGAGAATGCCCTATCCAACGCCATAGTCAAAGAACCAAAAGCACAATGATGCTGGAAGCAGCGTTAACAGGACTAAGCAATCCCACAAACAATGGAACATGTCAAAGTGCTGAATGGTAGTGGATAATTAAACAATTCAGGGAAGAAGATAGCTCAAAGGACATCCCCATCTTCAATGACGATGAAGTGCAGCATCAGTGCAAAAAAACAAGGCTGAAGAATTTGCAATCACCATTAACAAGTCATGCTGAGTTGGTGATCTATGTTGGCTTCTTGTTGAGGTCCTTGTCATCACAGTTGTCAATCTTCAGCCAGTTCAATTCACTCCGCCTGCTAACTAGAAATGGCTGAGGACACTAAATGCAGCAAAGGCTTGCAATCCTGCCAACATGCCAGCTATTGTGCTGGAGACCTTTGCTCCAGGACTAGACGTGCCCTTACCAAGCTTTTCCACTGCAATCACATAACTGACATCCCCTGGCAATGCGGAAACTTGCCAAGTTATGTTGGCCCATGTCTTCCGTGGACTGGCAATCCGAGTCGGACTACCATTCATTCCCACTCCTGGAAATGAAGCAGCTCCTTTCTTGCCTAACCTGTCGGCTCAGGCCGGGTGAGAACAGTGGAATGCAGCAGGTTCCTGAGGCCTTGTGTCGAGGGCAGGAGAGTTGGAGATAGAGCAGCCACACCCAATTTTTTTTACAGCGCAAGCTGTCATAAAGCAGGTAAGTTTAAAGGTCCAACAACTTTGAGGAGCCATGGAGAAGGTAAATTTGAAAGGTAAGTGGGCAGGATTGGAATGAGGGCTTGGGTGGTCAGTGGGATAGGGTAGTGGATCAGGTGGTCAGTGGGGGGTAGCTATCGGGTACTCATTCAGGGCACCGGGGGAGCTGGGGTTAATACAGTGGGGGTCAATGGGACAGTTAGGGTTTCCCATTGGATTTTAGGATAGGCAGGCAAGTCCCGTGGGGGGTTGAGTAGAGGGGTTGGAAATGGTGGAGGGTTCATGGAGAATGGGGTGGATATGTCCTGTGAGGTGTTGGTAGGGCCAGCACTATAGTTAGCCAGAAGTAGAAGTGGTTTTAATTCTAACTTTTTCCAGGTAACTCTTACTGTGAGACAGTCAGAACCATTCAAACCCCATGATTCCTATCATACTTTTGGGTGATTCCCATTGTAGGGCAATTGCCCAATGCAAGTTTAAACTTCCTGGGCAATTGCCATGCAACCCTTATCTGGGGATTACTAGGACTAGGATGGTTTCCCAGCACATCTTTGAGGTTACCGGCTGTATTGTGCACAAAACAGGACAAATCCAATCCAACCAAACATCATCCATCAATCTACTTTCAATCATCAGCAAACTGATGGAAGGTGTTGTTGATTGCGCTGCTAAATAGCAATTGTCAACAACCAACTTACCAATGTTCAGTTCAGGTTCTGCCAGAATCACCCAGCTCCAGATCTCAGTACAGCCTTAGTTTGTAAGTGGACAAAAGAGCTGGATTCCAGAGGTGAGATGACGGTGATTGCCCTTGATTGAATATGGCATCGAGGAACCTTAGAAAAACTGAAGTCAATGGAAATTGGGGAGAAAACATTTCACTGGTTGAAATCATACCAACTGGATTTTTGGTTGTGGTCGTTGAAGGCTAATCATCTGAGCCCCAGAACCTCACTGTACAAGTTCACCAGGGTCGTGTCTTGGCCCCATCATCCCCAGCTGTCAATAAGGTCAGAAGTGAGAATGTTCACTGATGATTGCGCATTGTTCACAACTCCACAGATAAGGAAACAACTCATGTATGCACACAACATGAACAATATTCAGGTAACATTTGTGCCACATATGTGCCAGGCAATGAATTTCTCCAATAAGTGAGAATCTTACCCTCCCTTCTTGACATTCAACAACATTATGATCACTGAATCCTCCATTGTCAATATCCTATTAGTGATAACTGACTAGGCTGGGAATCCAATGACAACCATCTTATCTCCTGACTCCCCAATATCTTTTCATCACCTACGAGGCACAAATTTGGGAATACTTATCCGAATGGATATGGCTCCATCAATACTCAAGAAGCCTGGCACAATACAAGAAAAAGCAGCCCACTTGATTGTAACGCCATTCCCTGCGTCACAGGTACAGCAGATGCTATGTGTACCATCTGCAATAAGTTGTCAAAGCTCCTTGGGCTGGGGAGATGGTAGAGGCTCCCTCTGCATTGCAGTAGTGGGATTCCATGCCTTGGTTTCCTTTGATCTATCTCCATATATATGATGTTGACAGGAGTTGCTTTAGCTTGGTGATGTCAGATGTACTAAGATTTTCAACAGCACCTTCCAAACCCAGGACTTTTACCACCTAGAAGAACAAGTGCAGCTGATGCATGGGAACACAACCATCTGCAGGCTCCCTTCAAAGACACACACCATTCTAATGTGGAACGATATCACTGATTTGAAAGCTTTGTTTGGGAATTGTGAAGTGGGGCTCCAAAAAGATCCACTATGGATCTCCTGTTCTTCATACTGTTCATAACCCTCATGCAGGAAATCTTTCTTCAGATAATATAACATTGGCTTTGAACACCAAACAATATACCCAGGAGAGGAACATAAAGATTGATAGCAATTAACTGGGCCTGGCCCAAACAAAGATGGGCCAGGAAGATGGATGGATTTTATTCTGGATAAACGTGAAGGAATCCAGATTACATCAAACAACAAATGCTTTCCCTTCATGGAAGAACACCACGACTGCATGCATTACCGATCCAAAAAGTTCGGAGAAGTTGACTCAAAGTGGTTAGCACTGCTGCCTCACAGTGCCAGGGACCTGGGTTCAATTCCTGGCTTGGGTCACTGTCTGTGTGGAGTTTGCACATTCTCCCCGTGTCTGCATGGGTTTCCTCTGGGTGCTCCGGTTTCCTTCCACAGTCCGAAAGACATGCTGGTTAGGTGCATTGGCCATGCTAAATTCTCCCTCAGTGTACCCGAACAGGTGCCGGAGTGTGGCGACTAGGGGAATTTCACACGCCATAACTTCAATGCAATGTTAATGTAAGCCTACTTGTGACTAATAAATAAACTTTTAAGCTTGCAGGACAGCTGAAAATACTGGTAGTGCCCAATAGGTTGAAGCATAACAAATCAGCAATGGCTATGTAATAGACAACAGCTTAATCAGAGCTTCAATGGGGTCAGCCTCTAACCATGTGAGGATCAACCCTCAGGTGCCCAAATCTGAAAGTGGTTCAGGTAGTGCCACATCCACAACACCATGATCATGTCTGTTCAATGCCCAACTCGAAAGTCCTCCCTCACATTCCTGACAGACTACTTAATTGACTGGCAGTAGTAAGTCGATCATAATGCAACATATGTACATATTGGGTGCAAGGCGCTCATTGACATCTTGTTACTTATTGCAGTAAATTGAAAATCTGTCATTGCTATTTGAAATATGACTATGGTATATTCAATGTATTCCAGAACTGCTAATTAGAAAATACGAACCAGTTTAAAATTGTTTGGATCGGCTATAATCTGCAGGTTAAAATCAAAGAAAAAAGGTCACAAGTTGGATTTTTCCCCTGAGAATCAACAACCTTAATTAATAAATTGCAGCTGGTAAGTTATTCCCCAAACGCGTCAGGAACGTAAAGCTTGAAAATATCACCTCCCAATAGATTTTTTCCTAAATATTTTGTAATGAAAGACAAAGTTTTACGTTTTTAATAAATGGAGCAAGAAGAAACAGTGTTGCTTCCCTGAATGGATTTTTTCCCTTTCAATTAATACTTAATATCTGTTCATGATGGCTGCCTAATTGAGTTTTATCCATATTTTCACCATGTGAAGGAATGTCAATTTGCCCTCACTAGTGCTTGCAGAAGCATAAATGTTAATTGCAAAGAATATCATTTTTAGATGAATCGATATTCCATCTGGCACCATTTTGTGTTGAAAAGGATTAGTGCACCAAGATGGCATTAAAACTTCGAAAAGCAAGAACAAAAATTCTGAGCCCTATTTGGGAGACAGATATCAGGGTGTTTTTAAAAGGTTTTTAGCACTAACTTTTCTGCCACTGCTGATCTAATTAAACTCCATTTTCAGATCCAGGTAGTTTTAATTTACTATCAGCAGTAAGTTGTTATTGAATAGCAGGAGCCAACAATAACCATCATGAACCACCTCAACGGTGAAGCCTTCATCCCCTCTCTGCAAGTGCGGAAAGTACCATTGCTGGAGCTGTTTTGAAAATTTCACAATTTCACAAAACAATACTTGTACGCTTAGAAAGACATTTTAGTGGGATTTTCCCCAGCTACAACCTTCTGAATGAGTTAAAGGACAAAGAAAACTACTGCACAGGAACAGGCCCTTAGGTCCTCCAAGCCTGCACTGATCATGCTGCCCGACTGAACTAAAACCCCTCACCCTTCCAGGGAACATATCCCTCTATAACCATCCTATTCATGTATTTGTCATGATGCCCCTTAAAAGTCGCTACCGTACCTGCTTCCACTACCTCCCGTGGCAGCGAGTTCCAGGCACCCACCGTGCTCTGTGTAAAAAAACCTGCGTCGTACATTTCCTTTAAACCTTGCTCCTTGCACCTTAAACCTATGCCCCCTAGTAATTGACTCTTCCGCCCTGGGTAAAAGCTTCTGACTATCCACTCTGTCCATGCCCCTCATAATCTTGTAGACTTCTATCAGGTCGCCCCTCAACCTCCGTCGTTCCAATGAGAACAGATTAAGTTTCTCCAACCTCTCCTCATAGCTAATACCCTCCATACCAGGCAACATCCTGGTAAATCTTTTCTGTATCCTCTCCAAAGCCTCCACATCCTTCTGGTAGTGTGACCAGAAACACTGTATTCCAAGTAACTAGCTAAGGTTTTATAAAGGTGCAACATGACTTGCCAATTTTTAAACTCAATGCCCCGGCAGTTCACTGACATCCTGATTCTGCCAGAACACTGTTCATCAATGGTTATTCCCTCCCACCACCTCACCAACTCGATCCCGCTTGACGAGGGGGGAAGCAATGGCTTAGTGGTATGATCGCTGGACTATGGGCGGGATTTTACAGCCTCGCTCATCCCGAAACCGTAAAATCCTGCCCGAGGTCAATATGGTCCACCCCTTGCCCCCTCCGATTCCCGTGGCGGGTGGGATGGTAAATTTCCAGCCTATAAATACAGAAACTCAACCAATGTTCTGGGGACCCGGGTTCGAATCCTGCCACAGCAGATGGTGGAATTTGAATTCAACAAAAATGCTTTGGAATTAAGAATCTACTGATGACTATGAAACCATTGTCGATTGTCGAAAAAAGCCACCTGGTTCACTGATGTCCTTCAGGGAAGGAAATCTGCTGTCCTTACCTGGTCTGGCCTACATGTGACTCAAAGGCCACAGCAACATGGTTGACTCTCAACTGCTCTCTGAAATGGCCCAGCAAGCCACTCAGTTACATCAGCATTCCAAGAAGGCAGTTCATCACCACCATTTCAAGGGCAACTAGGGATGGACAATAAATGCTGGCCAGCCAGCGACACCCATGACCCACGAAAGAATTAAAAACTATATATTCAACCATCTTCCTCACTTAAACAAAGAACAGTACAGCACAGGAACAGGCCCTAAGTCCTTCCAAGCCTGCGCCGATCATGATGCCTGCCTAAACTAAAACCGTATGCACTTACGGAGTCCATATCCTTCCATCCCCATCCTATTCATGTATTTGTCTAGTTGCCCCTTAAATGCCACGATCGTACCTGCTCCCACCACCTCCCTGGGCAGCACGTTCCAAACATTCACCACACTCTCAGTGAAGAAACTCACCTTGCGCATCTCCTCTCAACTTTTCCCCATGCATCTGAAACCTATGTCCCCTAGTACTTGACTTTTCTACCCTAGGAAAGAGCATCTGACTATCCACTCTGTTCATGCCACTCAATCTTGTAAATCTCTATCAGGTCACCCCTCAACCTCTGTCATTCCAGTGAGAATAAACCGAGTTTACTCAATCTCTCCTCATAGCTAATACTCTCCAGACCAGGCAACATCCTGGTAAACCTCTTCTGTACCCTCTCCAAAGCATCCACTTCCTTCTGGTAGTATGGCGACCAGAATTGTACACAATATTCCAAATGTGGCCTAACTAAGGTTCTGTACAGCTGCAGCATGACCTGCAAATTTTTATTCTGTGCCCTGACCGATGAAGGCAAGCATGCCACATGCCTTCTTGACTGCCCTATCCACCTGCGTTGCCACTTTGTGACAATCGTGGTGTGGCACCACTTTCCAGGGTCCATGCCAACATGCCCATTTATTCCACTGATTTTTTCCTCTTTCACCTCTTTCCTGCACATGTCCCACTGATTCCTGATCGAACTCAGAAGGAGTTCAATCCAATCTCATTATTTGTATGACACGTCTCTGCTAGTATAGCTCAGTGTTCTATATATTTTAAATCCAATTTTCAGAATCAAAGTCAAATTATTGCCCTGTCACAACAGTGTTAGCACCTGGCACAAATGCAGCTTTCAACTGGTTTTACACAGCATTAATGCTTTCATTCTTGAAGTGGTGCCTTACTTAATTTAAACAGATTTATCCATAATAATTGTCTGAATTGGTCTCTTTAATTCACTGGCAGTAAATATTTACTCCTGAATGAAACTTCTACTGGAAGGTGTAAGTTGCTGTGCATATCATAGCTATCAAAATTGCTAACACTCCGAAAATAAGGCCATAAATGTGTTAATGTTTAAACACATTTGGGTTAACCCCAAAGTTTGGTGAGTTGTTGAAAATGTTTATAGGTCATTGCCTGATCAAAATTCAGGCATGCTGCTTTTTATAGCTGTTGTGCTTCAAAAGCCAGCAGGTTTGCATACAGGGTCAACAAAGGACACTTCCCAGCACATTTTTAAACAGGTGAAGATTGGAGCAGACAGTTACTGTCACAGTCGAGAACTCTGTGTGAGAAAACAAATAGACCAAAGAAGTTGGAAATGTGGTTGATTGCAAAATACTGTATGGTGCAGCGTTACAGATGTCCAGTCCGCGGTTTGATATAGAATTAATCCATAGTGAGGAAATTGCTTCATTCAGTGGTCCGACTTCCATTACAGGGTCTTCAGCTTTGATTGTCTGTGTAGAAGTCAACTGACTGAAGTGATATTTTGGACATGCCATTAAAAGGAGTTCATTGCATTGTTCTCACATCTTAGTGAAGCCTGTATAAAACCCACAAATTGTTACAGACTGTATGTACTATATTACTTCAACTGTAATACACGTGGAGCAGGGATTGCATGACAGCATGCTGCAATAGGTAGAACTCAAGCATGATACTCTAGGCAGCGCAGTGGCACAGTGGTTAGCACTGCTACCTCACAGCGACAGAGACCTGGGTTCAATTCCTGGCTTGAGTCACTGTCTTTGCCGAGTCTGCACGTTCTCCCTGTGTCTGCGTGGGGTTGCTCCGGTTTCCTCCCACAGTCCGAAAGGTGTGCTGGTTAGGTGCAATGGCTATGCTAAATTCTCCCTCAGTGTACCTGAACAGGTGCCGGATTGTGTTGACTAGAGGATTTTCACAGTAACTTTATTGCAGTGTTAATGTAAATCTACTTGTGACTAATAAATACATTTTTAATTTATGATATTAGGAAGCAACAATGATTTGAAAAAAAACCTATTCTACTTTGTACTTTAACATCTCGTGATATTGCAAGTTAATTAACAAATAATAATTGACTGAGCTGTCAAGCGAAGACAAGATCCATTGAGAAAAGATATTTCCATGCCAGAAACATCAGGTCAGGTTTTACTCTTCACTTAAGTGGAAAATGTACAAGATTCTGAAACTCAATCCTAAAATTTCATTTTAAGGTATTTCCCAATTGTGCTTGATGCACTTTATGTACTAGGAATAAAACATCAGCACCAGAAACCTCCGACCTCCCCTGCGATTGGGATTCTCCTGTGTCGCTGCAGTGAATGGAGTTTTGCCTGAGCATTCTCGCTGGCAGTGGGGCTGTAACAGGTGAGATTGGAGAATCCCGCCCCAGATCTTTTTCATTTGGAAAAATGAATAAACCAGATGAAGAAACTCAAGGCAGAGGTAGATGTTATTTAGATATTGGTGTCAGGAATGCTGCAGCAATCATTATGCATTGAAATTTTACAGGATTTATAAGGTAGCAGAATTTCATGCTATTGTAGGAGGAGAGAACCATAGTGGAATAGGAATAATATCTGTGACTGCCCATGGCTCCTTTACAAATATCGACAATCAAAGCTTTCCTGTTAACCACTGAAGTCCACCGATTGCATTTTGAGGTAAGTTATTGGGATGTACCTTCAAGGGAGATTATTTAATGCCCATCACTTTCCACTGCAAGACAGTATGTGATGTATAATCCCATTTATCCTGTAGGCAGAAGAGAGCAGCATCCTACAGTCCAGATATGCTCTTCATATCCTCCCAGTTACCACTGTATATGTATAATCCTATCTTCAAATAAGGATTGTTCTACAAGTCTTTGTTGTATGGTTAGTATATTTGCACTGACATAACACAATAGGAGCCATGGTACCAGCCAGTGATTTTTGAGGATTAACTGAACAATATACAAGCCTCAACTGGAGTGTGGAACTGAAACACTTTCCAAATACACACAGCATTGAAGGGTGTAAGTGATTCTGCACCACTAAGTATCCTACACACAGTCCATCTGTTTTGGACATTATCCTTGGCTCCAACTAGCAGCACGTGGGCACATTGGTTAACACTGCTGCCTCACAGAGCCAGGGATCCAGGTTCGATTCCCGCCTTGGGTCACTGTCTGTGTGGAGTCTGCACATTCTCCCCGTGTCTGCGTGGGTTTACTCCCACAGTCCGAAAGACGTACTGGTTAGGTATATTGGCCATGATAAATTCTCCCTCAATGTACCCGAACAGGTGCCGGAGTGTGGCGACTAGAGGATTTTCACAGTAACTTCATTGCAGTGTTAATGTGGGCCTACTTGTGACACTAATAAATAAACTTAAACTTAAAACTTAGCAGGCATCGGGTACTGGTAAGATCACTGAAATTTGGGAAGTTGAGTAGTCTAAGTCTAACTGCTGCAAAGATTTGTGCGGAAAAAGCCATTAGGTAGTCAACTTTGGTGTTGAGGGGATGTGGGGGGCGGTGGGGGGGGAGCACTGAAGCACTGGGTAGAATTCTACAAACAGGAACATCCATTATCCCTCCATGCCATCTCTTCAGGAAATTGGTGGGGAGGGTTGTGACTGTGCCAGTAAAGAAGAGTCCATTCAGCAACAGTTCACAATAGCTTGTTGAAGACTGTAAGGAGCTATTTTTCACTATTGAATTTACTTCTTCAGGCCTGGGGTGGGTATTCATGTCAAAAATAGTGCTTCAAGGCCGGAGCCTCTCAAAAGCCCAGGGAGACAGCAACAGCACCACCATTACAATCTCCCAACAGGCTTTGGCCAGTCAAGGAATTGCAAATCAGGGAGCAACAAAATCATAGAATCATAGAAACCCTACAGTGCAGAAAGAGGCCATCTGGCCCATCAAGTCTGCACTGACCACAATCCCAGCCAGGCCCTACCCCCTTATCCCTACACATTTACCCGCTAATCCCTCTAACCTACGCATCTCAGGGCACTAAGGGGCAATTTTAGCATGGCCAATCAACCTAACCCGCACATCTTTAGACTGTGGGAGGAAACCGGAGCACCCGGAGGAAACCCACGCAGACTCGAGGAGAATGTGCAAACTCCACACAGACAGTGACCCAAGCCGGGAATCGAACCCAAGTCCCTGGAGCTGTGAAGCAGCAGTGCTAACCACTGTGCTACCGTGCCACCAGTCCGATCAAGTCCAATCAAGTCCGAGTCAAGTCCGAGTCAAGTCCGAATCAAGTCCAAAAGGGCAGTGGAAGCTTGGACATTTGTTCCTGTCACAGATATTCATACGAGTTGTTCAGAAAGTCACAGGATGGCCACAATATTCTCAACACTCAACTGGAAAACGCAAACATTCTCTTCATGTTTGCTTTGATCGGACAAATGTGTGGAACTCAGACCAGGGTATTTCTGAACTGGATAAACAAGCCATAAAAGGTTAAATTTGCTTTAGGCAATGAGGACTTCCACAGATTAAATACTTCAGGTCATCACTTGAAGATCAGTTCAGAGTGAAGCTCAACTTCATAATGCGTTGTCTTGATTTAATGGGCAGGATTATATGGCCTCGCTCGTCCCAAAACCAGAAAATCCCGCCCGTCGTCAATGGACTTTTCCATACGCCGTCCCTCGCCTGCTCCAATTCTTGTGGCGGGTGGGGCGGTAAAATTGCAGCCAATGTCTTTTAGACAACAAATGAAGGAAACCATTGGTCAATCCGCAAGTTCACGGTACCTGTATAGATGCACCAAAAATCCGTCTTGGACCAAAACATAAGCTAAAGCACGGAAGGACTAGTACAAAGTGGATGCACAAAGCCATATTACTGGTAGACAAAGTCTACAGGCTCTGGCATGACAACCAATGCAGGCAAATCCATTCGAGTGAGCAATGCGAGCAGTGTGGTCTTAAACATACACCTGGAATTGCCCTGCTTTCCATGATGTATGCAAGGCATGTGGAATTAGGGGACACTGGAAGCACCAATGCAGAAAGTAAAGGCCACAGCAGGCAGTTCAACATCACCAGAAGCGACAAGCAGAGGCGAGATACAATATTCCAACCAACCAAGACAGTGTACCAAAACATTGCCAAAACAAGATACACAAAATGACTAGCCAGATGATATGATCAGATGATGAGGATGACTAGAATATCAAAACATGAAGTGAGAAGGCATTCCATCTGGTGAAATTCAAAGAACGCATCGGCACAGTGGTACCATTAGTAGTCTTTGTCCCCATATGATCATATGTCAACAGATGCAGGACCAACTTAAATTAGATACAAAAATAAATATTGGTTTAGGCACAAACATCCTTCCTCTTGATGCACAGAAATGTATATACCCACAGATGTAGCAACCGAGGGCTCAACCAACCACTGCCAAACTTACCTCATACAATGGTTCGGCAATTGTCCTCAAGCTCCATTACACTTGAATGTTGCTGTAACAACTCACCCTGGTCAGCTCAGATATTTTATACAGATGACACCATTGGTCCATTGATTGTAGGTCTGCTAGCATGCAGGAACTTGTCCTTGTCCTTCATAGTATTGTCAAGACAATAGCAAAGACCACAGAAAGCACACTCACAAACCAACAGGAGAAATACAATACAGAATCACTTGCCAACTGGCTACACAGCACAGTTTGAAGTAAGCTATTCTGAACTTACAAACTCAATCTGACTGCAGGAACCACTGTGGAATCACAGTTCAGCAGGCAAGTGCAAACAACGTTTCTCAGGACCACGCCTCGATACCCTCGGGAATACGAGACACCTTAATCGAAGAACAGGGGAGATGTTCCCACATACGGCAGGCAGGTAATGAATTATCCACATCAGAAAAAACAATACTGAATCAATGACATTAGAATCCAATGGAAATGCTGAGCAGTTGCCCAGAACTAAGATCATATCAATGAGTGACAAAAGGTCTGACAGGGCAAAACAAAAGATGCCAAATCAGACCAAAGCACAACCAAAAACTCTTTATAGCCTATTGCTAGTCTGTGACACAACCCAAACATAGCACACCTATTGACATCGGAACGTATCTCAAACCAAGTTAACTGTAGCCAAGTGTGGACAAGCTTCCATTAAGCTTCACAGACTGTTGTTCATTGCTTCATGTAATAATATATTCAAACATGTTGGGTGGAATCGTAATATCCCGCCAAAGGCCAATAAAAATTTCCATTCTGGGAACCTCGCCCACCCGGAATCGGGGCGGGTGAGGTGGTAAGGTTTTGGCCAATGTCATTTTCTTCTGATGTAATGTAAATAGTTTTTAATTCTTTCAGGGTAAAACTTTAATTTAGAAAGAAGGGGGATGTTGCGATGTATCTGTAAACTGTATGTGTCTAAACCCCTGTCCATCACTATCCACCACAACACAGATGATGCATAATCCCATGTACTTTGTAGGTGAAACAGAGCAGCAGTCTTACAGACCCAGGCATATTCCACATTGCCACTCAGTTACTGTTAACTTGGTTTGAGATACGTTCCGATGTCAATAGGTGTGCTATGTTTGGGTTGTGTCACAGACTAGCAATAGGCTATAAAGAGTTTTTGGTTGTGCTTTGGTCTGATTTGGCATCTTTTGTTTTGCCCTGTCAGACCTTTTGGCACGGTAGCACAGTGGTTAGCACTGCTGCTTCACAGCTCCAGGGTCCTGGGTTCGATTCCCGGCTCTGGTCACTGTCTGTGTGGAGTTTGCACATTCTCCTCGTGTCTGCGTGGGTTTCCTCCGGGTGCTCCGGTTTCCTCCCACAGTCCAAAGATGTGCGGGTTAGGTTGATTGGCCAGGTTAAACATTGCCCCTTAGAGTCCTGGGATGCGTGGATTAGCGGGTAAATATGTGGGGGTAGGGCCTGGGTGGGATTGTGGTCGGTGCAGACTCGATGGGCCGAATGGCCTCCTTCTGCACTGTAGGGTTTCTATGATTCTATGATATGCATATGGTCTTATCGTCAAATAAATAACCCACATCATTCTTCTAACATTCTGTTGTATGATTGGTAAGTTCGTGCTGAATAGAAGAACATGATTATTATCATGCCATCAATGTCAATTTCAATTAAAATTCTCTCTTTTTTTTCTGCATCGGCTATTGATCTCTTTTCCATGGTCAAATATTTTTCGTGAAAACTGTTCTTCGGTGTAAAGTTCCAAAAATGCGGACTTCTGCTGTTTTACCCAAGTTCAAGCTCAAAGGTTTTGGCTGACTGCAGAATGTTTCACATATTAAATTGGCTTATTCCCCACATCCTGTCACCCTCTACAGCACCAGCCCCACAAACCCAGCCACCCATCCTCCCCCGCCCCCCACCACACACACACACACACACTTCCTTATGGTGCATGGGCAAAAGTCCAATAGTCCAGAATTCTTGTTGCCACGGTGAATCTAATAAAACTCTGCTGGAAAGTAAACAAAAGTTAAGCTCCTAAAGAGTTAGCTGCTTCTTGTCCAGATTGAAAGTAAATGCTTTGAAGGCAGTCATGAAAACATGAAACGTTTGTACTTTAAGAACCATAGAAATTTAAAACAATTAAAGAGGCTTTTTATCCCTTTGTGCCTGAACTGTCAACATAAAAGCACTCCAATCACCCTCAGTCTGTCCTCTCTGCTTCAAATATTTATCTGCTCTTTCCTTAAGTGACATAATAGCCTCTATCTCAACCACTCCCCGTACATTACAAACACCCTCTGTGTGAAGAAATGTCTAACCTTTCTCTTCGACCTTTTCATGACATTTTGAATTGATGATCCTTCATGACTGTATAATATATGTATGAAATATAGCTGGAAAACTGTTGCAATTTTATTTCCAAAACCAATACCCATGAGAATAAGAAATTGTTACTACATTTATAATTAGGGTTGATGCACAAATAAAAACAATGTACTGAAGGAACCCATCCATTAACAGAAACAGCGAATAAAATTAATTTGATTTTGATATGAACACTCAAAAGAAAATACAACTTCTGCAAAATAATACAGATTCCTTCTTAAATTGTCTTGTGAGGCTATTTGTAGGAGATAGGAAAGTATCATAATTTGAATATAATAATTGCTATTAAGTCTTTTTCCAATTAATCTCACTAATCTGAATAAACTTTTACACTTGCCTATAAAATGTACGAGTTAATTAGGGATGCATGTTTGTGTCTCTAGAATCAGAATATTGCTCCATATATTTTAGAATGTTTCTCACACTCTCACCCAGGAATTTGGATGAAATTCTGAGGCTCAGATCTTTTCTCATGTCTACGAATTTCAAAATAATTCTTGGCTCTGCAAACTTGACCTTTTATAAACAGCGGCCCAGACTGGGAGGTTGGGTTGAAAGTCAGGGCAACCCCTGGAACAAGCGCAGAGGCTGCCGGGTGCAGAGGCTGGCTGGGCAGAAAACTCTGTGATCCAGCAGTTTGGAATGATTAAAATTTTTATGACGCCCTTACCCCTCAAGCCCATCATACACTCCAAAGACCGCATTCATGCCAATCTCTGCCATCCATCCCTGCATGGCCATCATATTCACTATAATCCCGACCAACATCCTCATGGCCCTTCATAGCCCCTATGCCAACTCATGTCACCCCAGCCCACCTACCACCCTTTGCCTCTACCCCCTCCATGGAAACTCACATATTATCAACCACGGGCAAACCTCAAGAACCATGCTGACATAAAATAAATGCATGCGTCTATTGATGACCTCACTATTTAAAATAAAACTCGCATTGATAACAATCCATTCAGTATGTAGAAATTTCTTCAACTAATCTTTTATGCAAACAAACAAGTCTATTTTATAATCACTGTCAATCTCACTTAACAGACATCCTATTGCGATGTTAGTTAGTAAAATCAGTCATTGCAGCACAACTCCTGAAGTGATAACCCTCAGACCTATGGCAACAGACAGAATAAAATATCAAATATCATTTCTTTCAACTCCAGACTTTTTTATAATTTAAAAGCCCTGAAGAGTTAAATCCACTAACATTTTTGACAGTTCCAATGGGTTTATGCACTTTTTACGCACAATCATGCTTACTTGTAACAATGTTAAAGGGTGCTTTACCTATCCCAAAGGGTGTCTTACCTCTCCTAAAGATTGCTTCATCTCTCTCTCTCAATGGTGGCCATGGACTATATCCATGGTACCTTACCCTCCCTGGCTATCCAAATGAATCCTCCAAGTTCAGATCAGCTCTTACTTGGTCTAAACTGCTGCAGATGTTGAATTTCAGATTTGTGGACTACAAAAACCCCACTTCAGTGGAGGCAACTGATAACTTTAATGGCCAACCACCTCTGAATCCCAGCTCAACTCCATTACCACCCCCATGAAAATAGGATGAGCTGTGTTTCTGGGCGGGACTTAGGATGTTTGGGCTCATCTGCCACTTTTGCCAAAACAAAAAGCCTCTGCACCTTGGCACAAATCTGGATTCGAATATTGCAGTGAAGATCACCACTGCCTTTAACCTTTATGTCACAGGGGCTTGTCAGGACATCTCAGAAGACAGACACTCTGGAAGGTTTGTAATACTATGCACTGTACTACATGTACCCAAGTAGAAACAGGGATAAAGATGCAAAGCAATCTCATAGCTCAGTCATTCAATGAGTTTTGCAATTGGAAATTGTTTCCTTTTAGACATATTAAAGATATTAAAACTGTTACTTATCACCTGCATTTAATTTTGTTGCACATTGCAAAAGTTTTTTTGGACAGCTGGGCCAATTGTTGAATGCAATTAGTAATCCGGGCAAAAATTACTTTCGCTCTTTTCCTTTTGCTCACCTTCCAGCTTTCGCCAAATTGAACAGCTCAACCTGGCGGTATTTTAGAACGTATCTGAAAAAATACATTAAAAGATTCCTTTATATAATTAAGAATGTTAATATGGTGCGGGGTTCATTAATTAATGCAACATAAAATGTGTTTATTGCTAATAATATACATTATTTTCAGTATCTAATCTAAATCTGCAGCAAATTAAAAGCATATGCATACATTTTGAAAGGTGCCTAACAATGCCCTTGTGCCAAGAAACAATTTAATTTTCAGAGTCTCCTCGAAAGCCCATTAACATGTCCAAGCAACTGAAACTCACCATGATAATGAGTTCGACCTGGGGTCATGGTCAGATTTTGTGAATGGGCCAGTTTCTAGTGCAAAGGTTTGTAAACTAACACAAACAATCGTGGAAACTCCATTCACACTGGATGTAATTTCTCAAATTTCCTTGATCCTTGTGCTGATTTGGCCATTTTTCACCAAATCGTCCTGAAAAAATACACACTACCGATCAGAATCACTTGGCTGTGAAGATTTTGTCTGCAATAAAAGGTTTTTAAAAAATTTATTTATCCAATTCAATCAAATCAAATCCAGTTCAGAGTCTCAACAAGTTGAGACATTCCCGATCCAAGCTGACAAGACAGGGCTCTCACCTCCTGTCTTGGGCTTGATCTACATGAGCCAAGCTGATTGGAGTAGGCATAGCTCCTCCTCCAAGGCTTGATCTCATTTGCACCTTAGCCAAAAGGCCGAGATGCCGCTTTTAAAAATTGCTTCAAATGAAGCTAAAATGTAACTTAATGACTTCAACTAAGCACAGCATGTCGATACTACACTTGATCTTAGCCAAAAGGCCGAGAAGTGATAAAAAGGTATGTAAGAATTGAATATAACTTGTTGTATGTAAAACGTATACCTATCTTATGTCATATGCATTATATGGGTGCTTCAACATTTTGGTGTTCATTGCAAATGTGGCCTTGTACTATATTTACCCAATTCAAAGATTAGTATTGATGAGTTGCTATGTAACTGAAGGGCACAGCTTCAGCAGTTATGCAAGGGCAACTACTTTGGTCTCTGATTTACCATAGTGGAGTTATATCAGTGCAGGGTGTTTGGTGGTGTAGTCACTTGAAGAATTGTAGTAAAATATATCAGATAAGCTTCAAGTAGTGTCACCAGCAACTTCTAATGTCAATTCATCTCCAGTTCAAGCAATTCCCTAAAGCAATATTTTCCGTCAACCTTTTTCAATTTTCCTTACACAAAGTTACACTCAGATTGCTTGTTTGTCCGAGTAGGATTTAAAAAACATGAGGCTGTGATTGAGAGGAGGAATCAATTACTTCCTGGACAGTGGGTAAGTTTTAAGATAAATATTTGGTCATACAAAAACTCCAATGTCACCTGTTCACTCAGAACTGCTCAATGAAAGTCACAAGAAACTTCGATTGTTCTAAATTAATATGCCAGCTCCAGTAAATATGTTGTTATATCGGCATCAGAAAGGTCCTTTGAATCACTTAATATCACATCCCTAAATGTTGCTCAATACAGGGATAAGCAAACTTTTCCATTCGTATGATGAAAATTAAAACAAATTAAACAGTGAATGTCCCTGATATTGCAACATAGTAAACCACTGTTGTATGTACATTGCGCTGTGCAATTTGCAATTGCCCCACGATTTTCATGCAATGAGTTGCAACCACATTTTCTCCAATATGAAGAATAAGAACTGGCCTAAAGAGCTGCTATAATTTCCTGTTTCGTTCATCTGCTTATCCATCAGAATAGGAGCTGGCATAAATCCCATGTAAAACAGATGCACTCTGCTGGGCTGCCTGGAAATTAAAGAGTGCAGCCCTTAATAAAACAGTTCCATCTGAAGACTGGAGCAGGCTGGGGAAGCAGCAGGGAAACGAGGACCAGTGCCTTACTCCCTCTGATGACTGCAAGCTAGCTTGACTACAAGCCATGTGCATATTTTTGCGGCGCTTTTCAGAACCCAAAAGGCAAAACCACTAAAACGTGGAAACGAAGGGTAGCGGTAAAACCTGTCTGAACCAGTCTTGTGTACCTTAAAAATGGAACTCTATTATTACTAGTGTCAGAATTACTGATTTTTGCTGGGATTTGAACATTTTGTTTCTCCCTTCTTGTCACAGAATCAACTGATATAGGAAGCCAAATAATGGAACCAGTTAATAGCACACGGGCAGATAAACCAATTAATAGCGTCTGAAGTGTAAGTTCCACCCCTCACCCCACCCTCAACAAAGTTAAACTCAGGAGATACAAATTGGAAATGGACACAGGCAAGATTTTCAGTGTACAGCCAGGGATCCAACACTTGGATGAATTCTGTGTTCCTGCCATGTACCCAAGCTATATTGCTCATGCACTGTGATTTAAAAAAATATATAAATAGCTTAATTGGCCAGAAGGTGTTGTGTATTGCAATGAGAAAGGATTAACATGTGGACTCTCAGCAGGCAATCATTACCAAACTAACGTTATTTACACCACCCCAACAGAAAGGACAGCAGAGAGGGCAATGAACAAAATGCTCAACTTTGCAATATACTTACTCTCCCTCCCCATTTAAAAAAAGATGGTACCCAACTATAATTTCTCAAAATACAGCATGACTAAATCAATATCAACAATACCTGCACCTTAACAGTCTGAGCTGCTCATCTCAGAATACAATATGAAACCACTGACTCCGTCAACACCTCGTGCTGCCTCAGAAAAGCAGCCAACATAATCAAGAACTCCACGCAACCTGGACATACTCTCTTTTCACCTTGTCTCATTGAGAAAAAGATGCAAAAGTCTGAGGTCACGTACCAACCGACTCAAGTACAGCTTCTTCCCTGCTGCCATCAGACTTTTGAATGGACCCATTATAATTTAAGTTGATCTTTCTCTTCTCCCTATCTGTAACTGTGACACTATATTCTGCACCCTCTCCTTTCCTTCTCCCCATCTACTCGATGAATGGTATGCTTTGTCGGTATACCGTGCAAGAAACAATACTTTTCATTGTATCCCAATAGATGTGACAATAATAAATCATATCAAAGACTAAACCAACTTCAGCAATACCTGCATTTTAACAGTTTGAGTTACTGATTTGCTTCGATTGTGATCACAATCAAAACATTGACTGAAATTTTCTGAGTAATTTGCATGTAAAAAGAACAATTGTTCTTCCTTAACATCAGTATGAGTTCAACAAAATCATTATTTAACATGAGATAACCCAAAGAAAATACTTATTTCCTCTTTTTTGTCCTACATGCTCTCACTGAACCTATCCGGCTTATTTTCTCTTTCTGTCCGGGTATTTTTCTTCCGTTTTGATGAGCTTGACTCTGCTTTCGCAACATCTCTGATTGTGTCAAACTGGAACTTTGACTGGCAACTCCACTTAAAGGTTGGGACTGTCATCAAAAACTTTGGGTGGGATTTTCTGGCCACGCCTACCCCAAGACAGGAAAATCCCACCCAAGGTCAATGGACCTTTGCATGGTCCTGTCACGCCTGCTATGATTCCCATGGCAGGTGGAATGGGAAACTTCCGCCCTCCGAGTCACTTAGCTGGACTGGTGCATTCTGTGATACTGGGAAACTTTCAATTTCTTTGTGATTTTCCCTTTGAGGAAGAGGAATTTGGGTCAAAGGAGGTTTCTCCTGCCCTTCCATTGTCAGATTTCCTCTTTCAAGCAAATGGCCCGCATCATACTAGCAGAGTCCCTTTCCAATCTTCACTATCTCTGTGAATGCATCTAGTTTCTTCCCCAGTCCAAGCACATACTTCTTCTGATCACCTCTTTTTTTTCCCCACAATGACCTTCTGACAAGCACTGAACTCTATGCTTCACGCCTGGTGTATTGTCACGCATCTTCCCTTTTTTCTCTTTTTCTTACTTTCCTATTGATGACAGGCTAAACAAACTAAACCTTACCCTAAGAACCTGTTTTTAAAGACTAACTTGTCAGGTGAAAAATCTGTTGTGGATTGGTGGGGTTATTTTGTAAGAGAACAGAAAATTGTCTAGCCTGTGTTGAAATGAAACATAGAAACTGCTGCCTGCTTGTCACTTAGCAAATACCTCTTCATAATCTGTACACGTCTTTCTTGATGCTGAGAAATATGGTGACACTCGGGTGGGCTTGACTCTATTGTTACTCAGAAACATTTGAAACTCTCCTAATGAAAACTATGGATTATTATCTGACACCGACACCTCTGGAAACCTGTAAATTGCAAACCAACTTCTCAAAACGTCAGTAGCTTTGTTACTCGTGGTATTGGGCATGGACTCAACACTTATCCATTTGCTATAGCAATCAATCAAAACAAGGTACTCATTCCCTTCTGCTTCAAAGAAAAATCAACATGTTCTCATTCCCATGGCTTTCTTGTGTTTAACCACATATACATAGAATCCCTCCAGTGCCAAAGAGGCTATTCTGCCCACCTAGTCTGCACTGTCTCTCTGACAGAGCATCTTACCCAGGTCCTCTCCCCCATCCTATCCCCGTAACCCCACACATTTCCCATGGCTTATCCATCTAACCTGCACCAAGGGGCAATTTAGCATGGCCTATCCACCTAACCTGCACATGTGCTTTCTTCGCTCTTCCTGAATGATAGGCGTACTCTTACTGATCTCAACCGAAAAAAAAAGCTCAGCCCAGTTTAGCCATACTTTCATAAACAAATTTCTTCCCATCAGGGAGAATTTGTTCTCTCCCACTATTACCAGGATCCTGAGTTGTCCCTTGGGTCAGGAATTTTCAAAGCCAACTTGTCCCAGACCCTGTGATTCTTTGAAAATTCTGGCCAAAATGTCATTTGCGCCATTTAGGTGGCATAAGCATCGGCCAGAATGTTCTGGCCATTCTTGGTAGCAGGATTTTCCAGTCCCGCCGACGGTGAAACCCCGCTGTGCGTTTTCTGGCGGCAGGAGGTGCATAGAACGGGAAGTCCCCTTCACAGCCGGGGAATGGCAGGCCGCATATACCGCCATGAAACACACCATGCAGGACATGAAAGTTCCGACACATTGAGTGCCAGCCATTCATGACACAAGTCCCAGCCACTTCCTCAAATATGTGCATAGAATCCTACAGTGCAGAAGGAGGCCATTCAGCCCATCGAGTCTGCACCCACCACAATCTCACCCAGGCCCCATCCCCATAACCCCATGCATTTACCCTAGCTGTGCATGATGTACACAAGTGAACTTTGTGCACACAAGAACACAATCTTCAGGATTTTGAATGAGTTATATGTTTAATTTGTTGAGACCATGTTAGAGAAGTCAACCCTTGAGCTGATACTTTCCATGGCACTAGATTGTAGTACTATTTTTTACACAGAGAGTAGTGGGTTCCTGGAACTCGTTGCCGGGGGAGGTAGTGGAAGCAGATGTGGTAGTGACTTTTAAGGGGCGTCTTGACAAATACATGAATAGGATGCGCATAGAGGGATATGGTCCCCGGAAGGGTAGGGGGTTTTAGTTCAGTCGGGCAGCATGGTCGGTGCAGGCTTGGAGGGCCAAAGGGCCTTTTCCTGTGCTGTAATTTTCTTTGTACTGACTGTAACCCATTACTACAGTGGAAGAAAATGATTTTAATAAACAGGATAAGTTAGATGTTGAGTCGGTTAATGTTCCTCACTTCCTGATTCAGTTTGAAATACAAACCAGAGAGGTCAATGCCCCTGAGTCCAGAGACAATATTAAGAGTTTTGTTAAATTCAAGTCACGGCTGCTTTCGTCCTTAGATTATCAATTTCTTCTCATCATCTCTGTCATTCTGCGTATTTCTTTACACAAGTTTGATGTTCGGCTGCAGTATGGCTAATCGAATATTGTCCTGTACATTTTAAATGCAATCTACATTTCAATGACAGATTTTGAAGTGCTAGAATTTTGAGACTGAGTTTCAGGACCAGAAATCCAAAGAAATTCTGCTGTTTTTGGAACATAGTATTATAGTTCTAGGAAGAGAAAATGTCATTTGTTTATCGTGCCTGTGCTGTCCAGAGTCCATATATGCTAATTTTATCTCAGAATTATACCCTGGCAACTCATCACCACATTTGCCTTGTAATTTAAGGAGCACTTTAGCTGCAATTTTAACTTGAATCAGGGGTCCAGAAGAGGGGAGGAGGGATCGACAAAAACAGTCCCAATATTGGCTTGTAAAATCTAAGACCCCAGTTTCATAGGCTTGCCAATGGCGAGCAATCCAACTCCAAAAAGGCAAGAGGTGATAGGTGGCTGGTGAGTGTGGGGAGGCGATGGCCGAGTGGTATTATTGCTAGAATATTAATTCAAAAACTCAGCTAATGTTCTGGTGATCCAGCTTTGAATCCTGCCATGGCAGATGGTGGAATTTGAAATCAATAAAAAATGTCTGGAATTAAGAATCTACTGATGACCATGAAACCATTGTCAATTGTCGGAAAAACCCATCTGGTTCACTAATGTCCTTTAGGGAAGGAAATTTGCTGTCCTTACCTGGTTTGGCCGACATGTGACTCCAGAGTCGCAGCAATGTGGTTGACTATCAACTACCCTCGAGCAACTAGGGATGGGCAATAAATGCTGGTCAGCTAGCGATGCCCATGTCACATGAATGAATATAAAACAAGGAGTGACAGGTGGTTACTGTATGGCACCAACAGAAGATTTTCTGGTAGCAAGGTAAGTGTTGGAGAGGGTGTTCTAGATGGTTCTCACAGGAGGGAAAGTGGATGGGGGGGTGGGGGGAGCATGGCAAAGGGGAAACCAAAACTTCCCCAGAGAATCACAAGAAAATATCATTAAATAGCCTCTTCTGGTTCAGATCCACTTTTGCTCATCCTCACTTGGTGGAATGCTGCAAATAATTCCCTGCTCAGGACACATTTTGGTCTTCAAAAGAAAAATCTGAGCACCTTAAAACCTGTTCAGAAGGGTAGTTTAAAATTGAAGGCCACGAAATCGATGTTGGTTGTCGGTAGATAAGTCATCGGAACCAGTATTCATTTCCCACCCTGGTTTCCCCTGGTAATGAGGATTAACATCATCCCTCATGTTCCTGCTAATTTATAATAGATTTCCTTTCAAAGTTAAAAATGGATGCACCTTACATGGCTATGCTCAACATTTCCCAACAACCAGAGCAAATCTTTTCAGATTCCAAGTCAAATTCAACAGAGTAGCACAGTGAGCTTCACACGTAGCTCCTTGTCCAGAACTATCGCAACAGCTAACTAATTAAAATAAACAATTCCAAGATTAAAATTTGAAGTATTAGGAATAGCATTGCCTAATTTATGTATCCCTCAGCATTATTAACCAGCTCTATCTGTTAATACATACAGTTTGTACACATTTTTCATCATACATGCAATTTATTGGCCAAATTTTATACTCAAATCAGTAGCTAATCATTCTTGAAAGGCACACGTCTTATCAATCTATAGAAAGCCCCTAGGATAGATGAACCTCCAATGAGGAGGTACAAGGAAATTTGAAAACAGCTACTCAAGCATGAGCAGTTAACTAAATCTAGCAAAGAAAATATTCCTTCAAAATCTACTTATTAGATTTTCTTGCCACCATCTTCGGTTCCCTGAGCGGCAGACTTTGTCAAAAATTAGATTTGTAACATAACTTGCCTATAACAAGCACCGGCTTTGTGTTTGAAATGCCAGTGACAACATTTTCTCTACGTTACATTACCTTCCTTTGCAAATCCAATTCATTTAAACTTGCTACCTAGGTAATCCTTTGATAACATGGAAAACATGAAAGCAAAATATTTCAGTTCATTACTTTAGCTACTGGAATTATCATAAGCCTTTCTCGTGCTTACAAAAAGCAGCAGCACATCACAATAGCAGGTCTTACAAGTGAATCTCATTGTGAGTATGGTCAGAAAACTGGTGGTTGTAGATTTGGTGCCCATTATATACCATGTCCTATATTCCTTTCTCTGGAAGAGAAAATTATGATGGGTGTATAATGAACATCTTGGCCAGTTTATCATTCGGCCCAAAAGTGAAAATTATCTCCCTGATTCAGGCATCATCATTAACAATAGATAAATGAATGAATAAACAATATAACACACATTTTAAATAGAAAGGATTTTACCTAGCTTTACAAAAATGTTTTTTCAATCTCTATACCAAATTGCTATGTGTTTGACTTAACAACTGAAAACATAATGGCCGGAATTCTCCATCCTTGCATGCCCCGCTACCGCCGCCAGTGAGAATGGAGAATTTGGTGCTCAGCCAAATCTCTGTTTACAGCAGTGGACCCAGATAATCCCAGCCGCGGGCGAGGTCGGAGATGATTCTTGGCAGGAAACTTGCTTTTTATTCATTCGTGGGACATGGGCGTCACTGGCTGGCCAGCATTTATTGCCCATTCCTAGTTACCCTAGGGAGGGCAGGGTGAGAGGCAACCACATTGTTGAGTCACATGTAGGCCAGACCAGGAAAGGCCGGCAGATTTCCTGCCGTAAAGGACATTTGTGAACTAGATGGGTTTTTCCCACAATTGACAATGGTTTCATGGTCATCAGTGGATTCCTAATTCCAGATGTTCTTTTATTGAATTCAAATTCCATCATCTGCCGTGGCGGGATTCGAACCCGGGTCCCAGGACATTAGTTGAGTTTCTGGATTAATAGTCTGGCGGCAATGCCACTAGGACATTGCCTCCCCTAAATCTAATTTGAGCTGAATTTGAAGGTAGGGAGGGGGGCATTTAATCAGGTGAGAGTGTGCTGGGTAGGGCCGCGCTACCTTCCCGTCTGTTCCCTGATTCATTCCTGGGTGGGAAGGCTCATGGATTGCCTTTCTGATCTGCTGCCAATTGCCCACTTAATGGCCTCATTCCGCCACCACAGATATTCAACCAGTGGCTGAAGGGGCAAGCACCATGCGGAAAGCCTGAAATGCAAACCCTGCTGCGTATAATCGCTGATTCCCTGGGAGAGGGAGGGTTAGCATTGCCTGCTCAAAGGCACTCAATGTCAGATCAAGAGACCCAGCATTGGGATGGGGTGATCCGCTGAGGTCTTTGCTTTTATGGAAAGCCACTACTGGACGCTTAAGTGCTTAGTTGGCACTTACTTGGGTGGGCCTTCCCCAAAGCCGGTAACGTGGAGTTCACACCATTTCTTCAGAGGCGGGTGAGGCTCTTGTTACCTGGATTAAATGTTGCCTTATATTCTTCAGCAATATTACTGCTCTGATATGGTTCTTGAAGTTTTAATAATAAATTCACTCTCATTCAGATAATGCAAATCACTGGAAGTATTACCAAGACGTCTTAGGTTTGAATAGCTGAGAACTCAGTTGAAAGGGGAGCTGCTAGTCACACAACTGATATAATTTAAACCCAAAACAGTGTTCTGTGACTTATGTGGCTTGGTTTCTCTCTTTCAGTCTGGAACTTCAACAACCATCAATCGAATCTCACAACATTTGTATTGATTTTGCGACAGATTTGGTATTTAACTGAAGTTGGCTCTTAAAGAACTTGGACTGGAGTTTCTGTTAGCTTGCCTCTGTTTCTTTCAGCACAATTCATCTGAACTAGGTCAAACCAATGAACAAAAGTTGAGGACTTTCAAGTCCACTTTGGCTTGTTTCTGCAAACGATGATTATTTGCAGATCTTTGAGGAGAATTTTTAAATTAAACTTTATTTTTTAGATGCCTGGTCATTAATAAGTGTGCTTAAGAATGTAATATCTCAAACTACAGTAAGAAGTCTCACAACACCAGGTTAAAGTCCAACAGGGTTTATTTGGAATCATGAGCTTTCGGAGCACTGCTCCTTCATCAGGTGAGTGGACCTTGTTAACTGGATTAAATATGGCAAATTTACTACTCTGATATGATTTTTGAAGTTTTAAAAATAAATTCACTCTCATTCAAATAATGCAATTCATTCGAAGTGTTACCAGGAATTTTTAGATTTGGATAGTTGACAACTCAGTTCAAAGGATACCGCTCACCTGATGAAGGAGCAGCGCTCCAAAAGCTCATGATTCCAAATAAACCTGTTGGACTTTAACATCGCGTTTTTACTGTGCCCACCCCAGTCCATCTCCAGATTAAGAATCTACGGTAGACCAATGTGATTAAAAGTCATTTTCAGTGATTCAGGATTAGTGATGGACTGGACACTCTGACTAAACAGTGATAAAGACATTTTCAACTGTGCCAATTTAATTGCGCTATGTTACCACTCTGATATAGAAGAATATTTTAAAGTAATTAAAAACAAAATGGTCCAAAGGCTGCCCAATCATATGGAAGGTTTTACATCCAATGATATGTCTATGAGTTTGATCAAAAACTTGACAAAAAGAAGAATACGTCTGAAAACAAGTGTAATTTTGGACACAACATTTAAAAATGTATTCTTTCACAGGGTATGAGCATCACTGGCTAGGCCAGCATTTATTGCCCCTGCTCTTGAGAAAATAGTCATGAGCTGGCTTCTTGAACCACTGCAGTCCATGTGGTGTAGGTACATCCACAGTGCAGTTACGGAGGGTGTTCTAGGATTTTGATCCAGCAACAGTGAAGGAACGACAATATATTTCCAAGTCAGGGTGGTGTGTGTTTAATTGGAGGGGAATCTGGTGGTGTCCCCATGCATCTGCTGCTCTTGTCCTTCGATCAATTAGTGCATCCAAAGTGGAAACTCTTGGTCCGTATGTATTATTCATGCATTTAAATGTATGACTGTCAAATCAAACCAGAATACAAATAATACATTTTGTCACAAGAGGTTCAGAATAAAAAGTCCTGAATTCAAGCAGAATCTGGTACAATGATCTTGCAGAGATATCTGGCAAAGGAAAGGTGCCCGTTTGTTTAACCTTTTAAACGTTATGTATTCCTTGGCATTCTCTATAAAATCCCACAACCTAAAGAGATCATTGGTGTAATGTTAAAGAGCCACTCCCTTTATATAAGCAATTATTAGTGCATAAACATGGGACATGAGGGGAATAACATTATTTATTTGCCTGCAGTGCATAAGGACAATACAATCGATTCATGTTCCTAGATCCAATAAAAAGGTTATTGACTTCACAGGCTCTGGAGTGATCCTTTACAAGCAGATTTTCATATCCATTCAGTTATGCACCCTCCCTACCCATGAATTCTGAATCAACAAACGGACTCAATGAACTGCTACAATTACATCTAATCATGAAATAACTGTGATGACAGTTAAACTAAGGCTAAGTTAGTGAAGGTAGGAACGGACTGTGGTGAACCATAGTTGGTTACCACTGAGTACCGAACCATAGATGGTCAGCACTATGGGTATTTATAGATATGTTACTGTTGTCACTGTTGGGGTTAGGGTTGGGCTGTTCTACCTGTTGATATTGTTCTGTGGTACACTCCAGTTGGCTCCGCCTACCTGGAGAAGTATAAAGGTCACTGCACTGCCTGGTGACCCTTTAGTCTGGGATTGTATTGTATATAGTGTGCTCCATTCTTGTTAGTAATAAAAGCCTTTATTTCCCGGGTACAATCTAGCCTCCCGAGTGATTTAATCGCGCATCAATTTTATTACTAACAAAAGTTTGGTAAAAAAAAACCATGGAGCAAATGTTGAAACCCGATCGGCTTACTTTAGATCCACGTGCGGCAGGAGCGTCGAACACTTACGACCATTGGTTAAAGTGTTTTCAAGACTACATCGATGCCTCAACAGCCATTCAAAACGACGCCGATAGAGTGCGGGTCCTCCACGCGAGGGTAAGCGACACCGTATACTCATCAATCCGTGATGCCCAAGACTACAAAGGGGCCATCGAACTACTTAAGAAACTGTACAACAAACCGCCAAACGAGATCCATGCTCGACACCTTCTAGCCACTCGACGGCGGCAGCCCGGCGAAACGACAGGACAGTACCTGCGCGAACTTCAAAAGCTAGCCAGAGCCTGCAACTGCAAGCCAGTGTCGGCGGCCCAGTATACGAATGACTTGTTCCGAGATGCGTTCGTGGTGGGAATCGGCTCATCGTATATTCACCTTCGGCTGCTAGAGCAAGGTAACCTAGACCTCGCTAAGACGGTAGAATTGGCTGACACAATGGAAACGGCCTCCAGAAGTCTAGAAACGTACCCCACCGACCACGTGGGAACATCGTGGCAAGTACAGCCACCGACTCAACTTTACCCAGCGGCTCCGAAAAACTGCACGATTGTGCTTTCAACCTCGGACCCGACGACGGCGGCAGCTCCAGGAAGCCCGCGGTGTTACTTCTGTGGATTGGCGAAACACCCTCGGCAGCGATGTCCAGCTAGAACGGTATTTTGCTCCGCGTGTGGAAAGAAAGGGCATTATGCCAAAGTCTGCAGGACCAAACCACCCTCCAAGCATAGCAGCGCGGCGTGTGATTCTCCAGGGCCTGTCTCCTTGTCTCCAGCTTCTTCGAGGTCTTCCACCACGTGCGATTCCAGAGCGCCGCCATTCCTGACGACGAAGACGCAAGACATGTGCGACCTGCAGGGGCCGCCACTTTTAGCGCCACCGACCACGTGCGATCCATGGGCGCAGCCATTTTGGTCGGCACCGACCGCAGACGACCAGCAGGGGTCATCATCATCAACCATCTCAGCTGCCTGCAATGGCACCCAAGACCCAACGGTGGCGTCAATCATCCTGGACCAGGCCAAGCCTCACAGACTCGACAAGTCCATGATGGGCATAGAGGTAAATGGACGCCAAATTCATTGTTTGTTTGACAGTGGGAGCACGGAGAGTTTCATTCACCCTGACACCGTGAAAGGGTGCGGTCTCCGAGTACGGACTGTCAGACAGACAATTTCGATGGCGTCGAGGTCCCGGTCTGTTACCGTGCTAGGGAGCTGCGTGGTCAACCTAACGGTGCGGGGCACAGTTTACGAGAACTTCAGGCTCCCCCTGTTACCACACCTTTGCACTCCAATACTCCTGGGACTAGACTTTATGGTCCACCTGAGGAGTGTAACCCTGCAGTACGATGGGCCACTCCCTCCACTTTCAGTGGGAGTACAGCAGCCTCCAAATTGCCCAGCGCGCTCCACGTGTAGCTTCTCGACACTCAGAATCACCCCACCATCCTTATTCGAGAATCTCGTGCCAGGCTGCAAGCCCATCGCAACCAAGAGCAGGCGTTACAGCGCTGAGGATCGGATCTTTATTCAATCTGAAGTTCAGCGGCTCCTCAGGGAAGGGATCATTCAACCTAGCACTAGTCCATGGAGAGCGCAAGTCGTGGTGCTTAAAACTGGAAACAAACCCCGGATGGTCATAGACTATAGTCAGACCATTAATAGATACACGCAACTGGATGCGTATCCTCTCCCGCGCATATCTGACATGGTCAACCAGATTGCGCAGTACCGGGTGTTCTCCACCATTGACTTGAAGTCAGCTTACCACCAGCTCCCCATTCGCCCAGAGGATCGAAAATACACGGCCTTTGAGGCGGATGGTCATCTTTACCACTTTTTAAGGGTTCCCTTTGGCGTCACGAATGGGGTCTCGGTCTTCCAGCGTGCAATGGACTGAATGGTGGACCAGAACGGGCTGCGGGCTACCTTCCCGTACCTGAATAACGTCACTATCTGCGGCCATGACCAGCAGGACCACGATGCCAACCTCCTTAGATTTTTACGCACTGCGTCTCGCCTGAATCTGACCTACAACAGGGAGAAGTGCGTATTTAGCAAGCGCCGCCTAGCAATTCTCGGATACGTGGTGGAAAACGGGGTCCTTGGCCCTGATCCAGACCATATGCGTCCCCTCCTTGAACTTCCCCTGCCCACTAGTATCAAAGCACTGAGAAGATGCTTAGGTTTCTTCTCATACTATGCACAGTGGGTTCCCAATTATGCGGACAAAGCCCGTCCGCTCATCAAGTCTACCTCTTTTCCCCGAGCAGCAGAGGCTCACTTAGCCTTTGAAGGGATAAAAGCCGACATCGCGAAAGCCACGATGCACGCTGTTGATGAGTCCATCCCCTTTCAGGTGGAGAGTGATGCATCTGATTTCGCCCTGGCCGCCACACTTAACCAGGCGGACAGGCCCGTCGCCTTTTTCTCTCGCACCCTCCAAGGCCCTGAAATTCGGCAGTCCGCGGTGGAAAAAGAGGCCCAGGCCATTGTGGAGGCCATTCGGCATTGGCGCCATTACTTGGCGGGAAAACGATTCACCCTGCTCACGGACCAGCGGTCCGTGGCGTTCATGTTCAACAACACGTTACGCGGTAGGATCAAAAGTGATAAAATCTTGAGGTGGAGAATCGAACTCTCCACCTACAACTATGATATCATGTACCGTCCAGGGAAGCTCAATGAGCCCTCAGACGCCCTGTCGCGTGGAACATGTGCAAGTGTGCAGGAGGATCGATTACAGGCCCTCCACAATGATCTCTGCCATCCGGGGATCACTCGGCTCTTCCATTTCGTAAAGGCCCGGAATCTACCCTACTCAGTGGATGATGTCAGGTCCATAACCCAAAGCTGCCAGGTATGTGCTGAATGCAAACCGCACTTCTACCGACCTGACAGGGCACACCTCATTAAGGCCACTCGCCCTTTTGAAAGACTGAGTGTGGACTTCAAGGGCCGCCTTCCCTCGACAGATCGGAACGTGTACTTCCTCAACGTGATTGACGAGTACTCACGATTCCCTTTTACCATTCCCTGTTCAGATATGACCGCTGCCACGGTTATCAAAGCATTACGGGATCTTTTCACCCTGTTCGGTTACCCCAGCTATATCCACAGTGATAGGGGCTCGTCATTTATGAGTGACGACTTGAGGCAATACCTGCTCTCAAAAGGGATTGCCTCAAGTAGAACTACGAGTTATAACCCGAGGGGTAACGGACAGGTTGAACAAGAAAATGCTACAGTCTGGAAGGCTGTTTTACTGGCGTTGAGGTCGAAAGGTCTTCCAGTCTCCCGTTGGCAAGAGGTACTCTCTGATGCGCTCCATTCCATCCGCTCCCTCCTGTGTACGGCAACCAACGCTACTCCACATGAGAGGATGTTTTCCTTCCCTAGGAAGTCTTCCTCTGGGACCTCATTACCATCTTGGTTGATGTACTCAGGACCTGTCCTCCTGCGGCGGCATGTTAGGACCCAAAAGTCCGACCCTTTGGTTGAACAGGTCCATCTCCTCCACGCCAACCCTCAATATGCCTATGTGGCATATCCTGACGGGCGAGAGGACACGGTCTCTATTAGAGATCTGGCGCCTGCAGGGGACTTGGAAACCCCAGTCGCTCCCACACCCCTAGTTAGGGACCCCTTGACCTTTATCTCCCCTCCTGACACGGCGCGGGCAGTATCGGGACCACCACTTAATCCTCTTACTCCCGTGTACAGCTTGCCTGAGTCCAGGAGATTGTCGCCACCTCGAGGCGTGCTCGAGTCCAGTAGATTGTCGCCACCTTGTAGTCCACCCGTCCATGAGGAACTGGAGGAGTCACTGGACACCGCCTTGGAGAGAAGGTCACCACGGTCACCAGAACCGGCGTTACCGCCAGTGTTGAGGAGGTCGCAGAGACGGTGCGGTCCTCCAATACGACTGAACTTGTGAATATATGAACAGTTGTTCTGTTTTGTTTTGCCCCGCCGGCCTTTGTTTTAAAGGAGGGGTGAATGTGGTGAACCATAGTTGGTTACCACTATGAGTACCGAACCATAGATGGTCAGCACTATGGGTATTTGTAGATATGTTACTGTTGTCACTGTTGGGGTTAGGGTTGGGCTGTTCTACCTGTTGATATTGTTCTGTGGTACACTCCAGTTGGCTCCGCCTACCTGGAGAAGTTTAAAGGTCACTGCACTGCCTGGTGACCCTTTAATCTGGGATTGTATTGTATATAGTGTGCTCCATTCTTGTCAGTAATAAAAGCCTTTATTTCCCGGGTACAATCTAGCCTCCCGAGTGATTTAATCATGCATCACGGACCAGTTATCGTTTGCAAGTAATTTTAAAACTAGCATGTAGAGGCATCAGCATATTCATTTTCTTATGAATATAGCAATCTATTTTTTTAATAGAGAGAGGTTGCAGAAGTCTCTGGTGCAGAGGGATCTGACTGTCCTGGTACATAAATCACAAAACATTGGTGTGCAGACACAGCAAGTGATTCAGAAGGCAAATAGACTGTTGCTGTTCATGGCAAGGAAAATCAAGTATACAAATGGGGAAGTTTTACTTTTGTAAAAGGTGTTGGTACATCTGGAGTACTGTGCATGTTTTTGGTCTTCGTACTTAAGAAAGGTTACAATTGCATTAGAAGAGTTCAGAGAAGGTTCAGTCGGTTGACTCCTGGGATAACGGGATTATTTTAGGAGATAAGGTTGCACAGATTAAGCCTGTATCTTTTGGAGTTTACAAGAATGAGAGGTGATCTTAATGAAACATGCAAGATCCCGAGGAGACTTGACAGGATGGATGCCGAGAGGATGTTTCCCCTTGTAGGAGATACTAGAACTAGGATGGAGATGAGGAGACTATTTTTTTCCTCTCAGAGCATCGTTTGTCTATGAAATTCTCTTCCCCAAAGCGCAGTGGCGGCAGGGCTAGAGGTTCTTCTTAAGGTTGAATTAGATAGATTCTTGATTGACAAGAGAGTCTAAGAATAAAGGGAATGAACAGGAAAGTAGAGTTGAGGTCACAGTCAGATCATGCATGATCTTTATCAAATGGCGTAGCAAGCTTGAACAGCCAAATGGCCTACCCCTGCTTCTAATTTGTATGCAACTGCAGGATCAGATCCAGGTGTTTGACAGAGATAAATATGTGGAAAAAGCAATAAAACTATTGAAATGTGAAAACTGAAAACTTTTATAGTTCAAGAGTGCATTAGTTTTATGCTAGATTGACAGTTAACTATCTATAGAAGATTCAATAAAAAAAAAGCCCAGTGTATAGTTATATGTGAAAACATGTTTTGTCCTCGAGGATTCATTCTATTAAGTGAAAGGTGGGTTCAGCTACTTTGTGCAATTTCCGTTTAATAATTAGGTTACCAAAATAGCTTACTTTTCCTAGTCCATGCAACAGAATATTACATCATCACAATACAATAGAAAACTATTGAAACACCGGAGAAAGATTTACCTTTATCTTCCTCTGTGCTGGTAACACAGCCCATAAATTGGCAAGTCAGTAGTGCTGTTCATTTGTTGTCTGCGCTGCTGATAGTGGATTAATATGTTTTGGTGGCATTCCAGTAGGACTTGTGCCTGCATCAGGGATCCCAGAAGCCGCTCAGGATTGAGGGGGGGCGAGTGGTGCTTGCGCCAGCTGAGGGGAGCCACCATTCCGCAGCCCCCGCCCCGGCAACAAGTGGCTGACTTCTGACATGACCCTTGGAAAGTGTTGGTAGTAACATTGTGGAATTATCAATATCAATCAACTCGACATGAAAGGTATCTGCCTTACCAAAGCTGTTATGTTAGACATGCTGACATTGAAAATTGCTATACGTCTCATTGAATACCCCTGAAGATGCGGCCTTAAAAATGGAAAGGAATCCAGACAAAAAAAGCTACTCTTTCCAGTTATGCTGAAAAATTGCTGTAACTTCAAAGGAATAACACTGCTAGAATTTGAACCATGGCACAACTATATTTGTTTGATAAACTGGAAGATTTACCAAAATATAGCCTTGTTCTGCTGTTGGGCATTCATATCCCAACAAGTGAACATGGTTGCAGAATGCTGACACAGTCATTAAGTAGTTTCAACAATGAGCAGGAGTTTTCTTTGCTGTATTAATTGGACAGGATGATAAAGCAGACATTTATGCTGACTTCTTCACTGAATGCATAACAAAGGAAAACTGTCAGTTCCACTCCTAGTTCCATTTATAAAATACGGTTCCCAATTCATTGCATATTAAAATGTAGCCCAATTTAACATTTTTGTTTGCAGTAGACAATGATAAAAGATGGACTGTTTATTTAAATTAGTTGGAAATTACAATTTTTTAAAAATCATTCATGCGATATGAACATCATTGACAGGGTCAGCAGGAATTGACCATTCCGAACAGGTAAGCCACTTTCTGAAGGTGTTGCAGTCCATGTGGTGTAGGTCCACCCACAGTGCTGTTAGTGTGTGGCAGGGGAAAGATGAATCTAGATGGATACTTTGCAATTTAATAAGTTGCCTAATTAGAAATTTTACTCTATCCTTTCTCCCATTATCTTATGAATGTTCTGTGAACATATCCTGTGTAGCAACTAGTCTCTGATGCCTCACCAAAATGGTCATTCTTTGTGTCTTTAGTGGGGAATATGTCTGAGGCACACTGAAGTCAAACCCAATTCTATCCCTCTTCCTAAATATTTTTTGTTTTTACTTATGCTTGTTTGCTTTTTCAAAGATGATGTGCTTAATCTTCCGAGGAGTAGCAATCACCCCATTGGATTGCCAAGTTCTTCTTCATAATGCAGGATCATCAGGGGAAGCCAAGTTAACGCCTCTTTTACTGGACGAGATGCTATATTTTGGGAGGGTGAATTGGGGGTTTAGTTGAATAGTTCTCCAAAAGTTAGATTTTTTTTGGTCTATTTGTATTTCCAGGTTGTTAGGTCAGAGCCCTTTGCAGTCTTAGCCTCTAACTCCAAGTTGAAAAGTCCTGGAGAGCACGGAAATAGCCCACTGGAAGTTGAAACTTCCCAGGTAACTCCTGCAGAGTCCTTGCATTGGAATTTCTGAGGGGTCCCATAATCTAATCTTTGCGTCCGTCTGGTCTCCGATCATCCGCAGACAAGAAAACCTGGTCCAAAAAGCTTCTAATTAAAACTCCACACTGATGACATTCTTCACAAAGACAAGAAAATGAAAAATAAAAGCAGGAATAACCTCCTTATACCTGCTTCCTCAGCCAGGAAGATCCTTGCTGAACTTTTATGTCCGCTTCACTTTCCCACCATATCCCCTTGATTTCTAAAAATCTATCAATCTCAGCTTTGAATAGACAATAAAACCAAATATCCATAATCCTCTGTAGTAAAGGATTCCAAAGATTCACAACTTAGGAGTGAAGAACCTTTTTCCTACCTCAGTCCTAAATGGACAATCCTTTATCCTGAGACTGTGACCCTCTTGTTCTAGATGCTTTAGGCAGGAAAAACAACTTCTCCACATCTTTCCCATCTAAGAATTTTACACATTTAATGAGATTACCTCATCTTCTAACTCCAAAGAATATAGCACAAATCTGCTTCATCTCTTCATAGGACAGTTCTTTCATACCAGGAATCAATCCATTGAACCTTCATTGTAGCCTTTGTTCAATTCAGACTTATTTTGCTCCGTGTTGAAATTATCCTTTGAACACGGAGTTACTTCATCTCACTCAATCTATTATTGCATCTAATTGGTTATTGACTGCTAAAATATTCAAATAAACATCCAGTTGGCATCCAGGCAAAAAAAAAGGTTCACTTAGCAAGAAACTTTTCTGTCTTTGCCAAGTTAAGCATGTGGGTGGTTGACAGTGCAGGGGTTTGGAAAGCGAGCTATTCCAACCCCAATGAATTTAGAAACAGAGTTTAATTCCTGGTCTATTGAAGGTAAGATTTCTGCTGTACATCAAAGGAGATAAACCTGTTCCAAATCAGATGTAGTCTTGAAATAGCCTCTTAAATTTGGTTTTAATGACTTGGCATTGAGGGTATTTAGTAGAATGATTGGATAACAGCATGGATTACTAATGCATCTCCCAGTTTCCAATTTTTAGACACCAAAAAGAAAGGTCAATGAGTTCCTTTTATTACCAGATACCTAAATGTCCACACTGATTGATAAGTAATTAAAAGCATGATTAACCACATCTGAGGAACCAATTTTCAATTGCAGGACAAGCCAAGTGGGCATACATTGAAATTTAGACCCCTATGCTGCCAGAGTGTGATGGGACCGCATCTGCCTCCAATTAACAGTCCATTAAGCTCCTTGAGCAACTAAGTAACAGCCAGAGGAGGTCCAGGAGGGGAGTTTCAAATTGGAAATCGCCTAACCCGAACAGTCTGGTATACATGTGTGCACAGCTGTTTGGTTCAATGTAGGAAGCTTTGAAGTTTTTTCTTAAAACCAAAAATATTTTTGGTACTAGGGATTTCAATGTGGGATTGAGTGCAGTACTGCTTGGATGGCAGTGTAGGTACTTCTTTGGGTACTGGACCTTCTGACTCTCTGACATCCTGTCTTTTCTCTTGTACAAGACAGTATTAAGCCCTGTCATGGCCAGCAACTGCCTTGGATACTTCTGCTCCAAGAGGCACCCCACCTCCTCGCAGAGCTTGGTGCAACTAATTGGGTGTTGAGCTCACCTCCAGCTCAATTATGGCATTTACCTTTGAAGATTGTATCCCATGAGAGTGTATTGGGTGTGTGGAATTTGAAACACAATTAGAACAACCATAATCTTATTAAATAGTGGAGTAGGTGTGAGGGGCCGAATGGCCTACTTCTCCTATTTCATATGTACCCTGAGGTGGCAAGGGGGTCAGCACCTGAAATTATCCAGATTTCAAGTTCCTCGTCCCAAATTGAAAGTCTGACTGTCTGGTGTTAGCTCATTTTTCATGAACCAAATGATTTTGCAAGTAAGTAGATGCTAGAACAATGATATCAGTGTTGCATTCACACATTCACAAATGCTACTGCAGTTGACTGATTGTCCAATTTAGATTTTCAGCATGGATTTCAATGCCTCATATCACTTTTCATTCATTCCCACTGAGACAGGCTGATTCAGATAACATAACATCAATGTCTTATTCAGCACTGTCTAATAATTTATGCTTTATCATGGAATACAGGAATAAGTAACAAATCAGTCATCTTTATACGGCAACACATTTTAAACAAACATAGTACAGATTGGGTATCTTTTTCTTCATTTACTGTGTGAAAGACAAAATGAGCAAAGGTGAGAGTATTCCACACTTTTTGTTAAGAAAAGTATACTTGAATCCAGTTCCCAGCTTGGTGCAACATATACATGCTTTAGTATTCCACTCGGTATCTTTTATTGAGATGTCACTGGCTTCAGGTTGGATTTCTGGTTGACACAGCTGCTGTCTCCTGTGCAAAGCCTTTGTTCAATTTTTAGCCAGCTGTCTGTACCAGAGATTCACTAACCTTTTTTTTTGTTTCATATGGATCTTTTCTCCTGTTCTCTTTTTTATAATTCCACCCACACACAGTCAGCCTCTTGCACCTGCTATGAGCCCTGTGAGCAGTGCGGGAGGGACAATCCACTCCTTCATACTTTAGGACATCACTGCTGCACTTCAGATCAGGCAGAAAATGGGTGCCAGATTCCAGCAAGACAGATAAAGCTGAGGTGTCGCCCAATGGTGGGAAAATGCTTCTAGCAGCTCAACTGAGAACCGTATAATGTGCTTATTGCCAATTGTCTGCTTGTCTCCCTTTCATTGGTTAGATCACCGTATAAGGAATAAATGCTGTGATAAAACAGATAAAATTATTTATTTTATTTAAAGGCTGTGTCTGAGACTTGTAGCTGTTTGGTTTCCAGCCAAATCGACTCTTGTCTAAATTGCTTAGTTACCGGTTGGTTGAAACTTGAACTATCTTGTTTTTGGACAGAGCTGTGAACATGCAAAAGAGCAGAACTCTCTCCCAAGAAGTAGAAGGTTAATTCCTTCAGGAGTGGTGAAGAGAGAATCCCCCCTGCTCCCTAAACACACAAACTGAAGCAAGATAAAATTACAAATTGATCCGCATTCCAACAGCATACACAGTAAACTGAATTGACACAACACTGAATCTACACTCAGTGCTGTGCCAAATTGAAGTGGTGTGTAAGATTGCCAGAGAGCGTCACTCTAAAATCAGGTTGCACTGCGTTGACAATAAATTTGTAATGTAAATACTCTCCAAGTGTGATGTTTGAATAGTTTTGCGCTGACTAATTGCCACTAACCGTAAGCTAAGATTTTCATTTTATTGTTTCAATGTAATTTTATTCTATGATTGGAGCTACTTAAAACCAACACATTTTGACAAAACAACTGTGCAATGCAGCTCCAAACATCCGCAGTGACTCTTGTGGATCACACATTACCAAAGAAGGGAAGAGGTCGTGATTTTGCCTCTGTTAGTCTGTTGGTAAACAATATATCTCAAAAGCATTCATCAATATTGTTTCATTTTTTTATTTGATCAGGGGATGCGGGTATCACTGGCTGGGCCAGCATTTATTGCTCATCTCTAATTGTCCTTGAACTGAGTGGCTTGCTAGACCATTTCAGAGGAGCAGTTAAGAGTCAACCCCACTGCTGTGGCTCTGGAGTAGGCCAGACCAGGTAAGGACAGCAGATTTCCTTCCCTAAAGAACATTAGTGAACTAGATGGGTTTTTTCAACAGTCGTTTCATGATCATCATTAGATTCTTAATTCCAGATATTTTTTTATTGATTTCGAATTCCACCAGATGGCGTGGTGGGATTCGAACCCAGGTCCCCAGAACATTAGCTGAGAATCTGGATTAATAGTCTTGTGATAATACCACTAGGTTATTGCCTCTAAAAGAAGTAAAACAATTCAAATTCCCACTCTCTGCTATGTACCGAAGGTTATGTCATTGCTTTTCAAGGTGATGATGAGCCTTTGTAAAGGAAGTAAAATTCCAGTTTATGTAAGCTAGCTGATATAGCTTGACTGTGGCATAATAAAGGATAAAAAGATTTGATGCCAAGGTGTTGAGAGTGATGCAGCCTTGGTCAGGTAAATGGGTCTAACTGTCAGAGCACAATTATTCATTAGGTAAGTTAATATTCAGCAACGTGAAAGATTTTAGAGAATTCTTTCCACTTCAGGTGCCCAGCATCACAAAAAACATTCCAGGATAATATTGCCTGCTGAATAAAGATCTCTTTGCTCTGGATCAAAAAAGCGCAATCTTTTATAGTAGCTGAGATTTTCCAGCCCTGTCCATGGCCAAGATTCTCTGGTGTCATCAAAAGTCTTCTGCCTGGCTCTCGAAATTTTCCATTCCCGCCCACAATGGGACAAGAAAATTCCTGCCAGTATTGTGATATTTTCGCATACCAACCATCCTCTAGCTTCTTCATGCAAAATTAGAGCTGTTGGGTGGGATTTTCCGGCCATCCATGTCCCACAGCCAGAAATTCCCACCCAAGGTCAACGGACCTTTAAATGGTCCACCAAATTTTCTGTCCCACCCGCTACAATTTCCATGGTGGGTGGGCGGAATGGGAAAATTCCACCCATCATGTGTTGTAGACTGTGCCGTACAAATGGAGTTCAGATGAACCAAACTTGCCTCATCTAAAACCCTGACAAATGTTAAACAGAGACCTTTATCCCATCAAACCTGACTGGTTTTGAGCTTCCATGGTACGGCTATATAACCTACTGGACTGCCTTTTGCACGATGGAAAATGCTTTATATATACCATGCCAGTATGACAATAAATTTTCTGTGTTGTGAAAGCAACATTATAAATTCCCCATGTTGATAAGGTGTGATTAATTTGAGATCAAATATATTATGAAGAATAATTCTTTGGGTACAGACATTGCTTTATGTCAGGGAAAGGATTAGATTAAGCTTACAATTTTGCATTCAGTGTATTAGTACAATATCCTCTGGAGATACAGTTCCCAGTTAATTTCATTTTGATATGAAAGGAAGTGACAAAATTAAAGTAAGAAGTATGTAAAAGTTTTCTCCAATGCTATCTTCATGCACAAATAGATTTGCAAATTGCATTCAGAATGGTCCTGGCTAGGTTGTGATTCTGGTTTCCATTAAATGAGTCATCATGACCTGGAATACACTGCCTGAGAGATGGAAGAGCAGATTCAACAGTGACTTTCAGAAGGTAATTAGATAAACATCTGAAGATTAAAAAAAAGTGGGGCTATGAGGGAAGGGGAAGGGAATTGGCTTACATGATTTCATAGAATCATAGAAGCCATACAGTGCAGAAGGAGTCCATTTGGCCCATCAAGCTTGTGCCAACTACAGTCCTACCCAGGTCCTATCCCCGCAACCCGACGTTCGTATGCTGACATGAAGGGGCAATTGAGCAAGGCTAATCCACCTTACCCGCACGTCTTTGGACTTGATCTTAGAGAGTCAGCATGGACTACAATAAATCCGTTTCTTAAGTTGCCCCACTTGTAAGTTTTTTGGTTATAACGTTTTTCTTGCTTTCGGCCCATTTTCCTTGAATTAAGCTACGATTCCCAATTTAGTGCCATTTCACGTCATTGTGTGTTGCACATCATCACCATTTATCATCATCACATTTCACGCAACGCTCCTTAGCTCCTTTCATACCACGCTGGGTCCTGTCAGGTTGTGGCCTTGTTAAGGATGCTGTTTTTTTTCTCCGCAAACAAAAAGTTGGAAGATTTAAATTTGATTTTAAATTTGGATTTTCGCCATGGATGAGACTTTTAAATCAGTTTTAAACATAAGCCAGAGACACCCAGTAAGTGATGTTAGTGTGTTTGCTGCTGTATAGAAATCAAGAAAGCCATCAGCCTGGCAGCAAAATTTGGGTGTTTTAAAACATCTCAAGAATGCACAGTCAATATTGCTAGAAAGCTTGGGCTAGCCCTCTACCTCAGTGAGAACAATTTGTATTAACATTGATAAAATCAAACAAAGTGCGCAGCATGTCACACATTAAGTGCTAGTAGAGTGGGTCAGTCTATAAGCAGCACAATGTAGAACATGGAAGGACCTTTGACAGTCTGGATCAAAAACCAAAACCAGCGTCATGTGCCTCTCAGTCTGATGGTCATCCAAGCAAAAGCCAAAAACTTGCATGAAGACTTATAGGGTGAGAATGTTCAGTCAGAAAGTTTCAATGCTAGTCATGGACAGTTCGAGTGTTTCAAGAGGTGTTCCTATCTGCCCAACATTAAAATGTCTGGCAAAGCAACGAGTGCTGATACAGAAGCGACTCATGAATACACAGCCCATTTCAAGAGAGTCATTGAAGAAGGTGGCAAATCATCAAAACAAGTTTTTCATGATGAGACGGAGCTTCTTTTGGAAACATGTGCCACAGAGAACATACATTTTGAAAGAGAAGATGAGGCCAGGATTTCAAGCTGCCAAGAATCGACTGACTGTTCTGCTTGGTGGAAATTCCAATGTAGATTTTTAAGTTTAAGAATGGTGTACCAGTCCGAGAATTGAGGGGTTACCACAAGGTACGTTTCCATGTAAATTGGCATTTAAATTAGAAAGCCTGGATGATTGGGGTACGTTTTCAAAAGTACTTCTTTCTATATGCCATCCCTGCCTGGAGGGAATATTACACCAGAGCAAGTCTCACCTTCAAGATATTGCTAATCTTGGAGAATTGCCTGGGTTATCCTGTCAGCCTCGATGATATTTCTGAAAATGTGAAGATGGTTTCCCTGCCACCTAACACAATTTTGTTGATACAGCCCATGGATCAGGGAGCAATTGCAGTGTTCAGAGCTTACTACTCACACCATACCTTCTCCTCGCTTATCAAGGCAGCAGGTAGTGAGAATACATCATCAATCAGAATAACCAACAGTGTTTTCAAAAGATCCTCCAATCCAGTGGCAAGAACCAGGTCTTCCCCCAAACTCACCTGCCCATCATCAAGGCTCCAAATCACTCAAAACCACTTCCACTCAAACAATTCAGGATCTCCTCAAAGCATCCCTGAAGAGGTCAAACATCTCCTCAACCCATCGAGCTGGAGTGGAAGCAAGTCATCCCTGAACTCAAGGTAAGAAATCTCACAACACCAGGTTAAAGTCCCGTCAGGTTTATTTGGAATCGCAAATTTTTGGAGTGCTGCTCCATCATCAGCTGACTCACCTGAGGAAGGAGCAGCACTCTGAAAGCTCATGATTCCAAATAAACCTGTTGGACTTTAACCTGGTGTTGTGAGACTTCTTTCAGTGCCCACCCCAGTCCAACGCCGGCATCTCCACATTCTGAACTCGAGGAACAGCCTAAGAAGAGAGACTGGGGAGTGTTATCTAATTTGAATTTCACCGGATTATATTCACTGATTTATTTTGCAGGCTATTTCAGCTAGGAATGCACAGTGCTGGACAGTATGGTACAGTATTTTAATGTGTACATGGATTCCTATGGGAACCCATGATTCACTGAAAGGTTTTTCAGTTAAAACCGTGATTTCCAGCAACCCAGACACAACTTAAAATAAGGGTTTACTGTATGCTACTCTACATTTCTATGAAATTTATTTGCACGATCACAACAGTAATCTCTTCAATGGAATTCTTCTGTTACACCGCATAACAAAACGTATCTGTTCATTGATGAATTTAAGTGTGGCAAACTGGTGCAGTTTTCTTAATATTAACCGAAAATGGGTTTTATCACTTTAAAGATAGAAGTTTCCAATCCTCCAACCTGATTTAAAATCACCAGGAGTGACTTGCAAAAAAAACTATACTGAACCATTTATGGTTTCATTACAATAAACCTGTCAGTTTCCTGTTAAATGAAATATTTTTGACGTAAAATAAATCTTTGAAAAGGTGCCCATTGATAGACTTAAGAAAGTGTACGCAATTTGAAGAGCTTTCTTTAATCGGCTGACCAACATAGACGGCAGCAGAATTTCTCAATTCTGATCTGGAGCCAGATTTGTGGGTGGATGATCAGTCAAAATTGAATCTTAAACAGTTTTAAAAGATTGCAAGAAACATAATGGAAGTGTGTAAATAGTTGTGGGGATAGCTAACATTCAAAATTCTTGGGTGCTTTGGAGCAAAGATTGGGGAACAAAATGGAAATAATCAAGCACTCTAATCCTTGAGTTTTCATTTTGCAATGTGACAAATATGAATGGATTCATAAGACACAACCATGGAGATGGCATTGTCTTGTCACTGCTATCTGGTACAGATATTGTACATTCATGGAGGTAACTTCCAATACTCAGTGCACGGTGGCAGATGGTTAGCACTCTGCTTCACAGCGCCAGGGACCCGGGTTCGATTCCCGGCTGGGGTCACTGTCTGTGTGAAGTTTGCACACTATCCCCGTGTTTGTGTGGGTTTCCTCCGGGTGCTCCGGTTTCCTCCCACACTCCAAAAGTGTGCCGGTTAAGTTGATTGGCCATGATAAATTGTTCCTTAGTGTCAGGGGAACTAAGAAAGTAAAATATGTGAGGTTACAGGGATATTGGGTGGAATTGTTGTCGGTGCAGGCTCGATGGGCTGAATGGCCTCCTTCTGCACTGTAGATTCTATGAAATCTTCCATTGCTTAGCAGGTTAATGCCTCATATTGAATTGAACACAGACATATAGAATCATCTCAGTCTTAGGACATTACTGCAGGAGTCCCTGAAGGTCCCAGACCCAAACATCTTCAGCTGCTTCCTCAATGACTTTCCCTCCATCATAAGGTCAGAAGTAGGGCTATTTACTGATGACTGCACAAGGATCCTGAGGGGTAGTTACAGAGTGGATGTGGAGAGGATGTTTCTTTTTGTGGGCGAATCTAGAATGAGGGTGTCACTTTTTAAAAATAAGGGGGCACTCAATTAAGACAGAGATAAGGAGATCAGAGGGTTGTGTGTCTCTGGAACTCTTAGATAGATTCTTGATTAACAAGGGGGTGAAAGATTATTGGGGATAGGCGGGAATGTAGGGTTGAGATTCCAATCAGATCAGATATGATCTTATTGAATGGTGGAGCAGAGCTGAGGGGCTGAGTGGCCTACTCCTGCTTCTAATTCATGTATGTTTGTATCAGTGCTGCCACACAGGCAGTAAGAAAGAACTCCACATCATATCAGCTGTTCTGTAATGTGACAATTTCAAAGAAAGCAGCCAATTCTTAAAACAATTTGAAAGCTGCAGTGTATCATACATGTTGAGGAACACTTTTCACTAATTAACATTAGACTGACTTTTGGAATTATTTTCTTTGATATCCAAACCATAAGAAGCAGCAACACAAAAGAAGAAATTATTACCAGAACAACACAAACAAAATTGTTTTAATTAACCTTGGAGAGGATATTACAGGATGCAAAATAAATAAGGTGGCCAGACAGCATGTTGCAAGAAATGTCTCTTGTTTGATAGCCAGTCATCTGTGATAATTGAGTTTTGACCAATTAATCCATATTTTAGTCTTTGCCTATTACATGACAAGGTGCTAGTCGCACATTCCAGAGGCACATCGCGCAACTAATTAGTCGCTTCATTGATAACTCATATTGCTGGCATGCAGCTATAAATAAAACTTGATGATAAGTTGACTGTCTGAGAGTCAGGTCATAGTTTCATAATTGAAACACATTGCACCTATAAAGTTTATTGAGAATAGAGAAAAGTGGTATTTGTGCATGAGACATGAATCATCAAAAAGGCATTCAGACCAGTTAATTAAAAATATTAGAAGCAAAAATTGACGCTATTTCCATTTTGCAATTTGTTTCTCTGGATTGCAGTTCATTACTCAGCTGACCTACCCTTGCATTCCTAAAGAGTAAGAACTGAGAACTTCAAAAAGGTAATCTTCAGAACTAACCAATTGAAAAGACATGCAATTAATTTAAACTGCCTTTAATTTTATAAAATGTTTTTCTTAGCGATGAATAATAATGTCACTTGGTGTGGGGGATACTGGATGATTTGAAGCAGACACCAAGCCAGTCTATGAAGAAATTGAAATAACTAAAGCAGACACAAAATTAATAGTGGCATCATTTGATGTTAATTTTGCTTTCATACACTGTTGGGAGTCAGCAAATCAGCCAGGCCTATAGGATTTGATGTGATCGAAATTCCACAGTTAAGTATTCTATTTAATTAAAAGTCAGCAAAATAACAAATGTATGCACAGCATCTGTACCTTAAAAAAAAATCCTTGATGCTTCTCGGACTTGCAATGAAAGATTACTCAGAACCAAACAAGAGATTAGGACCGCAAAATTCAATCGGTTATGGAAAAAGGGATTGTGATGCAGGATTAACCCATTCCCGTTATTTCCACTGCAGGCAGCATGCAAACATTGTGCTACCTGCTCATTTTATAGGATCATGGAAAGGATACAGCACAGAAAGTGGCCATTCAGCCCAATGTGTCTGTGCTGGTGCTCAGCAAGGGCAGCACTGCTAATCACACTCACCATAATCTTGTGAATCGTTTTTTGTTGAGTACTTAACCAATTCTCTTATGCAAGTTACAATTGAATCTGCCTCTGCCACACTTTCAGGCACTGTGGTCCAGATCCTACCTGCTCACTGCCTAAAGAAGTTCTTTCTCCTCTTGCCACTGATTCTTTTACAATTCTCATTATATCGGTGTCCTCTGGTTCTCAATCCTTCTGTCAACAGAAACTGCTTCTCCCAGTTTATACTGTCCGACACCTCATGATTTTGAAGGCATCCATCAAATCTCGTAATCTTCTCTTTCGCAAGAACAACCTCAGCATCTTCAGTCTATCCACATTACTGAAATTTCTCATCCCTGGAATCACTTTTGTGGATATTTATCGGACTGTAAAATGTAGCCATTGCTGTTGTGTGGCTGCACACCTGAGCAGTGGGCAAAAAATTGCAAGGCTATCAGGAGTTGAGGCTGTCTTGCACAACTTAAAGGTGGACGTGCAACTTGACTGGAGCAGGTGCTGCAAGTCATTCTAGCAGTGGAGACAAAAATGGCACAGCACAACCAAGCACAGGTTTCAAAGCTTTTCAACATAGCACCAAAGGTGGCCTATAGTAGGAGTCTACGCAGGCGACTGGAGAAGTAGTGAGGGGTCAGAGGCAGGTTGGATGACTTGGAGGAGACATCATTATCTTGTCAGGTGAGCATCAAAGCTGTAAATGTTGTTCAACTGTTAGCTGACCCTGGAACAGATGGCGCATCATGGGCTTTCTCTATGGAAAAATTGTCACTGTCGCTGCCTAATCAGTGTACTGTGCTGGAGCATGGAAAGCATGAGTGGATTCACAGAACACAACCATTGTCGTGCCACTACTACTGGGTACAGATATTGCACATTCGTGTAGGTAATATAGGTAGCTTCCAATACTCAGTGTGTGGATGAATGATGAACAGTGCCATGCACATTATCCCATCCACTTGCCTTCCTGCCACTTGTCTATCAGGATGTGCTCACACAGTTGATACTGTCATGGCATAACAGTGTGACTAAGAGGGAAGAAACCAGTTGGCCTGTCAGTGATCACGGAACACAGTATGCTATCTGGAATCACATCCGTACCAAGCATTTGTGTAGAGCCATTTTCTCCACCACATCTTAACAGTAACCATTGATATAGTGAGTGAATAAGACTTGTAATCTGAATGGGTCACGGTCCTATTGCCTGACACTTTTATTCACAGAGGAGAAGCCAAATGGATGGATCCCGCTACCACACGCTTTTCTGATTAGGGCCTCCCAAGTGAAAGAGGTCCAAAATAGGAGACCAGTAACGTACCCGACTGGCTGAGGTAATCCACCTTCAACAGCCAAGAAGGTCTGGATTTGAACTGCAAATCCGGTGAGCACAGCACGAGACTATCATCACTCATGGGTTCAGTGCCAGACAAGATTCAATGACCTGCTGCATTCTGGCAAGTAGCTTGCCTCATCCACACACAAATGATTTTGGCACATGGTAATCACTAGGGAGAAATGGATTCATTGTGGCAAGGTCACAGGACTAGTAATCCAGAGGTCCAGGTTAATGTTCTGGGGACATGGCTTCAAATTCTATCACCACAGTCAGTTGAATTCGAATGCAATGAATCCATCTGGAAAATAAAGTTATTCGCAGTAACGGTTACCATAAAACTACCATCGTTAGTTGTAAAAACCCATCTTGTTCATGAATGTTCTTTAGAGAAGGAAATCTGTCGTCCTCACCTATTCTGTTCTACTTGTGACTCCAGGCGCACTGTAACTTTTTTGGCAGCGTTTGCATTCCAGATGGCAGAGGGTGTGCTTTGTGAGGGAAGCTGAGGTTTATGGAATTCTGGACTGTTACATATGGTGCCCACTTCAGCAAATTTACCAATGACATGAAGATAGGAGGAAGGGTATGTTATAATGAGGATATTGTGATCTGCAATGGATATGGTTAGATTGGGTGACTGGGCAAAAACCTGTCAAATAGAGTTTAGAATCACAAAATCGCTACAGTGCAGAAGGAGGCCATTTGGCCCATTGAGCCTGCACTAAAAACAACCCCACCCAGGCCCTATCCCCGTAACCTCTTTTATTTACCTTGCTAATCCCCCTATTACTAAGGGGCAATTTATAATGGCCAATCAACCTAACTTAATCTTTGGATTGTGGGAGAAAACTGGAGCACCCAGCGGAAACCCACGCAGACACAGAGAATGTGCAAACTCCATACAAACAACCACCCAAGGCCAGAATCGAAACTGGGTCTCTGGCGCTGTGAGGCAGCAGTGCTAACCACTCTGCCACTGTGCCACATGTTTGATGACGTTTCTAATTCCTAATTTCAGTTTGGACTGACAAGTGTCAAGTACCATTGTACCATGTAAGTGTCAGGCAATGGCTATCTCTAATAACAGAGAATCTAAACATCTCCCTATAACATTGAATTGCATTACTATAAGATTTTGATAATTCCATCACTCTTTTGGATTAGTAATATATATGGATTTTATTCTATAAACACAGTTTAAAATTAAATAGTTCAGTTTTGGACAATTAACAGTCAAGATAGTTGGGGAACAGGAAAAGCAGTTGTTTGTGAAGAAACAAAAGTGTTTTGTTAATTTATGATGAAGCTCATTTGAGTCTTGGGCTGAAGCTGTCTCAATGACCAAAATATGAAGGTGTTTGTTTTCAAATCAGTTTGAAGGAATAGCTAAAGCAGCCTGAACTTAGATGACACTGTGTCTAAAGGAACCATCCATTGCTTTAATTGATCTGTAACTGAGAGGAAATGTTTATTTTATGACATTATGATAAGACGTGGTTCTGTTTATTTAGTAGCTTTTAGTGTAAGCCTTGGGTTAAGATATGTTGACAGGAGAATGTGACTATTTATGGCTTCTATGTATCTGAAAAGAGATGTGCATTTGTTTGTGATGGAATGTGAATTTCTGGAGTTTATGACACATAAAGCAAGGGTTGTGCTATTGGGGAGAAGATTCCAGGATTTTGACCCAGCAAGAGTGAACAAAAAATGATATGGTTCAGCGTCAGGGTGATATGTGACTTGAAGGAGAACGTCCAGGCGGCAATGTTCTCATGTGCCTTCTGTTTTTGCAATTCTAGTTGGTAGAGGTGGCAGATGGGACTAAATAAAGGAGCCTTGATGAGTTGCTGCAGTAGATCTTTTTAAGTGATATACATTGCTGCCTCTGTACGTCAAGAGCGGAGTGGGTAAATAATTAAGGTGGTGGATGGGTACTAAACAGGTAGGTTGCTTTATTTTGGATAGTGCTGAATTTCTTGAGTGTTGGAGCTGCATTCATCCAGGATTCATAGAATCCCTACATGCAGAATGAGGCCATTCAGCCCATCGTGTCTACACCGACCACAATCCCACCCAGGCCTCATTCCCGTAACCTCACATATTTACTCTGCTAATCTCCTGATAATTGGGTCAATTTAGCATGTTGAGAGTATTCCTTCATATTCCTGGTTTGTGCCTTGTAGATGGTGGACAGGCTTTAGAGAGTCAGAAGGTGAGCTACTTGCTGAAGATTTCCCACCGTCTGACCTGTTCTTACAGCCAAAATATTCAGATCACTGGTCCAGTTCAATTTCTGGTCAATGATAATCCTCATGATGTTGATGATAGGGGTTTTAGCAATGGTAATGTAAGGTTTAAGCTTTTGAGGTCTAAAATTCTAATTGAAACCAACTTGAATTTTTAATTTCTAACATAAGGGTCCAAAGCTGTGCTTTACCTAGAAGGTACGAATTTAGGAATCAAATAGAATTTATTAAGCAAAAGTTTGCATATATTTCAGTGAAGGCAATATGGAAGTTTTCATCTCCCAAGATCCCAGGAATTCCTGGTGTTGTCAGTACAGATGATAGCCCAGTTTTTTTGTCTTTGAAGTGATGTTAAACTGTGTCCAGAAGAGTCATTCCCCGGAAGCCATGGTATCACTATGCCAATGAAAATTTGAATTGTGCAATTTTTAACTCCCAGTCTCCCACCCCTCCTTCCGTTTTTGGAGACATTCCAAATTCTCTCATCCTATTGACCATTGGATGCAATTCATGTCACCCCACCTTTGCAACAACCCCTGCTTTATGCGTCATAAACTCCAGAAGTTTACATTTCATCAGATCAGCTGTGATCATATTAAATGGTGCAGTACATTGGAAGGGCCGAATGGCTTACTCCTGCTTTTCATTCATAGTAGTAATTCAGCTAAGGCCAGTTTCCCATCACCAGAACACTTTATTAGAAACCAAAGGACGAGTCGCCCCCGTGGCGTACCCAGGGACCTAAACAGTGGTCCGGATTAGAGCAACATGTTTAACCTTCCACTGCTCATGTCTCTGCTCGTTCAATAAGGGAGTTCGTACTCCATGGGGAGATCGTATGGGGAGATCTATCGATGATTCCCAGTGTCGCTTCGTGACCATCATAACATTCATATGTTTGTATCTTCTCGAGCACAATTAGGGATGGGCAATAAAGGCTTTTTTTGCCAGTGATGCCCACATCCATGAATTAATTAATAAAATAACCTTGCGTACAAATCTTCTCGCTCTTCGGACTGTTTGTCCTGTTCTTTGTGGTCCTTGCAATCAGACTCCTTTACATTTAAGCACGAACAGTTTTCTGTACCTGCATGTTAACTTTCCAGAATTCATGTACAATGACATCCAGCTCCGTCTGAGCACCAAATGTTCCAACTGTCTTGCCAATTTAAAAATATTCTGCTTTTCTATATTTCCCAACAAAGTAGTTAATCTCACATTTCTCAATTATATTCCATCTGTTCACAATTTACATTAAAAATTTGGTCTTTGAAATCAAAAATACGATTGTTTAATTTGTGGATGACACCAAATTGGTTAGTCAGTACAGCAGAGCACTGCAACAAATTGCAGTGCACTTTAATAAACTTGCAGAATGGGAAAGTAATTGGTAAATGAAGTTCAGCACAGATTAATGTGAGAGAGTACAATTTTCGTTGGAAGAACAGGGAGATCATTTATTAGTTGGAAGATGAAAATCTAGGTGGTGAAAAGGAACAATGGGTTCTCAGAGTACAAATACACGAATCATGAAAAGCTACACCACAGGTTAGCAAGCAACAAAAAAAGCAAGCCTCAGGAGTAATAGAATTTGGAAGTTGTGCTAATCTGAATCCAGCCTTCACTGGACTACATTTTGAAAACTGAAATTCTGGTAGCCACATTACAAAAAAATGATACGGAGACAAGGAGAGGGTGCAGAGATGATTTCTAGAAATGTGCAAGTATACATATATGGTAAGGATTTTGAGGTTGGATGATTTTTCTCCTGAAAAAAAGAAGCCCGAGGAGTGACCTGTTTGAGGTTTCAAAATGAATTTCTGAAACATTTCGATAGAGTGTCTATAAAGAGAATGTTTCTTCTTCTTGTGAAAACCAGAGACCACCAGTATAAGATAGTCACCAAGAAATCCATTAGCAAATTCAGAACCTGTGGTTAGCACTGCTGCTTCACAGCACCAGGGACCTGGGTTCGATTCCCGGCTTGGGTCACTGTCTGTGCGGAGTCTGCACGTTCTCCCCGTGTCTGCGAGGGTTTCCTCTGGGTGCTCCGGTTTCCTCCCACAGTCTGAAAGATGTGCTGGTTAGGTGAATTGGCCATGCTAAATTCACCCTCAGTGTACCCGAACAGGCACCAGAGTGTGACAACTAGGAGATTTTCACAGTAACTTAATTGCAGTGTTAATGTAAGCCTACTTGTGATGAATAAATTAAAAGAAAACAGCATTCTACAGTCAACCTATGGTAAGAATGTGGAACTCACCACCACGTGGGCCAATATTTTACGACCTCGCTCGGGCGAGGCTTGTAAAATCCCGCCTGAGGCCAACAAAGAATTCCGTTCTGTGACCGGAATTGGGGCGGGCGTAGCGGTAAAATTCTGGCCATGGAGTTGAAGCGAATTGTATCAATGCATTTAAGAGGAAGCTAGTTAAGCATACAGGGAAGACGGGAATAGAGGATTTCGGTAATGGATTTAATGAGGAAAGACAAGAGGAGAGCAAGTAAAACATAAACAACAGCATGGATTGTTGGGCCTGTTGCTGTGCTATGTATCATATGACCATGGATGCTGGAGATTCCCATCCAACAGTCTGCTACTGAGGCTCCTTCTCCACATTGATTTCCCATTCCAACGATTGTTAATTGTTTGGAGACGGGACTTCTGCCCCTTACTAAGGGGAAGTCTTGCATCAGAGAGTTGCCAGTCAATCTGATTAACCAGCAGCTCTCTATTCCAGGCAGCACCAGAAGCTGTAGTAGCCAGGACTGAGACAGCAAGCAGCCTGTAGTGCCTTAGACCCAGATTCCAAGACCAGGTAGGTTTTGAGGGGTGTCAGTGCAGGGAGGGTAGGGTAGGACTTGGGAGATGGTTGTGGACAGACAGGGATTGTCATGTCAGTGGGGAGGCTGGATTTGGGAGGCAGGTTGGTCCCACTGTTACCGGACCTTAAACTGAGGGGGGGGGGGGGGGTGCGGGGGAAGAGTTGGAAACCAAGATTAAATGGAGGTTGGTGCTGGAGGTCCACATTTCCCACCCAACATCTGAACCTGACTTATTTTCAGGCTTCCTGCATAGCGTGGAACTCCTCCCACCACCTGAACGTTGAGGCTGGGTGGGAATTGGCCCTTAAATGATCAATAATCGGCCATTTAAGGACCTCAACTGGGGCAACGGCTGGCTGGCTGGCCATGGCCTTGTCTGCCCAGTGTAAAATTGCAGAGATGTCAGGGCTGACAGGAACCCAGCAGAAAATTCTGAGGAATTTTATACTCGGCCCCCACCTACAAATCTGTCGGTGAGGCAGCGTAAAATTCCGCGCTCCGTAATGCTATCATGATTTTGCTCACTCACTTAATCCGTCTATATCACTTTGTAGCCTTTTTGTGTCTTCCTCACACCTTACTATCCTACTTAGCCTTTGAATGGTCAGCAAAGTTAACTATATTACACCTCATCCCCACTTTTATGTTATATCGAGAAATTATAAATAGCTAAGGTGTACTTGCAGTACCACATTAGTTACAGCCTGCCAATCCAAAACTGGCACTCTCCATTTTATGTCTGTGACCAAATTCTCCACCCAACATATTACTTCCAATTGCATGAGCTCTAATTTATTGCAATCTCTTGTATGGCACCTTATAGAATGCTTCATGAAAATCCAGTGCACTACATTCACTGGCTATCCTTTCTCTATCCTGCAGGTTGCAACCTCTTAAAAATAAATTCTCAACAATGGGTTTTCCAAAATCAGAACTAAGCGAGAGAAGTTCCATCAAGCCAGACGACAGGGAAGAGTAATTGAAAGTGAAAAGTGAGATCAGTTGTCACTTCTAACACGCATCCACTGCATTAAACCCGGAAAAATACTTATGGAAAAGAGTGGTGCAGTAGAATTAGATACAAATTGCTTTAATTAAATGAGACATACTGGAGTAAATGTCTTTCTCCCGAATTATAATGTTCAATGGTTCTAATTACACAACTAAATGTGTGTGACCTATAGAATGCTCAATGCCAACTTGCTTTCAAAGAGGAGGACAATTAAAAAATTGGATAGGCAAGTTCAATTAAATTCATGTAACACTGAGGATGATTGGTAAAAAATACAATTGACATTCTGAAATACATTTCAGAAATTCAAGACAAATAGGTGATTACTTACAATACAATCCCGCAATAACCTCTGGAATTTTCCTTCCTAGTAAGAAGTCTCACAACACCAGGTTAAAGTCCAACAGGTTTACTTGGTAGCAAAAGCCACTAGCTTTCAGAGCGCTGCTCCTTTGTCAGGTAAGTGGGAGTTGTGTTCACAAACAGGGCATATAAAGACACAAACTCAATTTACAAAATAATGGTTGGAATGCGAGTCTTTGCAGGTAATCAAGTCTTAAAGGTGCAGCCAATGTGAGTGGAGAGAGCGTTAAGCACAGGTTAAAGAGATATGTATTGGCTCCAGCCGGGACAGTTTGTGAGATTTTGCAAGCCCAGGCAAGTCGTGAGCATCGTGGGGGTTACAGATAGTGTGACATGAACCCAAGATCCCAGTTGAGGCCGTCCTCATGTGTGCGGAACTTGGCTATCAGTCTCTGCTCAGCGACTCTGCGTTGTCGTGTGTCCTGAAGGCTGCCTTGGAGAACGCTTACCCGAAGATCAGAAGCCGAATGCCCGTGACCGCTGAAGTGCTCCCCAACAGGAAGAGAACAGTCTTGCCTGGTGATTGTCGAGTGGTGTTCATTCATCCATTGTTGTAGCATGTGCATGGTCTCCCCAATGTACAATGCCTCGGGACATCCTTTCCTGCAGTGTAGACGAGACAAAGGAACTACGCCATCTAGATGCACACCAAGAACAGGAAACTTGAGAAACTCAGCATCACCACCAGCAGCAACCAAGCCTCCCCTGGTACCACAGTAGAAAACAGTAGAACTGCAGGGAAGTCCATTGTCAACTTGTCGGACTACACACTTCAACCAGATGAAATCAAAGTTCTCAGCCGAGGGCTCAATTTCTGCCCCACCACCAAAATAGACCCCATCAGTCTCGCAGCAGACACAGAGGAATTCATCAGGCGAATGAGGCTGCGGGAGTTCTTCCACAAACCTCAAGAGGCCAACAGCGAACACAATGAGACAGCCAATGAACCGGAATAGCCGACAGAGAGATCCGCAGTGCATCCGAAGAGGAAAGAGTCGAATTGGACTCCTCCGGAAGGCCACTGCCCTCGACTTGACATGTATGCCCAAGCCGTCAGGAGGTGCGTCAACACCAGATTCATCAGCCGCACTCACAAGACAGCCCCGAACATCACCCAAGCACAACGCAATGCCATCCATGCTCTCAAGACAAACTGGTAACATTGTCATCAAACCAGCAGACAAAGGAAGGGCCATCGTCATACTGATCAGAACGGATTGCTGCAAAGAAGTGTACCGACAACTGAACAACGAGGAACACTACAGACAGTTACCTGCAGATTCGACCAAAGAACACACCCGTCAGCTCAACAGACTGATCAAGACCTTTGATCCGGACCTTCAGAGCACCCTCCGTGCTCTCATCCCACATACTCCCCGCGTTGGAGATCTCTACTGCCTCCCAAAGATACACGAGGCAAACACACCCAGCCATCCCATCATATCGGGTAATGGGAGCCTGTGCAAGAACCTCTCCGGCTATGTCGAGGGTATCCTGAAACCCATTGTACAAAGACCACCCAGCTTTTGTCACGACACTACAGACTTCCTACAGAAACTCAGCACACATGGAGCAGTTGAACCAGGAGCACTCATCGTCACAATGGATGTCTCGGCACTCTACACCAGCATCCCCCACGATGATGGCATTGCTGCAACTGCCTCAGTACTCAATGCCGAAAACTGCCAGTCTCCAGATGCAATTTTACAACTCATCCGCTTCATCCTGGACCACAATGTCTTCACCTTCAACAACCAGTTCTTCATCCAGACACGCGGAACAGCCGTGGGGACCAAATTCACACCTCAATATGCCAACATCTTCATGCACAGGTTCGAACAAGACCTCTTCACCGCACAGGACCGTCAACCGATGCTATACACTAGATACATCGATGACATTTTCTTCCTTTGGACTCATGGTGAACAATCACTAAAACCACTATATGATGACATCAACAAGTTCCATCCCACCATCAGACTCCCCATGGACTACTCTCCAGAATCGGTTGCATTATTGGACACACCCATCTCCATCAAGGATGGTCACCTCAGCACCTCACTGTACCGCAAACCCACTGATAACCTCGAGATGCTCCACTTCTCCAGCTTCCACCCTAAACATGTTAAAGAAGCCATCCCCTATGGACAAGCCCTCCATGTACACAGGATCTGCTCAGATGAGGAGGATCGCAACAGACACCTCCAGATGCTGAAAGATGCCCGCATAAGAAGAGGATATGGCACTCGACTCATCAATCGACAGTTCCGATGCGCCACAGCGGAAAACTGCACCGACCTCCTCAGAAGACAAACCCGGGACACGGCGGACAGAGTACCCTTCATCGTCCAGTACTTCCCCGGAGCGGAGAAGCTATGACATCTTCTCCGGAGCCTTCAACATGTAATTGATGAAGACGAACATCTCGCCAAGGCCATCCCCACACCCCCACTTCTTGCCTTCAAACAACCACACAACCTCAAACAGACCATTGTCCGCAGCAAACTACCCAGCCTTCAAGAGAACAGTGACCACCAACACCACACACAACCCTGCCACAGCAACCTATGCAAGACGTGCCGGATCATCGACATGGCGCCATCATCTCACATGAGAACACCATCCATCAGGTACACGGTACATACTCTTGCAACTCGGCCAACTTTGTCTACCTGATACGCTGCAGGAAAGGATGTCCTGAGGCATGGTACATTGGAGAGACCATGCAGATGCTATGACAACGGATGAATGAACACCACTTGACAATCACCAGGCAAGAGTGTTCTCTTCCTGTTGGGGAACACTTCAGCGGTCATGGGCATTCAGCCTCTGATCTTTGGGTAGCATTCTCCAAGGCGGCCTTCACGACATATGACAACGCAGAATCGCTGAGCAGAGACTGATAGCCAAGTTCCGCACACATGAGAACGGCCTCAACTGGGATCTTGGGTTCATGTCACACTATCTGTAACCCTCACGATGCTCACGACTTGCCTGGGCTTGCAAAATCTCACGAACTGTCCTGGCTGGAGCCAATACATATCTCTTTAACCTGTGCTTAACCCTCTCTCCACTCACATTGTCTGTACCTTTAAGACTTGATTACCTGTAAAGACTCGCATTCCAATCATTATTTTGTAAGTTGAGTTTGTGTCTTTATATTCCCTGTTTGTGAACAGAATTCCCACTTACCTGATGAAGCAGCAGCGCTCTGAAAGCTAGTGGCTTTTGCCACCAAATAAAACTGTTGGACTTTAGCCTGGTGTTGTGGGACTTCTTACTGTGTTTATCCCAGTCCAACGCCGGCATCTCCACAACATTTTCCTTTCTAAACAGAGGAATACTCTATTTTCAATTATTTCATGTGATGAGCATCACTTTATTGTCCAGCCCTACTTTCTCTTGAGAAGGTGAGCCTCCATTTTGAACCACAACAGTCAATGTAGTGTAGGTATACCCACAGTGCTGTCAGGAAGGAAGTTCCAGGATTTTGATCCAGCCACAGTGAAGAAACAGCAATGTTGTTCCAATTGGATGGTGTGTGACTTTGAGGAGAACTTGCCAGTGAACCAGATGTACACACTGCAGCACCAGGCCCCAGAAATGAGAGAATATATTCAACTGCAAAGTCATTGGGAAGCTACCTGTCATATATGAGGCTGGATGACTAAATATTACCCACGGTCTGTGCTCTGAGATGAGTGCCCCTGGCAATGAAGCAGAAAGTAGTCAATGAGTTGCATCAGATGGCGGGCAACATTGGGTGATCCTATTGGCAAGGCCACACATGGGTTTCATAAGTGGTGGCTTCAGTAAAGAAAGACAGGAAGGTCAGGATCTGCACTAACTCAGTTCACCCAAGCAAGGCTGAGACCTTGTCCTCCCATGAAGACAGTTTAACAAGTTATAGCTGACATGCCCAATGCCAAAGTTTTCAGCATCTTGGATATGAAGTGTGGGTTCTGGCAAAACCTGTTGGATGAAGATTCCTCAACTCACTCTGTTCATGTCTCCAGTAGACAAAAAACATTTCCTCCACATGCCCCATGGGATCTCCACTGACAGTGAGTTCTTCTCATGATGCATGGAGCAACTCTTTGCAGGACAACCCTGCAAAGTCATCCTGGTCTGGATCACTCAATGTAAGAACATGATGCACATCATCGTTTAGTCCTCGACAGAATCAGGATCATACAGTTAAAGCTCAACCCAGCTAAGTGCAGAGTCAGGGCCAATCTGCTTCCCTATGTGGGTCACATTCTCACAGCTGATGGTATGAAGCCAGATCCAGATAAGACAACAGCTATACAACAGATATCCATTCCAAAGGACAAGCACGACTTGTAGTGCTTCCTTGCTATGACAAATTATATTTCCAAATTCATTCCATGCTACAGTGAGGTCACTGGACCTCTTCATCATCTCCTCCACCAAGATTTCGAATGGTGTTGGCAGAAGCATCTTACTGCTACATTCAACAAACTCATTAGACACTGCCAGCTCCTCTGGTGCTACGATACTTTGACGTTCAAGCATCTGTATTCCTATCAGTAGATGCTTCCCAGCATGGACTTGGCACAGTCTGCATCCAGAATGGCAGACCAGTAGCTTTTGCATCAAGGGCCCTCACTGACACTGAGACCTGTTGTGCCCAGATTGAGAAGGAACTCTTTGCCTTAGACTTTGCTTGTCCGAAATTTCATGACTTCATCTCTGGTCATCTTGTAAGTGTTGAAATTGATCTTCAGCCAATTCTTTAAAAAGCCTCTCATACTGCATCTGCATGACTGCAGTGCATGATGCTCAAGCTGCAATGCTACAACCTCAGAGTCACCTACAACCATGTTAAAGAGCTGCATCTCGCTGATGCTCTTTCCAGAGCCCTCTTACTGACCAGGCAGATCATGAGGAGGACTTTGACATCATGACCATGCTGGTACTTTTGTCTTGTCGAATCAAGGAACTGAAGGTTGCCCTACAGGCGGATCTCATTTGCAGGCAGCTTTACGCCATCATTATGAGAGACTGGCCTGAGTCTTCAAAGGATCGTCCCCTCGGGTTCCGCACATTCTTCCCAATGACAGAAGAGCTAATCGTACAGGATAGACTGATACTGTGTGGCCAGCGATTCATCATTCCCACGTTCCTGTGGGGGTAATATACCAAGCAACTCCATCAAGAGCACCCAACATTGGAGGCAACCAGGCACAGGCATAGGAATCTCTAAACTGGCCATCGATGAATGCAGATATGAAGAGGGAAACATCCATGTGATGTGTTCAACTGCATCAAGCCAAAAAAACCATTGCACCTACACAAAGTCCTGGACCTCCCATGGTTGCTCATGGCGACTGATGTCTTCAAATGGAATAGTAAACAGCCCTTGGTCTTAGCAGATTGTTACTCTGGTACAAAATTGACCACTTTCCGACGTGAAAAGCAACACAGACATTGGCAAGCTCAAGAGATACTTTGCTACATAGAGCATCCCTCAAAGGATAATGACCGATTAATACTTGCCAGTTCATCTCCAGGGAGTTCAAAGACTTTGCACATATATGGGGCTTTTAGCAGGTAACGAGTAGTCCCCTATATCCACGGGCTGAGCAGAACAGGTGGTACGCTCAGCCAAGTATCTACTTGAGAAGTGTGCCTGAGACAGCACAGATTTCTCTGCAGCACTCTGCAGTCTGCAAGATGTGCCAAGCCAGGCCTTTCCCTCGTCAGCATAACAAATGTTGTCCAGGCACACGAGGACCATGATCCACATTGCCAAAGCCATCTTGCAACTGAGAGTGGAAACCAATGTGAGTGGCTCCCTCATAAGCGGTGACCAGGAGAACATTTTCAGACTCTCCCCTTGAGAACCTGATCAGACAGTCAGGATCCAGACCCCACACAGCCACGACAAACTGGCAGTAGTTCACAGCCATGCCAGTCAGCCAACTAGCTACGTGGCTCCTTGGACTGTGCTCATTATATAAGAAACTGGCTTCTCCTACTGCAGAACACAATGCATCCAGCCTGCAATCTAGACCCTCCACACCAATAGAAATGGAGGCCCTCCAGAGGCGAACACAGCAAGACCTGCAGCCACTGGATACACCACAAGGATGCCTGATGCTATCCACACCAAGGACTCCAACCTGACGGCATCCCAAGCACAGTCAACTGGCACAATCACACACTCAGGGCACCAGAGTAAACCAAATACATGGTTTGAGGACTATGTGATGGACTAATCTACAAATTGAGTTTATTTTTTTAAAAGGAGGAAGTGACATGATGAGCTATGTACCAGCTGCAGAAGCCCAATCTGTGCTAAGCACAATGTAAATAGTTATGCTTTGTTAGCCCTGTTTAACTTTGTATGTTGTAAATAGTTTACACCTTGTCTTACACTGTTGCACCTTTTGTACTACCGGTTGTTCCAACTTAAATGGGAAAGATGTATACCCGGTAGTCACGTAGACACTGGGATGACATGGCTTCAAAAGGGGTCACATATCTGTAGTGTGCGAGTTCTCCCATGGAAGTGGGAAGTCACATCACAGCTCTTAAGAGCTGCTCAGTACTTTTAATAAATCTTTATATTTTTTAATCCCTTGTTGCCAGTTATTGCAACCCAGAACAATCTACACTGCGCAATAGGTGCACATTGATAGATATAAAGTACTTGGAGGTTGTAATTGCAGATGGATGATTGTCTCCCCTCAACACAGCAAATGACCTATCTCAAAACATTTGGTATCTGTGAGAAGAACATAATTTCAACTGACTTCCTTCAAAAGCAATTCTTCCATTGACTCCAAAATACATTTTGTTTCTGCTTTAATATGAATCCCACTGGTGCTTTTCCCCTTGGCATACTCCAATAAGGAGCATCATTTACCCTTAACTGTGCAGATATTCACTTGCATCACCTAAACCTTCTCTGTTCATTGCATGGAAACAAGGGACTCATTGAACAATTCCACTCAAACAAAAGTCTACATTTTTCAGTCAAGTCTGTATTAGATGCTGCAGGGAGGCCAGAAACTGTACAGGACACCTGAGCACAGTAGACATCTGTCTTTGTGTGACTAATGCCACTCAATGATTCATCCTCATCCACACAATGTGACTCAAATTGTGCTCCAACTAACTCATCACTTACATTAGCCAGGTTGTGTGGTTCTATGTTCGTGCTCTAGTAGGTGGTGCTTGTGGCACAGAGTGTATGATTGTGTAGGTTTGCTTGCAGGCACAAACTGTTCCTAAATTTCTTTAAAAAGAGAACAAGGATAATTGAACAGTTTCATTACAGAATGTCAATTTAACAGATTGCTGCAGTATAATTAGATGCTACTCTCTGTCAGGTTCCTCAACATAAGTGTTTCTGACACGACTATTGGCCTCACCATCTCTTTATGCTTCCCCTTCAATGAGTTACAAGATGGACTTCACCAGTAGTGCAATAACTTTGAAGGCGACTCATTGAGAAGGGTTTAATACTGGCTCTATATATATATGTATGTACAAGCAACTTGTTCCCTGGCTTCAACTGAGATTCCTCCCCTGCCCAAGATGCCCTTACAGCTGATTGGCTTGGCTTCCTGCGCTGCTTCTCCATAGGGTCCAGCTTGATCGTGTGTTATGAAGTCCCCCTGGATCATAAGTTTTGCAAGCTAAATTTGGCTAGGCTAAGCATGTGATGTTTCACTTCATGTATGATTCAAGTAACCCACTAGGAGCTTTTATCAAACAAAGCTTATTTAAGAATGTAGTTAACACGTATAGCAGAAAATTAGCAATAACCTTTACCAATTAAACAAGAAAATAAACAACCATGATATTATATAAATCTTTCACAGTGAAATACCATTCCAGTCGAACAAATTCCATAAACAAAACACTTGCCACAGGTTTAACACAGAAAAGAAGAATTCTCATGTGATGCTGGAACTTAGTCCTTTGGTTGGATTCTGCACTTCTCTTGACAGACACACAGACAAGCCTAAAGTCAAAACAGCTTCCCAAAACACCATGGAGAAAGATATAGATTCTAGCTAGCTAGCAAACCACCAACAGCAGAATTTTCACTCCAGTTAGGCCAGGAGACCTGCTTTCAGCTAGCCAGCAAAATTTACAATCTAGGGAGAGAGAGAGAGAGAGAAAACCTGCCTGCCACTTGACAACCAGGAGAACCTCTGACACTAAACCCAAAACTGAAAGTGAATCCTTGGATTCTTCTGGGAGGAACCTCTTGACTTTGACTTGTCAATCAATCTTCCCTCTAATGCAAGGTCAAAAAAATTCCGGAAAGTACCTGAGACCCAGAGTAAAAATAAACAAAACCCCATTTAAACCATTGAAGCAGTAATAAAAGGACTTCTGGCGGATAGCTCGGCAGCAATGGAGAAAAAACCCAAAGCTTACAATGTGCAGACGGCATGATTAAAATAAAACATTTCTTAAACATACACTAGTGTCACACATGTGACCCTCAAGGATTCACCCCCTTAAAGGGGCCACATCACAAATAGAGTTAAAGATCTCAACTATCATTCCATTGCAAATGCCAGCTCTTTCAGCTAGTACAACAGAAGTACCGATAAATGTGAAGTGCATACAATCCGAACAATTGCAGGAGACAGGAGACTTTTCAGCACACTAAAGATTTCCAAGAATTGTTACTGCTTCATTAGTTTTTTTTTGTTATGCCTTTACTGTTTTAAGTAGTTTTTCAATTCTTGGTATTCAAATGGTTTTGCAGAAGCTTGCTATGAATGACCTATTCATAACTTATTACCTGTATGCAATCTTCTCAATCATGCTTATTCATCTGTTGCTTATCGTTTAGTATCTCCAGTCTACTTAACTTACTCCTGCTTGTTTCCTTAGAGCAGAAAGTGAACATGGAAGGTTTATCAGCGCTGGCCTTCTTTATGGTGGATTCACACCGACTTAATTCTTTCAGTTTTGCATCAGCTAGCAAGATATTTTACCAGATCAACTCAGAAAGAAACTCTTATTTTATGATGGGCTGGATTTTCCAACCATGTTCACCCCAGGTCGGAAAACCCCCCCCTGAGATCAGTTGACCTTTGCATGGTCAGTGTCCTGCCCACTACGATTCCCATGCTGGGCGGAATGGGAAAATTCCACCTCATGTCTCCATATGCACTTCTGAAATGAACAGTCCCTCCATCATGTACATTGTTTCTCTTGATTTTTCTCATGTTTTGCAAAGGTGTTTTAGGTGTATAAAATATCTAATTTCCTTCCTCCAGGATATTTCCAAATGGCTCCAGAATCAACTTTTTTTTAGACATTCATCAAGTCGAGGCAATAAGAGGCTATTTCGTGTTTTAAACAGGTGCTTGGCAGAACTACTATAGCTACATTCATTGGCTTTACCATTCTGCATCTGTTATAGCACAGAATCCCACATTTGAAGTGAAATAAAAATACATTTATTAACTTACTGCATAAGATTGAAACAACACAAGCAGTACTCAATATACCATCATAGCTGCAAAACAAATCCTTTCCCAGACATATGCTGCTGCGATTGGATGCTTTGTGAGCTAATTTTCAATTTTATTCTTATTTCAAATTTTGCACATTGAATGGTATGATTAAGCAATCATGCATTAATGCATCGGCACTTTCCAATGGTAGTCCCATGAGGAAAATAACCCTCTCTTACAAATGAATTAAGGAACAGATTTTCTGGTCTCATTGCTCAGGCTGCTGGCTATGCACTCTCCCATGCTCAGCGCAGCTCATCCCTCTGAAATCTCTCTCAATCGACCTGTGCCTTTGATGGGTAATGTGCTTCATGGGAGCTTCCAGAGGCTGATGGGGGTGGTGGAGGGCAGTATGCAGAAGGGGGTGCGGTAGGTAGGGAGGAAGTTGGTTGTAGGGAGGTGGGAATGTTTGGGGACATGCGTGATTTATTTCCATCAGTCATTTAAAGCGAAAATGGACTCTTAAATAGAATGAAACAATCAGGAAACTCAGTCCCACATTGACCTTACATGTGACAGAGCCTTATACTACACGTCACCCAAGTCACTCTCTGCAACGTATTTCAAATTATTCAAGTTTACCCTATGTATTTACATTGTTACTATTAGCCCACCTCCCCCCTCCAAGGCTTTGAGTCCATAGGTTCAGGCTGTCTGAATCCTTCCATATCCTGTTAGCACTACTTTCAAAGTATTGGTAGGCTGTGTCACTGCAGCTAAACTCTGTTGATTTGGAGGTGGCTCTGGCATCTGGCCAACTTCTTATATCTTCATTTCCCCTTGTTACTGAACCGTACTTTTCCAATTTAGCAGTTGTGGTGAAGGGTAATTGTTGATTTATCCTAATCTTTCTGGGGTGGACGAATGCTGTGCTTGTCCCTATAGAGCTTTTTCCCTCTTCTTTTGCTGTGTGGCTCACTGTGACACATATGGAAGTTCACATTTCATCAATGGAACCTTCATTCCCATTTGTTCACAGTTTTGGATAAATTTTTGATTACTTTATACTTTTCCAATTATTTTTTGAGCTTATGAATCTTTTCATTCAGCTCAACAACAAAGCTGGTAAGTTACAGAGTTTTTGTTTCAGAGTTATATGGGGAAATCTTGTATAAAGTTTAACAACTTTGTCTGGGCACTCAGTTCTTTTCAGAATCTTTCTTCCATGGTCACTGAACTGGAAGAGTCCAAGAAACAAACATCAGATCATGATCTGTTCTGTAGAATTCACCCTTCTGCTTTTGAAGTCTGGATTTGCTCGATCACACTGTACACCTCATCTTTCATAAAGGCAAAATACTGCAGATGCTGGAATCTGAAACATAAACAGAAAATGCTGGAAAATCTCAGCAGCTCTGACAATGGGTCAGTCAGACTCGAAATGTTGGCTCTATTCTCTCTTCACAAATGCTGTCAGACCTGCTGAGATTTTGCAGCATTTTCTGTTTTTACCTCATCCTTCATGTTGTTCAGATTGGACCAAAATTCAAGAAGTTAATCGGTTTCGGTTGTTAATTCTGCTTTCAAGCAACTGTTCTGATTCATCAGCAACTTCTTTTCCTCTTCCTGGCATTTTGCCCGATGCTTACTAAAGAGTTCTGATGCTTGAAGTTCATCAAGTTTTAATTGAAGATCCATTTTTGTTGAATTTGTTTCCACAAGTTCATTATTTAAGTGTTTCAAGTCCTCTTTCTACTGCCTGTGAGCAATATTCCAATGTTCTCATTAGTTCTTGTTTTTCATTATCAAATGCACCTTTCATATGTGAAACTGGATTCTCTACACTGATCTGCTTTCCTTGGCAGAGTGTCATTTCTCTGTGCTATCGCTCAAGCTCGCAATTTGTAACTGTGCTTCTGCTGCTTGTTTTTTGAGATCCCTGGCGCTCTTTAACGAGAACTTCGACTTTCTGTAGCTATTTTGATTTTCATCTCTTTATGTATGCCCTCGAAAATATGGACTTTCCAAGTCTATTTCAGAATATCCACCCATTTTCTCCAGCTCTGTAGTCTTTTGTACCTCTGTAATACCTCAAAATGTTTGTTCTGAACTTGAACAGCTTGGTTAGAATAGTTTAGGGCAGTGCGGTGGCACAGTGACTAGCACTGCTGCCTCACAGTGACAGGAACCCAGGTTCAATTCTGGCCTTGGGTGACTTGTGTAGAGTTTGCACGCTCTCCCCGTGTCTGTGTGGTATTCCTCTGGGTGCTCCTGTTTCATCCCAAAATGCAAAGATGTACAGGTTAGGAAGATTGGCCATGGCAAATGCACAGCGTTATGGGGATAGGGCAGGCAGATGGGGGCGGGGCTGGGCAGGATGCTCTTTCAGGGAATCAGTGCAGACTCGATGGGCCGAATGGCTTCTTTATGCACTGGAGAGATTCTAAAGAGTCAATGGTTCAATGACAACTAGTGTCTCATGCATTTTCAAGAATTTACACTTAGCTTGAATCTTGAGTTTCAAATCTTCCAATTCAGTTCAGATACGATCATTCAGCAACCTTCTTCCATTTTCCTTGAGCAGAAATTGTTTTTTTTGCCTTTTATCAGATAGCTTTCCTTCATTCACAACAATCTGCTTGCCCTGCACTGTTGCCTGCTATTGTAGTTCAGATCATATGTTGGGATTTCCAAAAATATATATTTTTGAGTCTCAGTAAGTTCCCCTAACTCTCTGGGCCTCAATAGGTGTGAACACTTAGGAATTTTAGACTGGTGTGTGAGTCATCCTAGCTCACCTCGGATGTATATAAGGCAGTGCTTTTAGCAAGAGCATGTCCAGTGAACCTGCGCACGCCAGTGGGAGAGTGTCTGCAGCCGGAGTGAGATTTCAGCCAGAGTGAGGGTATCAGGAATTTTGAGATAAGTGGGAATTTGGTGCTGAGGGGAAATTAGGTGTTCTTTGGCAAGAGCGGAGAGACAGACCTACGAGGGAGACTTGAAGGCAAGTGAGAGGTAGAAAAAAATCGAACCATACTGTCACAGCCAGCAGGTAAGTTATTGGCTGCTGATTGGTAAGTAGTATTTTTCTTTTATTTCTCTTGGCATTGTAGTTGTGGTTGTACACTACAACAGTGCTTCTGTGTAATTTCTGTGGTTTATAGTTTGTAACGGTTATATTCGGTAGTGATGAGGAACAGGAAAGAAAGGCCCTAGAGAATTGGATATAATCTGAAACAAAACGTCTTTCAAAAGTTTAATTTAAAGGGGTAAGACATGACAGGAGAGCTCCAAGCCGTGGTTTGCTCCTCTTGCTCCATGTGGCAGGCTGGGGACAGTTCCAGTCCCCTGGGTCAGCATGTGTGCAGGAAGTGTCTCCAGCAGCAGCTCCTGGAAGCTTGAGTTTCAGAGCTGGAGCAGCGGCTGGAGACACTGTGGAGCACCCGGGAGTCAGAGAGTATCATGGATATCACATATAGAGGAGTGGTCACACCGCAGGCTCAGACTCCGCAGGCAGGAAGGGAATGGGTGACCACCAGACAGAGCAAGAGAGATGGGCGAGCAGTGGAGGAATCTCCTGTGGCCATTCTCCTGCAAAACAGATACACCTTTTTTGAATGTTGTTGAGGGGAATGGCCTCCCAAGGGAAAGCAGCAGCAGCCAAACTCGTTGCACCATGGTTGGTTTTGCGGCAGAGGAGAGGGGTAAAAAGTGTGCCAGTGCAATAGTTATAGGGGACTCACTTGTAAGAGGGATAGACTGATGTTTTTGTGGCCACAAACAAGACTCCAGGATGGTATGTTGCCTCCCTGGTGCTCAGGTCAAGGCTGTCTCGGAGTGAGTAGAGAACATTCTGGAGGGGGAGGGCGAACAGCCAGTGGTCGTGGTATACATCGGTACAAATGAAATAGATAAAAAAGGGATGAGGTCCCAAAAGCAGAATACAGGGAGCTAGGAAGAAAGTTAAGAAATCGGACCTCAAAGGATGTGATCTCAGGATTACTACAGCGCCTCAAGCTAGTCAGAGTAGGAATGACAGGATATATCGGATGAATACGTGGCTGAAGAGATGGTGTCAGGGGGAGGGTTTCAGATTCCTGGGGCATTGGAACTGGTTCTGGGGGAGGTGGGACCTGTACAAATTGGACGGGTTACACCTGGGCAGAGCTGGGACTGATGTCCAAGGGGGACTGTTTGCTGGAGCAGTTGGGGAGGGTTTAAACTAATATGCCAGGGGGATGGGAACCTATGTAAGGAGTCAAAGAAGGAGGGGGGCAAGGACAAAAAACAAAAGGTAGAAAAGGGAATAAGAAAAGTGATAGGCAAAGAAACCAAGGACAAAATTCAAATAGGGCTATAGAGAAAAATATTGGGAGTGAGACAAAAAGACAAGCTTAAAGGCTCTGTGCCTTAATGGGTGGAGCACTTGCAATAAAGTGGATGAACTAATCGTGCAGATAGATGTAAACGGGTACGATATAATTGGGATTACGATATAATTAGGATTACGGAGACATGGCTGCAGGGATGGGAATTGAATGTCCCAGGGTATTCAGTATTTAGGAAGGGCAGGCATAAAGGAAAAGATGGTGGAGTGGCACTGCTGGTTAAAGAGAAAATTAACACAATAGTGAGAAAGGATATTAGCTTTGACATCGCGGAGTCTGTATGGGTAGAGTTGAGAAATACCAAGGGGCAAAAAACATTAGTGGGTGTCATATATAGACTTCAATCTGAAGTAGTGATGTTGGGAATGGTATTAAACATGAAATTAGAGATGTGATAAGGGAATATCGGTGATTTTAATCTGCACATAGATTGGGCAAATCAAATTAGCCACAATGCCGTAGAAGAGGAATTCCTGGGATGGTTTTCTTGACCAATATGTGGAGGAACCAACTGGAGAGCAGACCATCTTTGACTGGGAACTGTGTAATGAGAAGGGAATCATTGCCAATCGAGCTGTGTGAGACCCCTTGGGGATGAGCGACCATAACATGATAGAAGTTTTTATCAAGATGAAGAGTGAAGTAGTTGATTCAGAGCGCTGAAACTTAATAAAGGAAACTATGGAGATATGAGGTGTGAGTTGGCCTTGATAGATTGGGGAGAGTTATTTAAAGGGATGACAGTGGATAGGCAATGGCAAACATTCAAGGAAGGCATGGGGGACCTGCAGCAACTGCTTATTCCTGTCTGGCACAAAAGCAAAATGGGTAAGAGGGCTAATCCATGGTTTACAAAGGAAATTAGAGATAGTATCCGATCCAAGAAAGAAGCATACAGATTGGCCAAAAAAAAATAGGTCTGATGATTGGGAGTAGTTTAGAATTCAGCAAAGAAGGACCAAGGGATTGATTAAGAAGGGGAAAATACAGTATGAAAGTAAGCTTGCAGGGAACACTAAGAGTTTCTATAGAAACGTGAAGAGAAAGAGGTTGGTGAAGACAAATGTAGGTCCCCTACAGACAAACGGGGGAATGTATAATAGGGTACAAAGAAATTGCTGAGCAACTAAATACATAATTTGGTTCAGTCTTCACAAAAGAGGACACAAATCAGATCCCAAAAATGATGAAGAATGCAAGATTTAGTGAGTGGGAAGAACTGAGGGAGATCAATTTTAGTAGAGAAATGGCGCTGGGAAAATTGATGGGATTGAAGGCAGATAAATCCCCAGGGCCTGATAATCTACATTCCAGAGTACTTAAGGAAGTGACTCTAGAAATAATGGATGCATTGGTGGTCATCTTCCAGGATTCTATCGACAATGGAACAGTCCCTGTAGACTGGAGGGGAGCTAATGTCACTCCAATATTCAAAAATGGAGGTAGAGGGTAAACAGGGATTATAGACCAGTAAGCCTAACATCGGTGGTGGGGAAAATTCTCGAATCCAATATCAAGAACTTTATAGGGGAGCATTTAGAAAGCAATGGCAGTATCAGACAGAGTCAGCATGGATTTATGAAGGGGAAATCATTCATGACAAATCTGTTGGAATTCTTTGAAGATGTAACTGGTAGAGTTGACAAGGGGAAGCCAGTCGATGTGGTATATTTGGACTTTCAGAAAGCATTTGACAAAGTCCCGCATAAGAGATTAAAGCGCATAGAATTGGGGGAAGTGTATTGAGATGGATAGAAAACTGGTTGGTAGAGAGGAAACAAAGAGTAGGAATTAATGGGTGCTTTTCAATTTGGCAGGTAGTAACTAGTGGGGTGCCACAGGGTTCAGTGCCGTGACCCCAGCTATTCACAATATATATTAATGATTTGGATGAGGGAACAATGTAACATCTCAAAGTTTGCAGATGATATCAAGTTGGGTGGGAGGGTGAACTGTGATGAGGATACAGGTTGGGTGAGTGGGCAAATCAATAACAGATGCAGTATAATTTGGATAAATGTGAGGTTATTCACTTAGGAAACAAAAACAAAGAGGCAATTACTACCTGAATGGTTGCAAATTGGGAGAGGGAAGTGAGCAGCGGGACCTCTGTTTGAACAGAGGGAAATATGATAGGATGAGGGATGAATTGGCTAAGGTAGACTGGGAGAGCAGGCTGGCAGGTAGGATAGCTGAGGAACAGTGGAGGATTTTTAAGGAGATCCTTTTCAGTTCTCAGCAAAAATATATTCCAGCAAAAAACAAGGATTGTAAGAAAAGGGAGAACCAGCCGTGGATAACGAAGGAAATAAAGGAGAGTATTAAAATAAAAACAGCTGCGTACAGAGTGGCCAAAAATAGTGGAGAAACAAGTGATTGGGAAAAATTTAAGAAACAACAAAGAGAGACTAAGAAAGCGATAAAGAAAGGAAGGATAGACTATGAAGCTAGGCTAGCAATTAATATAAAAAATGATAGTAAAAGTTTTTATAAATATATAAAAAGGAATAGAGTGGCTAGAGTGAATGTTGGACCCTTGGAGGACGAGAGGGGGGAGTTAATAGTGGGAAATGAGGATATGGCTGAGTCTTTAAATAAGTTTTTTGTGTCGGTCTTCACGGTGGAGGACACAAATAGTTTGCCAAATATTAACGATAGAGGGTTGGCAGCAGGAGAAATACTTAATACAATTAATGTTACCAGAGAGGCAGTGCTGGGTAGACTAATGGGACTGAAGGTGGACAAGTCCCCGGGTCCGGATGGAATGCATCCCAGGGTGTTGAAAGAAATGTCAGAGGTAATAGTGGATGCGTTAGTGATTATTTATCAAAACTCGTTGCATTCTGGGGTAGTGCCGGTTGATTGGAAAACGGCTAATGTTACCCCGCTGTTTAAAAAAGGAAGGAGACAAAAGGCGGGTAACTATAGGCCGGTCAGCTTAACGTCTGTAGTAGGGAAAATGCTGGAATCCATTATTAAAGAGGAGATAGCAGGGCATCTGGATAGAAATGGTTCGATCAATCAGACGCAGCATGGATTCATGAGGGGAAAGTCATGCTTGACGAACATGTTGGATTTTTATGAAGATGTGACGAGGGCGGTTGATGGAGGAGAACCGGTGGATGCGGTGTTTTTGGATTTCCAAAAGGCGTTTGATAAGGTGCCCCATAAAAGGCTGCTGAAGAAGATTAGGGCACACGGAGTTGGGGGTAGTGTGTTAAAGTGGATTGGGGACTGGCTATCCGACAGGAAGCAAAGAGTCGGAATAAATGGGTGTTTTTCCGGTTGGAGGAATGTAACTAGCGGCGTGCCGCAGGGATCGGTACTCGGGCCGCAACTGTTTACCATTTATATAGATGATCTGGAGGAGGGGACGGAGTGTAGGGTAACGAAGTTTGCAGACGACACAAAGATAAGTGGAAAAGTGAATCGTGTGGAGGACGGAGAAGATCTGCAGAGAGATTTGGACAGGCTGAGTGAGTGGGCGAGGATATGGCAAATGGAGTATAACGTTGAGAAATGCGAGGTTATACACTTTGGAGGAAATAATAACAAATGGGATTACTATCTCAATGGAAACAAATTAAAACATGCTACCGTGCAAAGGGACCTGGGGGTCCTTGTGCATGAGATGCAAAAGCCCAGTCTGCAGGTACAACAGGTGATCAAGAAGGCAAATGGGATGTTGGCCTATATTGCGAGGGGGATAGAATATAAAAGCAGGGATGTCTTGATGCACCTGTAAGAAGTTTAACAACACCAGGTTAAAGTCCAACAGGTTTATTTGGTAGCAAAAGCCACACAAGCTTTCGAGGCTCTGAGCCCCTTCTTCAGGTGAGTGGGAATTCTGTTCACAAACAGAACTTATAAAGACACAGACTCAATTTACATGAATAATGGTTGGAATGCGAATACTTACAACTAATCCAGTCTTTAAGAAACAAAACAATGGGAGTGGAGAGAGCATCAAGACAGGCTAAAAAGATGTGTATTGTCTCCAGACAAGACAGCCAGTGAAACTCTGCAGGTCCACGCAACTGTGGGAGTTACAAATAGTGTGACATAAACCCAATATCCCGGTTGAGGCCGTCCTTGTGTGTGCGGAACTTGGCTATCAGTTTCTGCTCAGCGACTCTGCGCTGTCGTGTGTCGCGAAGGCCGCCTTGGAGAACGCTTACCCGAATATCAGAGGCCGAATGCCCGTGACCGCTGAAGTGCTCCCCAACAGGAAGAGAACAGTCTTGCCTGGTGATTGTCGAGCGGTGTTCATTCATCCGTTGTTGCAGCGTCTGCATAGTTTCCCCAATGTACCATGCCTCGGGACATCCTTTCTTGCAGCGTATCAGGTAGACAACATTGGCCGAGTTGCAAGAGTATGTACCGTGTACCTGGTGGATGGTGTTCTCACGTGAGATGATGGCATCTGTGTCGATGATCCGGCACGTCTTGCAGAGGTTGCTGTTGCAGGGTTGTGTGGTGTCTTGGTCACTGATGCACCTGTACAGGGCATTGGTGAGGCCGCAGCTGGAATACTGTGTGCAGTATTGGTCCCCTTATATGAGGAAGGATATATTGGCATTGGAGGGAGTGCAGAGAAGGTTCACCAGGTTGATACCGGAGATGAGGGGTTTGGATTATGAGGAGAGGCTGAGGAGATTGGGTTTGTACTCGTTGGAGTTTAGAAGGATGAGGGGGGATCTTATGGAGACTTATAAGATAATGCGGGGGCTGGATAGAGTGGAGGTGGAGAGATTCTTTCCACTTAGTAAGGAAGTTAAAACTAGAGGACACAGCCTCAAAATAAAGGGGGGTCGGTTTAAGACAGAGTTGAGGAGGAACTTCTTCTCCCAGAGGGTGGTGAATCTCTGGAATTCTCTGCCCACTGAGGTGGTGGAGGCTACCTCGCTGAATATGTTTAAAGCGCGGATGGATGGATTCCTGATCGGTAAGGGAATTAAGGGTTATGGGGATCAGGCGGGTAAGTGGTACTGATCCACGTCAGATCAGCCATGATCTTATTGAATGGCGGGGCAGGCTCGAGGGGCTAGATGGCCTACTCCTGCTCCTATTTCTTATGTTCTTATGTTCTTATGACCTGGGTGTCCTTGTGCACCAGTTGCTGAAGGTAAGAATGCAAGTGCAATAAGTGGTGAAAAAGACAAATGGCATGTTGGCCTTCATTGCGAAAGGTTTCGAGTACAGGAGCAGGGATGTGTTGTTGTAATTATACAGGGCCTTGGTGAGGCCACACCTAGAATATTGTGTGCAGTTTTGGTCTCATTTTCTGAGAAAGGATGTTCTTGCTCTCGAGGGAGTGCAGTGAAGGTTTACCAGGCTGATTCCAGGGATGGAGGGACTGATGTATGTGGTGAGATTGACTAGGTTAGGATTGTTTTTGCTGGAGTTCAGACGAATGAGGGGGGATCTCATAGAGACGTATAAAATTCTAACAGGACTAGACAGAATAGATGCAAGAAAGGTGTGCCCGATGGTGGGGGTGTCCAGAACCAGGGGTGACAGTCTGAGGATACAGGATAGACCATTTAGGATGGAGGTGAGGAGACATTTCTTCACCCAAAGAGTGGTGAGCCTATGAAATTCGTTACCACAGGAAGTAGTTGATGCCAAAACATTAAATGTATTCAAGAGGCGGCTGGATATAGCACTTGGGGCGAATGGGATCAAAGGTTATGGGGAGAAAGCAGGATTAGGATATTGAGTTGGATAATCAGCCATGATCATAATGAATGGCAGAGCAGACTCAAAGGGCCAAATGGCCTCCTCCTGCTCTTATCTTCCATGTTTCAATGTACTTTTTACTCCAATATTGACTTTTGTATTTCTGGGGTTTTCTGGGCCTCTTTTTAAGCTCTGTGCACTCCTCAAATTGAAGATGAAATATTCTTAGGCTTTTACTATTTCATCGACGCTGGTTCAGGATTCATCAATTAACTGCATTTGGATCACTTCATCAGCAAGTTCATCAAAACAGTATGAAATTATTTATCTGGACTTTTTATTTAAACCTGATATATTTCAATAGTTTTAAAGTTCTCTTCTCCAGGATCCCCAATTTTCCATTCGACTTGACTCTAATAAGTCTAAACTGATCTGGTATGTTGATCATTTGATCCATAGTCAAAAAATGCTAAAGTGCAGGTTCAGCTTTAAGAAGTTGCCAAAATTCAGTTCATTTGAAAACAATGGGAGTGATCTTTCTGGTTCATCACACCTGTTGACCAGTGTGGTGAGCCAGTAAAATCATGAGTTGGGGGGTTAAACTGGGTTCGCGCCTGGTTTCTCACCTCTCACAATCTTACTGGCCCTGGGTTGCTGGTGGGATCAGCCACATGCCTGGGAAGGGCACAAGGCTCATTTAATATTTAAATTGTTATTTAATATAACTGGTGAGTCCCGGACTCACTTGTCTTAATGATCTTGCCAGTGGAGGTCCTCACTGGAAAGGATCACATATGGTCCCTAGCAACAGGGCCTGTTGATGGCTTTACCAGTGCGACTGAAGGCCATTTAGGCCCCCTGGATGGGCAGGGGTGGGCAGTGTCAGCCTGGGACCCTAGCAGTATCAGCCTGACATGTTGGCATTGCCAACTAGGAACCCTGACTGTGCCCATTGGGCACCAGTCAGTGCCAAGGAGCAGGGCCTATTGGGAGGGAATGGGGCCATGATGAAGGCAGGGATATCGGGGCAGTGCTCGGCCAGTGGGCGGCTTCCCAGTGAGAATAGATTCCGTCCACTCCCCCTACTGGCATGAACCACACTTCACCTCGTTTTTTGCACGAAGTACCGTACGATTGCATTTGAGAACTTGCCCAACAAATGGGTGCAATTTACTCCTGTTTTTCATGCTCAGTCGGCACTTAATGTTTTTGGTAAGATTGTCCTCAAAGTGTTTACCTGCTTATGTTGGTTTTGGTGGCCTCCCATTGCAATTACACTCACACTTAGCATTAAATAAATGTAAACAATGGCTATTTGGGTCGACCAGCTACAGACTTCTCCATTTCACTCCTGTGATTTAGAATCTCAATGGCATGAATCCTGGCCTTTGCTGCTCTTTTATGCTAATTCTTTAGTTGCAATTGTTCCAGATTGATTTTTTTTCCTCTCCTCAGAGCGTGCTTGGATGTTATGGCGTTATAGTGCTGACTGTGGACGCTGGTGCAGCTTTCTTGAAGCCATGCTCTGGTATGCTCTCGCTGACTCTGATTGCTGCCGATTTTAAAAGGCAATTTCTGCCTTTTTATTGTAGTTTGCTCATTCTGTGATCTGCCAGGTCCAATGACTCTGCATTCACCCGAGTTCTTCTTTTCATCTGCACAGCCTCTTTTGCCTTTCAGCTCCCTTTCAATTTTGTTTTTAAATTTTGATCAGCTTTTTGTGATCTGGCCAGGTCCCATGACTTTGTGTTCAGTCAATTCTGGCAATGAAGCTTTTTTAAATGATCTCCAGTTGTGTCTTCAACTTTTCATAGATCAGATTGCTGTTTCCTTACTTCCTCATGCTTTTAGGATTTTGGGGTCCATCCCACTACTGCCACCATGTTGTAGGGTGTTGGATACCATTCGATAGGTCTTAATGAAGCTTTTGTGGTCTTAAATATGCTAATTGTATGTATTGAAGTACATCATTCTTGTAGTTAACATATGCAGTAAAGAGCTCTCTACATGCTTGTTTTGTCCAACACTAGACTTCCCCCCCCAGATGCAGGTAACATGTTCTCTCACATCTCTGTGTAGCCGCTATTGTACTTGGTCCCACATTAACCCCCCTAAATGTGCCAGACACTTATACTACAGTGGAATCCCTCAATTATGCAAAGAGTACCTTTGAACAAGGGTCCCCCTCCCTGGAAGCCCACAAGCAACTTCAGTAGGGTTGGCTGTTTGGGCTTCATGCATGACAAGTCCCCTACCCACCACTGGTTAAATATTAATGGACCTCGATTGGCTATGGGCAGGAAGACCATCCCGCCATGGGCTTAATGGTGCACTTAGCTATGGTTGGGCGAATAACAGCCAGGGTCCTTTGTTTGGGCAGATAACTCAAGAAAAAGATGAATATAATTAAATGGAATTAAAAGATGGCAATAAAACACATTGTACATAAGGAAATTTTCGCCAAGAGTAAAGGACTAACAAGTGATTTTTCTCTCTGGAACAAATTTTCACATTATCAGAAATTTGAGGCATTTTTGTGTCACTCTGACAACCATCAATGTAATAGTTATAATATGGTGGACGAATTCATAGAACTTGCAATGAGAAACTAATATTTTATATTCTATATATTGACAATATATTTTAAACCACTTAGTGACAGTAAATCAAAATACAATATATTAATTCATGAATTACCTGATTTTATCTATATTGGTCAAAAAACTGATGGTTTAATGTATAATTGATTGATCAGCACATCTTAGGTATACAAATGTTAATCTTTCCAACATTTTGGTTTAACAGATAAAGCTTCAGTTTTGGCACGGAGTTCAGTGAAATATGGCACAGACATTTGTCTGTGAAAATTGCTACCCATGGCTACAAATATCCGTAAGAAAACATTAATAGCAGATGGGATACACATTTTATTGATATGGCTTAGTTGTACTGTATATCACCATGTTTAATGACCAGCTGCTCAATGTCTGCTTTCAACATTAACATGGGTGAAATTTCAAAATTGCAGTTGAATACTTGTTTTCCGATGCTCATCTGTAACTGTCTAATATAAGATGTTGTTGGAAATGTTTCCGTATATGCTATTAACTTTTTGTAATTGCAAAGATGATGAATAGCCCACATACATCTAAGTAATCATAACTCCTGGGTTTATAACATCAAACCTAAACACTATGTAATCCTTTGGCTTTGAGCCAGGCAATCTTGCATGCTGCTGTCTCTGACGCCTGAACTATCCACTTCTTTACAGCTGGCAGATTGAGTCTATTTAGTGCCTCGAGATAACTTTATTAGCTAGCCGTTAACAGAACTGGTGTCGTGATGTTCTGTTCCTAGCATTAAGACAATAATACTGGAAGGTTGCAATATTTTTGCATGCACCTCACAGAGGATGATTGACCTCAATTGATGATCCTAGGTCAATCTAACTATCTGCTGAAGAAGTGCTTCCAGTTTGGGCCAATTCCTATGAATTCACCAAATTGAGGAGGTGAGAGAAGTTTTGTACATCATCAACTCTTAAAGGTAATATATTTTCATAGAATCCATGAATGGTCACAGGGCAGAAAGAAGCCATTTGGCCCATTGGGTTTATGCCAGCTCTCTGGAAATTCACTTAGTCCCACTCACCCACTGTTTGCCCGTAGTCTTGCAAAATCTTTTTGTCCAATTCCCTTTTGAAGGCTTTGATTGAAATTGCTACCTCCTCACTTTCAGGCAGCAGATTTTGGGTCCTCACCACTCTGCGTTTAAAAAAAAAGATAATTTTGCCGCCTTTAGTCAATCAGCTTAAATCGGTATCGCCTGGTTCTTGATGTTTCTCCTCGTGGAAATAATTTCTCCATTTCCATTTTTTCCAGATAGCTTAAGATTAAATCTCCTTGTCATCTCCTCTTTTCCAAGGACAGCAGTTCCAGCTTCTCCCTTCCATCCAAGTGGAACCATTCTTGTGAATCTTTTCTGCAATGTCTTCACAATCTTCCTAAAGTGTGGTCCCCAGAACTGGACAAAATACTTCAGTTGAGTACAAGGTTATCATATCTTGCTTGCTTTTGTACTCAATGCGGCAGAGTGGCGCAGTGGGTAGCACTGCTGCCTCACAGCGCCAGGGACCTGGGTTCGATTCTCGGCTTGGGTCACTGTCTGTGTGGAGTTTGCATGTTCTCCCCGTGTCTGCGTGGACTTCCTTTGGGTGATTCGGTTTCCTCCCACAGTCTGAAAAACGTGCTGGTTAGGTGCATTGACCCGAACAGGCGCCGGAGTGTGGCGACTCGGGAAATTTCACAGTAACTTCATTGCAGTGTTAAGGTAAGCAGTACTTGTGACTAATAAATAAACTAGGCCGCTCTTTATAAAACACAGGAACCTGTATGGATGAGGTATACGTTACTTTGCTCCTGCTTCTTCCTTAGAACTGTACCCTTTATTTTATATTGCTTCTCCTCATTCTTCCGACCAAATTGAATCACTTACCATTTCTTTGCATTAAATTTAATCTGCTACTTGTCTGCCCATTCCACCAACCTAACTGTGTCCTTTTGAAGTTCGCGACTATCCTTCTCACAACTCACCTTTTCCAGCACATCAAAAGGTGCTGAAGAATTTTAATTTATGGACTTAGATTAGGTAATTAGATAAGGATTTGATATCTGACTTGAATTTTACAGCCCTGTTGTGGCAGGACCAATCACAGGACATTCAGTGGTCCAGCCAATAGTTTATTGACTTTCAGCAGAACCAGATGATCCTGGCCATGGGTGAGGCTGTAGATAACCAAAGTAATGTCATATTTCATTGTCATTTTTTGTCCAGATACTTATCAAACCTCTGCCTTGCATTTCCTGATGAAAAATCAATGCTCATAAGTTCCACAGGTTTATTTGGTAGCACGAGCTTTCGGAGTGGTGCTCCTTCATCAGGTGAATGCAGGATTTGTTTCACAAACAATTTGTTTCACAAATCCTGCACTCACCTGATGAAGGAGTGGCGCTCCGAAAGCTCGTGCAACCAAATAAACCTGTTGGACTTTAACCTGGTGTTGTGAACTACTTACTGTGCCTACTCCAGTCCAATGCTGGCAACTCCGCATCATAAGTTCCACTGGCAGTCCATTCCATTCAGTTGGTATCCATTTTACGCCTTGAGTTGAATCTAAAAATTCCAGCATTTCTAGCTGTGTGATAAGTGTTGGGAGGGGTTTACAACCTGGTATAACCATGGTGGGACAAAAACACACGTGGTGGGCAAAGGAAGAGCAGCCACACCCAACCTCTGTTTGATAGCTGTTGGAATAGGCATGTGCTGCAAGAGCTTGGCATGAAGGGGATTGCTCTGATTGACACTCCATGTGGCGGTAGGCATGTTCAGTGCTCTAAACAATGACTGGAACAGATGTGCAAGATGAAGGCAGACTATACAATAATAAAGTAAGCTGCACAACAATAAATATATACCAGGTAAATGACATATGCCACATAAACAAGAACGGTGGCACAATATGTTGCCTGCCAACCTGCTACACATTTAGTGCCGGTCCATGCAAAACACTCAGACACCCTTACAGCTGTTTCAATGCTTACTATTCACGTTTATATTCCATCAGGACATTCAGTCAAGCTACAATTCACGTCTTTGACATCCTGACATCTTAAAAGCGTTTTAGGCAGCACATTATTTAATCCAAGCCAAATTTCATAGCATGGATGCACAGAATGTTGTATATATTTTACTCATGAAAAAAGCCTACCAGCAAATAATGCAATACAGAAATGGAGTGGACTGAGAGCCAGCAATGTGTGTGCCTGGAACAATTCTCCTAAGTGGAAATTGTACCTGTAAATTATTTATTCTACGCTCAAATTGTAGCCACAAACAAATTTAAGCCTCCTTTTATTTTATACAAATACAGATATACCTGAGTGACAAGATTGCCCTCCAAAATCCATTGATTTAGGATAAAAGCAACATAGATATTAGTCACTTATTTGTTGATACAACAAGTTAAGATTAAAAATTACACCCTATTCCTTTGAAAAACACGATCACAATGGTGGGAAATTATGACTGACTGAATGAGATCTACTCATACTTTCACCAGCGAACCAAAAACACATTTGTTAAGTATAAGAAAAGACATTGAACAAAGATGGCTACCACCAGTTACCTGATGGCTGGTATTGTAAGTTGACCACTTTTCTGGAAAGTTCCCATATGCATTGCGCTGCAGACAGGCCCTGACCTGTTGTATGGAATTTCACACTGGGGGTGTCAAGGTCTACTTCAAAAAGGAACTCTTGAAATGAAGGCATTAAAAGTGCAAAGTGTTAGAGTTCAGTTAACTGCAATTCGGTCAAGACAGTGGAATTGCAAACCACCCAGATACCTAATAACCATTCAAAATCCCTGTGGAGGATGAAATAGCCCCATCTCTTGTTGGTTTGAAATGTGACATATGATTTTGAGATGAAGATCCAAAATGACCGCATGATTTTTAAATCAAATTTCTTCTTGGAATATGCAGAGTAGAGGTTTGCCAAACCAGGCGAGATTTTCCGGTCAAGCTCACCCCAAAACCGGAAAATGTGGCCCAATGTCAGCTCCCCGCTATGATTCCCGTGGTGGGCGGGATGGGAAAACTCCCCTCCCCCAACCCCAAAAGAAAATCAAAATCATTTGGAGAAACAGCTGAAGAGAGCAGTAAATAAACTTTCTCTCTCTGAAGCTGATGTTGTCACCAGAAAGGTGCAGATACCTGAGCTTCAATTTAACTCCAAGATTTTAGAGGACCCAACTAACCTCAACCGGCTGCAATGTTTAACAACCTGTGTCTCAAAGACAAGCAAAGGAATTATTTGTGTGTTATTTTAACTTTATTTGGATTTGAACTTTCTTATTTCAGATATCTGTGCGTGTGTGTTGCAGCATCTTTATTATTTTTTTCTTGGGTTCAGTAACTAATAAACATATTCTTTCTTTGACTCAAGAAAACATGATTTGATTGGCTCCCTATTAAAATGTAAATACATTTAGATTGGAAAAAGCACTTGTTGTGAGCAGCTGAGGAGGGCTGAATAACGTTCAATTCTCCTCACCCAGATGTAACAAAATGGATGATTTTAATACCTGCACTCTACTGGTTTTAGTTGGACATACTTTGACACAGCATTTTACCAGCTGCTGGAAGCTGGGGGACAATCCTACCAACCAGAGGCCAATTAAGCATTGAAGGTGGCCTCCGACAGCAACATCCCCCTCACACTGGTGTTTTACCTCCTTACTGGCATCCTGTGGCCCATGAAAGCCCACCCCAGAACCACGGACAAAGGACCACCTCAGAAAGATCTTCCTCGTCATCAATAATGAACCCCACCCCCCAACTGACTGGTCACATTTAGTCCAATCCCATTTACCTGATTTCCAGGACCTGCTCCTGCCTAGCTGTAGTCCCAACAGTGGCTGCTACTCCTAGTGATGTTGCTGGGATTGAAGAATTGCTTCAAGTTGTAGGAGGCAGGGAAGGGGAGGCGTGACATAGTGGAACTTCATCCCTCAACGGGAACCCTGACAGCAGGCAGGTCATTGTCCACTGCACCTAAAATTGTCTTGGGGTTGGGCAGAAATATTTGTTTGATCACCTGCTCAAATTTGTAATCTGTGTTCTGAATGAAAAGAAAGGCCTGGCATTTATATAGCACCTTTCACAATGCTTCAAAGCACTCGACAGCCAATTAAATACTTTTGATAAAGGCAAAATACTGCGAATGCTGGAATCTGCAAAATACTTTGGAGGTGCAGTCACTGTAGTTATGTCGGAAACACAGCATCCAAGCTGCATACCGCAAAATCCCACAAACTGCAAAGTGATAATGAACAGAAAATCTGTTTTATATGACAGGGATTGAAGGAGAAAACGAAGACAGCAAGAACAAACGCCATTGTTCTTATTCAAAAGCCATGGGATATTTTACATTCACCTGAGCAGGTAGAGGGCAACTAAGTTTAATGCCTCATTTGAAAGACAGTGCGTCCCACTGTGTAGCACAGTGACAGGCAACCGAGCCTAGTGAGTGGTCCCCTTTCATCTCATCCCATGGCTAGATTGAAATCAGGCTTGTTCACTAACCACAACCCCATGAATAAGGTTAAATACATTTAATACATGCAAACATTTTCATAACGAGTTATAGAAAATGTGTAATCACTGACAGTTCAATTGTCATCCACTTCAAATGGTAAAAAACGAAATACTTAAGAGTTTGGATGCAGAGGGAATGCACAGCTCTCACAGTCAATTCTCTGTGCAATCAGCATGCTCCTCATTTCACTTGCCTTTGCTTTAAGTGCATAATCTCTTTAGTCATACGGGTAGGAAAAAAAATTATGCAGATGGAAATAAGCGGAATGTGGCAACGCTGCACATGATCAAAATGAGTCGCGCTCAGAATGCAAATGGGCCGTCTGTGACCCCCAGACCGCAGGCTGTTCACCACTTGTGTAGCAACTTTCACGGTACTGCTTGAAATGTGGAATTTGAACACAGAACCTTGCGCGTCATGTGTCACAAATTATTATTTTTTTCCCCATTTGACCTATGCCTTCCAAACTATTATACACAGTTAGGTTGATTGGCCATGCTCGATTGACCCTCGTGTCAGGGGATCAGCAGGGTAAATATGTGGGATTACGGGGAAAGGGCCTGGGTGGGATTGTGGTCGGCGCAGACTCGATGGGCCAAATGGCCTCCTTCTACACTGTAGGGTTTCTATGATTTTATTCTCAGAGTTTATTCACACCTTCTAGATTAACAATTTACGGTGTATTGTCTTGATTATGCAAAACCACAAGTGGGAACCTCAGATAAGAAGTTGTTGTATGAATTTTTACTTGACTCCCACTGGCAATTAGAAAAAACAATAGTAGTTAAACTAATCCAAGTAATATTTGTTATTCAACTCTGACTGATTGCCTTTGTATTTAATCAACTTCTGTCTCTCTCCATACATGTAAAAACAATAATATAAAATCAATAAATTGTTAAAATTATGAGCATTACTAATGGCAGTTAACATAGCAACCAGGCTGTCTTTTATTCATAACACTTGTTGTCTTGCATAATCAAATGTTCATCCCTTTTATTCTAAGGGTGTACGGTCGAAAGGGAGCATAGATTTGGGATTACAGTCTATAGAGGAAATTTAGAGGAAAAAAAATCCCAAAGGGGATTATTAGATATATAATGCTTCACCATATGTGCCTCATTAGGTGCATGTTAAATAATTTAAAATGGAATTGGTTAAATACTTGAACAGAAAGAATATAAAATCATGGAGGGAGAGGTTAGGGAAATTGAATTTGAGAGGATAGTTTCCAGTCAAATAGTTAGCAGTACAATACAAGATTAAATAAGACCTAAAGTAAGTGACAATTTGATCCATATATCTACTTGTGTGGAATTCTTGTTTCCGACAGTGCAGAAGGACGCCATTCGACCCATCGAGCCTGCACCAACAATGATCCCACCCAGGCCCTATACCCATAACCCCACACATTTACCCTGCTGATCCCCCTGACACTTTAGCATAGCCAATCCACCTAACCCACACATCTTTGGACTGTAGGAGGAAACCGGAGCACCCGGAGGAAAACCACGCAGACACGGGGAGAACGTGCAGACTCCAGACAGACAGTGACCCAAGCCGGGAATTGAACCCGGGTCCCTGGCGCTGTAAACATGTTAACATTATAAATGTTAACATGTCCAAAAAACTGCTCACAATAGTCTAAGTGGGTTATTCCACAACACAGTATGCCCAGCAAGGATAAATATTAACAAGAAACACATCACAAAAGTCATACGTAAACAATCTGTGATGTTCTATCAATAATGGACTGAAAATTGTGGATGGAACAACAATCATTTCCCCAAGATTCACCAGTTATGTGCACAATTTATCGACTGAATCACAGATTTATATCTTAAATATATTCTCATCAAAGGAATCACAAAGGCTTAAATCATTCCAACTTGTTTTTAACCAGGCATTTTTGACACTTTCTCGAGGACTTCGCATCGCTCTTGAATTACCTGGTCACTTTCAATGAATGCTGAATAATAGTATTTTGTTGGAGGCCAATATACTCAGTCCCAGGACATTACTGCAGGAGTTCCTCAGGGCAGTGTTCGAGGCCCAACTATCTTCAACTGCTTCATCAATGAGATTCCTTCCACCACAAGTTCAGAAGTGAGAATGTTTACTGACAATTACATAGTGTTCAGTTCCATTCACAACTCTTTGGATAATGATACAATCTGTGCCTGCATGCTGAAAACTGGACAGCATTCAGACTCATCTTCCGAATGGGCACATTATAGCCCTCAAGACTCAACATTGAGTTCAACAACTTTAGACTCTGACCTTTCTCCTCCATCTTAATCCTTTTCTTATATCCCATACATTATTGTCTCAACTCCTTTCCCCTACCCTGCACCTGGTCATCTATCACTTGTTCTTAGATTGCTGCACTTTTGTTGTGATCTCTTCCAGCTGCAGTGGAATATCTAACAAATCTTCCCTCTCTCTCAGTTCTGATGAAGAGCCAAACGGACTCAAAATGTTAACTTTGGGTGCGATTTTACCATTTTGCCTCACCCGGCAATCAGCAGGTAAAGGTGGAATGACAGGAAGCCCATTGCAAAAAGCGTAAATGTGCACTGTGAAGTAGTACACGGCGGAAAATAAAAAAAAATCAAAAGCTAGCCAGAAATCAAGCTTTCTAATATCCTTGTCAAGTACCCAGATAGACAATTGACTTGACATAATGAAGCATATTTAAAGCTCTTGTATAGAAAAGGGAGACTTAAAAATCATCTTGACATTTGTTCTCCAGACAGCATTCAAAATGAGACACAGCTCAGTACTTATTCTACATAAGAATGAGATAAGTCTCTTATGACTTCATCAATCATGAATTGTTAGGTTCTCTTTATTCATAAAATCAATTGTGTATTGCACTATTCTCTGATAAATATCCACAACAGACACTTATTTCCATCTGCTATTGTTGCTGCAATTTTTTTTTCCAGTAAGTCTGCATTAGATTTGAAACCCTTGTCACTTGTGTTGCTCTTTGGGCATTGAACATCTCTGAAGCCTTTGTTAATTCAGCACATGCATGACCTTAAAATGTATGTTGATCATCATCTACTACAGGTTTGATCTGCCTTGAAGAGTAATAAATGCAGTGGGATTCAACTCTTATCCCTCAATCAGAAAACATTAATCATTTAGGATATAAAATGAATATCTCTCCAGAGTTAATGGATCATAAAAGCTTTTTGTAATGATTAGATAATAATGGTAGTTGAAGTTAGTTTAATTTCAACATTTTGCATTGGGTATAACTACCCATTCTACTGGATTAATGTATATTGCTGATTACAAAGAAATTTCTCGAGCTTCATGTCCTTCAGGCTGTTAGATTAAATTAAAAGTGAAACACAAAGAGTACAGCTATCTCATCCAGTTCTATAAAACCTCATTCAAGACTTTCATAAACACAGGAAAAGCAAATAAATAGATGCAGACACATTTTCACAGAACAAAAGAAACTCAGATTACCCCAGGTTCTGGGAGCTGAATTTGGAATGCTGATATGTGAGAGATATTATCAAATGTTCAATGTCGATAAAAGTATCTCATGCTTGGCAATAACCTGGTGACATCACCTGGGTGAAAGGAACCATATAACCATCTGTTGAAAATCAACTAAAAGAAATATATTTTTTGTATGTCTATGTTGGCTTTGTAATGATATAAAACCTCACAACCATCAGTTGTCCCTGCACATCTGCAATGCAAATATTTTCACATAGATCAAAAAAGAATGTTGTCATTATGTAGCCTCCCTTTGAGTAACATGGGTGGCATGGTGGGACAATGGTTAGCACTGCTGCTTCACATTGCCAGGGACCTGAGTTTGATTCCTCGCTTGAATCACTGTCTGTGCGGACTCTGCACATTCTCCCCATGTCTGTGTGGGTTTCCTTTGGGTGCTCCGGTTTCCTCCCACAGTCCATAAGGCATGCTGGTTAGATGCATTGGCCATGCTAAATTGGCCCCTCAGTGTACCCGAGCAGCCGCCGGACTGTGGCGACTGGGGGATTTTCACAGAAACTTCATTGCACTTTTAATGTAAGCCTACTTGTGACAATAATAATAAATTCTAAAAAAAGTTTGCATGTTCTCCAGGTGTCTGCGTGGGTTTCCTCCGGGTGCCCTGGTTTCCTCGCACAGTCCAAAAGACGTGCAGGTTAGGTTGATTGGCCAGGCTAAATTGTCCCTTAGTATCCCAAAATGTGTAGGTTAGGGGGATTAGCAGGGCAAATCCGTGTGGTTGCAGGGTAAATACGTGTGGTTACAGGGACAGGACCAGGCTCTGTCATGAATGTGGTGCAGACTTGATGGGCTGAATGGCGTCCTTCTGCATTGTAGGGATTCTATGATTCTAACATTCCATTCTTAGGGCTTTGAAAGTTTCTACGCACTTCACAGAACCCAATATTTCTCCTTTGGCAGGAAAAAATTTTTCTTTTGTGATCTCTTTCACTTCAGCTTGAATAATTATGAAAAGCTGTCAAGGCTAAAATTCAGGTGCTTGAATCCGGTCAATCTCATTCCATTCTCAGTATCTGTGCTGATGGGAATATTCTTAAAGTTACTTTTTGTATTATTTCACCAACTCAAAAAATGTTAGCACAAATCTGCCTATCAGGGAAAGGTCCCCTATTTCTGATTGTGATCGGACAAAAAACTATCCACTCACATTCCACCTATTGTCCTGGCCATTCTTGCGATGGAGGATCATGCAGAATTCAATCAGTGCAGGAAACCCGCACAGAAGCCACCCTTTTAATAGCACAAGCTGCCATGTTCTGGGAAGTTTTTGTTATTCATTCGTAGAGCATGGGCATCGCTGGCTGGTTGTTCAAGGGCAGTTGAGAATCAACCACATTGTTGTGGCTCTGGAGTCACATGTAAATCAGACCAGGTAAGGACGGCAGATTTCCTTCCCTAAAGTGGAGTTAATGAACCAGATGAGTTCAACAATAGATTCTTAATTCCAGATTTTTTAAAAATTGAATTCAAATTCCACCATCTGGTGTGGTGGGACTCAAATGCAGGTTCCCAGAACATTAGCTGTGTTTCTGGATAAATAGTCTAGTGATAATACCACTAGGCTATCAACTCCCGTTCATAAGAACATAACAAGTAGGAGTAGGCCATCTAGCCCCTCGAGTCTGCCCCGCCATTCAATAAGATCATGGCTGATCTGAAGTGGATCAGTTCCACTTACCCGCCTGATCCCTATAACCCCTAATTCCCTTACCGATCAGGAATCCATCTATCCGTGATTTAAACATATTCATCGAGGTAGCCTCCACCACTTCAGTGGGCAGAGAATTCCAGAGATTCACCACCCTCTGAGAGAAGAAGTTCCTCCTCAACTCTGTCCTCAACTGACCCCCCTTTATTTTGAGGCTGTGCCCTCTAGTTCTAGCTTCCTTTCTAAGTGGAAAGAATCTCTCCACCTCTACCCTATCCAGCCCCTTCATTATCTTATAGGTCTCTACAGGATCCCCCCTCAGCCTTCTAAATTCCAATGAGTACAAACCCTATCTGCTCAGCCTCTCCTCATAATCAACACCCCTCATCTCTGGTATCAACCTGGTGAACCTTCTCTGCACTCCCTCCAAGGCTAATATATCCTTCGCAAATAAGGGGACCAATACTGCACACAGTATTCCAGCTGCGGCCTCACCAATGCCCTGTACAGATGCAGCAAGACATCTCTGCTTTTATATTCTATCCCCCTTGCGATATAGGCCAACATTCCATTTGCCTTCTTGATCACCTGTTGCACCTGCAGACTGGGTTTTTGCATCTCATGCACAAGGACCCCCAGATCCCTTTGCACAGTAGCATGTTGTAATTTTTTTCCATTTAGATAATAATCCAATTTGCTATTATTTCCTCCAAAGTGAATAACCTCGCATTTGTCAACGTTATACTCCATCTGCCAGATCCTCGCCCACTCACTCAGCCTGCCCAAATCTCTCTGCAGACCTTCTATGCCCTCCACACGGGGTTCAGTAAGAGTTTAAATGTCCTAAAGCTTTCTGGACTGTGAATGAGCCCGTGAGTGTGTGGGTGAATGTGCAGATGTATCGGGTGGGTGTGGTAAGTGGATTCAAACCTGGTTCAATGAGGGTCATTAACATATCAATTGGCAAAAAGTGTTCTTAGTAACCTCTTGAACCATCATGCAAACCAGCCTCCCATCCATTGACTCTGTCTACATTCCCACTGCCCCGGCAAAGCAGCCAGCATAATTAAGGACCCTACATACCCTGGACATTCTCTCTTCCATCTTCTTCCATCAGGAAATAGATACAAAGGTCTGAGGTCACGTACCAACCAACTCAAGAACAGCTTCTTCCCTGCTGCCATCAGACTTTTGAATGGATCTACCTCGCACTAAGTTGATCTTTCTCTACACCCTAGCTATGGCTGTAACACTACATTCTGCACTCTCTCCTTCCCTTCTCTATGAACGGTATGTTTTTTCTGTGGAGCATGCAAGAAACAATATTTTTCACTGTATACTAATACATGTGACAATAATAAATCAAATCAAATCAAAAAGTCTTATGTAAATGCAACATTATCATGTAATAACAATCAGAAGTCTCCATCACTGAACAAAGAATTCACATTTGGTTGTAAGAAAAAAAATGAATAATTTCCATTTCTTATCCGCAAAACAGTAGCTCAAATCTGAGCTGACCAATTACCACTCCACTCTTTTGAAATTGAACTAATTAAACTAAATCAGATAAACTGAGGGACAAAACAAAAAGGGCAGCCCCTTAAAGGGGAACTGCTCAAAATATAAACAAATCACAAATGCCAAAGGACATGGAGGGCATTTCCACTAGGTGGCTCAGGCTGAGGGGTTGCAGCCCCCGAGGGGGTCAGGGGTCAGGGCTTGGGTCTAATGTAAAATTCTATCTGAATGGTGGTGCGCTCAGACAGGAGTCTACCTCGAGACCATGAGTGATGTCTGGTCCGAGCATGACGGTTTGAGTTTGATGGATGGCATCAGTCACCAGCTGGATGGTCACTATCGTGCAATGAGCCAATATGTGGGGCATCATCGAGCCCAAATTACTGCTCCATTAACCTACTCTCAATCTTTAGAAAAGTGGCAGAAAGTGTAATTGACAGTGCCGCATAATGGCATTTTGCCACTGATTACCTGCTCACCAATGTTCTGTTTGCACTCCCTCAGAGCCATTCAGCCCCAAATTTCCCGACAGTTTTGGTCCAAACATGAATGAAAGAGATTGGGCATGTCCATGAAAGCATCTTCACTCTCCACATCTCAAGGGAGTGTCACTGAATTATATTTCTAGAAGTGCTGACTTGCAGTCAAGATCACGGATAGGCTGAGGTCTGGATCTCAATACAGCCTTGGTCCAAACATGACCAAAAGAGTTGAATTCCAATGGTGAGGTGAGAGTTACCTTTGACATGAAGACAGCATTTGACTATCAGGGAAAGTTTCCACAGATTGGAGTTTGATTGTTGGAAAGGAATCACCATCATCCCCAGGACTTGTAAGGACAAGCGTAGCAGTTGCATGGGAACACCTGTAAGTTCCCCTCCATGTCATAAAGCATCCTGACTTAGAAATATATTGTCGTTCCTTCGTCCTTACTGGGTCAAAATCTTGGGAGTTCTGAACAGCACTGCACTGTGTGAGTACTTTTGCCATACAGATTGCAGAAGACAGCTATGTTTATGGTCCAATGCTGTAAATACTGTCTTTTTACTTAATGCTTATAAAGTAAAGTTATATATATATATATTGCAATAAGTTGGTAATTGTGTAATTATTTTTTCCTACAGCCAAATATGAATTCTTTGTTCAGTGATCGAGACTTTTGATTCTTTTTACATGATGTTACATTTACCTAAGACATATTTATAATTGAACTTCATCTAATATTGGTGTAAAATATGGTTCTAAAGGTAAATAAGAATATTATTTGCCAGTTGGTATGTTAATAATCTAAGTAAGCAATACATTTGGTGTATGCATAAGTTGATTTTATTTTCACCTGTTCATGAGATGAAAGTGCTAATATAAACATTAGCATTGTGAATTTGAGTTACAAACTCTTTTAATCAATTCCCTCAAACCACCACCCATCCTGCAACATTTACTCTTTTATTGCCTTTTCTCTTGACAGTGTTGCCTCTTGTTCGAATGCAGTTTCACAGATATCGTTCATTCTCCAGTAACCTTACTCACGTGTGCATTCTTCAGAGACAAAGAAAAGCAATAAAGTGGTATTGGTACATCCCATCAATGAGGACATCCAGAGCCAAGTCCAATTCTCCAATTCTGTCCATCTTGATGCAATTAGAATCTCATATTGACACTAGAGTCATTGGATATCAACCCAGAGCGGCAACTCGACTGCTGTTTGCTTTCGCTATTGGATAGGGAGAATCGTTCAGTTAACTGGTCAATTGTGATTAACTTACAGCTCAGACGATAATCCAGTCAGGAAAATCTTGGTCCAAATGCTTTAGCATGGCCATATGGTGCATTCAGTCAAAAACCATTGGTAGGATTGACGATGCCATTTGACATTCTTCACTTTTCACATCAATTAAATAGAGATAAGAGAGGGTATTAAATTGCAATGACTATTGCAATTTACCAGTGAAAAATAATGCAAGAAGATTTGCTGCATCATGCTATTATCAGATTTGGTAGTCTGGTTGCATTAATTTTTCAATGTTGTCTTGTTTCACAAACTGAAAGAATGTGAAGAGGCTAATTCTCAGGCGCACTGGAATTTGGATCCTATTTTCCATGGTAGCTTCATATATCCTTACAGCAGTTAGTAAAGCAGTGCATCTAACTTGCTGTTGGCCCAGTCTTGGAGAAGATAATGTCCACATCACATCCTTTTAAGTGTACCAGAGCCTGTAGTTGCATTTAGTTGCATTCGGACTGGTATGGGAAATCTGTTGAAGTTGTTTTTTAAAAATATTCTGTCTGGTCTTCATTCATGGAACTCCAGACGATACATGAAATATTTTGATTAGAGCCATTTGCATCTGAGATTGATGTGACTAAGGGGCTGCTGGGTCAGATTTCTTTGGGAAGAGATAATTCAGTGTCTGAAAAGAAAGGTAGCTTCACCTTGGTTTGCAGCTCCAACAGTGTGGGTGCCAAACGGAGAACATGGCGCATTTTTCAGTCAGTCTGCCCTGCCTAGCATTATTCCTGTATATTCTGCTTTTCCTCTGAACATGTCAGCTGATAAGATCCCCATTAGTGAAAATCCAATGCCAGTTAAAGCATATGGTGGGATAGAAATACACAAAAATAAATGCCCGATCAGCGCGGTGAGCCAGGAAAAGAGTCAGGGGCAAAAAATCTGATTTGCACCCAATGCAATGGGAATGTTATCTTCTTGGCCCCATTTTACCGGCAAGAACAGCTTTGCACCCTTTCTGGCCACGAAGCTTATTAACATAAGATTGCCTGCACCTCCATGTAATTAACGGGTCCAGCATGGTTGCTTCCACCCTCCCAGATGCTTCCCACCTTCCTTACAAGCATGGTGAGCTGGTAACATTGCACCCTTAGAAATGTTTGGGGATAACTTCGCCCACTGAAAGCTCCTTGGGTTGCAATATTAAAAAATGTACAAAGAAACACTATTAGATACTTACCTTTAAAATGTCCTTCCTGAAGGTTTGCCAAGGTGCCCTTCCCCCCAGATATGGGTCCCGCTGACTAAGCCAGAATTTATAGCCCATGCCTAATTGTCCTTGAAAAGGTGATGGTCAGGCACCTTCTTGAATCGCTGCAGTCCATGTCATGCAGGTGCATCACAGTGCTGTTAGGGAGGGAGTTCCAAGATTTTGACCCAGCGAGAGTGGCGGAATAATGATTATAATTCCAAATAAGGATGGTGTGTGGCTTGGAGGGGAACTTACAGGTGGTGGTGTCCCCATGCTTCTTCTACCCTTCTCTTTCGAGGCAGTTGAGATCATGGGTTTGAAAGATGCAGTTGAAAGAGCCTTGGTGAATTTCCGCAGTGCACCTTGCAGTTCACGGATGCCGCTGTCACTGCGCACTAGTGGTGGAGGTAGTGAATACTTAAGATGGTAGATGGGGTGCTAAACAAGTGGGCTGTCTTGTCCTGGATGGTGTAAGCTTCTTGTGTCTTGTACTCATCCTGGCAAGTGGAGAGTATTTCATCACCGTCCTCACTTGAGCCTTATAGACGTTAGACAGGCTTTGGGGAGTCAGGTGATGAGGTAAACATCATGGAATTCCCAATCTTGGTCCTGCTCTTGTAGCCCCAGTAGTTATATGGTCAATCCAGTTCAGTTTTTGGTCAATAGTAACTCCCAGGATGTTGAAAGAGCTATGACGATGTCATCAAATGTCAAGGGGAAATGGTTAGATTACCTCTTGTTGGAGATGGTCATTACCTGGCACTTGTGTAGCATGAATACTTTGATTTTTTAATTCGTTCACGGGATGTGGGCACTGTTGGCTGGGCCAGCATTTATTGCCCATCCCTGAGGGTATTTAAGAGTTAACCACATTGCTATGGATCTGGAGTCACATGTAGGCCAGACCAGCAGATTTCCTTCCCTAAAGGGACATTAGTGAACCGGATGGGATTTAATGACAATTGACAATGGTTTTATGGTCACTATAAGACATTTAATTCCAGATTTTTGTTATTGAATTCAAATTTCACCATCTGCCATGGTGGGATTGGAACCCGCGTCCCCAGAGTACTACCCTGGGTTTCTGGATTACTAATTCAGCGACAATACTGCTATGCCACTGCCTTCCCTGATGCTCAGAATATCAGAAAATGGAACAATCCCTTCCTTCTGCCTTTTCAGTAATATGATTAAGTTCCTGCCTGCTTTGGACAGAAGAATAAAAAATTGTTTCTGATCATATAATGGAGTGAGCAAGCAAGCTAGGTGGTAATCAGGCAGAATCAATTTCTAACCAATTTTGTGGTTTACTAACCCAGTCTTCATACCAGAAATTTGCTCAGCACTTTACATTTAATCATTGCTATTGCTGGCAGATAATGAATCTTCAATTTGTTCATTTTATTTCGTCTGTGGGTGTTCCTATACCACACAGACTACAACGGTTCAAGAAGGCGGTTCACCACCACCTCCTGAAGGACAATTAGGGCTGGGCAATAAATACTGGCCTAGCCAGTGACACCCATATCCCGTGAAAGAATTAATCTTTAAAAATTGTTGCTGCTAGGAAGAATTAACTGCACAGAGTACATATACAAACATACAAAGTAGTTCACCATGTCTTTCAAACTTCGAGTTCGCATTTCAAAAGTAGCAAAAATTGTAATTTATGATTGGAAATGTATTTATGTGGAAACAGGAGAACAATGGGAATGTTCCAATACTCCAGAGAGCAAATGCAAAGTTTTATGTGACATTGAACTATATTGATCAGGAAAGCTACAATTCAATCCATGGTCTGTATTTAATTGGCAATTTTGGCTGTTGCTCAGTTGAATAACCCATCAACATTCACAGTTCTGCCTCAAACAGAAAAAGGAGTGATTATTGATGGCGCCTTCAGATGCTAAAGAGCTTTCAAATTGGCCAATATAGGAACTTGAGCTGAAACACAGGTTTAGCCAAGGTTGAGCACAAGAAGGCATCTTGGTCATGCAGTTTAAGCACCTGTTAGGAATGACCAGACAAAGGATTATTAAGGGGCTGATTGACATTTAAATTCCTTGTCGTCTTTTCATTAGCAAGCCTGTACAGCATTGTGGTGGATGATGCTTGACCTAACAACCTCTTCGAACAACAAACGATTGATTAGGAGTAACCAAAATGCTGCTGAGAATTTCAAGCACACCTTAAATGTATATTCCCTTTCAACTATCACTTATTTTCTTATTCTTTCGTGGGACCTGGGCATCGCTGGCTGGCCAGCATTTATTGCCCATCCCTTGTTGCCCTTGGAGGGTAGTTGAGAGTCAATCACATTGCTGTGGCTCTGGAGTCACATGTAGGCCAGACCAGGTAAGGGCAGCAGATTTCCTTCCCTAAAGGACATTAGTGAAACAGATGGGTTTTTCCGATAATTGAAAATGGTTTCATGGTCATCAGTAGATTCTTAATTCCAGATATTCTTTATTGAATTCAAATTCCACCACTGACTATGGTTGGATTCGAACCCAGATCCCCAGAACATTAGCTGAATTTCTGTATTAATATTCTAGTGATAATACCACTAGGCCATCACCTCCCCTTCTGCTAGAGATTTGAAGAAAACCTTTGAAACACATCAGGAGATTTTCTGGAACAGTTTATCAAGTCTTCTACAACACTATTCTTCATTCCGAATGCTCTCTAAGGGGATCACCTAAAAAATGTGACTGTTTTATCACTCTGCCTTGTTGCACCCCATCTAGGAGTCACCAAAAGAGTGTTCCTGGCCATAGGCATTTTGCTAGAGGGCCACTCGGTCTACAGGAGAGATCAGGGAAGGAGATTAGGCCAGGCAGAACAGTGCTAGTCTACTGCAGGAGAGAGGGAGGGGGTATGGGGAAAGAAGATGAGCTGACGATCCTTCATCCAGATCCTTTCCACCAAGGCCTCAAGTTCCACATCTGAAAATCCTTGTTTTGCCTTCTCACTTGATCTGAGAGGCACCTGGAAACCTGAAGCTATATGTCAGTGAGCACATTACACAGTTTCAGTGCAGGTGGCCTCAGGTGGCAAATTATACTGCCTCACATTGTGAGGATGGATGTTATTTTTTTAAAAATATTTTGGGGAATAATAAAGAAGGGCGTGTGTGAGTGTTTGTCTAAATGATTTAATGAATCTTGGGAAAAGTTAATGGAGACAACTTGTCTTGGAGAACTGAGAGATGAAACTGGTAAAAGTGAGAAATGCATGCATTTGTAAGGAGAAGCTGCGGTGAAGTGGATTTGTAGGTAAATAGATTGGATTTTAAAATTTAAAGTAGGAGATAAATAGGGGTGTGGCTTTTCAGCTGTTAAATTTCAAAGGCGGCTTAGGGACTTCTACAACTTAAAAAGGTCTCAAAGTAAGGGAATATTATTCAATTTTATTTAACATAGGAAGGAGAGACAAAAAGAAAAGATTTTTGTGTTTTGGAAAAGTTGAGTACAAAGAGGTACTGAGGACCTGACGATGAAAAGGAAAAAGGATATTTCAAGAAAGATGTTGAGATGAGTTGTGCGAACTGCGTGGGGAAGATATCCCAGGATCGGCTTTGTGCTAATGGTGCAAAATCTGAAGCAGCCATCCAGAAACCAGAAAAGTCTTTGATTTAAAAAAACAGTTCTGTTTCTGAATTTTCTTGGATTTCCACAAGAGTGAATGAGAGTGAGAAATAGTCTGATATACCTCCATTGAAGTGACAGCAGTTTCGCCTTGGACAATATTAACGGAGTTTTTTTTAAGAGTTAAACATCTAGAAGGGTGTGTTGCCAAGAAGGTGTTTATTTATGTGTTCTAACTAAATGGGTTCTTTTGCAAAGGATTTGTAAGACTGTTTTAAACTGTGAAACATTAACCTTGTGTGCTTAAGTTTTCTTTTCTAATTGTTAAGAAATCTTTTAATCTTTGAAATCCCAAAAGTGTTACCAGAATTCTATGCTTCTGGATCAATAGGTTTCTCCTTGTTTTCAGAGTACAAAAAAAGGTTATAACCTGTAAGATAAGTTTCCCTTTGGGATTTGACTCAGCAAATAACATCTGCCATGGCCATAACAACTCCTAATCAGCAAATGTATGCTCAACTGCTGGAGGTCTGCTATAGTGTGCCTCCAAACAAGTTCGGATTCTGATAGTCAGCAATTAGAACCAAAACTGAATACTAAAACCAGAATTTCGAAAAAGACATTTCTTATTAGCACCACACCTATTTAGCACCTATTTTTCACCCTTTTTTACAAAAATAACACCCAAGGAATGAGGTAGCTGAGGGCTGATTGTACCAACTGCACCATAACATAGGGGAGAACAGAGGCTACCTGGATCCACTACAGTTTGCCTACCGCCGCAACAGGTCCACAGCAGACGCCATCTCCCTGGCCCTGCACTCACCCCTGGAACATCTAGATAACAAGGACTCCTATTTATCGGCTACAGCTCAGCCTTCAACACCATTATTCCCACAAAACTCATCTTCAAACTCCGTGGCCTGGGCCTTGGCACCTCCCTCTGCAACTGTCCTGAACTTCCTAACTCACAGACCGCAATCAGTAAGGATAGGCAACAACACCTCCTCCACGACCATCCTCAACACCGGTGCCCCACAAGGCTGCGTTCTCAGCCCCCTACTATACTCCTTATGCACCTATGTCTGTGTGGCCAAATTACCTTCTAATTTGATTTTCAAGTTTGCTGACGACACCACCGTAGTGGGTCAGATCTCAAACAATGACGAGACAGAGTACAGGAATGAGATAGAGAATCTGGTAAACTGGTGCGGCAACAATAATCTCTCCCTCAATGTCAACAAAACGAAAGGGATTGTCATCGACTTCAGGAAGCGTAAAGGAGAACATGCCCCTGTCTACATCAACAGGGACGAAGTAGAAAGGGTCGAGAACTTCATGTTTTTAGGTATCCAGATCATCAACAACCTGTCCTGGTCCCCCCATGCCGAGACTATAGTTAAGAAAGCCATCACGCAAACCAGCCTCCCATCCATTGACTCTGCCTACACTTCCCGCTGCCTCGGCAAAGCAGCCAGCATAATTAAGGACCCCATGCACCCGGACATTCTCTCTTTCACCTTCTTCCATCGGGAAAAAGATACAAAAGTTTGAGGTCACGTACCAACCAACTCAAGAACAGCTTCTTCCCTGCTGCTGTCAGACTTTTGAATGGACTTACCTTGTAATAAACTGATCTTTCTCTGCACCCTAGCTATGACTGTAACACTACATTCTGCACTCTCTCGTTTCCTTCTCTACAAACAGAATGCTTTGTATAGTGCGCAAGAAACAATACTTTTCACTGTATATTAATACATGTGACAATAATAAATCAAATCAAATCAAATCAGAAATGATTTGAGATTCCCATTTGTTAGAAAAGGAGAACAAAACACAAAGTTAAGCAATTATTGCTTAGCTGGTTAGATTCCAGCCAGAACATCCTTCACCGTGGACCTATATGACTTTGTACTCAATACATATTTTAAAAAGGTTAAAATATGAGTAAACACCAAGGTCACAAAGCTGATAATCCTGGTGCTTTATAGCTGTGCTGCATAGTGCAATATAAGTTTTAAAATAAAATGTTAAATATTAATTCATTTTTAAATGTAATATTAATATGATAATGGATATTACAGTTTCGCAACTCCTCAATGATTGCTAATGGTGTGTATAATCTTATAGGTACAGATTTTTAAAAGCTGTAGGAGGTTTCACCTTGTCCCATTTAAATAAAGGACTTTTGGATTTTAGAAGATGAGTTTGACACAGTTGTTAGGTGAATACTAAATGGACGTCAGATGGTGAGAACGTAAATTTTCATAATCACTGAATGTTTCTTCAGAAATATGTGGTGTTGATAACAAAAATTGACTGACTTCAGGCCCCAGTTCTCAGGAATATAATAAATGACTGTTTTCTAACATTATTATAAATTTCAAAAAGCTATGATCGCAGAGGAACATATCTCTTTCGGGAAGAATTTGTCAGTCGATTTTACTGGATGCCAGTTATGATATCAATTCAGTGCAATTTTCACAACACATGCATTTATTAAATAGAATGTAGATAATAAAGTTAATCTTCAATAATAAATAATTAATAATAATAAAGACTTCAATAAGCATAGTGGAGGACTCGTCCCTGTCGCCATCAAGGGGGATAAAGTGCAAATTGTTGAGGGCTTCAAGTTTCTAGGTGTCCAGATTAACAACAACCTGTCCTGGTCCTTCCACACCGACGCTATAGTTGAGAAAGCCCATTGATGCCCCTACTTTCTCAGACAGCTGAGGAAATTTGGCATGTTAGCTTCGACTCTCACCAACTTTTACAGATGCACCATAGAAAGGATCCTTTCTGGTGTATCACAGCTTGGTATGGCTTCTGCTCTGTCGAAGACCGCAAGAAACCACAAAGGGTCGTGAACAAAGCCCAGTCTATCACGCAAACAAGGCTCCCATCCATTTACTCCATCTACACTTCCCACTCCCTCGGAAAAGCAACCAGCATAATCAAGGACCCCACACACCTTGGACATACTCTCTTCCACCTTCTTCCGTCGGGAAAAAGATACAAAAGTCTGAGGTCACGTACCAACCGACACAAGAACAGCTTCTTCCCTGCTGCTGACAGACTTTTGAATGGATCTACCTTATTAAGTTGAACTTTCTCTACACCCTAGCTATGACTGTAACACTACATTCTGCACCCTCTCCTTTCCTTCTCTATGTATGGTATGCTTTGTCTGTATAGCGCGCAAGAAACAATACTTTTCACTGTATACTAATACATGTGACAAAAATAAATCAAATCAATCATTGCATACTTAGAATATTGCTCCTTTCATGCATCTCAAACATGTAAATGCATGAAAAGTTTGGAAAGTATACAAAGCAATCTGTACTTCATGATTTTAAAAAAATCTATGAATTCTCAGTTTACCGCAAAACCGTAGTTTTCCCAAAAGATGATGACTGTACATGCCCCCACAATCAAAATTAATGATTAAGTATTGAATTGGAATACATACCTGTTATATTTAAATGTTGTAATCTCACTCAAACATGTGACATTATTTACCTGAATTTCACTGGGCCTGATAGCCAGGCCAAACAATTCTGGGGCAAAGTCATGAGATTTTACTTTTCTCCTGAACAACATCAAAAATAATCATGTTTATCCCATTCAAATGGGAGTGAAGGTCTGACCATGACAATTGTCCAGGATCTTTAAGCATCTGTCACATCCAGAGAGTATTATATCCTGCTGCAAAATTGAAGATGTGTTCAACCTAGTCAGTCCATTTAGCGGCAATAGGCATAGCTTTAACTCAATTAGGGGCTGTTTCGGAAGGAAATTTAGAGATTGAAAGCTCCTTGTGAATGCTAGCCCTACATCAGAAGGAGCCAGCAGAAAGTAATTGGTCATCTTTCTTATCTTGTACATATTTTAAAGATGCTACTTATTCATTATTGGGCTCCTTTTCTGTTCAGTTGTGATCTTTCAATGAATGTAATACTTTGGCTAGCCAAATGACAGCACAAGTATAAAACCTTCAAGCATGGAGGACACACAAAATGTGTATATTATGTGCACTAAAATCAAAACCTGAATTGAAATAGATTTTAAATATAAATTGAAATAAAAAAGGTAAAATTAGATCAGAGGGACTGCAGTGTTGTATATGTATTTAGAAACAAAAGGAGAAGATAGCAAGAGCAAAATAAAAGGCTATGCTTGACAACATGAATGATGGCAGCTATTTAGACCAACAAGTAACACATCAACTGCATTGTGCTTATAGTTCCAGTCCAATATATTGTTCAATTTGTTGTCATTTCTGCCATTGGTCGGTGGCAGGATCTTCTTATCCCACTGTTGTCAACAGGGCTTCCCACTGAATGCATCCCTCGCCATTGGGAAACCCGCAGCGGTGGAGGTGGGGGGTGGGGGGCGTTTTTGGCAGAACTGGAAGATCCCACTGGCGGGAATGACCAGAAAGTTAAGACCAGTGTTTCATAAGACATATTCCAGTTTAGTTAATTGATGTCAAAAAGTACCTTTCATTTAGTTTAATTTATTATGTGTCTGTTCAGTGTGGTGTCATCGATATTGATTATTGTTACTGTAAAAGTCTTAAAAAGTGAACTGTTGTCTTTTGGTTCTTTCCATTGTTCATTTGGGAAAATCATTTCTTTTAAGAAGCCATCAGCGTCAATGGAGATTGTAACAGAATTCAGAAGAAATTTTGTCACCCAAAACAATGGTAAAAATGTGGTGAGTGGTTGAAATGACTAGTATAGGTGCATTTAAGGCAAAGCTAGGCTAGTGTATGAGGGGGAAGGCGAATAGATGGTTACAATGGAAGATTTAGAAAATAAAAAAATGGGAGGAGGCTCAAATGGAGGATAAACATCACCATGGGTTGGTTAGGCGAAATAGTCCGTATCTGGGATGTATATCCTGTTTAACCAAATCCTATGTAAAGACAGTGACAGCTACCATAACTGTGGTCATGTACAATCAGCATGAATTTAAAATTGGGATTAATTGAATATTTTTTCATTTTTTGCAATCTCTTTGACAAGATTTATGAAACATTTTTACACATTCTAAAATTTTTAACATACTTTACAGAATACATCTCATAATATTATAAGAGACTTAAAAGTAAACAGCTGCAAATATGTTAGAAAACATGCCCATAAAACAAAGTCATGGGTAAAGATGAAATTCGAGTGTAAACAGAAAAGATATTTTAACTAATGATTTATAGTAAAAAATCAAGGTTGGGTTAATTTAGAAAAATCAGAATTCCAGTTACCTTTATATCTCTTCAGCTGTAATTAATATAATATTAAATGCATTGTTTACAATATTATCATTCTCACTAAATGTGCAGACATATACATTCAGATCATTGTCCAATATTAATGACATCTGGACAATTGTTACCTTGTAATTAGATCTTTCAAGGTCTGACGAATTGTTATTTCCAAATGATGGAGGAAGATTTTCTGGTTGTGTCTGATTTGTAAAGGTGTTTTTTGTACCTGCACAAACCACACCCCAGAAAATGTCAACTGAAATCATTCTCCTCACTTCAGTCACAAAAGCCGTTTTATCAATTTATAAGAAATAATTGTTTTGATATGTATTCTATCAAATTTCATGCTAAAAAAACACAAATTACAGAGCAGCATTTTATTGGAGTAAGCCATACGGACATATGAACAAACATATGAATTAGGAGCAGGGGTCTGCCATTTGGCCCCTCAAACCTGCTCTGTCATTCAATAAGATCATGGTTGATTTGATTACGGCCTCATTGTCACTTTCCTGCTTACTCCATATTACTTGTTGACTCTGTTAGTCAAGAATCTATCTTGCTTTGCCTTAAAAATACTCCATGACCTCATCCCTAACACTCACTGGGGAAGAGATTTCCACAGACTCACGACCATCTGAGAGAAAAAAAAATCCTTCATCTCCACTTTAAATTGAAGACTCCTTGCTTTTAAACTGTTTCCCCTCAGTCCGGTCTCTCCCATGAGGGGAAACATCCTCTCAGCATCCAGTCTCCTGAGGATCTTATATACTTCAGTCAGATCACCTCTCATTTTTCTAAACTCCAATGGATATACTCCTGTTTTCTGTTTCCTTCCTTTCTTGAATAGTTACATTCCCTATTTTTCAATCTGATGAGATCTTTCCAGAACTTAAGAAATTTTTTGAAAATTAGAACCAATGCAGCTATTATTCACTTATTTTAAGACTATAGGGTGAAGATCATCAGGACCTTGTCAGCTTTTACTTCTAATAATTTTCTCAGTACCCTTTCTCTGGTGATTGTAATTGTTTTAAGTTGCCCCTCCCTTTCACTTTTGATTTACAGTTATTTCTCGGATGTTATTCGAACCCTCTGCAGTGAAGACAGATGCAAAATATTGCAAGTTATTGAAGTTATTTGTCGAGGTAAAAATGTAATTGGTTTTTGCAATTGGTCAGATATCCAAATGCTGGATTGTACTATCGATAAAATATTGACATTATGACATTTATCATATTGACTCTCTGATACATCTACAGAACATTGTAGCACTGGCATTGAACGATGTAAGTAGTTGTAATTTTGACACGAGGGAATCTTAACATCTACATGAGCAACTGCCGCCAGTGCAGAACAGGTGTTTAGGATTCACTTTTAATTTATATTCCCTTGTGTAATTTTATGTTTCTCAAAAAGAAAATTAACAAGGCCTGATTGTCTTTTAAAAAGCTTTTTTTTAAAAAACCCTCAATTTCCCTTCACTAATTTTAAGATTGGATTTTAAGATTTAAGACATCTGTTCCCACTTTGTGCAAGCTGACATAAATTCATTAAGCTTAATACCCAGAAGAAAATTTGGCCACATAAGCAATGAAAAAAAACTTGTACAACACTACACATGATGAAGCTATCTCCTATGGCTCAGAGTTAGCTGGTTTGAAAAGGGCAAATCAGATAGCTACAAAATTCACCATTTTCAACTGCCACGTGAGGCTGCCACTGAATCCTCCTTGAATTACAAAATTTGGAGCTTCTGATAGCCATGGCAATACCTAATGACGGTGGCACAGTGACAACAGATGCAAATGAAGGACAGTATTTTGTACAATCGCGATTATATTTTCATCCTCCATCTCAAACTTGATTTCAACCTGCAGTTCATTCAGAGGCTCAGCTGAGAGCCAACAAAACCTTCACATCTCATACAAGACGATTGAAGTTTTTATTGTTAAGGTGACGTATTCTACTTCTGAGAGTTCATAACCAAATTAAATCAAAGCCGTAAGTAGAGAATGTGGTAATTAAATCAAGGAACTTGATTTATTGCTGGTGATAAGCAGGAGTGAGTCCAGCATATTTCCAGGGAATTTATTTGCTTTCTTCTTCTGCACCAAAAGATGGAAATCACCAACAAGGTTTGGGCGACACGGTGGCACAGTGGTTAGCACTAGCTGCCTCACAGCGCTGGGGACATGGATTCAATTCCTGCTTTGTGTGACTGTCTGTGTGGAGTTTACATGTTCTCCTCGTGTCTGCGTGGGTTTCCTTTGGCTACTCCGGTTTCCTCCCACAGTCCAAAGATGTATAGCTTAGATGGATTAGCCATGCTAAATTGCCCGTTAGTGTCAAGGGGACTAGCAGGCTAAACACATGGGGTTACAGGGATAGGGTGGGATTGTTGTCGGTGCAGGGTCGATGAGCTGAATTGCCTCCTCCTGCACTGTAGGGATTCTACCATCGATATATCAAGAGAAGGGAAGCAAGTAATTCACTGATCATCCTGCCATGGATAAAGACAATGCTGCTTAGAATGTTTTTACACACCATTAACATTAACGTGAACAAGTTTAACTTCCGCTCTGTACCCCAGTTTAAAAATAACTTTTTTTAAAAGCCCACTGCCTCAATTAACTTTTAAAAAATTACAGTTATCCTTAGTAATTGAGAAAGGAGAATGAACATTTATATTTGGCTGTTTGGGGACTGTTGAATACTTACATATTTTATTCACTGTCACAAAAGGAAAATTAAAATCTCAGCAGTTGCAAGTTTGACACCAATTACCCTCAGCAGTAGGGAAATCCAGCCTAAACATGCCAATGGAAATACATTTAACTGTATAGCAGATAAACTCCACACTGAGGGAGAAATTAAAATGAATTGAAATTTAGGAATTCAACTACATGTAATTAAGTTTACATGTTTCTCATTTTCATTATAATCAGTGTTGTGGAGAGTGAGCACAGATAAGCTGGTAGCCAAAAACTAATCATATTACTTTTTCAACAGTTTGTGTAATATTATGGATGGAGTTTTCTGCCCTCCCCCTTGGCACGTTTGGTGGTGGGGGGGCATTTAATCAGGCAAGAGGACGGCGGGTGAGGACCCCATCACCTTTTTTCCATCGGCCCTGATTAATTTCAAAGCGGTAAGACTCATGGAAGCCCTTCATAACCCACCCTCAATAGAGGCCCCTACGAGGGCAATTGTAGGCCATTTATGGGCCACATCTCACCACCACTGGCATTCACCCAGTGACGGGTGGAGGACCTGCCGGGCAGGTTTCCTGCACAGCCACCAACACCCTTCCTGTGATTCCCCAGCCTGACCGATGGGCACGCACGCAAACCTGGCCCGGGATCCTCAGTGATCCTATGCCTCAGGTGGGTGCTTTACAGGTAGCAGCCTGCATCTCTCCAGCAGTGAAGCTGAGCAATAAAGAGCAGTCAGCCTCAAATTGGTCAGCAGCTCTCAGCACGTGGGGGTGGGTGAGGGAGAAGGGGGGGGGGGGGGGGCAAGATCCGCCACTGCTAGGTTAAATATTCAAATGCTCACTTAGAGCCTGATGTGGTAGGCCTTCGTGAGAAGAAGCAAAGATTCCTGTGACCAACATTAAATTCCCCCATACAAGTCAAAGTTAAGTTTAAAGTTTATTTATTAGTCACAAATAGGGTTACACCAACACTGCAATTAAGTTACTGTGAAAATCCCCCAGTTGCCACACTCCAGCGCCTGTTCGGGTACACTGAGGGAGCATTTAGCATGGCCAATGCACCTAACCAGCACGTGTTTCAGACTATGGGAGGAAACCTGAGCACCCGGAGGAAACCCACGCAGACACGGGGAGAACGAGCAAACTCCACAAGGACAGTGACCCAAGCCGGGAATTGAACCCGGGTCCCTGACGCTGTGAGGCGGCAGTGCTAACCACTGTGCCACCCTGTCCCCCCAAGTCAAAATCAAGGACCATCGCAAAACCTAACATGAAAGCTAGATTTTGACACAGAAATACCACAAATACCACTGCTGCTCCAAATTCACATTTTTAAAACAAAATTTTAGGCACTTTCAAGTCCAGCTTCAAGTCCTAAATTGGAAACAGTGAACAATCTCAACAGAAAATACTACAACCTTTGTTTCCAGTTTGGAAATGGCTGGGAAACAATAGTTAAAAACAAACAAATTTACCTGTTTGAAAACGGTTTTTATCAGGAGTCACCTTTTGGTATGAACACCAGAGCAAAAGCTGATTATGAGGTTAAAGAAATTATGGTTTGGACCGGAAGATAAGCATTTTGGAACATCAGATTAGAAAATGCAGAAACTGCAAAGGTTATTTTGATAAGGAATACCAATAGCAGCGAATAATGCCAGATTAAAATAATTCGACAAAACGGCACACAGCTGGATGTTATTTCTTTTCTCCACAATCTTTGCTACTCCAAATCATAAAAAGTAGAGATTATCCTCGATATGTACTTTCCCTGCCTCACATTAAAAGATCAATAAAGTCAATACTTAGAAAAAATGTTTGCTGATCCAGATGATGATTCTCCTAAGTTTACAAGCTTGCTCTTCTATCTTCACCAAGATCAACTGAATGACTTGAATAACTATAAGTCAGTTGGCTGGCGTTCATATATCAATAATGATAGTCTCCGAAATCTTAAACAAGGAAGTTAAAGACTTGTATTGTGGGGGAGTATAAATTCTAAGATCCTAAGTTAAATATTGATAAATATACCTCCCACCTAGATGTACACATACAAAACTTGCAATTGTAATATATTATATAGGATGTATTTCTTTATTTATTTTGTGTGTCCAACATCTCAATGAGATAAGTCTCATGTCCGAGTGAATAGAGTAAGTGTGCTTCCTGCTTTTTGTGTGCGAGTTTGCCCTTCTCTTTTAGCTTATTTCACAAGCTAACCACAATGTGAAAGGGAGAGACAAATGCGCAAGTACCTCCCTTTCAGTACCCAGCCTCTCCCAGCCTCTCGATCAGCAAGTCCTCTGCTGTGCATCCTTGTGATGATACATAGAATCATAGAGTCCAACAATGCAGAATGAGGCCATTCAGCCCATCGAGTCTGCACTGACCACAATCCCACCCAGGCCCTATCCCCATAACCCCATGCATTTACCCTAGCTAGTCCCCCTGACACTGAGGAGCAATTTAGCATGGCCAGTCCACTTAACTCACACATCTTTGGACTATGAGAGGAAACCAGAGCACCCGGAGGGAACCCTGCTGACACAGGGAGAATGTGCAAACTCCACACAGACAGTGACCCAAACCAGGAACCGAATCCGGTCTCTGGCGCTGTGAGGCAGCAGTGCTATCCACTGTGCCACCATGCTGCCCCAAATACATAGAAACGCGGTCTCATGAAGCATCAGGCTAAATCTCCAGAGGAACTCTGAGGTTGTTTGGTCCTCCTTACATACAACATGTAGATCCACCGGTGTGTGGACACACCCTGCTGCTTACGAACAGAACTCCCAGCCATAGGCAAAGAGCTCCACTATCTTGTGGATACTTCAGTGCAAATGAAGGTTCAGGGAGTAAACACTGATTGACAATCTGGAGAGTTGCCCAAAGGAAGACCGATGCCTTACACTTCTGTCATCCTTTCAGCAAGTGTGAAATGTGGTGCTCTACCTTCTTTGGACCCAACCAATGAGGTCGAGAGAGGAACCTTGACATGTGTATTTTATATATAGAAACTATACAGTGATGATTTACCATCTTATACATGCTGAACAGGTGTTTATTCACAATACTTTACAAACTCTGCTCCGCGCTTACAGCTCCTTGCCTCCAGTTTTTTCTCTGAGTCTGCACTCAGGCTTAACTAATCCAGCACAGTGAGCATCAAATTAAACAGACTCACATAATCAAATACAGAATAATTGAACAATTGGAGCTCAGACTTCCATAAATGTTCCTAAACACTGCATTCTAGAGAGGACAGTTCAGTTTCACTGAACACAGAATTAAAGACTAAGGTGCAAACTACCATCTCAGAAGACTGATGGCAGCCAGAAAGAATCTATTTAGGGTTGATAATACCAGCTGCACATATCTGTGTACAAAAAAATAATCATTAGGTGACAGTTTCCTTGGAAAGAAAAACTTGACAAGATAGACAGCATTTCTCACTTGCTACACAAAAATTTGGATTCAGTCCCACTTTCAGTCAGTAGATTTAAATGTCATGAAGTTTTAATGCCAACAGGATAATTAACAGATATGCGACAAGGTTATCCCCATTCTCCATTATGATATTTTCTGTCCAATAAACATATTACTGACAGAAAGCCAGTAAAATCAAAAGAAAAATTACACATATCATATGTCATGTCATTAACATAGCCTATTTCCACCACATTGTCCACCTCTGCCCCCTGTTTTATCAGCTCCTCTGTTGCTGAAATTCTCATTAATGCTGTTGTTATTTCTAGAGTTAACTATTCCAACACACTTCTTCCTGGCCTCTCTGTAAACTTGAGGTCATCAAAATCTCTGCTAGTGTGTCCTAACTTGCACCGAGGGCGGGATTTTATGGCCTTGCTCATCCCGAAACTGTAAAACCTACCCAAGGTCAGTGAACCTTCCCATGGTCTGCCCCTCGCCTGCTCCTGTTCCTATGGCGGGCGGGACGGTAAAATTCAGGCCCAACGTCTCGAGCACCTATCATCCCTGTGCTCACTGACCCACATTGGTTTCAGGTCAAGCAGCAATTCAACTTTAAAATTCTCACCTTTGTTGTCAAATTCCTCCATGGCCTCATCCTCTCCTTTTGTTGCAATCTCCTGCAGTCCCCACAACCCTGTGAGATAACCGCGCTCCTCTAATGCTGGTCTCTTGAGCATTCTCAATTTTAATTATTTCAGAATTAGTCAGTGTCTTTTAGCTTGTGAGGCCCTAAACTTCCCTCCTTAAACCCCTCCACCTCTCGACCACTTTTTTCTCCTTTAAGACGCTCTTTAAAACTGATGTATTTAACCAAGTGTTTGGCCATCTGCTGTGATATCTCTCTATATGATTGTATCAATTTTGCTTTATGAGGGAACTTTTACAACCCCGCCAGCATATATGGAGGTGGGGATAGGGATGGGGAGTGGCACGTAACATAAAATGTGTGGTTAGCTCACCGTCTTGCTGTCTCCCATATTGCAATGGGTGGGTAAGGTGCCAGCCAGGCCTCCCACTCTTAGCCATATTGATGTCCTAAAGTTTCCAGTTAAAGGCTTCTTTCTGCCTCAGCTGCCATAATATGGAGGGCAGCAGAAGGGGGAAGGAAAATGGTCAGACCTTCAGTTTCTCAACTAGATGAAATGTGGGAAGGATAGTAGGGTAGTATCTCTTTTGTGGGGTCCCCTGTGTTCATTATGGGCAACCCCCAAAGATGTCCCCTCTCAGTCTCCCCTTGGCCTCTCAAACCCGACTACCTACTCGCTCCCAACCCCCGCAAAGGTGCCCGGTCCTTTCTTGACATACTTAAAAGTCAAATATCCATCATCTTCTCTTCAGGGTTTCCTTGTCATTTTAGCAACGTCCAACACTACATTCTGCTGCTGGTCAACCAAACTGGCTGGTAGCTCTCGAGGCGAGGACTTCATGTCCCTGAGGAACACAAGTCTCACTCTCACCTTGTTAAGGCTGCCCCAATGCCATGTTATCATTGAGGAGCAGCCAGTTTTAAAGTCAGCAAGCTGCTAATTGACCATTCTACTGGGTGGGCAAGTAAGTTCCCACACCCACAGCAGGGCGGCATAGTGGTTAGCACTGCTGCCTCACAGTGTCAGGGACCGGGGTTCGATTGCCGGCTTGCGTTACTGTCTGTGTGGAGTTTGCACATTCTCCCAGTCTCTGCGTGGTTTTCCTTCGGGTGTTCTGGTTTCCTCTCACAGTCCAAAGATGTGCGAGTTAGGTGGATTGGCCATGTTAAATTCCCCCTCAGTGTCCAAAGATGTGTAGGTTAGGGGGATTAGCTGGGGTGAATGCGTGGGGTTACAGGGAGAAGGTGGGGCAGAGGCCCTGACAGAGAGCCGATGCAGACATGATGGGCTAAATGGCCTCTTGCTGCACTGTAGGGATTCTATGGACTATAAGCCCCTCCTCCACCTCTGCCCCCACCCTGTTCCTTTCCAACATGTTGGGACATTTTGTTAAGGGCATAAACTATATATGAACACAGGTCGTCTTTTCTTGCTGTTCCACACTGATGATGAAATGTGTTGCACCAATCTTACAAATCATCTTTACATTCACTCTTAAAATCAATTAATATTGCCCTCAATAGCACTGAATGTCAAGTGGGGTTGTTTAACAGGTGGTTAATAATATACTGCCTGTTTAGTGACCAATTTTAAAATCAGCTTCAGTACAGTTTGCAGCCAAGTAGCACTCCACTTAAACTGCTATCCAGGGAGGAAGCACTAGACATTGTGTATGCACAGAGGCCTCTCTCCCCAGGCAAGTTACATTTTAGATGTTTAGACAATATGAGTGTTCCTACATTGTGTAAACATTGACCCAGAATTCAGTAAATAATTAATAGCATGTGAACATGGTAGCACAGTGGTTGGACAGCACGGTGGCACAATGTTTCACAGCTCAAGGACCCAAGTTCAATTCCGGCCTCGGGTGACTGACTTGGGTGTGGAGTTTGCATATTCTTCCCATGTCCACGTGGATTTCTTCCGGATGCTCAAGTTTCCTCCCACAATTGAAAGATGTGCAGCTTAGGTTGATTGGCCATGCTAAATTGCCTCTTAGTGTCCCAAAATGTGTAGGTTAGATGGATTAACCATGGGAAGTATGTGGGAAATACAGGGATAGGGTGAGAGTCTATGATTCTAGGGATTCTATGAAAAATACAGACCCTTAGTCATGTGCAAATCGACCAGCAACCTGTGGGATTCCAAATGAATTTCAAACTAAATAGTGTGATATTTTCCCTTCGGCAAGTTCTCCTTCTCTTTGATCAACTCAGGTCTTGATTCTAGATTGACACTTCAGGGAGGTGGGATAGGAAGAGACATTTTAAATATTAAATCCCAATTGTCTGTCTAAATCCTGAAAGAAAAGATGTGAGGAACATTTACACTCTTATCTGTACTCTGGATTATTATACAATTTGCATCACCTGCAAATTTAGACATTCTCCTCTTAACACCATCAAGATGATTCAGTATTACTGTGAAAAACAAAGGTCACAGGAGTGATCCCACTGGTAATTCATTTTCATAGCTGTCCAATTAGAACTATTACCATTGATCTCTATCTTTTTTCCTGTTATTTATCCAATTTATTATCCAATTCCCCTTATAGCTTGTACTTTAGCTACAAATCTCTTCTAAATTGCCAGATTAAATGTCTGTAGTCAAGACACATTGCAGCTACCACATTATTCTTGTCCACAAATTCTACGATATCCTCAAAAAAATGTAATTTGACATGAATGACCTTCCTACCAAAATCAAGTTGTCTTGAAATGATTGCCCTCAGCACTGTTAACTCCACTTAAGCTTTGTTACGGGGGATTGATATAATAGGTGTCAATTTGACAAGGACATCATTCCATTGCCTATAATTCCATGGTACCCTTTTAAAAGTGGGGCTTGATGCATTTTCCAAGCTTCTGATATTGTATTTACACCCCATAGAAACTTTCATATGCAGCTCCTGTTTACAAATTTCCTGGAAAAAAATTAATGTGTTCTGTTGATTCATAAATAAATAAAGAACCTGAGCAAGAAGCTCATTATTCATTGTTGTGTTCATCATAAACTTGAATAAGTCTCCATGAAACTGAATACATTCCTCTTTAACTCCAGTAAGCATTTACAATTGTGACCTGCCTTCTAAGTTCCGGTTCAAAGTCAAACTCTAACATTTATGTCGGGCAGGATTTCCCACTCCTGTAAGTGGCAGGAATCATGGCACAAAGGGGCACTAAATTTGAAGTGATGGCTATAGTCAGTTTTCCACTGATGGGAAAATAGGTTGGACTTCTTCCCTCCTAACTTCCATGGAGGGTTGAGTTTCCTATGACCCCATGTTGAGAATCCCGTTTGTATCCCATTGCATCTCATGACTGGCCATTAAAAACCGAGCTCGCCAGAATCACTTTTGCACTCTGAAGACAACTTCCTCTCCAGTTGATTATAGTGGCTTGATTCAAGGTCAGGTACAAGTTATGTGCAGCCAGTGAATTGCAATTCACTCATGACTTTGAGATTTGTACATGCAGTGTTTGCCTACCTTACACTGCACTGTCCTTGCAGTTGCTCTGAATGCGTGCTAAGCCTGCTAAGGCAAGACCAGCAAGAAGGGAAGGGGGTGGAAGACAAACACTTGACTGGGTGGGAATAATTGGACACAGGCAAGGGAAGGGATGGACAAAGCCACATGACTGCAGGGGGTTAAAGGAAGAAGGAGGATAAATGTCAGGGTAGTGCGCACCATGTAGTCAGAAATGTAATGATGTGGAGAAATGTAAGGCAGTCCTGAGAAGTGCACGCTATGTAGTGAGTGCCACAAATTGAAGGCAGTCCAGGACAGTGCACATCATATAGTCAGGATCAGAAATTAATGATAGTCCGAGGGCAGTGAACGAGAACCAGTAGTTGCGACTGCGAAGCAAAGGCAGTCCTGGGTAGTTTGCACCATTCTACAAGGCTATGCCTGGCACGTACGTTTTGAGCCAAGACCAGGGAAGGTTTGGCCTGTCTGTGCTGGATTGGTTGTGCACAGCATGGTGTGCAGGGCACGGTCAGACCCTCAGAAATTTGGGTCCTGGGGGTTACTGGCTTGGTACTGGGTGGCAGATGACACAGTCAGAGTCAGGGGAGGCATCTGCAGCCTTTAAATAGGGAACTGGCAAGTAGGACAAGCAGGGACGCATGCATTTAATCGTTTCATGTTGGGGCAGGGGCTGGTCCCAGTAGGTCACTGTACATAGGGCCTCAAAATGAGGAGGCATGAGGTTGGCATGAATCATGGGGACATGGGCAGAAAGCGGTTCAAGGGGGAGGACAGGGATATTGACTAGAATAACACTGGGCTTCAGGTTATAGTCATTGTGTCATAGAGGTTTACAGCATGGAAACAGGCCCTTTGGCCCAACTTGTCCATGCCGCCCTTTTTTTATTAAACACTTAAGCGAGTCCTAATTGCCCGCATTTGGCCCATATCCCTCTATACACATCATACCCATATAACCATCTAAATGCTTTTTAAAAGACAAAATTGTACCCGCCTCTGCTACTACCTCTGGTAGCTTGTTCCAGACACTCACCACCCTCTGTGTGAAACAATTGCCCCTCTGGACACTTTTGTATCTCTTCCCTCTCACCTTAAACCTATGCCCTCTAGTTTTAGACTCCCCTACCTTTGGGAAAAGATGTTGACTATCTCGCTGATCTATGCCCCTCATTATCTTATAGACCTCTATAAGATCACCCCTCAGCCTTATACGCTCCAAAGAAAAAAGTCCCAGTCCATCCAGCCTCTCCTTATAACTCAAACCATCAAGTCCCGGTAGCATCCTAGTAAATCTCTTCTGCACTCTTTGTTGCTAAATAATATCCTTTCTATAATAAGGTGACCAGAACGACACAGCATTCCAAGTGTGGCCTTACCAATGTCTTGTACAACTTCAACAAGACGTCCCAAATCCTGTACTCAATGTTCTGACCAATGAAACCAAGCATGCTGAATGCCTTCCTCACCACTCTGTCCAATTGTGACTCCACTTTTAAGAAACTATGAACCTGTACCCCTAGATCCCTTTGTTCTGTAACTCTCCTCAATGCCCTACCAGTAACTGAGTAAGTCCTGCCCTGGTTCAATCTACCAAAATGCATCACCTCGCATTTACCTAAATTAAACTCCATCTGCCATTCGTCAGCCCACTAGCCCAATCAAGATGCCGTTGCAATCCGAGATAACCTTCTTCACTGTCCACTATGCCACCAATCTTGGTGTCATCTACAAATTTACTAACCATGCCTCTTATATTCTCATCCAAATCATTAATATAAATGACAAATAACAGTGGACCCCGCACTGATCCCTGAGGCATACCGCTGGTTACAGGTCTCCACTTTGAAAAACAACCCTCTATAACCACCCTCCGGCTTCTGTCATCAAGCCAATTTTGTATCCATTTAACTACCTCATCCTGGATCCCGTGAGATACAACTTTATGCAACAACCTACCATGCAGTGAAAGGGGGAGGCAGTAAAAACTTGCACATGATGATCTTCCTGGATGGTAGGAGATACTTGGATGTGAGGATTGGAAGCTGGTCTCATAATAAACTCCAAGCACCTTCATTTCGACAGTCAATGTAATGAAGCAGTTGCAAAATATGTTTGGAAAATAATTGCGAAGGGGCTGGGTCTGAGGGTTTGTGAGAGGAATTTGCACCTTTGAGCTGATTGAAGGGGCACCTGGATATTTTCTGCTACAGGATAGGGGGAGCAAATCTCAGCTGAGACAAATTAGAAAAACTCAAATGCCAATTGAAGGATTTGGGCACCTTCACTCACACCATGAGGTGTGCATTCTTGTGAGAATCCCTTCAGGCTTGGGGTCAAATAGAGATTTGGTATGGTTGCTTTATTTTTGCACAGCGGTTGTTTCGTTTCTTCCCACCGCAACTGTTTTTTTAAAAATTCAGTTTAAAGTTGTGCCAAACCTCATCTTTCTGAAATGTCCTCTTTGGCCCCAAGAGGGAGGAGAAGTGGAACTGTGGCCCTGCAGGCAAAAAGGTTGGACAAAACGGCTTTAAATGGAATTCTTATCATCCCCGCTGAGCAGCTTAGGATCTGACAGACTGGCTTAAACAAAATTGAAACTGAGACTGAGAACACTTTTTTTTTAAGCCAGTCTGTCAGACCAATTTCACTTGTTACTGTGCAACTGCTGGGGAGGTTAGGGCTTGGGGAGTGGGTATGGGATACCATCCTGTTTAAAGCCTTTAATATTTGTAGGGGAGATGATGGCCTAGTGATATTATTGCGAGACAATCAATCCAGAAACGCAGCTAAAGGATCTGGAGACCTGGGTTCAAATCCCGCCATGACAGATAGTGGAATTTAATTTAATAAAAATATCTGGAATTAAGGGTCTACTGATGACCATGAAACCATTGTCAATTGTTGGAAAAAAAAAACATCTGGTTCACTAATGTCTTTTAGGGAAGGAAATCTGCTGTCCTTACCTGGTCTGGCCTACATGAGACTCCAGACGCACAGCAATGTGGTTGATTCTCAATGGCCTTGCAAACCACTCACTTCAAGGGCAACCGGTGATGGGCAATAAATGCTGGCCAGCCAGTGACACACATGAATCGTGAATGAATTTTTAAAAAATTCACCGCTGGATGGATAAGTCTTCTTTGCTGATGGGCAATTAGATATAGAACATAGAGCATAGAACAGTACAGCACAGAATAGGCCCTTTGGCCCACGATGTTGAGCCGAGCTTTATCTGAAACCAAGATCAAGCTATCCCACTCCCTATCATCCTGGTGTGCTCCATGTGCCTATCCAATAACCGCTTAAATGTTCCTAAAGTGTCTGACTCCACTATCACTGCAGGCAGTCCATTCCACACCCCAACCACTATCTGCGTAAAGAACCTACCTCTGATATCCTTCCTATATCTCCCACCACGAACCCTATAGTTATGCCCCCTTGTAATAGCTCCATCCACCCGAGGAAATAGTCTTTGAACGTTCACTCTATCTATCCCCTTCATCATTTTATAAACCTCTATTAAGTCTCCCCTCAGCCTCCTCCGCTCCAGAGAGAACAGCCCCAGCTCCCTCAACCTTTCCTCATAAGACCTACCCTCCAAACCAGGCAGCATCTTGGTAAATCTTCTCTGCACTCTTTCGAGCGCTTCCACATCCTTCTTATAGTGAGGTGACCAGAACTGCACACAATATTCCAAATGTGGTCTCACCAAGGTCCTGTACAGTTGCAGCATAACCCCACGGCTCTTAAACTCCAACCCCCTGTTAATAAAAGCTAACACACTATAGGCCTTCTTCACAGCTCTATCCACTTGAGTGGCAACCTTTAGAGATCTGTGGATATGGACCCCAAGATCTCTCTGTTCCTCCACAGTCTTCAGAACCCTACCTTTGACCCTGTAATCCACATTTAAATTAGTCCTACCAAAATGAATCACCTCACATTTATCAGGGTTAAACTCCATTTGCCATTTTTCAGCCCAGCTTTGCATCCTATCTATGTCTCTTTGCAGCCTACAACAGCCCTCCACCTCATCCACTACTCCACCAATCTTGGTGTCATCAGCAAATTTACTGATCCACCCTTCAGCCCCCTCCTCTAAGTCATTAATAAAAATCACAAAGAGCAGAGGACCAAGCACTGATCCCTGTGGCACTCCGCTAGCAACCTGCCTCCAATCCGAAAATTTTCCATCCACCACCACCCTCTGTCTGATCAGACAGCCAGTTACCTATCCAATCGGCCAACTTTCCCTCTATCCCACACCTCCTTACTTTCATCATAAGCCGACCATGGGGGACCTTATCAAACGCCTTACTAAAATCCATGTATATGACATCAACTGCCCTACCTTCATCAACACACTTAGTTACCTCCTCAAAAAATTCTATCAAATTTGTGAGGCACGACTTGCCCTTCACGAATCTGTGCTGACTATCCCGGATTAATCCGCATCTTTCTAAATGTTCGTAAATCCCATTCCTAAGGACCTTTTCCATCAATTTACCAACCACCGAAGTAAGACTAACCGGTCTATAATTACCAGGGTCATTTCTATTCCCTTTCTTAAACAGAGGAACAACATTCGCCACTCTCCAGTCCTCTGGCACCATCCCCGTGGACAGCGAGGACCCAAAGATCAAAGCCAAAGGCTCTGCAATCTCATCCCTTGCCTCCCAAAGAATCCTAGGATATATTTCATCAGGCCCAGGGGACTTATCGACCTTCAGTTTATTCAAAACTGCCAGGACATCCTCCCTCTGAACATCTATTTCCTCCAGCCTATTAGCCTGTAACACCTTCTCTTCCTCAAAAACATGGCCCCTCTCCTTGGTGAACACTGAAGAAAAGTATTCATTCATCACCTCGCCTATCTATACTGACTCCATACACAAGTTCCCACTACTGTCCTTGACCGGCCCTAACCTCACCCTGGTCATTCTTTTATTCCTCACATAAGAGTAAAAAGCCTTGGGGTTTTCCTTGATCCGACCCGCCAAGGACTTCTCATGTCCCCTCCTAGCTCTCCTAAGCCCCTTTTTCAGCTCATTCCTTGCTAACTTGTAACCCTCAATCGAGCCATCTGAACCTTGTTTCCTCATCCCTACATAAGCTTCCCTCTTCCTTTTCACAAGACATTTCACCTCTTTGGTGAACCATGGTTCCCTCACTCGGCCATTTCCTCCCTGCCTGACGGGGACATACCTATCAAGGACACCCAGTATTTGTTCCTTGAAAAACTTCCACTTTTCATTAGTTCCTTTCCCTGACAGTTTCTGTTCCCAACTTATGCCCCCTAATTCTTGCCTAATCGCATCATAATTACCTCTCCCCCAATTGTAAACCTTGCCCTGCCGTACCCCTCTTCATTGCAATAACAAAAGACACCGAATTGTGGTCACTATCTCCAAAATGCTCTCCCACAACCAAATCTAACACTTGGCCCGGTTCATTTCCCAGTACCAAATCCAATGTGGCCTCACCTCTTGTCGGCCTATCCACATATTGTGTCAGGAAACCCTCCTGCACATACTGCACAAAAACTGCCCCATCCGAACTATTTGACCTACAAAGGTTCCAATCAATATTTGGAAAGTTAAAGTCCCCCATGACAACTACCCTGTGACCCCCACACATATCCATAATCTGCTTAGCAATTTCTTCCTCCACATCTCTATTACTCTTTGGGGGCCTATAGTAAACTCCTAACAACGTGACCGCTCCTTTCCTATTTCTAACCTCAGCCCATATTACCTCAGTGTGCAGATCCCCCTCGAAGTGCCTTTCCGCAGTTGTTAAACTATCCTTGATTAACAATGCCACTCCTCCACCTCTTTTACCAGCTTCCCTACACTTACTGAAACATCTATACCCCGGAACGTCCAACAACCATTCCTGTCCTTGTTCTACCCACGTCTCCGTAATGGCCACAACATCGTAGTCCCAAGTACCAATCCATTCCCCAAGTTCATCTACCTTGTTCCGGATGCTCCTTGCATTGAAGTAGACACACTTCAACCCACCTTCCTGTCTACCGGTACCCACCCTTGACCCTGATACCTTCCCCAATACCTCACCACCCTCACTGACTTCTGGACTACAACTCCTTTCCCCACTCCCCTGACAAATTAATTTAAACCCCCCTGAAGAGCCGTATCAAATTTCCCTCCTAGGATATTGGTGCCCCTCTGGTTCAGGTGCACCCCGTCCTGTTTGTACAGGTCCCACCTTCCCCAGAATGTGTTCCAATTATCCACGTATCTGAAACCCTCCCTCCTACACCATCCCTGCCACCACATGTTTAACTGCTCTCTCTCCCTGTTCCTCAACTCGCTATCACGTGACACCGGCAACGTACCAGAGATGACCACATGTTTTGTCTTGGCTCTCAGCTTCCAGCCCAGCTCCCGAAATTCCTGCTTTAAATCCCCGTCCCTTCTCTTACCTATGTCGTTGGTACCAATGTGTACTACGACTTGTGACTGTTTCCCCTCCCCCTTCAGAATCCGGAAAACACGGTCTGAGACGTCACGGACCTTGGCATCCGGTAGGCAACATACCATCCGTGAGTCTCTTTTGCTGCCACAGAACCTCCTATCTATCCCTCTAACTAACGAGTCCCCAATAACTATTGCCCTCCCGCTCTGCCCCTTACCCTCCCGAGCCACAGAGACGGACACACAACTTCATATACACACAACTTCATTTTTCTTCCCTCTGATCTCAGTGGAATCTATTCCATTAGTTGTCTGACTGGATTTTAATCCTCACACCCCGTAGTATTGAAGCTACTTGTTTCCAGATGTAACATATGCAGGGGGATTTGGCTCACTGATGCTACCAATTAGAACTGGAGGGAAAATCTCTCATAACCATGTCTTGTGACACAGAAGTGCCAGTGCACGGATCATGTTGAGTGAATTCTACCTGCTTTTTTCAATTCATTTGTGTGACATGGGTGTCGCTGGCTGACCGGTAATTATTGCCCATCCCACGTTGCCCTTGGCTCAGCCATTTCAGAGAGCAATTGAGAGTCAACCACATTGCTGTGGCTCTGGGGTCACATGTAGGCCAAACCAGGTAAGGACGGCAGATTTCCTTCCCTAAAGGATGTCAGTGAACCAGACGGGTTTTTCTGAGAATCGGCAATGGTTTCATGGTCATCAGTAGATTCTTAATTCTAGATTTTTTTTTAATGAATTCAAATTCCGCCATCTGCCGTGGCGGGATTCGAACCCGGGTCTCCTGAACATTAGCTGAGTTTCTGGATTAATGATCTAGCGACAATACCACTCCATTGCCTCCCCACCTGCTGTGTTATGTGGAGCACAAATAGCAAGTTTGGCCACAGGTTTGCAGAGTTTCACTTCAGGCTGGATGGTAACAGTTGACTGGAATGTCCGGAGCTCACAGTTAGTCTGTAAATCCAGAGCCTGGGGAGGTGATGGGTGGCAATGCAAAGGCCAGGCCCAGAGTCCCATGCCTCTTGCTGCTGGTGCTGAATGTCTCTTAGTCAATGTGTTTCTGCAACAACAGCAGTAACCCTCCTGTGCAACTCCCTGATGGTAAAATAAATACAGACCTTACAACTCCCCATGCACACCTTTCTCATAAACAGGCATTTTAGGGTCTTTGAAGCTCAAAGTTCTCGGGATCTAAAGAAAGATCAATATCCCCAAATACCCTGCTGTGTTTGCCTGTTGAACATTAATTCCTTGGCTGTGATGGCTTGCGGATGTGAAAGGAAGGAGATTACTTGTATTACTCAGTGACGTGGAGTTTATAGCACAGAAACAGGCCTCGTGGGCCACCTCATCAATACTGGGGATGGGAAGGAATTTTCCACACACGTTTCTGTCGGGCGGGGTCGAGGATGGGAGTGAAAAATTCCGCAGCAGACCAAATTGAGTTTCACGCCAACATAAAGGCATGATGCCATTGTTCCCACCCACGCCAGTGATGTAACGGGAATCCCAACGTTCAAAGTGGAGATCCTAATTTTATTAAATTCACATCTGAATATCAGGTCTCCACATCTGATAATCCCCCCAATTACAGAATCCATTTATGTCAACAGGAGGACATGCTGATGTGAATTATGAAAGGTCTCCCAAGGTGTTTACCTGGCATGCAGGACCCACCAGAAGAGTTCAGGTGAGTGCATCAATCAGAGGGGTGAAGATCATGCCCAAACAATACCTTTGGCACTGACTGGGCAGTGCCAGGGGGCAGTGCCAATGTATTTTCTGTGGGGATAGGATCTGCGTGGGGGTCAGTTCTGCATTGGGGGGGGTGTGGTTATGTGGGGGGTGCTCAGTGGCGTGTTGGGGGGGGGTGGTGGTTTTCAGTTTTGACTTTTTTTGTAGTTGGGCACCCTTTAAAAACATGCTCCAATCTTCAAAAAATAACTTACTGGTGTATCGGACTCAACGAGAGCCCCCCGCACCACCAGTGTTACATCGTTGGACCCACCCTTTCATTTTATTCCCACTATCAGCCGATCTATACTGCAGAGAAAGCCATCATTGAGGCCAACAGCGCCAACACTGTTTTTCCCACCCGCTGCACCACTCTGTCAAAAAATGAGAAAATTCCACCTTGATGTTTATGTTCAGACCCTCCTCGATCACACTATCAGGGCAACCTTCAGCTTCTTTCTCCCTCATGTATATATGAAGTTCCTTGAATTTATCTACACTACAATCATAGAATGGTTACGGCACAGAAGGAGGCTATTGAGCACATTCTCCTCTTCTCAGTTGTCTGCATCAACAACTCAGCTAGTCTCACTGCTCAACCTTTTCCACTAGCCAAGTAAAATCTTTTCTCCTCAGATCGTTATCTCGTTCCCTTTTGAAAACCACAATTGAATCGGCTTCCACTATATGTTCAGGCAGTGCATTCCAGATCCAAACCACCTGTTCCATAAAAAAGATTATCCTCATATTGTTCCTGATTCTTTTTTTAAGTCACTTTTGTGATCTCGACCTTCTGCCAATGGGAACAGTTCCTCTCCATTTACACTCTCCAGACGCTTCATGATTTTGAACATGTCTAACAAATCTTTCTCAACCTTCTCTTCTCCAAGGAGATCAACCCCAGCTCTGTCAATCAATCCACAAAACTGAAGTCTCTCATCCTTGGAACCGTTCTTGTCAATTCCTTTCCGCACCCTTTCTAAAAGCTTCACTTACTTTGCATTGAGACTGTTGCACACGATACAAAGCGTACCATACATAGAGAAGGAAAGGAGAGAGTGCAAAATGTAGTGTTACATCATAGCTAGGGTGTACAGAAAGATCAACTTAATGCGAAGTAGGTCCACTCAAAAGTCTGACAGCAGCAGGGAAGGAGATGTTTTCGAGTCCACCAGGTCTCGCTACTCCTGCATTTCTTTTATTTTATATTACCTTTGTCATTCTTCTGACCAAAATGTATCACTTCTCTACGTTAAATTTCATCTGCCACATGTCTGCCCATTCCACCAGCCTTTCTCGATCCTCTTGATCTCACTAACCTCCTCACAGTTAATAATACTTCCAAGTCTTACAACATATTCAGATTTTGAAATTGTGCCCTATACATCCAAGTCTAGGTTATTAAAATAAAATTTAAAAAAACAGTTGCCTCTCCAATTCCAATCAAAAATAAGGTTTTTTTTCTGTAATTCATGTTTTTATTAGGTTGAATTAAATAATTAAACATTTGCAAAATGAAATTTTAGCCCTGACAAAGACTAATGATTCAGCATATACGCTTTGAAATAAATTGTCGATTGGCACTAATATTTTCACTTAAAATGTGCAGTTTTACTGACGTTTGGGGACTCAAATGATTATTGCGTTGGGCAGCACGGTGGCACAGTCGTTAGCACTGCTGCCTCACAGCACCAGGGACCCGGGTTCAATTTTGGCCTTGGGTGACTGTGTGGAGTTGGCACATACTCTCCGTGTTTGTGTGGGTTTCATCCGGATGCTCCAGTTTCCTTCAAAGATGTTCAGGTTAGGTAGATTGGCCATTCTAAATTGCCTCTTAGTGTTCCAGGATGTGTGTGTTAGATGGAATAACCATGGTAAATGTATGGGATTACAGGAATACGGTGCGGGAGGGTCTGGGTAAGGTATTCTTTCGGAGAGTCGCTGCACACCTGATGGGCCAAATGGCCACTTCTGCACTGTAGGGATTCCATGAAAACCACATAACAGCAGATTTTGAAATGATATGGCCAGCATATTTTCTGAGAGCTCCTACACCTTAGATTTTGGTTCTGTACCCATGGTCCAGTTCTTCCTGAATGAAAAGCCAGCCATGATTTCAGAGCAGTGAAATACAGTTTCCCACCGTGCAGGGTGCCGTCAACTGCACATATGTGGCCTTAAGAGCTTCCTGACAGCAGCCACTAAGATGTAACAAGAGAAAAGGCTTCCACTCTTTTAATGTGCATCTGATCTGTGATCACTGAAAGCAGATTAAGTAAGTCGATGTGCTGTACCCTGGGAGTTGGCGCAACTTATACATTGTGAGTCACTCACAGATGCCATGGATCGTTACGGGCCCTCAGCACATTTGACTCCTTGGTGATAAAGGCTACCTACAAAAGACATTGCTAATGACACACGTTTGCCAACCAGAGAGTACTTCAGAGGAAAGATACAATACAACTCATTCTGCAACATGCCCCTTGATTATGCAATCCATTGGCATGCTAAAGATGCATTTGAAATGTCTTTACCAGTAAGGCGGCGCTCACCAGTGCTTTCACCAGCGGCTGTCTTAAATCACTGTGGTTTCCAGCACACAACTCCACCTGGTCCTCCCCCTAACAGGTCTAGACTGCTTGGCCAGACTCCTCCAGCCACTTGTCGTCACTGAATTTAGATACTGAGGGCTTGCTTCTGCCCAGGGATATAACTCAACACAACAAGTCATGGGCTGCAGAGAGTGAATGCGTGCGTGGATGCTGCTTAAACATGGCAGATAGAACTTTGACCTGACGCGATAACGGCAGGGCAGGTGAATCACAGCCTGTCCCACCACGAGATTCAATGAGCTGTTCATTAATGCATATGTAATGAGTTGAAAAGTATAAAATCGTGCATGGCAACCTGCCCTGCTGGCCAGTAAGAATCATGCGGATTTTTCTGCCCACCATAACCTCCAGGGCAGGAAATTCCACCCATTATATATCCATCTTCTCCCTTTTCTTTAACTTTCCATTTACTCTTTAATATTTTGCTAGCAAGAAGCATATTCAAAAATGCTTATCTTAACATCTTTCTCAATCTTTTAAAACATTTTTTGGGTGGCACGGTGGCACCATGGTTAGCACTGCTGCTTCACAGGGCCAGGGACCCGGGTTCAATTTCGACCTCGGGTCACTGTTTGGCGTTCTCCCAGTGCTTGCACGGGTTTCTTCCTGGTGTTCTGGTTTCCTCCCACACTCCAAAGATGCACGGGTTAGGTTGATTGGCCATGCTAATAGCCATGAGTGTCAGGGGAATTAACAGGGTAAATATGTGGGATTACGGGGATAGGGTCTGGGTGGTATTGTTATTGGTGCAGACTCAATGAGCCGAATGACCTCCTTCTGCACTGTAAGGATTTTATGACTTTTATTCTGGTAAATCATATTTCAATGTCCTTAATTAAAATCTCGGTTTTGTAAATAGATATTAAATGCATTCCTCCTCAAAAGTAGCATTATAGTATTTCCTGAAACTTGTGATATTCGCAGATACCATCTGTTGCCTGCGCTGAGTGTCAAAAGTAACAGCATTATGGTATATTTTACTCAATTTGTTTATATTGATAAAACAGTCAGTGCAAATATAAAATAACATATTTAATACTATGAATGTTTCACTAATAATAGAGACTGGGGTTTTATTTTATCACAAATATTCAACAAATCAGAATCCCAGTCATCATTTTTAAATGGTATAACAATAAGTATTATATTCACTCGATAAACTACTTTCTGCATTCCATCAAAGGAAGATAAGGAAAACATTATCTCCAACCACAATTCAACTCAAAAGTAGAATGTTTCTGTCATCCCAAATAACAATTCATTTACTGAACCTAATTTTGGTCAACTTTTTTCCTTTGCACTGGTGATTCTGTTGTGTTGTTATTATTAATTGTTTCTCTTATCGGACTTCCCTACAGACGGATACAGGTTCCTTCCCACCTGCTTTCCTCTTTTATTTTGGCAACCTTCAGAGAGAATACTCTCCACTTGCCCGGAAACATACATAGAAAATAGAAGCAGGAGTAGGCCATTCAGTCCTTCAACCCTTCTCCGCCATTCATTATGATTATGGCTGATCATCAAATTCAATGACCTGATCCCGCCTTCCCTCCATATCCTTTGAGCCCCAAGAGCTATATCTAACTCATTCTTGAAATCACACAATGTTTTGACCTCAGCTACTTACTGTGGTAGTGAATCCCACAGGTTCGCCACTCTCTGGACGAAGAAACTTTTCCTTGTCATTCTCCTCAAACTATGACCCCTAGTTCTGGACTCCACACCATCAGGAACATTCTTTCTGAATCTACCCTGTCTAATCATGTTAGAATTGTATAAGTTTCTCTGAGATCCCCTCTCACTCTTCTAAACTCCAATGAATTTAGTCTTAACCAAATTAGTCCTGTCATCCCATAAATTCAGCCCAGTAAACCTTCGCTGCATTCCCTCTATAGCAAGATACTCCTCCTAAGATATGGACACCAAAACTGCACACAACACTCCAGGTGTGGCCTCACCAATGCCTTATACAATTGCAGGAAAATATCCCTGTTCCTATACTCAAATCCTCTCGCTTTGAAGGCCAATATACAATTTGCCTTTTTTATTGCCTGCTGTACCTGCACACTTACTTTCAGCGACTGATGCACCACAACACCAAGGTCTTGCTGAATATCCACCTCTCTCAATTTGCACCATTCAAATCATAATCTGCCTTCCTGTTTTTGCTACAAGAAGACAATTCCAGAAACACTTGATATTATCCAGGACCAAGCAGCCCGCTGGATTGGCACCCAATCCCGATGTTCAGCATTCACTCTCTTCACCAACAAAAGAAATCAACATGGTAAACGTATTAGGCCCTAAATTCTGACACTTCTGCTCTGCCGGTAAGAGTTGTGATGCACCAGAACTCCTATCCAGTCATGCTCATGATGTAGATTCCCATCCCAAAGTGTGGGGGCAGGATCATTATCACAATTCAGAGTGGATTGACAGACCCCAATCAATAACTGGGATTGCCTGTCCATGTTTCGGTGGAAAACTGATGGGGGCGGAGAAACCAACGGGAGTCCCTAAATAGCTTTTACACTGGTGGGCTTTCCCATTTTGATTGTCCCTGCCCCTGCTAATGATGTAATGGGATTCCCACTACAAAGGTCAGGAACCCCATTACCATATATTACCATACAATTAGCGGGCTCCCCTGCTCAATTGTCCCCAAATTAGGATTTCAGTTTATAACAGCTTTAGACAAACGGGGACCTTGTGAACGGCCCTCGTCATAGGCACCAGGCAACTACAGCCCCCAGGATGAAAGATGTACCCTGGCAGTGCCTGGGTACTGCTCTGCCTTCCAACACAGCCCCCCCAGCTTGCACAGTCCAAGCACTGCCACCTTATACTGCTCCCTGGTATTGCCCCGATACTGCCCCCTGGCAGTGCTGTGGGCAGTGCCAGGGAAAGTGTCAGTGAAAATGACCAGCTAGTGGCAGGGGGCAATGCCAAGGGTTCCGGAGCCAGTGCAATGGGGAAATGCAAAAAGGTAGTGTCTAGGCACTGGCGAGGAAGGGTGGTGGGGGGATGGGGTTCACCGTTTCTATCGGGGGGGAATTTTTCCATCTCCTTGGGAGTGAGAGTGTCTCCGTGTCCATGGGGAATCCTTGTTTTTAATTTTTGTAAGATCTCTTTGTGGTGAACCATCGTTGGTTCCCACTAGGTAGTACTGAGCCAGGGTCTGGCCAGTACTATGAGTCTGTATATATGTTACTGTTGGGGTTAGGGTTGGGCTGTTCTACATGTTACTGTTGGGGTTAGGGTTGGGCTGTTCTACCTGTAATATAGTTATTATGGTACATCCCAGTCGGGCTCCGCCTCCTGAGAGAGATATAAAGGTCACTGCTCTGTCTGGGACCCTTCAGTCTGGGATTGTGTATTATATATGGTAGCTCTATTGTAGTAGTCAATAAAAGCCTTTATTTCCTCGAGCATCTCTAGCCTCGTGAGTTATATCGCGCATCACTCTTGAAGGCAGGGGTTGCTGGGGGGGGCGGGTTTATTCAGTACCCACTCTCCCAGCATGAAACTGCGGGACCTGCCACCAGCAATTTTTGTAACTAAATTTCAAAGTATATGATGGGAAAAGCCGCCAGTGGAGTTAACGGGCTGCATACTGCTTTTCCCGCCTGAGTTAAAAAATGAGAAAATTCCACCAACATATCTGAAGATCATCCCAGTGGCAATCAAGAAGACCAGACATCACTCCAAAGGAAATGTTTTGAAAGGATAAAAGATTAATGTTGTCCAAATGCTTATTACTGTAAGAATTAAATGAGCAAACTGGAGCATCTCAACAGCCCCAAGATATTTTGATGATGGGGATAAGATAACCCACCTTCCCCACTGAAATTTTAGCTTGAGTTCAGGTCTACTGAGCTTGTTACACCATTACATCAGACATGACAGCTGTATCCTTTTAATTCCAATTCCCCACCTCATTTAACAGCTAGAACCCATATGTTATTGTCACATTTTGGTCTCTTATTAACTGAAAACTGACTCCACAAAAGGGGAATTCTCATCTAATTGATGCCCAGCACTTTGTAGCTTGGCCTCACAGGAATGACCAATGATTAGATCCCTCATATTGTGGCATCCCTGATTAAAAGCCTGCCCTCTTTATCAGGTCCCTTCTGCCTTATATCTGCCTGTGAATCAAAGCAAAGCAATAGAAAATGTATTCTCTGGCATCTCTTATTTTCTGTGTGGCTAACTATTGAGGCCACTATTCCAAAATTCACTGAAGCCTTTCCTTAACCCTCACAGTTAAATCTAATTCGCCACTTCATTTGTTACACTTTGTTATTTGAAATATCAATCTCTACAGCGCTGGTCAAAGGCTTCAGTTGTCAATCTGAGCATTTGCTAATATACTGTGAACCACTTTCAAGTTTTCCACAGCAGCGTAGTCCCAAACACGGGGCTACTTGATTTCATTATTGACACCTCAGGAACCTCCTGGTTCCTCACAGAACCTCTAATGATCCCAGATCCGCTTCTCATTAGTCATACCGACTACATCAGTTTTTACCTGCCTACACTGGAGTGTCTGTCCACACTGGAGTACAACCCTGCCACAGCAACCTCTGCAAGACGTGCCGGATCATTGACACAGATGCCATCATCTCACGTGAGAACACCATCCACCAGGTACACGGTACATACTCTTGCAACTCTGCCAACGTTGTCTACCTGATACGCTGAAGGAAAGGATGTCCCGAGGCATGGTACATTGCGGAAACCATGCAGACGCTGCGACAACGGATGAATGAACACCGCTCGACAATCACCAGGCAAGACTGTTCTCTTCCTGTTGGGGAGCACTTCAGCGGTCACAGGCATTCGGCCTCTGATATTCGGGTAAGCGTTCTCCAAGGCGGCCTTCATGACACACGACGGCGCAGAGTCGCTGAGCAGAAACTGATAGCCAAGTTCCGCACACATGAGGATGGCCTCAACCGGGATATTGGGTTTATGTCACACTATCTGTAATCCCCACAGCTTGCCTGGACTTGCAGAGTCTCATTGGCTGTCCTGTCTGGAGACAATACACATCTCTTTAACCTGTCTTAATGCTCTCTCCACTCACATTGTTTGTACCTTTAAGACTTGATTAGTTGTAAGTATTCGCATTCCAACCATTATTCTGTAAATTGAGTTTGTGTCTTTATATGCCCTGTTTGTGAACAGAATTCCCACTCACCTGAAGAAGGAGCTTAAGGCTCCGAAAGCTTGTGACTTTTGCTACCAAATAAACCTGTTGGACTTTAACCTGTTGTTGTTAAACTTCTTACACTGGAGTGTGCAGATTCACTTAAAACCCCATACCCTGCACAGCACTCACACCCCATTTACACAACTCTAAAGACATGTACCTGTCTGTCTTTTGGAAGCTCTTCTTAAATTGCACAGAACATACAAGGAGACAGCTAAAGGCGCATCAACTAAATTAAATGTTTGTTTTCATTCAAGGGAAAAGTTGGAAGGACTATGCATCAGCTTCATCTTGCAAGTAGTTAGTTCAATGAAATATTTCAGTGCTGCATGTGTCATCCCAATTTTAAATTTTTACAATGAATTATTGGTTAATTATTTGATATTAAACAATGTTTTTTGCAATTAAAGGATGAATTTCAGAGATGGGTAGGTAGACAAGCAGAGAGCCATGGAGAACAAAATGAGATATCACCTTAAAAGAATGCAGAGACTGAAATACAACATTAACTTGCACCCACCGATTCCAATGCAAGTAGCATATAAACATTGTATTGCCTGGTCACTTACATGAGTGTAGCCTCCAGCCAATGCAAAATGTGCTGTTTAGTGGTTTATGCCTGAGGAGGTAATACAAGAACTGCAGAGATTCAAGCTAGTCTGCACTACATGAAACCAGCTAGCAAACCCGAAAGTGAAGGTGCACTTTGACCGGAGCAGGTGCTGAAAGTCCTCTGGGAAGCAGGCTCAAAGATTCGCTAATGCAGTACTGGAGTTCCTGTTGCTGGAATTGGATTGGAGAGAGGGAACCCTTATCCAAAGGGACCAGGTAGGTGAAGCATTACTCAAACGCCCCAGTGATCTGTACAATAGCATATCCTGTGGCAGCATGTCTCTCCTTAACTACATGTTGTCCCCTTTGCGTTACAGTCATCAGTCAGATGGCCAGTGAAAAGAGCTTGTTACCCAGTGGTCACCCTCTTGGTGGCTCAAATGCTGAAAGTGAACTGGGGCAAATTGACAAAATCGTGACTGTTGCAGGAATACTGAGCATTAACCTACATGACATGCTAAGTATGGTCACACAGCAACTAGACCTGAAAGAAATTGAACCCTTTGTGGTTGCATTATAATACTGAGTTTACACGTGTTGCTCTCAAAAAAATACGTGTACAGTCAATGGCACCCTGTACCATCGAGAGTTTATCACGGTGAAGCCATATGCACACTTCGCTTGATTCTCTCTGGGAAGAAAGGGTGCAATGCGCTCCTCTTTTTACATGAAGGGGATAAGTAACCCCCCTTATACAACAGTGGACAGTAAACTGCAAAACATTCCAGATGCTGCAGCCAAGAAGGAGCACAACACACAGAAGCTCATGGCCACAGTCACATTCATAGCCATTGGCAATGTTGTTCTCACCCTTTTCTGGGGCTGTATGTCTGTCTGCAACAGGTAGCAGATTTCAGTGTGCACCTTTTTAGTGAATCAGATATATTATACATGCTGCTCCTCACTTAGACTGGATTAGAAAAATAATTTCCTGAAGATCCTACACATGGCCTCCTGGTGAGAGTCCTTCTTCCCCTCCTCTTGGCAGTCTTTTCCTCTCTGTGCTCATTCTCCCTGACAGGTCAAAAGCCAAATGAGTTACAAACTACTGCATACGTGACCAGAAGCAAGTATCTGAGTATAATCCTTCAAGCCACAATCAATGTCTTTACCACAAACTACAATGGTCCCCTGTAGATTTCTGCAACTTTGCCTAGCAAACACATCTACTAACTCAACAACAGCCAGTAGAAATTAATCAAACTACTAACCTCAAAATTGTGCTTTATTCAAACAGTGCAGGTGGTTGGTGGGGTTGAAATGGAGGGATCCTTCCTGCTTCTGAATGTCTGTCCATTTGTGTGAGGTTAAGATAGAGCATTAGCTGGAACATTCAGGATCAAAAATGTTACCACTACAGTCAAAGCAGTGTTATAAGGGTGACTGACATCATAATCTGCCTACTTTGCATTCCACACACTCCCAGCACCATTGCTTAACAACCAACCCAAAGCAATGCCCAGTGTGGCCAGGCTCAGAAGTATGCTCCTGCAGCACAGAATAAATTCTGGATATGATACTATTTCCACAACATTAACATATTAGTGCCACACAATTGAATTTTGCATCAATTGTGAATTAACAGAAGAATGTAGTCTCCCATTAACTTTGCATAAATGAAGGGATTATTTTACAGGCCGTTAACTTAAAAATATGAGAACATCACATGACAGCTTACTACAATAACAACTTGCATTTATGTAGGGCCATTCCCATTGTAAAACAATTAAAGGCACTTTGTAGGAATGTTCACAAATGAAATTTCACCCTGAGCTTGCTCAATAAGCAGACATCAGGACCGGTGACTAAAAGCTTAGTCAAAGAGGCAGTTTTTAAGGGGAAGGGATATTTTAAGAAACCCCAAGGAGAATAATGAACAGAAACAGCACTTAAAAATGTGCTTTCTTGACATTAGAAAACTAACCTTAAGTCACATTATAAACACAGTCTGAAAGGCAAATGGGAGAGTGAGACAGTTTCTATTTTGAACAGTTAAAAAGTTACAGCTAATCAGCTAAGAGGGCCAGCTGACTGGGCCGGCCAAACAAATTGAATTGTTGATGTTTCTTTTTACATTTAATAGGATGAATGGAGCAATGAGAAAGTCAACCACTCTTGATTAAATTGTAAATTGTCCTGTGCCTGATGAAATTGTGAGCACGGGGGAAGGATCTAATTACTTATCCGTGGCAACTCAGAGCTGATAAATTTGGGGTACATTAATTATACTGTTAGAAACAATTCTTTGACAGTGAGAAGAAAAAGAAACGTAACAGCACTGTTCATTTTAGAAGCTGGAGAGCAGGTGTTATCAAACTATCAAGAGATGAAGAAGTAGATTTGTGACAACAACATGTAGTGTCTGAACACGGTAGTTATGTTTGGCAAAGACACTACAATTAAGGAGTAAATATAGCCTAAATCTAAAGTTAGATCGAAGTGCAACTTGGTGTTGAGCACAATACATGTTTAGTGTCAGTGCAAAATGGAAATCACCTCTCATTGATGCCAAGCTTGTAAAGTAAGTATACTCCTAGTAAGTTAGCTGAAAGTCTACATACTTTTGTCAGATTGGGAGGCTATACTGAAAGACATTAGAGAGATTCAAATAAAAATGGCAGAATAGTATTCAGTATCAGTGAGTTTAGCAGAAATGGAGTAAGTTTTTGATTTGTAGTCAGAGCAAGAATTGACAGAGGAAGATGAGGTTTGGGGAGTGATTTTCTTTTTCCCACCAACTTAGGGTATAATGAAATGCTAATACATTGAATGGTGTTGGATTGGTCAGCACTGCAAGACAAAGCTAGATTTAAGGATGTTCGTTGAGGACAGAAATAATTCCTTTTGGGAGTATATGATAAACAATGAGGCCAGAAATCTGGGAGGTGAAGATTTCATGCTGGTGTATGTGTCCAGATGCCCCTGCCCAGATCCCAGACTTGTGAGGTCAGTGGTGGTACCTTAATTTGCCTGACTGTCAGTGTGTACCAAGTAACTGCTGCTGAAGGTGGGGCTCCCCATCCAGTAAAGAGATCACAAGTATTAGTAAAACGCTAACTGATCTGAGCAGAGGTGTCAGGTAATTCTCCATGCAAATGATAACCTAAAGGTTTCCTGTGAAAAGATAGCTACAGTTAAGTAATAACATCAAACTCACCATTCTTCCCTGCTGCCATCAGACTTTTGAATGGACCTACTTTATATTAAGTTGATCGTTCCCTGCACCCCAGCCATGACTGTAGCATTACATTCTGCACCCTCTCCTTTCCTTCTCTTTGATTTGATTTATTATTGTCACATGTATTAACATACAGAGAAAAGTATTGTTTCTTGCGTGCTATACAGACAAAGCATACCGTTCATAAAGAAGGAAATGAGAGAGTGTATGAACGGTATGCTTTGCCTGTACAGCGCGTAAGAAACAATACCTTTCACTGCATACTAATACATGTGGCAATAATAAATCGAATAATTCTTCTGATGCCCGACAAGAATTCTACTCTCATTCACTAGGCAGTTTGGTATTGATGATTTCTAATGGGCTGGGAAGATGGAAACTGGAAAAAATGGGAGCCCCATCCTCAGACACATCTCCCCATATGCCACTGATCTATTAAAGGGCCTGCAGAAGATGGCACTTTTCACCATGCCAATGAGGAAATTGGGTCATTAAGCATATGGTAGTAAAGAATACAATGTAGACAGTGTACAATAATTGGTGGCAGCCAGTTTTGGAGACAAGACAGGCAAGTGTGAATGTAGAAAGAGGGGATTAATATACTGGGTAGGAACTTTATACTCGGCTCAAATTTTCTTTCTATCCCATCAAAAATCAGGTGGGATAGCAGCAGAACATGAGGCAAACCATAGGCTGCTCCTTCCCTTCCCACTACGTTTGTTGCTACAGAAGCCAAGTGTTATTTGATGCATGGGCGAGCTTCCTTTTGGTGGTGGGAATTTTGCTATGATCTCACCATTCATGGTTAACACCCCTCCCTGGAAAGAGGGTTGGTGCTGTGCAGCTTTTAGAAGAATAAATGGATGATCCATTCTTGTTGGAATGTCAGCTTGAAGATCAAAATTCAGGTCAAAGTTGGGAAAGGGTGGTGAACAATGTTCTTTTGAAGTCTGCTCTAAATTTTGGACATGCAGAAGTTCACATGCAGAAAGGCGGGAGGAAAGTTTGGCTAAATTGTCAAGAACTTTGTTGAAATCTATTGCATCACATCGCAAGCACTTCCTTCAGAACACTATGAAATCGTTAAAGTTGAGTAAAATTCAGATTACTTTGTCATTTTTGGCACTGAAAACAGATTGGCAAATTGTTGCTCTATTCCCATAATTTCAGAGTGAAGGGACAACACCAATATTTCTCCAGAAGACACACAATCTCAGAGGGAATTCTGCGAGTGGATTGATGACCGCTGTCTCTTGACAAGCTGTCAGGCAGACTCAAGAATAAAAAGAATATTACCATTAGTTGCGCATTAAATAGTTTTGGGCTGAAATTTACTTCCCCAGTTTGTAGGCTTTTCTAGTGACTTGAGATCTCTCTTACCATGATTATAAAAATGTGACTTTGCAATTGGTTTATAGGAGGTACTTATGGGCTGCTGGACCCTTTAATTCCACAGACATGGAAATCTGGAATTTTCTCCACAAAAAGTTGTTGCGGTGAAGGTCAACACTCAGATCAATAGATTTCTGTGAGACAAAGTTATTCATGATTACAGAACCAAGACAGGGAGATGGATTTGAGAAATGATTCAGCCACAATCTAACTGAATGGTGGAACATGCTGGAGGTGCTGAATGACCTATTTATATTATATGTGCCTAAGTACAGCCTCTAATGTTAACCGTGATCATAAGTATATTATGTGGAGAACACTGAACAGGATCCACTATTGCACCATGGTGCAATTAATCTTACAACCAAAGTAACATGCCATCAGGCTGCCTGATATATATCATTTATTTTTAAAATTGGTTAAAAAAAAAGCTTCTGTTGAGTTGTCAAAAACATAAAACGCCTAAAGTTATTTAATCTCAGCAATTAAATAGCAATATGTTTCAAAAAAAGTACTGCAAAATGAAAGAATAACACAAAGTTGTAGAATTTTAAAGTAAGCTCATAAGGCATATTGAGCATAATAATGTAATTTTCTTGTGCTCTGCTTCCCTGCTCCAATTACAGAGACACTGTATAACACTGCAGCACATGCATTAACAACCCCTGCTCCTAGAAACACTCATCGTTGCTATGTTAAGTGCACCGATCATAACTTCCTCCACTGACTTGTACTGCAAAGCTAATACTGTCAATTAAAAATGGACTAAATTATTCCACCCACTGCACACTGTCTGAAGAGTTATCTAACCTTGCTCAAAAGCACTTCAGCTCCAAGCCATCAAGAATTCCTTAGGCCTAGACATTTGTTGACACTGTGCATAATAATGCACATGCCTAAGATGGATCCCTGAGCAACTAATTCTATGACTGAAGTGTACTAGCTCTTATATTGGTAAAGGCACAAGCATGTTTCCAGAGCCCACTCCTCCAATAAACATTAGGTCCACAATTTTCCAGCTGCATTATGACCACTTTGGAGTGGCGTGGTGGTCAGAAACTCGCGGGCAAGAGGGCCTGTGCATTTAGCGCCAAAGCGAACTCCCGTTGGGATTCTCCCAGCCAGCATGCCCCAACATAATCTGCTTCCCACCCACTGAGGGAATAAATATGCTTCATTAGTTTGAAGCCGGATTCTCCGACCCTCGGGAGCAATGGGACCCCGACCAGAATCACGACTGGTCTCCACAAATGGAGACCTGGCTTGGTGGCTAGGCGGGGGTGGCTCAGAGGCCATGAAGCCCTCGGGTGGTAGGGGCATGGCTGGGCAGTGACAATTTTGCAGTGCCCACCTGGCAGTCCCACCTGGCACACTGGCAGTGCCAGGTTGGCACTGCCATGGTGCCAGGTTGGCACTACCAGGGTGGTGGGCCAGAGAAGGGTGGGGCCTGAGGGGGTGGAGCACCAGGGGGTCAAGATGGAGTTGGAGCATGAAGGGGGAATGAAGAGGGCAAGAAGGAAAACCCATTAGGAGTGTCCAAGTGCCCTAGTGCCGGAGGTCTATGTTGGGAGAGGGTGGGGGGAATATGTCTGCATTGGTGGTGGAGGGGGAGGGGAGGGTGTGGGGCTGCGTGATTCTCCAGGTCCACTAGGTCCTTGTGAGTATCACATTAGTCTGGAGAATCGGGAGTGGTGGAAAAATGTGTTCCACGCTGGTCGCCAATCCCAGTTCTAGGGTGCACTGCTGGCCCTGATCATATCGCCACTGCTAGTCAGTACTTTGAAAGCAATTGAATTAGCTCTCTTTGTTCACCCACCTCCTTACGAGATCTGCACCAGGCAGGCTTTTGTACACGTCCTCACATGCGAGAACCTGGCATGTTGGACCCCAAGGTTTGAGGAACATAAGAACACAAGATCTAGGAGCAGGAGTAGGCCATCTGGCCCCTCGAGCCTGCTCCGCCATTCAATAAGATCATGGCTGATCTTTTTGTGGACTCAGCTCCACTTACCCGCCTGCTCACCATAACTCTTAATTCCTTTACTGTTCAAAAATGTATCTATCCTTGCCTTAAAAACATTCAATGAGGTAGCCTCAACTGCTTCACTGGGCATGGAATTCCACAGATTCACAACCCTTTGTGTGAAGACGTTCCTCCTCAACTCAGTCCTAAATCTGCTTCCTCTTATTTTGAGGCTATGCCCCCTAGTTCTAGTTTGACCCACCAGTGAAACAACTTCCCTGCTTCTATCTTATCTATTCCCTTCATAATCTTATATGTTTCGATAAGATCTCCCCTCATTCTTCTGAATTCCAATGAGTATAGCCCCCATCTACTCAGCCGCTCCTCATAAGCCAACCCTCTCAACTCTGGAATCAACCGAGTGAATCTTCTCTGCACCCCCTCCAGTGCCAGTATATCCTTTCTCAAGTAAGGAGACCAAAACTGTACACAGTACTCCAGGTGTAGCCTCACCAGCACTTCATACAGCTGCAATATAATCTCGCTGTTTTTAAACTCCATCCCTCGAGCAATGAAGGACAAAATTCCATGCTGCAATTTTTTACCATTTAAATAATAGTCCATTTTGCTGTTATTGCTACCAAAATGGATGACCTCACATTTACCAACATTGTACTCCATCTGCCAGACCCTCACCCACTCACTTAGATTATCTGTATCCCTTTGCAGACTTTCAGCGTCCTCTGCACACTTTGCTCTTCTACCCATCTGAGTGTCATCTGCGAATTTTGACACACTACACTTGGTCCCCAACTCCAAATCATCTATGTAAATCGTAAACAATTGCAGTCCCAACACTGATCCCTGAGGCACACCACTCGTCACTGATCGCCAACCAGAAAAACACCCATTTACCCCCACTCTTTGCTTTCTGTTAGTTAACCAATCCTCTATCCATGCTAATACATTACCCGTAACACCGTGCACCTTTATCTTATGCAGCAGTCTTTGGTGCGGCACCTTGTCAAATGTCTTCTGGAAATCCAGATACACCACATCCACAGGCTCCCCATTGTCCACTGCACATGTAATGTTCTCAAATAATTCCACCAAATTAGTCAAACATGACCTGCCCTTCATGAACCCATGCTGTGTCTTACCAGTGGGACAATTTATATCCAGATGTCTCGCTATTTCTTCCTTGATGATAGATTCAAGCATTTTCCCTACTACAGAAGTTAAGCTAACCGGCCTATAGTCACCTGCTTTTGTCCACCTCCTTTTTTAAACAGTGGCGTCACATTTGCTGTTTTCCAATCTGCGGGAACCATACCAGAGTCCAGCAAATTTTGGTAAATTACCACTAGTGCATTTGCTATTTCTCCCGCCATTTCTTTTAGTACCCTGGGATGCATTCCATCAGGGCCAGGAGTCTTGTCTACCTTTAGCCCCATTAACTTGCTCAACACTACCTCTTTCATGATAATTATAGTTTCTAGGTTCTCACCTGCCATAGCCTTCCTGTCATCAATTTTTGGCATGTTATTTGTGTCTTCCACTGTGAAGACCGACACAAAATACCTGTTCAATGCCTCAGCCATTTTCTCATTTCCAGTTATTACATCCCCTTTCTCATCCTCTAAAGGACCAATGTTTACTTTTGCCGCTCTTTTTCATTTCAGATATTTGTAGAAACTTTTGCTATCTGTTTTTATATTCTGAGCTAGCTTACTCTCATAACCCATCTTACCTTTCTTTATAGCTTTTTTCAAGGCTTTCTGCTGATCTTTAAAGATTTCCCAATCCTCTCAGTTTCCACTAATCTTTGCCACTTTGTGTGCATTTTCTTTCAATTTGATACCCTCCTTTATTTCCTTCGATATCCATGGTGGATTATCTCTTTTTTTACAGTCCTTCCTTAAGCAACAGCAACACCTCAGCACCAGCACGCTCCACACAGACATGAGGTTTATCCGACACAACCCCCTCCCCCACCTCCCTCAGACTCACAATCAGCCCCACCCCCTTCAGATCCACTCACCCTCACTGTCTCACTGGGATGCTGTTATCATGGCTGGGCTGTCCCTTCTATCAATGGCAGCGCTGGCATGGTGATTCCAGGCAGTCCTGTGATCAATATCTGCATTCGTGCCTGTCAGCTGTGCAAATTCTAAAGTGACTAGGTTACTTCAATTTTCATGCCCTCTGGTCACCTGGCATGATTTTAAATCACTGCGGCACTCCATTCTGCAGCAAACATTTCCCTTCCTCCCTGACGGAAGCTGCAGGTGTGAGCAAACCCCTTTGAAGTCCTGACAGAGAGGAAATGTCAATTCCACCTGTGGCAGTGGGGTGGCGGGGTGGGCGGTGGGGGGGGGGGGGGGGGTGGGTGCAGCGTTGTGGGGGGGGGGCGGTCGTTTCCAGTCTGCACAACCCAAATTTATGCAAGCAGCTTTGATTTCAGGTTGCTGAAGCTCCTCACCAAACTGAGATCATTGAAACCCTCTCCATTGCACTTGAAGCCTTTGACCAGTAATGTGTTCAACATGCAGTGCCTCGTAAATGATTCAGCTGCTAGCTCAATGCATTTCTATCATCCTCCAGCCACCTGTGTTTATTTTTATTTCCCTTCACGTTTGAATGCACCTCAAGACCTTTATTGTTCCTGACTGAAATGTTGGCAGAGTCTAAGCCTGATGGTTTCTCTTTGAAGTGGTTTGCAGCCACCCCTCCTTCCTGGGTGAAATTACATCTCCTCTCTGTCAGAGGACTTCAAAGGGGTCTGCTCTCACTGGCAGCTTCTGGTAGGGAGAAAGGAAAATCCCTCCAGCAGAATGGAGTGCTGCAATGATTTAAAACCTTGCCAGGTGACCAGGTTATGATAGATTATTATGATCTAATTATGATAGATAGTCAAAGAATTTCTACAGTGCAGAAGGAGGCCATTTGGTCCATTGAGTCTGCACCAACCCGCTGACAGAGTATCTTACCCTGGCCCTGTCTCCTGCCCTATCCCTGTATACCCCCACATTTACATGGCCAATCCACCTAACCTTCAAATCTTTGGACTGTGAGAGGAAACCGGAGAACTCAGTTCTCCCACATAGACAAGGGGAGAGCGTGTAAACTCCACACAGTCACCCAAGGCCGGAATTGAACCCCAGTCCCTGGCGCTGTGAGGCAGCAGTGCTAACCACTGTGCCACCTTGCCATCGCTAATGCAGATGTTGATCACAGGGCTGACTGAAATCTCCATGACGAGGGGGATCTTCAAGTGTGCCAGGGTTAGAAGGGGCTGCCCACCATGACACCCCCATCCTAGCTGCGAGTGGGGAGGCAACTCCTTGCCCCCAGCCCAAGCCCACCCAACCCCTAGGACCCTTGAGGGACCCTCCCTCTGGAGCCTTGCAGCAGTAGGAAAAATGGCAATGGACTTACCTCCTCGACTCCCCACAGGGCCCAAGGCACCAAGCCACTGTGTCAATGGCCAGGTGCTTCAGGCCATGCACTGTTGGCACTGCCAAGGTGTGAGTCCTGAAGGGGGCTGGGTAGTGGTCTGAGGGGGAAGGGCACTGACCTGGGGATCTGGCAGGGAAGGGGAAGCTGAGTCGGGGTCTGAGGGGGAAGGTGGGCTAAGGGGAGGGGGGACTATGTGGTAGGATCTAAGGAGGGAGGGGGAAATCAGGTCACCCTCATGGCTGCATGGTGTGGTGGGGGTTACCCGTTATTTGTGGGGGGGGGGGGTGAGAGGATGCCCCTCTTTGGTGATGGGATGGTGGTCATACCCTGACCACTATGGGAGCCACAAGTTTCTGTGGGAGGTGGGTCTGTCTCTGAGTGCGGAGTTCAGGTAGCCATTTAAAATGGCGGCCTGGTCTCGGAACTGCGGGGCTGGCCGGTGGGATGTCTGTCATGAATAAATTACTATCTATCAGGTGGGATGCTGCTATTGCCCTCCAGATTTCCTGCTGGCGTGGGCACTTTGTCCCAATTTGAGAGAATCGCAGCCTTTGTCATTTTTTGGGAAAATTCTGGCTTAGTTCTTAACATGTATAAGTGGGAACGAAATGCCTGTTTGAGATGTCCCCTCAGGCAAATGGACATTCCTGAATCCAACATCAGTCACAACGCGGTCATAATATTGATCGTTATATGTGGCCTAACCAGCAGCCCTTAAAGCGGTCACCTGAAGTTCTTTTAAAAATACAACAGTCCCAATAGCTTTTGATTTTGTCACTTCTAAGTCCCTGTCTCTCTCTCCAGATCAACTTCCTCATCCCTCTCAGGCAATACCTCAGGATCACTATCAGGATGCAGCAAGCCCAACGACAACTTAATGAAATGGACAACCTGTCTCTCGAGCTGATTGGCATCCAAACTCCCTGACAATGTGCTGTCGTGACCTGAAATCTGGATTTGAGTAAATCTCAGGGCTCCCAGTTTCTGTAAATGACCGAAAGTGAATCTCCGAGCAATGTTATCTTTATTTTCCCTGGATAAAGCAAGGACTAGCACTGTAGCTAGAAACCCAACCAGTTAGAGGTGTCAAAGAGATTACTTGAATGTTGGATTTCCAACATAAAAAAAGTCATTTAATCTCAATTTCCATGAAGGAAATACTTCATATCTAACTCATGCATTTGATACCCTTATATATGTACCTCATGAACAAGCAGTCTAATGAAAAGCCATTTAAAAGAATAGCTTTTGAATTTAGTCTTTTTTATGTTGGATATATTGGCAACAAAATGTGACTAGTTTTTCACTTTTCATTTGTAAAATTGAATGATGCAAGTTTGACTCCAACTGTTACAAAGGGGCTTTTTATAAAATATTGTCCACTCAAATAAATCAGAAATAAAAATCCCGCAATTGCATCTACATGCATACAAATATATAAAATATCCAAACACAGTTTACCCAACCATCAAACTATTGAAATAAAGCTCATTAGTATCAGATAATTGATTATGTTGTGTAATTTCAGAGGACAGAAATATTAGCAGACTGCAGATAAATAGGTTTGCAGTGGAGCATTCAGTTGATTTCATATGCAGGATGTATTACAAAGAAAGGTTATTACAGCATTGCTTAAGCCTGGAATACTTATTTTGGACATGGATTAGGATTTTTAATTATGTTTGTCCTAAGATTTTGCATTAAAATTCTGCCCATAAGGTATAATGAGCCTTTGAAGTTCTGGATAAATACGTTATATTTTCCAAACACTTCCTTTTGGATTTTTTAGAAAGCTTCATGACTAATGAATTAAACTTGTATTTTAACATTGGTCTGCCAGATTTCCACAGGGCAAGGATAAGGCGGCAGGGGGTGGGGGTTGGTGGGGGTATGGGAGGGGCGGGGTTCAGGATTACAAACTCCCTAAGGATTTTTCCGGTCTCCTCTTGGTCTCGACAAACTTCCAAACCTCTCCCGCCCCACAGCCAGCCAACCCTTCATTCTGACTGCCTAACCCGCCGACAATCACCTTTTTCACAACTTTCCACCACCAACCCACAACACTCTCCCACTACCCCCGCCACTGATCATCCTCAACCCCGCATTGAGAAGAACATGGCTGTGGTTAGGGGATTGTCTGAGCTGCTCTCTTGCTGTCAATGGTGGGTAACAGTCAGACAAGGGGGGAGACCCAAGCTCTAGTCACAAGGGAAAAGGCCAAAGCATTGGAGATACTCCCACAGAAATGTTTGCATCTCCCTTTCTGGCACAAACTAGGTAGTCTTCCACTTACTCCATCAACCCCAATGGGGCGGCGCTGAAAGACATTGGTCAGTATAATTCTTCAGACTTCTCAGAGAATTTAAAGTTTTAAAGTTTATTTATTAGTGTCACAAGTAGGCTTATGTTAACACTATAATAAAGTTACTGTGAAAATTCCCGAGTCGCCACACTCTGGCACCTGTTTGGATACATCGAGGGAGAATTTAGCATGGCCGATGCATCTAACCAGTGTAGTAGGGCAAATCCAGGGAGTGTGGGCTGCAGCAGGAGAGGAATGAATGGAAAGGGTTAAACAGACAGCACTGTAGTATCCACACTCACTGCAAGCAGACACATGACAAATTACCAATAACTACATCTCAGACGGCACTAAAATGGTCACACTCTCGGTGGGATCATTCTGAGGTCACAGCAACAGTAAGAGAATTGATATCACTTATCAAGGTTCTAAAAGGTCTCGAGGAGCCATTGTGCTTCTGGAAAACTAATCAAGTATCAGGGAGATGGGACAATTAACACATCATCAAAATCGGTTTGACAAACGCAACGCTTTGATATTGTAAACAGGTAGACAGGATATGTCCAGAAAATGATTAAAGTTAATGTACACAGGACAATGGATCCATATAATGTGATCAAAAACAGAACTGTAACCAATTCAAAGTAATAATCTGATGACCTAATCGAAATGTAGCACTTTGTAATGTGAAAGGGTATAAGAATATGTAAGAACAGATGATTAGTAGAGTAGCTTGGAAGCAAGCTGTAGTTATAGCCATGAATTCTGGTCTCCCTCATGCATGTTGAATAAAGCCATTTTTGTTGAAGATCTACATGGTCGTAGAAGACGCAGTTCATTCTTTCCCTCCTACACTGGCACGCCTTTCGGACTGTGGGAGGAAACCGGAGCACCCGGAGGAAACCCACGCAGACTCAAGGAGAAAGTGCAGACGCCGCACAGTGACCCAAGTCGGGAATCAAACCCAGATCCCTGGCACTGTGAGGTAGCAGTGCTAACCACTGTGCCACCGTGCCACCCAGGCTAATCAACCAAGTCTTAAATCTTTGAGCCCTAGATCTCAGTTTGTAGTGACAGTGTGAGATTGACTGGGTTTGACAGTCGTGAGTCAGAAATGAGAAATTTCATTTTTGAGTGAAAGTAGAGAAGAAGCATAAAGAACTGTCACAATCCCTTAGAGTTTAATTGGCTGGTATCTGAGCTTCACAAACATGGAAGGTCCCAAGTTCAACCCAAGTTAAATTGGTTGACTTCAGGGGTCAAAATCTGTTTGGAATTCTATCTCTCCTTACAACATGTTAGTGCACGTGTTTGTGTGCTGCAGATGAAGAAAATAATCGGCTAGACAGCGGCAGTTTCCAACGTTAAATAGCCTGTCATTATTCACCGCCAAGGTTTATAATGAACAATAATTGCTTGATGAGATACCAGAGCTACTGATGCCTGAGAAACATACTTCAGCATAAAATCAATACTGTCAAGAGAAGAGGGAAAATTGGCAGAGAAAATTTGACAAGAAAAATTACCTGGGTTGCACATTTAGAGAAAATCACAAAAGTGACAGAGGCAACAAGAAGAGAGACATCACGATCAGCTACGTGAGGGATAGTACCCACTGAGAAAATCAATCACCGGCAAAACTTGCGATGGAGAGGAAACTTGAAATGAGCATGAAAGTTCAGTGGAAGAGTTGATGATGCGTTGCTCCTTTGGAGGGTGAAGTGACTGCCAATGTGATGCACAAAACAATAATATTTCCCTCTATTTTGTTTCCATCTTCCTTCAGGTGCTGTCTATTTTTCTGGATCCCTGTTACATCTGTGTTGTGTCAGCAACATTGCTCATTATATAAACACTTACATTTCTGCAACCGTCTTCAAATGAAGGAAAGAACCTTTGTGCACTTTACATGCTGGAGTAAAAGTGGTGAAGACTGAAAGTTTGAAGAAGCACATAAATCTACGGTTAATGGTATTTTAGACCATTTTTTTCGCTATGACTCAAAGCAATAGAGGAGATTTTAAAATCCAACAGTGGAATTCTCCCATGTTCAGGCTAAGTGACCACGCCCGGGGGATTCGCCCACCTGAAAGGTGCAAATGAAGCCATCCTGGGAAACCCAGTGGCCAGCCCTGCTGTTCAGAAGTAGGAGCGACATTTCAAAGGGCACTCAGAGCTTTGTTCAAACACAGCATCCCCCCCCCCCTTCCCCCAGAAAATTAAATGCTGACCCTCACGGCTGACCAGGGGAGCACCCCCAATCCCTCACCAAAGAGGGACATCTTCCCCCCCACCCACCACTCAAATTATGGGTTCCCCTCACCCCGCCCCCCCCACCCACCCCCCCAGCCCCCCCCCCCCCCCCCCCCCCCCCCCATGCATCGCACCACGCAGGTATAAGGGTGACCTGACCCAAACCCCTCCTCAGGACACTTGTAGCCCCCCCACATCCCCCTCAGACCACCTACTCAGTCTCCTCAGATCCTCACTCAGTCACCCCCTGCCCCTTAGACCTCCCCCTCAGGCCCACCTACAGACCATGAACTTAGGCAGTGCCAAGGGTACACTGCCCACTGACATCCTGGCACACACATCCTGGCCTGGTGCCTTAGGCCTTGAGTGGGGTCAAAGAGGTATGTATCGAGGCCATTTGCCCCTCTGCAGCTACCAGGCTGCAGAGAAGGGGTCTCTCAAGGATCCTGGGGCTTGGGTGGGCTCAGGTTGGCGGCAAGGAATTGACCTCACCACTCTCCCCTGGGATGAAAACTGGTGGCTGGACTGCCCATTGTAGCCCAGGCAAACCTGACGAATACCCATAGCATTATGATTTCAGGCAGCTCTTTGATCAATAATTGGATTCCTGCCTGTCAGCTGTGAAAATTTTGAAGTGGCCAGGTCACTTTAATCTCCATGCCCCCTGGTCACCTAGGCAACCTTTAATATCACTGCAGCACTCCATTCTGCAGCAGAGGTTCCCCTTTCTTCCTGTCAGAAGCTGCAGGTGTGAGCAGACCCCTTTGAAGTCCTCTAACAGAGAGGAGATGTCAATTTCAACTGGAAGAGTAGGGGTTCCACCCTCCCCTGCTAAGCATTGAATCCCATGTATTCACACAGCTTTGATTTGAAGTCTCTGAGTCTTCACAGCAAGATGAAACCTTTGAAACTCCCTTTATCTCTTGAAAATCTTTGATCACTGTCAATTTCAAAGTACAGTGCATTGAAAGAGGTTTCCATTGACAGCTTAATGGATGTACACTTAGCCTCAAGTCAGCTGTGTGAATCTACATTTTCCTTTTCCCATGAATGCATCCCCATTGTTTCTAACTGCAATGTTTACATAGATTCTAAACCTGATTGACAGTTTTGGTTTCTTCAAAGGGAAAAAATGGTCTGCATAAGAGGAAGTTAAACTACCGGCGGCACTGCCAAAGCACATAGCCTGAAGGGGGGATCTGAGGGAGGAGAGAGGGGCTGAGTGGGTGTCTAAGGGAGGAGGGGACCTGACGGGAGATTGAGTTAAGTCACCCTCATGCCTGTGTGGTGTGGGGGGAGGTGGGGTGGCTGGGCGTGACCCCTTATTTGAGTGTTCGGGGTGTGAATGCCCCTCTTTGCTGCATGGTTGGTGGTGTTCCCCTGAACCCTGAGGGTATGGCACACCGAGCCCACGTTGGTGATGACTAACACCAAAGCCCGCCCGGTGCAGTTCCCGCTGGTGGGCCGGGTGCATGACGGGGAGGAGCCATGAACGGGCTATCAAGCTACTAATTGTCATGCAAAAAATTCAGAATGCCACCTCCTCTTGGTGGGAACACAAGGAGGGCCATTGTAAATCCCGATGGCCCTCACTCCCGGTGAGTATCCCGATTTTAGCCTCGACACCCTATTTAGCGGGCAATTGGGATTCTCACCATCGGCAAATGGGGCCAGCGAATTCTTCCACAAATATTTAATGTTATTTTGAAAAGGCATGAACTTCCACAAAGGGCCAAAATGTTCTTCCTGAAATAGCAGGTCTGAAATTGTACCAGCCTGAGAGAATGTTGTTGATGGGAGGGCAGCTTCAGTATTGTCTCAACTCCAATACTTCCGAACTGAAATAGCAACAAGACCGCGGTACAAATTTCTCTAATGCCGAAATTGTCAAGGTAGATATCAGGGGATATGGAAAACAAGTGGATAAATAGAGTTGAGGTACAGATCAGTCATGAGCTGACTGAATGACAGAAAATGCTCGAGGGGCTGAACGACCTACTCCTGTTTTTAAAGACTTTAAAAGGCCACAACTGTGATTTAATTTTTATTTAAATTAAAGCAAATTCTTTCTAAGCATTGAGAAAAGTATCCATAAAAATAATAGCAGCATAAAAATTTCTTGCATTTTCACAAGGTAACTGAACTAATAAGGCTATAAAGAATGTCCATAGAAGTGTAAAAGCAAACATATGGCTAGATTATAATCTACAATTAAACAATTCATAGAATCCCGACAGATTAGAAGGAGGCCATTTGGCCCATCGAGTCTGCACCGACTCTCCAACAGAGCATCTTACCCAGGCCCTATCCCCTTAACCTTTTATATTTACACTGCTAATTACCCTTACCGAGACACCTTGGGACACTAAGGAACAATTTAACCTGCAAGTCTTTGGGCTGTGGGAGGAAACAGGAGCAGCCCCACGCAGACATGCGATAGAAGGTATAAACTCCACACAGACAGTCAACCAATGTTGGAATTGAACCCAGGTCCCTGGTGCTGTGAGGCAGCAGTGCTAACCACTGCGCCACCCGCTGAGAACAAAGAACAAAGAACAAAGAAAATTACAGCACAGGAACAGGCCCTTCGGCCCTCCAAGCCTGCACCGACCATGCTGCCTGACTTAACTAAAACCCCCTACCCTTCCGGGGACCATATCCCTCTATTCCCATCCTATTCATGTATTTTTCCAAACGCCCCTTAAAAGTCACTACTGTATCCCCCGACAACGAGTTCGAGGCAACCACCACTCTCTGTGTAAAAAATCTGCCTCGTACATCTCCTTTAAACCTTGCCCCTCGCACCTTAAACCTGTGCCCCCAAGTAGTTGACTCTTCCACCCTGGGAAAAAGTGTGCCCCCTAGTAATTGATTCTTCCACCCTAGGAAAAACCCTTGTTTGGTGGTACTATTTACTTCTGTTAATCTTTGCATTGCAAAACCTTTTCCTATGTTTAGTTTATTAGAAATGATGTACTTAAATAAAATAAAGTATGTTTGCACATTTATATTTTTGGCTGGCTTGTTGAATGCAATTCTCCAAATTCTTACTGAAGCTTTCCTTTCCTTACTCAAATAATAACCTGAATATTTTAAGTGCCCCAATTAAGGAGGCGAGTGACATGAACAGAAGGCTGAATTCTGTTTTCTAAGGAACTGCTGACATGGATGCAGATGCACTGTGCCTCTCAGTGTCTTGGGGTAATGTTTCAGGTATTCAGCTTGGTGACAAGTAGCAATGCTTCACACCACTGAATAAATATTAATTTCCTTTGCTAAAATCAATCTGCTGGCTCTCTCTGAAGGAGCATCGGAGAGTAAATGGTTTTGCACAGCACAGCACAAATGCTCCATGTCAAAAAGTAGAAGGAACATAATTTGAACCCTTGGGCTGCCAGTAGGTACACAGAAGTTGCAATGTCCATGGGGGGTTAACAGATTCACTCACAGTCATACATTGTGATGCTAAAAATTTGTTTTTCAGAAGCCATTAGGAATGGACTGCAAATGTTCATCATAGAATTCCTACAGTGCAGAAGGAGGCCATTCGGCCCATCGAGTCTTCACCATCCACAATCCCACCCAGGCCCTATTCCTGTAACCCCACATATTTACCCTGCTAATCCCCCTAACACTAGGGTCAATTTAGCATGGCTAATCAACCTAACTGGCACATCTTTGGACTGTGGGAGGAAACCAGAGCCCCCGGAGAAAACCCACGCAGACATGGGGAGAACGTGTAGACTCCATACAGACAGTGACCCGAGGTTGGAATTGAACCTGGGCCCCTAGCGCTGTGAGGCAGCAGTGCTAAGCACTGTGCCACCGTGCCGCCTTGCCAGGTTGGCCTTGCCATGTGATGCCCCCAGCCCGGAAACAAAGCATAATTGCTGTTGACTTGAATCAAGTGTCATAAATACAAACCACGTTAAAAAAAAGATGCAAAGCCAGTGTGCAAAATCGTGGAATTGATGAAAAGTGCAGAATCTGATTCAGTCGCTTATTTGAGCCATGAAGCAAGGGAATGACAAAATTCCCAGATTATTGTGGACAGTGAAGGTACAGAACAGAATGGCGGCTGGAAGCTATCTGCAGGAAAGGCAGAAATCTGTAGCAGTAATAGGATATAAAATCTGCAACTACAGGATAAAGCAAACAAACTGAGCAACGAAGATTGTAGTCAGATCGAAGAACTGTATAGTAAAAGTCAGGGGGTAGGTCAGGCATCCGGTAATTCACCCTCTTAATATGTGTGGCATCCTTTCTTTCTTTTACTGTGCAGTGTCAGATGGGTCAGAGGATCAAACAGTGGGGAATGGCAACTCCAGAGGAGTTAACCCCTGGCTCCTGATGATGCAGATTCAGATCTCTGGTGTCCTGTGTTTAAGATGGAGCTGAACGAGCATTGCCCTGAAGTCTAGGGCAGAGGACCAAAGGCCATACCAGAGAACAATGCTATACTCAACTTTAAAGTCCCAGGAGAATTCAACATAATGCTTTGCTACGCAGAGTGGCGTCACCAACATTGGCATCCATCCCCATCACGGAGATGTCTCCAGATCAGTTAGTACATTCAAAGTGAATTGTTTGACCACTAGTCTCAGGTTTGGGATGGATCATTTTGACAAGGTACCGCATGGTAAGTTGTTGCATAAAGTTAAATCTCACGGGATCCAAGGTGAGGTATCTAAATAGATACAAAATTGGCTTCTTGACAGAATGTGGAGATGCCGGCGTTGGTCATCATGACTACCATCGACACTGCAAACTGCCGGCTCCAAGTGGCGAGGATCTCCATAAAGATCACGCATGTCGCTCTCACTGTTCTTGACAGAAGCCAGAGGGTGGTTGTAGAGAGTTGTTTTTCAAAGGAGGCCTGTGACCAGCGGTGTGCCTCAGGGATCAGTGCTGGGTCCACTGTTATTTGTCATTTATATTAATGATTTGGATGAGAATATAGAGGGCATGGTTAGTAAGTTTGCAGATGACTCCAAGATTGGTGGCATGGTGGACAGTGAGGAAGGTTATCTCCAATTGCAGCGGGATCTTGATCAATTGGGCCAGTGGGCTGACAAATGGCAAATGGAGTTTAATTTAGACAAATGCAAGGTAATGCATTTTGGTAGATTGAACCAGGGCAGGACTTACTCAGTTAATGGTAGGGTGTTGGGGAGAGTTACAGAACAAAGAAATCTAGGGGTACATGTTCATAGCTCTTTGAAAGTGGAGTCACAGGTGGACAGAGTGGTGAAGAAGGCATTCGGCATGTTTGGCTTCATCGGTCAGAACATTGAATTCAGGAGTTGGGACGTCTTGTTAAAGTTGTACAAGACATTGGTAAGGCCACACTTGGAATACTGTGTGCAATTCTGGTCACCCTATTATAGAAAGGATATTATTAAACTAGAAAGAGGGCAGAAAAGATTTACTAGGATGCTACTTGATGGGACTTGATGGATTGAGTTATAAGGAAAGGCTGAATAGACTGGGACTTTTTTCTCTGGAGCGTAGGAGGCTGAGGGGTGACCTTATAGAGGTCTATAAAATAATGAGGGGTATAGACAAGGTAGATAGTCAATATCTTTTCCCAAAGGTAAGGGAGTCTAAAACTCGAGGGCATAGGTTTAAGGTGAGAGGGGAGAGATACAAATGTGTCCAGAGGGGCAATTTTTACAGCTGCCAGAGGTTGTAGTAGAGGCGGGTACAATTTTATCTTTTAAAAAGCATTTAGATAGTTACATGGGTACAATGGGTATAGAGGGATATGGGCCAGATGCGGGCAATTGCGATTAGCTTAGGGGTTTTAAAAAAATATATAAGGGCGGCATGGACAAGTTGGGCCGAAGGGCCTGTTTCCATGCTGTAAACCTCTATGACTCTCGAGGATGAAGGAAAACAGCTGCCAAGAGGTCCAGAGTAAATCTCTCACGGTTTGCAGGATCTCGGGGATGGCATCAAGTGTGATCACTGGGGACGCACAGCCAGAACCAAGTGCAAGTGCATATAGAGTCCACTTCCACCGTGGGATTTGTTTTTATTCCTTCTTGGGATGTTGGAATCACTGGCAAGTTCAGCAATTATTGTCCATCCCTACTTGCCCTTGAAAAGGTAATGGTAAATCACCAAATTGAATAAGACTGAGTGGCTTGCTGGGCTATTTGTGAGGAAAGATAAGAGACAAAGTAAGCACAAAGGGGAAGGGGAGCCCCTAGTGGGTACAGGGCACCAACCCCCAGCCGCCCCCCCCCCCCCCCCCCCCCCACCCCACCGAAGAAAGTGTGCCTGCCCCCCCCCCCCCCCCCCCCCCCCCCCCCCCCCCATCCAACATTTTTATCTGAGGTTATGAAAAAGGAGGCAGGTCTTTTTGGTCTGCCTTCCGTGACCGTACACATTATTGCAGCAGACATGCAAACAGGTCCTTCATTAGTTCAGGGCCTCAGTAAGCCTAAAGGCTAATGCCTTATCTCTCTACCGAAGAATGAGAGACAGATCAAGGATGAGTGCAAAGGCAATGGTTGACCACCCATTCTATTTGATGTGACACCACCATTCCCTCCCCTACCCACCCACGCATTGCTGTAAAATTTAGCCCAGTGTCTGTGGATATGCAACTCCACCCACTTCTTGGTCAGGTGGGTAATTTGATGTCCCTTTTTTACAAACTTAACACAAGTCAAATGCATTTCCTATTTTTATAATTATATATATATAAATCTGAATTTCTGGTGCAGCAGGCTAGGTCCTTATTTTCCTATATTTGCATTCGCACACCACTCTAGGTGTGTGTAGTTCATCTGGCAGCAGCCAATTCTGATGATATGAGGCAGGTATTTTAAAATGGTGACTTATAATAAACATTTCTGATCGTCTCTGCTGGAACTATACCACTTTTGGATGAAGAAAAGCCTTGTTTTTCAGAAAAACTTGTTCCGAAGCTACAGTAGGTATGGGAAACCATTAGTATTTTCTAGAAATCATGCTAAAGGCATGTGCATTCTTCGATTTTTCTTTTTAGCTTCCTTCTTTCACAGTAGATGTGCGAATTTCCCCAATTCCATCTGCCAACACCCACATGCAAAGGTCAGAGAGCATACACATTTGAAGGTTTTAAGAAATGTTGCCTGGCATGAAAAATAATATATATTTTAATATATATACTTTACAAATGATTTCACAAATTCTTCATGCTACCAGATTCTAGTAGCACCCCCTGAGAGTTATCAGACACCTTGAGGACTAAGTTGGATAACCCTTGAAAATGGGTTTGGGGGTAGTAGTGTGGATAAGCCCATCTGAGGGTCTCTGCTTCCAACCAGTACTGATTATGCTATTCATTGACAGCAGGGAGTTCATATCATGAATGATTAACACCACTTAAAGCAACTCTGCATCTATGACAGAGGAGTTGCATTGAGGTTTTAGCTCGTCCTGACAGACATAATTAAAGTGAACCCCACCTGGGAAAGAATAAAGAGTAGCATAACTCTTTAGGGGAGAGAGCAGGATACAAAATATTCTAAGGCTGCGCTGGTGGTTTTGGAGCAGGAGTTGGAAAGGAGGAGCAATGTCCTGTATCTGCAGAGGGGCAAAGATTCTGCTGTCACATGGTCTAAAGGCCATGGAACTTAGTAAGGTAGAGGGTTATAGGTAAGACTAGTAATCGCTAAGTAGGGACATGTTCGACACAACTTTGTGGGCTGAAGGGCCTGTATTGTGCTGTAGTTTTTCTATGTTTCTAAAGGCAATGGGAACAGATAACCATGGAGGGCAATATCAGCAGGTTAACATGAAGGACCTGGACACAGGGCCGCAAGAGTTTTAATTACCTCACATAAGTAATTAAGGTCAATGAATGCATCTTCAAATACCCATATTCCACCAACTGCACCAATAACCTCAGCCACAGTTAAGTGATGCACACCTTCCTCACTCACTACCAACTACTTCTGTTAATCAGAACTCATTCACATGTTTCCCTACACCCTCACTTAGCACTACTGCAAGCCTCACACCACTTCTCTCAGCCTGCATGCACTGCTAGCTATTCAACCACTGTGATCACGTCACCCAAACATATTGCATAACACTCACCGACCTTGCAAGGCAAGGTGATGAATAACTGGAGGTGCTAGCATCTCACAAAAGGGAACAGATGTGTTCGTATGTCCTAACCCTCAATGGCTAAAACCATCAATGATTACAATGCTCTCATACCTAATACTTCTTCTCACATTCCAATTCACCCTCATGCTATTCTTTTTTATCGACAAGTTCCAGAGATTGTATGCATGAACCTATTTTTTTCTCCTCTTCCTGTACCATAATCTTATCCTTGTTTATTTTCTCCTTCGGGTACGCGAGAAGTCCAACCTAACTAGGCTGTGGAGAAGCATCAAGAGTAGTGTGACAATGATGAATACACACCACTATTACTTGAGATGCCACTGACAGTGCCTGTATATTGAGGCTAGATCTGGATGTGGAGAGACATTAGGTTCAAATTACTGTGCCTGCACCAAATTGCATCCAGCGCAATGCACCACACATGTATGCATGTGTGCCATTTTGGAGCTCAAAGTGCATTCGGAGCACCCAAAAAAATGTGTGCTAATGAGCCCAAACTTTTGCCTATGTCACACTTATTAAAAAAACAAATGAACTGCTGCAATACTGCCAGAGGCAGAGTTATCATAGAAACCCTACAGTGCAGAAGGAGCCCATTCGGCCCATTGAGTCTGCACTGACAATAATCCCACATAGGCCCTATCACAGTAACCCCACAACCTCGCTAATACCTCTAACCTACACATTCCAAGACACTAAGGGACAATTTAGCATAGCCAATGCACCTAACCCACACATCTTTGGACATTATGCCCTCAGTCCTTCAATACTGAAAACCAACAACCCTTCCTATGCTATTGATCCACGGACCCTTTCCAGTCTTACCAAAAGTCAAGACCCCACCCTCGTTGAGTACCGCTAATCCTTCGCCTCTCCCTTTGAAAAATCAGAGGATATCTATCTTGAGCCTTCATACTTTAGGCACCTAATCTTATTGTAAGTATAAATCAATCTTAAACACCTTTGTGTTTCTCAACTGAGGACTGAAATTGCCAAACACATTGCAATTTTCGGACAATCATTAAACCCTGAATGGTCTGAGGCCATGTATTAATATACATTAGTGTGGCTCACACAAGGTATATTGTTTTAGAATAGTCAGTGTGATGTACCCCTGTAAAGAAAACATAATTGTTCTGCTAAAGTAGACTGAGTTCCTTTAAGGGTATTTAATTGTTGCAAAGTAAAGGCAATATCAGATTAATCTCATGGTTGACTTCTCCAGAAACTTTGAAGATAAATTTGCTGTCAAGGGTACAGTTTAGAAGCACCCAGCAGTCCAGACTTGTCTTATTCACAAAGTGTAATGTCTGATAATGAGTATGATGTATCTGCATGTACAAGGCATATGGGGGAGTTGCGGAGGCCAGGGGTATCTTTCATCCGACAGCTGCCCATTTCTCAACGGGAAAATTGGTAGCTGGCAGCTCACCCATCCTACAAATTGGGATCCTGTGCAGACTGAAGGCTCTGTCTGCAATTTTCAGGTGCAAAAGGTTCAAATGTTCACTGAGCAGGCTCCATCTACCTGTACTGCCTGTCGACAGATTGACCTTGACAAGAGAACTTCTTTTCTAAAAAGCCAGGAGGAGCAAGTATCATTGCTGGCCTATGCTCAAACCCTCAGCGACCCTTCTATCCCTCACCACCCAAAACTAACCAACTGGCTATCTCGTCATGGGCATTGACCGAAGTCTCGCCTTCCCATAATGAGTGAACTGCATTGGGGAAGTGGCTTTAGTTCTCCAACAACATTTTCAGGCAGGCAGCATGGCCATTTCCAACTTAATGCCTGTGGGATAACAGAGATTCCAATTAGGTTGTAGGAATTATGCAATAATGAAGATGGTACAAGGCACCTTGGCATAGCTCCTTTAATATAGTTAAATGTCCAAAGTCACTGTTTAGGAATTTGACACCCAAACATATGGAATCATAAAATGGTTACAGTACAGAATAAGCCATTCAGCCCATAATATTTAAGCACTCAGTTAGTCCCATTCCCCTGCCATTTCCCCTTAGCCCTACATTTTTTTTATCAGTTAATTATCCAATTCTCTTTTGCAAGCTATGATTGGATCTCTCTTCGCCACACTCTTAGGCAATGCATTCCAGCTCCTAACCACTCGTGTAAAAATGTTTTTCCATAAGCTGCATTTGGTTCTTTTGCCATTCACCTTAAATTGATGTCTCCTGATCCTTGACCCTTCCACCAATAGCAACAGTTTCTCACCATCAACTCTGACCAGAGCTGCCATGATTTTGAACACTTCTATCAAATCTCCTCTCAACCTTCTCTTTCTATGGAGAACAGTCCCAAGTTCTCTAATCTATCCATGTCACTGAAGCCCCTCATGCCTGGTACCATTCTTGTAAATCTTTTCTACATCCTCTTCAATGTCTTCACATCCTTCCTAAAGTGTGATGCCCAGAAGTAAACACAGTACATTGGTCAAAGCTGAATCTGTGTTTTATGAAGGTTCACCATAACCTTTTTGCTTTTTATTTCATGCCTCTGTTTATAAAGTGCAGGATCCCATATGCTTTATTCACCATTTCTCCACTTGCCCCGCAACCCTCAATGACTTGTGCACATATATTCCCAGTTCTTTCTGCTCCTGCACTCCCTTTAGAGTCTTAAGGGGTGATTTTACTAAAAAAAAATTCTACATGCGGAATGAGTGTGAGTTATGATCGCTGTCTGCAAATTGCTCCCCGACTGTTACCTCAGCCACTTGCCTGGCTTCATTAGTTAATATTAAGTCCAGGACCACCTTCTCTCTTGTAGGACCTTTTACGTACTGGCTTAAAAAGTTCTCCTGGATGTATTTTAAGAACTCTGCTCCTTCAAAACTTTTCTCACTATGACTATCCCAGTTAATGTTGAAGCGGTGAAAAATCTCTACTATCAGTACCCTATTAATTTTATACTTGCCTGAAATTTGCCTACATATCTGCTCTTCTATTGCTCTTGGACCACTGCGGGGGGGGCTATAGAACACTCCCGGCAATGTTATTGTTCCTTTCTGGTTTTTAAGTTCTACTCATATGGCTTCTTTTGAAGAGCCTTCTAAGATTTGTCCTTCTTATTGCTGAAATTGAAGTGATCAAAGTTGTGACAATCCTTCCACTTTTACCTCCTTCCCTGTGTCACCTGAAGATCCTATACCCTAGAATATTGAGCTGCGAATTCTGCCCCTCTTTCAACTATGTCTCATTGACAGCAATAACATCTTACCCCTCTGTTTTAATTTGTGCCCGCAACTCATCTGCCTTATTCTTCAAGCTCCTTGCATTAAAATAAACCTATAACTTTTATGTTTTCCTGATTCACTTGCTTTTTCTTCTAATTTTGGCTGTGCATCTCCCCGCTAAACTTTCTCTCAGGATCCTAACCCCCTGCCAAGTTAGTTTACACCCTTCCAACAGCACTAGCAAACCCCTTTTAATATCGTACCCTTTATTTTGTATTGTCTCTCCTCAGTCTTCCTATCAAAATGAATCACTTCACAATTCTCTTCAATAAATTTTAGCTGTCATATATCCCCTTATTCTCCAAGGCTGTCTGTATGCCCTCTTGAAGTCTATCTATCCTCACAGTTCACCATTCTTCCAATTTTTGTGTCATCTGCAAATGTTGAAACTGTGCCCTGTATACCCAAGTCTTGGTTATTAATATTGATCAAGAAAAGCAAAACACCTCTAGTATCGACCCCTGGAAAAGCCCACTGTCTATCAGGCTCATAAATAATCATTTGCCACCACTCTGTGTGTTCTGATACTCTGCTTTTATTTCCAGCCTGTTGATTCCATGTGTTTTAGTTTTGTTGACAAGGCTATTATGTGGTACATTAAGACAGGTGCACAAAAGCTTGGAAAATAAGGGGGATTTTTAAAGAGTATCTTAAAGCAGGAGGGAGAGAGTTAGGATTGAAGTGAGATTTGGGAAAATAATTTCAAATCTTAGTATTTAGGCAGCTGAGGGGACAGCTGCCAATGGTGGAACAATTAAAGTCGGGGGTTGGTAGAAGCTGTAGCTACAGAAGAAGAGGTAAAAGTGCCAGGCATAATGAGATGCCTTAGGCTTGTGACAATGGTTACTCCTCATTGGGAAAGTAAGCGACACCATTTGGAACAAGACTTTGATATCGTTGAGTAAGTTGGAATCTTTTTTGTGAAATTTTTACATTATTGACATGCTTGTTATGTTTTACACAAATAGTATTTTCTTTCAGTCGTGCATAGTTGGTTAGTTGAGTGAAAAACAGCCAAGCGGAATTTGAAAAACAGATTGTCCGGACCTCTACGAACTCGCCCGCCACAGAATTGGTGTGGGTGAGGGTCCGACAATAGAAATCTCCATTGACTTGGCGTGGGAATTTCCGGTCTCGCCCGGAACGGACGGCACGGTAGCACAATGGTTAGCTCTGCTGCTTCACAACTCCAGGGACCTGGGTTCGATTCCCAGCTTGGGTCACTGTCTGTGTGGAGTTTGCACATTCTCCTCGTGTCTGCGTGGGTTTCCTCCGGGTGCTCCGGTTTCCTCCCACAGTCCAAAGATCTGCGGGTTAGGTTGATTGGCCATGCTAAAATTGCCCCTTAGGGTCCTGAGATGCGTAGGTTAGAGGGATTTGCGGATAAATATGTAGGGATGTGGGGGTAGGGCCTGGGTGGGATTGTGGTCGGTGCAGACTCGATGGGCCAGATGGCCTCTTTCTGCACTGTAGGGTTTCTATCTATGAGTGAGGCCGTAAAATCCCACCCATTATTTCAATTTCTGTGTTTTTTCTAAACTTTTCTAAACATTTTCTCAATGTTAATAAAAGTAAATTCTCATTTCTCCTCCTAGCTTGGATGCCAGGCATCTAAGAACAGATCACTTCAATAACCTGTGCCTGCCTGTATTTCTGGATTCAGATATGTATCCTGCCCATGTCCTCTAATTTGTTCCTGCTCTCGGACTTGCAACAGCAGCAAATGTCTTAGGTTAAGATTGAAGTCTTAAGTTTATTTATTAGTGTTACAAGTAGGCTTACATTAACACTGCAGTGAAGCCACTGTGAAAATCCCCTAGTCACCACACTCCAGCTCCTATTTGGTACACTGAGGGAGAATTTAGCATGGCCAAGGCACTTAACCAGCATGTCTTTCGGACTATGGGAGAAAACCAGAACACCCAGAGGAAATCCACGCGGACATGGGGAGAATTTGCAGACTCCGCACAGACAGTGACCTAAGCCAGTAATCAAACCCAAGTCCCTGGCACTGTGAGGCAGCAGTACTAACCACTGTGCCACCGTGCTGGCCCAAAGAACTATGTGACAATTACTTCAAAAAAACAATACCTGAGGATTTTGGGCCTCACTGGCTTTGATACGCACATCTCTTGAGTCTTCTGATCTTCTGACACTTTGGTGTCAGATTTGACCCTGAGCTCTGGCCACACCTCACACCATCATCATAATGTGCCTCTATACATCTATGTCCATAGTATTTCCCCAACTCTGCCACTGCCTCAGACCTCAGACCACCTGTTGACAAAACAACTTTCAACAACTTTCTTACCTCGAGACTAGACCGTTGCAATGTCTTCCTCAGCAGCCTCCCATCTTCAACCTTCCGTAAACTTAAGCTCATCTAAACTCCTGTTACCCATATTCTAACTCGCACCAAATTCTCATCGCCCATTGCTCCTGTGTTCGCTGACCTACATTGGCTCCTGGTTGAGCAACACTTTAGTTTTGAAATTCTCATAGTTACTTTCAAATTCTTCCATGGTCTCACCCCTCCCCATCTCCTCCAGCTCCACAGCCCTTGAAGAAATTTGTCCTCCTCCAATTTTGGGCATCCCCAATCACTCCTCCATTGCTGGCCATATCTTCAACAGCCAAGACCCTAAGTCTGGAATTCCCTCTCTCTCTGCCTCGATTGATTTCTTTAAGATGTTCCTTAAACCTTACATCTTTAATCAAGCTTTTGGCCACCTGCTCAAGTATCTCCTTATGTGATCGGTGTCATATTTTGTTTCATGAAACAAATCTGCTATATTAAAGGCACAATATAAATATAGATTGTTGGTAGTTGAGGGGATCAGCTGTAAGGCTCGCTTACGAACTTTTACAGACTTCTTGCTTTCAGGTACCTGTCCAGCTTATCTGGAAGAAAGTGAAGAAGGTCTTAATTGGCAATTCTTGCCTCATTTCCATGGGATTACAATTCTAGTAACCTGTTATTGTCGGCATTCTATGCTGCCAACCTTCAGAGGACCACAACAGACCAGGTGCAGAATTTACGCTTGATTGGTTGGGGTGGGGTGGGGGGGGTGGGGGTTGGGGGGGGGCGGTGGTGGTGGACCACGCAATAATCCGTTGACCACGGGCAGGGTTTTTCGGTCTTGGGGCGAGAACGGCTGGAAAATCCCACACCGTGGGTCACATAAAGAGAACAGAGACCTGGCAACTCAAGTCCCCACCTATTTCCTTCAACGGGGAGGCTGGGAACTAAGCATTCCCCAGATTCGCAGGAGGTCTGATTTTTTGTTCCATTATTAATATAAAATTGGATCAAATCAACAAGAGGAATTTTGCATATATATACACGAGTCTCACACCTGAAATGTGACAATGAAGTATGACATGGGAAATATGACATGACAGAAAGTCACCGTGTTACACATTTCGATAATATAGCGAACAGATCTCCTATTTTATTGCTCACAGTGTGTCAGGATGATTCAGGGTTTTGTAACAATATAGATGATAGCCGACGTGACGCACAGTATAGCATCAGAAACATGGATTACAATGACTAAATAAATAGATGTTCTTTTGCTACCAATATTTTATAATTCTGCTTATTTGTGAAAACATTTATCAGTGCCCGTGATTATTGTTCATGTTCCTTATCCACTACAATCAGTTTTTAATCTTTTATCTGATGGCGTACTGGTATTGACACTGGACCTGTGACCCAGAGACCCAATGTCATGCTCTGTGGACCTGGGTTCAAATCCCACTCCAGCAGTTGCTGAAATTTGAATTAAATTTAAAAGAAACTGGAATTAAGGGGACGAATCTCCGAACTCCTCAGCCGGCTGGTGGGAATCCCGGTGCATGGAGTGTTGGCCAAAAATTGGAATTCCTAATGAGCATTAGGGCTATGGGCATTGGGCCCATCAGGCCCAATCAGGTTCCTGCCTAGATCGAGTGGTGATCCAATAATTACGCAAACCCACTAATTTGAAAATCATCAGTGGGTTTGAGAGCCAATTCACCACCCTACCATCATTCACCCAGCCTGCCAGTGGGGACAACACCATGCAGGTTTTACAGTTGCTACCCACAAGTCGGAACATGACGTGCTGTACCTTGAGGGTCTATGGGAACAGCACCAACCCTTCAAAAAAGAGGGACATCCTCCCCCCCACCACTCAAATCACAGGTAAACACCCAGCCCCAACACTACTCAGGCATGAGTGTGAACCAATTCCCCCCACCACAGATGCCCCACCAGTCGCTTCCCCCCAAGACCTCACCCCTCCCACCAGCGAGGCCCCTTTCCCTCTCAGACCAACCCCGCACTCAGCCCCCCTTCCCCCTCAGACCACCCACTCAGCCTACCTTTAGGCCACATGCCTCAGCAGTGCCAACAGTGCACTGCTCCCTGGTACCCTGGCACTGACTGGCCTCGCATCTCGGGCCCCAAGAAGTCTCAAGGAGCTAGGGTCCAATGGCCATTTGCCCCTCTGCTGCTGCTAGGTTACAGAGGAAGGGTACCTCAGGAGTCCTGGGGGTTGGGTGGGCTCCGACTGGGGGCAAAGGTTTGACCTCGCCACTCTCCCCTAAGGTGGAGGTGTTGTGGCTGGACTGCCCCTTCAAGCCCTGGCAGACCTGATATGGTGATTTCAGGCAGCCCTGTGATCAACATCTGGATTCCTGCCTGTCAGCTAGGAAAATTCTGAAGTGGGCAGGCCACTTGAATTTCCATGCCCCCTGATTGCCCGCGATTTCTGGATGGAGGGGAGAGGATGACCCTCTTTGGTGAGGGATTGCTGGTGCTCCCCTGGTCAGTATGGGGGAGAGGCCACCATTTTTTTTTTTTTTGGGGGGGGACCTGTGTCCGAGCACAAAGATCAGGGAGTCCTTTAAAAATGGAGGGTCAATCACTGAACAGAGGGGTTGCTCGAAATGAACTCATTGGCATCTTGGGTCAATCCCACCAGACACTCCATTTTCCCGCTGGCGTGGCCACTTAACCTCAAAATGGGAGACTCTAATGGGAGTCTAAGTTGACCATGAAATAATTGTTGATTGTTGTCAAAACCCATCTGGTTCACTAATGTCTTTTCGGGAAGGAAATCTGCCATCCTTACCTGGTCTGGCCTACAAGTGACTTCACACCCACAGCATCTTCTGAAGTGGCCTTGCAAGCCACGCAGTTGAAGGGTAATAGGGGATGGGTAATAAATGCTGGCCCAGCCAATGACAACCATGAATTAATGTTTTCTTTAAATTTAGCTTTTATTAGTGAGGTGTACCAGATTGGAGGAGGGAGAAGGACATTTCCAGATTATGACATCTTAGAATAGTAGAGGCAGGCATACATGACAATGCCTTTCAGCTAACAGTGATATTGTAGCTCTGAAAAGAACCCCATGTCCAGTCCAGAGATTTGATGGAGCACATGACAAAAGAAAAGCTGCTTAGCACAAGTGCACATGTTCTCTTTTCCTTCCAAATTGGTAGAGCTTCATCAGTAGATAACCATGACTTAAGAATTGGCCCATTACTTTTTTCTTCAGACACTGGACATACTCTTTTCCACCTTCTTCCGTCAGGAAAAACACACAAAAATCTGAGATCTTGTACCAACCAACTCAAGAACAGTTTCTTACCTGCTGCCATCAGACTTTTAAATGGACCTGCCTTTTATGAAGTTGATCTTTCCATGACTGTAACACTCTATTCTGGACCCTCTCCTTTCCTTCTCCCCTGTGTACTCATGAATGGTATGCTTTGTCTGGATAGCGTGCAAGAAATAATACTTTTCACTGCACACTAATACATGTGATAATATAAAATCAAATCATTTTTCTCAAAATTTATTTATTAGTGTTACAAAGCTTACATTAACACTGCAATGAAGTTACTGTGAAAATCCCCTAGTCACTACACTCTGGTACCTGTTCGGGACACTGATGGAACATTTAGCATAGCCAATGCACCTAACCAGCATGTCTTTCAGACTGTGGGAGGAAACCAGAGCACCAGGAGAAAGTCCACACAGACACGAGAAGAACATGCAGACTCTGTACAGACAGTGACCCAAGCCAGGAATGGAACCCGAGTCCCTGGTGCTGTGAGGCAGCAGTGCTAACCATTGTGCCACCATGCTGCCTCTTCTAGTCAGACCTCACAATTGTTTTGGTTCATGAGCTACAGGTTCATAATCTTCAATAATTTAGCTGAGAACTATTTTTTTCTGCAAACAATAATCTTCTTCAGAGTTATTCTAAATGTCATGCTCCAAGCAGCAGGACAGAACGAGTAATCTACTCCCACACTTTTGGCACTATTACTATTTATTGGATGTTGGTAGGTACACAAGAGTTGTCCAACATAAACTCCCTTTCGGCATCATCCACCACATTAGGATTGGCACATCATTTGAGTTAGTCACTTACCATGCTGCTTTTGCCAAGAATTTGAAAGGAGTGAAGAACCAAACCTGCGTCACCCTTATGCATCAAACGGTGAATCATTTTTCTGATGTACTCTACCAGCCAACCTCAGAACTACTCCATTTTTTCTACGCTGAATTTACATTGTAAATGTTTAGTTTTAAAATCAGGCTCAAGGGTCATTTTTAAAAATCCTTAATTTGAACCATCAGCGAGCAAAAATGTAGACTTACCCTTTGAAAAATTATTCAAATATGACTAGTTGAACCGGCATTTAATTTTAATTCAAGATAAAACAAGACCTTTAAGGCTACAATTTTGTGAAGAAATTAGAATGTTATTTTCCGAAAAGGGAATGAAGATATTAAATTGTCATAATTGTTATAACCTGAGCTAAAATACAATTGATATAGTCACAAAATAAATACCTTTCCGTTAATTGTCTTTCTTATTTGCATTTTTATCTGAATAGAATTATTGATTGCAATGTGAAATTCATTGCATTCATCACTGCAGAATTAGAGGTCACACATGGTTATGGCAATTATATGTTATTCATTCTCATTCACTGGGGAATATATTTTCTACCTAATGGCTTACAGGTGTCCAATCTATAAAATTGTTTTCCAAGAAACAAATGCAGATGTTCAATCATGAAATCAGTATGCGGGAACATCGTTCATTATCTACAAAAAGCCACATATTGCAGATGCGGGAAATCTGGAATAAAAACAGAAAAAGCAGGAAATACAGGGCAGGTCAGGCAGCATTTGTGGGGAGAAACAGGATTAAAGTTTCAGTTTGATGACCGTTCATTACAACTTCTGAAGAGGGAGTTCTCCTGGTATCCTTGCCAAAATCATCTGGTTAGGTGCATTGGCCACGCTAATTTCTCACTCAATGTACCTGAACAGGTGTCGGAGTGTGGCGACTGGGGGATTTTCACAGTAACTTTGTTGCAGTGTTAATGTGAGCCTACTTGTCGCACTAATAAATAAATTTAAAATTTGATTAACTGGTCATTCTTCACATCTATATGTTCATACTTTGTCACTTTCTCTCTCCAGAACCTGAGTTGAGAATCATATTTTATAGTTTATCTGTGGGTTTTCATATGTAATAGAAAAATATTAAGATTGGCAGAGTAAAGCAGAGGTTTAAACACTGTGGGCAACAAGGTGTTGAGATTTGTTAGCAAGGCTATAGACAGGAGAACAGTAATTCAAACTCTTGGGATATGTTACATTGATTATACTGTATAATTTTTGCAGGTTGGCAATGTCCTAATGATCATTCACTATAATTATGCATGTTTAAAGAACTGCAGCAGGTTTATGGACACCTGATGGCAAGTCATTAAATAGAAAACATATTCCCCAGTAATCTCAAAATGTGCCTCAGAAATAGAATCAGTTGATGTTAACAGCACAATACATTGAACATGTTGATATCACCAGTTTCATCAAAATCAATTTGATTCAAATTTTGTTTTTTTAAAGACTTCACGAAGAATGTAAGGTTAAAAATTGCTACAGAGTTCCGCAGTCCAGAGATCATGGAAATTTGAGTGTTAGATTAAGCCATTCAAAACAACATACCTGGGTTATTGACAGTTCTCACTGCATCCTTCGCCCAACTTCCAATCACATGGCTCGTCAGTTTCCTACCCGAATCACATTATCTTACCCTTTCTTCATATCCTTCTTTCCTTTATAAACCAAAATCTTTGTACTATTCTCTCAAATGCCGTGCCTCATTCAGCTCCAATAGCACCCGCAGCAAAGCATTCCATTATCTGCTGCTGCAAAAATCCTTCAACTCTCCACCTTTTGCTTCTCGTGCTTATTTTCGATTTACATCCCTTGTGTTCCGCTCACCAAACAGTGAAATCAATTTCTGTAGCCTCTCAAATCGTTCCGTAATTATGAATGATTTAATTAGACCTCCTATTATGTTTCAGTGAATGTAGTTTGTTTTTTAAGTCCGTCAGCAAAATTATATCTCCTCATCTCTTGTACCAGAGGAATAAATTTGCATTGCACCTTTTCACCACTCCAAGTCTTTCTGTAATGGAGTGTTGAAAACTTCAGAGAACTTCAGAGTACTTCATCTCCAGCTTAAACAATATCTCAAACAGATCGATTTATCACTTTCTTGCTTTTGCATTCCACCCCTCTATATTTAAACCAGAATTTAATTTGCTATTTTTATGATTGTTTTGTATTTGCAATCCCACATTTGAACATCAACTTGCACGGCAAATCTTCTCTTCCTTTATGACATTGAAAATTATATGCCATATATCCATTTTCAAAATCCCTCCTTTTGCAGATCCATACTGAATTGAATTTCTTTCATATTAATCAACTCCCCGAATCTTTCAATGCCTGTCACATTCTTCCTCACTCTTTGTAATATTTCCAAATGTTGTACCATTCACAAATTTTGATATTATTGTCCAAGAATCTTACAATTCAGAAGCAAGCCAATGTACTCCTCATCTCTGCACTAGTTTTCTAAAAAGGCTTGCTGCCAAGTTATATTGTCTCGTGTTTTTCAATATGTATTTACTGTTCTACTACTTTGTCACCTTTGCTTCTCCCATATGCCCGTGTCCAAATTAGCTATGTAGGTGGAGAACAGAGAGGTCCATATACTGGTCCCTGAGGCATGTCATGACCTACATCAATCCATTTGTTCCTGCAGTATTCTTCGGTCACTCAATCCATGCTGACACATTTAACTTTAACCCTTAATTTTTTCAACAAATCTCAGAACAATATTTGTCATTTTGAGGAAAAATAAGTTAAAATAATTGGGGCTAGTCGAAAGAGAAAGAACATGTCGGGCAGTCTATTTATACATTCAAAACATAAAATTAATGGTGAGCATCTTGACACTTCTACCTTGAACCTACAGTGACCTGTGCTTTGAGCAAACAGGAGCCTGCACAAACTTAAACAAAATATTGCACAAATCTGTCTTACGTTATCAGATTTTTCCACTGTCGATTTATATACATTTTTCACATTCCCTATTTTTATGAAACAATTGACTTCTTGCTGAGTTCCACTGCACACAAATACTACATTGTGCTGGATCTCTCTCAGTGCCTCAAGGTTGGTGACTACTCATGTGAAAGAGGGCATCCCTGCTAAGCGATGTGTCACCTGAAAGGAACATACTCAGTGAGGGAACCCAGGTTAACTTTCTATCCATAAAATTGTGGATCTGAGGACAATTGCAATGATGCTACTGCCACTTCCGTGAATACAACAGACATTGGTATCTTTTAGTCTCAGTTATGTATCCTGGCAGTGCTCTTAATTTCTATACTGTCAGGAGATAACCTTTATTGGCAGCATGATACAAACCACATTCCATTACAGTTTCAGTACTTTAATCAGAAGATATTAATGTACATCAACATCTGGTGCCACTGGTAACTTGATTTATGAGACCCAGGGAGAAATCAACACACACTACATTGTCATTACCGCTGCGCCTGGTGTTTGTTTGTACTACACTAGCTTAACAATTTAAATCAATTGCACAAATATTAGATACGCTCATGTGCCTGGAACAGAAGTTCTTCTGTTTTCCTGGATTTGATGGGAGAAAAATTAGTTGGTAAACTGCAGACACAATCCATCCCCCTAATTGTCCATTCATGTCAATGGATTATAACCTCTAAGCTTGGAATTAAGTACTTTAAGTTATTATTACTGTGTTCAACCTGTGAAGCAATAAAGTAATATTTCCAAGTTTGCTGATGACAGAAAACTGAGTATGAACATAAGTTATGAGGAGGATGCCAGGAGTCTTCAAGAGGACTTAGATAGGCTAAGTGAATGGGCAAGAGCATGATAGATGAAATATAATGTGACTAAGGGGGGAATTTTACCATTTTGAGTCGAAGTGCCGGATCTGGGCGTCAAATAGATCCACGCCTGGAATCCTCTTTCCAGCGCGCCCATATGCGTTTTGCCGGCTCCGGCACGATCCGCGCAGTGTGCGGGGCCTAGCGCTGGCGGACCGATCGGAGCTCTGAACTGCGCATGCACAGTTCGAAAAAAATCTGACAGAGCGTGCCCGGGCACGAAAGAAAAAGCAGAAAGTGACTCTCTGACGTTCATCTTCTGGTCGGTGGTGGAGGGGGGGGTGTGACGTATCATCCCCTGGGGAGGGGGAAGGAGAGGGGGTGTGACGTATCATCCTCTGGTCGGGGGGAGTTCCACTGCCCGTCTGCGGCCGATCCCTCCTGGCACCATCACTGGTACACTACCAGCCACAGCCATCTCTCCCGCTCTCTCGCACCTGCAGGGAAGAGTAATCTGTGGCTGGTAGTGTATCAGTGATGGTGCCAGGAGGGATCGGTTGCAGACACGCAGCGGAACCCCCCCGACCAGAGAATGATACATCACACCCCCTCTCCTCCTCCCCCCAGTGGATGAGACGTCACACCCCCTCCCCTCCCATCCCCCCCCCCCCCGCCCCCAGGGGATGAGACGTCACACCCCCTCTCCTCCTCCACCCCCCCTCCCGCCCTGACCAGAGGATGACCTGGGTGAGAGAGCCGTTGCAGTCTCTGACCCCGCTCTTCGGAGGCTGCAGCGGCGACTTCAGACTTTTATTTTGCAGGTCGGTAACAGCGCGGACGCGGATCGGGCCAGAAGACGTTAAACTGGGATTTGGCGGTAGAGTTGGGCGCGCGGTTCATTAAGTCGATTTAAATGCATGCAAATGCATTTAAATTGTTGGGCCGCCCGATTCGGGCGCGCGCCGGACCCGCGCCCGAATCGGGTGTCAGTAAAGGCGCGATCTACTCGGATTCGGGTGCAGATCGCTTTAAAGGCCTGACATCCAACTTTACCGCGATTTCGCGCCCGAAAACGGGCGTGACGTTTTGGTAAAATCAGGCCCTAAGTGTAACGATTTTCACTTTGGTTGAAAAAAAACAGAAAGGCAAAATATTTCTTAAATGGTGAGAGGTTGGGAAGAACAAAGAACAAAGGAAAATTACAGCTCAGGAACAGGCCCTTTGGCTCTCCAAGCCTGCACCGACCATGTTGCCCGTGTGAACTAAAACCCCCTACCCTTCCGGGGACCATGTTCCTCTATTCCCATCCTATTCATGTATTTGTCCAGATGCCCCTTAAAAGTCCTTATCATATCTGTTTCCATTACCTCCCCCAGCAGCGAGTTCCAGGCACCCACCAGCCTCTGTGTAAAAAGCTTGCCTCGTACATCTTCTTTAAACCTTGCCACTTGCACCTTAAAGCTATGCCTCCCAGTAATTGACTCTTCCACCCTGGGAAAAAGCTTCTGACTATCCACTCTGTCCATAATCTTATCATAGAAAAATCATAGAAGATCATAGAAACCCTACAGTGCAGAAAGAGGCCATTTGGCCCATCGAGTCTGCACCGACCACAATCCCACCCAGGCCGTACCCCCATATCCCAACATATTTACCCACTAATCCCTCTAACCTATGCATCTCAGGACACTAAGGGGCAATTTTAGCATGGCTAATCAACCTAACCCGCACATCTTAGGACTGTGGGAGGAAACCGGAGCACCCGGAGGAAACCCACGCAGACACAAGGAGAATGTGCAAACTCCACACAGACAGTGACCCAAGCCGGGAATCGAACCCAGGTCCCTGGAACTGTGAAGCAGCAGTGCTAACCACTGTGCTACCGTGCCACCCCCTTGTAGACTTCTATTGGATCGCCCCTCCACCTCCGTTTTTCCAGTGAGAACAAACCAAGTTTCTCCAACCTTTCCTCATAGCTAATGCTCTCCATATCAGGCAACATCCTGGTAAATCTTTTCTGCACCCTCTCCAAAGCCTCCACATCCTTCTGGTAGTGTGGCAACCAGAATTGAACACTATATTCCAAGTGCGGCCTAACTAAGGTTCTATAAAACTGCAACATGACTTGCCAATTTTTAAACTCTGTGCCCCGGCTGGTGAAGGCAAGAATGACATATGCCTTCTTGACTACCTGCTCCATCTGCATTTCCACTTTCAGTGACCTGTGTACCTGTACATCCAGATCCCTCTGCTTATCAATACTCTTAACCCCTCTGCCATTTACTGCGGGTGTTCACAGTGACTTGGGTGCTGTTGCTTATGAGTCAATAAAAATTAGTTAGCATATGCAGCAAGCAATTAGGAAGGCGAATGGTGTGTTGGCCATCATCACAAGGGGATTTGAGATGTCTTACTGCAGTTGTATAGATTTTGATGAGACCTCACCTGGAGCATGTGTACAGCTTTGGTCCCTTTATCTAAAAGGGGATATACATAATCCCTGGGATGGCAGGATTGTTTTACGAGGAGAGATTGAGGAGATTGGGTCTGTATTCCTGAGAATTTTGAAGAATGAGGGGTGATCTCATTGAAACTTACAAAATTCTTAAAGGATGTGATTGGGTGGGCCCCTGATTGGTGAGTCTAAAACCAGGCAACATAATCTCCAGATAATCATTTAAGATTGAGATGAGGAGGAATTTTTTTAACTCAGAGGGTGGTGAATATTTGGAATTCTCAATCCCAGGGGGCTGTGGAAGCTCAACTATTGAGACTGTTGAAGACAGAAATCGATAATTTCTGGAGACAATATAGACATTTGTACCACAAGAGAGAACCTAACAATCTCCCCATAGCATTCAATAGCATTAGCATTGCTGAATCCCCAACTATCAACATCCATAGGCTTAGCCTTGACCAGAAACTGATCTGGACCAGCGATATAAATAATGCGGCGACAAGAGAAAGTCAGAGGCTGAGAATTCTGTGGAGCATAACTCATCCCTGACTCCCTGAAACACATCTATCATCCACAAAGCACAAGTGAAGTGTTTGATGGGATATTCTCCACTTGTCAGGATGATCACAGCTCCAAAACACTCCAGAACACCATCTGTAATAAAACGGTTCATTTGATCAATACTCCGTTCACAAACGTAAACACTTATTTTCTCCACCACTGAGACACGGTGGCAGCAGTATGTACTATGGACAAGAAAAGCAGCACGGGAACACCACTACTTTCAAGTTCTCCTGCATGTCACACATCATGCTGATCTGAAAATGTATCACTATTTCTTCACTGTTGCTGGGTCAAAATCCTAGAACTCCATCCCAGCAGCACTGTGGATGTATCTGCACCATAAGACCATAAGATCATAAGACATAGGAGCAGAATTAGGCCACTCGGCCCATCAAGTCTGCTCTGCCATTCAATCATGGCTGATATTTTTCTCACCCCATTCACCTGCCTTTTCCCCATAACCCCTGATCCCCTTATCAATCAAGAAACTATCTATCTGTCTTAAAGACACTCAATGACCTGGCCTCCACAGCCTTCTGCGGCAAAGGGTTCCACAGATTCACCACTCTCTGGCTGAAGAAATTCCTCTTCATCTCTGTTTTAAAGGATCGTCCCTTTGGCCTGAGGTTGTGCCCTCTGGTTCTAGTTTTTCCTACTAGTGGAAACATCCTCTCCACGTCCACTCTATCCAGGCCACGCAGTATCCTGTAAGTTTCAATAAGATAAGATATAGTCCACCAGATGGACTGCATCAGTTACAGAAGGTGTTCACCACCAACCTTTCAGGAGCAATAATGAATGGGAAACAAATGCTGGCTTTGCCAGTGATGTCCACATCTCATGAAAGAATTTTTAAAAATATGCAGAAGCCAAATTCCAATTTAATTCAGATCCATAAGATTTCAAACCAACCGACTATAAATTGCCGTTAACCATATTCACAGTCTAACTTCTGACAAACTTTCATACCACTCTCTGACTGCAATTTTAATGATGGCAATTTAGATTTTAGAATCATCAAATAGTACAACACAGAATGGGGGGCCATTCGACCCATCAAGAGTCTGCTGGCAATCTTTTTCAATGTGTTTGGCATTCTATTAAAATGGAGAAGAATACTTAAAAGATTTACATATTTTTAGAATGATGTCAACAATAATTTCCAGCTTTTGAAATGGAAAGTTAGATCCTTAAAAATAGGAGAGGGAACTCATCAGCCATCGGTGGACAACAATTTTCAGGTTGTGTCAGCATGTTTAAACTATGGTCATTTTTGCTTATCAAATCCAGACTCCCATTTTCTCATCACATTTCCCAATCGTCTCTTTCACCAGAAACACATTCTATTGCTTCTCAAATTCATTTATTCTGTTTCCTTCAGTGACCTCTCCTACTCCATGTAAATGAAATTCATCCCGCAGCCAGGACTGTTCCACTTAATGTAAATTACCTTTCTTCTTTCTGACTCCCACGTGAAAGATTTTACATGAGTCTACATTGAGCTGTGCCTATCACTTGTTGACTGGTCCATTTCTTTTGAAGATGTTTTGATTCTGTTTGCACTGTTTCTCGATATTTATCCTCAAACTTTAATATCAAATATTTCCAAAGTGCGACTTGTAAAGGATCATCATGATTTCTTAAAATATATCATTGTTGATGACAATTATCAAATTATCCAACAGTGATGCAAATTAGAATTTTGAGATATTGTTGGATTGTTCATTATCATTAAATAAAATCAAAATGAGGATGAAAAAAATCCTAATAATAAGTAACCTTGATTAATCGCATAATATTGAGCATGCACAATATCATACAGTTTACAAGTTTTTTGGAGCCTCACACATGCAGTGCACCTGACTGACACTTGGAGGGCAATTTTACCATCGCATTATGCCTATTTTCAGGTACGACACAGTGGTAAGGTGGGCCGTAATGCGCTGAGCGTGATCGGCGCCGGGTTTCAAGGCTGGTGCCATTTTACGAGCGCCAGATATCCAGTGCGGTCAGCCTTTCGCTGGAAATGGGCGAGAGGCAGGTTAATATATTTAAATCTATTAAAATGAACATTTGCATCTGCTTAGCGAGCCTGGCGCTCAATCATCCGGGCTCAGCCCCCCCTATATGACTTCTCCGGGAAATGTTCACGCCGATGAGGAACAGACATGCTCTCCACGAATGGGGAGCAGTCGACTTGGCCTCGCTGGTGGAATCGGAAGCCATTGAGGCGCCCTGGAGGGGCCGAGGGCAAGGGGGCGTGCCCCATGGGCAGTCCCAGATTAGCAGTGCCACCCTGGCACATAGGCACTGCCAGTCTGGCACCTGGGCAATGCCCACTGGGCAGTGCCAGGGGCGGGGCTACTAGGGGGGTGGGCAGTGGAGGGATGGGGCCCGCTGCTACTCTGCAGGGATCGGTGGGGGGGGTGGGGGGCAGGGAGAGGGGGCCCTGTTGCCATCCTGCAGCAATCGGTGGGGGAAGGGCGGCGGGTCCATGATCGGTGGGGGGAGGGTGGCGGGTCCGTGATTGGTGGGGGTGGGGGTCCACGATCGGTCTGGGCGGCAGGGGGTTTGGCGATGGCTGCAACTTGGGCCGCGGGCTCCCGCGATTACGGGGGTGGGGGGTGTGGTGGACCTCAGTTGTGCCTTTGTCCTATATGGACCACCGTTGTGTGTGTTTGTCATACCTGGACACATCCCCTTCCAGTTTGGTTCCTCCCCTCAGCACCTAGTATAAAGGTGGCTGTCTCCTCCCCCTTGTTCAGTCCAGGTCGGTTAATTGTTGGGATCTGCTCCTAATTCTGTTGTGAATAAAAGCCTACACTTATATTGGCATATCGGTAGTCTTTCGCCTTATTGATAGCGCATCAGGGGGGAGCTGCTTCAGGCAGCCTGCAGTCGCAGGGGCCTGACAGCTCTCTCTTGTCTGTCAGGGCCTTGCTACTGCTAATGCGCATGTGCAGTATCAGAAGCCTGCACATGCGCAATACCTCCCTCTGCAGGCTTTTGATCACGTTAAGCCCCGCCCACTGACTTCTGCAGCACGAATCTAACGCACTTAAAATTTTGCAGGCAGACTGCATATGTGGGGGACTAAGAACGGGCCGAAAAGTTGGATCTGAAACTCTGCCAGTTTCAAGTTCGCCCAGCACTTAGAATGAAAATGGTAAAATCGTCCCCTTGATATGAATTGTATGAAGTTCGTGATTTAACAGAATCAGCTTACAGCTTTTAATATCACCAAAACACCATAAGCTAACACAATCTCCACTCTGGTTTCAAACTTAGCAAGTAGCTTCTGTCGTGGAAGGTGAGAAAATGTTTATGGTATTCATTTCTGCTGGTGCCGGGCCAAAAAACATCAATAATTATTGATCTTTTCATTGCCTGTTTAAATTAGTTTTATTTACTGCAGGTCATGGATTGGAAATGTGAACATTTTAAACAACAGGCTGAATACATTGTTAGTTGGCTTACTAAACTATAAGCATTTGTAGGCAGTTAGATACCAGTGGAAAAGAAGTATGGCTTTTAAGGAGACATACCAGAGAACCATAGAAAAGTTACAGTTTGCTCATTATATTAAAGTACTATCTTCTTTACCTGATTTCGACGACCTCCTCAACTTTTAACCTGAAAGTGGGTGGAATTTAAATTGTTCAATTAGGTCGGTGACAATTATAATGAGCGATCAATTTTACTTTGATGGATTGATTGTTTCAAAGTTTATTTATTAGTGTCACAAGTAGGCTTACATTAGTACTGCAATGAAGTTACGGTGAAAATCCCCGGCACCTGTTCGGGTATACTGAGGGAGAATTTAGGATGGCCAATGCAGAGAACCAGCATGTTTTTGGGACTGTGGGAGGAAACCGGAGCACTCGGAGGAACCCACGCAGACATGGGGAGAACATGGGGAGCACAGACTGTGACCCAAGCCGGGAATCGAACCCTGATCCCCAGTGCTGTGAGGCAGCAGTATTAATAAGAACATAAGAACTAGGCGCAGGAGTAGGCCATCTGGCCCCATGAGCCTGCTCCGCCATTCAATAAGATCATGGCTGATCTTTTTGTGGACTCAGCTCCACTTACCCGCCTGCTCACCATAACCCTTAATTCCTTTACTGTCCAAAAATGTATCCTTGCCTTAAAAACATTCAATAAGGTAGCCTCAACTGCTTCACTGGGCAGGGAATTCCACAGATTCACAACCCTTTGTGTGAAGAAGTTCCCCCTCAACTCAGTCCTAAATCTGCTTCCCCTTATTTTGAGACCATGCCCCCTAGTTCTAGTTTCACACACCAGTGGAAACAACTTCCCTGCTTCTATCTTATCTATTCCCTTCATAATCTTATATGTTTCTATAAGATCTCCCCTTATTCTTCTGAATTCCAATGAGTATAGCCCCAGTCTACTCAGTCTCTCCTCATAAGCCAACCCTCTCAACTCCGGAATCAACCTAGTGAATCTCCTCTGCATCCCCTCCAGTGCCAGTATATCCTTTCTCAAGTAAGGGGACCAAAACTGTACACAGTACTCCAGGTGTGCCCTCACCAGCATAATCTCGCTGTTTTTAAACTCCATCCCTCTCGCAATGAAGGACAAAATTCCATTTGCCTTCTTAATTACCTGCTGCACCTGCAAACCAACTCCTTGAGATTCCTGCACAAGGACACGCAGGTCCCTCTGCACAGCAGTATGCTGCAATTTTTTAATCACTGTGTCACTGCGCCACCCATACACCTTACAGAAGGAGGCCATTCAGCCCATCTTGTCCAGGACAACCCGAGGACACCCAGCTGCCTTTGTAATTCCACCTTCCTACACCCGGCCCATAGTCCTGTGGTTTAAAACACTTAAGGTGTAGATCTAGGAATTTTTAACAGGATTTAGGGTCTCTGTCTCCACCGCCAACTCGGGCAGTGAATTACATCCACCACCCTCTGAATAAAGAACATCTTCCTCATGTCCCCTCTACGCCTACTGCCACCTAACTTGAACCTATGCCCCCGGTTCTAGAATTCTCCACCAAGGGAAACAATTTTATCCTGTTCTCATACAAATTGCCTAAATCCATTAACTGCATCAATGAATGCTTTAAAGTAACAGCGTAACATTAAAAAAATGTTTATTAATTCACTTATTTTCTTCATATTTGTCCTATTGCAGTGTTTAAGCTCATATTAGCAACTAAATGTATATTCCTTCCTGATGCATGAAAATGGATAGTCAAAAAATAACCTATAAAATTCACAGTCATCATGATTTATCTCTTCAAACATTGTTGAAAGTTTGTCTAAGATCAATAAAGTTGTTGTAGAAGTGTCTGTTACTTTCCTAAAATTTTTCAGATAGTTACCGAGGGTGACATGGTGGCACAGTGGTTGACACTGCTGCCTCACAGCGCCAGGTTCAATTCCAGCCTCGGGTCACTCATTATCTGTATGGAGTTTGCACTTTCTCCCCGTGTCTGCGTGGGTTTCCTCCGGGTGCTCCGGTTTCCTCCCACAGTCCAAAGATGTGTGGGTTAGATTGATTGGCCATGCTAAATTGACCCTAGTGTCAGGGGGATTAGTAGGGTAAATGGGTAGGTTTAGGGAAATAGGGCCTGGGTGCGATGTGGTCGGTACAGACTTGATGGGCCGAATTGCCTCCTGCTGTCCTGTAGGGATTCTACGTGTCGAACCTCATTTTATTCTGAACCCATTCTGCTGCACTCTTTATAAGTGAATCAACTTTGCTAATAATTTGGTGGGCCAAGGTACTCATAAATACTTTAATAGGATACATAGACACTAATTCTTTGCTGGTTCTCGCACTCATTTCTATTTCTCTTTCAGTGAAATTGTATTACCATTGTTTTCTTCTGCAGTCCTTCAGGAACCATCCGGCTTTGCATATTTATTGCAGAGGTTGTTGCTTAACTGAACTCCAGTTTGCCAGCAGCCTCTGACATTGTTTCTCTTAAACCGCTATTCTGGTGTTACTATTCCATTTCCATAGTTTTTAATGTTTAATTCTGAATATTATATTAATGCACTCATCTTCTTTATCTGTGACCTGATCTTCGCTATCTCCTCAATTTTTAACCTGAAATCGGGTGGAATCCAAATGGCGGGTGATAATTATGATGAGTGCTCAATTTTACTTTGACAGATTGATTGTTTCAGCAATCCTTTATTCTGTTCTCTCCTTTAGCTATTGCCAAATACCAATAGTGTTTGAAGTTCTTCTAGCTTGATCCTTACAGTTTCCTGCTTCAATAATGATCTTGTATCAGCTAGTGTTGTGTATTGTAAATCAATGCATCTCTGATTAGTCACGTGGCATGTAGTAACATCACCAGAGACATTTGCGTATTTTCCCCTCTCTTCCATCCTGGACTGTAAGCAAGCAACATCTATCTAATAAAAGCAAATTACTGCGGATACCGGAATCTGAAACCAAAAGAGAAAGAATGTTGGAAAATCTCAGCAGACCTGGCAGCATCTGTAAGGAGAGAAAAGAGCTGACGTTTCGAGTCCAGATGATCTTTTGTCAAAGGGTCAAAGGCTTTGACAAAGGCTCATCTGGATTCGAAACATCAGCTCTTTTCGGTCCTTACAGATGCTGCCAGACCTGCTGAGATTTTCCCCCATTTTTTCTCTTTTGGTTTCTACCTAATAAAGCTTGACTAACTGGTTAAGTGATCCACTGTGTGGCAATCTTTTCATCCTTTTATCTTACTCTGACAGTGAGCTGGCCACATTTATGTACAACACCCAGAATAGATTAATAAATAAATAACAAATGGATAAGTAATTATCAACGTAGAAATATAAAGTACCAAATAAATGATGGGTTACCACTGTGAGGTTTTGTACTAAAGTACACCCAGAGTGCTGGATCAGGTGAGAAAATCTGTGTGAAACTCCTCAGCTTCACAGACACCTTTTCTCACCTGATTTAATCACACTCTATACAAGTACTGGCAAAGATCACACAGCCAACTGGAGGGGCAGGGCCTAAACATGCTGGCAATGCAGGGATTCTGAGAGCTGTGTGCCCCTCATGGAAATCAGGACATCTCCACAGAGATCAGCACCCCCCACCCCACCACCAAAGCACAACGGAACCCCACAAAGTTCACGGTGGCACAGTGGTTAGCACTGCTGCCTCACAGCACCAGGGACCTGGGTTTGATTGCTGGCTTGGGTCACTCTCTGTGCAGAGTCTGCATGTCCTCCCCGTATCTGGGTGGGTTTCCTGCCGGTGCTCCGGTTTCCTCCCATACAGGCAGTCCCCGGATTACGAACGAGTTCTGTTTTTAAGTCTGTCTGTAAGTTGAATTTGTATGTAAGTCGGAACGGTTACATACGGTTAACATCCAGCGTCAATTAGTCAAATGTTTGTCTTAGTGTATAGTATATATTTTACCTAAAACATCTTAAATGTAATAATACAGTAATAATAATAAATGGAAATGACACAAAACTTGGATTATTTTTATATTTATATATATGTGTGTGTGTGCGTAGGTATAAAAAACGTTAAAGTAATTTCTTAAAGTAAACATCAAGGGAGGCTTGAACAGAGCTTTTCTTTTTCTCATTATAAATGGCCTTGTAGCAGCTGAGGCCGTCGGTAACTATCCGGTAAACTTTGGTGAACCTCTCTACATTAGGATCTTGCTCCTCTAACTTTGCCATCCCTGCTTCAATGAGACGAAAGGCTTCAGCTAACTCCTTCGTCAAAAACTTCTTGGGTTCTGGGGTTTCTAGGTCCCGGCCTTCTTCCTCAAATGCTATCATCTGCTGCTCCAGCTCCATAAGCTCCTCATTGGTCAGTTCTTCGGCATGGGATTCAAGCAAGTCTAAGACATCGTCTTCACTGATGTCTAACTGCAGTTGATTATTACCAATATCAACCACAGCTTGCCTGGCTTTGGCGATGTCCTCAGCTGTACACCCCTTAAAACCATGTGCGAATTGGGGGCACAGTTTGTTCCACACTCCTTTCATGTTGGTTGTCTTCACTTCCTCACAAGAATCTGCAATGTTTTTGATGACATCGTAGATGTTGTAATTCCTCCAGAACTCCTTTAAGGTCATTGCATCATCTTGGGTAGCCCTGACTGCTTGTGAGAAGGTCTGGCGTAAATAGTAAGCCTTAAAGGAGGCTATGACCCTGTGGTGAACCATTGTTGCTTACCACCAGGAGTGCTGAGCCATGGTTTGGCCAGCACTATGAGTCTGTAGATATGTTACTGTTGGGGTTAGGGTTGGGCTGTTCTACCTGTTAGTATAGTCCTATGGTACACTCCAGTTGGCTCCGCCTTCCGGGAGAGGTATAAAGGTCACTGCTCTGCCTGGTGACCCTTTAGTCTGGGATTGTATATTGTATATAGTAGCTCCGTTATTGTTGGTAATAAAAGCCTTTATTTCCCGGGTACATCCAGCCTCCCGTGTGATTTATCGCGCATCAGACCCTCTGATCCATTGGCTGAAGTAGTGATGTGGTGTTGGGTGGTAAAAAGACGACCTTTACATTGAGGTGAAGGTCATCTAAAGTGCTTGGATGTCCGGGGGTGTTTTACGCTTTGGAGCCATGATTACGAGGGGAAACACATGAAAAATTTAAGTCACAACACAATGCACACAACAGTGTTTACGCGATCTGACTTAAAATGGCCACAACGGTGTGGCGCTGTTCTCCCTCGGGCCGACGAACCGCTGAAAACGCGCAGTGTTTTGAGCGTCGCACAATGTAGTCCGCCCGTTCATTAGTACGAACCATTGTATATAACTCAATTTTTTTAAATAATAGGCTTTACGGAGGTCGGTACGTAAGTACAGGCATTCGTAAGTCGGGCGTTCGTAACCCGGGGACTACCTGTAGTCCAAAAGACATGCTGATGTGGTTCATTGGCCATGCTAAATTCTTCCTCAGTGTACAGGAACAGGTGCCGGAGTGTGGCGACTAGGGGATTTTCACAGTAACTTCGTTGCAGTGTTAATGTAAGCCTACTTGTGACACTAATAAATAAACTGAAAAACTTAAATCAGGACTGTCGCACAGAGATCGGGACCCCGGTGGACAATGAGAACATTCCCCAGCACCCACACTTAGAAAAGGAAACCCTCAACCCCAATGGAGGAGGGTAATCCCTCTGCCAGAGCTTCCCCCCCCCCCACCCCCCACACACACACGTGCCCCCTTGGCAGTGCCCTCTTTCAAATGGAGATCTCATTGGCGTAAATCACGTTTTTGGCCGCTCGTGAGATTTAGCAGCCATTATGGGATTAGTGCCCATTGCTAATGAGGCTGCTTGAACACAATCTGTGTTTCTTCGATTCATTTTGCATCCTAATGAAATGACAGTCCAACCTAAGTCCCAGTGGAACAGAAAATGCTGAAAAGAAACTCTCAGCAGGTTTGGCAGCATCCATGAATGGTGAAATAGAGTCATTGGCCGAAGTTTTCCGGCTATTCTTGCCAATGGAATCATCGGGTCCTGTCGATGGCGAACCCTTGCCATGGGTTTCCCGGTAGCAGGGGTGCATACAACAGTAAACCCCATTGACAGCGGCGGGACCAAAAGATCTGTGGGGGATGTGGAAAGTCCCACCCAATGTTTCAAATCCATAAGACCATAAGACATAAGAGCTGAATTCGGCCACTCGGCCCATCGAGTCTGCTCCACCATTCAATCATGGCTGATTTATTTTTCTCATCCCCATTCTCCTGCCTTTTCCCCATAGCTCCTGAGTCCAATATGATGCTTCTTCAGAAATCTGAGTTAATGAAATAGAAAGGTTAACTGTGTCGCTCTCAAAGACACTGCTGAGCTTTTCCAGCATTTTATTTTTATTTCAGATCTCCAGCGCCTGTGGAATTTTGTTTTAATTGAAGTCCCAGTTGATTTGAAGTCACTTACATCTCTACTCAAAATGAGTTGTCGTGCAATTTACATTATAACGTGAGTTTATTAATGTTACCTTTGGTACATTTACCTACAGCCTTCCAAATTAACTGGTTGAATTCATTGGGATGGGGCTTTGGACACAGAAGCTAAAGTGCAAGTAAATTGGTATTCATAAAATTGGGGTTATTAATCAAGAATAATAAATCATGGGTGGCACACAGTGGCACAGTGGCTGGCACTGCTGCCTCATAGCGCCAGGGACTCGGGTTTGATTCCCAGCTTGGGTCATTGTCTGTGTGGAGTTTGCACGTTCTTCCTGTGTCTGCATGGGTTTCCTTCGGGTGCTCCGGTTTCCTACCACAGTCTGAAAGACATTCAGGTTAGATACATTGACCCGAACAGGCACTGGAGTGTGGCAACTAGGGGAATTTCACAGAAATTTCGTTGCAGTGCCAATGTAAGCTTTACTTGTGACTAATAAATAAACTTTACTTTCCTTGAAATAGCTATTAGGTGGATGTCCAATAACTGATAGCAGTGCAAAATTCAGTTTTAGATCAGGAACCAAACAGCGCTCAATGAATTTGGGACACCAACAGGAAGAAAGCTGGTAGTACTTTCTCTTCAACAATACCTCATGTTTAAAACAGAAATAAATGGTCAAGTCAGCATGTGCTAAAAACATGAAGCAATTTGGAGATCTCGGGCAAGATTTGGCTAATGATATTAAAGTGCCAGTGAAGTACAACATTCCTTTTGCTTTACACCAAGGGTAGGGAATAGTTCAGATTATAATAATATTTGGTGCTAAATCAAAAGTTCCCTATTCTGTGAAGCTTCAATCGTGGGTCATCAGATTATGCCAGCACTTGGAAAAAACAATCCATTTGTGATACTTCAAATCAGTTTTTAGTTAAAACATTAAATTTTGCTCACTTTGTTTTGGTTAAAGACCATTAGACTGAACCCACTTATTTGACAAAAAGTTGTAATCAATCTTCTATTTCAGTTTCACCCCGAGAGGCAAATTTTACTATAGTCCCTTCGGCTGCTACATAAACAGATTAGTTATTGTTTGTTGTTTTTCGTCACGGTGCAATTTTTGTAAAACATGAGAATACTGGGGGCCAAATTCTAGAGCAGCCCCCCCGACACCCCCCGTCCCCCACCCCATAAACAGATGGGAGAGCACGATGTAGAATTAATCTACGTTAACTGCTTCAGATGTTGGTAGCAGGCCAACTTCAAGCTGCCCATGATTGATATGATTGCAGTGTACAGCCAGTGCTAACAGTGCTGTTCAGTAGCTGCATGCCTTAGCGGGGATCCCAAACTGTAAGAAGATGGCACCAGTTAAAAAGGTCACCTACGGCTCTTAAAAGGGGAGGTGCATAGTGGCTGGAAACCAAAGTAAAATTCATTTTGATGGCGAGGAAGATGTAATCATGGCAAAATATGGAGAAAGCATGCTCCAAAATTTACTGAGGCTGCACTGGAGGATTAGTTAAGGATGTGGAGCGGAGAGACCTCTTTTATCCACAAGGTTCCAAGACATCCACTGGACAAACTCTCAGACTGCTGCCTCACAGCACCAGGGACCTGTGTTCAATTCCAGCCTTGGGTCACTGTCTGTGTCCTCCTCTGTTCTGTGTGGGTTTCCTCCAGGTGCTCCAGTTCCCACCCACACTCCAAAGATATGCAGGTTAAGTGGATTGGCCATGCTAAATTGCCCCTCAGTGTTCAAAGTTGTGTAGGTTTGGTGAATTAGCCATGGTAAAATGTGTGGGGTTACAGGGATAGGGCAGAGGAGAGGGATGTGTGGGATGCTCTTTTGAAGAGTCGGTAGAGTTGATGGGCTGGATGGTCTCTTTCTGCACTGTAGGGATTCTATGGACAATGGTACCAGACAGTTATGAAGGTCAATGCCATTGGCCAAGGAGCCAGTCCTTGATACAGTGCTGCAAAAAAGTTCAATGACTTCATATCAAGGTGAGTAAATGCATCTTTGAAGACTACAACCCAGTAAAATGCACAACTAGCCTCAGTCATGGCTCCATACACCACACCCACACCAATCACCAATCAACAATATTTGTCAATCAGGACTCATACCTAACATTCAGAGCTTCACCTCACCCTCATACATTTTTAGCACTCCTCAAAAGCCTCAAGCACACTGCCAGTTAAATAAACATGACAGCCACTTTACCCGAACACATTGCTCCACACATATTGGCACACTTCGCTCTGTCTTGCTGGAAAAGGTTGTAGACAACCAAAGGGGACGAGTGTTGACTGGTAGCGGACAGCTGCATATCCTTATCACCGCCGCCCCCCCCCCCCCCGCCACTCCCGACCCCCAATGGTGGAGATGGTGCTGGCCGTTATGGGAGTAGCAATTGTTGAGGTTGTAACCAGTCGTTGGGCTGAACTAATGGGAAGATATCTGTTTTAATAATTCTCCTACTTACATCCCACTTGCCCCTCAGTCCACGATCAATTTGTATTTAAAAGCTGGAGACAATTTAAGCATAGAACTTCTTCCATGCCTCTCAGCCCTGCCCCACCATCTCCTTACCACCCTCATCAATCTTACTGTTGTGTCTTTCACCTTTCAAAAGGCCAAGAACTGCTATCTGACCAGGTAGAGCTGGAGGAGCAAGAAGGCAGTGATGGTGAAGAAAAACCATCACTCGATCTCAGACTCAGTCACCAGCATAGATACTGGCACAGTGTGCAATTTAGAGAATAGATTAGAGGCAGAATCTGCACTTGGAGAGTCACCCAAGCACAAGTGATCAAAAGACTAAGGAAATTTGGCATGTCAGCTACGACTCTCACCAACTTCGACAGATGCACCATAGAAAGCATTCTTTCTGGTTGTATCACAGCTTGGTATGGCTCCTGCATTGCCCAAGACTGCAAGAAACTACAAAACGTTGTGAATGTAACTCAATCAATCACGCAAACCAGCCTCCCATTCATTGACTCTGTCTACACTTCCCGCTGCCTCAGCAAAACAGCCAGCATAATCAAGGACCCTACGCATCCCGGACACACTCTCTTCCACCTCCATCCGTCGGGAAGAAAATACAAAAGTCTGAGGTCACGTACCAACCGACTCAAGAACAGCTTCTTCCCTGCTGCCATCAGACTTTTGAATGGACCTACCTTGCATTCACTTGATCTTTCTCTACATCCTAGCTGTGCCTGTAACATTACATGCTGCACTCTCTCGTTTCTTTCTCTATGAACGGTATGCTTTGTCTGTATAGCGTGCAAGAAACAATACTTTTTACTGTATACTAATACATGTGACAATAGTAAATCAAATCAAGAAAGCCAGGGTGGGAAGCAACGGTAGTCCAGATATTAGCCTCCCAGTGGACAACGTTGCACATGTGTTTTGTTACAGGTGGCTCAGATGAACACTATGGGGAGGCAGATTACAGAAGAGGGCTGATGTGCAGAGACATGAAATGCTAGATCCATTGGCAGGCCGACCAGAAAACTCACATTCACTGTCACAGGACTTTGTACAGAGTTTGAAGCCCATCTGTTCCAGCAAGGAAATGGTGTCAAACTCCATTAGCACAATTGCTGAGCCAACTCTGCTGCAGTGTCTGATGGATGATGTATCAGTTTCCATTGCAGTACAGGCAAAGGTAACCCAAAGTCTGAACATTGCAGTGGACTCTCTGTTGTGCAAAGTCGCCTTGCTGTCATGCATGCTCAGCCGACTGCCATCATGCCTGCAGATGCCAGTATTAAACATGTATTGTAAGGTGTCACAACAGTCCAGCAATCTGTCCTCCAACAGGTTACTCAGATTGCTGAGTTGGCAACCTGGTGGTGGTTCCATGGAGCACGAGTTCGCTGTACCTTGTCAAGGTGACAGTTTTTATCCTCCTACCACTGCCACTTTACCTGTGCCCTTGTTGTTTCCGGGAAACCAGCTAGACTGACTGCCACTAACCATGCTGAGACAGTACAATCTGAAGCCAGGCCTTTTCAGCATACAGCTGCTCAAGGTTAAGACAAAGCCATCTGCAGCTCAACTACTAAAATGCTGCAGCCACTAGATGGAACTGCATCACAGCACCAGGGCAGGCAAGGCAGACAGAAGACAGGCACTAAGGAAATGCATAAGGATGAATTGTTGAAGTTGGTATGCAATATTGAAATGTTTGATTTATAAATTTTCCTTGGAGTATTGACTTTGTGTTATCTTTTATTTAAACATTGTGGCTAATGTATTGGTCATTGGCACAGGAAATTAAGAACTGGGATTGAAGGTGAATGGGGAATTGATGTTGCCCCGTGGTGAGATGAGTTCAAAATGGATAGCCCAGACAGAAAGAGGCCAAGTTGATTTCCTCCTCCTTTCCTCTTCCATCATGTGCTCCTTCCACTCAGCTGCTCACCATGTATCTGGTGGCAAGAACTGTGTCCTCACAGTGCTGAGGTTGTGCAGGGTGCAACAAAGTATCATAAATCTTGACACCAGGTACTGTCGGGCTCCTCCAGAGTGGTATCAGTAACAGAAGTATTGTTTCAACATTCCAATGGTTTGCTGTGGCTTGCCATTAAGGGTAGGAGCCTGATTATGAGATTGGCAAGGGTCAATGAAAATTGGAAAGTGCGATCATGCGAGAGTGAACCATGCTTTTCAAATCGCATGGGATTTTGACCCCACTCCATCGATCCCGCGCTTGGAGAGTGCGGGTTCAAATTCCACCCCCTTGCATAAAGTGTTATCCAATGGGATATGCTAATGTGTATCCGAATGTGTAATGTGTACTCAGTGTACCTGAACAGGCGCCGGAGTGTGGCGGCTAGGGGATTTTCACAGTAACTTCATTGCAGTGTTAATGTTAGCCTACTTGTGACACTGATAAATAAACTTTAAAAAAAAGGGAGTGGATGGGAAAGTGAAGTCGAAGTTAAAGATGAGCAGGCTGTATGTTTAATTCCTGCTCCTATTTATTATGTTCTCACTCTGTCTTCTGCTCTGACAAGCGAGAATTAATTCCATTTTCAAATAAAAGTCAATTAATTAATTAATCACCCTCATGCATCCCTGGCCGGATTTTCTGGCTATTCACGCCAGCAGGATTCTCAGGTCCCGCCGCAGTGAACGGTGCACCAAATTCTCCGTCTTTGTTTGGAGTGGTGGCAGGGCAAGAACGGCCACATAATTCTGCCCCTGTCTTGCTTATGCCATTGTCTGTCCGAGTGCTCCTAAGATGTGCCACCATAATAGCGGCAGCATGTGTAAGGGTGTTGGTTTTCAGTTGGGAAGATGGCTTTCAATGGGAGAGGCTGTAGATGGCAATACAGGATGACATGAAGAAGTTCTATGTCTAGAAGGTTGAGTTTACAGCTGCACCATCTGGGCTGGTTACAGTCTGGACTTAATGGATGACAGGCAGCAGCAAGGGCACTGGAGGGAACACCTATGCTATCATGCTGAGAGAAGATAATAGGTTTATACTCCATGGCGCCAAAGAAGTTCTCCTGTGGTGACGCCTCAACAACCCTAGTGACTAATTGGGGGATAGTACGCTGGGATGCTGAGATATTTCTTTGAGAGTTGGTATCAACAGCCATGATGGGCAGTAGGGAATGGTGACCTTGCATGAGAGAAGTATGAACTTCCACTGCAGCAGCTCAACATGAGGTGAATTTTGCCTGTGTCGCAATTGAAGCTGAGACATCAATCAAACGCTGCATCATGCATTCGACCCTTTTTGAATAGAGAATCTTACGCAAGAGTGGATGGCAAACTGGGAGATATTGCAATTATCTCCAGCTGGAGGGAGTCAGATGCATAAAAGTCCACTGCTACAATCACCTTCATGGTCCCTGGCTATGTCATCCGGCTTTGAGGTTACAGCTGTCACCGCAACAGGTGAAGACATCGTACCAACCGACTCAAGAACAGCTTCTTCCCTGCTGCCATCAGACTTTTGAATGAATCATAGAATCCCTACAGTGCGAAAGGAGGTCATTCGGCCCAACGAGTCTGCACCGACCACAAGCCCACCCAAGCCCTATCCCCATAAGCCCACGTATTTACCCTACTGGTCCCCCTGAGATTAAGTGGCAATTTAGCATGGCCAATCAACCTAACCTGCATATCTTTGGATTGTGGGAGGAAACTGAAGCACCCAAAGAAAACCCATGCAGACATGGGGAGAATGTGCAAACTCCACACAGACAGTGACCCAAGCCAGGAATCAAACCTGGGTCCCTGGCGCTATGAGGCAGCAATGCTAACTACTGTGCCACCCCTATGGACCTATTATATATTGAGCTGACCTTCCTCTACACCCTATCTGTAACCGCAACACTATATTCTGCACCCTCTCCTTTCCTTCTCCCCTATGTATGGCATGTTTTGTCTGTATAACGCGCAAGAAACAATACATTTCACTGTATCCCTATACACGTGACAATAATAAATCAAATCAAATCAAATCCTGACTAAAGTGCAGATACCTTACAAACCATTCCTCACTGGTTCAGGTAGAAAAGTTGCTCCCTTAAAAACCCTGCGAGAACATGCTGAAAGTTTATCTCCCCTTCACTGTCTTCCTCTTCTTGAGGCTTGTCCTGCTCTGCATGCTCCATCCTTGGTCTCCCAGTTATGTTACAGTCCAAGGGAAATGACTACCACTGCAGCGATGGCTGGGAGCAAATACTTTGTGAAGAACACTCAAAGTGTTTCAGCATCTGCCACACCATTTCTCGTGGACTTTAACAGCTTTCACAAACTCTGGAAATTGCTAAAGTAACAATTGGAGCACAGCCAGTAGAAATCAATCAGCAACAAATCTGAGAGTGGTTGATCTTCCCTTTAAAAAGCCTGTTGGGGGTCCACCCAGCTGCCGAAAGCATGATTAAGAGATGGCATTAGTTGAAGTATTGATCACCAAAATGGCACTGATAGTGGCAGATCAGCGTGACAGGCTGATTGAAATCACAGTCGCTCTACATATTGCCAGTGGATGCTGCAGGCTTGCTAATGGCACTCATCAACATGGTGTCTGACGCGACTCACACCTGAAGTGTGTGCGTGCACCATGGACAATATTCTGGACCTCTAAGGCACTCAGAAAAATGGCTAGTGTGCATTCAAATTTTTGCTGAATGTCCTTTAGTCCATTAGAGTTCCACCAATATTTCTTGACCAAACATGAGTCACGTGGTTACATTTTTACCAAAAATAAAATGATGAGAACAAAAGCTCTTGGTATTGTCTTTAGGGTGGCATAATGGTTAGCACTGCTGCCTCACAGTGCCCGCGAGCAGGTTTGATTCCCAGCTTGGGTCATTGTCTGTGCGGAGTTTGAACATGTGTTTCCTCCAGGTGCTCCAGTTTCCTCCCATAGTCCGAAAGACGCGCTGGTTCGGTGGATTGGCCATGCTAAATTCTCCCTCAATGTACCCGAGCAGGCCAGAATGTGGGGACTAGGGGATTTTCACAGTAACTTCATTGCAGTGTTAATGTAAGCCTACTTGTGACACTGATAAACAAACTTAAACTTTTGTTTTCTTATGTGGCCATTGAGATTCAGAAAACATTTCTAAAAATGTCAATGCTACAGATCTTTAAGAAGTTGAAAATAGCAATAACTGACATTCGTTCAGACAATGCTATCCCATGTACATCTGTGCTCATTGAACCGGCTTGTACAATTTTTTGATCGACATGCTAATTAAGAGATTTACCAATATATCTGTAGACTTTGAATTGGCCTTCAGTCAAATTTTAAGTGTTTCATTCATCAAGCACATGTTTGGGGACAAAAAAGGTTCATGTTTACAGAAAAATGAATAAAACATATTAGTCATGAATAATACATGATCTAAGTTATACTCTGGTTCATATACTTTGAATATTACTCAAAATGAGCAGTTAACTTTTATTGATATTTTATTAAGGATATGATGATAGCCCATCTCTTCCTGCCAAAACTTAATGGTCATGTAGAAACTGCTTTTCCGCCATGTACCTATCCACACAATATGCATGCCAAACCTTTCTTCTCTCCCAATCCTCCATGTGGCAGCTTTAACTAAGTCCTATTCTTATAACAAAAGTAATGATTAAAAGTGTAAGGATATCATGATCATTCCAGTTACCCTTTCATTGCAATAAAACTACCATCTTGCCATACATCACCCAGATCACATTTCCCTTTCCTCAGCTTCTCCTCCCAGCTTCCCAAATTTCCTGCTGGATGGAGAAGCTTAGCGACTGCCACCGAATCTGTGGAGTCTGGTGGAAGATTCCTGCTCCTCCTGGTTCAACATTGGGCTCAGGAAATATTATTGTGGTTTATTTTCTTTGGTGATCATATCCATGCCAGCAAAGTGTAAGATGAGCTGCTGGTGATGACTCTTGTCAGGGGGATTCCTTAGATGGGCAAATGGCTTACTACCTACTTGAGTGGTCTGTCTCAAGGGCCTGGGAATTGGAACCCAATATGTCAATCAGGTGTTTATCAGTCCAATATCCAATTGTGGCAAAGATAACAACATGTCAGAAAACACTACTGAGAGGGCACCAGTTCAGAAACAATTGATCTTGAATGTAAAGTGCAGAATTCGCGTGAAGTACATTTGGAAAAACCATACCAATAGCAATGGGCAGCGGGATGAAACAGTAAACACTACAAATAATGTAGCATTTGAAATTTTCTGCTTCTTCTGCCACAGGATGGATTTAAAAAACTCCAGAGGACCTGGCATTAATAGAAATTCCTTTACTCCGAGAAAAAGTGTACACCTTGAAAGCTCCTTCATGGCTGCCTGAAATAATGACCATGCCTTTGATTTTACACAGACATCCTACTGTTAGCATCTGAGAAGTAGAAGATACACATTAATAACACTGACAAGACATGATAGCAGCCTGATTTTGTTCAGAGACATTTCTGTAATTTAAAGGCCTCAGTTGTCATATGATACAATAAGGTACCACCTGTGGAAAGCATTTAGCAATGTGAGCATACCTCCTGATGGTTGCTGAACTACACTGCAAAAGCATTTCACACATGCCCAGAACGAATGTCTGCTCTTCTGCATGCTTTTTGCGTTTAATGGGAGGCTTGATGTTTGCATGAGAGAAAAGGGGTAATTAGATTGGGAGAATTCTCATGTGATGTGTAAACAATCTTCACAACAAATACCTTGGAATGTTTTACAGTAGGTAAATGCAAATAGCTATTGTTATTACTGCAAAAACAGCTACAATGGACAAGTGTGGGCAGCATGATGGCACAGTGGTTAGCACAGCTGCCTCACAGTGCCAGGGACCCAGGTTCAATTCTGGCCTTGGGTGACTGTGTGGAGTTTGCACTGTCTGCGTGGGTTTCCTCCAGGTGCTCCGGTTTCCTCCCACAGTCCAAAGATGTGCTGGTTATTTGGATTAACCATGCTAAATTGCCCCTTCACATTCTCAGATGTGTCGGTTAGGGGAATTAGTGGGATAAATTCATGGGGTTATGCGGATAGGGTCTGGGTAAGATAAAAGGCGCATCAGTGCAGACTTGATGGACCGAAGGGCATCCTTCTGCACTGTAGGGATTTTATGATTCTATGAAGTTGAGCCAAATGTTCTATTTCTACATTGTACATTCTGTATAATTGTATGTATCTAATCCAAAATCTCATGCTGCAGGAGAGATCAATAAAAGAGAGTGGCTCTGTTTGGAGGGCAAGTCATCCACCTGTTAAAGCAAGTGTTGCCAAGAGAGCAAACAGAGCTTGAGTGAAAGGAGTAAATATTTATCCCTTTTCACAATGATCTTTTCTCAATGAAGTAGCAGGGCCGAAAAAAAAATCACCCTGTGGCACAGAAATGCTGAAAGATGTGCACTGATTAAATTCTGCCACATGGGGTTACTAACTTGCAACGGCAATTGCACTTTAAACAATAATTAAGTGGCTGTGAAGTGCTTTGTGGTATCCAGGGGATATGAAAGATGTTACATAGATGCAAGAAGGTTGAAATACAAAACAAGGAAGTGACGCTTCAAATGTACAGAGACTTGGACAAACTCCATCCGAACTGCACTCCGTTTTGGGTACCAAACACTAGAACACAAGAAAAAAAAGCAGGATTATGCCACCAGGCCCGCCAAGCCTGTCACAACATTGAATATGATCATGGCTGACCGATACCAGCTCCTTTTCCTGCGCCATTTCCCCATAGCCCGCTATTCCTTGATCAATCAAATATTTATCCACCTCCACTTCAAATACTTCTAATGATCTAGCCCCCACTAACCTTTGGAGCAAAGAATTACAGAGATTCACCACCCTCTGCGAGAAGAAATGTCTATGCACCTCAGTTTTAAATGACTGGCCCTTTATCTCGTAGCTATGTTCCCTTGTTCAATACTCCCCCATTAGTGAAAACATCTCACCATCTACCCTGTCAAACCCCCTCAGGATCTTGTATGTCTGAATAAGGTTACCCCTCACTCTTCTAAACTCCAAGGAATATCTTGGGTGGACTGTATTGACCTTGGAAGGAACACAGTGCAGATGCACTAGAATGATGCAAATGCTTAAATGGTTAAATTCTGTGAAAAAGTTGCATCAATCCGGTTTGCATTCCCTCGACTTTAAACAATTGAGGGATGATCTAATCAAGAAAAAATTATAAACTGATTCAGTAGTGTAGATCAGCTATTTCCTCTGGTTTACTCTGGAGAAGAGGGTGGGGGGGAAGGGTTGGTATCCAGAACAACTGACCACACTCTTCAAGTAAGAGATAAACTATTTGGGAGTAATATCAAAAAGCACATTTTTGGGCAAAGAGGAGTGGAAATTTTGAACTCACTGTACCAAATGGGTGTGGATGCTGTTCCAACTGAAGTTTACTAGGCTGAGGCTGCTAAGTTTTTGTTTGGTAATTGTGTCAAGAAATATGAAGCAATGGCAGATACATGGAGTTGAGGTACAGTTCATCCATGATTAAGTAGATCAGGCTTGAGGAGTTGAATGACCTATTGCTGTGTGTTCTTTCTTTTACTGTCTTAGGCCTCTGGTAATTTTTGATATTTTGTGTGTGCTTCCAGGATAAACACTCCCGCAATTATCTGAGTAAATGTCGACGATGGAAAGGGTAATCACAATTATAAAGCTGTACTGTACACATCTGATGAAATGCCATTTGGCATATTGGACCCATATTCATATGAAGAATTGGGTGAGGGGAATTTGAAAGCATGCTGCTACTATCAATTAAATTTCTTCTGTTCATCTAGCCTCATTGTTAACCTTTCTCATTGAGTAACAAAGATGCATTGTGCCATAGTGGCACACCAATCAATATATTAGCACCCTACCTACATTAGCAGTGATTCCATTTTAAATTCTCTGCAGAACATTATCTTTTGCATTTCCTATAGATCTTTTTTAAAACAAGCCAGCTGGTTTCAAGCAAGATGCTTTGCATCAAGCACCGCACCCTCCATCTGGTGAAAACACACTTTGAGCTCCAAGCATCTTTGGACATTTAAACAAGCAAAGCAGCCATGTAACTAAGGTCAGATCAGTGGAGTTAAACTATGAGGAATAGCATGAAACTGCCATGTCAAAAAATACAAAGATTCTTCTGTGGGATATAGGAGGCATTGGCTCCTCCTCCTTGACCAGCCTTCAGAAGGGAATTAATGAGAAAAAGACTTTTTGTTAACATCTTTTGTCATTCTTCTAAGTATCCTTAAAAGGCAGTTGAAGAATGTGATGTGTATATCTCTGAGCAGCAATCTACAACAGAGTTGTCCAACTGTAGTGTTCCACTTACCACTTGGCAACTTCATGCCCATCGGGAAAACCAGTGGCAAGAAAGTCAGGGATGTTGTGGTATAAGCTATTGCGACTTCCACCTTACAAGAGACTGTTGCTGTCATATTTACTACATTGCATGATTAGCTTGAGGATATAATGGATAACTTTACAGTCCTTGGTGGTACTCTATTATCGGCTGTCAACAAGATTGCTGATCTTCTAACAGAGGTGCCCAGGCACCTGGAACAAAGCAGGGGAAAGAGCAAAAAAAGAGTGGCCCATCCATTCAACGCAGCACATGCCAATGCAAGGAGGTGGTGGTGGTATTGGTGGGGAAGGGTGGGGGGAACTCTGAAGTTAGACGCTTTGCATTGTCAAAACAACTAGTTCAAAAACCTTTCAACATCCCTTTCCGAGGTACAGACACATGCTTAGATTTAATTAGATTTGGGGGAGGCAATTGCCTAGTGGTATTATCACTAGACTACTAATCCAGAGACTCAGCTAATGTTCTGCGGACCCGGGTTCGAATCCCGCCATGGTAGATGGTGGAATTTGAATATAATTTTTAAAAATCTGGAATTCAGAATCTACTGATGACCATGAAACCATTGTCGATTGTTGGAAAAACCCATCTGGTTCACTAATGTCCTTTAGGGAAGGAAATCTGCCGTCCTTACCTGGCCTGGCCTACATGTGACTCCAGAGCCACAGCAATGTGGTTGACTCTCAACTGCCCTCTGAAATGGCCTAGCAAGCCACTCAGTTCAAGGGTGACTAGGGATGGGCAATAAAAGCTGACCAGCCAGCAACGCCCATGTCCCACAACGAACTTTTAAAAATTCTATCAAAGTGATTTCATTGAGTTGGCCACACAATCATCCAATAAACAATTAATCAGAAAATAGATATTTTCTTGGCTTTTCCAAACCTTTGCGGTTCCTTCAATGATAATGCCACATAAATGGCCGCGATTCTCCTGGCCCGCTGCGCTGATTATTTACCAGTCCCCTGCTGATGCCAACCATGAACACTGTGAGTCATTAGCAGCAGCAGAATTGTACTCAACTGCAATCTATAACCTCATGGCCCGACATATCCCCCATTCTACCATTACCATCAAACCAGGGGATCAATCCTGGTTCAATGAAGAATGCAGGAGGGCATAGCAGGATCACCAGGCATACCTAAAAATGAGGTGTCAATCTGGTGAAGCTGCAACACAGGAAGGCTAGTGTGCCAAACAGCAGCAATGAAAAGGCAAAGCTAAGCGATGCCACAACCAACAGATCAGATTTAAGCCCTGCAGTCCTGGCACTTGTGAATGGTGGTGGATAATTGATGCGCGATTGATTCACACGGGAGGCTAGGACGTACCCGGGAATAAAGGCTTTTATTCACAACAAGATTGGAGCACACTACTTAACAATACTATCCCAGACTAAGGGCTACTAGGAAGTAGCAGTGACCTTTATACTCCTGTAAGAAGGCGGAGCCGAACGGAGTGTACCACATAAACAATAATAACAGGTGGAACACCCAAACCCTAACCCCAACAGTAACAAGAGTAACATATGTACAAGTACCCATCGTGGTAACCAACTATGGTTCACCACAATAATTAAATCACTCACTGGAGGAGAAGGAGGCAAGTATCCCCATCCTCAGCAGTGAAGGAGACCAACAAATCAATACAAAGAAAAAGGCTGAATGAAGCATTTATAAAAATATTGAAGTGCTGAATGGATAATCCATCTCAGCCTCCTCCGGAGATCCTCAGCACTATAGGTTCCAGTCTTCAGCAAATTCAATTCACGCCACGTGATATCAAGAAACAGCTGAAGGAATTGGATACTGTAAAGGACATGGACTCTGATAATATTCTGGCAATAGTACTGAATACTTGTGCTCCAGAACCTTCCATAACTCTAGCCAAGCTATTCCAGTACATCTAAAGCACTGGCAGACACCCTGCAGTGTGGAAACTTGCCCAAGTATGTACTATACACAAAAAGCAGGACAAATCAGACCTGGCCAAGCACCATTCCATTCGGCTGCTCTCAATCATCAGAAAAATCATGGAACAAAAGATCAGTGCAGAAACTCATCAAAACCCCTTCTAAACCCATGATCATTACCATTGAGAAGGACAAGGGCAGCAGACACTGGGGAACAGCATCACTTTGAAGTTGCCCTCCAACACACTCACCATCCCAACTTGGAAATCACAGTTCCTTCAATGTCACTGGGTCAAAGTCCTTGAACTCCCTCATTACTGGTACTGTAGCTGTATCCACACCCCATGGACTGCAGCAGTTTAAGAAGGCAGCTCACCACCACTTTCTCAAGGCCAATTAGGGATGGGCAATAATTGTTGGCCTAGCCAGCGATACACGCATTCACTGAATGAATCAAAAAATAAAATCAATGGCATTACCATTGCTGAATCTTTCATTATCAACATCCTGGTGGCTATCATTGACAAGAAAGTGAACTGGACCAGCCATTTATATGCTGTAGCTACAAGAGCAGATTAGAGACTTGGAATTCCGCAAAGGATAACTCACCTCTCAACTCCCCAAAGCCTGTCAACCATCTACAAGGCACAAGTCAGGAGTATGATTGAACTAGGACCAGGGGGCATGGCCTCAAAATAAGGGAGAGCAGATTTAGGACTGAGTTGAGGAGGAACTTCTTCACACAAAGGGTTGTGAATCTGTGGAATTCCCTGCCCAGTTGAGGCTGTCTCATTGAATGTTTTTAAGGCAAGGATAAATTTTTGAACAGTAAAGGAATTAAGGGTTATGGTAAGCGGGCGGGAAAGTGGAGCCGAGTCTGCGAAAAGATCAGCCATGATCTTATTGAATGGCAGAGCAGGCTCAAGGGGCCAGATGGTCTACTCCTGCTCCTAGTTCTTATGTTCTTATATCCTTCCCACTTGCCTGGATATGTGTTTATGAACATGCAGATTAGGAGCAGGGATAGGCCACTTTGCCCTTCAAACCCACCCCACTATTCAATTAGATCATCGCTAATATGATTATGACCTCTGAACTCCTTTGTTAGTCAAGAATCTATCTACTTCTGCGACAAAGATATGATCCTGCTTCCACAGTTCTCTGGGGAAGAGAGTTCCAATGGCCAGGATTTTCTGGTGGCTGAGATGGTTCACCATTGGTCAACAATGGGATCATCCTGTCCTGCAGAAGTCAATATCCATTTGCATCGCTCACCAACTGTGCCATCGGGCACCCCATTTCAGGGGCCTTGTCTTCGGCAGGACTGGAAGATCCCACTAACAAACAGGGCTAGTAAATCCTGGCCAATGCCTCATGACCTTCTGAAAGCAAAGCTTACTCCACATCTCCATCGTAAATAGGAGACCTTTTACTTTTAAACTGTGTCCCCCAATTCCAGTCTTTCCCACAAGAGGAAATATCCTTTCAGCAACTACCAGGTCCTTTTAGGATCCTTATTTTTCCAATATGTTCACTTCCCATTCTTTTAAGCCATTGGCAGCATGGTGGCACAGTGGTTAGCACTGCTGCCTCACAGTGCCAGGGACCCGGGTCACTGTCTGTGTGGAGTTTGCATATTCTCCCCATGTCTGCGTGGGATTCCTCCGCCCCCTCCAGTTTCCTCCCAAAGTCCAAAGATGTGTGGGTTAGGTTGATTGACCAGGCTAAATTGTTCTTAATGTTAGGGGGATTAGCAGCGTAAATGTGTGAGGTTACAGGAATGGGGCCTGGGTGGGATTGTTGTCAGTGCAGGCTCGATGGGTCAAATGGCCTCCTTCTGCACTGTAGGGATTCTATGATTCTATGAAGCTCCAATTGCTACCTTTAAATGATCTCTTTCTCTGCTTCTTGTTTTGAATTCTCTTTCAGATTTACACAGATAAGCTTGAGCAAAAGAAATTCAGCAATTTACAACTGCTCAAAGAAACTGATGGAATGAACAAGCAGTGAAAAAGTTTAGCATCAAGTTTAATTTTCATTCAATCGAGCAGTGGCATTTAGCATGCAGATGCTTGCTGCTACTGACTTCTCAGCTGGGGCTCCAACTGTCACGGGCCACATGATGAAACATCTCTTGAGGTCACCCAAAGTACAAAAACAGTTTGTCACTCAAAGAGCACTTAGATTCATTAGGAGATAAGGGAGAAGACCACTTGATATGTCTACCAAAGCACTGGGATATGTATTAGAGCACATCCTTATGTAATTCCAACTCACATGATTTCAGCACAGATTTACCCGTGTTATGGACAAGCTTTGTTGGAAAAGGCCATGTTAACGCAACTGAAGGTGGGAGGTGCAAATTGTCAGTTTAACCAGAGTCATTAAAAATGTACACTTTTAAAAAAATATTCATTCTCTGGATGCAGCTGTTGCTGGTAAGGCCAGCATTTATTGCCTGAGAAGGGGTAAAGTACCTATGTTTATAAAAGTTTGCCAGGATTGGCTCGCCACTTGAGAGGACAGTTAAAGGTCAGCCACAGTGGCTTGGACTGGATTTACATAGAAAACAGACTGTGTAAAGGCAGTAGGTTTCCTTCCCTACAGGAATCTGTTTGTTTAATTCACTTGGAATACAGAGGTCAGATTTAAGAATGATAGGCATTATCAATAAGTGACTGTTGGTCGCAATATTGCTTACTCAATTTCCTAAATCTCTTCCTGATCTTTCTCCTCTGTTACCATTGCAGCATGTACCTCCTTTTTTGTTACCTTCAAATAATGCAGGCAAGATAGACTCCCGTATATTAAGAAAGCAGGAGTGCTTGCCCAGATATTCGTGTGACCTGGCACCACCTAACCTTTTATAAATAGAAGCACTTGTTGTTTATTTGGACAATAGGATAAATGTGAGGAGTCTTGATTACCACACAGGTACCAACAATTGGCTGTTGGCAAAATTGGGCTCTTCACAACTTTACCGCCAAATAACATTTGTGTACTTCTCCTTGATATCTCCTTTCCACGGAGAAAATAATGAAGGTGTTGTTAAAGTTACCAAAGCTTTCAGACATCAGCCTATTCAAAAGTGTTTTGCCTGAACCATCATCCCCATCCTCAACACACCAGCAGTCCTGCAATCCTTATCATCGCCATCCTTACGACCACTACTTTCCTTCACTCTGGCCTCATGGGTCTTAGCCTCAGCTGACTACAAATATAAACATCAACACCCAATGCAAAGAACAGAGGCTTTGCTCACTTCAGATTTGATTAATAATTAATTGAAATAATTAAGAATTATTATCTATCAACCCCATTGTGCATGTCTTGCGCATTCAATTATTTATCCAATTGCTCCCATAAGGTTTCTAGCCAATGGCTACAGATCCAGAAGTGGAAAGATGCTGAGCTTTCATTGGTATATTTAACATACCCATAACGGGCAACCTTGGGTTGAGTCCCCAGCCATGGTCAGCAATGTCTCAACAAGGGCCAGGGCAGTGTACTGACTGTGGAATTGCAACGATATCTGATGACCTAAACTCCTTCATTATGTTCACAGTAGAGGAAAGGGATAATCTACCTGCAGGATAATAATTTCTTATTCAGCACTGTAACTCGCTGAAGTTAGTATGAGTGAGAAAACAGTATTAGAAAAAATAATTGCACTAAAGATGGACAAATGACTCAGATCTGATAGTATTTAGCCCAGATTTTACAGAAAGTCGGTGAGGAAATTGTAGACGCTTTAACGATAACCTTCCAAAGCTTTCTTGATTCAAGATTCAACACTTAAGAATGGAAAATTGCAAATAAAACTTCATTAAGAAATGTATGACAGAAATTTGCCTAAAAGGGAGGTCATGGTCGAATGGCATTATCACTAGATCATTAATTCAGAAACACAGTCAATGTTCTGGGAACCCGGGTTCGAATCCCTCTACGGCAGTTGGTGGAATTTGAATTCAATCAAAAATATCTGGAATTAAGAATTTACTGATGACCATGAAACCATTCTCAATTGTCAGAAAAACCCATCTGATTCACTTAACTTCCTTTAGGGAAGGAAATCTGCTGTCCGAACCTAGTCTGGCCTACATGTGACTCCAGAGCCACAACAATGTGGTTGACTCTCAACTTCCCTCAGGCAACTAGGGATGGGCAATCAATGCTGGATGGCCAGCGACGCCCATCTCTCACAAATAAAATTTGTTTTGGGGTGTTTTTCAAAGCTCTAATTGAACACTAATTGAGAAATTTGAACTGATTGGAGAAAGTCAATGTGGTTGTGTAAAATGTGAGTCATGTTGAAAGATCCTGATTTTTTTTTCAGGAAATAAATAAAGTAGTAAGCAAATGGGTGAAGTGTATGTATTTCCAGAAAGCAATTGATAATATTCCACATTAGGGTCTGTTAGCAACATTAAAGATTATGGAAGTCGAAGGCCAATTATTGACTTGGTTAGCAGATCTTAGTAAGAGGTCTTCTTGGACAGGGGTTGGGATAATGGTAGGTACGCAAACTGGAAGGTAGTGACTATTAATGCCCCACAGATATCCTCAAATATTTACCATATTTATTAATGACATAGCATCATTCATCCAGTTTGCCAACAACACAAACATCGTTGGTATTGTGGATCGTGTAAACGGGAGCATAAAACTACTAAGAGCCAATGATAGATTAAGTGAGTGGCCAGAGCAGTGACAGATGGATTTCAATGCAGGTCAGTATGAGGCTATCCATTTTGGATCACAAATGGAAAGATCTGAGCATGTTTATAGTCCATTCTGAAAAGTTAGGAACAGTGCAAGTCCAAAAGAGTTTAGGGAATCAATGTGCATAGATGACTATAACATTACAGTTGGGTACAAATAATTAATACATATAAAAATATGACTTAGGAGCAGGAGTAGACCACTTGACCCTGCGAACTTGCTCTGGCATTTAATAAGCTCACATTCCCACTTATAACCTTTTAACCCCTTGCTAATCAAACTGTCGAATGGAATGTTATCCTTTATTACACGAGGTTAACATTCATAGAGGACAAGATTAAGTTAAAGCTGCAGTTAATCATAGTCAGACCATATTTGAAATACTGTGGTTCTGGACACTGCAACTTAGAACAGATATATTGGCCATGGAAGGGGTGAAATCTTGAGCCTGCGCTCACCGTCTGCGGGAATGGTGATGAGGGCTCAAGATCCAGCAAAACCCAGAAGTTGTGAATCTTGCCAGCAAGATCGCTACTTCTGACTTTCAAAACCACTCGCCAGTAGTATAATCAGCATCATGCCCACAACGGGCGTGAACTTGATTTAAATATATTTCCATACATTAGCATATTATTAAAGACTCCCCTCACTGTGTATTGAGCCTGAGGCGTTTTTTCAAAGGCACTGACGTTTACAACAGGCTATCCTATTGTGGGGGTCCCCTCGGGGATGTAAAGGTGAGTATAGCCCCCGGGGGAGAGGGACAGGGCCAGGCACTGCCCCATGGCACTGGTTGGCAGTGCCAGGTTTGCCCCATGCCAACCTGATAGTGCCAACCTGGCATTGCCATACTGTGCCGGGGTCAGTGCTGGGGCAGACAACAGTGTGAACTTTATGGGTGAGGGAGGGGGGGATTCATGATTTATTTATTTGTGTTGGCGGGGAGGTGGGGGATACTGGTGATCGCTATTTGGGGGGGGGGGGTGGGGGTAGTTGTCGGCATTGACTGTATGGATTAGGGGTTGGGGGAAAGGAATCTGATGGTTGGAGGGGTGGGGGTGCCGGCACTGACTTTTGGAGGAGGGCAGGGTTGGTGAATGCTGGCTTTGGTGGTGGGGGGGGGGCGGAGATGGGATGTGGAAGGGAGCCCTGAGACCTCCGTTGTGAGATGGGGTGGGGGGGGGGGAGCGGCTAGGGGCCATGAATGAGAGGGGCAGGACCTAAAGATGCCAGCAAGGCTTTCTCCTCAGAGATCAGGGCACCCTTCCAATCTCAAATTAATCTTTAAGCACCCGCCCCCACCCCACACTTCAGTACCGGTATCAAAGGCTTCCTTCACCACACATGGGGGAAACCATCACTATGGGCTCGCCTATAGGCCCCACCCCACTCAGGCCTGCCCCCTTTCAGGCTCCGCCCTTTTCAGGCCTCGTCCCTTGGCAATGTCAACTCCCACTAAGCATGAACCAGAATATCTTCCGGGGTTGGTGAGAATCTCAGAATAAGTTCTGTCAGCGTAAATCATGTTATGGTCCGTCTCACAAATGTCTCTGGACATAACGGGATTTGCGCCTGCGTGAACAGGGCTGGAAAATCACCCCCCAACACTCCTTCCTACTCCCCTCTTAATAATATCCTGGCTGCTTCCAGATGGCTGATTACCTGTTTGTGTCTCTCCCAATGTGTAGGTGACATTGGCTGTATGCCTGACTTATTATAACGAGCTGGAATCACCAATTGCACATAGATCCGACACCTTGTAAATGGATTTTGGTGACATCAAATTTCTCGGTCAATGAGTCAAGAAGCCAGCAAAAAGTTTTCTCATCAGTCGAGAAGAGGTGAACATGCAATGACCGATGAGGCAACAAAATCTGTGAAAATACGAAAGGCTGCAATAAAGTTATGCAGTGATGGACAGACACAAAGGTAGAACTGCAAATGCAGGTTACAGGAAATAATACAAAAGGCCGGATGGACAACGTGCCGGGTAAATACAATGGGTGCAGATATCCTGCCAGAATAGAATGTTTTGCTTGAGTTTGGAGCCCTAAATGGGGTTTCTTTAGGGGTTAAAGGCAAAATACTGCTCTGATGAAGGATCATCCAGACTCGAAACGTTGGGTGGGATTTTCCGGCTGTGCTTGCCCTGTAACCGGAAAATCCCGCCCGAGGTCAGTGGACCTTTCCATGGTCCATCCCTTGCCCGCTATGATTCCTGTAGTGGGCGGAATGGGAAAATTCGCCCCATTGGTTTCTATTCTCTCTCCACAGATGCTATCAGATCTGCTGACATTTTCCAGCATTTTCTGTTTATGTTTCTTTAGAAGTTACCTGTTACCCTAAGAACCCATGGACGGTTATTCATATAAACCAATTTGTGTTTATTTACAGATTTATGTACATCCAGTAAATCCATAAGCAATTGTATTTCTGCTTCCCACCACATCATAGTCTCTTAATCATGTGACAATGCATCATTGCAACATCAGTCGTTACATCAGTGTCAGGTGCCTCTGATGTTAACCCTTTACTCTACACTGAAGCATCTACATCTAAAATCTCAATCCAACTTCACTCTTCCTTTGTTTAATTGAACTTCGTGATAGCATCCTTCATTCCTGGTTCTCACTTGCCCTAAACAATAATCTATCTTGTAATATGAAGGCAAAATACTGCAGATGCTGGAATCTGAAACAAAAACAGAAAATAATGGAAAAACTCAGAAAGTCTGACAGCATCTGTGGAGGGTTATCCTGACTCGAAACGTTGGCTCTATTCTCTCGCCACGGGTTAATCTATCCTTTCCCTACTTGTTCTGAATATCTTACATTTTCTTTTCTTCTTGTTCTTGTTTCAGAACAACAGTAGAAACATAGAAAACTACAGCACAAAACAGGCCCTTCGGCCCCACAAGTTGTGCCGAACATATCCCTACGTTTTAGGCCTACCGATAACCCTCCATCCTATTAAGTCCCATCCAGGAGTCTCTTAAAAGACCCTATTGAGTTCGCCTCCACCACCACTGACTGCAGCCGATTCCACTCGCCCACCACCCTCTGTGTGAAAAACTTCCCCCTAACATTTCCCCTGTGCCCACACCCCAGCACCTTAAACCTGTGTCCTCTCGTAGCAGCCATTTCCATCCTGGGAAAAAGCCTCTGAGAGTCCACCCGATCTATGCCTCTCAACATCTTATATACCTCTATTAGGTCTCCTCTCATCCTACGTCTCTCCAAGAAGAAAAGACCGAGCTCCCTCAGCCTATCCTCATAAGGCATGCCACTCAATCCAGGCAACATCCTTGTAAACCGCCTCTGCACCCATTCAATCTTTTCCACATCCTTCCTGTAATGAGGCGACCAGAACTGAGCACAGTACTCCAAGTGGGGTCTGACGAGGATCTTATATAGCTGCACCATTATCCCCAGACTCCTAAACTCAATCCCTCGATTGATAAAGGCCAGCACACCATACGCCTTCTTAACCACCTCCTCCACCTGCGGGGTCGATTTTAGAGTCCTATGGACCCGGAGCCCAATGTCCTTCTGATCCTCTACAGTACTAAGAGTAGTTGCAGCTTTCCATTTTCTATCTTTTTATTTGTCTGTGTATTGTACCAGTTTTTGCACCTGAAACCCTCCTTTAAAAATCTGCTTCAGTAGGCCAGACCAGTGGGTTAGTGATGTGATCATTTTATATGCTAGCTGGAAGTTGAAGCGCACTAGAAGAATGGGAAATGGATGTGGGACCTGATGACCCTAATTATATTAAAACATAGATATGGCCTGTTCGCCAAGGAAATCTCCCTTTACCTCCACCTGCATCAGCGATTCACAACTAGGGGCTTATATCTGTTTACCAATGCAACTTTCCTAGGCTGCAGGCTTATATTTTTCAGCTGCATAGCATTATTCTTGAACTATCGATCCGATCAAGTTCAATGGAGGTCTGAGAGTACAACTGAATTTAAATAAGACTTAGAAGTTCTCGACTGGGATTGAGTTTTTTGCCACACATTCAGCACAAATTCGGCACGGAACTCGTGCTTAAATTGAGGCATAAAACATCTAAGCAAAATGAGTGAAACACAAGGTGTGGAACGAAAGAAATTGAAAGCAATGCAATATGATTGAGTGATGCATCTAGATATTTGTGTTTTGCTTGATCGTGTCAGTGCTGTGGATACACATTGCCTATCAGCCTGATGTTGCGGAACAGCATGATGCCCGTGAAAAATCATAGCAAACCAGTAGGAAGACAACTTTCATGTTTCATTGAAAGGTAAAATGAGAACACCCACCAGGTTCTGTCACACAAGTTGATGAAGTAAAAATTTAAATTTTCTTAGAGACGGAAGGTGCGGCACCCAGCTCTTCATAAACATTTTCACCTGCATAATGTTCTAACACCAGAAAGTGTAATGAAGGGATTCATTGTGCCAATCAGAGATTAAAGCTGTACTGTCCAAAACACGTCCACAAGCTGAGGATGTAACCCCGTCTTCATGTTAGTTGAGATAAATTATCTTTGAAGTGCTTCGAAAGGTTAGTCATGGCACGAATCAATTCCAGCCTCCCGGACTACCTGGATCCACTACAGTTTGCCGACTGCCGCAACAGGTCCACAGCAGACGCCATATCCCTGGCCCTGCACTCAACCTTGAACACCTGGATAACAAGGACACTTATGTCAGACTCCTATTTATTGACTACAGCGCAGCCTTCAACACTATTATTCCCACGAAACTCATCTCCAAACTCCATGGCCTGGGCCTTGGCACCTTCCTCTGCAACTGGATCCTGAACTTCCTAACTCACAGACCACAATCAGTAAGGATAGGCAACAGCACCTCTTCCACGATCATCCTCAACACCGGTGCCCCACAAGGATGTGTTCTCAGCCGCCTACTTTACTCCATATACACCGATGACTGGGTGGCCAAATTCCTCTCCAATTCGATATTCAAGTTTGCTGATGACACCACCATAGTGGGTCAGTTCTCAAACAACGATGAGACAGAGAATCTGGTGAAGTGGTGCAGCAACAATAATCTCTCCCTCAATGTCAACAAAATGAAGGAGATTGTCATCGACTTCAGGAAGCATAGTGGAGAACATGCCCCTGTCTACATCAATGGGGATGAAGTAGAAAAGGTCGAAAGCCTCAAGTCTTTAGGTGTTCTGATCACCAACTACCTGTCCTGGTCCCCCCATGCCGATACTATATTTAAGAAAGCCCACCAACTTTCTCAGCAGACGAAGGAAATTTGGCATGTCAGCTATGACTTTCACCAACTTTTACAGATGCACCGTAGAAAACATTATTTCTGGTTGTATCACAGCTTGGTATGTCTCCTGCTCTGCCCAAGACCGCAAGGAACTACAAAAGGTCAAAAATGTAGCCCAATCCATCACGCAAACCAGCCTCCCATCCATTGACTCTGTCTACACTTCCCGCTGCCTCGGCAAAGCAGCCAGCATAATTAAGGACCCCACGCACCCCGGACATTCTCTCTTCCACCTTCTTTCATCGGGAAAAAGATACAAAAGTCTGAGGTCTCATACCAACCGACTCAAGAACAGCTTCTTCCCTGCTGCTCTCAGACTCTTGAGTGGACTTAGCTTGCATTAATTTGATCTTTCCCTACACCCTAGCTATGACTGTAACACTACATTCTGCATTCTCACGTTTCCTTCTCTATGAACGGTATGCTTTGTATGTATAGCGTGCAAGAAATGATACTTTTCACTGTATGTTAATACATGTGACAATAATCAATCAAATCAAAAATAAATTAGTTTGCAGTCAGAGCAACTTGCAAACGTAAACATCAAAGAGTAAGAATGTTACAGCAACAGTTCGCGGTGGTTGCAAGGTTGGCAATACTTGGGACTTAGCCTTCCTGTGGCACTGAATGAGCTCATGCCAATGGTGTGGAAGGCTAGCTCACCAATTTTAGCAAAGTGAGCCTGGTCTCCCAGTTTTAGTATGTGCTGTATGTGCTGTACACATGAATAATTGACATAGAAAAGCTGGCCAGCAATGTGACTGGCTGGGGAGTGAGAAATCCAGCAATGCAGTAAATCTTAAATGGTTTAGAAGGATCTAATAGCATAAAAAATTAACGCTGTAGTAATCTGCACAGTTATGGAGCTGTCCCTACAGCTGTCAGCAGGTAGCTGGGAGCAGATGGTGCAGCTCTGTAACAAGCTGTCTAGTGAAATGAAGATGGAGAAGACAGGTTTCCTTTGACATATCTAGAACAGAACACCGGAGCACACAGTATATTACTCTGTAAGTAATATTTGAAAGGGTCTCCTGCAGCCAAGTAATCTAAAAGATTTCCCACTTCCATTTTATAAGCATTCTGAAGAAGGGCTGCAGTTCCCAGTGCTGCTGAAGAAGCGAGCTCCTCACAGCACTTGCGATCACTCACTCCACCTATTGTCAATGCGGCACAGATCCATCCACCCAGAGAGATTTAGATAATGAGGAGAAAACACTAAATGAAGCGCTTGAGCCTGGGTGAGAATTAACAAAATAGGAAGCTGTGAAAAGAGGAAACATGTTCTCAGCAGAACCGAGGGATGTGAACCGTTACAGACCTTTTACAGACGGTTACTAACTGAGCACCGTCACATTATGAAGAGATTGAAGGCTGTCCAAAGCCCTCTGCAAGGTCTGATGATGAGTGCAGATTCAGCCACTAGTTGCATCTGTACAGAGAGCTTATTGACATCACAGTGCACTGCAGAGCACATGGGCAACATTAACCTGCAGTTGTGTCCCACTGATAGAATCCTAAACACATTGGGATTGCCCCCTTGTGAATGCTCAGAGGCTGCCACACCTTGGAACATGATAAGTTATTCTTTTCTTTCGAAGCCACTCATCATACAGAATCACCAATGACGGCATTGGGAATAAAATAAAATGAAACACGTCTCCCCAGATCAAAAGAAATGATTAACATTTTATTTCAATTTTGCCTGGAGCCTTTGACCTTGATGTTAATCCCACCATAATGGCCAAAGGACGGACAGGGAAGAGGGCCAGGTTTAAAATTGAAATCCACAGAACGTGACCACCAATCAACAGGCACACACTACAGTGGCAGATATCAAGGTGTGTCCTGCCATGGAGAGACAGGACATTTCATTAAAATATTTATATCAGACTGCCTCAGAGGATTTTGAGAGGCTGATTTGAAATTTGGTGTTGCTACATAGCTCCATGTCGACAGCAGCTGGCTGCGGACTGATATGTTAATACCTTGACAATTGGCAGGTCCCATGTCCCAACTGTAACAGATTTTTCAGTCAGTTTTGACCTTACCCACACCCACACACACTCCACCTGCTCAGAACTATTGGGTTATTTATTTCTACAGGTACAAAATATGGCAGCAGTACATTCAAGGATGGAGCAGTAAATGTTATACATTAACACCACTGGCTCAGTGTTCCATGTTACATTTCTAGCGATTTTGATGTCAGTGCATCACATACGGTTTTCCATCCACTGTAAAATCTATCCCATATTCGTTAGCTATGGGCTAAGTAAATAGGTGAAAAAAAGCATCAGGTTTGTGCATGGTATGTCTGTGCTTCCTAACTTAACTCTAACATAGCCACTTCCGGTTTTAACGCAGGAACAAGGGGTGCGGGGGAACAGGCAATGAATCCATTCCCCTGAGGTGGGGCATCCGGTAAATATTTCAATGAGTTGGGTGTCTTATTTTTAGCCACTATTTTAAAATGAATCTTGGCTGGCTTCTGACACTTGGGAAATCCAATACCTAAAAGGTAGGTTGGAGAAGACGACAGGATGCAGGAGATAGGAGCTTCTGTGATTACCAGCATAGTGCCCGCTAGGTCACATCATAAAAAATAAAAGCCAACACAAAATAAACATTTCAAACCAAATGTATGAATCAAAGTATGTCAGGTTTCAAATAATCATTTTTGTGCGTTCCCATATTTTGATTTGATTTGATTTATTATTGTCACATGTATTAGTATACACTGAAAAGTATTGTTTCTTCCACTCTATACAGACAAAGCATGGCATACATACAGAAGGAAAGGAGAGAGTGCAGAATGTAATGTTACAGTTGGAGCTAGGGTGTAGAGAAAAATCAATTTAATACAAGGTAGGTCCATCCAAAAGTCTGATGGCAGCAGGGAAGAAGCATAGAACGAGAGTAAAAGATAGAATTAGAGGGTATGCTGGGCACAGCTTGCAAGGAGTCACCACACTTCGGTGCCATTTTGGATCAGACAAGCCTTATGGCCTGTCCTCTGTGTGCCTTTGGTATCCTGGTACTCATAAGCAGTGTTATCCCTCTGGTTGCAACATGACTGGTGGAAGGTCACAGACTTTCAATGGGGGAAACTGCAGATGGCCAAGCAGGATGACCTCAAATAATTGTGTATCTTGAGTGCCCGGCTTTGGACAGCCCCTTTTGGGCAAGGATTGCGGCAGTTTGAGTTGGCCACCCCAGTGGACTGGCAGTGATGGGTGGATGAATGATGAAAAAGGACTCAATGTGTGTAATCTGTGGAACCACTGTGGAACCCTTGGAGCAATACTATTTAAAATCTGCAAATATCTCCTTTCTTCAGCAAGCATTGTAATCTGTTGGAGGATAGATTGCTGGTCTGCTGTGAAACCCTGCAAGCCCCTTTGAATACGTATATCCTCAATCAGGATGACAGCAGTCTAAGCTCATATGACAGGAAGCTCAGCTTGTTTGAGAGTATCCTTCTAGTTCAGCAAGGTGACCTTGCATCACAGCAACCTGAGCTGTTGCACAGCACCCAAATGTCGGGTAACTTCTGCTTGTGTCGCACTGAAAGCTGTGATGTTGACCATCAGACACTGCATTACGGTTGCGTCCATGAATACAGTAATAGAGTTGGCCATCACTTTGACGCTGGATAGAATGGACTTCAGATTCTGCTCAAAACTATGGGCTGGGTTGGTGTTGAACAGCACACATTGCACATGGGATTTCTATCAATGCACCAAGCATGTCATTAAGCTTTTCCATCCCTACCCACCCTGTTAAAGTGCTTATCTCAGGCCGCTGCAGCAGAACATGTTTTCAACCTCACTTTCCAGCAAGCTGGCACCCACATTACCCTCCTCCACTGCTTTGGCAGCTGGTCACTCATGTCCAGTATCTGACCATGTGCAAATTCCACCTCTGAGATATCCTGTAAATTATGCACAGTGGCCGGAACTCTACCACCTCGCCCGCCACAGAATCGAAGCGGGCGAGGGTCCAACAACAGAAATCTCCATTGACCTTGGGCGGGAATTTCCGGTCTTACCCGAGCAAGGCCGTAAAATCCCGCCCGTCAGTATGTGAGCTTGTGTGAGATTGAGGGATGGTTTTGCTTGTGAATTAGAACAGATTGTGGGGGTCACAGGATGTGAAGAGAAAGATTCAGGACAAAGTTACCATTTTTGAAGACTTTAGCCTTGACACTGGCCACAGTGATGTCCAGTAGTGACCACTGTCTCTTTGCATTGAGGAAATTCGGCTGTGTGCCTGTCACTTGCTGGTTATCCCTTGCTGCTTCTTGTTATATGCCACCTTGTTCTGCATAGTACGTGTGTCAGTAAGTGTGGTGCAATGTGTTTGAGTGAAATGCCTGTCATGGTTGAATTACTGACAGATGTGCAAACTGTGAGGCTTTGGTGTGAGTCTTGCAACAGTTCTCAGTGTGTGAGGATGAGATGAAGCTAAGAATGTCAGGTTTAAGTCCTGATTGATAAGCATTTGTCAGAAGGTAAGTAATTGGGGTATGGTGCATTGAGCAGTAGCTGAAGCTAACAGTGCAGTTGGTGAAACATAGCGTGCAGAATACATTCACTGACCTTAACACTCAGGTAAAGGTGATTGAATGTTTTGTGGCAATGTGGCCAGGCTTTCCAGGGATGAGTTCTGGCATTGATTTCCACATCTATCTGGTCTCATTGTCTTTACGAGGTCTGTCTGAAGGTGCTCCCGTTCCCCTGCGGATAGATAACATCTCTCCTCCTCATCACCTCCTTCCCTCAAGACCACAAGAAACTACAAAAGATCGGGAATGTAGCCCAATCCATCACGCAAAGCAACCTCCCATCCATTGACTCTGTTTACACTTCCTGCTGTAAGAAGTCTCACAACACCAGGTTAAAGTCCAACAGGTTTATTTGGTAGCAAATACCATAAGCTTCCCGCTGCCATGGCAAAGCAGCCAGCATAATTAAGGACCCCACACACCCCGGACATCACCTTTTTCCGTCGGGAAAAAGTTGGAAAAGTCTGAGGTCACATACCAACCGAGTCAAGAACAGCTTCTTCCCTGCTGCCATCAGTCTTTTGAATGGACCAACCTTGAATTAAGTTAATCTTTCTCTGCACCCTCGCTATGGCTGTAACACTACATTCTGCACTCTCTCGTTTCCTTCTCAATGAAGGGTATGCTTTGTCTGTATAACGCGCAAGAAGCAATACTTTTCATTGTGTTCTAATACATGTGACAATAATAAATCAAATCAAACCAAATCAGAGCATCCGATGTGGCATTGGAGCACTGTAGAATACTCTCTCTGTCCTGTTGCAGCGTACTTCACTCTTCTTCCTCTTCAGCTTATCTCCAACACACAGTTCCAGCACCCAACTCAGCTACAAAGTGACTCCCCTTTAAGAATTGCTGGTCAGCTTCAGCCATGGTGTTAGCTGAACACAAAACTGGGCCTCTTGCTGAGCCACTCAGAAATGTACTTAGTGCTGGGATGCATACTATTATCATTTCAATTAGCAGAGAGGATGAAGTTTGCGTGCGACTTGCATTGAAAGGAGCAGACACAGATTAATCCCTCATTTCGATCGCTGTGTCTCTTTTTGGGGGCTATTGAATTTTGCCCCCCTGATGTTTGCAGATTTTAAATACTATTGATGTAAAGGCATTTAGCAATCAAAGTGCGAATAGGGCTTATGCTGTTCAATTTGTATCTTAGTGACATGTCATAATTATACATTATTCAATGAACGGCAGTCTGGTTCTATGCAACAGAGGATTAATATCAAGCACATGATGCAGGTCAAGTGCATAGGTATCACAGGCCATACAATAGCACGAGTGAGTACCACAAATTGAATAATGCATTTATTTCATGCCTTTTGTAGCAGCAATCAATGAAAAAATTTAGTTCAGTTCAGAGCAAAAAGACAACTGGCATCTCATTCAAGATCATAAAATTACAGGGCAGAATCTTGTCAATTTAGAAGGTTCTTAGATGTCACCCTAATGGTGTGTGGGTGCTGACCATAAGTGCAATCTTTCCAGGAAAAGCCAATTAAGAGGTCACCTCAAGGGTCCCAATTCAATTTGGGATGGCGAACAGCCTCTGCAGGCAGGAGGACCACTCAGACTGCCCAAGGCTGTGGGAAACTGGCAGCTCCAGTGGGAGAAGTGGGCACTGCTGATGTAGGGGTGTAGGGGGTTATAATGAGGACACTATAAAATAGAGATGCCCCCTGAAAAATTGAAAACATTCGAACAAAGTGCAGCCACAGTTGCTGGGCCTGTCGTTGTGGAAAGGAAGTCCCTCCACAAGATGGCCTGCGAGAACAGCTATGGCCCTCTGACATCCAGTACACTGGTGTAGGGGAGGTAGTGGAGAATTAAAGGAGGCCTTATTCTGCCTCTAGCCTGCCTCCAAGCACGCATCAGTCTTTGGCCTCAGTGGTGGGCTCATTTGGCACCAGGAAGATCCTGGCAGGGTTACAAATTTCCCCCAAGTATGCATCAAATTCATCTTTATTCATTACACACAGTAACCAGGTTGGTCGTGGGTGCTGGTCAGACCCCAGCTTAGGCAATAATCCTCAGAGGGAGGAATTGGATAGATGACCTGATGCAAAACATTCAGAATTTCCCTGCTTTACCACTTCCTAGTTTGTGGTCCATCTTGCATGCCTTTGCTCTTTGAAAGAGTTGACCAATTTAAACCCATGCGCCATTTTGTTCCGCAATAACCCTGCAAATTAATCCTCCTCAAGTCCAATTATTTTTGATATTTCCTATGGAATATGCTTCTATCACCCTCTCAAGTCATGCATTCCTCAATAAACCTGGTGGGAAAAACAATCTCCTAATTTCAAGAAAAAATTAGATAGAGCACTTGAGGCTAAAGGGATCAATGGATATGGGGAGAATTCAGGATCAGGATATTGAATTTGGTGATCAGTCATCATCAAACTAAATGGCGGAGCAGGCTCAAAGGGCTGAATGGCCTACTTCTGCTTTTATTTTCTCAATTTTTATGTAATTTCCCCTCAGGCTCTTTTGCCAGTCATTTTAAATGTGACCTCTGGTTACAGACGTTACAGGCTCACTTGCCCGAAGAAACATTTTTTTCCCCTGTTTGTTCTATTTAAGTCTCCATAATTTTGGAATATCTCCCTGCTCTAAGGAGAACAATTCTAGCTTTTGCAATCTCTCCACAACTGAAGTCATTCATCCCTGCTTTCATCCCTCCAATCTTCCTCTGAACCTTCTCCAAACCCTTATCATTCATTTTCAGCGTGTTGCCTATTATGCCGTTCTGCACCAAGACCCTTGGATCTATTGGTTGAATATGCCATGCCTAATATGCTGTAAAGTTACAGACTAGTCAGTCAGTACAGCAATCACATAATTATAAGTTTATTTCATCTTGTGAGGTATCTCAATGTGCCTAGTGTTTTTCTACATGAGTCAGAGTAAGACTGAAGAAATAATGTTCAAGATTACAATTCGGTTTACTATTATCTTTGCAGAATCTTGACCTTTATTTTAAATCTACTTCTGCGCGTTCCTTCTGCAAAATGTTTTTGCCCCAGGCATCTAGAATCATAGGATCCCTACAGTGCTGAAGGAGGCCATTCTGCCCATTGAGTCTGCACCAACCACAATCCCACCCAGGTCCCTATTCCCGTAACCTCACATATTTACCCTGCTAATCCCCTGACACTGGCGTCAATTTAGCATGGCCAATCAACCTAACCTGCACATCTTTAGACTGTGGGAGGAAACCCACGCAGTCACAGGGAGAATGTGCAAACTCCACACAGACAGTGACCGAAATCGGAATTGAACACGGGTCCCTGGTGTTGTGAGGCAGCAGTGCTAACCACTGTGATATCTCTCCCATCATCTCCTAAAGTTGAAACCTCTTTGCTCAGATACTGTTCTAACGCCATTCTCTGTGACTTTCCCAGAGAATCATTGATGATGGGCGGAATTTTCCAGCCCCACACACTGCAAGGATTGTCCAATCCCGCTGAAAGTCAATGGGTTTTTATGTCTGGGTCGCTGAATCTCCTGTGGCGGATTCCGCCATGACAAGGTCAAAAAATCCCAGACTAGTGGAAGTTGGCATTTTGACAAGGAGAGCACCACGAAAAGAGAGGCTAACTCTGTCCTCAGCCACCATACATTTCTGCTGAGGACATCTTAGAATAGAACTCTGGACAACAATCCCCTCTCCAATCCAAATCCATTCAACTGAATGGAATTTTGCCAGTTTCTACTTAATTGCCATTTCAACTGGGAGAAGCAAATTCAGCACAGATGACATTTATAACATATTTAGTTTAAACTAAAGGGGTTAACTAAAATGAATCTGTTTACGGTATTTTGTTTGGAAGGTTATACCTAATCCCAATTTGCCAAATAGCAACAAAATAAATATAATATTCGCTTAAACCTGACCTATACTGGAAGCAGTGCACCAGTTATAATTTGCACCTTAACAAACTTTTCAGCAGGGATATAGTATTGGTTTCTCATGCAATGAGTCAGGGTTGTACCCACTTGTCAATTTTACTGTCAGTTGGAGCAGAGCCAGACTTTGCTCAAGCAATTTCTGACTCTTATAGTCAGACTCTGTGTGAGGAGCAATCTGAACACAATTGATGTTACATTATGGCTGTATTTTCTCAATGTTTTGTGTATCCCAATTGTTCTCCTCGATGTCCACCACCTGACTGTTCATTCCAAAATACAGTTTAATTCGATTTGAGTTAAATAACATCTTAAATGTGTCACGGCACAAGGACTGCGTTTTTCCAACTGTCACATAATTATTTTTCCAATACCAACATTTTACAACTGCACAGAATTGAGTGCAGCGATATAACGCGAGTTGAAGCAATTTTATTTTAGACTGATGAAATGAGCAGACACATGGCAGATGAAATTTAATTCCGAGAAGTGTGATCTGACATGTCTTGGTAGGAGGAATGAGGAGAGGAAATATGATATAAACAGTAGGGGTGCAAGAACCGAGATACCCTGGGGGAATACGGAAACAAGTCTTCAAAGGACAAAGGATAAGTTGAGATGGCTGTTAAAGACCCAGGGGGTTCTTGGCTTTATTAATAGAGGCACCGAGGACACAAAAAGTATGCTAAATCTTTATAAAACATTAATTCGGCATCAGTTGGAGCATTGCGGTCAATTCTGGGTACCACACTTCAGGATGGCTGTCAAGATCTTGGAATGGGTGCAAAAGTTACGTGAACAGACTAGAGAAGCTGGGATTGTTCACCTATAACAGAGAATGATAAGAGGAGATTGTATCAAGCTGTTCAATGTTATGATTTGTTTTCATAGAGTAAAACACGTGTGGGCGGCACAGTGGTTAGCACTGCTGCCTCACAGTGCCAGGGATCCATGTTCAATTCTGGCCTCAGTCATTGTCTGTGTGGAGTTTGCACTTTTTCCCCGTGTCTACATGGGTTTCCTCCGGCTGCTCCAGTTTCCTCCCACAGTCCAAAGATGTGCGGGTTAGGTGGATTGGCCATGCTAAATTGACCCTAGTGTCAGGGGATTAGCAGGGTAAACGCGTGGAGTTATGGGAATAGGGCCTGGGTGGGATTGTGGTTGGTACAGACTCGATGGGCCAAATGGCCTCCTTCTTTACTGTAGGGGTTCTATGATTCTATGAAATCAGGAAAATTTCTTCCATTGGCAGAAGGTTGGCTAATCAGAGGACACAGATTCAAGGTACTCTGAATAAGAGTCATACAGACTCAAAAACTTAACTTTGTTTTTCTCTCCATAGCTGCTGCCAGAATTTATCCAGCATTTTCTGTTTTTATTTCAGATTGTGAGAAATTGTAGTATTTTGCTTTATTATAGATTTAAGATGAGTGGTTAAAAAAAACAAAGGGGACATGTGGGGGCATTTGATTTTACATGGACAGTTGTTGCAATCCAGATTACTCTGCTTGAAAGGGTAGTGAAATCAACTTTAATTATAATACTATTCAGAAGGAAAATACTTGAAGGAAAAATATTTAAAAGGCTAAGAAGAGTGAACAGGAGAGTGGGACTAATTAGATGGCTGTGCCAAAAGGCTAGCACAGGCACAATGGGCCAAATGGCTTCCATTTCCCCAGCATCATTCAAAGATTCTCTGATTAGATGGTAACATGAGCAATCACAATGAAAGTCCTCACCTTTTGTGGATGTTAAGGATCATTGATGCAATGAGTTAGCAGAATACTGTATGTGTTCCAGTGCACAAAACCAAATGCAAATGAGACCTGCCACTGACAGTAATTCCATGAGAAATCAGAGACAAGGGAATGAAAATAATGGAATTATGTTCTGAAATGATAGTGGCTGGTCTTTGGGAGTAAGATACAGATGCATTGCTAAGGTGATGTTGGAATGAGTGCCACAACTCGGAAGGAAGAATTGCTGTGGTCCATGTGAGCAAATCATGTTATTGCGATCAAATTCACACAGCTGCCAAGAATGGGGTGTCCCCCATCAAAAAGTGTTTCCCAGCTGTGAAAACATATCCAGTGGTGCTTCGACGAGTAAAAAATATTTTGTTTGGACTTGTTGAACAAGGAAGTATTTTCTCAATTTAATCCATTCATCCGATTGCTTATTCAAGGTCCTTATCGAGTTTCCAACTTGCAGCCCATTAAATACGATTGTTTTAATGTAACCTGATCTAACCCGCTTTTCTGCCCATACACACCACCTCCTAAAACATAAATCCCCTAGCAAACCAACACATCTTTATCAATTTAAGCAACGTAACCTATCTTAGTAAAAAACTGGGTTTTACGTGATATTTTTGTTTCCATTGTGTAAAGCTGGAAAGGGAACTTCCTGGGCATTAATCCAGGCAGGTCAAACTGCAAGGACATGAACTGATTCATCAAAGCTTCAGCAGATCAATGAAACAAATGTATAGATAAACTGGAACAAGAACGCAGTCATAAGGAAAAGAGAAAGGGTGATTAATTAGCCAAAAACGGTTATAAATTAGCTTGTTTAGTTCATTTGTTAGTTTACTAATTCATTAGTGGAAAAGGATGGTGTTTAACTGCAATTGCAAAATCGGCAACAGCTTAAAGAAACTGAAGCAAGCTACTAATTGTAGCAGGAAGGCATGATTGTAGTTTTTTGTGTCACTACGACATTCTGCCATAAGCTATGGCAGTCATCTTTTGCAATATTTTAACGGGGAGATGGTGAGATATTGGTAAGGTCATTGGACTAGCAATTCAGAGGCACAGAATGTTTTGGGGACACTGGGGGTGGGGGTGGGGGAGGGGGCAAATTCTATCATGGCTGCTGGTAGAATTTTAAAACAATTAATAAAAATCTGGAATTAAAAGCTACTCACAGTAATAGCGGCAAAAAAACCTATCACTGATTTTCAAAAAATTCCATCTGGTTCACTAATGTCCCTTAGGGAAGGAAATTTGCCACACTTACCTGGTCTGACCTACTTGTGACTCCAGACCCACAGCAGTATGGTTGGTCCTTTACTGTCCTCTGACATGGTAAGCCACTTAGTTCAAGAGCAATTAGAGATGGGCAATGAATGCTGGCCTTGCCAGCGATGCTCACATCCCATTAAAGAATAAAGATAAAAAATTGTATGTTCTATTTTGTGGTCTATTGCAGATAAGACATCATAACCTGCATGTGACATAATGATGTAACTTGTACACATGAAATTATCTACTGAAGTCCAACATATGTTGCATCCGCTATCCTACAGCAGAGTTTTCAGGCACATGGTGAGTAATGTGTATACCATTATAAAGGTCATGTTTTCCATGACATTAAGCCTCTGAGTAATCTTAAAAAGCAAATGCTACCCAGATTCAAAACCTGCTTCAAAGTGAAAGAAATCGTTCTGCTCTAATGCACAAAGTTACAGGAGATCATTATAGGTTGAAAAGATTTGCAAACAGCAAAGTAGTTTCACAGTTTGAATTGATGCATGAAGTTATCATGGATGTAGATACAAAACAGAGACACCACATGAGCTGTATTAGGTTATACTAACAGATTTGAATAGGTGTACAAGCCAAAAAGAGAACGCTTCTGTCTTAGAGCAAAATACTGCAGATGCTGGAATCTGAAAAAAAACAGAAAATACTAGAGAAACTCAGCAGGTCTGATAGCATCAGTGGAGACAGAATCAAGCCAACGTTTCAAATCTGGATGAACCCTTTGTCAAAGCAGTTCTAGACCTGCTGAGTTCCTGCAGCATTTTTAAATTTCATTCTATCTACCTTGTCCAAGCATAATCTATTGATGATGGAGTCACTGATCCCTATGATTTCAACAATAACAACTTGTATTTACATATCACCCTTAATGCAGTAAAATGTCCCTCGATTCTTCACAGGACTATTATTGAACAAAATTATGGGGGGGTGGGGGTGAGTTAATAGGTTGTGATGAACAAAGCATCGTAGCTGTGAGGGACAGCTCGGTGGATAGGATATTGGTAAGTAGATAGGCTGGAAAATTGGGCGGGGATCCTGGATTCAGGATTCAATCCTGGACCGGGGAGCGGCGCGGGCTTGGAGGGCCGAAGGGCCTGTTCCTGTGCTGTATTGTTCTTTGTTCTTTGTTGAATCATATAAGATGATATTAGGGCACATAATCAAAAACTGAATCAAAAAGTTATCTTTTGAGGGGCATCTTAAAGCATCATTTTTAAAGAAAGATGCAAATACATGAGAAACAATTCAGAGAAGATTTACTAGATTAATACCTGGAATTTAGGGGTCATTTTATAAGGAAAGACTGGACAGACGAGGCTTGTGTCTGTTTGAATGGAACAAAGAAGAACAAAGAAAAGTACAGCACAGGAACAGGGCCTTCGGCTCTCCAAGCTGTGCCGATCATGATGCCCGAACTAAACTAACAAAAAACCTTCTGCCCTTACTCGGTCTATATCCCTCTATTCGTGAAAGATTTTGAGGAGGCAGGCCTTCATGAATAACTTCATCTGCTACAGGAATTGAACCCACACTGTTAGCATCACTCTGCCTCACTAACCAGCTGTCCAGCCAACTGAGCTAAACCGACCCCTGTTAAGAGTAAGAGGCAACTGAATTGAAGCATTAAATCCTGGGGGAACTTGATGTGGAAGCGCAAAGAATGTTTCCTCTTGTGGGAAAATCTGGAACTGGGGCCGACTGTTTAAAATTAATTTAAGACAGTGACGAGGAAAATATTTTCCTCTCAGGGGGTTGTGAAAGTTTGAAATTTTGCTCCTCAAAGGGTGGTTAAGGCAGAGTCTTTGAACATCTTTGAGTAAAAAATAGAGATTCTTGATAAGCAAGGGGGCGGGGGGGGGGGGGGGAGCGTGGAGTGGGGGCTGGTGGTGAAAGGTTATTGGGGGTAGGCAGGAATGTGAAGTTGAGATTAAAGTTAGATCAACTATGATCTCATTGAATGGCGGAGCGGGCTTGAATGGCCAAGTATCCTCCTTCTCTTAATTCATATGCATGTATGTTCATAGAGTGGGTTCAGAGGTGAGTGTCTTGGCAGCCAATGGCTAATAACTGCCAATTTTAAGTTTAAGTTTACTTATTAGTATCACAAGTAGGCTTACATTAACACTGCAATGAAGTTAAATTAAAATTGGGGTTGCTCAAGAGACCAAAATTGGAGCAATGCAAAAAGTTATTATATAAGGCTGGAGGAGATAACCCAGAGAGAGAGAAGTGTGTTTACAGACGGTTTTGAAAACAAGGTGGGACTTCTAAAATCAAGGCGTTGTTTGACCAAGAACAATGTAGGTCAGTGATGGGCGAATGGGATTTGATGTGAATTAGATATCATGCCCAGAAAACATGAAGGAAAGAAAATATACATATATATAAATGGACAAAGGATTTACACTGACGAGCTGCACGCAAAAGGAACTCTAGTCTTCTGAAAACAACAATGAACTTGTGAACTCAAAACAGGTGCTAATACCCCCTGTGACTGCAGAAATCAAATTCAAAGGATGTGCATAAAGACATTTTATGTTTCTAAAGCCGAACTCTGGCCAACAGAGATGATCCATTTGCAAGGACAAAGGGGCCCTGAAACCTCTGAAACTTATTAATAGGTGCAATATTAACCATCTCACGAATCCAAACCAGGAAACTATATGCTTTGTTTAAACCAAACAGAAGAAGTGAGAGTTAGGTCACATGGCAGTAATATGGCCTTGCGGAGCTGACAGAAGCAACTTGTCATCTTCCATCAACAAAGCAGCATCAGTAACCAAGCTCTGTCTAGATTTAAATTCAGTAAGAAGTCTAACAACACCAGGTTAAAGTCCAACAGGTTTATTTGGTGGCAAAAGCCACTAGCTTTCGGAACAGGCCGTTCCTTCGTCAGGTGGGTGGGAGTTTAGATTTAAATTGCCTGCCCTCATCTACAAGGTTTTCTACTGAAGCATCAGAATTTCTGTACCAGCGTCTATTGCAAGGTTGATTCATCCCAACATGCTTCCCTCTTCATGGAGGCCAACACTTTTGGAAAAGTGAATTACCCTGCATTAGCTTCAGCTGGCTAATCTCCCTGAAGAAATACACCAATGGACCTTTGATTTTGCACTCTGGACTCACGTGAAAAATAATAATTATTTTGTCTGTGGTTTTTGCCTTGTACCTCTTTCTATCCCTTATCCCCCATTTTATTATGTGAATGTATTGAGAGCTATATTACAAAGCTCTTTCTCATGTTTTGAGTGTGTGTAAAATAAACTAACCCTCCGATTTTTACATTGTCCAAGTTTGTTATGGAGTTATTAAAAGAGGGTTGGATCATTCCAAAACTGAAGGGTTGGGGAAAAAAGGCCACCACTAAAAAAGGAGAAATTAAAAAAAACACTTTTCTGTTTAGGGAGGAAGGTGAGGGGAGAAATCAGGGCTGTTTTGAATGAAACCCCTCCTTTCTGTAACTTAGGGTACAGGTGACAGAACTTTGATTTGCCTCAAGATTAAGGAGGATAGAAAAGGGGAGGCATGCTAAGAATGAGGTGGAAAAGCCAAGTCCAGAGGTGGGAAAATCATAGATGAATGTTTCAGTAGAAATTTTCTGAGGTAGCATGGAATCAGGCAACATTTAGGTGAAAGCATTCTTAGCGATGGCGCGGGATATGTGGCAGGAACCTCTCCACAGAGTCAAATAGGAAACAAAGTTTGCAAAAAGACTAATTAAACCTCAGATAATTTGAGGGAGAGGCATGGGGCGAGGAACAGAGTTTATAGTGGAGACCGAAGGCAGTGGTTGAAACCTTCTCAAGATTTAGTTGGAGCAAATGTACGCTCAGCAAATTCTGAGTGTTGGAAAATGAGCTTAGCCATTTGGAGAAAGTTCGAAAATAGTTCAGCATAGGAGAAGTGGAGAGGATGAATGTATTTCATTTTTCTGATCCAAGGTATATGTCTTTGTCTATTTATGGATTGGAGAAATAAGATTGAACCAGTACAGAATCAATCAGACTAGGCATCTTCGATCCATGTTATTTTAGCTAATCAACCTGTTTTTGACTTGCCCCTTGACAAGTTTTACTCTCTTAGATTCTTCTAATTTAAGCATATTTTCCTTCTACCCTTGCTGTTGGAATGCGATATTGCCATTTCATTCTTTATCTCCTTCTTGTTTGAGGTATTTTCCACTTAAGGTCTCTTTTTTTTTGATGGAAGAATCCTGCCGCTCTAATCTTCCAACTAGCGTTAAAATAGGTTGCTTCATTAAAAAGCAGAACCTTCAGCTCTTGTATCTTTGTTGAGAAACTCATCTATTTTTGTCCAGTTTTTCCACCTTCTTTGATCATAGATATGCAACTATTTTTACAGCGATGTAGTTTCATTACGTTTAAGTGAAACGTGCACCGTGGAGGGTGTAAGAAAACGTCCATGTTTTGTTTTGCTAGAAATCTACCCACTGAAATGTTTTTCTCAAGATTCTCCTGCTCTTGCATTTACTTTTAATGTTATAAAACAATTTACAGTCATTTTCTTTTTATTCATTACAGAATATGGGGATCACTGTCAAGGCCAATATTTATTATTCATTTAATTGCTTTTGAGAAGTAGGCTGTGGGCGGACTTCTTAAATTGCTGCAGTTCTTTTGTTGAAAACACTCCCACTTACTGTACCCGTACATAGTAACTCATCTATAATATATTAACTTCCTCGTCACGCTTAAATACTTCCTGTCTTGTAGATTTTTTTCACAAGTCATGATATTTGCCTGAATTAACAACACTACTATTAACGGATGGGTCCTGTTAAAATTACCATGATACTCTTCTGTCACTACTTTTCAATCCTCCCACCAATGGTGGCAGTAGCGCTTGAGTCTTCCAGCATCAACTGCTCTTTCTCACCTCCTCACAGGAAAGTTTTATTTTCCATTCTTTTCCTCATTTTAAAGTATTTTAAATATTCATTTGTTTTTAAATTCCCACTTGTTGCCTCACCCCTCCCAAAAGTGGGAGGTTAAACTAGTGTGGCAGGGGGGATGGGGATCAAAACAGTAGGTCAGTAAGTACTGAGGCTGGGGTCGAGCTGGGGGCCAGGGCAAGGCTAGCTAAGAAGAAGAGCATTCTGGCGCAGGATGACCTGAGTGGGCCTGGAAGTCTGGAGTGCATCTGCTTCAATGCGAGGAGCGTAACGAGTAAGATAGACGAACTTAGGGCCTTAATGCTTACGCGGAATTTGGATGTGGTGATGGAGACATGGTTAAAAGAAGGACAGGACTGGCAGCTGAATATTCCAGGGTATAAGTGTTTTAGGCGAGACAGAGGAGGGGCTAAAAAAGGTGGGGGAGTAGTGGTATTAGTTAGGGAGCATATTACAGCAGTGCAGAGGGTGGACAATTTAGAGGGGTCATGTAATGAGTCGCTGTGGGTGGAGCTCAGAAACAGGAAAGGTGCAATCACTATGGGGGTATACTACAGGCCACCCAACAGCCCACGGGAAGTGGAGGAACGGATATGTCAGGAAATTCTGGATATGTGCAGACAAAATAGTGGGAGACTTCAATTTCCCTGGTATAGACTGGAAAGTGCTTAGGGCTGGGGGTCTGGTTGGGGAGGAATTTGTAAAATGCGCACTGGAAGGTTCTTTGGAACAGTATGTAGATAGCCCAACTAGAGAGGGGGCTATACTGGATCTGGTTCTGGAAAATGAGCCCGGTCAGGTCGTCAAAGCTTTGGTAGGGGAACATGTGGCAAATAGTGACCACAACTCTGTTAACTTTAGGATAGTAATGGACAAGGACGAGTGTTGTCCGAAGGGTAGGGTGCTAAATTGGGGGAAAGCTAACTATTGCCAGATTAGGCAGGAATTGGTGGCCGTTGATTGGGAGAGGCTGTTCAGGGGTAAGTCCATGTCTGGCATTTGGGAGTCTATTAAGGAACAGTTGATAAGGCTGCAGGATAGGCATGTGCCTGTAAAAAGGAAGGATAGGAAAGGTAGGATTCGAGAGCCATGGATAACCAGGGAAATTGAGGATCTGATCAAAAAGAAAAGAGAGGCGTATGTTAGGGTCCAGGCAACTGAAAACAGATGCAGCTCTGGAGGTATACAGAGAGAGTAGGAAAGAACTCAAATGGGAGTTAGAAGGGCAAAAAGAGGTCACAAAATGTTCTTGGCAGACAGGATTAAGGAGAATCCTAAGGCATTTTATTCATATGTTAGAAACAAAAGAGTTGTCAGGGAAAAAGTCGGACCTCTCAGGGACAAAGGAGGGGAATTATGCTTAGAACCCAAGGGAATAGGGGAGATCCTAAATGAATACTTTGCATCGGTATTCACAAAGGAGAGGGACTTGTTGACTGGGAGTGTCTCAGAGGGAGGTGTTGACCCGTTAGAGAGAATTTCCATTACAAGGGAGGAAGTGTTAGGTTTTTTAGGTAACATTAAAACTTACAAATCCCCAGGGCCTGATGGCATCTATCCTAGACTGCTCAGGGAGACAAGAGATGTAATTGCTGGGCCTCTGACGGAAATCTTTGTCTCTTCATTGGACACAGGTGAGGTCCCTGAGGATTGGAGGATAGCGAATGTGGTACCGTTATTTAAGAAGGGTAGCAGGGATAATCCGGGCAATTATAGGTTAGTGAGCTTGACGTCCGTGGTAGGGAAGTTGTTGGAGAGGATTCTTAGAGACAGGATGTATGCGTATTTAGAATGGAACAATCTCATTAGTGACAGACAGCATGGTTTTGTAAGAGGGAGGTCGTGCCTTACAAATTTGGTGGAGTTTTTTGAGGAAGTGACAAAAACGGTTGACGAAGGAAGGACCGTGGATGTCGTCTATATGGATTTCAGTAAGGCATTTGACAAAGTCCCTCATGGCAGGTTGGTTAAGAAGGTTAAGGCTCATGGGATACAAGGAGAAGTGGCTAGATGGGTAGAAAACTGGCTTGGCCTCAGGAAACAGAGGGTAGCAGTCGAAGGGTCTTTTTCTGGTTGGAGGTCTGTGACCAGTGGTGTTCCGCAAGGCTCTGTACTGGGACCTCTGCTATTTGTGATATATATAAATGATTTGGAAGAAGGTGTAACTGGTGTTATCAGCAAATTTGCAGATGACACGAAGATGGCTGGACTTGCGGATAGATATGAACATTGTCGGACAATACAGCAGGATATAGATAGGCTGGAAAATTGGGCGGAGAAATGGCAGATGGAATTTAATCCAGATAAATGTGAAGTGATGCATTTTGGAAGAACTAATGTAGGGGGGAGTTATACAATAAATGGCAGAGCCATCAGGAGTATAGAAACAAGAGGGACCTAGGTGTGCAAGTCCACAAATCCTTGAAGGTGGCAGCACAAGTGGAGAAGGTGGTGAAGAAGGCATATGGTATGCTTGCCTTTATAGGATGGGGTATAGAGTATAAAAGCTGGAGTCTGATGTTGCAGCTGTATAGAACACTGGTTAGGCCACATTTGGAGTACTGCGTCCAGTTCTGATCGCTGCACTACCAGAAGGACGTGGAGGCTTTAGAGAGAGTGCAGAGAAGGTTTACCAGGATGTTGCCTCGTATGGAGGGTCTTAGCTATGAGGAGAGATTGGGTAAACTGGGCTTGGAAAGACAGAGAATGAGGGGAGACCTAATAGAGGTGTACAAAATTATGAAGGGTATAGATAGGGTGAACAGTGGGAAGCTTTTTCCCAGGTCAGAGGTGACGATCACGAGGGGTCACGGGCTCAAGGTGTGAGGGGCGAGGTATAACTCAGATATCAGAGGGATGTTTTTTACACAGAGAGTGGTGGGGGCCTGGAATGAGCTGCCAAGTAGGGTGGTGGAGGCAGACATGCTGGCATCATTTAAGACTTACCTGGATAGTCACATGAGCAGTCTGGGAATGGAGGGATACAAACGAATGGTCTAGTTGGACCAATGAGCGGCACAGGCTTGGAGGGCCGAAGGGCCTGTTTCTTGTGCTGTACTGTTCTTTGTTCTTTGTTCAAAGCCTTTAATACCATTCTCCCCAGTTCAGTTTTCAATTATGCTAGCCAACTCACCCAGGGCACGTGACATCAATTTCATACTGCATATCAACATGTGGAGATGCCAACGTTGGACTGGGTTGGGTACAGTAAGAAGTCTCACCACACCAGGTTAAAGTCCAACAGGTGTATTTGGAATCACAAACTTTCGGAGCGCTGCTCCTTCACCAGGTGAGTCACCACTAACCTGATGAAGGAGCAGCACTCTAAAAACGCATGATTCCAAACAAACCTGTTGGACTTTAACCTGGTATTGTGAGACTTCTTACTATGCTGCATATCTGCCTAGATGATCCCCTCTAGTCCATCTTAACTTCCAGCCATTTTGATCCTGCTCTATTGATCTCACGTTACAATTCATCCTTGTATTGCCCTCCATCCCACGCCTTGCAAGAACCAGATTTAAAAATGTACTGGGACATTTAGGCCTCTTGATCACAAACATTCAAATCAGTTCCTTCCATCAAACCAGCTGGCGCCAACACAGAGCACCACAGAAAAGTAACCATCTTTGCAAATACGGACATATGAAGAAGCTAATAAAAAGAGAAAATAAATCACACAATAGTCAAATTCCTATTAATATGCCACAAACAAGATTGTTAGATACAAGATATATCATAAAGATGTATCACTTCAACACCAGTCATACTTATTCAACTGTAATACACATCCCCACACAGGGTGAAATTTAATGCCCTTCCCTGAAATGAGTTTGGAGGCAGGGACGGCATTTAATCAGGTGGGAGGGCACCAGGTGGGCACTCCACCACTTTCCTGCCTTTGTCTTGATTAAGTCTGGGCTTCTGGATGGCCTTCCTGCCCCAACACCAATTGAGGCCCTTAAGTCTGCAATTAATTTAACAAAGATCCTTAGACAGCACCTTCAAAACCCATGACCACTTCCATCTAGAAGGACAAGGGCAGCAGATACATGGGAACACCACCACCTGCAAGTTTCCCTCCAAGGTACTTGCCATCCTTACGTGGAAATGTGTTGCCGTTCCTTCGCAGTCACTGGATCAAAATCCTGGAATTTACTCCCTAACGACATTGTGGGTCAAATTATAGCACATGGACTGCGCGTTTCAAGAAGGCAGCTCACCTTCTCAAGGACAACTAGGGATGGACAACAAATGTTGGCCAGCCAGCGATGCCCATGTCCCATGAATGACTAAGAAACAATGCCCATATCGGGGCCTCATCCAGCTGCCACTGGTATTTGACCACTGGTGGATGGTATAGTTGTCCGGCAGGAAATGTGAAAAGCTAACCCTGCCGAGTTTGCTTGCAACACCTAGGGATTGTCCCTCATTGTGAAGCATTCAGTGCCCAATTGAGGGTTCAAACATAAGGAAGGAGGGGTCCACTGAGAACCACCTTCCTGCCCTTTTATCCAAAGGCCCCACCCAGCCAGCGATACCTTCCCCATGATGTCCATCCCAAAGCAAATTTGTCCGTATAGCGCAAGAAATAATTCTTTTCACTGTATGCTAATACACATGACAATAAATCAAATCAAATAAATCAATGAAAAAGACTAACAGTCTGCAAATGATAAAATTTAACCCATACTTTTTCCAATCCTAATCAATAAAGATACACAAACAATAAAAAATGCACAAACACATCAAACAACAATGATAAAAGTCAGTGCTAAACATAAATGTATCTGCATAAGCAAAAGTACAAATGTATATTGTACTCCATGATAGCAGTTAGAAAATAACATAACTATAAACATTAAAACTGCATACAGCTCGCTATACAAGGAATGTCACATGGGATTTGCTAATACATACATATAATATATACTGATAATTACTAGGCACTCCAGATGTCTTTTTCTTTTGCCAAGGTTTGGCTGCAAGTGGTTAAAACATTTAATCACATGCATGGAAATAATAACATTGACCCTAATGATTACACACCTTAAATATTGTCGGTAAAATTTCAGAAATCACTGTATTAAGCACAAAATCCATCCCAATATCTGTAACTATTTTGTGTTTCATATTTAATGCATAACGTTTAAAGGCTGAAGCTTTCGATAAGTTAGACAGATTATAGATTTAATATGACAGAGAAATTAAAACTTCAGAGCTGAAAAAGCTGTCCTGGTATTATCAAAATTGTATGTACATTTCTAATATTTCAGTTCATTATTTCAAAACAAAAATCAAACTTGATATTACTGGTATATATCTTGTGTAAGACTGGTGCACTGCTCCCACATAAAACATATACGATAGCTATTAGTCGCAGCATGTTTTTATCGGAACATTTTATATTCCGGTGTCAACAATACAAAGTAAGTTAATTAAAACACATTCACTGGGGGCCTAAACAATTTGCTTAGTATAATGAGGTATACACCATAATGAATGTCCCATAACAAGGCATAAAATGTTACATGAAAGAGTCAGGAACCAATGTTCAGCAACTTAATGATGAAGAAAGTGTTACGATATTTATTTAATGAGGGTTGGGGATGTGTTGGACTATGTTAAGTGCTGCTAATTATAGAAAATCTAGTGTAAATAATGTCATCAGTGTGTGTTATAAGTAACATGCATACACATACTGCCTCTATCAGGAAAATACCTGGAATAAATGAATAGGAGGACAGTGTTCTGGAAGGTAAGGTGACAAATCTTTTAAAGCACTTATTAATCACACACAAAGTTCTTCCTTGACTCACAGCTCATTCCTATCAGCCTGGACAATAATAGTTTTTTATCATAACTAGTACACAAAGAATAGCCCAAATGAATCTTTACTTTCTGAAATTTCTATGATTCTATCTGATGATATTTCTGCATATAAAATAAAACGTGGATGAATTCTCATTACATTCAATCAAGCTGATTACTTTTCATTCGAATCTAGATTGCAACTGACAGTGTCTGTGAGACTCGGTTTTGGGGGGCTGTTTTGTGTATCTGAACTCAGTACTGCGAAGACACAGAGATTCTTTGTGCATCAGAATTGCGAAATTGACACAATCGTGTGTAAAAATTTTGAAAATAAACCTGTTTGAATACATTTCCATCAGCTTAAGCTACTATCTAGTGGCTGGCTCAACATGTCATTATTCAAGTGGGAGCCTTGAAAGCGAGTGCTGGCAGGCTATTTGAGCAATTGGGACATCACAGCAGATTTTGCTTTCACCTAACATCCGCACATACGCGCTGCCAGCACAGGTCACTTCTGAAGAGTGAAAAGTCTGGCCAGTTTCCACCTCCATACCCCAGCACTGCTGAAGAGGAAATAGCAGTGTTTCTGCTGCTTCCCTGCCTCAGGCCAGAAGACGAGCATAGGCTCCAAACCAAGGACCTTAGTGATCTGCAGAACTCTTAGCAGTCCCTGGATAAAACTGCAGGGCCAGTGGCAGGGACTATATTATAAGCTGCAATGTGAGTAGAATTTCATATGATTCTACTTCTACCTTATAAAACAGGATGTATGAAGACTCCACATTGATGCTTGCTGATGATATTTCGCCACATGTAATTAATGAAGCAACTTATCCAATCGCAACAAAGGTTCACACTGTACACGGCATCAGTCATCTGGTTGGTTTTAGAACATAGAACATTACAGCGCAGTACTGGCCCTACGGCCCTCGATGTTGCGCTGACCTGTGAAACCAATCTAAAGCCCATCTAACCTACACTCTTCCAATATCATCCATATGTTTATCCAATGACTATTTAAATGCCCTTATAATGTTGGCGAGTCCACTACTGTTGCAGGCATTACTACTCTCTGAGTAAAGAACCTACCTCTGACATCTGTCCTATATCTATCACCCCTCAATTTAAAGCTATGTCCCCTCGTGCTAGCCATCACCATCTGAGGAAAAAGGCTCTCACTGTCCACCCTATCTAATCCTCTGATCATCTTATATGCCTCTATTAAGTCACCTCTTAACCTTCTTCTCTCTAACGAAAACAACCTCAAGTCCCTCAGCCTTTCCTCATAAGACCTTCCCACCATACCAGGCAACATCCTGGTAAATCTCCTCTGCACCCTTTCCAATGCTTCCACATCCTTCCTATAATGCGGCGACCAGAACTGTACGCAATACTCCAAGTGCGGCTGCACCAGAGTTTTGTACAGCAGCAACATGACCTCATGGCTCCGAAACTCAATACCTCCACCAATAAAGGCTAACACACCGTACACCTTCTTAACAACCCTATCAACCCGGGTGCCAACTTTCAGGGATCTATGCATATGGACACCAAGATCTCTCTGCTCATCCACACTACCAAGTATCTTACCATTAGCCCAGTACTCTGTATTTCTGTTACTCCTTCCAAAGTGAATCACCTCACACTTTTCCACATTAAACTCCATTTGCCACCTCTCAGCCCAGCTCTGCAGCTTATCTATCTCCCTCTGTAACCTGCAACATCCTTCCACAGTGTCCACAACTCAACCGACTTTAGTGTCATCCGCAAATTTATGAACCCATCCTTCTACGCCCTCATCCAGGTCATTTATAAAAATGACAAACCGCAGTGGCCCCAAAACAGATCCTTGCGGTACGCCACTAGTAACTGAACTCCAACAGCTAGCCAATTTCTGATCCAAACCACTAAATCACCCTCAATCCCATGCCTCCATATCTTCTGCAACAGCTTACCGTGGGGAACCTTATCAAATGCTTTACTGAAATCCATATACACCACATCAACTGCTTTACCCTTATCCACCTCTTTGGTCACCTTCTCAAAGAACTCAATAAGGTTTGTGAGGCACGACCTACCCTTCACAAAACCGTGTTGACTATCCCTAATCAAATTATTCCTTTCCAGATGCTAATAAATCCTATCTCTTATAATCCTTTCCAAAACTTTGCCCACAACAGAAGTAAGGCTCACTGGTCTATAATTACCAGGGTTGTCTCTACTCCCCTTCTTGAACAAGGGGACAACATTTGCTATCCTCCAGTCTTCTGGCACTATTCCTGTAGACAATGACGACATAAAGATCAAAGCCAAAGGCTCTGCAATCCCCTCCCTAGCCTCCCAGAGAATCCTATGATAAATCCCTTCCGGCCCAGGGGACTTATCTACTTTCACACTTTCCAGAATTGCTAACATCTCCTCCTTATTAACCTCAATCCCATTTAGTCTAATAGCCTGTATCTCAGTATTCTCCTCGACAACATTGTCTTTTTCCTGAGTGAATACTGATGAAAAATATTCACATAGCGCCTCTCCTATCTCTTCGGACTCCACGCACAACTTCCCACTACTGTCCTTGACTGGCCCTAATCTTACCCGAGTCATTCTTTTATTCCTGACATACCTATGGAAAGCTTTAGGGTTTTCCTTGATCCTACCTGCCAAAGACTTCTCATGTCCCCTCCTGGCTCCTCTTAGCTCTCTCTTTAGGTCCTTCCTGGCTAACTTGTAACTCTCAAGCACCCTAACTGAGCCTTCACGTCTCATCTTCACATAAGTCTCCTTCTTCCTCTTCACAAGAGATTCAACTTCTTTAGTAAACCACGGTTCCCTCGCTCGACCACTTCCTCCCTGCCTGACAGGTACATACTCCACATTTCAATTGTGCCCATCCCCTGCAGTTTCCTTCCACATCCTGTGCATCCTAAATCTCGCCTAATTGCATAATAATTTCCTTTCCCCCAGCTATAACTCTTGTCCTGCGGTATATACCTATCCCTTTCCCTCGCTAAAGTAAACATAACCGAATTGTGGTCACTATCACCAAAGTGTTCACCTACCTCCAAATCTAACACCTGGCCTGATTCATTACCCAGTACCAAATCCAATGTGGCCTCACCTCTTGTTGGCCTATCTACATACTGTGTCAGGAAACCCTCCTGCACACATTGGACAAAAACTGACCCATCTAAAGTACTCGAACTATAGCTTTTCCAGTCAATATTTGTAAAGTTAAAGTCCCCCATAACAACTACCCTGTTACTTTCGCTGTTATCCAGAATCATCTTTGCAATCCTTTCCTCTAGATCTCTGGAACTTTTCGGAGGCCTATAGAAAACTCCCAACAGGGTGACCTCTCCTTTCTTGTTTCTAACCTCAGCCCATCCTACCTCAGTAGACGAGTCCTCATCAAATGTCCTTACTGCCACCATAATACTGTCCTTGACTAATACTGCCACACCTCCCCCTCTTTTACCACCTTCCCTGATCTTACTGAAACATCTAAACCCCGGAACCTACAACAACCATTCCTGTCCCTGCTCCATCCATGTCTCCGAAATGGCCACAACATCGAAGTCCCAGGTACCAACCCATGCTGCAAGTTCACCCACCTTATTCTGGATGCTCCTGGCGTTGAAGTAGGCACACTTCAAACCACTTTCCTGCCTGCCAGTACACTCCTGCGACCTTGAAACCTTACTCATGATCTCACTACTCTCAACCTCCTGTACACTGGAGCTACAATTCAGGTTCCCATCCCGCTGCTGAATTAGTTTAAACTCTCCCGAAGAGCATCAGCAAATTTCCCCCCCAGGATATTGGTACGCCTCTGGTTCAGGTGTAGACCATCCCGTTTGTAGAGGTCCCACCTACCCCAGAATGACCCCCAATTATCCAGGTATCTGAATCCCTCCCTCCTGCACCATCCCTGTAGCCACGTGGGAAGAGGATGCCTTCAATTTGTTCGAAAAATAATGGGATCTATTTCACCCCCTCAGTTAGAAAGGTTGATGGTACTATATTGTAATGTAGTTTTGCTTCACTTCCAAGCTCCATCCACCCAACCCTGAACCCCAACTCAGGATTTTAAATCTCAGTCACACTGTAAACAAAGAAAATAATTGGATATCCAACAGACCATTCTCGCATGGCTCTTGCCAACTAGTTAAAAGCATCCCCGCTGTTGGTTTTAGAACATGATTCAACAAGCCACATAGAACATGGATAACAGTGGACAAACAAGAGGAGAAGAGAAGGTTGGAAAATAGGGTGGGCGGCCTGCCTTGACGGTATACGCCATTTTCCCAAAAGAAAAGGACATTACAACCACAAGGTCATTATCTTCTGACTGAACCTTTTGGAGTAGCAGTGAATAACCCATTTCTCAGAAAACCAGAGGGTTTCTCTGCAGGTCACATGTCCAAAGATGGGGTAGATATGTTTGGGAGCAAATAGAACAGCTCAAAGATCATTTGATTCTAAGGAATGGCTCCCTGCATCATCACATTGTCTAGCCATTTCATAACATTGCCTGGATATCATTCCTTCAAATCATGTTTGGCTGCAACGCACTGTTCAGTACACCGTTCTGCCATCACTCCGATGTGGATAGATTTTCTGATGGGTGGGGATGATTCAGGCATAGGGACCTGATAATTATATATTAATATATTCAAAAGGTTATGTTCCTGGCATTCCCCATCGGGAAACACACCCCGTCACTGCCAGGGGGAGAGGACACTTGCATTACTTGCAGGTTAGGTTATGTGAATTAGCCATGCTAAATTGTCCTTTAGTGTCCAACGACGTGTCGGTTATGTGGATTAGACATGGTAAATGCATGGGATTACGGGGATCGGATGAGGAGCCGCGGGGTGTGGGCCTCGGTAAGATGCTCTTCAGAGAGTCGGTGCAGACTCAATGGGACGAATGGCCTCCTTCGGCACTGTATGGATTGTTTAATTCAATTGCATATTTATGCTGATGTAAAACACAACTTTGCAGTTTTTGTGATATTTTACACACCCATCCCTGAACCCGCACAACGCGATAAGGAGCGGAAAAGCACAGCTGGAGACTTGCATTTATATGATGCTTTTCTGAGCCTCAGGACATCCAAGAGTGGCTTGTAACCAATGAAGTACTTTTGAAATATATTCACTGTTGTACTGTTTAACAGTCAACAGAGACTTGCACTTGCATTGAACATTTTGTGTAACAAAGCATCTAATGGCATTTTAGTGGGGGAAGAATCAGAGAAATAGATTTTGAGAGGCTTTTAGAGGAGTTGGGAAAAGAGAAATTGGAGACACTGAAAACATAGAGATGTCTCACAGGTGTTAGTGCCAGAGAATTCAAACTAAATTAGTGCTAATATGTAAGACATCTTGGAGAGAAAGAGAGAGCGAGACTCCCAGATATGATCATTGATTTGAGACAGAGAATGCCTAAATCCATCTCACTCGGGATTCATGAGCAATTCTGACCTACAAGGTATGGAGTCATGTTCTTTAATCAAATCCGAGGGTTTATTAAATATCAAATTGAAGTACCAAAGTTAATACTTGGGAATTGATATTGAGCCTCGCCTGTGACAATTCCTGCTTCTGAAATCTCTGGCACACAGACTTTCTGAAGTCTGTCAATCTTCTTCTCGATGTGTGTCAATGATATCCTGTAACCCACTTTGTTTTACCCTCTTGAGAGATCCTTGCCACGCCATATTAGGCCATTGTTTGTCCAGGCCAATATGAATGAATCAAATTGATGCTATTGATAATCCATGAACCCCCCCCCCCAACACTTTGGCACTTATTGGTTCTTCCTGCTCTACAAAAGTCTCTAAGATTCACTAATTCTGTTAATAACTTAACTTTTGCAATTCTACCATTTCACATTCATCTTATCCAGCCTTTCTTCAAGCAAGTCTCCATCTTATATCTGCCATTGCTCTTATACAAAGGGTTTAAACAAAGGCCTTGAAAAAAATTAAGAACAAAGCAAGCATTTAAAAAAACAGACTTCAACATATTAGTGCACATGATGTTTAATTATTTGTATTAGTTTAACTCTTCTATCTTTCACAAGTGTAAAATATGTTATAGTCTGTATCCCTGCAATGGCCAGTATGAGTTGATATATGGCAAAATTCTTCCATAATGCACCCCCCCCCACCACTCCCTCCCCCACCCACCACTGCCCAGATCAAAGGAGGTGTGGCAGGAGGGAAAGCTCAATCGGAGGCTCAAATATTGGTGTCCTGTCGATGTGACATTACAGCAGGATCTTCTGATGCTGCCCGCCATGGTGGATCAGGAATCTCACTGAAGGCCAGCATGAAACTGATTTGCATCCTACTACTGGAATGCAGATGGTGGAATCTTCCACCTCATGCCTGATTCTCCATGACGCTAATGGAAAAACAAGCAGGTCTAGAAGACGTCTTGAGCACAGTGGCGTGCAAAAGTCAGGACATATCTGAAGAAGGCCTAGGCCTGCCTCCAGATTTCGGAATGGAGGTTGCCCAGTGATTCCCGACCCTGGAACAGTTGTGGATGGTGGAGACATCTATCCGGTGGATCTTCCACCTTCAGTGTCCTCAGGCAATCCAAATTCTTTCTTCAACAATGGGTCAGTGATGTCAGGTGCCATTTCATCATGGCACCTGGGTATGACGGTGGGCCGCCTGCCCCGTCACGGAAGACCGCGCTAAACCCCCAGATGCATAATTAATTATGCCAGGGTCGGAAGATGTGGCATGGTTACCGTTGGCCTCTGCAGTGGGAAACATCCCTGTCCCCGCCCCTGCCACCGGCCTTAGTCCCAGATGGGAGAATTCCACCCATATCTCCCAACGTTGACACATTGACGGTTACCAGCGAAGCTAATCATTATGCTTTTCAGTCCAGCCTTGACATTATAGTTTCTTAAGAAAAATATTACGTAAAGATTATTATAGGCAAATCATAAACAGCTATCAGACCCAAGGAATGTGTTTATTTTTAATTAATTTTCAGGAAAGTTCATATGCAATACTAACTTGCCACTAAACACCAAAAAAACAAAAAGTTTAATTAATTGCAATATAACTAACTACTATAAGTGAAAAATATAGTAAAGAATTAAGAATGCTTTGCAGTACCAGGGACTTGGTCATTCTGAAGCAAAGCTACAAAAAAACTAATGCACTAAATGCAGAACTGACAATCATAGAATCCTACAGTGCAGAAAGAGGCCATTTGGCCTATCGAGTCTGCACCAACCACAATCCCACCCAGGCCCTATCCCTACATATTTACCCACTAACCCAAGCATCCCGGGACACTAAGGGGCAATTTAGAATGGCCAATCAACCCAGCCCGCACATCTTTGGACTGTGGGAGGAAACCGGAGCACCCGGAGGAAACCCACGCTGACACAGGGAGAATGTGCAAACTCCAGACAGCGACCCGAGCCGGGATTCGCACCCAGGTCCCTGGAGCTATGAAGCAGCAGTGCTAACCACTGTGCTACCGTGCCACCCAGTAAAGGACAAACTGATACCTGTAATTTACTCAAGCAAAGGGTTTGACTTTGACTCCACAGTTCAGAAGTCAGACCTGTTTGGCTTACCATAGAATTATTGGCTGATTAAGGGCCAGAAAGAGGCCATTCAACCCATTGCTTCCTTGCTAGCTCTCTGCAAGAGGACGTCCCAATCCTATGCTCGTTTCTTGCAACCGCAATTCTTTTCTCTACCAGTGTTTATCCAATTCTGTTGTGAAAGCTCTGATTGTACCTGTTACATCACATTCTCAGGTACTGCGTTCTAAATCCCAACTCCTTGCTTTCCCACCACCAAGGCTGGACAGACTGACCTGTATTTGTTGGGTTTATCCTTACACTCTTCTCTGAACAAGGGTGTTTTTAATTCTACAGTCCTTTAGCTCCAGCTCTGTATCTAAGGTTTGGCAGATTATGGCCTGTTCCTACAAAATTTGCACCCTTACTTCCCTCAGCATCTTTTGGATGCATCCCACCCAGTCCTGATCAACTTTAAATATATTAAGCGTTTATAATCCATCATCTTATCAATTTTTAGCCCATCCAGCATCTCAACTACTTTTTTCACTATGACTTTGGTAGCATCTTCTCACTCGGTAAGGACAGATGTAAAGTTCTCAGTTATTTTCCAAGCCATGGTCCTCTCACTCCATGCATAAATCCCTTTTATGCTCATAATCTGTCCCATTCCTCTTTTTAATACCATTTTACTACTTGTATGCTTATAGATGACTTTTGTATTCACTTCTATGTTACCTACCCACACTCTCTCTTTGCCTCTCTGATTTCCTTTTTCTCTTTCCCTCTGAATTTGCTGTTTTTAGCCCAATTCTAGATTGCAATGCCAGCCTGACATCTGCCATACACACCTTTTTCTGCTTCATTTTACTTTCCATCTATTTTGTCATCCAGCCAGTTCTGGCTTTGGTTGTCCTACCTATTCCCCTCTTGGGAATATACCTTTTATCTCGCTGGTACCAACCACCTCTTCGATAAGGCATATTGTTCCACATTGTTCTGTGGAAGACTTGCCTATCATTTTGATTTCAATTTACCTTGATTCCAATGTATCTGTTCTCAACCCAATGAAATTGGCCTGCTTCCAATTTAGCATTTTTACTTTAGATTGCTCCTTGCCCTTTCCCATAGTTAACCTAAATCTTATGATACTATGATTACTATTCACTAAATGTCCCCCAATTGCTGTTTGATCCACCTCATTCCTGGGAACCAGATCCAGTATGCCTCCTTCCTTATTAATTGGGCCAGGAACAGAATTGGCAAGAAAATTCACCTGAAAACATTTAAGAGATGTTTTCCCTTTACACTATTACTATTCCAGTCTGTATTAAGATAGTTGAAAACCCATTCTCACTACTTATACCTTTCTGTAATTTCCCTTCAGATTTACTCCTCAATGTCTTTCCCATTAGTTGATGGCCTGTCGAATATCCTGAGTATTAGTACATCATTTTTTTCTTAACTCGAATGAAATAAATTCAATCATTGAGCCCTCCATATCTTTCCTGAATATCTTCTATCCAGGAATATTTAATACCCTTTTTTGAGCCAGGATCTTTTTATCACTGTGATGCCATATTCCCATGTGGCTATTTACACGTGCAGCTCACCAACCTATTTGCAACACTTCATGTGTTTACAAGCATGCATTGTGAATCTAATCTAAACTTTATCCTCACCTAATACCTTCTTACTTTTTATTTGAATGCTGTTTGTTCTTCACAATCCTTTGTGCACCTTACTTCCTGACGATAAATGCTATTACCCATTCTCCCCCACTCCCCAATTTAGTTGAAACCCTCCTTGACACCACTCACCACTCACAATGCCCTGTGAGAACTACTTCTTAGCTCTGTTAAGTTGAAGTTACTGGGCAAACTTCAGAGCAAGCTTGCAGCACCAGAAGCATCCAACTAAACTGTCTAAATTGTTGATATAGAGATTTTAATTATCTGGGAGGAAAATTTCCAAAGGCCAAGTAACAATCATCCTCGCTGCAACCAGGGACATGACCACTAGCACTTTATCTCTTGCAGTGCAGAATATAACCACTTTGCCAGGATGAGCAACATCACCTTGTTTATGTTGTGTAACAACTGGAATTAAGCTGCTTTTCATGGCAGACTATCATGTAAACATTACATCAGTGTGAGAGAAGCTGGCAACTTCATAAGCAAGAGTTGGATTTCACGCATGACTACACAAGAGGTGAGAAAGACAAAAGGACCTACAGCCCACATCACTAACTCCTGTCAATCAGTCACATGCCTGGGATCTGGCCAGATTACTTTATCTCCATTTTTCCTTGGCAACGGGCAAATATTTACCTACTTGCTTGAGATTTAGGGCTGTTTCTTATTTGTATTCTTCAACCGAGGCTACATTTGCCACACTAGGTTGCTGTTCATTCCAAAGGGTTACAATTCCCATGGTGAATTTGTATTGCAGATCCAATTGCCTAAGGCCTGTGATGAATTGTAATCCATCTCATTTAAACTGCAGGGAAGGTTCCACGATAATGGAAAACAGAGAAGAAAAAAAAGCTGTACCTAGGTTAACTATGAGTTTCTGAGAATCATGCCTAAAATTTGGAAAGGTAAATGACCAGCGAGCAAAACAAAACATCGTCCAACATAGCAGGATTGCTTAGTCAGACAAGTCACGAGGAACAGTAGCTGCCTGCCCTGTCAGTGGCAACATTTATATTGCTATTAGTGCCTCCAGAGGTTTTGATGAGAATTGTTGCTTTGAGTTCATGTAGAGATTCCACATATGCTGGCACCTCCCTTACAGGACAATATTAACAAGAGAATTATGGCTGTCTTGGTTATGCTGTTCTAAAATAAGTGCAACAGAAGTTATTGGTTACTCCCTATGTTAGATTTAGATTCTGAACTTCTATGTTCAGAACTATATTGTATAGTTTATATTTTAGCCTAGCTATCCTGTGGAATTTTAATAAAATACCCTGCACTTTTATTTTCCAGCCTTGTCAATTTATATCTGTGAAAGCAAGCTATGAATGAGAAACTAAATGTGGCACAATATGACACTGCATTTGTGCTATAGACTCTTGTTTTCATTCCTACATACTCAGTTCCCAATCTTGCTCATGGAATCAGCGGATGGGTGTTTATCAGAAGCTAACCCATTCTGGGAACTGAAGGAAACTGTCACATCAATGAAGTGCAGAAAAGATTTACTCGGATGCTACCAAGACTTGATGGTTTGAGTTATAAGGAGAGGCTGGATAGACTGGGACTTTTTTCCCTGGAGCATAGGAGGCTTAGGGGGTGATCTTATAGAGGTCAAGAAGATTATGAGGAGCATAGATAAGGTAGACAGTCAACATCTTTTCCCAAATGTAGAAGCGTCTAAAACTAGAGGGCATAGGTTTAAGGTGAGATACAAAAGGATCCAGAGGGGCAATTCTTTCACTCAGAGGGTGGTGAGTGTCTGGAACGAGCTGCCAGAGGCAGTATTAGAGGCGAGTACAATTTTGTCTTTTAAACAGTTACATGGATAAGATGGGTATCGAGGGATATGGGCCGATTAGGAATAGCTTAGTGGTAAAAACTGGGTGGCATGGACAAGTTGGGTCGAAGGGCCTGTTCTATGCTTAAACTTCTATGACTCCATGACTCAATGGCTTTGTTCTCCCCTCTTGCATCTCCTGTTGGCTGGTCTAAGAGTTGTATTGATAAAATCCTGTAAACAGGTTGCTTACCCACTTTAGGTCTGGGTGGCTGTTGGAACATTGCGTGGAGGATTGAGAAATCAAAAAAATGAGGCATAAAAGTGTCGTTGCTTGATTAGCGTGTGTTTGAGCTTCTGAAAAAATTGATTTAATTGGTACTTATGTTCAGACCATTATCATAGCAATTTTAACCACCAACATCTAAAATATTTTAAAATAATCACACAAGGAAATTTTTGAGAATCTTGCTGAGACCATACACATGACACCAGTACAAATGTTTTTTTCCTTGTCAAAATACATAACTTAGTATTACTGATGCATATTTAAAACAGGAGATAATGCTTCTCTCATTCTTCTACCCTCTGAAAAGTGCCACAATATCTTTTTTTTGGCACAATAAAAATCTCAGGATAATCCGTGCCATAGGATGGAGGACATTTCCTTTGGCTTGAAAGGAAATTAAATCAGGATAGATCTATTATGTGTGACTGTTTCAATTCTGCACCATTCTGCACTTTTACCCAAAGTCAGATTTACCCTTCTTGCCAAAGTTATCAACTTCTATCCTTCTACATAACGTTGGAGAACTTAAAGTTTCTGTAGAAACATTGGTCTGAACAAACCTACAAACTGAACATAGTTAAAGAAAGAGGTGGGAAGAGAGTATTATTCTGAAGCATTACATTATCAAATTTATTAATCTTTACACTATCAATTGCTTGAATCATTTTACTGTGGTCAATGCCACATTACTAATGGTTCCTCCTTCAAACTAATAACTGGTTATAAAAATTCTTAATGTACCTTGTACTTCACAATTGCAAGCTCCTCACTGTAACATGCTTCTTGTCTTCCTGCCCCAAACAATAATCTTATGGAGAAGATAGGGCCAGGAAATTAAAAGGAAACATTTTGAGAAGAAGACCTCGGCTTGGATACTAATCAAAATGAATAATTGAATCATGGCCTCAAAATAGGCACAGATCTATGTTTTGCAAATTTATCACAATCGTTTTTGAATTGGACACATATTCAATATGGAAACAGAGAAAAAAATGAAATCAACTTTTGTGTTACACAACCTTGTTCTTAGCCAAGTACTTTCTCCTACTTCCTTTTGTTAAATAAATCCTTCACAATATACAGTATACAGCGAAATATATAAAGATCACTAAAATTTTACAAAAAAGTACTGTAACATACTCTATAATAATATAGATTGAAAGATGTACAGTGCAGAATGTTTCATATTCTCAAATGTCATAATTCCAGAGTTTACGAAAAATGTTAGCAAGAAACATGCTTTTTTTAAAACTAAAACTTCAACGATCCATAATTATTGTAGAGTTTGCATCTTTCCTGCTTAGAAATGTACATTTAAAAGATAGCAACTCATGAACTTGTGCAAACTAATGTGATATAAAAAAAGGCCATTGTAATAGTCAGTTGAATAAATATTCTGCCATCTTTGGACTTAAAGTAGAAAGAGGGCACAATATAGTAAACGTATGAATCAAGTAAATGATACATTTCCAACAGATCAACTTTTATTCGCTCTGGCAACCAGTGAAAGATATAGAGATCACTAGAATTTAACACAAGCCATTCCAACGAAAGGCGTGGCGGAAATAACAGAAAATAACAGAGTTGCTCCTCTCTTGCTCTTTGTTACCAACAGCAGTTAATAAACGCACACAGGAAATTCCTAAGTCGGTGTAAGTACGGAGCTGAAGCAATATCCAATATACTTCATAATACAAACAGTCCCTGATTGAAACTGTAATTTTTTTAGGACAACTTAATACTGAATATTAAAGGTGAAATATTTATTTTTTTAATTACTTAATGCTTAATTTTCACACACGAAGTGAGCACATTTGTTTATTTTTGTGGACATGACAAACCGAATGAGCATACTTCTTGATGGCTTCTTCCGAGTATGTAACACAAACCATATACTTGTGAAGATTAGCGGAAGTGGCAGGAAGTATGTGAATTCCGAGATTTTTTTTATTTTTATGCAACAAGATTTGATATATTTCGACACGTTGCATCAAAAAAGTCCGGGCACAATGCAAAGTCATGGTGCTGAAGTTTTTAAACCAGTTTCTGATGTTTGGCAATTCTTTTGTGAATATATTATACTTAAAAAAAACTTGCAGGGCACATTTTTGCAGAGCACAAAGGGAGAAAAGAATGCCGTGACGTGTAAAACAACACAAGTACAGCTCCTGGTGCCCCTCTCAGTACATAGCACAGATCGTATGTACAATTGAAAAAGATCAGCAGCCGAGGTGGCAGCAAGAATATTAATTACTCAACCTGATAGGATTAATCGTTAATATAACATTTAGTAAGCATTACACAGTTGGGAGTCGGGGTTAGGGTGAAACCACAGATCCAAAGTCAAATGCGCTAAACTTCTCCACAAGAGCAGTACTGAGAAAAGAAAATCTCAACGCTCTTTTTTTCTCTGACCAGATGCTGACTGCTTTAAGCTAATAGTGCAGTACTCATCCTTTCACAAGATAGTCACTCAAGGGTTACTAGAAGCAGTAATTAAGCACAATAACACAAGCTCTTCCCCTGATAGATATAGTCATAAATGACATTTTGTGAAAATGTACAAGTTTGTCAGAGACTTCCATAGCACAGCAATCCAGTAAATAAAGTACCCTTACCTTTATCAACTAGAACTGACACAGCCTTGGTGATGGGGAATAATCCTGATATTGTTACCAAAGCTAAAATAAACTCAGACATTGCGACAAATGAAGGCTGTGACTGCCTCGCTGCACACTCAGTAAGTCAGCAGAGAACCAGTGTCGAGCTGCGTAATCTAGAAATGTCAAAGGAAATTCTTCTGCTAAATGAGCCGATCTCCCTCCTCTGCTTCCAGCAGAATTTGTAGGTGTATGTGTGCAGTGTGTGTCTTGACTTTTCAATGCAGTGTACGTCTGGTCTTACATCACAAGAGGGCAGTGAGTGATGCTAGAGGATGGAATTTCACTGATTAATCATGGAATCTACCATACACCCGTTCCGTATCGACACCATTCAGATTCACTGCCTAGTGTAAGACGTTTAACAAACAAGGAATGCATAGTTACGCACTGAGGACAATATAGATCTCCATTTCCTTCATTTTAGCTGCTTCAACAAAGCAGTGCTGCATAGTACACTGTGCATTTAAAGTCTTCCCAAAATAAATACTGTAATGCCTGCCACTTTGTGCTAAATAACTGACCTGCATAGTGGCAGAACTTAGTCTTTGTCTAGGGTGAATATTATTTTTCTTTACAATCATTCTCTGGAGAATTCCTGATCATGCCAGTTGTTCCTTATTAAAATGGAAACCAATTACCATACCCAGCAGCAATGTTTATTTTCCTTCTGTAGCTTTTTTTTGCTCTTTTTCCACTTAATTTGTGCTGTTGCTACAAATGACACTGAGGTGTTAACCCCATTTTGTCCATCATTTTTGAGAATGATTAAAATGAGTACAGCACATCTCCATTAATTGTTCAGCACATCAATGCTAGCAACTAAATATAATTACCCATTTATTGATATGGTTTAGTTATTTTTCAGGGTACAGTATAACAGGAATCCATATTTTTATTTTAAAATCTCATTTCTGTCCAGTCTGCTTACATTCACAGAAATAAGCTAATTGCTTTCTTTAAAAGATCCTCCCAATACATTTTCACAGAAAGACTAATTAACTTTGAAAATAAGCATAATTCACTTTTTTCCAATTGATTATTATCCAATGTTTATCCCTCTTCTTGATATATTTCCATTATTTTAATTCCCACAAGATTCTTTCAGATCCAGAACAATGAATAAATAGATTATAGCTTTGGATGTGCCTGCTCCTCAGTGAATAAGGGGTATCATTTTTTTTACTATGGAGAGACACTCCACCCAGTGGTACAATGCAGAACTAACCTAACACACACACTGAGCATATACTGGGTCCATTTCACCTAGTGTGATAACCCAGGAGAAAAAAGTAGCTGGACTGGTCTTGTTTATATTGTGCCACACATCAGGGCAGCTTGGCTGGATGATACATATGAAGCATTAGACCTCATGAGTCAAGTAACAGGATAACAATAAGGTGGTGTTGCAGTTGGAAATCTGAAAACATTTACTGAGTCCCTTTTACCAGTGTTAAATTACAATGTTAACTGAAAGAACTGTTGTGATACCAGTACATTATTTATTAATTAGACAGAACCTTTACATTGATTAGATTTTTATGGTTACTTGTTTGCTACACATCAGCCTTACTGCATTAGTTTAAATAAGTAACATGTCTTCTTGTAACAATGTTCACACACACAGAATTTATGTTGTCCAAGCAGCTCATTGAAACAGGCTGTCTAGAAAAAATAAAAACCTATACACACACATTTAAGGACCACACAATTATTAAAGTATTTCATGTGAGCTACTGCAGAGGTTTTATTCCATGTTGAATAGTACAATGAAACCTTGCCAGAAAAAAATGAGGTCAAGTGTTTTAATGCAGTAGAGATTTAACAATGTCAGAAATTCACTGGTGTAGCCATTGCGACAAACAACCTAAACAGACACATCATCAATTTGGAAAAAAAGAATAACCCATTGAAGCCAAACCACTCTTAGATGAGAGTTATCAAGACTGCTGTAAGAACATTGTCAGTCTAAATATCCAGAAGATTATTCAGTCTTCACAACCCTCCCTAGTGGCTGGTGGCGGTGAATGCATGTGGAAAGGGTGGACAGGTGCCAGAACAAAAAGACTGGGCCCAGTTGACGCTACCTTGTTAGCATCTGCTGCTCAGTTTTGCCAGTGTCTGGAGGATAAAGCTTCAGGCTAAAAGATCATTTAAACTGTTTCACCTCCGGAGCCATGCTATTATGGAGAGGTGGCCTGTTTCTGTCAGCTGAGGGATTGCTTGTTTTCCCATTTTCAACGCTGCTGGAGTCTCTGATTTACCCAATGTTGATCTCAACAAATTAGTTTCTAATGAAAGTATGCATCAGATTGACTTGAACTGGTGGTTTATATTCATAAATGGGTTTCACAGTCAATTATAGATTGAAATCTGCATTAAAAATAAACTTACTGATTGTGGACTACCAGAACAACACATTGCTAATTTTTGCTGCAACACATTTGGCAGTTACCTGTGGTCGTAAATGAGCTGAGTTCCAGCTTGTCACCTGATACTCTGCAGATGTTCAAAGATAAAATTTAGCACATTCACAAGAGTGGAGACAGTAGTGGCTCAAAATGTGTGTGTTCCAGAGCCTTAGAGGAATCTGCAGTGCACGCACATACGTCTGGCAGGAATTGTGCCAGACCACATCTCAGTGAGGACATTAGCGCATCATCATTGAGTATCTACTAGAAGTATGCAGAGTAAGCAGATCGTGATGTCCACTGGTATGTAAAACTAAACATTACCATTTTGGCGCCCACTGCTCGAGTTCATGCCATCTTCTAATCCTGTATGGTTGAACAGATGTTCAGCATCAGGAAGGTACTTCCAAGCCGTTCTATTTAAATGCATCATCAGCTGCTTTCAGATTAGTTGCTGATTGCATCTACAGTCTGCTGCTGATATTGTAGAAAGATTCACTGCTTTCTGAAGTTTAAATTGTTAAAATCTATACAAAGTGGAGTGGCAGGTGTTGAAGATGACTCCGAGTCTTCTGCAAAAGTCACTTGCTGGCACATATTGATGGTGGATGTTTTCCTTGGATTGTAGCATGTTCGAGATGATGAGTAGAAGGTACACACAGAGCAGGACAAGCTCCTAGAAGAGGGTGGAGGAGGAGGATGAGGGGAGAAGAGCTCTCAGCAGGTGGCCATATCTATACAAGGTGTTCCAGAAGCTATTCCCCTGCTTGAACCTCAGTGAGGAACAATGGCCACGATTTACCAGCCGCAGATTGCGTTAGAGCGGAATGGGGTTAGAGAATCGCGGGTGAGGGGTTTGTATGTTTAGCATTAGCGCCAAACCCAGTTACGGTCCTCTCAGCCACTGCACCCAGACGTAATCTGGTTCCTGACCCCTCGTTCCTGTAGGGGGTCATGAAGGTGGTGGATCATAGAGGGGGTCATGAAGCGGAGGTCATGAAGGGGGGGCATGAAGGGGCGGGGAATGAATGGGAACCCATTGGAAGGGCCCCAATGTTGGCGATCTATATTGGGGAGGGAGTTGGGGAAACATGCCTTCAACGTTGGGGATCCTCATATCTGTGGGGGGGAGGGAGGTCTTGAATTTCAGTTTGGGATCAGGGCACCTTTTAGAAACAGCAGCCAATCCATGTGAAGCTGATCTTGCTGACATGACCAGGCCCCTCCCCTCACAGAACCGGTGCAAAACCTATGCATCTCCCTGCAGGAAGATTGTAATCTGATTTGTTTCGAATCACTCCTGCTTTCTCACTCAAAATGACACATATTTGTTTTTGGGGAAAATTACACCCATGGTCTCCAAGTTCTGCACAAAAAACTGCAGCAGAGATTCTGTTGGACTCCTACATGCTTGTTAACACTCTATGCAAGCTTTCTGGTCAGCTTGCCAATGCACCAAGCATATCGTTGTGTATACCCAGCAGACTTTTACTCCAGCCTGCTTCACCAAAGCTTTCATCTGAACCCTCTCCAGCTGAGATTATATGTGGCCTTGCCCTGCAGGGAGCTGGCACATGCACTACTCTTGCCTCTTAGCTGCAAGACACACCAGGCCGATGACTCTCCACATGCATATGTCACCCCTAATCTCTGAAGTATGTATAGAGTCAGAGTATGAGATCAAGTGACGATGTTTCTTCATCATGAATATTTTCTTGTTCTTCGTCCAGTTGCTCTTCCACCACTGCCCGGCTAGGCTGCAGTTCTTGCATATCTGAAAGGAGAAAGGTGCAAAAGTAGTGTTGTGGTGAGGGGAGAATAATTCAATGATGAATTCTTCCTCCAACTACGACTTGTAAGTCAGAAGCGATTATATGAAGGAGGAATAGGTATGAGGATACTGTACATGTCTATGGTTTCAGCCTCACTGCTGGCCACAGCCTCAGCAATAGGCATCCCAATAATGTCTCCCAAGGGAGTTAAGCATCCATCTTTATTCCCCCCTTCCAGTTAGCTCCAGCAGCCTCTGTCATACACCACTTTTGTTCTGCAAGAGATAGCAAATGTGTCGGTGAGTGTCATACAATCTGTTCAGGTGATGTGGCTGTCATGATTGTGTATGCTAGGAGTGAGATGAAGCTGTGAGGTTTGCTATCCACACCAGTGTCAAGTGTGTTAGGGTAAAATGAAGCTATGAATGTTAGGTACCAGTCCTGATTGATGGAGATTTTTGATAGATGAGTGATGAGGGGGTGTTGAATGGAGCAGTGTGAGAGGTTAGTGTACAGTTGATGGGATGTGGTATTTGAAGGTGCATTTACTGACTTTGATGACTCAAAAGGTTCAAGGTCATTGAACTTTTTGCACCACTGTATTAATGTCCTTGAGGCTTGATTCCTTGCACTGACCATCACAACTCCCTGACCCCTTTGTATTCTGAGAGTTTGTCTAGAAGGCTTCTTTGTCCTTTAGATGAGGACATCCTACGTCCTCTGCATCTCCTCAATCAATAAGTTTTGGAAAATCTTAAGACTCATTCTCCCCCATATTCTTGTGCATTTCCTAGGTTGGGATCAATTGTAGAATGACTTCCAGCACTGAATTTAGCTGCAGTGCAGCTCCTCTTAAAAAGTTCAGGCTGTCTTTAAATAGTGCAGACAAGTTTTACTGGATGCTAGCTTCTGAAGCTTTTGGACCCCTTGCTGAGGCATGTGGCTACTTAATAATGTGATCAGTGCAAACGATATGTTGCAATCCTGTAAATGTTCATACTGCATGAAATTGGCAATCTGCCAAAATCAGAAGCGACAAGTTTGTGGTGATTCTTCATCACAATCCCCATGCCCATTTATGTGGGAGTGGAGTTATCAAATCTATTCCCCAAGAAATCTGACGTAAGTATCCAAGTGGAATTATTCGTGAAATGCATAGTCAGAGCTGGACTATTTGCCAGTATGTCCCATATTGTACTTAAGGCAGATATCTATTTTGCTTGCCTTGTAAGTGCTTTGAAAGTCCAAGAGACTGAATTGTACAAACATGGCAAGCAAATCGTTTATTTTATTTAATATCCAGCCCGATACTCACCCCATGTTATTCTAAAGCCCCTGCCCCCTCCTTTCCTGCTTTATCCATGTTCATTTAATGTATAAACAGGAACATAGGAAGTAGGAGCAGAAGTAGGCAATTCAGCCCTTCAAGCCAGCTCTGCCATTCAATCAGATCATGGCTGATCTCTTTCTGGTTTCCAATACACCTCCCTACCTGTTCCCCATATCCTTTCAACTTTCTTTCTGATCAGAAATATATCTAATCTCCGTCTTGAAACCATTTAATGCATGGAACCCACCTTTTGTTCCCTCAACCAACCTTCCAATGAAACCGCTGATAAGTCAACTTATCGTCCTGGCTCGTTATTAGGTGATGCTTGAATGATTTATTGTAACTTTACATTAAATTTTGCAATATTATTGGTACTGAGACACGGCACCTAAGGAAATTGGACAGTAAAAGTTGGTAACGCTTGTGACTGATATCATCTACATCTTCAGCTAATGATTCTAAAAATCTGTGACAAGGTATGGGTTAATGCGCAGGCCGTTCAAGGACCAAGTTTTTATTTTACTATCCCCTACGTCTTCCCTTGAATTGTAAAGTGTAAGCTTACATTATAAAATGATGGATACATGATTTACAGGATACAACTTGTTAACTCACTTTGGAAAAAGTGGGTTCGCATTTGAATAGTCAGGTGAAATTGTAACAAGGTAGAATGAAAGACTTTTGTTTAAAACGAAATCCAACCATCTCATCTTTAAAAACTTTAACGAGATTATCTCCACTGCCAAGTGAAGGTATTGCTGGGCTTGTTTGGATTTTTCTTGACATAATTTTGTCATTATATCGAAGGGAATGAAACTGAAATGTCACAAACGAAAAAAAAAATACAGTTCCCTTCTTTTTCAAAACCACGCATTACTCATTTCTTTAAGAAAACACAGGCAACTTGATGCGCGATATAACTCACGAGGCTAGAGGTACTCTGGGAAATGAAGGCTTTTATTGACTACAACAATAGAGCTACCATATATAATACACGATCCCAGACTAAAGGGTCCCAGACAGAGCAGTGACCTTTATACCTCTCCCAGGAGGTGGAGCCCGACTGGGATGTACCATAAGAACTATATTACAGGTAGAACAGCCCAACCCTAACCCCAACAGTAACATGTAGAACAGCCCAACCCTAACCCCAACAGTAACATATATACAGACTCATAATACTGGCCAGACCCTGGCTCAGCACTACCTGGTGGGAACCAATGATGGTTCACCACACACCTTATATCTCCACTTTCACCATGGCCCATCTCTTCTCTTAGTCTTTGAATGTGTTGATGTGTCTCAGATTGAAAACCATCTCTCCTGCAACTTTTTTTGATTTTACTAATCAGGATTTCTCCCCTCCCACAACTCCAGAACGGTCATAATTAAAATCGTGAATGATATTTTGACATCCTGATCACTTCTCAGTCCTGATATAATCCTTGCAAAGCCTTTATACTTTTCCCCTGTATTGTAATATTGTGCAAGATCTTTTCCATGAGTTAGGTCAGATACCAAAGTGTAACCAGTTTCCATGAAACTTGCTTTCACATGGCAGATACACCTCATTCACACCTCCTCTTGACACAGCTTTTGTTGACTTTCTTGTCTCATTACCACTCCAGTTGGGTTTTTGCAACATCAACTTTTTTGCCATTTCATTTCTCTATCACACAGCTTCCCTTTTGCTCTTTCGCACCCTCCCTCCTTTTGCTTGTTGAAAACCTATAATATTTCTAGCTGGTCCTTGTTCTGATGAAAGGTCACACAGCGTTGAGCTGGATTTTATGGTTAAAGTTAAACTTAAAGTGTATTTATTCGTCACAAGTAAGGCTTACATTTACACTGCAATGAACTTACTGTGAAATTCCCCTAGTCGCCATAGTCCGGCACCTGTTCAGGTCAATGCACCTAACCAGCACATCTGGGAGGATGTGGGAGAAAACTGGAGCACCCGGAGGGAACCCACGCAGACACGGGGAGAACGTGCAAATTCCACACAGACAGCGACCCAAGCCAGGAATCAAACCCAGGTCCCTGGCGCTGTGAAGCAGCAGTGCTAACCACTGTGCGACTGTGCTGCCCTGCAGGATTAATTTTGGGCTGGGTAGCATGTAAAACATGTTGATCCTTTTCCTTATTGCACACTCCTGACTCGATCCCCATTTTATAAGGGAGTTGATGGGGGCGGGAGTGGGGATGTGCAGGTGAGTAAGGTGTCAACTGGACACCTGGCCTTAGGCTATTTTGTAAGCAGTACACCCCTCTTCCCTATAAAATCCAGCCCATTAACTTTGTTTCTCTCTCCACAGATGCTACCAGATCTGTGAGTAATTCCAGTATTTTGGTTTTTACTTCAGATTTCCACTGTATTATGCTCCCATAATTTATGTACATAAAGTAGGCGAAGGTGTGTTATACGTATAACCTAGAAAAGTGGATTTTCATATTTTATACTATATTTGAACTTCTTAAAATGAATACAAATCAATTATTGGCATTGATGCAGGCAAAATCCTAAGGTTGAATCATGTCAGTTAGTCACATAAGTCCACTAAGTAATATAACTCAATATCATGTACTATAAATGAAATTTGCGCATATATGTTTTGAATAAAAGTGTTGGAGAAACTGGGTGCGTTGAAAGATTTTTAAAAATTGCCTAATTTCAGTAATCAACAGGATCAAGAGGGATTTAAGGATTTGTTGTGCCTTTAGTAAGTAAACTGCACAAAACTCTTTTCAAAGCTCAACTTTAAAATGCAATTCCTGTATGCAAACTAATTGTTGGCATATCTCATTGTGCTGTGTTCCAGAGAATTATTATTTGCATTTCTGATGTTTTAAAACTGCTACAAGCTGTTTGCAGACATGTGGGTAATAGAGAATAAACACCACCACACCAGAACTTTTAAAAAGCAGTAACTTATATTCAGAAGCTTTATGCAGCATTTGTTTTTTCTGACAAAACATTATTTTCAGTTAGAATCATAGAATCTCTACAGTGCAGAAGGAGGCCATTTGGCCCAACACCAATCCCTCCCAGGCCTTATCCCCATAACTCCACTTTTTTTCACTCTGCTAATCCCCCTGACACTAAGGGAAATTTTAGCATGGCCAATCAACCTAACGCACGCATCTTTGGACTGTGGGAGGAAACCGGAGCACCCGGAGGAACCCATATGCAGACACAGGGAGAACATGTAAACTCAATGAGAGGGGGGATTTAATAGTGGAAAACGAGGAAATGGCTGAGACTTTAAATAAGTTCTTTGTGTCGGTCTTCACGGTGGAAGACACAAATAGTTTGCCGAATATTAGAGATCGAGAGTTGGTGGGAGGGGAGGTCCTTAATACAATTACTGTTACTAAGGAGGTGGTGCTTGGTAGACTAATAGGACTGAAGGTAGACAAGTCCCCGGGCCCGGATGGAATGCATCCCAGGGTACTGAAAGAAATGGCTGAGGTAATAGCAGATGCGTTAGTAGTAATTTATCAAAATTCGCTGGACTCTGGGGTAGTGCCGGCTGACTGGAAAACAGCTACTGTTACGCTGCTGTTTAAAAAAGGAAGTAGACAAAAGGCGGGTAACTACAGGCCGGTTAGCTTAACGTCCGTAGTTGGGAAGATGCTAGAGTCCATTATTAAAGAGGAAATAACAGAGCACCTGAATAAGAATGGTTCGATCAAGCAGACGCAGCATGGATTCATGAAGGGAAAGTCGTGTTTGACGAATCTACTGGACTTTTATGAAGATGTCACTAGTGCGGTTGACAGAGGGGAACCGGTGGATGTGGTGTTTTTAGATTTCCAGAAGGCGTTCGATAAGGTGCCTCACAAAAGGTTGCTGCAGAAGATTGGGGTACACGGAGTTAGGGGTAAGGTGTTGGCGTGGATTGGGGATTGGCTATCTAACAGGAAGCAGAGAGTTGGGATAAATGGGTGCTTTTCTGGTTGGCAGTTGGTGACCAGTGGCGTGCCGCAGGGATCGGTGCTGGGGCCTCAATTGTTTACCATTTACATAGATGATCTGGAGGAGGGGACTGAATGTAGGGTATTCAAGTTTGCTGATGACACGAAGGTGAGTGGGAAAGCGAATTGCGTGGAGGACGCGGAAAGTGTGCAGAGAGATTTGGATAGGCTGAGCGAGTGGGCGAGGATCTGGCAGATGGAATATAACGTTAGCAAATGTGAGGTTATCCACTTTGGAAGAAATAATAGTAAATTGGAATATTATTTAAATGGAGAAAAATTACATCGTGCGACTGTGCAGAGGGACCTGGGGTCCTTGTGCACGAATCGCAAAAACTCAGTCTGCAGGTGCAGCAGGTGATCAAGAAGGCGAATGGAATGTTGGCCTTTATCGCGAGGGGGATAGAATGTAAAAGCAGGGAGGTCTTGCTGCAACTGTACAAGGCACTGGTGAGGCCGCAACTGGAGTACTGTGTGCAGTTTTGGTCCCCTTATTTGCGAAAGGATATATTGGCCTTGGAGGGAGTGCAGAGAAGGTTCACCAGGTTGATACCGGAGATGAGGGGTGTAGCTTATGAGGAGAGATTAAACAGATTGGGTCTGTACTCGTTGGAGTTTAGAAGGATGAGGGGTGATCTTATAGAGACATATAAGATAATGAAGGGGCTGGATAGGGTAGAGATGGAGAGATTCTTTCCACTTAGAAGGGAAACCAGAACTAGAGGGCACAGCCTCAAAATAAGGGGGGGCCGGTTCAGAACAGAGTTGAGGGGGAACTTCTTCTCTCAGAGGGTAGTGAATCTCTGGAATTCTCTGCCCATTGGAGTGGTGGAGGCTTCCTCGTTGAATATGTTTAAATCACGGGTAGATAGTTTTCTGATCGATAAGGGAATTAGGGGATATGGGGAGCAGGTGGGTAAGTGGAACTGATTCGCTTCAGATCAACCATGATCTTGTTGAATGGCGGGGCAGGCTCGAAGAGCCAGATGGCCTACTCCTGCTCCTATTTATTATGTTCTTATGTTCTTATGTTCAACACAGGCAGTGACCCAAGGCCGGAATTGAACCCTGGTCCCTGGCGCTGTGAGTGCTAACCACTGTGCCACCATGCCATCCATATTACGTTAGATTTTAATGAAAATTTAGGGACTTCTGTTTTAAACAGGTCCATCAATAAATGCCAAGATACACAATGGTCATTTACCACCGCTTTTATTCTGACTTGAAACGATAGTGCCTTTTGAAAGCACATACTTTCCAGAACTTTGGATTACGTGTTGTTCTTTTCTAATTGAGTAAATATACCAGCAGGTTTTGCTATTCATAAGTGATTTGATTGTCTTTAAAATGACAACATTTATAGAAAAATTAAGTGCGCCAGTTATGTCCGTAATCAGCAGGATAAAACAATGTCTCAGTCTGTCGCCTTGCTTATTGGTCCTGAAATAAATTGATGAGATTTTAAAACACTCCTTGTAACGATTGTGTAGAGCACACGGTTCTCAACGAAAACAAAGAATGTTATTTTTCAACCGATTAGTCACCTTCATTCAGTAATTAACCCTTAGCATGTAAGTGTGAGTCAGAACCAATTTATTGGCCAGAGTTTTGTATAGAAGTGCATCCAATGTCATTAGTTAGACTTGCTTATGTGCCTTCAGTTTGAAATACAGAATCACAGGATTGTTATGGTGCAGAAGGAGGCCATTCGGCCCATCATGTCTGCACCAGCTCTCCAAACGAGCACCATGACTTAGTGCCTGGGCGGGATGGTCTTCCAGAGCGTCAGCACAGACTCAATGGGCCAGATGGCCATTTTCTGCACTGTAGGCATTCTATAGTTCTATGGTTCCCCTCTTATCCTTCTTCTCTCCAAGGAGAACAATCACAACCTCTCCAATCTATCTTCATAACTGAAGTTTCTCATCCCAGGAACCATTCTTGGAAACCTCTTCTGCACTCTCTCCATTATGTTCACACCCTTCGTATAGTGTGGTGCCCAGAACTGGACACAATATCTGTATCCACAAAGTCACTGAAAATGTGAGCTGATAATGTCAGTGAGGGAAAGGAGGCATCCAGAACTTGTGTGAACAGAGCCATCAGTGGGACATCTCCTTACCCAATGAGACTTAAAGTTTGGCATATAAAGGCATGGGGGGGAGTTGTCCCATCCTGCCTGCCATGGGAATCATAGCAGGTGGGGAGGGGGGAGTGGGGTGGGGTGGGGGGGAGGGGGGCGGAAGGGGAGTGGACCATGCAAAGGTCCATTGACCTTGGGCGGGATTTTCCAATTTTAGGGCGAGCGCGGCTGGAAAGTCCCACCCGTGAATTCAATACCGAATCAGGGCAGAAGTAGAAAGAAAAATAAGAAAAAGAAGCATTGGATTATGAGACAATGAAGAGACAGAAATGAAAAGTAAGAACAAATACATGTAAATTTGATATTTTAAAAATTTTGCTGAAAAGTTCAAAATCCATAGCAAGCCCCTGAAAAAAAGTGAGACCAAGGGAGAGGCGCCATGTTCGTGAAACCATCTGTTAGAATAGTGCAAGAGAACAACAACTTTTGGATGCTGACATTTAACTTCACATCTGCTCCTCTGCCTGAAGTATCTACGCCACTTACTCATGAAAAATGGCAAGCATCATTAGATTTGCTATTATTTTGACAACAAATTCTGGTCCAGTTTTTTTTTCTTTGTTTGCACTTCATCCTTTCAAATAACTGCATATGATGGAAGTTGAAAGCAACTAATTTCTTGATACATGGGAGCCCCCTACAGGTTTGATTTGACTCAAAATTTTGATATTACAGAGATGAATGAACACTTTCCTATTCACTGGAATGTTTTTTTTTAATTCTTCGCATCAGGCGATATGAATAAAGTAAATTAAGTTTAAGGCAAAATCTGGCATCTTGGGAACTCAAAATAGTTGAGTCCTTACTCCCTACCAGAAGGATATGAGACCAAAAAATCTCAATAGTCCTTCACTCAGAATTGCTTGTCGCACTTGGGTGACTTCTGTCAATTTTAAGTTGGACTGCAGTGCTCTGGGGAGGAAAAAACTGGCAGATACCAGCTGGCCTTACTTGAAACGATGCTTCAGTCAACAAAAATACAGAGCCAAATTCATGCCAGCTGTACCGGAATTGGCACCTAAATGGTTCCATTTTCCCTGTAGAAGGAAAATAAGATTAAACAGATTACCCAGTAGAGAAAAATATCGTAAGGAAAATGATGAATAAAACATTACTTTAAATTTTAAGTTAGATTTTATTTATTTGACACTTGGGCCGATAGTTTTCCAGTAAGCCTTTATTTCTGACAAACTGCTGTTTAAATATTGATTTTGAGTTATTGGTTTGGATTAATATTAAAACAAGTATTCAACAAGCGTTGGGTGTGATTGTTGTTTTATACAGATGGGGGCACAACAATTTTCCCTCAGTGTCCTAGCCAATGAAGGGGAAAAAATGTATATCTGCAAAAGATCCTTGACCTGACTGCTATCCAATAAGCTTATATCATGGTACGTATTGGTTATTTAGTTCCATTTTTATAGGAACATAGGAACAGAAGTAGGCAAATTCAACCCTTCGAGCCTGCTCCGCCATTCAATCAGATCATGGCTGATCCCTCCCTGGTCTCAAATCCACTTCCCCACCTGTTCCCCTTATCCCTTTTTTTAAAATTAGAAATATATCAATCTCCTTCCTGAAACCATTTGACAATTCCGACTCCACCGGGCTATGGGGCAGCGAGTTCCATAAATTCACCGTCCTCTGTGAGATAAAGTTCCTCTTCATCTCAGTTTTAAATCTACCACCTCTCAACGTATGCCCGTGACCTCTTGTTCTAGATTGCTCCATAAGAGGAAACATTTAGTCTACATTTGCTCTATCAATCCCTTTTAAAATATTATGTACTTCAGTCAGACCCCCTCTCATCCTTCTAAACTCCAGCAAATGTAAGCTCAAATTGTTTAATCTCTCTCCATACGTCAACCCTTTCAGCCCTGGAATCAATCTGGTGAACATCCTCTGAACTGCCTCCAATGCCAACACATCCTTCCCCAAATAAGGAGACCAAAAGCTGCGCAGAATACTCCAGATGTGGTCTCACCAACACCCTATACAATTGCAATTATGATTTGAATGCAATATTAAAAAATGGTTCATCTTAAAAGCCCACTCAGCCTAGAAAGCTAGTATACACACTACTCTTTCCTAACGAAGGGAACATATGATCAGCTTCTGTAGCTCATAAGTGATGTGTTGGTGTTTGAAGTGGCAAAATTTATAGAAAAATTACATGCATCAATTGTGTGCATAATTCACAGAGAAAACATGTTTGTGTGTGTGTGTTGTGTGTATGTGTGTGTTAATGTTGGACAAGGATGGAAACCACTTCTCTGTGATTCTCCTTCATAAATAAATAGTCTGTCAAAAATGGCCACTTGGGCAAGATGTTGGAGGGCTGCCAACCCCTTGTAGATTCAGGCCTCACATTGAACGTTCAAGAGAGGAGAGAAGAAAATTGGGGAAGAGAAAGAAGGCATTAACGTTCGGCAATGCACTATTCCTAAATAATTATTTAGATAATCAGTGATAAATGATAAATACTGCAACAATGATAAAGATCCTAATGTAGTGTTTCAAACCGGTCTTCTAGAACACTTTCTCTAAACATTAATCTTTTGATGTGAATGGTACATCAAATACTAAATATTCAGAGGTTACACATAATGTGGGCTATTTTGAGCCCGCATTTGTTGTCAGCGTAATTGACGACACAAGCCCAGAATCTGGCTCGAGTCAGGAAATTATATTCTTGCCAGTGAGGCCTTGTTTCCCCATTTTCCACACCATCTCACCCACGATGTCTCATCAGCAAGGTTTACAAAACATTTTCAAAACCTTGAAGCAGTCAAGGGGCATCTGCTGGGGGCACCAAGGTAAATATAGGCCCAAACAGTGCCCTAGTACTGCCCCCTGGCACTGCATAACCTGGCACTACCAGGATTGCACTGCCAAAGGTGGGCCCTCTGGGGATCCCCATGCGGGGGGGGGGGGGGGGGGGGAGGGGGGGATTCCCCTTATGTATGGTAGGGGTGTAGCCGATACTTGTTGTATGGTAGTCACCCCAGTGCCCGTGTGGTGGCTATCTGACTTTCAGTCTTGCTTCAGTTATGCCTCACTAACTTCTAGATAAAATAGTTGTGTGTTCAAACTCCACTACAGGACTTACATTCATTACTGCACTTGCCTTTACACGAGATGTAAAATGAAGGTGCTTTTTTACCCTTTTCGGTGCACGTGAAAGATCCCATACCACCAATCAAAGGAGGGTTTTCCAAGTGTCCGAGCTAACATTTATCTCTCAACCAACGCTGTTAAAAGGGATTATCAGGCAGTTATCTCAGTACTGTTTGTGGGAGCTTGCTTTGTGCAAACTGGCTGTGATGAGTCCCCACACTATAATGGTGTTCAAATTTCCGAAGTATATTGTTGACTGAGAAGTGAGTTATGGGGGGATGAGGGGCTGAAGAGGCAGTGGCGTAGTGGCATTGTTAGAGACCCAGCGTAATATTCTGGGGACGTGGAATTGAATCCCACCATGGCACTTGATGGAATTGGAATTCAATAAAAAAATAGGAATTAAAAGTCGAACAATGACCATAAAAATCATTGTTGATTGTCACAAAAACCCATCTGGTTCAAGAATGAAGAAAATTTGCCATCCTTAATTGGTCTGTCCTAAGTGTGACTCCAGATCCTCAGTGATGTGGTTATACTTAAATGGCACCTGACACTGAGTTGTATCATACCACTACAGAAAATTGGATAAGAAATGAAACTGGATGGATACACCCACGCCCCCCCCCCCCCCCCCCGCCCCACACACACACACACACACACACACACACACACACACCAGTGTTGACCGAAGCATTGGAGACAGCAATGGCAAACTCAGCCTTGTTGACTTTGCAATCTTGGAGCTTCTGCCAAAATTGTGTGAGATGTCTCACAGACCAATCAAACAACAACCTGACACAGTCATCCTCACAGAGTCATAACTTACAATGTCATAGACACCACCACCACCATTCCTGGGTATGTCCTGTCCCACCAACAGGACATACCCAGCAGGCATGGCCACACAGTAGCATACAGTCAAGAGGGAGTTGCCCGAAAGACCTCAACATTGATCCCAGATTCCATGAGGTGTGATGGCATCAGGTCAAACATGGGGAAGGAAACTGCCTGCTAATTACCATGTACTTCATCCCTCACTCCTGCCTCCATCAGCTGATGAATCGGTACTCCTCCATGTTGAACAGCACTCGGAGGAAGCACTGCGTGTGGCAAAGGTGCAGAATGCACTCGAGGTGGTGGACTCAATATCTAGCAGCAAGAGAGGTTTGTCAACGCCATTCCTGTCAAAGCTTGTCAATTGCAAAATGACATAGCTGCTAGACTGGATCTGCAGCAGATGGTGGGTGAACCAATAAAAGGGAAAAACATACCCCACTTCATCCTTATTACTCTGCTTGCTGCAGATGCATCTTTCCATGGCAGTGTCAGTAGGAGTAACAACTGCACATTCCTTGTAGAGACAAAGTCCCATCTTCACATTGAGGATACCCTCCAACATGTTGGCACTAGCACTGTACTAAATGGGATAGATTTTGAACAGATGTAGCAACTCGAGACTGGGCAACCATGAGGAAGCTTGGGCGATCAGCAGCAGAATTTTATTCAACAACAATCTGTAATCTCATGGCCCTGCATATCCCTCACCCTACCATTATCACCAAGCCAGGGAATCAACCCTGGTTCAATGAGGAGTGCGTGAGGGCATGCCAGGAATAGCACCAGGGATAACTAAAAATGAAGTGTCAACCCACAACACAGGACTACTTGTGTGTCAAACAGCACAAGCAGCAAGCGATTAGATGAGCTAAGCAATTCCACAACAAATAGATCAGATCTAAGCTCACAACCCTGTCACATCCAGCTGTGAATGGTGGTGAACAATTAAGCAAATTTATGGAGGAAGAGACTCTATAAATATCCCCATTATTAATAATGGGGAAGCCCAGCACATCTGTGCAAAAGAGAAGGCTGAAGCACTTGCAACAATCTTCAGCCAGAAATGTCAAGTGGATGATTCATCTCAGCCTCCTCTGGAGGCCACCAGCATCACAAATGCTAACCTTCAATCTTCAACTCCACGTGATATCAAAAAATGGCTGAGTACTGGGTATTGCAAAGGTTTTGGGACTTGACAATATTCAGGCAATAGTACTGAAGACATGTGCTTCAGAACTTGGCGTACACCTAGCCAAGCTGTTCCAATATAGCTACAAAACTAGCATCTGCACGGCAACGTGGAAAATTGCCGAGGTATACCTTGGACACAAAAAGCAGGACAAATCCATTCTGACCAATTACTCCCTCAACATTGTATGCAATCATCAGTAAAGTGATAGAAGGGGTTTTTAACAGTGCTATCAAGTGGCAGTTACTTAGAACTAACCTACTGACTAAATAACCTCAGTTTGGGTTCCACTAGGAATAGTCAGCTCCTAACCTCATCACAGCCTTCATTTAAAAATATGAAAAAAAGTGCTAAACTCCAGAATTGGATGAGGATGACTACCCTTGTCATCGCAGGTCGCATTTGACCGAGTATGACATCAAAGAGCACAACTGGGAGAAACCTTCCACTTGTTGGAGTCATAGCTAGCACAGGGGAAGAAATTGGTAATTGTGGTGATGGCCTAGGCGATGGTCTAGTTGTATTATCGCTGGACTCTTAATACAGTAACCCAGCTAATGTTCTAGGGACACGGGTTAGAATCCCACCACGGCAGATGGTGGTATTTGATTTCACTTAAAAAAAATAAATCTGGAATTAAAAATCCACTGATAACTATGGAACCATTGTCGATTGTCGGAAAAACCCATCTGGTTCACTAATGTCCTTTAAGGAAGGAAGTCTGCCGTCCTTACCTGGTCTGGCCTACATGTAACTCTAGAGCCACAGCAATGTGGTTGACTCTCAATTGTCTTCGGGCAACTAGGGATGGGCAATAAATGCTGGCCAGCCAATGACATCCATGTCGCATAAAAGAATAAAAATAAATAAATTACCTCAGTTCCAGGACATCACTGCAGGAGTTCCTTAGGGTAGTGTCCTAGCCTTAACCATTTTCAGATGCTTCATCAGCAACCTTACTTCCATCATAAGGTCAGAAGTGGGGCTGTTCGCTGATGATTGCACAATGTTCAACACCATTCATGATTCTTCAGATACTGAAGCAGTCCATGTCTAAATGCAACAAGATCTGGACAATATCAGGCATGGGCTGACACGTGGCAGTAACATTTGTGCCGCACAAGTGCCAGGCAATTATTATCTCCAACAAGAGAGAATCTAAACATCACCCATGACATTCAATGACATTACCACCAGTGAATCCCCCACAATCAACATCTTTGAGGTTACCATTGACATGAAATTGAACTGGACCAGCCGTATAAATACTGTAGCTATAAGACCAGATCAGAGGCTTGGAATCCAGTGATGAGTAACTCACTTCCTGACTCCCTAAAGCCTGTCCACCATCTACAAGGCACAAGGTAGGAGTGTGATAGAATACTCTTCCCTCGTCTGGAAGAGTACAGCTCCATTAACACTCAAGAAAGTTAACACCATTCAGGAATAAGTAACCTGCTTGATTGGTACCTTACCCATAAACATTTACTTCCTGCACCACTCACACTCAGTGGCAGCTGTGTGCACCATCTACAAGAGGCACTGCAGCAACTCACCAAGGCTTCTTAGACAGCATCTTCCAAATCAATGACCGCTACTATCTAGGAGGTCGAGAGCAGCAGATACATGGGAACACCACCACCTGGAAGTTCCCCTCCAAGCCCCTCACCACCCTGACCTGGAAAAATATCGCTGTTCCTTCACAGTCGCTGAGTACGAATCCAGGAACTCCCTCCCTGACAGCACTGTGAGTGTGCCTACTACAGGGACTGCAGTGGTTCAAGAATTCAGCCCACTGCCACCTTCTCAAGATCAATTAGGGCAATTGTTTGGCCTGCAATATACTTCCAGTAATATCTGTTTTAACCAATGAGAATTTGGTTTCCTGGCAACCCTCATTAGATTTTAGTAGAAATTATAAAGAAGGAAGAACGTTATTGGAAATTAAATTATATATTTTCATCATTAAACATTCATTATGTATATATGCCTCTCATGCTTAATTGCTCTAATATTTCCCTGTGTTTATTATGCTGATACAATTTACAAAGAGGAACTCTTTCAATGTCCTCATAGGTGCTAGAATTATTCTGTTTATCCCCTCCAGGACTGCAGTGAATTCTTTTTGTAAGGGCACCTTCAACATGGAGGTAACTATTTCTGTGTGCTGTTATAATATTCAATATGAGGGGCCCGTGAGAGTCTGTGTAAGTAAATATCAATCGGGTTTAATACACTTCGCAAGTCTTAAATTATATAAAGGTGCCTGCAGCATCCATTGGTACTGATGTGCCTTTGTTAAAGAAAAAAATATGCATTTATACAGCACCTTTCATTGCCTGGAGATAACCTAAAGCACCTTGCAGCCAACAAAGTACCTTCAAAGTGTCATCACTGCTGTAAAGGGTATATAAGAACAGTAAGAGAGTGATCAGAAAATCTATCATTGAGTGATTTTAGTTGAGTCATGAATATTGGCCATAATAGTGGGAAGAACTCATCTTCTCTTCAGGTTATGTCATGCAATCTTTTATCCCACCCCCCACCGCTCCCCCCACCCCCCATCCCCACGTGACTATTCCAATAGTCTCCATTCCCCTTGACTATTCCAATCGTCTTCATTTTATGTAAACATGAGCCCATCAAAACTTCTGCAGTCTATCCTAATTCATACCATGGGCGCAATTTTCCAGTCGTGCTCACCCCAGAACCAGACAATCCCGCCCGAGGTCAACGGACATTTCCATGGTCCATCCCTTGCCTGCTACGATTCCCGTGGCGGGCGGAATGGGAAAATTCGCCCTCACATCCTATTCATCTATCACCCTTGTGCTCAACGACCTACATTTGTTCCCAGTCCAGCAATACCTTAATTTTTAAATTGTCATACTTGTTTTCACGTTCTTCCACTGCCTCTTTCCTTTTTACTTTCTGTAACCATTCCTCAACCCCCACCGCCCTCCCACAAGACCCTCCAATTGTGGCCTCTTCCCCAATTTGAATTGATCCACAATTGGTGGCAGTGTTTTCAGCTGCTGAGGCCTAAAGCCCCGGAATTCCCTTCCTAAACTTCTCCATCTCTCCGCCTGCCTCTCTTCCTTAAAACTCCTAAAACACTCCTTAAAACCTAACCCTTTGTGCAAGGTTTTGGTCACCTGTCACAATATCTCCTTGTGTGCCTTGGTGTCAAATTTTGTTTGATAAGACCCACGTTTTATTACCATAAAGATGCAAAAGAAATGCAAGTTGTTGTTGTTAACAGGGCATCAATTCAAAGGTCTTTTGAAATCTAGTACGAGTAACAGTGCAAGGCTCTCTCAGAACTGCACTTATGTGTCAACCTAGATTGTGTGCTCCAGTCTGTGGCGCAGAATTTGAACCCATAATCCTGTAACTCAGATTCAAGAGCCCAGCATTGGGAAATTCTCTCCAAAAATATATTAACCCTTATAATTATAGAAACATAGAAACATAGAAAAACTACAGCACAAACAGGCCCTTCGGCCCACAAGTTGTGCCGAACACATCCCTGCCTTCCAGACCTACCTATAACCCTCCATCCTATTAAGCTCCATGTACTCATCCAGGAGTCTCTTAAAAGACCCTATTGAGTTTGCCTCCACCACCACTGACGGCAGCCGATTCCACTCGCCCACCACCCTCTGTGTGAAAAACGTACCCCTAACATCTCCCCTGTACCTACCCCCCAGCACCTTAAACCTGTGTCCTCTTGTAGCAGACATTTCCACCCTGGGAAAAAGCCTCTGAGAGTCCACCCGATCTATGCCTCTCAACATCTTATATACCTCTATTATGTCTCCTCTCATCCTACGTCTCTCCAAGGAGAAAAGACCGAGCTCCCTCAGCCTTTCCTCATAAGGCATGCCACTCAATCCAGGCAACATCCTTGTAAATCTCCTCTGCACCCTTTCAATCTTTTCCACATCCTTCCTATAGTGAGGCGACCCTTTGTTATTTGCTTTCAAGTTATTTCTAATTGTATCCAGTGATTAAGAAATTCTAACCATGTACTAGAATATTCTTGCAATATTTATTGAGAATGTTAGTATGTAAGAAGAGCATATCTCCAACAAAAATTCTTGAAACCTGTCTTTTTTAATCAGATTATTGAATCTTTATTTATGATGCATAAGGAAGTTCAAAGAACAAGATTAAGCAAATTCTTTTGGTGCACATCACTCCAGAATATAGTCATTGGCCTAGAAATTTGGTGGGGTTTCTCTCTATCTCCCATGAACCCTTAGCAGGTGATTTGGGAGGGGGGGGGGGGAAGGGGGAGGGGATGGAGGGACAGCCTGTGATATAGCATAAACGCATGCTTTCTTGGGGGATTTTATTGACCTTCCACCCAAGTTACAATGTGACATTAGTAGAACACCGCAGAATTTCATCACTTTTTTACATGGTTAACTTTCTGAAGAAAGAATCAATCCAAATACAAGCATCCTTTGAATTTTATTTTAACATATGTTTGATGGCAGCCCTTGGAGTTCAAGAGATGCATTCAACTCAGTAAAAAGAAAAATTCTCAGTTTACTTAATTGAATAATCCATCTAAACCGAAAGAGACAGAGTGGGCAGAAATGGCCAGCAATAAATTGTTGCATAAAAGTTAATGCGTGGAGGACTTGTGTTCAGATTATTTACAGAAGAGCGGCACAGCGGCACAAAGTTTAGCACTGCTCTCTCAGAGTGCCCGGGACTGGGTTCAATTCCGGCCTTGGGTCACTGTCTGTTTGGAGTTTGCACATTATCCCTTTGTCTGCGTGGGTTTCCTCCAGGTACTCTGGTTTCCTCTCACAGTCCAAAGATGTGCGGGTTAGGTTGATTGGCCATGGTAAATTGCGCCTTACTGCCAGGGGGGACTGGCAGTGTTAAAACGTGCAGTTACAGGGATAAGGCCTGGGTGGGATTGTAGTTGGTGTAAATTGATGGGCTAAATGGCCTCCTTCACTGTAGGGAATCTATGATTAAATTTAATGCAGAAGACATTACTGTTTTTTTGTAATCTTCCTGAAGAGCAAAGGTAAGTCCATAAGTTCTTTGAATGTAGAGTGTGTTAGTGCTTCTGCTCATTTATCCAACAATGGTTTAATAAATCTCTTTGGCAGTTTATGAATGAAGCCTTGTGAAGTATTTGCACTACAACCATCTAAGTTCAAAGATGATCACATGAGACACCTAATATAAAAAGAAATACATTGGATAAAGCACAATCTTGGTCATAAGGAGTGATAGCTTGCATGGAGAAACAGTCAGAGATGCTGAACTGCAGTAAAAACCTTAATACCCTCAGGTTTCTAGGGGAGACACTCACTCAATTATCACTGAAATCACTAAAATACGCTCTGTATATGAGAAAAATAATTCATTATTGAAGGTAAAGAACATAAGAAATAGAAGCAGGAGTAGGCCGTTTGGCCCATCATGACAGCTCTTCCATTCAATAGGTTTATGGTTAATCTGATTGTCATGATGTGGAGTTGCCGATGTTGGACTGGGGTAGGCACAGTAAGTAGTCTCACAACACCAGTGCCTCACCTGATGAAGGAGCAGCGCTCTGAAAATTCGTGCTACCAAATAAACCTGTTGGACGTTAGCCTGGTGTTGTGAGACTACTTACTGATTTGATTGTAGCCTTAACTCCATTTTGGTGCCTGTCTCCCCTTCAATCAGAAATCTGTCAAACTCAGCCTTGAATTTATTTAATAACCCAGTCACTGCTCACTGTTAAAGACAATTCCCAATATAAATGATCCTCTGACAGAAATAATTCCTCCTCATCTCCATCTTAAATGGGAAACACCCTATTTTTGAACCATGCCCAAGCTTTTGGTTCCCTCATGAGAGGAAACATCCTCTCAGCATTTACCCTGTCATGTCCCCTTAGCATTTTATACATTTCATTCTCACCTCTCATTATTCTAAACTCCAATTAATCTGGGCAGAATCTGCTCAACCTTTCCTCATAACATAAACACTTTATCCTAAGAATCAGCTTAGTGAACATTTTCCAAATTGCTTCCAATGCATATATGCTGCACCTTAAGTCAGGAGAATAGAACTGTAAACAATACTCTGGCTGTGATCTCACCAATCTTTTGCACTTTTATACTTCACATCCCTTTCAACAAAGGCCAACATTTTATTTTCTCACTTGATTATTTGCTGGACCTATTTGCAAATATTTAGCTCATGATCCATGTGTTTTGACATATAATTTTTAATTTTAGAAATTAAAGTTTAATTATAAAAAAATGGGATAAATGGAACTAAAGAATGCTTGGACTGTATTACCCTCAACAGGTTGGGGCCATGCTAAGTTAAGAGGTTAACAGCTAGAAAGGGAAGATCTAAAACAGCAGGCAGGCTTACTGAGCTAAAGAACTGGAGATGTGATGTCTGCAATCTTTACAAAGGAAAGCACAACTGAGGAATGTTTTAGATTTGAGAATAAGAACTTTTTTTTTCAAAAGCTTGTGAACGCCAAAAGATTGTTACACCCATTTACTTCATCAGATCAATTAAAAAATTAGAAATAAAAGGTAGTTAATTAATTTGGTTGGTTTACAGACATCCAGAACATTCATAGAGGTGGTGGAGATTAGGATGGTCCTCTGGTTTCAATATTCTGGGGGGTGCAATTCTCCCATTAACGGGATACAAATAAGGTTCATGCCAGCCTCAGGCAGGTTTTCCATAGAGAGTACCAATGGAGGATCCTGTTGTATATTCACGCTGGCATGAAACTGATTTCTGGGTCCCTTGCTGCATTTTTCCCCCATACTTGCCATCAAACACACTGGTGGGGGCTTGGAAGAATTCTACCTACTGTGTTTTCTGGGATAACTAGTTGCAGTTTGAAACTCATGTGCTTCGCAGCTAACTGAGCAAAGAAATGCAAAGTAAGTAACAAGGTAAATGCTGAGCAAAATGCTAACTTCATCATTAACCATATGGATTGTGGATAAAGCTTAATCTCAGTTTGAATTTTCTGACGGAACAGAATCTGAAAGCTCGCCCAGTTTGAAACTGGTGAAAGAAATTACAGTGGCCCTCAACCAAGTCTTGCGCCAAAGAAGACAACAAGCAGATTAGCTGGGGAGTATTGGAAAAGTAATCAGAAAAAGGGACTAACACATTCAGAGTCAAGAAATGGTAAATGAGAGTTTTACTTCTGAAAATAGCTGGAGCCGACAAGAATTGAAGATCATTTTCAGAGGACTTTTGCATACTTATGATTGGTCCCCGCAGAAATAAACACATTTAAGATTGATATGATTATAAGGAAAAGGCTGGGGGTGGGGGGGAAAGGATTAAGACTGAATTCATAACATTCATAGTTATAACTTATAGTGTTATGACTGCTTGTCTTGTTTAATTTGTTCTTATACAATAAAATGTTTATTTTTGTGAAAAAAAATGAAATCTTGGGGCACAGTTCAAGAGGTTAAACTGATTTTTCTGTAACTGTTAATGGTCTCAAACCATATTGCCATAACCTGCATGCAATTTTTTTGTGACTCAAATAACAAGGACACTCAGATTCCTTTGTACTGCAGCTTTCTCTATTTAAATTCAAGCCCTCCCTTAATCCTTTAAGGAGACAAATATAGCACTTGTTAAAACAATCTCCTGTTGTGTTGCTATACTTTGAATCATAGAAACCCTACAGTACAGAAAGAGGCCATTCAGCCCATCAAGTCTGCACCGACCACAATCCCACCCAGGCCCTACCCCCATATCCCTACATATTTACCCACTAATCCCTCTAACCTACGCATCTCAGGTCACTAAGGGCAATTTTAGCATGGCCAATCAACCTAACCCGCACATCTTTGGACTGTGTGAGGAAACCGGAGCACCCGGAGGAAACCCACTTTGGGTTTACCACAACTTGAAAGAACATATTCTACCACAAAACACGTGGGAAAACAATTGTCATTTTTGGGAAATAAATAAAGATGTTTCAAATTGCTTATGACATTGGTCTGGATTTTCAATAAAAGCTGAACAGTCGTGTGTTAACCTTGCACTTGTCCATGACTTTCTATGGGATCTTTGCCCTATACATTTTAGAAACCAAGTATCCAAAGAATGCAGTGCCAACTGCAGAGTGGCTGGGGACCTGTGTGATTGGGGCAAGCAACTGTGTATTTATTTAACACTGCAATGAAATTACTGTGAAAAATAATCAAATTGCATATTCATTAATTACCAGATTTTTTACACAGAGAGTTGTGGGTGCCTGGAACTTGTTGCCTGGGGAGGTAGTGGAAGCGGATACAGTAGTGACTTTTAAGGGGCGTCTTGACAAGTACATGAATAGGATGGGAATAGAGGGATATGGTCCCCGGAAGGATAGGGGGTTTTAGTTAAGTCGGGTAGCATGGTCAGTGCAGGCTTGGAGGGCTGAAGGGCCTGTTCCTGTGCTGTAATTTTCTTTGTTCTTTGTTCAGTGTAGACCCGTGAAACGGCGGAGGCTGCGGTATTGTCACTGGACTAGTAATCCAGAAACCCAGGGTCTGCTCTAGGGACCTGGGTTCAAATCTCACTACAGTAGATGGTCAAATTTGAATTCAATAAAAAAATCATGGATTGAAAAGATGACCATGAAACCAATGTCGATTGTTGTTAAAAACCCATCTGATTCACTAATGTCCTTAGGGAAGGAAATCTGCCGTCCTTACCTGGTCCGGTCTGCATGTGACCACATGAGCAATATGGTTGACTCTTAAAATGCTACTCAGTTTGCGGGCAATTAGTGATCGCCAACAAATGTTGGCCTTGGGTGCCACATCCCATGAAAGAATAAAGAAAAAAAAACAGGAACTGCAAGTGACACTATTGAATTCAATGTCAAATCAGATCCAAAAAGCAAAATAATAAGAGGAAAGAAAGATGAGATGAAGGAATGGAAGTAGAGGGAACGGAGAAAAGAAGTGTTAAAATTTCCTTTAAATCGCCAATGATGATTAAAATTTGAAGAAATGAAACTCCATAGTTATAAAAAGTTAGTTGGCATTAATTAAGAATTACCAGTCATTGAGAGGATGCTTACACTGCAATAGACAAGCCGGAACGTTCAGTTTGTATCTATGAGAAATTTCACACTGTTCAGTGCACTTGACTGGAGAGTCAGTGGTAAGATGCAATTTTCAGGAAGCTTTTGGAGGACAATCCAACAATAACTTCTGAGCTCCAAAGATGTGCAGATTAGGCAGATTGGCCATGGTAAATTGCCCCTTCGTGTCCCAAGATGTGTGGGTTAGGGGGATTTAGGGATAAATACTTGGGGTTACAGGGAAGAGGTCTGGGTGGGATTTTCTCATAGTGTCAGGGGATTACATGGGGAAACAAGGATAGGGCCTGGGTGGGATTGTTGTTGGTGCAGAGTTGATGGGCTGAATGGCCTCCCTCTGTACTGTAGGGATTCTATGATTCTATGTGCAATCGCCACAAGTTGCAATAAGTTTCACACACGTAACGTCGTTAGAAGCACAGATATTCCTGCTACAAAATCACATAGTGTGGCTGCCACATATTCTGCCAAAAAGGAGACATGCTGAACAAATTAGAAAGGGTGAAAGGTATAGTTTTAAGCTGGTGAGAATCTTTAATGATGTTCTGACAATGTTGCGATTGTATCCTATCACTGCAATGCACTTTGGTTACATCCAGGGTTTCATTCTAAATCCTCTGCATTGCAGTGAACACAACAGAGGGAATTTTAAGATGGGTGAGCACGTTTGTTTTGGTACAGATGTGGACATGAAATAAATGCAAACACATTGGGAAGCTGGTTCCAATTTGCTGACTTCTGTATTTAGCGGGGGGGTGCACGTAAACCTACTGGGAACGTGGTACTGTCGCTTTCAATATGTTCCTGGTTCAATTATAGCGAGATTAAGATGGGTTTTAGGATTCAACTTTGACTCCGTGGATTTCCTTGGATTGCTGGAACATGGCAGTGAAAGCAAAGAGAGAAGAAAGCAGCAATTGCAGGGGAGGGCGGACAACAGTTTCAACAAAGCTGCCAGCTGCTCTCTCTGCTGCCGTGCGAACAGACTTTGTTCACAGTGCTTGTGCCCAGAGGCTGCTTTACACGCGTTCGAGGTTAATCTACAGACTTTGGGGGTGTCCCCTCCACTTTGTGGCCGATCAGCTTGAATGCTGCTTACCCTGTGTTAATTTGGAACACAGATAAGGACCAGGATGGCTACAAGTAAGACCAACAACATCAGAAGCAGGACCCATAGCAACAGCCCTGCAGCAGCATAGGGGAGACTGGATCAGTAGCAGTTCCAGTGGCAGAGGATAATCTTTCTCAACGTATCTGTGTCTCAGCCGGGCTCAGAGCGTCATGTCATGTGGTGGCAGACCTTTGCAGTCTCCCAGAACAAGCTGGACATGTTTTACCATGTCTGTCACAGTCACCACCAACCTCAAAATTTTTTGTCTCAGTGTCCTAGGATTCTGCTACAGACACTTGCAGGATCTCAGAAGCAGGACCCATAGCAACAGCCCTGCAGCAGCACAGGGGAGACTGGATCAGTAGCAGTTCCAGGACTCACAAATGGATATCACAAGTTATTTGCCTGAGATACTGATTATGTCAAATTCTCCTGCAATGGCACCAGTCAGAATGAATGGGCACACCGGTAGTCAGCTCTTTATTAATGTCACAAGTAGGTGATGCGCGATTAATCCACTCGGGAGGCTAGATCGTACCCGGGATTAAAGGCTTTTATTCGCAACAAGAATAGAGCATACTGCTTAACAATACAATCCCAGACTAAAGGGTCACTAGGAAGTGCAGTGACCTTTATACTCCTATAGGAAGGCGGAGCCAACCGGAGTGTACCACAGAACAATGCTAACAGGTGGAACATATGTACAAGTATCCACAGTGATAACCACCTATGGTTCAGTACCCATAGTGGTAACCATCTATGGTTCACCACATTCACCCCTCCTTTAAAAACAAAGGCCGGTGGGGCAAAAAAACAGTACAAACTGTCCATATATTCACAAGTTCAGTTGTATCGGAGGTCCGCACCGTCTCTGCGACTTCCGCAGCACTGGCGGTAGTGCCGGTTCTGGTGACCGTGGTGTCCCTCTCTCCAAGGTGGTGTCCAGTGACTCCTCCAGTTCCTCACGCACGGGTGGACCTCAAGGTGGCGACAATCTCCTGGACTCAGGCAAGCTGTACACGGGAGTAAGAGGATTAAGTGGAGGTCCCGATACTGCCCGCGCCGTGTCAGGAGGGGAGAGAATGGGCAAAGGAACCCTAACAAGGGGTGAGGGAGCGACGGGGGTTTCCAGGTCCCCTGCAGGCACAAGATCTCGGACAGAGACCGTGTCCTCTCGCCCGTCAGGATATGCTACAAAGGCATATTGACTTGCGGGTCCTAACATGCCGCCGCAGGAGGACAGGTCCTGAGTACGTCAACCAAGATGGCAGTGAGGTCCCAGAGGAAGACTTCCTAGGGAAGGTAAACATCCGCTCATGTGGGGTAGCATTGGTTGCCGTACACAAGAGGGACCGGATTGAATGGAGCGCATCAGAAAGTACCTCTTGCCAACGGGAGACTGGAAGACCCCTAGACCTTAACGCCAGTAAGACAGCCTTCCAGACTGTAGCGTTTTCTCTTTCAACATGCCCGTTACCCCTGGGGTTGTAACTCGTAGTCCTACTTGAGGCAATTCCTTTAGAGAGCAGGTATTGCCTCAAGTCGTCGCTCATAAACGACGAACCCCTATCACTGTGGATATAACTGGGGTAGCCGAAAAGGGTAAAAGACTCCGCAGGGCTCTGATGACCGTGGCAGCGGACATGTCAGAACAGGGAATGGTAAAAGGGAATCGGGAGTACTCGTCAACCACGTTGAGGAAATACACATTCCGATCTGTCGAAGGAAGGGGGCCCTTGAAATCAACACTCAGTCATTCAAAAGGGTGAGTGACCTTAATGAGGTGTGCCCTGTCAGGTCGGTAGAAGTGCGGCTTGCATTCAGCACATACCTGGCAGCTTCGAGTTATCGACCTGACATCCTCTATGGAGTAGGGCAGATTCCGGGCCTTTACAAAATGGAAGAGCCGAGTGATCCCCGGATGGCAGAGATCATTGTGGAGGGCCTGTAGACGGTCCTCCTGCACACTGGTACATGTTCCACACGACAGGGCATCTGAAGGCTCATTGAGCTTCCCCGGACGGTACATGATATCATAGTTGTAGGTGGTGAGTTCGATTCTCCACCTCAAGATTTTATCATTCTTAACTTTTCCCCTTAACGTGTTGTTGAACATGAATGCCACGGACCGCTGGTCCGTGAGCAGGGTAAATAGTTTTCCAGCCAAATAATGGCGCCAATGCCGTACGGCCTCCACAATGGCCTGAGCCTCTTTTTCCACAGAGGAGTGCCGAATTTCAGGGCCTTGGAGGGTGCGAGAGAAAAAGGCGACGGGCCTGCCTGCCTGGTTAAGTGTGGCGGCCAGGGCGAAATCAGATGCATCACTCTCCACCTGGAAGGGGATGGACTCATCGACAGCGTGCATCGTGGCTTTCGCGATGTCAGCTTTTATCCCTTCAAAGGCGAGCCTCTGCTGCCAGGGGAAAAGAGGTAGATTTTATGAGCGGACGGGCTTTGTCCGCATAATTGGGAACCCACTGTGCGTAATACGAGAAGAAGCCTAAGCATCTTCTCAGTGCTTTGATGCTAATGGGTAGGGGAAGTTCAAGGAGGGGACGCATACGGTCTGGATCAGGGCCGATGACCCCGTTTTCCACCACGTATCCGAGGATTGCTAGGCGGTGCTTGCTGAATACACACGTCTCCCTGTTATAGGTCAGATTCAGGCGAGACGCAGTGCGTAAAAACTTCAGGAGGTTGGCATTGTGGTCCTGCTGGTCATGGCCGCAGATAGTGACGTTGTCCAGGTACGGGAAGGTAGCCCGTAGCCCGTTTTGGTCCACCATTCGGTCCATCTCACGCTGGAAGACCGAGACCCCATTAGTGACTCCAAAAGGGACCCTTAAGAAGTGGTAGAGACAGCCATCCGCCTCAAAGGCCGTGTATTTTCGGTCCTCTGGGCGAATGGGGAGCTGGTGGTAGGCTGACTTCAAGTCGATGGTGGAGAACACCCGGTACTGCGCAATCTGGTTGACCATGTCAGATATGCGCGGGAGAGGGTACGCGTCCAGCTGCGTGTACCTAGTAATGGTCTGACTATAGTCTATGACCATCCGGGGCTTGTCTCCAGTCTTGACCACCACGACTTGTGCTCTCCATGGGCTAGTGCTAGGTTGAATGATCCCTTCCCTGAGGAGCCGCTGAACCTCAGATCGAATAAAGATCCGATCCTCAGCGCTGTAACGCCTGCTCTTAGTTGCGATGGGCTTGCAGCCTGGCACGAGATTTTCAAATCAAGAAGGCGGGGTAATTTTGAGTGTCGAGAGACTGCACGTGGAGCGCGCTGGGCAATTTGGAGGCTGCTGTTCTCCCACTGAAAGTGGAGGGAGTGGCCCATCGTACTGCAGGGTCACACTCCTCAGGTGGACCATAAAGTCTAGTCCCAGGAATACCGGAGCGCAAAGGTGCGGTAACACGAGAAGCCTGAAGTTCTCATAAACTGTGCCCCGCACAGTTAGAGTGACCATGCAGCTCCCAAGAACGGTAACAGATCAGGACCTCGATGCCATAGAGATTGTCTGCCTGATAGTTTGTACGCAGAGAGCGCACCGTTTCACGGTATCCGGATGAATGAAGCTCTCCGTGCTCCCGCTGTCAAACAGACAATGTATCAGGCGTCCGTTTACCTCTATGTCCATCATGGACTTGTCGAGTCTGTGAGGCTTGGCCTGGTCCAGGATGATTGACGCCACTGTTGGATCCCGAGTGCAACTGCAGGCAGCTGAGATGGTCGACGATGAGGACCCCTGCTGGTTGTCTGCGGCCGGTGTCGACCAAAATGGCTGCGCCCATGGATCGCACGTGGTCGATGGCATTGAAAGTGGCGGCACCCGCAGGTCGCACGTATCTTGCGTCGTCGTCATCAGGAATGGCGGCGCCCGTGAATCGCACATGGTTGAAGACCTCGACGAAGCTGGAGATGAGGAGATGGATCCTGGGGAGTCACACGCAGCACTGCTTGGCTTCGAAGGGGGCTTCGCTCGGCACAGTTTAGCATAGTCCCCTTTCTTTCCACAAGCGGAGCAAAATACCGTCCTGGCCGGACATCTCTGGCGAGGGTGCTTTGCCAATCCACAGAAATAGCACCGTGGGCCTCCTGGAGCTGCCGCAGCGGTCAGGTCCGAGGTTGAAAGCATGATCGCGCAGTTCCTAGGAGCCACTGGGTAGAGTTGATTCGGTGGCTGTACTTGCCACGATGTTCCCACGTGGTCGGTGGGGTAAGTTTCAAGACTTCTAGAGGCCGTTTCCATCGCATCAGCCAATTCTACCGTCTTAGCTAGGTCCAAGTTACGTTGCTCTAGCAGCCGCAGGCGAATATAGGATGAGCCGATTCCCGCCACGAACGCATCTCGGATCAGATCATTAGTGTATTGAGTAGCCGACACTGGCTTGCAATTGCAGGCTCTGGCTAGCTGCTGAAGTTCGCGCAGGTACTGTCCCGTCGTTTCGCCGGGCTGCCGCCGTCGAGTGGCTAGTAGGTGACGAGCATGAATCTCGTTTGGCGGTTTATGGTACAGCTTCTTGAGTAATTCGATGGCCTCTTTGTAGTCTTGGGAATCACGGATTGTTGCATACACAGTGTCGCTTACCCTTGCGTGGAGGACCCGCAATCTGTCGGCGTCGTTTTGGACTGCTGTTGAGGCGTCAATATAATCCTGGAAACACTTCAACCAATGGTCGAAAGAGTTTGACGCTCCAGCGGCACGCGGATCTAAGGTTAGCCGATCGGGTTTCAGCATCTGCTCCATTTTTTTTTCTGAACAAAATTTGTTGCGAATAAAATTGATGCGCGATTAATCCACTCGGGAGGCTAGATCGTACCCGGGAATAAAGGCTTTTATTCGCAACAAGAATAGAGCATACTGCTTAACAATACAATCCCAGACTAAAGGGTCACTAGGAAGTGCAGTGACCTTTATACTCCTATAGGAAGGCAGAGCCAACCGGAGTGTACCACAGAACAATGCTAACAGGTGGAACACCCCAACCCTAACCCCAACAGTAACAAGAGTAACATATGTACAAGTACCCATAGTGATAACCATCTATGGTTCAGTACCCATAGTGGTAACCATCTATGGTTCACCACAGTAGGTTTGCATTAACACTGCGATGAAGTCACTGTAAAAATCTCATAGTTGATACACTCTGGTACGCTAAGGGAGAATTTAGCATGGCCAATGCATCTAACCAGCACATCTTCCGACTGTGAAAGGAAACTAGAGCACTCGAAGGAAACCCACGCAAACACAGGGGGAACTTGCAGACTCCGCACAGACAGTGACCCAAGCTGGGAATCGAATCTGGGTCCTGGCGCTGTGGGGCAGAAATGCTAGCCACTGTGCCACCATGCCGCCCTGTGCAGTTGTCAGTGGCATGCATCAAATAAGACACTGATAATGTAGGGAGGAGTTATACAATAAATGGCAGAGTCATCAGGAGTATAGAAACACAGAGGGACCTAGGTGTGCAAGTCCACAAATCCTTGAAGGTGGCAACACAGGTGGAGAAGGTGGTGAAGAAGGCATATGGTATGCTTGCCTTTATAGGACGGGGTATAGAGTATAAAAGCTGGAGTCTGATGATGCAGCTGTAAAGAACGCTGGTTAGGCCACATTTGGAGTACTGCGTCCAGTTCTGGTCGCCGCACTACCAGAAGGACGTGGAGGCGTTGGAGAGAGTGCAGAGAAGGTTTACCAGGATGTTGCCTGGTATGGAGGGTCTTAGCTATGAGGAGAGATTGGGTAGACTGGGGTTGTTCTCCTTGGAAAGACGGAGAATGAGGGGAGATCTAATAGAGGTATACAAGATTATGAAGGGTATAGATAGGGTGAACAGTGGGAAGCTTTTTCCCAGGTCGGAGGTGACGATCACGAGGGGTCACGGGCTTAAGCTGAGAGGGGCGAAGTATAACTCAGACATCAGAGGGACGTTTTTTTTTTTTTACACAGAGGGTGGTGGGGGCCTGGAATGCGCTGCCAAGTAGGGTGGTGGAGGCAGGCACGCTGACATCGTTTAAGACTTACCTGGATAGTCACATGAGCAGCCTGGGAATGGAGGGATACAAACAAATGGTCTATTTGGACCAAGGAGCGGCGCAGGCTTGGAGGGCCGAAGGGCCTGTTTCCTGTGCTGTACTGTTCTTTGTTCTTTGTTCTGTGATAGATCACCCAGGAGTCCATGGCAACCAAACAGGTTTCCACTCCATCAACGTGAAACCAAAAAATATTCTTTATCCAGGTATTCGCATGGTTTCCCGAAAAACGTAAGACTCAAATCAAATTAGATAGATATCGTTCTTGGGGCTAAAGGAAAATGGAGGGGAGGCAGGATCAGGATATTGATTTGGATGATCAGTCATGATAAAATTGAATGGTGGAGCAGGCTCGAAGGGCCAAATGGCCTACGACTGGTTCTATTTCCTACGGTTCAATTTGACACTAAAATTGTAGTGGAGTATATTTCTGTCACAACCCTCAAGACTTACATAGGGTATCCTTAATTGATCTCCCTGTGGGACTCACAGAATATGAGTTCCCATGGTAATAGGCGATTGCCTACCCAGTGGAACTTGTCTCCCAAGCCCCCGAGAAGGCAGACCCCTGAGCGGGTCCGGTGATCTGTTGTCCTCGATGGGACTCATGTATATGCATCACAGGGTTTTGGTTTAATTTTTGATTTAAGAATAAAACATTGTTTCTTTCCAGTCGGCTTCCTGAGTTATTACAATTTCTATGTGTTAGCAAAAAAAAACCTCAGAATTACAAACCGGTTTTCTCCCTTTATATCCATGCTGACATTTTCAATAATATCACTGAACAGATGAAAATATGCCCCAGTGAATTAAAGTTCAATGTTGATAAACAAAGTACACTTACAGCGATGAATTCTATTCAAAAAAAGAAAAACATTATTCTACTGGGAAAATTCTGCTGGAGCTCACTGTGCTTGGACAGACTTGAATAGAGCTTAATACTGCTTGTGACAGGAAGGAACCCTGCACAATATTACTAACCTCACCCATTTGCAGTGTGGCCAGTTTAAAATCTTGAAATCAGTGGGAAAAAATCTTGCTCTAATGCCCACATGTCCGTCCTTGGCCTGCTGCAATGCTCCAGCGATGCCCAACACAACCTGAAGAAACAACACTTCATCTTCTCATTACATGTTGCAACCTTCTGGACATAACATTTGAGTTTAACAATGTTAGATTGTGAATGTTCCCCTCCATCTTGACCCTTTTTGCTTCCATGATTTCTCCAAATGCAAACACCCTCCCCTCCCCCACAAGGTCATCTCCTCCCTTATTCTTCATTTTTGCTTTCTTTGAGCTTTGTTCTTCTGTTAACAAGTTTACTGGGCGGCATGGTGGTACAGTGATTAGCATTGCTGCCTCACAGCACCAGGGACCCAGGTTCGGTTCCTGGCTTGGGTCACTGTCTGTGTGGAGTCTGCACGTTCTTCCCATGCCGCAATTAGCACTTCTTTAGCCCTTAATGCTTTGACTTGTGTCCATGACATCATTGTCAATCGCTCTTTAGCTCTGACCTATCCTCAACCTTCTATTCTTCCCACCCCTCCAGCCCCATCTCCAACTGTATAACCCATTGCATTTCTATCCCTCTTCAGTACTGAAGAAGCGTCTTATGGACTCAAAGTGTTAACTCTGTCTCTCTCTTTCTGCAGATGCTGCCAGACCTGCTAAGTTTATCCAGCATTTTCTGTTTTTAACAAGAGGTATGAAGGGATATGGGGCTAGGGTGGTTAAGTGGAGCTAGATCGGGGCTTATTTCATCGAATGACAGAACAGACTCAAGGGGCTACAAGTTTCTCTTGTTTCTATGTTGCTCACCTTTTCAAGGTGGACATTCCAGGAATGGAAGTGTCGTGATTTTCTAAACAGAAGCAGACAACTGAGGATCGTGGAAATTTGAAATAAAACAAGAACGTGCTCAAAAATAGTAAGCAGATCTGTCAGCATCTTTGGAGAGAGAAACAGAGTTAATGTATCATGTTGACAAACTTTCGTCAAAACTGGACAAAATTTTGAGTTGTAACAGGTTTAGAGGGTATACAGAGGTGGGAAAGGGGGTCGGGAGAAAAGAACAGAAGAAAAGGTCTGTGATTGGATGGAAGTCAAGATAATTTAAACAACAAAAAACATGATGCTCTAATAAGGCAACAGGAGATGATAATGGGACAAGTTTAAAAACACAGATGGGTCTAGAAGATCAGTAAGGATCGGTAACGACAGCTCCTCCACAAATCAAATCAAAGGTGTGAATGGGCAAAGCAAAAGTATTACCAACAGCTGCTGCCAAAATTAAACCAAAAAACCCCAAGAGAGAAAAACACCAAAAAAGAGAAGGGCAGTGGTTCTGATCTACAATGACAAATCTAATGGAAGGAAATGAGCCTCAAAAGTATCAGAACTATTTTCACATCCCTCAGTATGACCCCTCCAGGTTTTAAGTTGAATCACATTTCTTATTTGATGTGAAGATAACTGAGTCAAGCTGTCGCCAAAGGAGCTCAACTCAATCCGTATGCAGGCAAGTGGGTCGTGTTCCCTGAGAAATATCTTTAAGGGGTAATTATGTGAGGTTCTACAACAATCATGGAGCTGTACAAGGCAGGTGTCTGGCAGAAGATCAGCCTTCTCATATTTAAGTCATAACTCCAACCAGTCCTCCCACATAGTGAGGCTCCACATTGGGAATAGACACTTGCAAAATGATATCTTCTGTTCCGCTAATGTCTAAGTGAGCAAATTTACAGTGTACCTTTGCACAAAACCAGACTAGGAAAGCCTAGATTTAGTTCCTGGTCTGGTTAGTTTGCTGATCGAAGCCAGAGCAACATGGATATGACTCATAAATTAAGATGAGCAAAGTAAAAGATGACTAAGCAATACTTTTCCTGAACATTTATTGAAAATGCATGAATGGGGAACCAGTTAAGGAAAGGGAAAAGTCCAACTGTCTCTCCTCCGATAGAGTAAGAGAATCACAGAACAGTACAGTATTAAAGGCAGCCATTTGACCCAGAGACTACACTAGGCCAAACAGTCTCCTCAAGTGATCCAGGAAGTTCCATGTTCTTTCCCTATATCCCTTCAACTTTATTGTCATCAAACATTTTTGAAAAGAGAGGCATGTTGCTGAAGCTTTTCATCTTGGATTCATCAGGACAAATGCAAATATACAAATTTGAACAAAGACAACAATTTATACTACAATGGAAAAGGGGTGCTGATTGGTTGACAAGTCAGCTGATTGGCGAAGGTGTTGCCGTGGAAAGAGCAACAGGAAACTATAGACTCCAAGCTCCCGGGTAATTTTTAAAAAACATAAAAATTGAGCATATTCCTTTTGTTTGCAGAGAACAAGTCCCCCTGTATGAAAGTATGCCACTTCTAGCAAGTGTAAATAAGTCACTTTAGGAACTCAACTGATTATGTTAAATTGGTTGTTAGTGTAGCTATTATCACACTCAGGATTATTCAGCAAGTGCTGCCCAACAGAGGATCATATTGAACAGTAGACATTTTGTTTTTGATTTTACAAGCATGAGTATGGTCTGTACTCTGCCTATTGCAAACATTCCACCTTAAATAAAGAGTTAACAGAATAGAAAGCTAATGCAAGAGTGGTTAAGTCCTTTGCTTGTCCTTGAGGCATAGATTGTTGAGCGTTGTGGCAGTTTAAGTTAGCATGTTCATTTTAAAATTCTAGAGTTGAAGTCCATGTAACTGCTGGAGACCACTGTCTTTCTTTTAATCCATCTTCCAGAAACCGGTGAGTTTCTCCAGAGGTTCTTTCTGATGGACACTAGTAGTGGATTTTTAGTCTGTAGAGATAGGACTTAATTTGAGAGATAATGAAAGATTCCTTACAGCTCTATGAGCTTTTCCAGATTCATCTCTTTCTGCTTGGTAAACACAATTCCTGCTTAACTGTATATTCCATCGGAATTTGATTACCATGATAATCATTGTTGTAGAATACTATATCACCTTTTGTGTTTCATTTGACATTTCAAGATAAAAGAAACTGACAGGAGATAAGGTTCTTTCATCCTCTGTGTCGGTTGGTTGTCTATCCTGACTGCTAGCAGTCAGATGAAGACGAACATCTCACCAAGGCCATCCGCACACCCCCACTTCTTGCCTTCAAACAACCGCACAACCTCAAACAAACCATTGTCCGCAGCAAACTACCCAGCCTTCAGGAGAACAGTGACCACGACCCCACACAACCCTGCCACAGCAATCTCTGCAAGTCGTGCCGGATCATCGACACGGATGCCATCATCTCACGTGAGAACACCATCTACCAGGTACACGGTACCTACTCTTGCAACTCGGCCAACGTTGTCTACCTGATACACTGCAGGAAAGAATGTCCCGAGGCATGGTACATTGGGGAAACCATGCAGACGCTATGACAACGGATGAATGAACACCGCTCGACAATCACCAGGCAAGACTGTTCTCTTCCTGTGGGGGAGCACTTCAGCGGTCACAGGCATTCAGCCTCTGATCTTCGGGTAAGCGTTCTCCAAGGCGGCCTTCACGACACAGCGCAGAGTCGCTGAGCAGAAACTGATAGCCAAGTTCCGCACACACGAGGACGGCCTAAACCGGAATCTTGGGTTTATGTCACACTATCAGTAACCCGCACAGCTTGCCTCCTGGACTTGCAGAATCTCACTGGCTGTCCTGTCTGGAGACAATACACATCTCTTTAACCTGTGCTTAATGCTCCCTCCACTCACACTGTCTGTATCTTTAAGACCTGGTTGGCTGTAGAGATTTGCATTCTAATCAGTATTCTGTAACTTGATTTTGTGTCTCTGTGCCCTGTTTGAGAGCAGATATCCACTCCATCTGAAGAAGGAGCAGCTAATGGCATTTGCTACCAAATAAACCTGTTGGACTTTAACCTGGTGTTGTTAAAACTCTTACTGTGTTCACCCCAGTCCAACGCCGGCATCTCCACATCATGCTAGCAGTTTGCCATTGATTTAAGAGTATTACAGTTGATTAAAGTCTAGCACTTTGTATTTTAATATCTTCCTGGACTTTGGGTTTCAATGCATTTCGGTTACACAAATTGTCTCTCTTCACACTTGGGCGGAGTGGGGTTCTTCTTTCTCACCTTTCCCTTAGAAAGTGGCCTCACATTTTTAAACCAGGTTGTGCTGTGTCACCTCATTGAATCATACTTTCCCTACAGCTCAGAAAGAGGCCATTCAGCCCATTAAGCTTGCACCGACAACAAATCTCACCCAGGCCCTATCCCAGTAACCCCACGTATATATCTTACTAATCCCCCTGACACTATGGGGCAATTTTAGCATGACCAATCAACCTAACCTGCACATCTTCAGTCTGTGGGGAGGAAACTGGAGTACCCGGAGGAAATCCATGCCAACATGGGGAGAATATTATTGGCGATCTTAAAGAATGGAATTGGAGCTGCAGACATTTTGAAAATAAATTTTCAAAAAAGAGTTGTGAATTCATGGCAGCATATTTGGTAATGGTATTTGAAAATGCTTTTAAGCAAATTCCAGTGGATTCTAAAAATATTAAGTAGTGTCCATCAGTCTTCAGTTACGTTCAGAGACATTTCTGTGTGTGCAAAAATTTCTGGATAAAAGCTTTTGCTGCTTTCTGCCTGTACGTTCAGGGTATCTGGGTAAAAGCTTTAACCCTTCTATTTTCTTTGTTCAATTCATTTGTATTAACTACAATGAAGGTCCAAATTATATCCATATTGTACCTATTATCTGTATTACACCTAATCATATTTAAATTTTACCTTACACATCTATATTTTGTCAGAGGAATTCATGATCATACTGAATGGCTGAACAGGCTCAAGGCACCATGAGTCCCACTCCTTCTCCTATTTTTAATGTGCTTAAATTCTTTAAGGTCCTTTCTTCTTGTTCTGCCTAAACGAATCAGTAACCATCACAGGGTAACTCAGGAAAGAACTGGATCCCCCAATTACTTCTCTCAGATAACAATACATGCCCACAGTAAGGTAAATGCTAACAAAATGCAATGCCATTGTTAACACGATACAAGGGATACAAATAAGAGAACTGCATTCTCTCATCAAAATAGCTAGGTTCATTAAGCTGATAAACTCTCCAGATTTTCAAAGTGACTTTCAAATGCAATATCCAAGCTTTTGGAAAACCACGAGAGAATCTTAAAGCTCCCAGCTATTGTAAAATTTTTAAAAAGTGAAAACATCTCTTTACAAATTTAAGAAGCAGGGATGACATGTACCATAATGTGGTACTCATAAATCTCTTTCAACCATAAGACGGCACAATGGTTAGCACTGCTGTCTCACAGTACCAGAGACCCAGGTTCAATTCCGGCTTTGGTTCTGTGCAGAGTTTGCATGTCCTCCCTGTATCTTCCTGGGTTTCCTCTGGGTGCTCCGGTTTCTTTCCACAGTCCAAATATGTGTAGGTTAGGTGGATTGACCATGCTAAATTAACCCTTAGTGTCCCCAATATATGTGGGCTAGGGGATTAGCTATGATGAATGTGGGGTGTTATTGGGATAGGGCAGGGGAGAGGGCCTGGGTAAGACACTCTGTCAGAGAGTTGGTGCAGACTCGATGGGCTGAATGACCTCCTTCTGCACTGTAGGGATTCTATGATAGTTTTATGACATAAATTCATAGAATTATAATGACAGAAGGAGGCCATGTGACCTATTAGGTCCATGCTTGCTCACTCTACAGCAATCCAGCCCATCACATTCTCTGCCCCATCCCTATGGCCCTGCAAGTTTATTTCCCTCAAATCTCCACCCATTTTACTTTTGAAATCTTTGCCTCCACTTCCACCACCCTCTTAGACAGCAAGCTCAAGACCATTACCACTTGCAGCTTAAAAATATTCCTCCTTACTCCCATCCTGTACCTCTGGTCCAAAGCTTTACTTTTGTCCCCTGGTCCTTGTACAATCAGCTAATGGGAAGTTTTCTTTGTCTAACTTATCTAAACCTGTAAACCTCTTTCAAATTGCAATCTCTTGTGCTCCAAGGAGAAAAAAAAAACCCAGCTTCAAGAATCTAATTTTGTTGCTAAAATCCCTCACACAAATTAGGAGTCGGCCACTCAGCCCCTCGAGCCTGCTCCGGCCCTCTTAAAATAATGGCTAATCTAATTATAACCTCAACTCCACATTTCCACCTACACCTAATATTTCACCCCCTTGTTAATCAAGAATCTATCTAGTTCAGTATAATAAATATTCAAAGACACTGCCTCCATCCCTTTTAAGGAAGAGTTCAAAAGACTCACTACCCTCTGAGAGAAAGAAATTCTGATCTGTCTCAAATGCGTGACCCTTTATCATTAATGGGTGACCTCCTATTGTTAATCAGCGACCCCGAGTTCTAGATTCTCCCACAAGAGGATGATATCTCATCATATGGAGAAGTTGATATCCTCTCCATATCAACCCTGTCAAGATTCCCATATGTTTGAATCAAGTTGCCTCTCACTCTTCAAAACTCCAGCAGATACAGGCCTATCCAACCTTTAACTTTCCCACAAGACAACCCACCATGTTTGTTAATGATTGCATAATGTTTAGTACCATTCACAACTCCTCAGATGATGAAGTGGTCTGTGCCTGTGTAAAGCAAGACCTGGAGAACATTCAGGCTTGGGCTGAAAGTAGGAAGTAACCGTCACACCACATTCATTCATTGGGACAATCCTGGTAAATCTCCTGTTTACCCTCTTAAGGACTCTCATCCTTCTTAAAGTTTGCTGCCTCTTGCTGTTTCTTACCTTCACCCAGACAGATTCCACATTTTGTTCTTCCCCTCTGAGATCCTCCTTTACTAACGTACAGATCCCATCCCTTATCAAAGCAACACCACCCCCGTTTCTATTTAGCCTATCCTTCCTAAATATTGCATATGTTTGTGTATTCAGTTCCCTGCCTTGGTCACCCTGTAGGCATGGTTCTGATTAGAACATACCCACTTACCTCTTTTTGTGCCTTTAAATCACCTACCTTGTTGTGAATCCAAGTGCATTCAGTGTTAGAGTATCCTTAACTTTGTTTTTTTAATCTTATTCCATATTCCAAGCATAGTTAATGCTCACCTTTGTTTCACCTTCTTTTCTAATTCAGCTTGCTACTTTTCAACTTCTTGTTACCAGCTTTACTTTGTTCCAATTTGAGCTACCCCTCAGGTTCCCATCCCCCTGTAAAGCTAGTTTAAACCAAACCCAACAGCACAGATAAATCTATTTGTGAGGATTATAGTCCCTGTCCTGTTGAGGTTTAATCCAGATGTGGAGATGCCGGCGTTGGACTGGGGTAAACACAGTCAGAAGTTTAACAACACCAGGTTAAAGTCCAACAGGTTTATTTGGTAGCAAAAGCTACACAAGCTTTCGGAGCCTTAAGCCCCTTCTTCAGGTGAGTGGGAATTCTGTTCACAAGCAGGGCATATAAAGACACAAACCCAATTTACATGAATAATGGTTGGAATGTGAATACTTACAACTAATCAAGTTTTTAAAATACGAACAATGTGAGTGGAAAGAGCAGCAAGACAGGCTAAAGAGATGTGTATTGTCTCCAGACAGGACAGCCAGTGAGACTCTGCAGGTCCAGGCAAGCTGTGGGGATTACAGATAGTGTGACATGAACCCAATATCCTGGTTGAGGCAGTCCTCATGTGTGCGGAACTTGGCTATCAGTTTCTGCTCAGCAACTCTGCGCCATCGTGTGTCATGAAGGCCGCCTTGGAGAACGCTTACCCGAATATCAATATAAATGGTAGAAAAAGGAGCACCTCCCTCATTGCAGTCCACCAAACTGCCAGCTTGACACTCTGTGCACTCAAAGGAGCTCTCAGTGCATACTAAGTTGCACTGATAAACCCCTGTTTTTATACTTCCTGTGAAACAAATGAGTAAAGCTCTGAAAAAACAGTTTAAGCTTACTAACTAATTCACTAGCTGCAGCTGCTCTCAAACAGCTTGAAACCCCTGTTTGAGACAGGAACAAAGCTAACCTCTCTTAATTTAAGGCGTAATCAGTTGATTGTTAAATTGAAGAAAAAAACGAGACTTTAGATAGAACTCAGCTCTTAAAACCCCCTTCTTAAAAACAGAAAATGTTGGAAAAGGTCAGCAGGTCTGACAGCATCTGTGGAGAGAGAACAGAGCCAATGATTTGAGTCTGGATGATCCTTCACCAGAGCTAAAGACAAACAAAAGGTTTCTGTCTTTAGCTCTGGTGAAGGGTCTTCCTGACACAAAACATTGGCTCTATTTTCTCTCCACGGATGCTGTCAAACCTGCTGAGTTTTTCCACCATTTTCTATTTTTGTTTCAGATTCCAGAATCCGCAGTAATTTGCCTTTGTTTTAAACCTCCCTTATTAATCTTTTTAAGTGTCATCCAAGAAGTCGGTTCACCGAGTTGCATGTAGCTCTGCTGAGGGAGGAGGCTCAGGAATCATCTGGCAATGTATTCTCAGAGTTCTGATCCTCCTCTAAGGTCCCGTTGGCTTCATACCTCATTTCATGCACTGTCTTTGGCAATGGGTCTCTGAGAGATGAAAGGTATAATTAAATGCTATTTTTAGTTGAAATAAGGTTACAAATGAGCATAGTGCAGATAATGACACAGCATACATTGATGGTATCCATTCAATATGTGTGACTGTTGAAGGTCTAGTCGTAACATGATATCTAACGTTCTCACCAGGTTCCAGAACCACTCTGATCTTGCCATGGACAATCACCTGTACTGGAACAACCTTCCCATCTCCAGGGCTTCCTTCTCCATTGATACCAAGGTGGCCATGGATGCAGCTCCACCACCGACCCGGCTTCTGCTTAAGTTCGTGAGTTCTTTTCACCTTCAACAAGGAAAGGTGGAGAATTAAAAGTGTGGAGGGTTCACTGATTGCTGGGGATGAAGTATAGACATTTGAGGAGGATGACTTTGAATGGGTGAGAGAGGGTAATTGGTGATGGCAAATGTGAGTGTTGTTTGTTGAAAAGGAGACTTTAAGGAGGAAACTGGAGAGAAAGGATGTGTTTAACAGCAAGGTATGGAATTGTGTGCAAAGGTATGGATAATACGAAGGGATTGAGAGAGTAATGCCTACAGGCTGAGAGTTTCAGGGCATTCACTGTCCTGTATCTTATCAATAATTTAACTTTGTACAGCACTGGATTCATACCCTTAGCCCGGCACACCTGCAGCTCACTGCCTCAGCAACCTGAACCCCTGCCTACTTGTTAAGGCTGGCCATTCTCCTCCTGTTGTCCTTAGGGAAGAGGACTTCTCTCTGTACAATCACTGTAAGAGACATTATCTCCAAGGTAGGCTTTGTGTACCGGGAAACAACCTTTCCAAGTTTCCCATTTGGAACTGTCATCCTGTCTGCCCTCCCTGATGATGGTGGGATGATAATTAGTTTGCCCCTGGAAAGAGCAACAGGCTTGACCTGCCTAAACAACACCTTCCTAAAAAGATTTTAGGAGCAGCACGATGGCACAATGGTTAGCACTGCTGCCTCACAGAAACAGGGACCTTGGTTCAATTCTGGCCTTGGGCCACTGTCTGTAGAGTTTGCACATTCTCCCGATGTCTGCATGGGAAACCCCCCAGTTTCCTCCCACACTCCAAAGATGTGCAGGTTAGGTGGATTGGCCATGGTAAATTGCCCCTTGGTGTCAGGGGGATTCAAAAGGCAAATACATGGGGTTAAGGGGATAGCGCCTGGGTGGGATTGTTGTCAGTGCAGGCTCAATGGGCCAATTGGCCTCCTTCTGCACCGTAGGGATTCTATGTTCATGCACGCAAAACAGTGAGTCCGATTCCTGACCCGAAAATGGTCGCATCATTCTGGGAGGATCCAAGGTGAGAAGATTCCACTCATCAGGTTCATTGTTGCACGTTTACCTGCGTATACCTTTTCTGAATAGGAGTGTAGAAGAGACTGGACAATGCAGCCCACTTTTTTTTATTTTTGTGAGGCAGTTGATGTGAATGTTTCAGCAGGGTGTAATTGATGGCAAACTTACTTGTTACTCTTGGTGGCCAATACCTTGGCTACAGCATCATGAGTTCATAAAGCACACAAAGCCAAGGTGATACACATAGCTTACTTTGATGAAGACGGTGCATAAATATTAGAAGCAATGAAAGGTACAGGTTTAATGGAGAAAGCACACAATGATATTAGGTTTGGGTTGCTCTCTCAGACATTGGGTGGAATGATCATTTTGTGTATTGTAAATCTCTCCGTGAAAATTCAGCTCTGTGACAGTAACAACTAAGATATACACTTTTTTGGGTTCAAACAAAATGGAAAGGTGGGAGACAGATTTTACTGAAGGTTGCATTGTGTATATCAAATGGAGCACATAATACATCATTTTGCAGTCAACGGTGAACAAACAATGCATGCTGTTCATTGCACTTACACACAGACTTTCTCACTGAAACACGCATTTATTAGAAATCTGAAACAGCGTTGCAGCATTTACTGGAGCACTGCAGTCTGTGTGAACTGTCAAACAACTCTGTATCTTCTTAAATAACTCTTACTAAGGCATTGTCTGAACCCTAAAGTGTATGTTAGAATAATTAATTCAATGTCAAGTCAGGTAAGGATAGCAAAATAAAGAGAGGGAAAGAAAGACGGAATACAGTGAGAGATAACAAGAGCCAGAGAGAGAAAGTTAAAGAATAATGTTTCAATGTTTTAAAATCTCTCACAATAATTAAAATCTGATGGAATGAGATCCCTCATTTGTAAAACAGCAACAACTCGTATTTATTATGGCCCCTCTAATGTAATAAAATGTCAAACGCACTTCACAGGAGCATTATAAAACAAAATATGATAAGAAGCCGTGAGAGAAGATAATTAAGCCATTGATCACAAGCTTAGTCAAATAGATAGGTTTGAAACAGTGTCTTAAAGGAAAAAAGTTAGGGAGTGAGGTGGAAGAAGGGAATTTTGGCACTTACGGTCCAGGCCATCAATCCTGAAGCGATTAAAATAGGGGGATACCCAAAAAGAAAGAATTAGACATGTGCATCTATCTCAAAAAGGTTGTGGGACTTTAGAGATATGAAGGGTTTGAGGCCATGAATAGATTTTAAAACAAGGGCGAGAATTTTAAAATCAAGACATTGCTTGACCAGGAACCAATTTAAGTCAACAAGCACAAGAATGATAGATAAATGGGACAGGGTGTATTTTTAAGATAATTGTCAATGCCAGAGAGGTTGTTTGGTCATTATTAAGATGTAGCACACAGTTAAAAATTCACTTACATTAAAATGGACAAGCCATAACCTTTTCTGATCCACATAATGGGTATATATCACATAGATACAGCAACTTCGCTCTGCTCCATATATATAGTGTTGAGTCTCTGGACTAGATAATATAATAGCAAAGTTTCAGGAGGAGCTCTGCAACTCTGACAGCAACTTTTTGATTCCATGTTTAACCGTGTGCTTGGTCATTAGAAGTGGTTGCCTGACTTATTCTTTAATAGTAACGAGTGACATTCGCCTCACAGTTACTTCTGCTCCAAATTCTGGGTCAGTATATTTACAAATTTCAAATTGCACTCCATGTTGCTGGGTGTTGCTTTCATGACAGTATCACATTTAGTGCTATTTCTACAAACAACATTTATGCAAACAATAATTATTGCAAAACATGGAGGGAAAAGTGTGCTGGAGTGAAAGTTTTGTTCAAAGTCATATATTTTTGCCTATAGTTGTTATGGTGCAGGTCAGAAACTCCAAATTGTGTTATGGAGCCTGCCTGGATCATAAGATTTTAATCTTGAATTTGGGTAGGATAAGCATGAGATGTTTCACTTCAGGTATGATTCAAATGACCCACCAGGGAGCTTTTATGGTTTTGATTCGATTTGATTTATTATTGCCACATGTATTAATATAAAGTGAAAATTATTGTTTCTTGCGCGCTATACAGACAAAACATACTGTACATAGAGAAGGAATGGTGAGAGTGCAGAATGTAGTGTTACAGTCATAGCTAGGGTGTAGGGAAAGATCAACTTAATGTGATGTAGGTCCATTCAAAAGTCTGATGGCAGCAGGGAAGAAGCTGTTCTTGAGTTGGTTGATACGTAATCTCAGAGTTTTGTATCTTTTTCCCAATGGAAGAAAGTGGAAGAGAGTATGTCCGGGGTGCGTGGGGTCCTTGATTATGCTGGCTGCTTTTCCGAGATGTATAGAAAGTATCAATGGATGAGAGGCTGGTTTGAATGATGGGCTGGGCTTCATTCACGACCCTTTGTCGTTTCTTGCAGTCTTAGACAGAGTAGGAGCCATACCAAGCTGTGATACACCTAGAAAAAAATGCTTGCTACAGTACATCTGTAGAAGTTGGTGAGAGTTGTAATGGACATGCCAAATTTCCTTAGTCTCCTAAGAAAGTAGAGGCATTGGTGGGCTTTCTTAATTATAGTTTCAGCATGGGGGGGACCAGGACAGGTTGTTGGTGAACTGGACACCTAAAAACTTGAAGCTCTCGACCATTTCTACTTCATCCCCATTGATGTAGACAGGGGCATGCCCTGCACTATGCTTCCAGAAGTTGATGACAATCTCCTTAATTTCATTGACATTGAGAGAGAGATTATCGTCATTGCACCAATTCACCAGATTCTCTACTTCTTTCTTGTACCTTGTCTCATCGTTGTTTGAGATCCAACCCACAACGGTGATGTCATCAGAAAACTTGAAAAGCGAGTTGGAGGGGAATTTTACCAAACAAAGTTTAATTCAGAATATAGTTAACATGTATGGAAAGAAAATTAGAAATAACTTTTATCCATTACAAACAAAAACAAAACAACCGCGATAATGTATAACCCTTAACAAATATCGCTAAGATGTTCCAATCAAACCGAATTCTTTCATAGACAAAATCCTTCAAAAGAGTTCAACACAGCAAAGTCTAATACTCGTGTGATATTGGAATTGCATCCTTTGTTGGAGAATTGAAAACTCTCAGTTTTATAAGTTCTGGTAGTCCTCTTGACACACCCAGAACAGTTTGAAGTCAGAACAGCTTCCCAGAACCCCAGGTAGACTCTGGTCAAGCCATCAACAACAGATTTTCTACTCCAGGAAGGCTTTCAGCTAACCCGCAGAACATCCAAAACCAGGGAGAGGGAGAGAGAGAGAGATTTCTTTTCAGCTTGCTGTCCCTTCTAAAAACTAAACTGCAGCTCAGAACTGAAAATGAAAAAGCTCCTGTCATCTGATCTGCCGACCAGTTTTCCTCCTAACAATGCAGGGCCATAATAACTAATCTCAGAAAGTACATGAGGCCCACATTTAAGCCACTTATGGAGCAATAAAAGGACTCTAGTAGACAGCCTGGCAGCAATGACATCAGCTAATGCTGTGAACTACAGAGAACACGATCTTTAAAAAATACTCTTAAAGGTATACTGACGTCACACTATATAAATGATTACATTTACAAAGTTTTTATTTTTAAATGGATGTCTTTAAGGGAGGGAATTGACACTATAATGCACATAAATTGTTCTGATTCTTCACTTTTTATGCCCATTGTTGCTACATAAGTCTCCCATAACCCATGCAAAACCATTCATTATGAAGCAATATGATTGGCAATAGCCAATTAGAATAGTCATTTAATTTTACAATTATTTACAACTTATTTCTAATTTAAAATGTTCTTTTCTCTCTGACTAACAAACCTAGAGAGTGATTGGTTAATTTTGAGATAGGGTGACAGAGTTGACCAGGGTCCAGCTACATATATTATGGATTATCTGCCTGACTTCCTTCTGTTCTGTTCTGTTACAGAGACACTTCAAGGCAGGGAAACAATATTTAATATCGAGATGGAAATAAAATTCAACCTGTCTACTATGTGAGCAGAATCAGATATTATTCATTTTATTTGTGGATGAACTAAAAATGGCTGCCAGTGGGTAGTCCATCTGTTTATTGACAGTACATTTAAATTTCTACCCACATCTACAAAGGATAAAGTGCAGCTTTCGATTGGATTGAGTCTGTTACAAATCCATTAGGGGATCATCATTTTCCATCAGAGAAATCATACTAAAAACCACATTGTGAAATGACCATTTTATGGAAGTCAATTATATAATTTGAATTATTCTATTAACCAAAGACCAGAAAAAATACTCAAGCTGACATACTAACAATGTTCTAACACAATAGATGCAGAATACTTTGGATATTGTAAATCTGAAATAAGAACAGAAAATACTGGAAAACATTCAGTAAATTAGGCACCATCTGTTGAGAGCAAAACAGAGTGATAGGCCCAACATTTGTTGAATGAAATAATGATGTGTGAATGACGCACACAGTTATTTAAGTGTGAATTGGCCAATATCTTGTGGCATGGAAGAGATAACCTGTGAATTATGAATTGTGAGAAGTTACTGGTGGTGTGTAGCTTTTGCCTTACAGGAACGACAATTCACTCCTAGCCTGTCTTAGTTTTTCATGAACTTGTTGCATCTGTACATTAATTCCCACCTCACCACCCACAGTTAAATCTAATGACTAACAGTGCACATACCCTTTAAATAGCATTATAATTGTTAATTAATGCCAACAACTCTTACCCAGAAAGTAAACAATTAGAAGTGTGGAATTTTATTCCTTCAGGTTATTAGAGGTTTTAAAATGTCAAATTATCAGAAAAAATCCTTGCTGTCTCTTTTTTCTCTCTTCCTGAATCAATTTTTTCCCTCTCTATTTCCTTCCTGTACCTGATTTGGCATTGAATGTACCCACTCTAACTTGCCCTCCTACTCAACCCGCCCCCTCTGCTTTATGTCAATTCTTCAATTTCATTGGTTAGGAAGATACATCCTGTTGTTCAACAATATGCTGACAAGAAAAAATTACTCACTTGTTCCAGGCCTATTCTATGAAATAAATCATTTGGCATGATTGTCAATGCCATTCAATCGCATGGAAGTCCAATGCTCAAGTTTTCTCCACAGCTGAACTATTACTCTTGCTGCAACTTCATCAGCAAACACTTCAACTGTTTCCGAAGCTAGTTATTCCCAGAACAGGTTGTGAGTATGTCACCAAGGACTTATCGCTCGAGGGACATGACTCTGCATCAAGCATGGCTGACCAGGAGTCTCTCCTGCTCTTACCGCCAGCCAATGGCATGTTGGAAGGATTTCCGGGTTGACTCTCGACCTGTTTGGCCACATTAAGAATGCACCTTCCTTGGCCGTCAAGTCTTGGGGTGAGACTCCAATAGTAAGAAGTGGCAGAGTTTCGGAGCTGGTCTGCGTCCTGAGCGCAAGTTGAGAATATGGACTCTATCTTGGTGGCAGAGTTTTGGTGCAGTGGGACTCCAACGCAGAGCTTCTGGGTCAGAGTCAGGGACACTGCCCACTGCGCCACAATACCTCCTGCAATTAACTATAGTGGCTAAGAATTTAGATCGTCTGCAGGTACCTACTTGAATTGAGTGATGTCAGTTGCTCCTTTAAACAGTCTGGTTGCAGCAGATTGAGCTTTTGCAAGGATCAGCTGAGATTGACAGAACTGCCCTACAAAATATCATCCCCTTCCCTGAAAAATAAACATGCAGCACATATCCCAGAAAGAGGCTCTATGTGGGAAGATTTCGCTTCACAAAGTGCCAGTGTATGAACTGTTTTAATCGAAGCATAATGACCTGCAGCAATGGTCTTCATTCCACACAGGTCTGATTATAACTACGAAGGTGACAAACCACAGTCTGATGACAGTGAATCACTTCAAGCAACCAGAGGGTATCTGTACAACATCAGCCAAGTGCCATAACATGACGTCTGCTGCCATGAATGATAAGTACACTAGTGCTGGAATTTTACCACCTCACCCGCCCTGGAATCGGGTCAGGCGTGGCTCGCAGAACTCGGGCCGGATTTTATGAGTATCGTCTGAGCGAGGTCGTAAAATATCGGCAATAAGACCACTGTAAGTGAGATACATATCTGTACCTGAGTTGTGACTTAGAGGACAATTGAGACCATAAAGAAAGGCTTTGTTAGTCAAGATGTGGAGATGCCGGCGTTGGACTGCGCTAAGCACAGTAAGGAGTCTCACAACACCAGGTTAAAGTCCAACAGGTTTATTTGGTAGAAAATACCATAAGCTTTCGGAGCTTGCTGTTCCTTCATCAGATGGAGTGGTCTCTGTTCTCCAACAGTGCACAGACACAGAAATCAAGTTACAGAATACTAATTAGAATGCAAATCTCTACAGCCAGCCAGGTCTTAAAAGGTACAGATAATGTGGTTGGAGGGAACATTAAACACAGGTTAAAGAGATGTGTATTGTCTCCAGACAGAACAGCTGGTGAGATTATGCAAGACCAGGGGCAAGGTGTGGGGGTTACTGATAATGTGACATAAATCCAACATCCCGGTTTAGGCCGTCCTCATGTGTGCGGAACTTGGCTATCAGTTTCTGCCCAGCGACTCTGCGCTGTTGTGTGTCGTGAAGGCCGCCTTGGAGAATGCTTACCTGAAAATCCAAGGCTGAATGCCCGTGACTGCTGAAGTGTTCCCCCACAGGAAGAGAACAGTCTTGCCTGGTGATTGTTGAGCGGTGTTCATTCATCCGTTGTCGTAGCGTCTGCATGGTTTCCCCAATGTACCATGCCTCGGGACATCCTTTCCTGCAGCATATCAGGTAGACAACGTTGGCCGAGTTGCAAGAGAATGTACCGTGTACCTGGTAGATGGTGTTCTCACGTGAGATGATGGCATCCGTGTCGATGATCGGGCATGTCTTGCAGAGGTTGCTGTGGCAGGGTTGTGTGGTGTCATGGTCACTGTTCTCCTGAAGGCTGGGTAGTTTGCTGCGGACAATGGTCTGTTTGAGGTTGCGTGGTTGTTTGAAGGCAAGAAGTGGGGGTGTGGGGATGGCCTTGGCGAGATGTTCGTCTTCATCAATGACATCTTGCAACTCGGCCAACGTTGTCTACCTGATACGCTGCAGGAAAGGATGTCCCGAGGCATGGTACATTGGGGAAACCATGCAGACGCTACGACAACGGATGAATGAACACCGCTCGACAATCACCAGGCAAGACTGTTCTCTTCCTGTGGGGGAGCACTTCAGCAGTCACGGGCATTCAGCCTTGGATTTTCAGGTAAGCGTTCTCCAAGGCGGCCTTCATGACACTCGACAGCGCTGAGTCGCTGAGCAGAAACTGATAGCCAAGTTCCGCACACATGAGGACGGCCTAAACCGGGATGTTGGATTTATGTCACATTATCAGTAATCCCCACAGCTTGCCCCTGGTCTTGCATAATCTCACCAGCTGTTCTGTCTGGAGACAATACACATCTCTTTAACCTGTGTTTAATGTTCCCTCCAACCACATTATCTGTACCTTTTAAGACCTGGCTGGCTGTAGAGATTTGCATTCTAATTAGTATTCTGTAACTTGATTTCTGTGTCTGTGCACTGTTGGAGAACAGAGACCACTCCATCTGACGAAAGAGCAGCAAGCTCCGAAAGCTTATGGTATTTTCTACCAAATAAACCTGTTGGACTTTAACCTGGTGTTGTGAGACTTCTTACTTTGTTAGTCAAGAGCAGCTTTGCTATAAACTTTGGCTCATATGTCCTGCACACCTGTCGCATGCTGTGAAAGCATTACTCTGCAATCTATAAAAGCCTGGAAACGGGCATTCCTTTCCCGGGAGATAGTCCTAGTTGCTTTGATTTGATTCAGTTTATTTTTGTCACATGTATTGGGATACAGTGAAATGTATTATTTCTTGCACGCTATACAGACAAAACATACCAGTCAGAGAGCACATGGGGAAGAAGGAAAGGAGAGGGTGAGAACGAAAGTAGAAGATAGAATTAGAGGGTATGCGGGGGACAGCTCGCAAGGAGTTACCAAGTTCCAGCGCCATATTGATTGCTTTGGAGACAGACCCACATAAAGAAATGCTTAAGAATGACTTACCCTTCGGACTCCTCATTGATTTCTGTAAGCAGTATCACAGCACAAATTATCAATTAAATATTCTTATCTGTTAACTACAATACTCTTCTTGAAACTCCTATGAATACTATTTTTAAGTAAAGAATAAATCCTTCAATTCAGCATCCATCCTAGAACAGTACACCCAACCTCAAGCTCGACAGGATCAGGTAATTAAACTATATCCTATCCCATTTAACTATCATACCCAAAACACAATTTATCCTTTTAACCTCACTAACTCTGAAGTGACTGAAGTGCATTTTTCTTACACAATGTTTACCCTTGGTCTCTAAACATACCTCCTAGGTGCAACCTGAGGGTCAGTATCTCTATGTAGGTACATCCCAGTTCAAACCTGCAGGGTGTTCCCTCACAGATCATTCTTATGTATTTTGAATTCTGGTCTACTGTTCCATCAAGCAACATTTCCACAGTCTAATGCCTTTATTTCCAGTTCTGCTTTATCTTTACCTATCTGATTGTAAATCCTATTGCATTGGGATTATTGCCCTCTAATTTATCTCCAAAATACTCTGTTTATCTATCGGCCAAGGGGATTTTGATAGCCAAAGGAACCAGCTGAAATGTTGAACGCACAAAATTTACTATTGCTTCATAATTAGTTTTCTACCTGAATGGCTGATGGAAACGATGGGAACTGTGCTTATCCACAAAGGTCTATCCTGAACATCTGGCTATTGGCTACAAATAGCATGAAGAAAAGTGAGCAATGAAATTGCCTTGTTTTGCAGAGTATCGTATCTTTCGACAGAACATAGGCAGAGTTGTGCTGAACATTAAATGGTTTGCTCTGTATTCAATTGATGTTGGTAGAACATTAGAGGCAAAAAAGACAGAACTGATTTCACTCTTGAGATCTCATAAGGTTTATTTATTACAATGTATTTGCTGCAGCTGTATTGCCGCCAAGTCACATTATTATCATTGGGCAGAAATCCAGATATTGGTAACTTGAGACTCAAGTTAAATCAATTCATAGTAAATCAATGTAGGATAGCCCCTTACATAATAAGAAACTGTTACATTTCATTCAAATGGTCCTAATTATCACAGCAGCAGGGCACTGGAACTAGACTTTAGTAAATTCTCTTATTCATCGGGAATTAATTCGCATTTCAAATGCTCAGCGACAATTTCAGCAGTAAAATAAACCAGCATGCCTTGTTACCAAAATTAACTCTGTCTGAGAAGGGTTTCATGGCATTTGGCAACAATCTAATAAATTTTTTTTAATGTTTCAGCCACCATAGCATTAAAACAGTGACTGATTCAAATTAGGACTGTATATTTTGACAGAATCCCTTAACTTCTCTGTATTAAAATCCAGATTTATTTATTATGTTAATCGTTTATTTGAGAATCTGAATTTGAAGAAATCAACTTGATGCAAGTTGGATATTGTCCAGATGATGCTTACACATTCCTTTGTGGTAAATTTACAAGTGTGTATGAAGTAAAAGTATCCACAAATTCTTCAAAAAACAACAAGATTTACAATTTGATTGCACACAAAATACACAAAAAAAATACCACCCACCCTCACAAGCTTAGTGGAGATTTTGTAACTTCAGACACAAATGTATTGCACCTAAACTACATTTAAACCAATGAAGAAAATTGTGGGAATGTTCAACAGGCCAAGCCACCTTTTTGGAGATGGAAAGAATGCTAATATACTTCCTGTCTACCATCCTCCCCTCTTCCTTTTGTTCTTTTGCTGTTGTCTGCTGTACTCCTACTCCTGCCACCCCTTTTTCTCCAGCTCCAACTTATTCGAAAGCTCTTCACCTTTCATTTCCTCTAGTTGTGACGAGAGGTCTTGGCCCACAATTGCTGTGGTGAGCATCTCCCCGTGTACAACTGATGGAAACATCACAGTTGAAGTGTGAGCTGATGAAGCTGAGAGGACTTGATGGCCAACGAAGGGAAGTTCATAATGTGGGCAAACAGATTGAGAGTCAACCTGCAAATCCCTCCAACATGTCAATGGCTGGTGATAAGAGTGGGAGAGACTCCTGGTCAGCCACGCTTGATGCAGAGCTTTAGCCAAACCATTGATTTGATTTGATTTGATTTATTGTTGTCACATGTATTAGCATACAGTGAAAAGTATTGTTTCTTGCGTGCTATACAGACAAAGCATACTGTTCATAGAGAAGGAAACGAGAGAGTGCAGAATGTAGTGTTACATTCATAGCTAGGGTTTAGAGAAAGATCAACTTAATGCAAGATAGGTCCATTCAAAAGTCTGATGGCAGCAGGGAAGAAGCTGTTCTTGAGTCGGTTGGTACGTGACTTCAGACTTTTGTATCTTTTTCCCGAAGGAAGAAGGTGGAAAAGAGAATGTCCGAGATGCCTAGGGTCCTTAATTATGCTGGCTGCTTTGCCGAGGCAGTGGGAAGTGTAGACAGAGTCAGTGAATGGGAGGCTGGTTTGCGTGATGGATTGGGCGACATTCAAACCTTTTTGTGATCTTGGGCAGAACAAGAGCCATACCAAGCTGTGATACAACCAGAAAGAATGCTTTCTATGGTGCATCTGTAAAAGTTAGTGAGAGTCGTAGCTGACATACTAAATTTCCTTAGCCTTCTGAGAAAGTAGAGGCATTGGTGGGCTTTTGTAACTATAGTGTCGGCATGGGGGGACCAGGACAGGGGTTGTTGGTGATCTGGACACCTAAAAACTTGAAGCTCTTGACCCTTTCTACTTTGTCCCCATTGATGTAGACAGGGGCATGTTCTCCTCTACGTTTCCTGAAGTCGATGACAATCTCCTTCATTTTGTTGACATTGAGAGAGAGATTATTGTCACCGCACTAGTTCACCAGATTCTCTATCTCATTCCTGTACTCTGTCATGTCATTGTTTGAGATCTGTCCCACTACGATGGTGTCATCAGCAAAGTTGAAAATCGAATTGGAGGGGAATTTGGCCACACAGTCATAGATGATAGAATGATAGAATCCCTACAGTGCAGAAAGAGGCCATTCAGCCCATCGAGTCTGCACCAACTCTCCATCAGAGCACCCCTCCCAGACACTATCCACTATGTGTAAGGAGTATAGTAGGGGTCTGAGAACACAGCCTTGTGGGCCATTGGTGTTGAGGATGATTGTGGAGGAGGTGTTGTTGCCTATCCTTACTGATTGTGGTCTGTGAGTTAGGAAGTTCAGGATCCAGTCGCAGAGGGATGAGCCGAGGCCCAGGCCACAGAGTTTGGAGGTGAGTTTCATGGGAAGAATACTGCTGAAGGCTGAGCTGTAGTCAATAAATAGGAGTCTGACATAGGTGTCTTTGTTATCTAGGTGTTCCAGGGTTGAGTGCAGGGCTAGGGAGATGGCATTTGCTGTGGACCTGTTGCGGCGGTAGGCAAACTGTAATGGGTCCACGTAGTCCAGGAGGCTGGAATTGATTTGTGCCATGACTAGCCTTTTGAAGCAGTTCATAATGATGCATAATGGTGCAGGTCCTCATGCTTTGATTGAAACAGTTCATCTACTGGCACTTTGTGAAGTGAAATTTTCCAACACAAAGCTCTAACAGGTCGCACAGTCTATCGACCTGTTCCAGGAATCACTAGCTATGGAAACAGATAAAAGTCTGTCTGAGCGCACCACCATAGTTGATGGCTCAATTTATGCTACACTCAATGGATCTTTTCTGTGGCATAGCTGATAGTTGAAACTATGCTGTAATTAATTGCTTTGTCTATATTGTGGTTGATAGCTCCAGGCTATCTTTCTATGCTATAGTTGATGGAAGTATCATCTATGCCATAGGTGGAACAATCTATGATATAGTTGATTGCTCCATGTTAAAGCTGATGAATCTATCTCAACTATGGCTGATCAATCCTCCAGGGTTCTATTCTTTACCAATACTTCTTCTTCATGCCATTGAGAACTTGCCTGTTCATCACAAAACACTTCCTTTACTTTTATCGATGAATCTTCTCCACATTAATCAATTTCTTGAAGACTAATCACTGTCAGTACTCACAACTCAGCAACTGAATTACTTTTCCCCGATCTCAATGCTGATAAAAAAACTTTGTTCCTTATGGTTCTTCGCTGAAAAGTTTTTTGTGTACAACTCGAAGTATAACTGTCAACAATCACTGATTGCTTTGTTATCTTCAACTTGTCATCTATCTTTGCCAGCATTATTGGCTTTAGTGTCCTGAAAAGGAGCTCTTGCATCTCTTCCATTGCTGAAACTCTTTTTTGCATCTGCAACATTTCTATTCTTCTCAAGAGTTCTTTCTTCTTCCTTAAATTCCTAATAATTGACTTGAACATTGCTAATATTTTTGGCCAATCTCTTTCACACTTCATTCATGCTCCTGGATAAGTTTTAAAAGGTATGGTCCATTGCGGCACGGTGGCACAGTCGTTAGCACTGCTGCCTCACAGTACCAGAGACTCAGGTTCGATTCCCGGATTGGGTCACTGTCTGGGCGGAGTCTGCACGTTGTCTGCGTGGGTTTCCTCTGGGTGCTCCGATTTCCTCCCACAGTCCGAAGATGTGCAGGTTAGGTGGATTGGACATGCTAAATTGCCCTACAGTGTCAGGAAGACTAGCTAGGGCAAATGCATGGGGATTGGACCTGGATGGGATTGTGGTCGGTGCAGCCTCGATGGACCAAATGGCCTTCTTCTGCACTGTAGGGATTCTATCAATTCTATGGTGGTTGATGGGAAATATTCATCCTGGAGTTCAGTTACTAGTGGTGTACCGCAAGGATCTGTTTTGGGGCCACTGCTGTTTGTCATTTTTATTAATGACCTGGATGAGGGCGTGGAAGGATGGATTAGTAAATTTGCGGATGACACTAAAGTCGGTTGAGTTGCAGACAGTGCGGAGGGAAGTGGCAGGTTACAGAGGGACATAGATAAGCTGCAGAGCTGGGCTGAGAGGTGGCAAATGAGTTTAATGCGGAAAAGTGTGAGGTGATTCACTTTGGAAGGAGTAACAGGAATACAGAGTACTGGGCTAATGGTAAGATACTTGGTAGTGTGGATGAACAGAGGGATTTGGGTGTCCATGTGCATAGATCCCTGAAAGTTGGCACCCAGGTTGTTGTTAAGAAGGCGTACGGTGTGTTAGCTTTTATTGGTAGAGGGATTGAGTTTCGGAGCCAGGAGGTCATGCTGCAACTGTACAAAACTCTGGTGTGGCCGCATTTGGAGTATTGCGTACAGTTCTGGTCGCCATATTATAGGAAAGATGTGGAAGTGTTGGAAAGGGTGCAGAGAAGATTTACCAGGATGTTGCCTGGTATGATGGGAAAATCGTATGAGGAAAGGCTGAGGGGCTTGAGATTGTTTTCGTTAGAGAGAAGAAGGTTAAGAGGTAACTTAATAGAGACATACAAGATGATCAGAGGATTAGATAGGGTGGATAGTGAGAGCCTTTTTCCTCGGATGGTGTTGGTTAGCACGAGGGGACATAGCTTTAAATTGAGGGGTGAGAGATATAGGACAGATGTTAGAGGTAGGTTCTTTACTCAGAGAGTAGTAAGGGCGTGGAATGCCTTGCCTGCAGCAGTAGTGGACTCGTCAGCATTAAGAGCATTCAAATGGTTATTGGATAAACATATGAATGATATTGGAATAGTGTAGATTAGAGGGGCTTTAGATTGGTACCATTGGTCGGCGCAACATCGAGGGCTGAAGGGCCTGTACTGCGCTGTAATGTTCTATGTTCTATGTTCTATGATTGTTAGTTTAACTTATATCCAACATCAGAACTCTCACTGTTCAAGCTATCTGGACCTTTTCTAGTTTAATGGTGTTGACATAGCCATTACTCCTTTTCTGGTTTCAAAGGCAAAATATTCTTTATGTTCTGCCTATTGTGCTGAATGACTCAGCCAGATGCTGAACAATACGAATTCTAACATTTGATTAATAGCTAGAATTGTGAAATTACTTTAAGATATCAGAGAGAAATTAAACCAACCTTTCACTTTTTTGACTTTTTTTATCAATGGCTCTTCATTTTCCTCAACGTTTTAAATAAATTAGATGAGCTCTAACGTTATTCTATGTTTTGATGTTACTCCATCTGCCCTTGAGACTTTTTAGTCTTGATTTTAATGAGTGATACCATAAAATGTTATCAATCATTAAAAAAAGGTACTAACGTTCACAAAAAAGGTACTAACTTTCACAAAATTCATTAATTGTTCCTTTTCCTGTGGCTATTAGATTATTGTGTGATGTAAGACATTTGAAGGATCTATTTCAAACAGCAAAAGGCCTGTAAAGCTTGGAAGGCCAACAGTGTATGGAGTTTAACTCAGCAGGGGTTTTGGGACATTAAATCTAGTTTAATTTACTTCATTTTATGTAATTGAATAGTTGGAACTATATGTTTGGTGCCTGAAGTGTGGCATGGTTTGAGGAGCAGTGGATTAATTAATTGGGTGATTAGCTGTTGCAAAGCTTGTGTGATTAGCTGTTCATTAAACAGCTACATTTTTCCAAGGTGATTGGTTTACCGTGCAAGTGAAGACAGTATGAATTTGAGTCAAGTAGCGAGAGATCAATCTCAAGCTCTGAGGGGCCGGTGGAGTGTGAAAGGTCAGAAGAGTGAAAAATTTAACCTTAGTAGAAATTCAACCTTGAAGTCCAGTCACATTTAATATTTGCATAAAATATTATGCAAGTTCTTGTCGGAGTTTGTTACCAGTACATGTTTTGACAAACGTAATCTATGTTTTTCAGTGGGAATGCAAAAGCTTCTCGTGATAAGCGTGTAGCGCAATGTGCCAGAGAACATAGGCACTCAGTATATCCAGCAAGAGCACATTTGCACTACTTGAGAAAATTAAAGTGTTTGAGCCAAATGGTCTCACAGAAGGAGTTTCACAAATTAGACACATGATTGAAAAAAGGAGGCCTTCAGGGTGTTAATTTCCAGACTATTATCTGAGAAAGATATAGAGGGACAAATTTGAAAGGAAATCACAGGAAGATTTTTTCATTGCTCCTTTGGAGAAAAACTAAAAACTATGGGGTATTTACACAAGGGGTTTTTAATTGCCAAATCCAGACAGGAAAGTGAAAGCATAAAATGCAGAGGGATGAAAGAGTTTCTGAAGTAGATTCAGAATAATTTTCGAGATCAGTATGTTTCTGATACAAGAAGCCAGATACAAAAAGTAGAATGAGGCAGGTCACACGTTGATTACACAAGTGAGAACCAGGCTGAATATAGAAAGTTCAAAGGGACACGGAAAAATTAAATAAGAGAATACCAAAAGAGACTGGCAGTTCCCATAAAAAGGAATCCAAAAATCCTCTACAGGCATATAAACAATACAAGAGTAAGAAGAAGAGTGGGGGTGAATTGGGGCCAAAAATGGGATTTATGCATTGGGCTAGAGGGCATGGCTAAAGTACCAAATAGATGCATTACATCTGTCCTACCAAGGAGAATAATTCTGCCAAAATCAGAGAGGAGTGGCTGAGACACTGGTTGGGCTAAACATTGAGGAAGGAGACTTATTAGAAAGGCTGGCTGCATTGCAAGTCATCAGGTCTGGATTATTTGCACTTGAGAATACTGAGGGAAATTGCAGAGGTACATGCCTTTTTAGATATATCTGGGGGGAGGAGGGGGAGGGCACTGGTGGGGGGGGGAGGTGAAGGAGGTCCCAAATCTAAGGATAAAGGACCGGAGAATGACAAATATTACAACATTATTCAAAAAGCGGCATTTGTAAGGATAAACCCAGCAACAGTAGGCCAGTCAATTTAACCATAGTGCGGGACATTTCTTAGAATGCATGCAGGACTCATGTATAGCCTTCTCTTTAATCCATTATTGATAATAGTGCCTTCAGTCACCTAGGACAAGCAATTCAGAATTTCTTATCAATAAGCCACTCAGCCTCTCGAGTTTGCTTCACTGTTCAATAAGATAATGGCTGATCTGCTTGTAACCTTCCACCTACCCCCCAATAATCTTTCACCCCTTTGTTTATCATAGATTTATATCTGCCTTAAAAATAGTCAAAAATAGTCCACTTCCACTGCCTTTTGAGAAAGGGATTTCCAAAGAATCACCACCCTCTGAGAAAAAAAAATCTCCTCATCGCTTTCTTAAATGGATGACCTCTTATTGTTACACAGTGACCCCTAGTTCTAGATTTTCCCACAAGGAAACACCTTCTCCACATCCACCCTGTCAAGATACCTCAAGTCTCATATGTTTCAATAAAGTCACCTCTTACTCTTCTAAACTCCAGTGGATTCAAGCCTCGCCTGTCCAATTTTTCCCCATAAAATAATCCACCCATTCTTCGTATTAGTCTTGTAAACATTCTCTGAATTGCTTCGAAACACATTCACATCCTTCCTTGAATTAGGAAACGAATACTGTACACAATACTCCAGATGTGGTCTCATCAGCATCCTGCACAACTGAAGCATAATCTCCTTACTTTTATATTCAATTCCCCTTGCAATAAACAATTACATTCTGTTAGCTTTTCTAGTTACTTGCTGTATCTCCATACTAGCCTTTTGTGATTCATGCACGAGGACACCCAGATCACTCAGCACCTCAAAACTCTGCAATCTCTCACCATTTAGATAATATGTGTTTTTTAATTCTTCTTGTCAAAATGGACAATTTCACATTTGTCGACATCATATCCCATTTGCCAGATCTTCGCTCTCTCACTTAAATATCTATGTCCCTTTGTAGCCTTCTTGTGTCCTTTTCACAACTTACTTTCCTACCTATCTGCGACCTGAAAATCTCACAACCAAACCTTCCGACCTTCATCTAAGTCATTTATATGAATTGTAAAAAAATGAGGCAGTAGCACTGATGCCTATAGCACACCACTTACTAAATCAAGACAACCAGAAAATGACCCATTTACCCCTATGTTTTGCTTCTAGTTAGCTGGCCATTCTTCTATTTATGGCCTCTGCACCATAAGGTTTTATCTTCCACAATAACCTTTGATGTGGAATTAAATCAAATACGTTCTGGACATCAAAGTACATAACATCTACTGGTTCCCCTTTATCCACAGCACGTGATTCCTTCATAACTTGGTTGAACATGATTTCCCTTTCAAAAAACCTTGTTGATTCTGTCCGATTGCCCTGAATCTTTCCAAGTGCCCATAACATCATTAATAAGAGCTTTTAACATGTTCCCGTTTTTTTTTCTTGCCATCATCGACTTGATTTCCTCTATTTTCTCAGAAGACTAAGGAAATTTGGCATGTCAGCTAAGACTCTCACCAATTTTTACAGATGCACCATAGAAAGCATTCTTTCTGGTAGTATCACAGCTTGGTATGGCTTCTGCTCTGTCCAAGACTGCAAGAAACTACAAAAGGTCGTGAATGTAGCCCAATTCATCACGCAAACTAGCCTCCCATCCATTGACTCTGTCCACACTTCCCGCTGCCTTGGCAAAGCAGCCAGCATAATTAAGGATCCCAGATATTCTGTCTTCCACCTTCTTCCATTGGGAAAAACATACAGAAGTTTGAGGTCATGTACCACCGACTCAAAGACAGCTTCTTCCCTTTGCTGTCAGACTTTTGGATGGACCTAACTCACACTAAGTTGATCTTTCTCTACACCCTAGCTCTGACTGTAACACTACATTCTGCACCTCTCCTTTCCTTCTCTATGAATAGTATGCTTTATCTATAGAGCACGCAAGAAACAATACTTTTCACTGTATGCTAATACATGTGACAATATTAAATCAAATCAAAATCAAAGATTGCAGCGTACTGTACTTCAGTCTGGTGCAACTCATGCAATATGGGAGGGGAGGTGATAGCCTAATGGTATTATCACTAGACTATTAACACAGAAACTAAGCTAATAATCTGGAATCCTGGTTCGAATCCTGCCATGGCAGGTGGTGGAATTTGAATTCAATAAAAATATCTGGGATTAAGAATCGACTGATGACCATGAAACCATTGTCGATTGTCGAAAAAACCCACCTGGTTCACTAATGTCCTTTGGGGAAGGAAATTTGCAATTCTTACCTCGTCTGGCCTACATGTAACTCCAGAGTCACAGCAATGTGATTGACTCTCAACTGCCCTCGGGCAACTAGGGATGGGCAATAAATGCTGGCCAGCCAGCGACGCCATGTCAAATGAATAATTTTTAAAAAACAGTCTTGTAAATACCCCATTCAACATAACAATGTGTTTCATCTCAGGTGCCCCCCGATCTACTCAACTCCCCTGGCTCCCAGTCCCAAGCAACACCCGTTCCCTTGTATAAGGAAGGAGATTGCAACAAGAAAGTTCCTGCAGAAGGTTTACATCAACCCAAACCTCCTGTTGCACAAAGACCTTACCAATCCACCCACTGCTCACCTTCCATCATGCCAGGGTGTATGGTGAAGACCATCATGCCAAGGAATCACAACAGAGGCCCTGTGACAGCAGGAATGGGACCAACATGCCACTGTTAAAAACCATCGCCTCATTACAGATCCCACAACCTGTCTACTCAGCTTCAACATGCCATGCCAACATTGGGCATTCCTCAACTGTTTCTGCACTTGCCATGGGCTTTGTGCATCAAATTGGCACAAGCGGGGCATTTCAGGGAAGTCAGTGGTCCTCTCCAATCAATGACTCATGTCATTGATGACCGACAAAGTTCAGTGGAGGGCTCAGAGAGCTGCATTTAGCCACTGCCAAATCTATTGCCTGACTTGCTGATTCTGCACATGTTACAAAAAAAGACAATGTCCCTATGACAGATGTTCAGTTAACTGGCCAATAGTTTCCTGCTTTACATCTCTCTCCCTTTTTGAATAAAGAAGTTACAGTCACTATCAATTCCAATCTAATGGAGCATTCCCCAAATCTAATGAGTAATGGAAAATTTAAAACAATGCATTAACTATCGCACGAGCTACTAGCACTGCTGCCTCACAGCACCGAGGACCTGGGTTCAATTCCAGCCTTAGATAACTATCTGTGTCGAGTTCGAACATTCTCCCTGTGTCTGCGTGGGTTTTGTCCAGGTGCTCCGGTTTCCTCAAACAGTCCAAGGATGTGTAGTTTAAGAGGATTGGCCATGCTAAATTCCCCCTTAGTGTCCAAAGATGTTTAGGTTAGATGGATTAGCCATGATAAATGCTGGGATTATGGAGATAGATGGGGGGTGGGGGGTGGGGCATTGGGCGGTTGGGGGGGGGGGGGGGGGGGGCGCTGGTGAAGGGAGAGCTTATTAAGATGTTCTTTCAAAGAGTTGGTGCAGACTTGATTGGCCAAATGGCCTCTTTCTGCACTGTGGGGATTCTATGATTCTATGACTCCTTTTAAAACCCTGGGATGAAATCCATTATAACCAAAAGATTTGTCAGCCCACAACTCCAACAATTTGCCAAGTACCACTTCCCTGGTGATTGTAATTTTCCTGAGTTCCCTTCCAATTCCTGATTTAAGGCTATTTCTGGGATGTTGCTTGTGCCCTCATAGAATCCCCACAGTACAGAAGGAGGCCATTCACCCATCAAGTCTGTACCGATCACAATCCCACCCAGGCCCTATTCCCACGACCCCACACATTTACCCTGCTAATCCCCCTGACACTAGGGTCAATTTAGCATCGCCAATCAACCTAACTTGCACATCTTTGAACTGTGGGAGGAAAATGGAGCACTTGGAGGAAGCCCACGCAGTCACAGGGAGAATGACCTGGGGCCAGAATTGAACAGAGGTCCCTGGCGCTATGAGGCAGTAGTGCTAACCACTGTGCCATCGTGCCACCCAGATTGAAGACCAATGAAAATTACCTGTGCCTTTTGTTATTTTCCATTATTAATTCTCCAGATTCACTTTCTGATGCTCACTTCTTTTTATTTAATTAGCTATAGAAACTGCCTTTATATGTCTTTATATTTCTAGCTAGATACCTCTCATCCTGTAATTTTTCCCTCCCTATTAATCATTTTGTCATTCTTTGTTGTTCTTTATATTCTGTCTAATCTTCTGGTCTCTTTAAATTTTATACTACCTTTTATTTTTTAGTCAACCACATATGGTGGGTCCTCGCCTCTTTCTTGTTGGAATGTATTTATTCTGTGTACTCTGAAATATCCCCTTAAATGTCTGCCACCATATCTCTATTGACCTATCCCTTTACCTCATTTGCCAGTTCACTTAAGCTGGCTCTGCTTTTCTGTCCTCATGATTTCCTCTATTTAGGTTTAAAATACTAGTCTTGGACACACTCTTTTCTTACTTAAACTGAACATAAAATTCATTCATATTATGATTGCTGCTACATAGGAGTGTCTTCACTGTGAGATTATCAATTAACCCCATCTTGTTGCACAATACTAGGTCCAGTAAAGACTGTCCTCTGGTTAGCTCCAGAATATGCTGTTCTAAGAAACTATCCTGAAAACATTCAATGAACTCTTTATCTAGGCTACCTTTGCCCATCTGATTTTTCCAGTCCATAGGTAATGTATTAGAAAAGTGAAATGTACAATTTGTGGATTTGAAGTTACCATACAAAATTGTACCAGCAGAGGGAGTCTACAAACAGATGCAGAGTCTGAGGATGCTGTTTTAAGAAAATCTTATGCACTTTTAATTCTACTCTGGCCCTGGCTGTCCTTAGTCCCAAGACTAAAATCAAACTGATGATGAGGATAATGCAAAATAAGGAATCTTTTTGGAGCTTTTTTCCCTTCACTTTGCAGAGAAAACAACATTTTAAATGGCAGACAGCACTATAATCTCTAAACTTAGAGAAAACACTGGCTGCTTCAAAGGCACACAACATTGGATCCAACAAGTAGGAATGTTTTACAGACAAATTTCATCACTATTGCTGATGAAAGTGGCATTGCCAATGTTCAAATTACCATCTTTTGCAGGACATTTAGAGACATTATCTGTGCCGCCATGTTGGCAAAAATAGCTGCAATGTTTTGAAGAAGCAATGACAGGTTGTACCATCACAGAGAACAAAAGGAAAAAGGTCTTACTTCTCTCTTTGGCAGTGAGGAATTAGGAGATATTTTTGAAACACTTACACATGAGGGAAGTGTCCATGAATCAGCTATAAAGGCACTAACATCCTATTTTACACCTGAGTATAAAACAGAGTATATGAAACAATCATCTTCAGATGTATGAAGCAAAGAACCAATTAGACAATTGATAAGCATTCCCAATACTTGAGGTAACTGGTGAATACGCACAGGTCGAAAAGGAAATGAAAGCACAAGCCAACTACGTCAAAAAATGCTCAAGAAAGCGAGGAAATTGTCAGAACTGCTGGTGTTAGCAAGGGCACTATCACTTTCCAAGTCCAGAGCTGTAGAAGTTGAGGCTGCCAAAAATCACACTCTGAGTTCAACTTCTGTGAACACGATTCATTGCTCATGTGCCAGGAAGCCATCTGCAAAGCAACAACAGCAGTCTCACAAACAGGCTGTGACTTGTCTAAGCAATGCTGATACCTATCTGCACCAGACAGTGAAAAGTATGTGGAAAAGCCAACCATCTTTATTGTCACTGATCAGAAAAAAAATCAATGTCATTCTAATAGAAGGGGGCCACAAATGCTACCACAGTACCAGGACGAGTGAATGAATCCGTGAAGGTAGAGGCAGATTATCCTGCACATACCTTTGCGCTTTCTTTCATATGCTATAATCAGCCACATGTAATTGGCTACTTGGACATAGATGCTGTCATAGATATTGAAGCAACTGTCAATATCATGGGAGACAAAACATGCGAGAAAATTAAGGATTGCTCCATTCTCTATGACCTAAGGTATGTGAAGATTTTCACTTATAACAGTGACAAACCACTGAAAATGCCTGGGACTTGTGAAACGCTAATCTCATTCAAAAACATCAGGACAAAGGTTGTATTTTATGCCACACCTGGAGAATGTGATAGACTCATCAGCTTCCATAAAGCAACAGATCTGCAAATGATTTCCAAAACATAAGCAATTCCTATGCATATCAATGCTCTTGAGTTACATGCTGACCATTTCACTGGTATCAGCAAACTGAAAGGTATTAACATAGAACATAGAACAGTACAGCACAGAACAGGCCCTTCGGCCCACGATGTTGTGCCAAGCTTTATCTGAAACCAAGATCAAGCTATCCCACTCCCTATCATCCTGGTGTGCTCCATGTGCCTATCCAATAACCGCTTAAATGTTCCTAAAGTGTCTGACTCCACTATCTCTGCAGGCAGTCCATTCCACACCCCAACCACTCTCTGCGTAAAGAACCTACCTCTGATATCCTTCCTATATCTCCCACCATGAACCCTATAGTTATGCCCCCTTGTAATAGCTCCATCCACCCGAGGGAATAGTCTTTGAACGTTCACTCTATCTATCCCCTTCATCATTTTATAAACCTCTATTAAGTCTCCCCTCAGCCTCCTCCGCTCCAGAGAGAACAGCCCTAGCTCCCTCAACCATTCCTCATAAGACCTACCCTTCAAACCAGGCAGCATCCTGGTAAATCTCCTCTGCACTCTTTCCAGCGCTTCCACATCCTTCTTATAGTGAGGTGACCAGAACTGCACACAATATTCCAAATGTGGTCTCACCAAGGTCCTGTACAGTTGCAGCATAACCCCACGGCTCTTAAACTCCAACCCCCTGTTAATAAAAGCTAACACACTATAGACCTTCTTCACAGCTCTATCCACTTGAGTGGCAACCTTTAGAGATCTGTGGATATGGACCCCAAGATCTCTCTGTTCCTCCACAGTCTTCAGAACCCTACCTTTGACCCTGCAATCCACATTTAAATTAGTCCTACCAAAATGAATCACCTCACATTTATCAGGGTTAAACTCCATTTGCCATTTTTCAGCCCAGCTTTGCATCCTATCTATGTCTCTTTGCAGCCTACAACAGTCCTCCACCTCATCCACTACTCCACCAATCTTGGTGTCATCAGCAAATTTACTGATCCACCCTTCAGCCCCCTCCTCTAAGTCATTAATAAAAATCACAAAGAGCAGAGGACCAAGCACTGATCCCTGTGGCACTCCGCTAGCAACCTGTCTCCAGTCCGAAAATTTTCCATCCACCACCACCCTCTGTCTTCGATCAGGTAGCCAGTTACCTATCCAATCGGCCAACTTTCTCTCTATCCCACACCTCCTTACTTTCATCATAAGCCGACCATGGGGGACCTTATCAAACGCCTTACTAAAATCCATGTATATGACATCAACTGCCCTACCTTCATCAACACACATGTAAATTGCACGGAGACCCTAAATGTCTCCAGTAGTGCATCAACAATCATGTGTATTATTTCATGTTAGGAAGCAGGCTGAGACCACATCTGATGTTAAATGAGAGCTCACCTGATATTAAGACAACATCCTATTAAAAGATATCTACCATACTAAATTGACTGTGTCATGAAGTAAACTATATTCAGTTAGTGAATATATCTTCCATCTCATATACAACTGATTGCATTGTTTAATCAATACAAAAGTTAGAATGTGTGATAGGTTGATTTATTTAGTTATGCTTAAATTTATTGTTTACACTTTGAAGACAAATCATTGCAATGTCTCTTATTTACTAAGAAGGGAAGAATGTTGTGTATTAGTGTTGGGTATTAGTGTTTTGAAAAGTGAAATGTACATATTGTTCACTTGAAGCTACCATAGAGAATTGTACCAACAGAGGATGTCTGCGAATAGAAGCCGAGTCTGAAGGTAGCTGTTTTGATAAAAGAGGCCATGTTGCTTGTGTACGTATTGTTCTAGTATGTCTCAGCTGTTCCTAGACCAAAGAACCTCAGACCTTCCTTAAACATCTCCAAGACTCCAGCTCCATCTTGTTCATTAAGACATTTCCTAAAACTCTCTATTTAATAGCTTTAAGTCATTCCTTCTAGAATCCACAGGATCTCCACAGTGCAGAAGGAGGCCACTCAGCCCATCGAGTCTGCACTGACTCTCCCAAAGAACATCATACCCATGCCCACCCCTCCGCCCTACCCATGTAACCCCATGCCTTTGCCATGGCGAATCCACCTAACTTACATATCTTTGGACATTTCTGATAGCTACAATTCTAGTTGCTCCATCTTTGAGTTCAGATTTTATAAAATATTTGCATGAATTAGCTTCAGACATTTTCTGCTTTAGAACTCTCAAAAAAATGCAAGTTGTTGTTGTTCTGTATGTTCAATATGTTTCTCTTCTGACAAGGGATGAATGTCTATCATTAACGGAAATATACTGAAGAGTGTGGTTGAAAAGAGAAACTTAGGGATTTCCACACATAATTCCTTGGACTTGTAAGGCCACATGTAGGTAATTATGAACCATAAAAAGGACCATCAAAATTTTACATTTCATAAATATACACGTGCGAAGAAGTACTTATAAATTTGCGTAAAACAATGGTTAAGTCACATTTAGAGTAACATATGCGTATTATTGGATCCAATTATTAAAAAGCACATCAAATCAATGGAGACTGCACAGCAAAGTTTCACCATAATATTGTCAGCTAATAGAAACTATCATTCTGAGAGGTTTGAGCAACTAGGACCATTTCAAGAGTGGAAAAGTAAGACTTTTTCTTTATCTTGCGTGTCTTTTATGACTGTGGAACTTCATGAAGTGCTTTACAGCCAATAAGTACTTTTGAAGTACTATTAGCTAGCCCACCGCTGGTAAAGGCTGGGTCAGCTCCGTCCATCAATTTAATGGGCATAGGGGATGGGGAGCCTGAGAGAAAACTGAATTGTGTCAGTATTCTACCACTGAGGGATTGAAGCGTTGAAAGTTCAGAATGTTTTTTTTATGTTGAAGAAGGAGGACAGACCTTTAAGTTTCAATGCAGCTTTTGCCACCCCCCAGTCCCAAGGAAGATCTATCAGCCGCCCATACAGGACAACCCTCCAGCTGAGAAAAGTGACCCATCTCCCGTGTTGCGGTTGCCAGGCATAATGTCACATTCTTAAGTCTGGATGGCCCCACGCTTGGGTAATGAGTTCCCATGAGTCCACTTCCAGATTGGGAGAGAATGGCAGGAAGTTTTAGCATCTCGGAAAATTGCCAACGCATCTCATTACATCATATTTTCAGACGTCCAACAGAAACACCCACCCGACTCACCTTTGTAAAATTCAGCCCGAGAATACAAGGAAACAATGCAGGGCTATTTTTTGGATTTATCTAGTGAAGAACCAGTTCAGACACAACAAACTACATGGTCTGTTTCTGTGCTGTAAGTCTATGATTCCAATCATAGAGTTTGTCCATAATCGATAGGGGAGCACAAAGAACTAAGATTTACCTAGTGACCTTGTCTATTTGCTTGAATTATAATTCAGTTGTCATGACAATGTAATGACAAATGAAGAAGCAACTACTACAATGTGGAAGGAATACATCTTCCTTCTGTATTGTTGAGTAACGAAAGAACAATGATTTCTTGTCAAATGCAAGTTACTCCTCAAAAGGTTTTGCTACAGTGGGTGATAATTAATAATTCAACTGGTATTTATGTGACAGCACGAAACTGCTGAAAGAAGCTGTGGCAAAAGAATTCTAGTCTCTCATCAGTCTTTTTGGCCAGGGTGTAGGAAAAACCGGGATAATAATATATCAATAAAATTAAACTAAATGTGCATTATAAAGTGTTTATTGCAGCAAAAGGAAATATTAAAAGATATTCTGGCGAAGAAGGTTAGTTCTTTATTACATTTATAGAGCGTTCTTGTTAATGGGTATTACATTTTATTGAATCATTGCATTATCCAAAATGTAATAGAAAAATAGCCGCACAGTAACTGCGATCTTTCAATTACCTCCTGTTGCTTTGCTTTATGGTCACTGTTTAAGAGGCAGCCTGGAAGGGACATTTTATGCAAACATTCTCCTGTAACATCATGAAGTTCACTCACTGACATCGTAAAGAGAGACAGTAAATTAATGGAACATTTCACCATTCAAGGTGCAAGCGCTCCGAGGCTGCCTTCAACTGCTTGTTCCAAAGCATAAAACAGGCAACAAAAGATAACCCAAGTCATACAAAATGAATCATTGTTCAATTATTCTTTTTTATTCAAAGTTTTCAAATGCTATTTTATTATTGAGTGAAGCAATCCAGAAGGCATTATTTTATTTTGTTTCAAGCTTTAAGGTTTTTATAGTTGTAAACAAATATTTCAGTACTTTTCCTTCAGTACATACATGGCATGGATGCCATTTTGGTACAAGAGCAGTCCCCATAGCACCAGGAGAAGAAATGTTATACGCAATGGGATGCAATGGGATGGGCGGCACGGTAGCACAGTGGTTAGCACTGCTGCTTCACAGCTCCAGGGACCTGGGTTCGATTCCCGGCTCGGGTCACTGTCTGTGTGGAGTTTGCACATTCTCCTTGTGTCTGCGTGGGTTTCCTCCGGGTGCTCTGGTTTCCACCCACAGTCCAAAGATGTGCGGGTTAGGTTGATTGGCCATGCTAAAAAATTGCCCTTAGTGTCCTGGGATGCGTAGATTAGAGGGATTAGTGGGTAAATATGTAGGGATATGGGGGTAGGGCCTGGGTGGGATTGTGGTCGGTGCAGACTCGATGGGCCGAATGGCCTCTTTCTGTGCTGTAGGATTTCTAAGATTCAGCCTTAGCACATTAACAGAAATTCAATCAATGCTGCTAAACAGAAAAATATATTTTTGTTGTAGACTTTATTTCTTTCAAGGTACGGTTGCTACCTAATTGTGAACCAAATACTAATATATGATATTGTAACATCACTGGTTAAAATAAAACATTACATTGCCCACATTTTGAAGATCACTATATTGATGACACTGCCTTAATATGATGATTTTAAAAATTATTTTAAAGGTACAGCCAACATTTGTTACCCATCCTTACTTGCCCTTGGGACGATGCTGGTGAGTGATTGGTGGCACAGTGGTTAGCACTGCTGGCTCACAACACCAGGGACCCGGGTTCGATTCCCAACTTGGGTCACTGTCTGTGTGAACTCCACACGTTCTCCCCATGTCTACGTGGTTTCCTCCCACAGTCCGAAAGATGTGCTGGTTAGGTGCATTGGCCATGCTAAATTCTCCCTCAGTGTACCTGAACAGGCGCCGGAGTGTGGCGACTAGGGGATTTTCACAGTAACTTCATTGCAGTGTTCATGTAAACCTACTTGTGACACCAATAAATAAACTTAAACTTAAACTATTGTAACAATGTATGTAGGTATGCCCATAGCTCTGTAGGGTAGGGAATTCCAGGATTTTAACCCAGCGACGAAGAAGGGATGGCGATATCGTTCCAAATCAGAATGACTTATGTCTTGCAAGTGGTGGAATTCCGTGCATTTGCTGCCCTTGTGCTTCTTGGCCTTGGGTTTGAAGGTGTTGCTGAAGGAGGCCTGGTGAGTTGCGACAGGACATCCAGTATATGGTACTGCCACTGTGTGTAGCCATTGTGTGTCAGTGTGGAGGAAATTAATGTTTAATGTGTCAATCAAGCAGGATGCATTGTCCTGAGTGAGTGTTGTTGGAGCTGTACTCCTCCAGTCACGTTGAGAGTATTCCATGACACTCCTGACTTGTGCCTTGTAAATGGTGAAGATACTTTGGGGAGTCAGAAGGTGAATTACACACTGCAGAATTCCCAATCTCTGACAGTATTTAAATGATTAGTCCAGTTCCGTTTCTGGACAAAGATGTTGATGATATGGACAATTGATGGGGCTCAACAAACGATTGACGGTCCTTCGACTTTGCCCCTCACATGGACTTTTTGCAACTTTGACCATTGCATATGCCTCGACTCTGGACTCTGAGGGCACCGCTAAGGAACTGTTTTAAATGGTGTCTCAAAAGATGACAAACCTGTCTTACCCAGAGGTTTCAATGCCAGAGTTGGATGTGATTACTCAGTCTGGAAGATAATGATTGAGGAAGAGGACAGGACATCCCATGGCATCTTAGTTTTGAGTAAATGCACTGAGTACTCACTCCTAATTACAATTACCAATATCATATTGCACCAATGCAACAGGTACAAGATGAACTATCGGCACCTTGTGACACTGCTGACAATGGGATCTGATAGATTATATTACTATCCTCGACTGAAACCAAAGAGACTTCTATATCGCAAGAGTGATGTGTGGCATAAATGACTGCTGGGGCAGTCATGAACCTACGGCCTTTCTGATGTCAGCATGCTCAGGCGAAGGCTGTCCATGGGAAATTCAACATATACTCCTTCCAGTGAGGTCTCCCAACCAACCCTGCCACCCAAGCTTTCTGCTGTCACACTCAGTAAAGACTTGTCCTATCGATAAGTTTAAGCATGGTCTGTGTTCATATAGAACTTTCTGGAATTGTCTTTTTCTCTTATAAAATAGGCATTAATTTTGGCTAAGGTGGCTGAGGAAGAATCAGGTGACTTTTACAATTTCAAGACAGTCTACCTCTCCCCCTTTCCTTTTTCCTTTCTTTCTCCCTCTCTCTACACAAAGACTCCATGCCAAGTGTCCTCCTTTTTTTTATTCATTCGTGGAAAATGGGCATCGCTGGCTGGCAAGCATTCATTGCCCATCCCTTGTTGCCTTGGAGGCAGTTGAGAGTCAACCCTATTGCTGTGGCTCTTTGATTTGATTTGATTTATTATTGCACATGTATTAACATACAGTGAAAAGCATTGTTTCTTGTGCGCTATACAGACAAAACATACCGTTCATAGAGAAGGAAATGAGAGAGTGCAGAATGTAGTGTTACAGTCATAGTTAGGGTGTAGAGAAAGATCAACTTAATGCAAAGTTAGTCCATTCAAAAGTCTGACAGCAGCAGGGAAGAAGCTGTTCTTGAGTCGGTTGGTACGTGACCTCAGACTTTTGTATCTTTTTCCCGAAGGAAGAAGGTGGAAGAGAGAATGTCCGAGGTGCGTGGGGTCCTTAATTACGCTGGCTGCTTTGCCGAGGCAGTGGGAAGTATAATCAGAGTCAATAGATGGGAGGCTGGTTTGCGTGATGGATTGGGCTACATTTACGACTTTTTGTAGTTTCTTGGGCAGAACAAGAGCTGTGATACAACCAGAAAGAGTGCTTTCTATGGTGCATCTGTAAAAGTCGGTGAAAGTCATAGCTGACATGCCAAATTTCCTTAGTTTTCTGAGAAAGTTGAGGCGTTGGTGGGCATTCTTAACTATAGTGTCGGCATGGGGGGACCAGGACAGGTTGTTGGTGATCTGGACACCTAAAAACATGAAGCTCTTGACTCTTTCTACTTCGTCCCCCATTGATGTAGACAGGGGCATGTTCTCCTTTACGCTTTCTGAAGTTGATGACAATCTCCTTCGTTTTGTTGACATTGAGGGAGAGATTATTGTTGCCGCACCAGTTCACCAGATTCTCTATTTCATTCCTGTACTCTGTCTCGTCATTGTTTGACGAGTCACATGTAGGTCAGGCCAGGTAAGGACAGCAGATTTCCTTCCCTAAAGGACATTAGCGAACCAGATGGGCTTTTCCAACAATCAATAGTGGTTTCATGGTCATCAGTAGATTGTTAATGCCAGATATTTTTTATGGAATTCAAATTCCACCATCTGCCGTGGTGGGATTCGAACCCGAGTCCCCAGAACATTAGCTGAGTTTCTGGATAAATAGTCTAGTGATAATACCATTCGGCCATCGCCTCCCTTGCTCCAAGGGACCACCATTAATTATAACGGAGACTCGGCGACCCTAATGCCATTGAATTTCTAGGGAAGACGATTGGATGCTCTCTTGTTGGAGATGGTTCTTATCTGGTATGAATGCTACTTGCTACTCATTGGACCATGCCTGACCAACATTGGACATGGACAGCTTTAGTATCTGAGGAGTATTGAACTGACTGAACGTTGTGCAATTATCAACAAACATTCCCACTTCTGACCTTCTGGTGTAGGAAATGCTATTGATGAAACAGCTGAAGACATTTGGGCCTCGGACATCACCCTAAGGAACCCCTCTTGAGTTCAGCTCTTTTGTCCATGTTTCGACACAGGCTGAAATGAAGCTAAGAGCTGAATAGTCCTGGCAGAAACCAAACTGGACATCAGTGAGCAGATTATTTAATTTAAGTGCCGCATGGTAGCACTGTTGACAACCCCTTCCATCACTTTGCAGAGTGATGGGGCTGTAATTGGTCGCGTTGGATTTGTCCTGTTTTTCAGGAGTTGTACTTCCATCTTCACAAGAGATCCGTGACTGACAATGTTTGTGTTCAACCTGACTTTAATTCTTTTGTGTGAAATCCCAGCACTGGAAAACTGGGAGGGGAAATAGGATGGAGATATGGTTGGAAGCAGAAAATAGCTGCTACAACAGGAGGAAAGAGACAGGCTGCATTGCACAGTTTGTGCCTGACCTTTCCCATTGAAGAGCAGACAATCGGATCGTTCGCTCCCTCTCATGGTTGAAGTTAGATTGAAGTGTCATTTAAATGCACTAACTTAATTTAACATCCACCAAGGTTAACTAGAATTCGAGGACACAATTTAAGTTCTTAAAATTGTGAACCATAGATGTGGAGAAGGTGATCCCACTTGTGGGGGAGTTCAAAGAAAAGAGTCCCGCAAATCATAAATCCAATGAAGAATCCAGGAGAAAATCCTTTCCCCAGAAAGTCGAACTTGCTAATGCATGGACTGGTTAAGGCGTACAGCACAGATACACTTAAAGGGGAGCTTGGTAGGCAAATGAAGAAGGAATAGATTAATGCCCTGATCAAATTTGGTGAAGTATCATAGAATCATAGAATCCCTACAGTGCAGAAGCAGGCCATTCAGCCCTTCAAGTCTGCACCAACTCTCAGACAAAGCATCTTACCCAAGTCCACACCTTCCCTATCCCCATAACCCCACACATTAATTCCGCTAATCCCGAAAGCTGCATGTCTTTGGATTGTGGGAGGAAACTGGAGCACCAAGAGGAAACCCACGCAGACACGGGAAGAACGTGCAGATTCCACACAGACAATCACCCAAAGCTGGAATCAAACCCGTGTCCCTGGCACTGTGAAGCAGCAGTGGTAAACAACATGCCACCGTGCCGCGCTAGACTGGAAAAGGCTCATGTGGAGCATAGACATGGACATTAACCAACTGGACCTACCCCAGTTTCTATATTGGTTCAGCAGAGGAAGAGATAGATTAAATAATAATGGGGAATAAAGAAATGGCAGAAACATTAAGCAAATAGTTTGGAATTGCCTTCAAAGTACTAGACACAAAGAACATTCCAAAAATAATAGAGAACCATGGGTCTAGTGAGAATAAGCAACTTCAGGAAATAAATATAAATAGAGAAATAATACTGGAGAAACTAATGGGACAGGGAACATCAAGGATCAATATTTGTACCTGAGCTATTTATAATCTTTAATAATTAAAGGGATACTGCATCAAAGTAAACAGAATCTCAAAAGAAACGTAAAATGTCAATACAAAGTGTGATTAAAGGAATCAATGAAACACCCCAGTCCCCATAGTGCCCATCAGGCACAGAAGGCATCAATCTTGCCAGTAGATACCATCTGCTCCCTTTCCAGGGACACATGGCAGAGAAAATAGACACAGAAGAGGGGCCATCAGTCAGGATGGATAACCTCCTCAACCACCCGCTGCCTATTAAAGGCCAGCTTTGCCCAGCATCAGAGTTGTGTGTGTGCTCTGCTCAAAGCAAAAGTGAAAGTAAGATAGAATCATATGACACATTTGCCATCTAGTGATACCCCTTGAAGGTATGTTACAACAGATGGCATGTAGGTTGGTAGATGGTCAGGTTGGCAACTGGGAGGTTGGTAAGTGGGTAAGGTGGTGGGTGGATAGGTTTGCAGGCGGGTAGGGTGGTAGATGGGTGGGGTCAGAGGGTGATAGAGTGGAGGGGTGACAGGGTACTAGATGGATTGTGTGGTGAGGTTGGGTTACATTAGGTCTCAATGACTCGGAGACTGAAAGATCTGGGCCAATGCTGCAGAAAGTGAAGTTATCCACTTTGATCTACAAAATAAAAAAAATCACTTTTTAAAAAAATGATGAGAGTCTGGGAAATATTTGCATTCAAGAAGGATTTGTGTGTACTTGTACATGAATCAAAGAAAGCTACCATGCTGGTACAGCAAGCAATTAGGAAGACATATGATAAATTAGTTTTTGTTAAAAGTTACAGCTGTATAAGAGCAAAGAAGCCACACCATCATTGTGCAGGGCAGTGGTGAGGCCACACCTGGAGTACTATGTGTAGTTTGGTTTCTTTACCTAAAAAAGGACATGTTTGCTCGAGAGAGTGCAGCAAAAGTTCACTAAACTGGTTCCTGGGATGAGGGGATTGAGTCGTTGAGACCAACATTCCCTGGAATTTAGAAGAATGAAAGGGGATCTAATTGAATCATATATGATTCTTAGGGAGTTTAAAAAGATAAATGGTAAGAAAATGTTTGCCTGACTGGAAAATCTAGAACATGAGGTCACAGTCTCAGGAGAATGAGGTCAAGCATTTAAGACTGAGATGAGGAAAAAAATTATTCACTCAAGGGGTTGTAAATCTTTGGAACTCTCTGTTGCAGAGGACTGTGAATGCTCAGTTATTGAGTACATTCAAGACAGCGGTCAATAAATTCTTGAAGATTGGTGAGTAACTGTGCAGAAATTGTTCAACGTATCGGGGCAAGTTAGGAAAGTGGTCCAGTGCTTTTAAACTACACTGCTTTATTTCAAATCAATCTCACTTTATTCATTTTGGGCACATTTCTCATTTATTAAGAAAAACACATATGAAGGAATAAAAACAATAAAAAGAAAGGAAATAGCCCTATTTTGGAGGTCTAACTTCAATTAATGTATGTATTAGAACTATTCCAGTGCATTCATATATGTGTTAAAAACAATTCCAATACATGAAAGTAATCAGTGATTCCCACCGAGAGTACATATCTTCATCCATTTATCAAACTCCTGGTAAATGTTCTGACAGAGAGGGACACAAACAAGTTGGGAACCAATTTTCCCTCTGTCTGAGGGATTGTCACCTTATCCCTGAATACATCCAACAGTCACATTGAGACAAGCGGTGACTCTTTACTTACATCGAAGTTCTTCGAGAGCAGATTTAATCAATAATGACCCGTTCATCAAATATCATTCCTGCCTTTTTTTAATTAATTCATGGGACATGGGTGTCGCTGGCTGGGCCAGCATTCATTGCCCATCCCTAGTTGCCCGAAGGCAGCTGAGAGTCAACCACATGGCGGTGACTCTGGCATCACATGTGGGCCAGATCAGGTAAGGAGGGCAAATTTCCTTCCCTAAAGGACATTAGTTCAAGAATCTCTGTACCCTAAAAGAGTCTGCTTTCTGAAGACAACAGTACCAGAAGAGTCATCCAAAAGGAATAGCATCCTGATCTACAGAAGTAGAGAAGCGTTTCATGATTTGGGATCTACTCACATAGGATTTTAATTTTCTGGGGTGATATATTCTGTTTTGCTCCACTTACAGCTCTATGAATGAGGGCAATTTTTATAATTCCAAGTGATCAAGTTGCTTTCAGATTACTAAGCTACATTGGTGCTGACACAGTGGATAACAAAATGGATGGCATAGCTTCCTACAAACTGTAAAGATTTTCTGATTTTCACTTGGGAATGTTTATTACTCCTTATGACCAAATGACAAAGGATAGAGAAAGGGTTTATACATAATTCTGGATTGTCAGATCTGTTTGGACTTTCTGAAAATGAATTTACTGGTGTTCAGCACAAAATTCAAGTCGGCAAACACATGCTTTCCATGAATCAAAATTTGACCTTCAATAGCCGGCTTCCCAGCAAACAATGAAACCTTTCAGCATTGAAAAGTGCAATGGGAACATGTCACATCACTGTACCTCCCTGATCTCCATGGGTAAACACCATGCTGACAGGTCGCTTAGATTAAAATAAACCATATTTATTAACATATAAAAGGAGGTCTTGTGGCATGCGGCAGTGTCTTTATCTCTGGAGTAGAAGCTCCGGGTACAAGTTCAGCGACAGGACCTGTTGGCCACGTAAGGAGTACTCATAACACGGCTCAATGGGCTAATAATCAGCTTGGGAGTCTTTCCACCACTTCCCCACTATTCCCCAAAGGGGAAAACAGTGTCTGCATGAAGATATACTTTAAAAGAAAACAAAGAATAATAAATAGAAGCAGCAGATTTAGACAGAACTTCATTCAATTGCATTCAAAAAATGAACTGTACCAAAGTCTTAACAATTGCCTACGATAGCTTTTGCCTTGCATCAATGAGGAAAGTTTATACAATGACAGTTTCCATAAATATATGTTTGGAGATAAGAAGATGTGCCATGGCCTTTCACAGGACCCTAATCAGATACACATTGACACGAGGCTTGATTTTCAGTCAGGGTTTGGGAAGCCAACATGCGGATCATTTCAGGGTCCTGACACTGTGTTGTTACAATACAGGCCACCTAATTGGCAAGCCTGGTGCCCAATTAGTGGTTCAGAGTGCTGCCAAGTGGCAGGAGTTAACTGCTGAGTACAATCCTCAAAGACAGATGGCAGTCATAATTGGTCTTGCCACTGCCTTGTAGAATAGAGGAGGCAGGAGATGAGAGGATCGGCAACCTCACGGAACAGGCAAGTGGTCAAACAGCCAACAAAAAGGCACAAGACCCATTCTGACAGTATAAAGCTTTTTTTTTGCCAAAAGGTTTTCTTCAGCACTAACATGACTTGATAGCTCCTCTCATTGCACCTGACAGCTGTGCACTAACAGGCACCAGACTGCGCAGGTTTGCCAAACTGCAATTTAAAAATTGCCTCCTGGCCCTCTGCAACCCATTAACAAGCTCCTCGAGGAGCGTAACAGGCAGATAATTGGAAGTGAATGAGCTTCTGGCCTATCACCCACCCCCGCCCTTACTTCTATATAATAACAGCATATCTCAGAGGTGTCGGGATACGTCTGGGAGCATTATGTTCGAAGCACCCCCCCCCCCCCAAACCCTCCGCCTCCGCCCCCCCGCCCCCTCCCCGGCCATCCAATTATGTTCCGTGGTGATATAAAATTATGGGGTAGAGCCCATGGAGGCGATGTTATGAGAGGTCACTTAAAGTTTGGTCAGCAGGATAAATGTTAAAGAGAGTCTTAAGGGACATGGCAGAATTCGGGAGGTAAAGAGGTTTGAGAGGAGTGGAGCTAAAGACACAACTACCAGCAGTGGGCAGCAGGTACTGTTATGTGCAAAAGGCAAAGGAGTCAGTAGTTGTAGGGTGGCAGGGGAATTGGAAGGCAATGGAATGGTGCAGTTTTGGGGTAAGGATTTGCAGGGCAAGGCACCCAAAGAGATAGGCATCACTGGGTCACAGGATTTGATTTGATTTGATTTACTATTGTCACATGTATTAGTATACAGTGAAAAGTATTGTTTCTTGCACGCTATACAGACAAAGCATACTGTACATAGAGAAGGAAAGGAGAGGGTGCAGAATGTAGTGTTCCAGTCATAGCCAGGGTGTTGAAAAAGATCAACTTAATACGAGGTAGGACCATTCAAAAATCTGATGGCAGCAGGAAAGAAGCTGTTCTTGAGTCGGTTGGTACCTGACCTCAGACTTTTGTATCATTTTCCTGACTGAAGAAGGTGGAAAAAAGTATGCCCGAGGTGTGTTGGATCCTTGATTATGCTGGCTGCTTTTCAGAGGCAGTGGGAAGTGTAGACAGAATCAATGGATGGGAAGCTGGTCTGCATGATGGACTAGGCTTCGTTCACGACCCTTTGTAGTTTCTTGTGGTCTTGGACAGAGCAGGAGCCATATAAAGGGTAGAGGGAGGATTAGTGGGCACACTCATGGTAGTATTCCCAGGAAAAATGGAGGACCATCACCCATGAGTCTTGTCATCCAGTAGCCAGCCTGTATCTTGACAAGCTGGTTGGCATAAAGATGGCACAGAAAGCTATCAGAGGGTGAATGAGTCACAAATGTCACTAAGACATCAGACACATATTTGCATGCTGTGCTCACAAATTAACTGTCTATGCCATAGAATCCCTACAGTGCAGAAGGAGGCCATATGGCCCATTGAATCTGCACCAACTCAGCATCTTACCCTGGCCCACACCCTTGCTCTAGCCCTGTAACCCTGCGCATTTTACCTAATCTGCAAACTTTAGGACATGAGGGGAAATTTAGCATGGCCAATTCACTTAACCTGCAAACCTTTGGACTTTGAGAGGAAACCCACACGGAGAGAACGTGCCAAACCCATACAGTCACTCAAAGCCGGAATTGAACCCAGGTCCCTGACGCTGTGAAGCAGCAATGCTACCCTCTGTGCCACCTATTGAAGGAGAAAAATTGAATCCCTTTCCATTGATAATGATTGGAAGCACAAGGAGATATGTTGGCATTGTCTATGGCACCTTGCATCCTGGGAATATCTGTGATGTTGCTAAAACGTAATATGTTCTCATCCTGTGTTTGGAGAATAGATCTGAGTGTTCCACTTGGTACAGTGAGCCTCTGTGACCTCATTTTAAAAAATAATTTATTAACCCATCCTTAAAAGTTACAAAGCCAATGCTCAGAATGGACGGGGCAAATGCAAATCCATTCCTTGCTTGCTCAAAAAAACAAATTCAAATTCCAGTTGAATCCAATTCAAGGTCCCACAAGAGACACAAACTAGATCCAAGCTGACAAGATAAGGCATTGCACACTGCAAACTGTGAAAGCTACTGATGTTGCCTGTTGCAGCCTGGGTAGAGCTTGCATCGTTAAGCTGCAAAGTGAACATGACAGCCACAGACAGTACTGCCTGAACCTGGGTATGAAGCCCGAGTTGTGGCTGAAGAGAGGACATAGCTCGGAGACGGTCTTCTTTGTGAAATGGAAGCATCTGTAATATTTTGCCTCTGGGAACTTCTTACGAAGAGAGTGCTGTCTGAATACCCAATGGCCTCTTGCTCAGTTCCAGTTTCCTCTTTCCTCCATGTGCCTCCTTTCTGCTGTTTTCTTTGCTGTTCGCTTTGCTGTTCCCCTCCTCCAGCTCAAAGGCAGCCCAGACCACCCATGACTGCAGACATCAGCCAGCAATATTGCAACACGAGCCTTCTTCACAGTAGATCAAGAACATTTTCCAGAGTTGGAAAACACACAAAGAGTCAGAAGTTAACCAAATAAGAAATCAGCAGCTAATTTCCAAGGAAGGCATGATCATTCAATGACATAGTCCTTCTAGATAGTTAACCACAAGCTATTGAGCAGATTTTTAACAAATGGTGAGTTCTGGTGGTGTCTTCCAACAGGTGCAGGACACTAATTTGAATATATTCTTCATGCTTCTGGTGTCCGGTCTGACTGCCTTCAGGGAAGACCCATTCACTAGGATGGTTGTTGCACTTTGGGTTTGAAATGAGCTCTGTTTCCGACCAGCCATACTGGAATCTTTCAGAAGCTAAATGAATGCAGCATAATCAAATTTCTAAGCCTTTCATTGGATAATTAACACATTCTAGAAGACTCGAACAAAGAAAGATCTCCTCCCTCACGGAAAAGGGGCCTCTCCACACTGAACAGGGACGTGGATTCTCCACTATCCACTGTTTGATGAAGCCTTGCTTACTCAATGAGTGACAATCGGTTCCTTGAATCTACTTATTAATAACTATCTTGAAAGCATATAATTCTAAGGATACATAGTGTTCTGTGCCCTGTTCTCTTGCAGCTTCCTGGTCATCTGATTCTTGATATCATGCTTACATGATCACTAACATCATTATCTTATTAGCATAACCATTAACCCATAAGACCAAAAGACCATAAGATATAGGGGCAGAATTAGGCCACTTGGCCCATCGAGTCTGCTCCACCATTCGATCATGGCTGATATGTTTCTCAACCCCAGTCTCCCACCTTTTCCCCTTAACCTTGGATCACCTTACCAATCAAGAACCTATCTATCTCTGTCTTAAATACACTCAATGATTTGGCCGCCACAGCCTTCTGTGGCAATGGATTCCAGATTCACCACCCTCTAACTGAAGAAATTCTTTCTCATCTCAGTTCTAAACCCTGAGGCTGTGCTCTTCTAGTCTCTCCTACTGATGGAAACATCTTCTCCATGTCCACTCTATCCAGGTCTTTGGATAGAGAACTTCCTGGTGTCCTAGCGCAGAGACACTGCAACAGTAGAAAATCTCCTCCAACATGTAGTCACTGAGACTTTTTAAAGTTTGTTAGAGAACTGATGTCGCTGCGTCTCATTTTAAAATGTACAACTAAGAAATTCTGATGAGCAGAAACAAAACATACTTGGATCACAATGTTATTTTTTCAACAATTGTTATTTACTTCAGTTGTGCCAAACAACAATTCATTTTATGGCACAATGGACACCCTACTGCGTATGGATTTATGTTTTAATTCTTGTCAGCTTGAATGTTAATGATGATGTTTCTTAAAATGGCAAATAGTGTAATGGGTGCCCAACTATTTTACCAACTGGGAATGTTACCTTAGTGTGGTGAACCATAGATGGTTACCACTATGGGTACTTGTACATATGTTACTCTTGTTACTGTTGGGGTTAGGGTTTGGGTGTTCCACCTATTATTATTATTGTTTATGTGGTACACTCCGTTCGGCTCCGCCTTCTTACAGGAGTATAAAGTATAAATACAGTCCTCAATAACCATTTTTAAATATCTTTATTTTCAACCTGACGAGATACAAAGCAAAATGAGATATGCTTACCAGCACAAGATACATAAAATACTCATAAGCTTATTTTTATTGCGGTCAATTACAAATTCGGTGCGGGCTTACAATGTATATGTCACTGTAATATCAGGGCATGGCTCTCATCTAATACTAATGAGCTAGACTGGTATAGTACTGCCATCCAACACACACTTATTTCGCTAAACGAGATTCCTATGACTAAATTGTCTTAATAAAATTCTATGTCGTGGGTTTATCAAGAGGTAAGAAGGCAACAGAAATGTTGACATGAACATTTTATATACTTTCAGTAAGGGTTGCATTTAGTATAGTGTGAAATCTGAGCTGACTGATACGAGATTTTCTTTCTATTGTGTGTTTAATCAGACACCATTTGAGTGCACAACGGTATCTTTGACATTTAAAAATGATTCAAAAGCTTTATGCTGTTACAGCAATGTTCTTTTTGTCTGAAAGCTGAAGTTAATTTGAGATATTTTTTCAAATTTATCTTTTATTCTGCACCAAGGATCTCTGCCACCACAAGCATGACCATGTGCGCCTTATCAGCCAGCATACATTACTTCGAACTTTTGTTGTGCTTAACTTACTGGCTCAGACACAAGGCAGCTTGTGATCCTTCAGATTTTGGAAAGTGGTGAAATATTAGACCAAAGCTGAGGAACGGATGAATTAACTGTAACAGATAAGCAGGTACAATATAACCAACAGAGAAAAGAAAAAAATTGAACATAATATAAATACTCCGCTTGAGGGTAATCTCCTGGTGTGCCTTCAGGGTTTTTCAGGCTTCTCTGTGCCTGGTACAGCTGGGTAAGAAGTCTCACAACACCAGGTTAAAGTCCAACAGGTTTATTTGGTAGCAAATACCATAAGCTTTCGGAGCAATGCTCCTTCGTCAGATGGAGTGGTCTCTGTTCTCAAACAGGGCACAGACACAGAAATCAAATTACAGAATACTGATTAGAATGCAAATCTCTACAGCCAGCCAGGTCTTAAATGTACAGACAACGTGGGTGGAGGGAGCATTCAACACAGGTTAAAGAGATGTGTATTGTCACATCTCTTTAGAACATCTCTTCTACACATCTCTTTAACCTGTGTTGAATGCTCCCTCCACCCACATTGTCTGTACATTTAAGACCTGGCTGGCTGTAGAGATTTGCATTCTAATCAGTATTTTGTAATTTGATTTCTGTGTCTGTGCCCTGTTTGAGAACAGAGACCACTCCATCTGACGAAGGAGCATTGCTCCGAAAGCTTATGGTATTTGCTACCAAATAAACCTGTTGGACTTTAACCTGGTGTTGTGAGACTTCTTACTGTGCTTACCCCAGTCCAACGCCGGCATCTCCACATCCTGGTACAGCTGTACAGAGAGTGCACATTCTGCCGACTTTATATCAAAGAAGCATTTGGATTCCTATTCACATCATACAACTCCAATTTGCATAATGTAATGAAGCTAGGACCTGAATCAGGCCCCTGGAGAAGCGGGTAACAACTGAGATTGGGGCAGGAGTGTGGCCATGAGTGCAATTCTGATTTTAGGTTCATTCCAATTCTGCTCCTAAGAAATCAGCCCTATTTTATTGGACACAAGTGAACAAGTGCTTCTGTCATTTTCCAGACTAATTACTCATATTACTTGGAAATAAAAATCACAATTTGTTTTTCTTCCCCCTGATATTACTTGCAGGTGTGTAACTTTTGCTGGTGCTTCAATGTCCTTTTGGCAATGTGGAAAGAAACATTGCACTTTACACTCCAATGCATCTACCAAAGAGATTCAATATAATTTAACATTATCTCGTTTTTGCATTTCATTTCTTTGACAAATGGATTTAAGTACTTTATGTACATTCTTTATATAACCTTAAATCTGAGCTGTGGCTCTGTGGCATAAAGTGAGAGGGACTTATAAATAATAACGCCAATCCTATAAATAATAAAAAGTTGCTAAAAGAAAGAGTAGGATTGATTAGCGACAAAGAAAAGTGACTTGCATGTGGAGGCAGGAAAAATAGTGAAGTATTAAATGAGCACTTAGGATCTCTCCTCATAAAAGAAGAAGATGCTACCCAGGCCAACTTGACAGAGGAGGTAACTGGTACACGAGAGGAATTTATAATTGAGAGGGGGGAGGTGTTGGAAAGGCTATCTTTACTTAAAATAGGTAAGGCACCAGAATCAGCGAGATGTATATAAGGATACTGAAGAAAGTGAGAGCGGAAATTGCAGAGTGCCAGTGATAATCTTCCAGTCTTCCTTCGACACAGGGTAGTGCCTGAGAACTGAAGAATTGCAAACGTTACACTCTTGTTCAAGAATGGGTGCCCTTGTCCAGAAGAAACAACATTTCTGCATCCAGTCTGTCTGGCCCTGTCAGAATTTTATATGTTTCAATTAGACCCCCTATCATTCTTCTAAATTCCAGTGAATACAGGCCCACTTGACCCCATCTCTCCTCATATGACAATCCTGTCATCACAGGACAATCCTGTCATCACTCTGGTGATCACTCACTGCACTTCCTCTTTGGTAAATATATCCATTGTGAGATATGGATACCAAAACTGCACATAATACTCCAGGCGTGGCCTCACCAAGGACCTGTATAATTGCAGCAAGACATCCTTGCTCCTCAACTGTTGCAATAAAGGTTAACATATTATTTGCCTTCCTACCTGCTTGCTGTGCCAGCATGCTTCCTTTCAGTGACTAGTGTTTAAGGACATCCAGGTCTCTTTGTATGTCAACATTCACCAATCTATCACCATTTAAATAATGTTCTGCTATGCTGTTTCTCCATCCCAAGTGGATAACATCGCATTTATCCATGTGATACCGCATCTGCCAAGAATTTGCCCACTCACTTAACTTGGCGAAATCATCTCAAAGCTTCTTAACATCCTCCTCACCATTCACGTTCCCACCAAGTTTTGTGTCACCAGCAAATTTGTAAACGTTACATTTGGTTCCCTCATCCACTTCATTGATGTACATTGTGAATAGCTGGGCTCAGGCACTGATCCCTGCGGGATTCCACCAGTCACCACTTGCCACTTTGAAAAAGATCCATTTATTCATACTCTCTGGGCCCTATTTTACCATTGCAGGTGCGAAAACGTAGTAAAGCCGGGCGTGAGGCCATTAACGCGATCTGCGCCTGTGTCCACGCAGATGGCCATTTTACCGAAACCCGGGAATGGCCGCAATCCGCTTCGTGCCCGAAACGGGCGCAACAGCGATTTAAATGTATTTGCATGTATTTCAGTTGAATTAATGACCTGCCCACCCAACTTTATCAGCATTTCCCCCTTTACCGCCGTGTTCGCCGATTCAGAACCGCGCCAATATGAACCTGCTGAATAAAAGTCTGAATCGGGCACTCCAGCTGCTGAAGAGCGAGTTCAGAGCTTCCAACGGCTCTCTGACTCAGATCGGTGGTGGTGCGGGGGTGGGGGGGGGGGCGGAGGGGGGAGGGAGGCGGGTCAGATCATTCTTTGGTTTCGGGGGGAGAGGGGAGTGAGGCCAGATTGTTGTCTGGTTGGGGGGAGGAGGAGGAGGAGGCAGGTCAGATATATCTCTGGTGGGGAGAGGAGGGGGGGGAGGCCTGATCGTTGTCTGGTGGTGGGGGGGTGGGGGGAGGGCGAGGAGAGCTGATCGTTGTCTGGTCGGGGGGAGGGGGGGGGCGCGGCGGGGAGGCCCGATCGTTGTCTGGTGGTGGGAGGGGGGGGGGGCTGATTGTTGTCTGGTGGTGGGAGGGGAGGTGCTGATCATTGTCTGGTGATGCGGGGGGGGAGGGCTGATCGTTGTCTGGTGGGGAGGAGGAGGCGGGTCAGATGTTCCTGTGCGGGGGGTGAGTGAGGCCAGATCATTCTCTGAGAGGCGGGGGTGAGTGAGGCCAGATCATTCTCTGGGCGAGGGGGGGGAGGTGAGTGAGGCCAAATCATTATCGGGGGGGGGGGGGGGGCGGGGAGTGAGACGGGTAAGATGTATCTCTGGTGCCAATTTATCATGCCAATATATTACCCCCAATCCAATGCACTTTAATTTTGCATACTGACATCTTATTTTGGGACTTAATCAAAAGATTTCGAAAAATCCAAATATACCACAGCGACTGGTTCACTATTTTACTAGTCATATTCTCAAAGAACTCCGGTAGGTTTGCCAAACATGATTTCCCTTTCATAAATCTATGTTGACTTTGTCTAATCCCATTGATGTTTTCTCAGTGTAACAAAGAGTAGTGGTCAAATGGTTGTTTTTCAGATTGGAAGGAGGTGATAGTGGAGTTCCCCAGAGGTCAGTTTTGGGACCCTTGTATTCCTGATATATTTTAATTGTATATATTAATAATTTAGACTGCAGTGTTCATGGCATGATTTTAAACTTGCCAACTGTTCTGAGGATAATCTTGAACTTCAAAAGGGCATAGACATGTTGGATTGGGTGGACACATGGCAGATGAAAAAGTTTTTAAAGTTAAAGTTTATTCATTATTGTCACAGATAGGCTTACATTAACACTGCAATGAAGTCACTGTGAAAATCCCCTAGTCGCCACACTCCGGCGCCTATTTGGATACACTGAGGGAGAATTTAGCATGGTCAATGCACGTAACTAGCACTTTTTTCGGACTGTGGGAGAAAGCCAGAGCACCCTGAAGAAACCCACGCAGACATGGGGAGAGCGAGCAGACTCCGCACAGTGACTCAAGCCAGGAATTGAACCCGGGTCCCTGGCGCTGTGAGGCAGCAATGCTAACTACTGTGCTACCATGAAGTTCAATGCAGAGAAATGTGAAGTGATCCATTTTGGCAGGAAGGATATGCACAAACTCTAAAGGAGGTTTAGGAACAGAGGAACCTCGGTGTATATGTAAATAAGTCATTGAAAATGGCAGGGCATGTTAAGAGAACAGTTAATAAAGCTTATTATATCTTCGGCTTTATTAATAAGGGCACTGAGTACAAGGGTAAGGACATCGTATTGAACTTGTATAAGGTATGAGTGAGGCCTCATCTGAAGTACTGCATTCAGTTCTGGGCATCATACTTGAGGAAGGATGTGAAGGCATTGGAGAGAACAGTGGAGATTCACAAAAATGATTCCAGGGATAAAATCTGTAGCTATAAGGGTAAATTGGAGAGGTCTGGACTGTTTTATTTAGAGAAAAGAAGACTGAGAGGAGACTTGATGGAAGTATGGACAGGGAAAATCATGAAAAACTATTCCCTCTCAAGAGAACATCAGGAACTAGGGGGCACAGATTCACAATAATTGGCAAAAAGAGTAAACATAATGTGAGGAAATCTTTTTCACCCAGTTGGTGGTTGAAGTTTGGAACAAACTTTCTGAGAGGGTGGTGGAGGTAGGTTCGATTGAGGTATTCAAAAGTAAATTAGATTGTTAAGTGAAAAGAAAGAAGTGCAAGGCACGGGCATGGGACTAGGTGGAATGTTCCTTCAGAGAGCCAGTGCAAACCTGATGGGCCAAATGGCCTCCTCCTGCACTGTAAATATTCTGTGATGTGAATCTGTGAAGATTTGAGCACAAAATCCAGACAGACTCTTCAGTACAGTGCTGGCTATTGTTGCACGTCTTTCAGATTAGATGCCTGATTCCTTAGCAGTGGGAGATTTTTTCCCCGGCATCCTAGCTAATAGTTATCCCTAAACCAATATTACTCATAGAAAAAATATCTGGTCATTACCACATGGTATTTCCTGGAAGCTAGCGGTGTGAAAATTTGTCTGTCATGTTCCTTACTTTACAACAGCAACTATACTTTAAAATTATGTAATTGGCATTTGGATATCCTGTGATCACAAAACAAAGTACATAAATGCAAACCTTGTTTCTGTTAAATCAACTGCTGTTTTTAAGTGACTTATGTATTTGTTTTCCAAGACCTTTTGCAGTTCTAGCCCATTTAGCACCTTACCATGGCATACTATCCTATCCTATCCTATTAACCATCTTACTTCTATGCAAAAGAGGCTGGGCTGCATGAATTTGCATTTATTTTGAAGGAAAAGATATTCCAGAATAATGCACAAGATTGATGTTTAGAGATTGTGTTCCTGTAAAACCTAGGAGGTCTGGCATCAATTCTAGCAATGTATATCCGTTCAATTTTCTAGGGCACTGGAATGCAGGCTGCACTTACACGGCATTGCATAAAATTGAATCTGATATTGGGAAAACTACTTCCAATAAATCAATTGATCTGTCTGGTTTTAGCCTGGTTTGTTTCCAATACAGAAATGTCAGCTTTCTTTGGAATAATGCTCAGCATAATCGGGTCACTATTTATGATCATGGTTTGTAGAAGATAAATGATTAACTCTCCTCAATATCACATTTTGTTCTACAAATTTAACCATGTAACTCGACCTTTACTCCTTCCGGGCTGAAGGCAGACCTCAGGTTCCACAGATTAGACAACCATCTTGTTTGTAGTTGGATGGTATGTGAGAATTAGCAGGCTACTTCATCATGGGTAACTTCATAACCAAGACTGATACCATCCTGACCTGATATTGGACACTGACAAAGAACAATAACTTTCCTCTCTGTGAACTCTACAACTGTCTCAGTTCAAATCAGTCAATTCAGCGGCAACCAGAGATAGAAACTGGGATTTTCCTGGTCTTCTGATTCAGTTTCCATCTTTCAATGCACTTCCGCACCGAGTCATCCAACTTGGTAGGTGTACGTTTTGATGAAAAACAGTGTTTCACCAAATTGGAAATCCAAGAAGTTTTGTTATAATACGGAACTCATGACTCCAAGGAGCATTTAGCCAAATAGGATAGATGTATTTAAGAGGTATTTAGATAAGCACATGACAGTCGATAGAAACAGAAGGTCATCCTAATAAGAATTAGATGAAAAGAGGTGGGAGAAGGTTCATGTGCAGCATAAAATTCAGCATGGACCACTTGGGATGAGCTATATGTAATACTAAATTGAATTGAAACACAAAAGCAATTGTTATCAGTGTGAAAGAAAGCACCAGCATTGGCCTCAGGCTATGCACATGACCTAATGAACAAAAGAAAAATGGAGTAAATATATTAAAATTATATTTTTCATATTCAGTAACACAACGCAACCATTTATAGGTTTACAATCAACAAAATGATCTTTCATTCCACATAACTGTGTCAAATATATGTTTTGTGGCAATGTTTGCAAGAGGGATAATTTTTGCAATTGTTTTGAAAACTAATCATTTCAAAAACTGAATGTTGCAATTTTGAAATCCTTCAAAATATGTTTTGCATTGTTCATTACAATGTGTTTCTCAAAAAAATTCACATGTTGCTATAGCTATTTAAGTATAAAGTTTATTTATTAGTGTCACAAATAAGCTTACATTAACATTGCAATGAAGTTACTGTGAAAATCCTCCAGTCGTCACACTCCAGCGCCTGTTCGGGTACACTGAGGGAGAATTTAGTGTGGCCAATGCACCTAACTAACACGCCTTTTGGACTGTGGGAGGAAACTAGCACCCGGAGTGATCCAAGCTAGGAATCGAAGCCGGGTCCCTGGCGCTGTGTAGCAGCAATGCTAACCACTATGCCACCCATTTGCTTGCACTTCACTCATCATGTAATATTACTTCATATTTTAAACTTTATGTGGCTTGGATTCAGCATTAACACAATGCTATGAATCCTTTCCCATTATCGCTTGATGCAATTATACAGAGCCTTGGTGAGGCCACACCGAGAATATTATGTGCAGCTTTGATCTCCCTTATCCGGGAAGGATGTTCTTGCTCCAGTAGGAGTGCAGAGAAGGTTTACCAGACTGATTCCTAGGATGGCAGAACTGACGTACAAGGAGAGATTGAGTCGGTTAGGATTGTATTCGCTGGAGTTCAGGAGAATGAGGGGGATCTCATTGAAACCTATCAAATTCTAACAGGATTAAACAGATAGATGCAAGAAGGATGTTCCCAATGGTGGGGGTGTCCAGAACGAGGGGTTGCAATCTGAGGATACAGGGTAGACCGTTTAGGACAGCGATGAGGAGGAATTTCTTCACCCAGACAGTGGTCAGCCTCTGGAATTTGTTACCATCGGAAGTAGTTGAGGCCATAACGTTGACTGTTTTCAAGAAGCAGTTAGATGTAGCACTTGGCACAAAAGGGATCAAAGGATATGGGGGAAGGGTGGGATCAGGCTGTTGAGTTGGATGATCAGCTATGATCATAATGAATGACAGAGCAGGCTTAAATGGCCAAATGGCCTCCTCCTGCTCCTAATTTCTGTTGCTACATTTCTATCCCAAGTTCCAATACAGCACTGCTTAAATTTAATGTTATTTCCAAGAATTTCAAAATGTTTCAAATCAGCCATTTTCATCTCAAGTACCATTGAGAACTTGTTAGAATCATAGAATCCCTACAGTGCAGGAGGAGAACATTCGGCCCATCTAGCCTGCACCAACAACAATCCCACCCAGGCCCTATTCCCTTAACCCCACATATTTACCTTGCTAATTCCTCTGATACAAAGGGGCAATTTAACATATCTATTTAACCTTACCCATACATCTTTGGACTGTGGGAAGAATGATGTGGAGATGCCGGCGTTGGACTGGGGTAAGCACAGTAAGTTAAGGTCCAACAGGTTATCTGTTTGAGAACAGATAACCACTCCATCTGACGAAGGAGCTGTGCTCCGAAAGCTTATGGTATTTGCTACCAAATAAACCTGTTGGACTTTAACCTGGTGTTGTGAGACTTCTTACTGTGGGAAGAAACCAGAGCACCCGGAGGAAACCCATGCAGACACGGGGTGAACATACAGACGCCGCACAGACAGTGGCCCAAGCTGGGAGCTGAACCTGGGTTGCTGGCATTGTGAGGCAGCAGTGCTAACCACTGTGCCACCGTGCTGCCTTAGTATGCTCCCCAGGGTGTTCACATTCATTAACAACTAGATATGAAATTGAACAAAGGCAGTGGGGTAAATTATGATACTGTGTGAGTTAAAATTACAGTGAGTAGTCTCACAACACCAGGTTAATGTCCAACAGGTTTATTTGGTAGCACGAGCTTTCGGAGCGCCACTCCTCCATTAGATGAATGATGATGAAGGAGCGGTGCTAAGAAAGGTCGTGCTACCAAATAAACCTGTTGGACTTAAACCTGGTGTTGTGAGACTACTTACTGTGCCTACCCCAGTCCAACGCCGACAACTCCACATCACAGTTAAAATTACCCCAGTGATTTTTAGGGCTCTGTCCACAACTTTAAGATTAATGCAATGTGAACATAAAAATGGGTGATAACTTGAGGAGTTTTGTGAACATGGCGAGTGAAGTACTGAAGTGGCAGTTTTAAAATCCTTTCTAAATCAATAAGACAACTGCACGGTCTCCTTTCAGTTTCCACAGGGGTAACTCAATCAGTCGGGTCTTGGAAAACGAATTACAGCAGCAGCAAATTCATTTACTGCACACCATCATTGTGTAAGCATTTGCAAAAACCCACATCCACTGCACCAGGCATCTTTTTCACTGGCCAGGGACAGTGGTGAAGATTAGATGAAATGTTCCGTTCAGCAGAAAGTGATTTAATAATTGTGGTTTATATCCTGCAATTAAAATAAATTGTTACATCTATCCTTCTGTAGCAGCGTTGCTGTCATTGCAGAGTTTCCAAGGAACAGAGGAAAGGAACAGGCTGTACAGTCACTTGAGCCATGCAATCAGATCGTGGCTGATCCGTGCCCCAACTTAATTTACATGTCCCGTATATTGTTGACACACTACCAAACAAAATTCTGTCAATTTCAATCTTGAAAATTTCAATGAGCATCCACAAACTTTAGGGGAAGAGAGATAGAATTATAGAATCCCTGCAGTACAGAAGGAGGCCCTTTGGCCCATCAAGTCTGTACCAACCACAATCCCACCCAGGCCTTATTCCCATAACCCCACACATTTACCATGCTAATTCCCCTGACACTAGGGTCAATTTAGCAATGGCCAATCAACCTAACCCACACATCTTTGGATTGTGGGAGGAAGCCAGAGCACCCAGAGGAAACCCACGCAGACACAGGGAGAACATGAAAACTCCACACAGACAGTGACCCATGGCTGGAATTGAACCTCGGTCCCTGGCGCTGATATAAACCTGTTGGACTTTAACTTGGTGTTGTGAGATTTCTTACTGTGCTGTGAGGCAGCAGTGCTAACCACTGAGCCACCATGCTGCCCTTCTATCATCCTTCATTTGCTTTCCTGATTTCATCCCTGAATTGCTTAGGTCTGATTTAGGATTCCCACAGAAGAGGAGATAATGGCCGCAAGTTAGTGGCCATGCTAGCTATGGATGCAAATCCCAGAATAGCAGCGAAATCTCGCGAGAGGCCAAAAACGAGATTTGCATCGGCGTGAATTTAGTTTAGGATCTTCCAATGATGAGATCAGGTTCATGCCTAGGAAGGGTACGAACCTGATTAGCATGTATTAGAACAGTTTTTAGTATTATTAGCAGTCGTAACGCCATGACTTCCGCCCTGAACGTAACTTCCCACCCAGCTGGTGTGAGGTCGTGCAGGAGTGAATAACTAAGGGTTTTCAGAGGCAAAAGCCAGTCATGATGACCATGTGTGGGGCATACAGGTAAATGTAGCCCCTGGATGGTGAGGGACATGCCTGGACCATGCCCTGGCACTGACACTTGACATCCTGGCACCCTGGCACTGCACCCTGGCAAGCATTGGGGTGCACGGTGGTGGTGATGGCAGTGGGGGGGGGCAGTGGGGGGGGGGGGGGGGGGGGGGGGGGGCAGAGACAAAAAAAGAAACTTTGGAAAATGTTTATTTTATTAATGCAAGTAGTATAGAATAAATTACCAGCTGCAATATCAGAACTGAAAACCACTACTATTATTAAGATAGACTGGTTGAATTATTATAAAAGGGCGCTAAAGCTAATTATGAATTATGCAAACAAAGCAGATGGATGGTTTGGAAGTGTAGACTAGACAGATATTCAGCAATATTCTCCTGCTCAGACTATTACCATGTTGGCCTACTTCAAGCCAGATCAGATCCACAGTTGGTGCGTTATTAAGCCAGAAGCTTTTAAAGAAGCATCACGACATCAGTAACATAACTGGATAACAAAAAGGAGTGTTTTTGGGGAATGTGGATATAGTATGTGTTGACTGGGATACAGCAGTGGATCAGGAAGAGAAAGAATATGTTATGCTTTAAGAGCACAAATAGTATAGAAAGTGAATGACTCACAACTGTGCCATTGATGTCAGGTGGCTATATTATAGCAGACCAGTCCTGTGGACTCGGTGGAGGCGCAGAATATAAATCTTATCGAGGAGAACATGACTGAGGTACATCACCTATTAAAGAATTAAAGACTAATGTCCTTTAGGGGAAGAAATCTGCCGTCCTTACCTGGTCTGGCCTACATGTGACTCCAGAGCCACAGCAATGTGGTTGACTCTTAACTGCCCTCTGAAATGGCCTAGCAAGCCACTCAGTTGTAACAATCGCTACAAAGTCTCAACAAAGAAATGAAACTGGACGGACCACCTAGCATTGACCTCGGCGCCGGAAAAGACAACGGCAAAACAAACAGCCCTGTCAATCCTGCAAAGTCCTCTTGACTAACATCTGGGGCCTAGTGCCAAAATTGGGAGAGCTGTCTTACAGACTAGTCAAGAAACAGCCTGACATAGTCATTCTCACATCATCATACCTTACAGATAACACCACCATTACCATCCCTGGATATGTCCTGTCCCAGTGGCAGGACAGACCCAGCAGAGGTGGCAGCATAGTGGTATACAGTCAGGAGGGAGTTGCCCGGGAGTCCTTAACATTGATTCCAGACCCCATGAAGTCTCATGGCTTCAGGTTAAACATGGGCAAGGAAACCTCTTATTGGTTACCACGTACCGTCCTCCTTCGGCTAATGAATCAGTATGCCTCCATGTTAAGTAACACTTGGAGGAAACACTGAGGGTGGCAAGGGCAGAAAATGTACGCTGGATGTGGGATTTCAATGTCCACCACCAAGAGTGGCTCGGCAACAGCACTACTGATCGAGCTAGTGGGGTCCTAAAGGATATAACTGCGAGACTGCATCTGCAGCAGGTGGTGAAGGAACCAACGAGAGGAAATAACATACTTGACCTCATCCTTATCAATTTGCCGGCTGCAGATGCATCTGTCCATGACAGTATCGGTAAGAGTGACCACTGCACAGTCCTTGTGGAGACGAAGTCCCGCCTTCACATTGAGAATAACCTCCATTGTGTTGTGTGGCACTATCACTGTGCTAAATGGGACAGACTTCGAACCGATCTAGCAACTCAAGACTGGGCATCCATGAGGCGCTGTGGGCCATCAACAGCAGCAGAATTGTACTCCAGCACAATCTGCAACCTCATCGCCTGGCATATGCCTCACTAACCATTACCATCAAGCCAAGGGATCAACCCTGGTTCAATGGAGAATGCAGGAGGGTATGCCAGGAGCAACACCAGGCATACCTAAAAATGAGGTGTCAACCTGGGTGAAGCTACCAAACAGGACTACTTGCATGCCAAATGGCAAACACAGCAAGTGATTGGGCTAAGCGATCACGCAACCAACGGATCAGATCTAAGCTCTGCAGTCCTTCCACATCCAGTCGAAAATGGTGGTGGACAATTAAACAACTCACTGGAGGAGGAGGCTCCACAAATATCCCCATCCTCAATGATGAAGGAGCCCAGCACATCAGTGCAAAAGATAAGGCTGAGGTATTCGCAGCAATCTTCAACCAGAAGTGCCAAATGGATGATCCATCTCGGCCTCCTCTAGTGGTCCTCAGCATTTCAGATGTCAGTCTCCAGCCAATTCAATTCATTCCATGTGATATCAGTATCAGTAAGGAAAGGCAACAACACCTCCTCACGATCATCCTCAACACTGGTGTCCCACAAGGCTGTGTTCTCAGCCCCCTACTATAGTCCTTATACACCTATGACTATGTGGCCAAGTTCCATTCCAATTTGATTTTCATGTTTGCTGACGACACCACCATAGTAGATCAGATCTCAAACAATGATGAGACAGAGTACAGGAATGAGAGAGAATCTGGTGAACTGGTGCGGCAACAATAATTTCTCCCGCAATGTCAACAAAATGAAGTAGATTGTCATCGACTTCAGGAAACATAAAGGAGAACATGTCCCTGTCTACATCAATGGGGCCAAAGTAGAAAGGGTCGAGAACTTCAAATTTTCAGGTGTGCAGATCACCAACACTCTGTCCTGGTCCCCCCATGCCGACACTATAGTTAAGAAAGCCCACCAATGCCTCTACTTTCTCAGAGGACAGAGGAAATTTGGAATGTCAGCTACGACTCTCACCAACCTTTACAGATGTACGATAGAAAGCATTCTTTCTGGTTGTATCACAGCTTGGTATGGCTCCTGCTCTGCCCAAGACTGCAAGGAACTACAAAAGGTTGTGAATGTAGCTCAATCCATCACGCAAACCAGCCTCCCATCCATTGACTCTGTCTACACTTTCCACTGCCTTGGCAAAGCAGCCAGCATAATTAAGGACCTCACGCACCCTGGACATTTTCTCTTCCACCTTCTTCTGTGGGAAAAAGATACAAAAGTCTGAGGTCACGTACCAACCGACTCAAGAACAGCTTCTTCCCTGCTGCTGTCAGACTTTTGAATGGACTTACTTTGCATTAAGTTGATCTTTCTCTACACCCTACCTATGACTGTAACCCTACATTCTGCACTCTCTCGTTTCCTTCTCTATGAACGGTATGTTTTGTCTGTATAGTGCGCAAGAAACAATGCCTTTCACTGTATGTTAACACATGTGACAATAATAAATCAAATCAAATCAAATCGAAATATCAAGAAACGGTTGGAGGCACTGGATACTGCAAATGCAATGTGCATTCCTGATAACATTCCAGCAATAGTACTGAAGACTTGTGCTCCAGAACTTGCCGCTCCCCTAGCCAGGTTCTTCCAGTACAGTTACAACACTGGCATTTATCCAACAATGTGGAAAATTGCCCAGGTATGTCCTGTACACAAACAGCAGGATAAATCCAACCCGGCCAATTACCGCCCAATCAGTCTACTCTCAATCATCAGTGAAGTGATGGAAGGGGTCATCAACAGTGCTATCAAGCAGCACCTGCTCAGCAATAACCTGCTCAGTGACGCCCAGTTTGGGTTTCACCAGGGTCACTCAGCTCCTAACCTCATTACAGCCTTGGTTTAAACATGGACAAAAGAGCTGAATTCGAGGGGTGATGTGAGAGTGATAGCCCTTGACATCAAGGGTGCATTCAACCGAGTGTGGCATCAAGGAGCCCTCGCGAAACTGGAATCAATGGATATCAGGGGGCAAACTCTCTGCTGGTTAGAGTCATACCTGGTACATAGGAAGATGGTTGTTTTTGTGGAGGGTCAGTCATCTCAGCTCCAGGACATCTCTGCAGGAATCCCTCAGGGGACTGTCCTAGGCCCAACAATCTTCAGCTGCTTCATCAATGATCTTCCCTCCATCATAAGGTCAGAAGTGGGGATGTTCGCCAATGACCGCACAATGTTCAGCACCATTCGCGACTCCTCAGATACTGAAGCAGTCCATGTTCAAATGCAACAAGATCTGGACAATATCCAGGCTTGGGCTGACAAGTGGCAAATAACATTCTTGCCACACAAATGCCAGGCAATGACCATCATCATTAAGAGACACTCTAACCACCGCCCCTTAACATTCAATGGTGTAATCATCACTGAATCCCCCACTGTCAACACACTTGGGGTTACCACTGACCAGGAACTCAACTGGACTCACCACACAAACACAGTGGCTACAAGAGCAGGTCAGAGGCTAGGAATACTGCGGTGAGTAACTCACCTCCTGACTCCCCAGAGCCTAACCGCCATCTACAAGGCACAAGTCAGGAGTGTGATGGAATACTCCCCGCTTGCTTGGATGAGTGCAGCTCCAACAACACTCAAGAAGCTTCAAAACCATCCAGGATAAAGCAGCCCGCTTGATTGGCACCACATATACAAACATTCAATCCCTTCACCACTGACGCTCAGTAGCAGCAGTGTGTACTGTCTACAAGATGCACTGCAGCAATTCACCAAAAATCCTTAGACAGCACCTTCCAAACCCAAGAACACTTCCATCTAGAAGGACAAGGGTAGCAGATAAATGGGAACATCACCACCTGCAAGTTCCCCTTCAAGCCTCTCACCATCCTGACTTGGAAACATATCGCTGTTCCTTCGCAGTCGCTGGGTCAAAATCCTGGAATTCCCTCCCTAATGCCATTATAAAACATAGAACATTACAGCGCAGTACAGGCCCTTCGGCCCTCGATGTTGCGCCGACCAATGGTACCAATCTAAAGCCCCTCTAATCTACACTATTCCAATATCATCTATATGTTTATCCAATAACCACTTGAACGCTCTCAAGGTTGACGAGTCCACCACTGCTGCAGGCAGGGCATTCCACGCCCTTACTACTCTCTGAGTAAAGAACCTACCTCTAACATCTGTCCTATATCTCTCACCCCTCAATTTAAAGCTATGTCCCCTCGTGCTAGCGGGCTGGACCCGCGCCCGAATCGGGTGTCGGTAAAGCCGCGATCTGCTTGGAATCAGGTGCTGTGAGGCAGCAGTGCTAACCAATTGTGCCACCATGCCACCCCATCAGATGGGTGAATTCCACCTGGCAGATGCTCCAAACACCAATGGGAAACACTTCAGTTTTCCCACTGGCATGGGCACTCAATTCAAGGGAATTCTGCCAGACATTTGTTGGTCGCTCCGCAGAGCTGCCTTAGCGGCTGAGTGTTTCCAGCATTTTCTGATTTTTTTCACACTTCCAGCCCCTGCAGTGTTTCAATTTCCTAACAACGAATTGATGTCCTGACAAAAGAGAAAAGTTACCCCAGGGTGCTGTGTTTTTCATGGTACAGGTGGTCTGAGAATCCGAATCCCCAGGTTTTCACAAAAGCTGCAGTTGTTATGCCATTGTTTGTGAGAGAAGAGATGAAGCTGAGAATTCACCCAAATTATATCTGAATCCGAAATCATAGTGACAGAGTGAAATAAATGTATTTGTTCTTTATGTACCGAGACATTGAGATACGGCACAGAAATAGTTTTGGGCCACATTTGTAAAGAGTGTTCCTTACAAGCCAACAACGAGCAAAAAATAGACCTTCAGGATAAATTGGCGATATGACCTGTTTAAATTGAACAATTCAAAGATCGTTTGGCAGATAAAACAGACACTTGTCCTTGTAAGTTGATTTCACATGTCAAAAAGCGTAGGTGATGTTAAAGAGAAGCTCTATCTAAGAAAAGCCAAACACACCTGATTGTTAAATATTTATTATGTGTCCCCTACTCTTTTGTCTTAGATGCAATGGATATATTAATTTTATTAGTTCCCCTTTCAAAGGACATAGCATAGGATCCCGACAATGTAGAAAGAGGCCACTTGGCCCATTTGAGCTTGCACCCACAACAATTTCACTCAGGCCCTATCCCCGTCAACCCTTTGAATTCACCCCGCTAATTTCCCTGACGCTAATGGGCAATTGAGCATAGCCAATCAACCTAACCCGCACATCTTTGGAGCACCCAGAGGAAACCTAAGCAGACATGGGGAGAATGTGCAAACTCCAGACAGACAGTTGCCCGAGGCCAGAATTGAACCCGGTCCCTGACGCTTTGAGGCAGCAGTGCGAACCACTGTGTCACACTTATTACCCTTCTCAAGGGAAATTAAGGATGAGAAATAAATTTTTGCCTTGTTAATTACACCAACTTCCCAAGAATAAATAAAAATAGCTTTTATTAGTTAGCAGAGGTAAAGTTAATCTGTGCACTTAACATATTCATCTAGAATTTCCACGGGGGTTCTGCTGATTTCCAGCTGTAAGTATAGCATAAGAGTAGCGGAAATCCTGGAAAAACAATGGGCCCGATTCTCCTATCGTGACCTGCAACTTTTCTGGTGGGTCCGGTCCGGACAATCGCGTGTCGGCCATTTTGTAGGATTTGTGCATATACCAGGAATGCATGTGCGTCTCCCAGAGCCGGAGAACAGACGCAGTCGAGACAATGCTGGAAACCGGTGGGGAGAGGTAAGTAATTTGAATCTTTTAAAAATGTATTTTAAATCTATTTTGCATGTGATTATCGGGCCCAGCATGGAACTTGCCGAGCCCAATAGCATCTCTCACCCCAGGAGTACTTCATTCCGGCGGGGTTTAGAGTAACTCCCCACGTTCGAGGAACATTCCGCTGGAATGAAGGGGGGGGGCAATTGGGCCCCCCTAGGGGGTCGGGCAGTGGGAGGGTGCCCCCTGGGCATGGGCACCCCGACAGTGCCAGCCTGTGTCCCGTGGCACTGGCCAAGGGGCAAAGTGCCCATGCCCAGGAGGCACTGTGGCACTGCCCACCGGGCATCAGACAGTGCCAAGGGGACGGGGTCTATTGTGGGCTGGGCCTAGGGGCGATTGGTGGGGTTGGGATGGTTTCACTGCCACTCTGCACTGCGATCGATATGGGTTGGAAGGAGGGCATGATTGGGGCAGGCTGGGGAGGATGGTGGTCTGCCGGGGGGTGGGGGGGGAGGGGGGGCTGCCTCCTGGGGTGGGTCTGACCCCAGGGGAGTCAGTGGGGAGTGGGGATGGGTCTGCCAGGGTGAGGGGATGAGGGATCGCCACTGCTGGGGGGGGGGGGGTGGTGGGCTGGACATCAGGATGCTCCGGGGTGGGGGGGGGGGATCAGGGCTGGCCCGGGAATTGTTGTGGGGGCCGCGATCGGGCTGTGGGGGGTGCTGGAGAGGCAGCACTGTGGTGTTCCTGGGCTGGCCAGCGGTCGAGCTGTCCAGCAAATGGGGAAACTGACAGATCGGGGCCACTGCGCTTGTGCAAAGTTATGTGGAGATGCCGGCGTTGGATTGGGGTAAACACAGTAAGAAGTCGCAGTAAGACTTCTTACTGTGTTTACCCCAGTCCAACGCCGGCATCTCCACAGACTTCTTACTTGTGCAGAGTGCCAGAACTGTCAAACTCTGGCGTGAATAGGCCCCGCCCCCTTGGGTTTTTAGTAAGATTCATGATTGGGATCTCTGCAGTGCACAGAGTGGGGAGATTCGGGTCTAAAGTTGCATTGAAAAAACAGTTGTGATCTACAACAGTTTTCCCACTAATTCAGCACTTTTGGGAGAATCGCCCCCAATATTACTGTTACTCCTTTATTTGGTGTGACAGATAATTTAAATGTGCGACATACAATCGTTGCTATTTTAGATGAAAGGTCGAATTTTCTGGCCCTTTCCACTGGCGGCCCTGCCGAAGGCCTTGGTGGTATGGCCAACGAACAATGCAAAACACTGTTGAGATCAGCGGGACTGGAAGATCCAGCTGCTGGCCAGTGGCAGGCTTTCTCTGCCAGGATGTATGGCGTGGGGAGTGGGACGGTAAAATCCCAGCCAAAGAGTATATCACTTGCGACTCTGCAATCTGGTCACCAAGTTGCCCAAATCACCTAAAATGCTTTCTCGTTTTGTTTGTTGCCATTTACTCTCAGAGAGTGACATTGTTTAGGCCTTGAACTTACATGGAGATTCTACTGGTCTCCCATGAGTTTTCCAGCTAAAAATCAGTAGAATTGCAGAGGATTTCAGGTCCATTGAATCAGGAAAAGACAATACCAGAAGGCCTTTATTTTGTAGATGTAAATGTAAAGAGAATTGCTTTCCTGAGATCTTAACCAATAAACTCTTATTTTTCCTATTTGGTTCGGAGCCAAAATTAACCTTTAACTGCTTTCAATCAATGCAGCTGCTGTACAATGTGATTATCATTGAACCCCAGGTAGTTCTTCAGTGAACTGCATCTGCTTCAAAAGGTCATCATACCCTTTTAAAGCAGAATACACACTAACATTTTGAAATATGTCAATTCATCTACTGACACATTATTCAAAGACAAAAGTTTATAACTGGGCTGGATTAATTAATTGAAACAGGATTATTTATAATAGCCAGAAATTCTTAGATTAGTAGAATGCATTTGACGCACAAAATATTATAAATTGTATTATTATACTGTCAAATAACAGAAACAATTTAATAAATTGTGTGTGTGTGTGTGAGTGTATTTGTGTGTGTTTGTGTGTGTGTGTGTGTGTGTGTGTGTCTAATTGAATGAGACTGAAGACAGTTAGATTGCAAGGTTAAAATATCAAATAGCGTTAGGTGAGAAAGCAAGTGTTTTGAGGTGGACATGAACAGGGCTAAGGTGGGAACAGTGAACAGCTTGAATTTGCATTAGGAAGATAAGGGGAATGTACAACTGGCAAAGATCGGAAATGAATAAAACAAAATATTAAGTTTACTTTTACCCAAAGGTAGGCATGCAAAATGGGCTTCCTGACTTTGTTAATCAAGATACTTGACTCACCTTTAAGCTCCTTTAAAGTCCCAAAAACATAATTCCTAAAGTTCATCTCATCTGAGGGAAACTGTTTATCTGCCTTGTGTCAAATTAAGGGGGCAGGGGGGTGCCTGGGTAAGATGCTCTGTCGGAGAGTTGGTTCATACACAATGGGCTGAAAGTCCTTCTTCTGCACTGTAGAGATTCTATAATTCTATGGTTCTGTGGTGAACCATCGTTGGTTCCCACTGTGGGATTGTTCTAATGTTGTTGTTGGGTTGTTCTAATGTTGTTGTTGGGCTCGGGTGGGATTGATACACCTGTGGTTGTAACTGTTGTGGCACATCCCAGTCGGGCTCTGCCTCCTGGGAGAGGTATAAGACCCCCTGCTCGGGCGGGACCTCTTCAGTCTGGGATAGTGTGTTAAAGTTCTGATAGTTCCATTGTTAGTTAATAAAAGCCTTCTTTTACCGAAGCTTTGTGCCTCGTGTCCAATTGATGCGCATCAATTTTATTAACTAACATTAAACTCTCGACGGAAGAAAAAAAAGAAAGGAGAGTATGGAGCAAATCCTAAAGCCAGAACGTCTGACGCTAGATCCACGTGCGGTGGGCGCTTCTAACACCTTCGACCACTGGCTGAAGTGTTTTGAAGATTACCTAGCAGCCTCCGCAGCGGTCACCACAGACGATGACAGACTCCGGGTCCTCCATGCGAGGGTAAGCGACACAGTCTACCTCGCGATCCGTGCGGCCACCATTTACCCGAGGGCCCTCGAGCTTTTAAAAAAGCGCTATACGAAACCTCCTAACGAGATCCACGCTCGTTACCTCCTCGCTACACGACGTCGGCAGTCGGGCGAAACCATGGAGGACTACGCCAATGAGCTCTTGCAGCTAGCTAGGGGCTGTAACTGCAAAGCTGTGTCGGCTGAACAGTACATGTACGACCTCGCCCGAGATGCGTTTGTGGCCGGGGTCGGGTCTTCATACATCTGTCTCAAGCTGCTAGAAAAGGGAAATCTCAACCTGACCCAAGCTATGGAGTTAGCTGAAATGCTTGAGGCGGCTTCGAAGAGCTTGGTCCTGTATCCGGAGGACCACGTGGAGACAACGTGGCAGGAGCAGTCGCAAATCCCTCCTCGCCCCACGGGCTTGAAGTGCAGTGTTATGGCGTGCTCCCATGTGGACCAGACGACGGCTGCAGCCCCATGCGGCCCGCGGTGCTACTTCTGCGGAGGAGCCAAACATCCACGACAAAAGTGTCCCGCTAAAGCGGTAGTCTGTACCTCATGCGGTAAAAAGGGGCATTATGCGAAGGTGTGCAGATCGAAGCCCAAGAACGGCAGTGCGGCCTGTGACCCTTCGGAACGGGGATCATCACCATCGTCGTCGAAGTACTCACGGGGTTCGTCCATGTGCGAGTCCAGGACGACGGAGTCAGAGGAGGATGACCACCAGGAGTCGCTACGTTTGGCGCCCTCACCCATGTGCGATTCATGGGGGCGGCCATTTTGGTCGACGATGACCATGAGTGACCAGCAGGGGTCCTCAGCATCGACCTCAGCTGCCTGCAGTGACGTTCACGGACCAACGGTGGCGTCGATCACCCTGGACCAGGCTAAGCATCACAGGCTTGATTGTTCGATGATGGATATACAGGTAAATGGTCATGCAATTTATTGTCTGTTTGACAGCGGGAGCACTGAGAGCTTTATTCACCCTGACACTGTGAAGAGGTGTGGACTCCAGATTCAACCTGCCAAACAGACAATCTCTATGGCATCAAGGTCCCGGTCTGTCGCTGTGCTAGGACGTTGTGTGGTAACTTTGAAAGTGCAAGGCACAATTTACGAGCGATTCAGGCTCCTTGTGTTGCCGCATCTTTGCGCACCAATTCTCCTCGGACTAAACTTTATGGTCCACATGAAGAGTGTGATCCTACAGTACGGTGGGCCACTCCCTTCGCTGACAGTGGGGGAACAGCTGCAGTCTCCACTTTGTCAAAGCCCGCAACCTGCCTTACTCGGTGGAGGACGTTAGGTCGGTGACAAGGAGCTGTCGGATTTGCGCGGAATGCAAACCGCACTTTTACCGACCTGACCGGGCACATTTGGTCAAGGCCACTCGCCCCTTCGAGAGGCTGAGTGTGGATTTTAAGGGCCCCCTTCCCTCAACAGATCGGAACGTGTACTTTCTGAACATAATAGATGAGTACTCCCGGTTCCCGTTTGTTCACCCCTGCACGGACACGTCGGCTGCCACGGTGATCAAGGCATTCCGTGATCTTTTTACCCTGTTCGGGTACCCCAGCTATATCCATAGCGACAGGGGCTCGTCGTTCATGAGTAATGACTTGAGGCAATTCCTGCTCTCATACGGGATTGCCTCTTGTAGGACCACGAGTTACAACCCTAGGGGTAATGGACACGTGGAACGAGAGAATGCTACAGTCTGGAAGGCTGTCGTATTGGCGCTGAAGTCCAAAGGCCTTCCAGTCTCCCGTTGGCAGGAGGTCCTCTCTGATGCGCTTCACTCCATTTGCTCCCTCCTGTGTATGGCAACCAATGCTACTCCCCACGAGAGGATGTTCTCATTCCCTCGGAAATCGTCCTTGGGGATATCTTTACCAGCCTGGTTGACGTACCCAGGACCCGTCCTCCTGCGGCGACATGTAAGGGCCCGCAAGTCCGACCCCTTGGTCGAACAGGTCCACCTCCTCCACGCCAACCCTCAGTATGCCTATGTGGCATATCCTGACGGGCGAGAGGGCACAGTCTCGATCCGAGACCTGGCGCCCGCAGGGGACGTAGCAACCCCTGTCGCTCCCATACCCCCAGTGACGAATCCCTTATCCCTTATTTCTCCCCCGGACGTGGCGCGAACAGCATCGGGACCAATGCTTAACAGTTTTACTCCAATGCACAGCTTGCCTGAGCCCCGAAGATCGTCGCCATCGCAGAATGTGTCAGGATCCCCTGCATTACCGTTTCATCAGGGTCAACCGGCCTGTGAGTCCGTGGGAGAACAGCTGGACGCTGTTTTGGGGAGAACGCCACCGCAAGCACCTACTCCGGTGTCACCGCCGGTATTGAGGAGGTCACAACGACGGTGCGGTCCTCCAGACCATCTGAACTTATAATCTGTTGACATTTTAGTCTGTTTTCGTACCCCGCCGGCCTTTGTTCTCAAAGGAGGGGTGAATGTTGTGAACCATCGTTGGTTCCCACTGTGGGATTGTTCTAATGTTGTTGTTGGGTTGTTCTAATGTTGTTGTTGGGCTAGGGTGGGATTGATACACCTGTGGTTGTAACTGTTGTGGCACATCCCAGTCGGGCTCCGCCTCCTGGGAGAGGTATAAGACCCCCTGCTCGGGCGGGACCTCTTCAGTCTGGGATAGTGTGTTAAAGTTCTGATAGTTCCATTGTTAGTTAATAAAAGCCTTCTTTTACCGAAGCTTTGTGCCTCGTGTCAAATTGATGCGCATCAGGTTCCACAAAGCAGTCACCCAATTTTCACTCGTTCTCCCCAGTCTAGCAGAAGCTCCAGTATGGGCAGCACAAATAGTATACTAAATCTAAGGAAATACACTGAAATCACTGTCATGCTTGGAAGGAGTTTTTAAAGTATGGTGACAAGGGAACAGGGTGTTGGGAATCATTGAGTGCACCAAAGTGGCACAGAGGAAACAGTTCCTTTGGAATGCTGAAATGGGATAGGAGAGGATGGTCTGTTTGGTGGTGGGACCACATTGAAGGAGGCAGATGCTCTGCTGAATACAGCGGTTGGTTGGTGGGATGGAAGGTGAGGACAAGGACAACTCTACTGTGTTCTGGGAGAGAGGGGAAGGAGTGAGAGTAGAAGCATGGGGAATAAAGGTTGAGGGCCCTTGATAACCATGGTGGAGGTAATGGTGGCAGAATGGTGAGGGTTGCAGGGGAGCAATAGTAAAAGGAAGATATATCAGAAGCACTGGTATGGAAGGCTGTTTTATCAGAACAGATACAATGGAAATATGTTCAAAGGTTTATTTATTAGTTTCAAACATGGCTTACATTAACACTGTAATGAAGTTACTGTGAAAATCCCAGAGTCGCCATATTCCAGCGCCTGTTCGGGTACACTGAGGGAGAATTTAGCATGGCCAATGCATCTAACCAGCACATCTTTTGGACTGTGGGAGGAAACCCATGAAGACACGGAGAGGACGTACAGACTCCGCACAGAGACCCAAACCGGGAATCGGACCTAGTGCTGTGAGGCAGCAGTGCTAACCACTGTGCCACCATGAAGGTATCTGATATTAAGGGGCAGAATGGAAAAAGGTCAGAAGCCTTGGAGAAAGAGAAACATTTTAAGCATGATTTGAGTCGAGACTATGAGTTGTTAATCTATTTTTTATGAGCATTAAAATGTACGCAAACAGTGGAACTGTTGTTCCTGCTCAGGCACACAGCTATAGTTGTGAGAATAACAATGATAGAACATAGAACAGTACAGCACAGAACAGGCCCTTCGGCCCACGATGTTGTGCCGACCTTCATCTGAAACCAAGATCAAGCTATCCCACTCCCTACCATCCTGGTGTGCTCCATGTGCCTATCCAATAACCGCTTAAATGTTCCTAAAGTGTCTGACTCCACTATCACTGCAGGCAGTCCATTGCAGGCAGTCCATTGGTGGAGTAGTGGATGAGGTGGAGGGGTGTTGTAGGCTGCAAAGAGACATAGATAGGATGCAAAGCTGGGCTGAAAAATGGCAAATGGAGTTTAACCCTGATAAATGTGAGGTGATTCATTTTGGTAGGACTAATTTAAATGTGGATTACAGGGTCAAAGGTAGGGTTCTGAAGACTGTGGAGGAACAGAGAGATCTTGGGGTCCATATCCACAGATCTCTAAAGGTTGCCACTCAAGTGGATAGAGCTGTGAAGAAGGCATATAGTGTGTTAGCTTTTATTAACAGGGGGTTGGAGTTTAAGAGCCGTGGGGTTATGCTGCAACTGTACAGGACCTTGGTGAGACCGCATTTGGAATATTGCGTGCAGTTCTGGTCACCTCACTATAAGAAGGATGTGGAAGCGCTGGAAAGAGTGCAGAGGAGATTTACCAGGATGCTGCCTGGTTTGGAGTGTCGGTCTTATGAGGAAAGGTTGAGGGAGCTGGGGCTGTTCTCTCTGGAGCGGAGGAGATTGAGGGGAGACTTAATAGAGGTTTATAAAATGATGAAGGGGATAGATCGAGTGAACGTTCAAAGACTATTTCCTCGGGTGGATGGAGCTATTACGAGGGGGCATAACTATAGGGTTCATGGTGGGAGATATAGGAAGGATATCAGAGGTAGGTTCTTCACGCAGAGAGTGGTTGGGGTGTGGAATGGACTGCCTGCAGTGATAGTGGAGTCAGACACTTTAGGAACATTTAAGCGGTTATTGGATAGGCACATGGAGCACACCAGGATGGTAGGGAGTGGGATAGCTTGATCTTGGTTTCAGATGAAGGTCGGCACAACATCGTGGGCCGAAGGGCCTGTTCTGTGCTGTACTGTTCTATGTTCTATGTTCTATTCCACACCCCAACCACTCTCTGCGTGAAGAACCTACCTCTGATATCCTTCCTATATCTCCCACCATGAACCCTATAGTTATGCCCCCTCGTAATAGCTCCATCCACCCGAGGAAATAGTCTTTGAATGTTCACTCGATCTATCCCCTTCATCATTTTATAAACCTCTATTAAGTCTCCCCTCAATCTCCTCCGCTCCAGAGAGAACAGCCCCAGCTCCCTCAACCTTTCCTCATAAGACCGACACTCCAAACCAGGCAGCATCCTGGTAAATCTCCTCTGCACTCTTTCCAGCGCTTCCACATCCTTCTTATAGTGAGGTGACCAGAACTGCACGCAATATTCCAAATGCGGTCTCACCAAGGTCCTGTACAGTTGCAGCATAACCCCACGGCTCTTAAACTCCAACCCCCTGTTAATAAAAACTAACACACTATATGCCTTCTTCACAGCTCTATCCACTTGAGTGGCAACCTTTAGAGATCTGTGGATATGGACCCCAAGATCTCTCTGTTCCTCCACAGTCTTCAGAACCCTACCTTTGACCCTGTAATCCACATTTAAATTAGTCCTACCAAAATGAATCACCTCACATTTATCAGGGTTAAACTCCATTTGCCATTTTTCAGCCCAGCTTTGCATCCTATCTATGTCTCTTTGCAGCCTACAACACCCCTGATGAAGGAGGAAAGCAACCAGCTCAAAAATGAGAATGGAACCCCATACCATATTGGTACTCTACTGGTGAGGGCAGCCTTAGCATTTAATAATGAATTATTATGATATTTATTTAAACAAAATTACTTCATAATTTACTTTTTTTTAAAAAGAGCTGGTATTGGTATGTTTTCTTGCTATTAAAAATGGTGTTACGAAAAGTCAAAACAGTTCAGTGACTTTCCCTCCAGCATAAGGTCAGAAGCGGGGATGTTCACTGAAGACTACATAATGTTCAGCACCATTTGCAGATCCTCAGTTGCTGAAGGAGTCTGTTTCCATATGCAACAAGATGTGGCCAATATTCAGGCTTGGGCTAATAAGTGGCAATTAACATCTGTCAGCACGCTTACCAGCATCGACCATTTCCAACAAGAGAGAATCTAACCATCCTCTTTGATATTCGATGGTATTACCATCACTGAATTCCCCACTATCAACACCTTAGGGGTTGCCATTGACCAGAAACTGGACTGAACCAGCCAAATGAATACTGTGGCTTCAAGAGCAACTCACAGGGTGGGAATTCTGCAGTGAGTAATTCATCTCGTGAGTTCCCAAAGCCTGTCCACCATCAACAAGTCACAAGTCAGGAGTGTAATGGAATATATTCCACTTGTCTGGATGGGTATAACTCAAACAACACTCAAGGAGCTCAGCAAAATCCGAAACAAAGCAATGCACTTAATTGCCAACCCATCCACTACTTTAAATATTCACTTCCTCCAGCACTACAGTGGTAGTAGTGTATACCATTTACAAGATATACTGTAGCAACTCACAAGGCACCTTCAACAGCACCTCCCAACCCATGAACTTCAACACCTACAAGGTCAACGACAGCGGATGAATGGGAATACCATCAACTGAAAGATCACTTCCAAGCCACACACCATCCTGACTTGGGGCTACATCTCTGTTCTTTCACTGTCACTGGGTCACAATCTTGGAACTCCCTTCCCAACAGAAAAGTGATGGCACGTACCCCACATGGACCGCAATCGTTGAATAAGGTGGCTCTCCACCACCTTTTCAAGGGCAATTAGGGATGGGCAATAAATGTTAGCCCAACTAGTGATGCCCAAATCCCATGAAAGAGTAAAAAAAAATCAAAATGGATAATGATACTGACTAAACACATGTACGTATTTTTATTAATTGAGTAAGTAAATATCTTCAGTGAAATACTTATGAATTACATTTCTTACTATACCTATAAAGTGCTAAATTATTCAGTTTTGCTAAGGATTTATAACATAAAATGGGAAAAAGATTGGACTAATCTAAATCAGGATAAAGCAAACCACCTACAATGCATTCAAGTTGACACCTCAAGGATCTCTCCCTTTTCCATTACCTTATCAAAAAAAACAGCATCCACCGAATAGCACGTCTCTGAAGTGTAAGCAAAAAAATAATTACCTTGTTCAAACGTTCTATTCACACAAGCCATGTCATCAGTGAGCAAAGACCTGAACAGCGAATACTGAAATCTTCAGAAATCATCTTGGATTTCTAGTTGAGGGTCATCATATAATTGATCTTTATTCAGGACATAGTCACATAGAATCATAAGCGATACCACGTGGAGATAGTCTAGGTTGACTGACAATCTTTTACTTTACACCTGACAAAAAGGTTTTATTTTAATTAAAGCCCACTTGAAATAGATTCATTACCCTGTTATTAACTCGGGAAAAATTTACATTATGAGGCAACTATATGGCTAAACATAAATTATAATTAATATGCAGGAAAAATACTGCAATATGTAACATGAATACAATAAAGGTGATTCATCTGTGAATTAACATGTACACAATCTCAAAGTAGGATTACAATGAATTTGCAATGTGTATTTAGATATTATTTCAGCATTACTTAGATCGGTGAAATAAAATAGAAACTCAAGGTTAGCTTGGCATTTCTAACATTGCTTTGTCCAGCCCAGTAATCAGTTTTAGCAAAAGCTGTGCAACTGCATTCAGCTTTTCTTTAAAACTGAGGGCAAGATTCTCCAGCCTTTCATGCCAGCAAGATTCTCTGGTCCTGCTGCAGTGAACGGAGATTTGGCTGAGCTCCGAATTCTCCATCCTCGCTGGCAGTGGGGGCGGGGCAGGAACAGCCAGAGAATTCCAGCCCCTATTAGCAGATTTTTTGGGGTGTTGTCATTAATAATCCTGGATCTGATACAACAGCAGTTTGCCCAGCAATTTCGTGCATCAAATATACTGCAGCAAAATGTCACGTAATTGACACAAAGTAAAATATAAAATACCAACATATGAACATAAGAATTAGGAGCAGGAGTAGTTAGGTCTCTTGGCCCCTCAAGCCTGATCCATCATTCAATAAGGTCATGACTGATTTTTAATTGCAGTCTTAATATCATTGCTAATACTGGAAAACATAGGCATCATAGATATAATATTTGTAATAGTTGGGGGCATTTTACTTGCAGATGCTGTGAGTGTGGTAATGTGGGGGGAACCTGCAAGTCTGGTTTCCCCTACATAGTGTAGTGTCGGGACTCCACAATGTGCAAATAAGAGTTTGCCCACCTGGATGTCAGCCTGATGGACCGATTTGGCTTTCAGTCAGGGTTTGGGGAGTTGGAGGCTTCCAGTCTCAATATCATACTTAAAAACACCAACTCATCTCCTGTGAACAATTGGCTGCCTGTCCCTCATTCACGCAGCCTCAGTAAAACCCAGAAGTCCAATGGGTTACAGCTGACTTCCCTATCTGCTCATTATTCTATTTTTGCTCAATTAACCCGATGCTCAAACATAATCCCACTCACTCACCCTTGTTAATATTTGCTCCATTATCTGCTTACCACTTTATAAAACTGAGTTAAAGTTTATTCATTAGGTGTCACAAGTAGGCTTACATTAACACTGCAATGGGGCGGCACGGTGGCACAGTGGTTAGCACTGCTACCTCACAGCGCCAGGAACCCGGGCTCAATCCTGGCCTCGGGTGACTGTCTGTGTGGAGTTTGCACGTTCTCCCCGTGTTTGCGTCGGTTTACTCCTGGTACTCCAGTTTCCTCTCACAGTCCAAAGATGTGTGGGTTAGGTTGATTGGCCATGCTAAATTGACGCTTGTGTCAGGGGGATTTGCAAAGTAAGTATGTGGATTCAGGGGAATAGGGCCTAGGTGGGATTGTGGTCGGTGCAGACTTGATGGGCTGAATAGCCTCCTTCTGCACTATAGGGATTGTATGATTCGATGAAGTTACTGTGAAAATCCCCTGGTCGCCATACTCCGGTGCCTATTCGATACACTGACAGAGAATTTAGCATGGCCAATGCACCTAACCAGCTCGTCTTTCAGATTGTGGGAGGAAACCGGAGCATCAGAAGAAACCCACGCAGACACGGGGAGAGGGTGCAGACTCCGCACAACCAGTGACCCAAGCCAGGAATCGAACCCAGGTACCTGGAGGCAGCAGTGCTAACCATTGTGCCATGTCATTCTTCTCCTCACAAACCAACTATTGTCAACTATTTTGCATTGTAGGTACTTTTGGCATACCTCCAATTGTGAATTTGGAACATTGACAGGAAAATGTCTGCATTTATAAAGTACCCCTAATTTCCTCAAGACACTCTGTGGAGCTTCAAAACCAATTAACTAGTTTTGAAATGTTGCCTCAATTCTTACTTTCAATTATGCTGTTTTTTTCTTTCTCTTCTTCCTCCCCAGAAAGTGTTCTCAGTTGTCTGTATGATTATAAGATAAATGATTCACTCCTCTGGGGGATTTATAATTCTAGCTGAAGCTATCATTCATGTAGCACCACTGCATTAGGAAGACTCTTCCTTCACTGCTAAGCCTTCGGTGAGCTGGAATTTGTACCTGTGATCCTTCACTGCGGTTTGCGCCTAATTGACTCCAGATACAATGGATTGGCCTGATTATCTTCAGCTTGAAGCTTTGAGCTCAGCATCATAAATATTATCCTTTGCTCGAAATATCAGTCCTCAGCTACACACACACAAAATATGTTTCCCAAATGTCTTTAAACTGAATGCTTTTATTCAACAGGTCACTTAAATGGTGCAAAATGCCACCAAATTTAAATGTTTAATATTTTTTCAGCTCTATTTGTCAATTTTACACTTGTGTTCTGTCATGTCACAAATTTAGTTGAAAGAAAAAGACTTGTATTAATATAGCACGTTTCACTATCACTCGAGGTTTCGAAATTAATTATAGCCAATGTCATGATGTAGGAAATATGGTAGCCAATTTGGACTCAGCAGCTCCCACAAATAGCAATATGTTAAAGACCAGAAAAGCAATTTTTGTGATGTTGATTGAAGGATAATTGTTAGCGAGGACACTGGGAACAATTCCCCAGCTATTCTTTGAAATAGTGTCATGGGTATTTAACATCCACCCAAGATGTCAGCACCTCCAGATAGTGCTGTGCTCCTGGTAGGACTACATTGAAACATCAGCTGAATTTCTGTGGTCAAGTGCAAAAAGGGGATGCGAACCCAGGAACTTGTGATTCAGAGGTGAGCATGCTACCACTTACCCATTGCTGATAAGCTTCTCACCAGGGCTCCAGTAAGGGGAAGAATGACATTGCACAGTGTTTAGCACTGCTGCCTCACAGCGCCAGGGACCCGGCTGTTCAGAGTCTGCATGCTCTCCTGTTGTCTGTGTGGGTTTCCTCTGGGTGCTCTGGTTTCTTCCCACAATCCAAAAGACGTGCTGATTAGGTGCATTGGCCATGCTAAATTCTCCCTTAGTGTACCCGAACAGGCACCAGAGTGTGGCGACTAGGGGATTTTCACAGTAACTTCATTGAAGTGTTCATGTAAGCCTACTTGTGACACGAATAAATAAACTTAAACTAACTAAGTTTTGTAAAATGGTAAGTAAATAATGGAGCAAATATTAACAAGGGTGAGTAGGCGGGATTATGTTTGAGTATCAGGTTAATTGTGCAAAACTAGAATAATGAGCAGATAAGCAGCTCTAACCTTTACCTCTCATACTCAGAATATTTCAATGGGATATGGAACTTCTGACCTATTTCTCTCTCTGTGGTTCTCTTTTTGTTTGAGTTATCCTTGCGCATTCTGCTGACTGTTGTTTCCTGAGGGAAAAATGAAAATACTGGGCAGAATTTGCCCACAAAACGACTAAATGTCATTTCAGGAGAGAAAACATGTGTGATTCGCTGGAGTGAGTCAGATTGCAATCGTCCTGCACTTAGTGGACTGAATGAACCCCCACATGAAACATGCTGGTATGCAGTCCCGAGGCGTGTGGCTTGCCTGAACTGGCTCACACTGTGCACTGTTAACAAGGGGGAGCTACATTTAAACACTCCCTCTGCACTCACAACCAGTCATTCCAGGAGGATGGCAGTATGGACAGCAGCTCCATGCTTCATACAAAGAACAATACAGCACAGGAACAGGCCCTTCGGCCCTCCAAGCCCGTGCCGCTCCCTGGTCCAAACTAGACCATTCTTTTGTATCCCTCCATTCCCACTCCGTTCATATGGCTATCTAGATAAGTCTTAAATGTTCCCAGTGTGTCCGCCTCCACCACCTTGCCTGGCAGCGCATTCCAGGCCCCCACCACCCTCTGTGTAAAATATGTCCTTCTGATATCTGTGTTAAACCTCCCCCTCTTCACCTTGAACCTATGACCCCTCGTGAACGTCACCACCGACCTGGGGAAAAGCTTCCCACCGTTCACCCTATTTATGCCTTTCATAATTTTATACACCTCTATTAAGTCTCCCTTCATCCTCCGTCTTTCCAGGGAGAGCAACCCCAGTTTACCCAATCTCTCCTCATAACTAAGCCCCTCCATACCAGGCAACATCCTGGTAAACCTCCTCTGCACTCTCTCCAAAGCCTCCACGTCCTTCTGGTAGTGTGGCGACCAGAACTGGATGCAGTATTCCAAATGCGGCCGAACCAACGTTCTATACATCTGCAACATCAGACCCCAACTTTTATACTCTATGCCCCGTCCTATAAAGGCAAGCATGCCATATGCCTTCTTCACCACCTTCTCCACCTGTGACGTCACCTTCAAGGATCTGTGGACTTGCACACCCAGGTCCCTCTGTGTATCTACACCCTTTATGGTTCTGCCATTTATCGTATAGCTCCTCCCTACATTATTTCTACCAAAATGCATCACTTTGCATTTATCAGGATTGAACTCCATCTGCCATTTCTTTACCCAAATTTCCAGCCTATCTATATCCTTCTGTAGCTTCTGACAATGTTCCTCACTATCTGCAAGTCCTGCCAATTTTGTGTCGTCCGCAAACTTACTGATCACCCCAGTTACACCTTCTTCCAGATCGTTTATATAAATCACAAACAGATGGAGGCAGAACCCAGAAGGCATCATAACACTGTGGAGGAGAGGCGGGTCACCCTGTACCCTGAGTGGGTAGATGACTCAGAAGCAAGGAAGCAAATGCGGCCTGGGATGTGATGGCTGTGGCAGTCAGTGCCAGTGGCCTGACACTGAGCACTGCTATCCAATACCACAAGAAAGTGAATGACTCTGTTCAAACTGCAAGGATGAGTGTCTATACGTCACATTCTGGCATCAGTCCCATCTGTCAAATCTGGAATGTCTACATCAATCCGCTCCCCAACACTCAGCAGCATTCTAGCCCTGACCTCTGCGCCCCCCCCCCCCAACCCTGCATTTTCCTCAAATCCCTCTGGCACTCCTCTTCACAACCCCTCCCTATCCAGACACAGTGCTACCATATGCCACATGCTGTCCCTCCAAACTGGGAAACTGGGCCATCCAATTGTCAGACCCTCAATGATTTCTTTTCATTTCATCCCCGCAGGAGAAGATAGCTCACAGTAAAAGAGAGAGAGAGAAGATTGGTGGGGGAATTCCGCGAGGGGGGATGATTGTGTGTCAAACCCACTAGTGAGATTGCTATCAAGTCAATCTCATGCTAATCAGCCTCGAGGCCTTTATGGGCGAGATCCAGTTTGTGCCAGCAGAAAGGGACTGGGAAGATCGCAGACCCTGCCCGGAATTCTCCCATCCCATCCGTCACTGGAATTTTAGCGGGCGGGTTGCAGACAATGTGAGACCCCATTGACAGTCGGGTGGGAATTTCCTGCTTTTAGACCAGCGCAGCCGGAGAATTCCGTGCCCTGTCTTTGGGCCCATATGCAATTTTCCCGGATTAGTGCAATTTATGTCAGGTGCAATGCGGCTGGAAAATCATGGCCATTGACTTCTATGACTCATTGCTCTCCCTCACACACAATTGCTTCACTGGAGCCTTGCAGTCGAGAATGGGTTAATGAACCTTGTCACACTTAAGCATTAAGACCCGAACTCTGTGATTTTGTTGAGAACACTGCAGAGTCCATGTTTTTGTCAGAGTTCGGTGTTTTTCATGTCTGTGCCAGATAAAAGGAACAGCTATTCCTCTGTCTCCATTTGTTATCAAGAAATGCGATTAACCCAGCTCGAAATAAGCTAAACAGTCTCCATTTTTATGTACCTTTGTTTAACACGATGGAGTTGACATGTATGCCTTCTGTCTTTGAATCGCCATAGATTCATATATATATTCATCATACGTTATTCATCTTATCCTGATATAAAGTATTATACAAACCTATATGTATATTAGTTAACTTGTTTATGCAAAACCTGTGATGTTGTTTCAAGGATATAAATGACGAACAATCGTGACCTTGGAGATTGAACAAACTACGCAGAGGAAGATACTGCTAAAACAACAAGAATCTCACCATGAACAATGACAGCCATCTCAGAAAATTACAATGTAATGAGGGTGGGAACAGGGACATATATAAACTCTGTTCTTACTTGTGTTCGAAGAGAAGGCCTGGGTCCACTGTTAGGAACCTCACTTCTCCCACAATTGTGAAAATAAACCTGCATTTTGATCTACTAATAGTGTCAGAGGTTTTTTACCTCCAACAAGCCTTAACTTTTCAACTCAGTTGTAATAACTGAGCAATGTAATCCAAACCTCTGCACAAAGAAAAACCTTAGTATCATCAACCTTCACTATATGCCTCTGGCTAAACAGTTCAGTTGAAGTTCAAAGTGAAACACTGTGGATACTGGAGACCTGAAATAAAAATAGAAAGCGTTGGAAAAACACAGCAGGTCTGGCAGCATCTGTGGAGAGAGAAACAGCATTAATGTTTTAAAGAAGAGTCAGACTGGAAATGAACTATTTCTCTTGTCATAGACGTTGCCAGATCTTGCTGAATTTTTTACAGCACTTTCTGTTTTTATGTAGGATAAAATTAGTCTCGTTTGGTTTCAGTTGTATGTCCTTGGGGAAACAAGGCTACACAAAAGACTTGAAAAGACCACTCATTCCAGTCTCTTTTTAGCCCACAGAGCTGGTTTCTTCTTCTCCCTCAACTCTATTTGTTTCTCCCTTGTTCAGTCTCTTCCCTTTTATATTGAGAACTTTACTGATACCTTCCATCGCTTTAACAAGTTTCACTAATCACTTCCTTTTCATCGCAAATGTCCAATGCCTCTGCACGTCCATCCCCGAGGAGGATAGGAGTGGTTGGAAGGCCGGTTTTGTGGAACTTATCATTTGCTGAACAATAACTTTGAAAAAATAAATCGATTGATTGGATTTATTCACATTATAGGTCCAATATTTCACTCACTAAATGAGAACCAAACAAAAAGAGACTCATTTTCACTTTTACTGCCTGATGATAATCTGATGGCGTCAACCTTCCACATGTTATCCAACCCCGCTGATTTTTACGTTCCTCCAGGAAGTAAATTGGTGGCTCCTACAACAGTTGTGCAATGCTACCCAGGGTGGAGAGTGCGAATTACCTCCATCGTGGTTGTTTTAGGCAATTAAAATACAGACAGGTGACAAATTTGAGAGATGATTTGGGTACATTTTAGATACAATTTTTAAGGTCTTCCAATGAATTTGTTGAGTTTGTTCAATGAATGCTACTCAATACACAATGTTGCCCACAGGAAATGAAGACCACTTGCAGTCTTTATGTGATACAGTATTGGAGGATAGGATATAATTGCAATGAACGCATAGACATATTTCAAGCCCCATTTACCATGTTATACTTTGCCCTTATTTCTATGTTATATTTTGATTGTACATTTGAATTTAGTGAACAACACATGATCAGTTAGAGGGTAAGATTTCCTCGGCAGTACTGACGGGAATTGTGAATCACAAATAAAGTCCGACAATGCCACTATTAATGTCACTGCAATATTACAAGTTTACAAAAGTAATTTTCATTACACCAATAGACAAAGCATTTGGTAAGTGGTGTGCACAAACAAATACAGATATTCATGCCTTAAAAATAATTAACTTGTTTTCCTTTGTGACTTAAATGATTCTGAATAGATACAAAATTTATCATAGCTGTCTGGTGGTTTTTTTTTGCAAAGGTCTGATTGTTCCATTCTAGTATGTAAGTTATAGAACATAGAACATAGAACAGTACAGCACAGTACAGGCCCTTCGGGCCTCGATGTTGTGCTTTGTCCGGAACCAAGTTCAAGCTTTCCCACTCCCTATCACTCTGGTGTGCTCCATGTGCCTATCCAATAACCGCTTGAAAGTTCCTAAAGTGTCTGACTCCACTATCACAGCAGGCAGTCCATTCCACACCCCAACCACTCTCTGAGTAAAGAACCTACCTCGGACATCCCTCCTATATCTCCCACCATGAACCTTATAGTTATGCCCCCTAATAACAGCTACATCCACCCGAGGAAATAGTCTCAGAACGTCCACTCTATCTATCCCCCTCATCTTATAAACCTCTATTAAGTCGCCTCTCATCCTCCCCTGCTCGAAAGAGAAAAGCCCTTGCTCCCTCAACCTTTCCTCATAAAACCTACCCTCCAAACCAGCATCCTGGTAAATCTCCTCTGTACTCTCTCCAATGCTTCCACATCCTTTTTATAGTGAGGTGACTAGAACTGCACACAATATTCCAAATGTGGTCTCACCAAGGTCCTGTACAGTTGCAGCATAACCCCACGGCTCTTAAACTCCAACCCCCTGTTAATAAACGCTAACACACTATAGGCCTTCTTCACAGCTCTATCCACTTGAGTGGCAACCTTCAGAGATCTGCGGATATGAACCCCAAGATCTCTCTGTTCCTCCACATTCCTCAGAACCCTGCCGTTGACCCTGTAATCCGCATTCAAATTTGTCCTACCAAAATGAATCACCTCGCACTTATCAGGGTTAAACTCCATCTGCCATTTTTCGGCCCAGCTCTGCATCCTATCAATGTCTCTTTGCAGCCTACAACAGCCCTCCACCTCATCCACTACTCCACCAATCTTGGTGTCGTCAGCAAATTTACTGACCCACCCTTCAGCCCCCTCCTCCAAGTCATTGATAAAAATCACAAATAGCAGAGGACCCAGCACTGATCCCTGTGGTACACTGCTGGTAACTGGTCTCCAGTCTGAAAATTTTCCATCCACCACCACCCTCTGTCTTCTATGAGATAGCCAGTTCCTTATCCAGTCGGCCAAATTTCCCTCTATCCCACACCTCCTTACTTTCTTCATGAGCCGACCATGGGGAACCTTATCAAACGCCTTACTAAAATCCATGTATACGACATCAACTGCTCTACCTTCATCTACACACTTAGTTACCTCCTCAAAGAATTCAATCAAATTTGTTCGGCAAGACTTACCCTTCACGAATCCATGTTGACTGTCCCGGATTAAGCTGCATCTTTCCAAATGGTCATAAATCCTATCCTTCAGGACCTTTTCCATTGACTTACCAACCACCAAAGTAAGACTAACCGGCCTAAAATTACCAGGGTCATTCCTACTTCCTTTCTTGAGCCGAGGAACAACATTCGCCACTCTCCAGTCCTCTGGCACTATCCCCGTGGACAGTGAGGACCCAAAGATCAAAGCCAAAGGCTCTGCAATCACATCCCTTGCCTCCCAAAGAATCCTAGGATATATCCCATCTGGCCCAGGGAACTTATCGACCCTCAGGTTTTTCAAAATTGCTAATACATCTTCCCTCAGAACATCCACCTCCTCCAGCCTATCAGCCTGTATCACACTCTCATCCTCAAAAACATGGCCCCTCTCCTTGGTGAACACTGAAGAAAAGTATTCATTCATCGCCTCTCCTATCTCTTCTGACTCCATGCACAAGTTCCCACTGCTATCCTTGACTGGCCCCAACCTCACCCTGGTCATTCTTTTATTCCTCACATAAGAGTAAAAAGCTTTGGGGTTTTCCTTGATCTGACCCGCCAAGGACTTCTCATGCCCCCTCCTCGCTCCCCTAAGCCCTTTTTTTTAGCTCATTCCTTGCTACCTTGTAACCCTCAAGCGACACAACTGAACCTTGTTTTCTCATCCTTATATACGCTTCCTTTTTCCTCTTGACAAGACATTCAACCTCTTTTGTGAACCATGGTCCCCTCACTCAGCCATTTCCTCCCTGCCTGACAGGGACATACCTATCAAGGACACGTAGTATTTGTTCCTTGAACAAGCTCCACTTTTCATTTGTGCCTTTCCCTGACAGTTTCTGTTCCCATCTTATGTTCCCTAATTCTTGCCTAATCGCATCATAATTACGCCTCCCCCAATTATAAACCTTGCCCTGCCATATGGCCCTATCCCTCTCCATTGCAATCATGAAAGACACCGAATTGTGGTCACTATCTCCAAAGTGCTCTCCCACAAACAAATCTAACACTTGGCCTGGTTCATTACCCAGTACCAAGTCCAATGTGGCCCTACCTCTTGTCGGCCTATCCACACATTGTGTCAGGAAACCCTCCTGCACACACTGCACAAAAACTGCCCCATCCGAACTATTCGACCTCTTAAGGTTCCAATCAATATTTGGAAAGTTAAAGTCACCCATGACAACTACCCTGTGACCTCCACACCTATCCATAATCTGCTTTGCAATTTATTCCTCCATATCTCTATTACTATTTGGGGGCCTATAGAAAACTCCTAACAACGTGACCACTCCTTTCCTATTTCTAACTTCAGTCCATATTACCTCAGTAGGCAGATCCCCCTCGAACTGCCTTTCTGCAGCCGTTAAACTATCCTTGATTAACAATGCTACTCCTCCACCTCTTTTACCACCTTCCCTACGCTTACTGAAACATCTATACCCCGGAACTTCCAACAACCATTCCTGTCCCTGTCCTAACCATGTCTCCATAATGGCCACAACATTGTAGTCCCAAGTATCAATCCACGCTCCAAGTTCACCTACCTTATTCCGGATGCTCCTTGCATTGAAGTAGACATACTTCAACCCACCTTCCTGTCTGCCGGTACACTCCTGCGGCCTTGATACCCTCCTCAGTACCTCACTACACTCAACACTGGCTTCTGGACTACAGCTCGTTTTCCCATCCCCCTGACAAATTAGTTTAAACCCCCCGAAGAGCCGTAGCAAATTTCCCTCCCAGGATATTGGTGCCCCTCTGGTTCAGGTGCAAACCATCCTGTTTGTACAGGTCCCACCTTCCCCAGAATGTGCTCCAATTATCCATGTAACTGAAACCCTCCCTCCTACACCATCCCTGCAGCCATGTGTTTATCTGCACTCTCTCCCTGTTCCTCAACTCGCTAACACGTGGCACCGGCAACAAACCAGAGATGACAACATGGTTTGTCCTGACTCTCAGCTTCCACCCTAGCTCACTAAATTCCTGTTTTAAATCCCCATCCCTTCTATTACCTATGTCGTTGGTATAACTTGTGACTGTTCCCCTTCCCTGCAAACTAGTGCAAACTAATCAATATTACAGATTCTCCACAATATTACAATCTTACGGAACTTACAATATTACAGGCAGAGATACTTGAGAAAAGGATAGAGGAATGGAACTAAGCTAAACTGTCTTTCAGAGAACCAGCACTGATATAATTGGATAAATGGCCTTCTTCTCTACAAAGATTTTATAATGTTACTTATATATAAGTATTTTTTTAAAATACTGTGTTAGATGTTATGCTACCTTACCTTCATTTGTGCTATATGGTCTCCTGCATCCTTAATGCATGATGATATCTACAAATATCGGATGATAAAATCTAAACTGTATCAGCAAGATTTATTGCTCTGTAGTTTCTCAAGTTTTCTGCTATTCAATGGGTGGTTAAAGTTTAATGTACCCATTATCAGTTTCAGGAAACAGGTTTTGCTATGTTCCGAACTTAAAATTGGACTTCTGGTTGCTTACTTCCACTGCTGATAGAACCTGCAATGCTCATAATGCTCCTGATTTCAATGCAATCTGGACATATTGTACAGTTCACCTTTCATCTCTTAATATTTCAGTTCATATTCTATCAAATGTAATTCCACCCAAGGCAATGAAGATTCCCTTTGTTGTTAAGGTACCAGTAATTTCAGGCAATTGCATTCTATGCCATCAAGTAAGGATTTTCTACAATATTTTTTAATGTTCGTCTCATGCAATCTAATAATCTTCTGCATCTTGGATTGAGTTAAGGAAAGGCTATTCAGGTAACTGAAACTGCTTCAAGACAGTACATCTCTGTGTGTTAGATGTGAAAGTTACAGAATGAAATGAACAATTAGTACAGTCAATACTGATTCAACATCTAAATGCAACTTTATATTCATTCACAGGCTGTGGGCATCCCTGGCAGGGGCAGCATTTATTGTCCATCTCTAATTGCCCTTGAACTGGCTCACAGGGCCATTTCATAGAAATCATAGAAATCATAGAAACCCTACAGTACAGAAAGAGGCCATTCAGCCCATCGAGTCTGCACCGACCACAATCCCACCCAGGCCCTACCCCCACATCCCTACATATTTTACCCACTAATCCCTCTAATCTACGCATCCCAGGACACTAAGGGGCAATTTTAGCATGGCCAACCCGCACATCTTTGGACTGTGGGAGGAAACCGGAGCACCCGGAGGAAACCCACGCAGACACGAGGAGAATGTGCAAACTCCACACAGACAGTGACCCAAGCCGGGAATCGAACCCAGGTCCCTGGAGCTGTGAAGCAGCAGTGCTAGCCACTGTGCTACCGTGCCGCCCCAGAGGGCATTTTAAGAGTCAACCCCACATTGCTGTGGGCCTGGAGTCGCTTGTAGGCCAGATCAGGTAAGGATGGCAGACTTTATTCCTTAAAGGGCATTAGGGAAACAGATGGGTTTTTACAACAATTGACAATGGTTTCATGGTCATTATTAGACTTTTAATTCCAGATTATAATGATGACTACAAAATCATTTTAATTATGTTTCTTTGATTGACAGCATGACATGACACAAAGTGAAACAAATGGTTTGTTTTCATGCTTATACAGTTTTAATTTCTGTTAATGAATATTGCTCGCACCATGCAGGTTAATCTACAGAAAACCTGGTATTTTCAAATACAAAGGTTTACAACAGTGTCAGCCAATATAAAATGTGTTCATTGTTAGTTTTGTCACTTACCACTATATTGTTCAATTGCCAGACAGGACCTGGGCAGGTTTCCCACACAATTAAAGCAGTTGAATTTCAGACTTCACTGAATTGGTATGAAAAAAATCTTTAGGAATTTAGTGGCTGGAAACCACTGATTGGATTTTTAAAAAGACTGAAGCCTCATTCCAGTGACTTGAAGCTGCATCTTCTTAGATGACTGGTAATTTGCATTGTTGTTCCAAAGCCATTAACTGGGGCCAATATGTCTGTAATACCTCATCAAAGACACCTTTGGAGAATGTGACCACATGTCCTATCCTCATTCACGGGCCATCTAGAATCACTTGTTAGAGGCTACGTATTAGGTGGAAGCACCTCAGACAGTGAACTCTGGCTGAGAATAGAATCCACCCCAGTCTTAATCTAATCAAGTCAAAATCATCCTCTTGAAGTACACTATCCATGCCCATATTTGGGTCAATGGTTAGTTAGAGAGATAGAGGATTATGTGACAAGCCAGCTAAATCTTTTTGCGGTTGAGAAGCTGTTTACACCAGACTAGCAACAGAAGCAGAAAAGTCAGGGGCGATTCTCCCATCGCGACCTGCAAATTTTCTGGCGGGTTGAGTCGGGAGATGCGCGTGTCGGCCATTTCGCGGGTTCCCCGCAAGCTTTTATGACCCACGCGCCTCTCCCGACTGGAAAAAATGGCGCTGCCTGGACCGCGCAGAAAACCGGCGTGCCGCTGATTTGCATTACTTTCCATACCTTAGCATGCCAGGATCGGGATCGACACGGCAATCACCGCCCATGTTTGCATCCCCCACCTCTTTGGTGTGATGTCACTTGGTGCGAATCAGAGTCGGTATATAAAAGTCTCAACCTGGCGTGGCAGACTTGAACTGGCGTGAGGAGATAAGTGCTGCTAGTGGGACACGGGGGCTGTTTCAGGCAGGCCCTGGAGATGCCTGGTGGGCTTCCTCCTGCTGTCTTCAGGTGGCCCAAGGACCAGTGATATCTGGGGTGGGGAGGGTCGGGGGGGGGGGGACTTCTATTTTCTCAGAGCTCTCTGGGTGAGGTTCTGCTCAGCCCTCCACTCCAGGGCATTTTGCAGTGGCATAGCCTTGCTGCAGGGTGTGGTCAGGAACCCGACTGAGTGCTGGTGTTCCGGAATGGGGGAGGAGTGTATCATGTGCTGACTGAGGCCTAACCAGATGAAGCAGTTGCTGCTCCAGGCCGGGTTGCAGAGGTTCAGACATGAACTGCATGGAATCTGCTATCACTGGGCACACATCTGGTGCTGCTTTGCAATCTGTCCCTGCCCTGTGACACAAACCAGCAACACATGCCTGTAACAGATGCTGCAGTTGCGCACATAGCAATGGCTCAAGGGTGTGCATTGCCCACAGCTGCACACCAACCTGCATAAATTGTGCCAGCATTTGTTACGACGGGAATCTCACACAACCCTAATCAGGTCATGCATGGCACCATGGATTGTGTGGTGTTGCCAGTATCCACAAGTGGGGATACTGGCCCAAGTGAGGGATTGGGGTGGTGCTGGGTCTCTGCAGCCAATGGTAATCTGTCATTCAATGCTCTTTCCAAACCCCACTGTGCAGATGGATCTCGGTTTTTTTGATTTGGAGCTGGACATTATGGTAGCAGTTTTAACAACACCAGGTTAAAGTCCAACAGGTTTATTTGGTAGCAAATACCATTAGCTTTCGGAACGCTGCTCCTTCGTCAGATGGAGTGGAAACCTGCTCTCAAACCACTCCATCTGACGAAGGAGCAGCGCTCTGAAAGCTAATGGTATTTGCTACCAAATAAACCTGTTGGACTTTAACCTGGTGTTGTGAAAACTGTTACTGTGTTTACCCCAGTCCAACGCCGGCATCTCCACATCATTATGGTAGCAGCAGAGGAGGAGGAGGAGGCAGCTCAGGAGGTGACGGGCATGGAGAGACCACTGCAGGAGCAGCCACTACCGGCCCCTCAGGAAGGAGGGCAGGGGGCTGCCGCTGAGGGCCAGGGTGTGGGTGAGCAGGCTCCCGAGAGGGTGCACAGAAGGCGGAGGTGCCGAGGCTAAGGAGGTACAGGCCCTGCAATTCATTCAAGGCCCTCTCGGAGATGTGCCGTCGTTGGCTGCAGCTCTCCAAGACCACGGTGCGACACCTCTGTGAGGTGCTCGCACACCTGACATCTCAAGGGAGGGACAGCCACCCGCTCCCTGTTGACGTGAAGGTTAGTGCTGCCCTGAATTTTTATTCCATGCTGCTCATTTCAGGCACCCAGCGGCAACCTAGGTTGAGGATACGCTTCTGCTCACTTGCGTGCTGGACGTCGATCTGGCTGTCGGTGACCATTCGGGATGCCCCATTACCTCCTACCAGCTCCAAGGCATGCTCTTCGATGCTGGTCAGCTGCTGCAGGTCAGACACACCACCACCAGATTGTGTCGTCTCATGTGCGTTGTGAATGTTCTTTTCCTGTGGGAACATAAGATGGATAGCAAGCATTAATATATTGTAGTGCATGGTGCGCAATGCGTGCCTGTATCTCGGGCGTTGTGCTGGCAGTTTCGGGGAAAGCGGTCACCACTAAAGGGTGCTCGTTGAGGGGTGAGGGGAAGAGGTTAGATTCTGTTCCTGGGGGAAGGGTAACTTGTTGCATGCCCTTCAGGTGTCTGAGCAGGGTTTGAGATCTGTGCCAAGCATGTGTGCGGTTCCAAGTGGAATGCTCACTCACCCTTGCTGCTCGAAGAAGGTCATGTGTTTTTTTCCGACTCTGCCGGCCAGAGCGCGGTGTCAGCCTCCTGGCATTCACCATTTCTGCCACCTCCTCCCACAATGCCCCTTGGGTGAGGGCCCTGGCCGGGGAAGATCCGCTCACGCCTCTCCTCCGCGGCATCGAGCAGGTGTTCCTGGTCGGCCTCTGTGAATCTGGGTGTTGGTTTGCGCGCAGACATCTTGTGGCATGATTGGCTGTGTGTCCATTCCTACAGCTTATATACAGCTCTGGCATATTAGGGGAGTGCAGGTGCAGTGAGTGTGGCCAGTCAAGGGCCAGTTGGCAACAAATACTTGTGAGAGATTTTGAAAGCTGCTTTCAGTTGAGTGTCATGCATCCCTTGGGGTGCTGATTGGCTGCCATTCAATAGGCTGCTGTGTCCGGGGGGGGCGGGGGTGCAATACACAGGGCTCCTATTCAAGAGAGGGAACGCTCGCGAGCTGAGGTTGTGCATGTCAGCACAATGCACTCTCTGCAGGGCAGCAGTGAGGTCAGTACGTTCAAGGGATGGAGGGATGGGGCACCCACATTATCCAAATCCATGGGGGCATGGGGTGAGCAGGCAGCCATGTGTGTGTCTGGGGAGGGGGGCCAGCGATGTTTGTGGGGGGGGGGGGGGGGGGGGGGGGGTTGTGGGGGCCAGCGATGAGGCCAGCGATATCTGTGGGGGTTGGATGGCAGTGATCTGGATTTTCAGCGATCTCCCAGCGATGTGCGCATGCGCGGGTTCCCGCTCATCTCCCCAATTTCAGGCTCTTTGGTGTGAATAGGCCTCGCCCTCTGAGCTTTAAATGATATTCACGATTGCGACCTCGGCATTGCACAGAGTGGGGAGATTCAGGTCTGAAGTTGCATTGAAAAAACAGTCGTGATCTAGACTAGTTTTCCTGTCAATTCAGCATTTTTGGGAGAATCGCCCCCGTCACCTAGGTGACAAGAATCCTCTGAGGGTTGCAAGTTCAAACGCTATCTACAGTTTAACTATCCATTGCCGAGGACAGAGAATTAAAGATCCCTACCCCAACAGCTACTGTATCCAGAATAGCAGATAAATTATCCACCTACATCTTTAACTAGAAGGGCCACTGAGCTCAGACTTGATCCACTCAAGTTACTTACCTGTATGTACCGTACTGGACTTTAAAATATCGATTCATCAATCCTCCTACTTTGTAACTTATTGGCGAGTGTTTGTGAACTACGAGTGTGTGTGCATGTGAAATTTGGAGTGTTTTTGTTATTTTGCTTAGACCTGGATACAATGAACACTATTCCATTTTCAAAAAAAACCCCTAAAATCAACCTGTCTGTTTTTGCATTAAACAGCCACAGCTTGTAAACAGTTAATCCTTGCTGAATTGGCAAGCATATCCTTTTGAAGAAAAAGATTACAGCAGTCAAATGAGAAGTGGGAAGAGAGGGGAGCCATTCAACTTTTCCTTACCTAATCATTACAAACGCAATAAGGTTCATGACTTAAGATACCTTCTTTTCTGTTGTGCTATTAATGGCATGCAATTAATCTGAGAAAAATTATGTGTCAAAACCTGCAATATAATTGAAAAATTATTAAGGAATAAAATGAACTGAAAGAAGACAATGGTAAAAACTGGTAACGCTACAGGAATGGAAGGCATAAGTGAACGTATCCTAAATATATACTGAAAGGTTATCCCTTTTGTTGTCTCGTATGCTTCTTCTGTATGATCTTGAGTTGTCTTCCTGCTGTCACTTCCTGCGATGAGTACAAATTGATTGGTATCATGTGAGCACCCAAAGTGCTAATCCACCATTACCGCAGACATCCTTCAATTTCTTTTTCAGTTCTGGCTAATGAACCAGGAATTGAATTGTGCAGCTAGTTTGCAATGTTTAATATGATTATTGTAAAACAAAACATCGACCTTCTTCGATTCTTTCAAGCTGAGAGAGCATGAAGATTAAGTAAGTGTCCAAGTCTCAGTATCCTCATATTTGTACATGTTATAACCAGATGAAGAGGCTGCGTGGTGTAATAGGATATTTTTCACTTTCAGAAGCAAATCTAAACATGCAGAGAAAGGCAATTATTACGCTGGTCTCTATAAATTTTCCTCATCATGTTTTCTATCAATCCAATATTTATAAAATAATTGTGGAGAGTAGATCAGCTATTTCACAGCCCAATACAACTAATACATTTAAGATTTGTGCTTCGTAGGCTCTATTTTGTGTGGAGTGAACCAAAGATGATGGATTTGGTCTTCCTAAAGTTAAACTGGAGAAGAAAATTGCTTGTCATCCACGATAAGCAGTCTAACAGTGCACAGAAAGCATAGGAGCCATACAGTGGTGGAGAGATAGAGGTTGAGGATAGCTTAAACGATAATTTCTTCAATTCTCTGAAACGAGGCAGGTCTGAGCCATAGTGTCATGTGCCCACTGCAGGTCGGGTGAGGAGGCAGCTTCCAAATCCACCCCGTCTGGAATGGGCAATTAAACCCCATACTGTTGGCATCAATCTAACTCACACCAGTCGTTCAACCAAGTGCCCCCGCAATGGGTCCAAGTTGCTGTGGCAAAACACCCTTTTGCATTCAAGTTGAAGCCTGGAGCAATGGATCTTGACGATAGAGGTTCTAATGTCTTTTGATCACACGACTTGGGAAGATGGGATCAGGTTATAAGCAGGGCCTGCCCGCTTTCCGACAGTCTCAGCTCAGCAGGGAAACTCTGGAGGACTCCAAGAAGTGGGAGGTTTACAAATATCTGCAGTTTGCTTATTTTAAGGTCCAGAATGTTCCTAAAGCCATATCAGCAGCTCATACCTTCCTTCAGAGGCATCCCGACGATGCAGCAGTACGTGGCTTACTACAAGTCTTTGCCAGATTCTGATGAGTTCATGAATGACCTGGAGATGAAAAATTATGAGAATCTATTTATCCGAGCTGTCAAAGTTTACAATGGTGAGAACTACCCAATGTCTATCACATGGATGATCAGCCATGATCATAATGAATTGCGGAGCAGGCCTGAAAGGCCTGCTCCTATTTTCTATGATTAGGGACCTTCCCTGCTCTCAACACTCATCATTAGCAGATGTTGGAAGAGCAGCACAGTGGCACAGTGGTTAGCACTGCTGTCTCACAGTACCAGGGACATGTGTTCAATTCTGACCATGCGTGACTGTGTGGAGTTTGCATGTTCTCTTCATGACTGCCTGGGTTTCCTCCAAGTGCTCCGGTTTCCTCCCACAATCCAAAGATGTGCAGCTTAGGTGGATTGGCCATGCTAAATTGGTCTTAGTGTCCCAGGGTGTCTCGTTTAGGGGAATTATCATAGAACCATAGAATCATAGTATCATACAGCACAGAAGAGGCCCTATGGCCCATTGAGTCTGCACTGACACATTGGAAACACCTGAACTCCCACCTAATCCCATCTGCCAGGACTTAGCCCATAGCCCTGGATGTTATGATATGTCAAGTGCTCATCCAGATACTTTTTAAAAGATGTGAGGCAACCCCCCTCCACCATCCTCCCAGGCAGCACATCCCAGACCATCACCACCCTCTGGGTAAAAAAGTTTTTCCTCAAATCCCCCCTAAACCTCCTACCCCTCACCTTGAATCTATGCCCTCTCGTGACTGACCCTTCAACTTAGGGGAATAGTTGCTCCTTATTCACTTTGTCCATGTCTCTCATAATCTTGTACACCTCGATCAGGTCGCCCCTCAGCCTTCTCTGCTCCAACAAAAACAACCCAAGCCTACACAACCTCTCTTCATAACTCAAATGTTCCATCCCAGGCAGCTTTTTTATTAGTGCGGTGGACATGTGGGGTTGCGGGGATAGGGCCTGGGTGGGTGCCCTATCAAAGAGTCGGTGCAAACTTGATAGGCTGAATAGCTTCCTTCTGCACTTTAGGGATTCTATGATTCTATGTTTTAAGAGTTGCTATTCAGCTTGTCTGAACACATTATGGACACATGTACCTTAGCAATTAAGTCCTGGGATGAGACTTGAACCCAGAGTTTCTCGCTCTGAGTCAGATCTGCTATCCTCTGCACCATAAGACTTTCTCACTCCTATCAAACCTATGCTATGTCTAATCAAGGAAAGTTCATCACTGGATGGTTACAAACAATAGCAACAATTGTATTCTTTCAGGCTGATATTTTCACACCAAGCACAGAATTGACCAAAAATGAAAAAAGACAAATTTCAGCAATTTATGCTGTTATTATTGACTGAAGGATGTTGACATCGATGAAGGGTATTTTCCAATGTCAGTGTCTATACTGGCTACCGTATTTCAGTTTTTCTTGATAATAGCACAGTTGCGAAACTAGTCCTTTATCTTATTAAATGTATAGAATAATTTAGGGTGAGGATCATTGACCAATACGTATTCTTGCTCCTTATCGCAAGCAATCAAGTTGTATAAACAATGACATGATCAGCTTTCTACAAATCAAACAGAAAGGCACAGCGGGTCCTCTGTACATTTAAATTACCAAATTTTATAATCTGAAAATTCAGAACTGTCCATAAAAGAATTATTATATTGGTCACCCAACTTGTTCGGACCATTAAAGCAATGCACTCAGTCTATGTTATAAATGCAGTGCACAAAGTCCTTATAAACATGCCAGACAGAATTTTCTGAAGCAATGACTGTAACTTTCGGCACTTAAATAGTTGTGATTCCCGTTGCTCTCAGCAGCACGATCCAGACTACAATTTTCAGGGACTTCGAAAAAATTGTTCCCCATGCGAAAAACGCTATGCCTAAGGTGCAAAGCATCTGATTCACCCACCCCTGGAGTCATCTGACCTCTTCAATAAAGGAATTATGCATTTAAATGGCTCTTCAGCAACAATATACCCTCATGCTGGCAGGAGACTCCAACAAGATTACCATCCCCATCTGGGAGACTGTTGTGTCCCAAGATGTGCAGGATAGGTGGACTAGCCATGCTAAATTACCCCTTAGTGTCCCAAGATGTGTAGCTTAGGTAAACGTGCGGGGTTAGGGGAGAGTTGTGATTGGGCCTGGGTAAGATTCTCTGTCCGAGAGTCGGTTCAGATTTGATGGGCCAAATGGCCTCTTTCTGCATTGTAGGGATTCTATGAAAAGCCTTACTGAAATTCATGTAGGCTACATTAACTACACTGCCTTCATCTACACACCTCGTCACCTCTTTCGGAAAAGTGTAATTAAATTTGTTAGACATGCTCTACATTTTCAAAATATTTACCCTCAAGCGAACAAAATATTCCTCTGTGACCAACGGACCACTAACCCTCAGGTATTTCAATTTCTTCTGAAATCTATGCTGACCCAAAAGTAGCAGTTCAGTCAGAGTAAAATCTCATCTCTAAGCCATACCTTTATATTGTTTCTTGTGATGTAAAAACTTGGGCATAAGCCTCATTACATTTTATCCCACTATTATAGGTCTAACTTACATAGTGATGAGGTTTGTATACTGGACATTTTAATATTTTTATTGAATCTAATTTGCTGAGACATAAAGGAGCATTCAGTACATTTCAGACCACTTTTCCATGCAATAAAGTTGTTACTAAGCAATATTTTACAGTGATTTTTAAAATATTTATTGCATTCCTAACTGTGTACCTACATCAAAAATTTGTTATACTGAGAACTTTGGCAGCCCGAAACATTATAAATTAGGCATAGTCTGATCCCTATTATGCAGAATGAGTTATTGGTGCCATACTCTGGGTAATACATAATGTGATCCATCGAGGTCTTTACGTAATTTTATAATGTCATATTTAAATTTCATAAGAAAGCTGGTAGTACTGCTGAGTTCTTCTGCTTCTGTTACCCCACTATATCATATCAGAAGGGTAAAGCACTAAATACCAGCACACAGCAGTTTAATTCAAAAGTGCACTGTAGTTCTATAAATTCTTAACACATTAAACACGTCAAGAAACAGCATTCATTCTCTTCTGACACTTGCCATTGAAAAATGTGATAATAGGATGTCACAAATCAAATTGAAATGTCCACAGGGTAAGCAGGTACAGTGCTTTAAAAGAATATAGTTATCTGTACAACTCTGGGACACACAAATTGATCACTACAAAGAGACCAAGGTCAATCTATTCACCTTCTTTCCTGATAGTCACATGATGAAAGAATAATGGAATTGTTGATTAATCATTGCAATTAATCTCCATTAATTAGTCTACAACAGTCCCCCAAATCCCAGTAGCAGACAGCTTTGGTAACAATGGTTCCAAAGCCACTTGTTCCTTCCAAGCATACTCCACTTAGTGTAGGTAACATTATACATTTCTGTTAACAGCATCGTTGATGAGGTATTTCATAATAGAGGGGTGACAAACTATAGCTTGAGCTCTTGTATGTGGCTGCAAACGAAATGCAGATAGAAGGGATGAAGACGTTCTTTCCCTGCCAGTTACTAGATTCTTAAGCAAAGTAAACTCAATCCTGTTCTGAGTCAGTTTACATTCACAACTTAATAAAATTGAGGACAAAGTCACAGTTGGTATCTGCTGTGTCCGACCTGAAAGTTTCTAAATCGACTTTGAATACCAATGAAATGTTTCATGTTTAGAAAAAGATTTGCATTTATATAGCAATCTCAGGATGTTTCCGAGTGGCTTACAACCCTTTTGAAATGCAGTCACTATTTCAATGTGGGAAACCAGGCAGCCAATTTGCACTCAGCAAACTCCCACAAAGAGCAAATGTGTTAATGACCTGATAATCTGCTTTTCTGAAATGGATTGAGGGACAAATAATGGTCAGGCCACCAGAGTTATAATTCCCTTGTTCTTCTTCGAAATTTTATACCCACTTGAAAGGGCAGACTTGGTTTAATGTCACAACTGAAGGGCAGCACCTCCAGCAGTGCAGCACCTTCTCAGTCCTGCACTGAAGTATCAGCCTACACTTTTTTGCTCAAGTTGTGGATTCAGATGCACAACTTTCAGACATAGAAGCAAGGATGCTGCAAACTGAGCCATGGTTGGCACCCATCTCAACCACTGTTAACCATTTCCTTCATCAGTTATTGATTTAACTGAATATTTTAGTTAGCAATCATTTCAAAGTTGTAGTTTAGTTTACTATGATGGCTGGGGAAACAGTAATCGTTTCTTTATCATTATTTATCCCCTTCAACAAAACTCATCAGTGCTAATTTGTAAACACTGGAAATAAATTTGTCTCTTGGAGAATTTCCTTCCATCAAAATAAATAAATATTTCAGAAATCTCACAGAATCAGAATCCATTGCGGCTGGTAAGATCTCTGATCTGAAATTTCAGTTTTGATTAAAGGAATCAAACTTGGTGACTTAAGATCTTTTTATGCTGATGAGTTGTATCATGAAGCGATAGGATCTGGAAGTCCCCTGCATATGCAATGAGATTCCCATCTGGTTGTCAGGATGGGGGCATGGAAATAGGGACACAGAGCACAGGTGAGTCATTTTTCTAGAGAGGAGAAGGAGGAAAAACATCAGCATTCTCTTTCATGTATCCTAATGACATCATAGAATTGCGACAATGCGGAAGGGGGCCATTCAGTTGATCGAGTTGGTACCAACTGATGTATTATCTCCAAGTTTGTAGGGTGAGCTGTGAGGAAGATGCAGAGATGCTTCAACGTGATTTGGACAGGCTGAGTGTGTGAGGATCTGCATGGCAGATGCAGTATAATGTGGATAAATGTGAGGTTATCCACTTTGGTAGCAACATAAGAAAATAGATTATTACTTGAATGGGTGTAAATTGAGAGAGGTGAATACTCAACAAGACATTGGAGTGCTCGTGTATCAGTTGCTGAAAGTAAGTGCGCAGGTACAACAGGCAGTAAAGAAGGCAAATGGCATGTTGGCCTTCATAGCGAGATGATTTGAGTATAGGGTTAGGGATGTTTTGCTACAGTTGTATAGGGTGTAGGTGAGGCCACACCTGGAGTATTGTGTGCAGTTTTGGTGTCCTTATCTGAGGAAGGATGTCCTTGCTATAGGGGGAGTACAGCGAAGATTTACGAGGCTGATTCCTGAGATGGCAGGTTTGTCCTATGAGGAGAGACAAAGTCAGTTAGGAGTTTAGAAGAGTGAGATGGGATATAGAAACTGGTAGAAACTGATAAAATTCAACAGAGTTAGACAGGGTAGATTCAGTAAGAATGTTCCCAATGGTGGAGGAGTCCTGAACTAGGAGTCATAGTTTGAGGATAAGGGGTAAACCTTTTAGAACTGAGGTGAGGAGAAATTTCTTCACCCAGAACATGGTGAATGTGTGGAATTCATTACCACTGAATGTAGTTGAGGCCAAATCATTGTCTGATTTCAAGAAGAAATTAGATATAGCTCTTGGGGCTAAAGGGATCAAGGGATATTGGGGGGAAGGGGGGATCAGGATATTGATTTTGCTGATCAACCATGATCAAGATGAATGGCAGAGCAGGCTCGAAGGGCCGAATGGCCTTCTACTGCTTCAAGTTTCTATGTAACTCTCCGACAGAGCATCCAACTCAGGCCCAATCCCTGTAGCCCCATGTATTTACCCTGCTAATCCCCCTAACCCACACATCCTGGGACATTCAGAGGCAATTTAGCATGGCCAACCACACTAACCTACACATCTTTGGACTGTGGGAGGAAACCGGAGCACCCGAAGGAAACCCACGGAGACACGGGGAGAATGTGCAAACTCCGCACAGTCACCCAAGGCCGGAATTGAACCCGGGTCCTTGGATCTGTGAGGCTGCAGTGCTAACCACTGTGCTACTGTGCTCCGTGATTGTAGAGGACAAATACTGAACTTCCTATTCTGTCAACCAATGAACAATTATTTCTGTAAGGAAAATAAAATAACACGGATGTGAAATAAGAAGAAATACAAAATAAAGCAGTCTCAATGGCAGCCAATCAAACATGACTCTCTGCTGGTTAGAGTCATACCTAGCAAAAAAGAAGATGGCTATGGTCTTTGAAGGTCAATTGTCTCGGTTCCAGGTCATTATTACAGGAGTTGCTCAGGGTAATGTCCTAGGCTCAACCTTCTTCAGCTGCATCGTCAATGACTTTCCCTCCATCATAAGATCAGAGGTGGGATGTTTGCTATGACTGCACAATGGTCAGCATAATTCGCAACTTCTCAGATACTGAAGCAGCCCATGTCCATACGCAACAAGACCTGGACAACATTCAGCCTTGGGCTTATAAGCGGCAAGTAACATTTATGCCACATAAGTATCTAGCAGTAACCATCTCCAGCAAGAAATAATCTAACCATCTCTGTTGACATTCATTCGTATTATCATCAGTGAATCCCCCACTATCAACATCCTGGAGGGTTACCGTTGACCAGAAACAGAACTGGTCAAACCATAGAAATACTGTGATTACAAGAGCAGGTCTGAGGCTGGGAATCCTGTGGTGAATACTGCTGACTCCCCAAATCCCGTCCACCTTGTACAAAGCATAAGTTAGGAGTGTGAGGGCATACTCTCTAATTCATGGATGAGCACACATCCAACAACACTCAAGAAGCTCAACGCTATCCAGGATAAAGTGGGCCACTTGATTGGCACCCCATGCACCAACTTAAACATTCAGTACCTCTACCATTGATGCACAGTGGCAGCAGTGTCTACAATCTGCAAGATGCACTCCAGCAATTCACCAATGCTTCTTTGACAGTACCTCTGAGACCTGAAACCTCTACCACCGAGATGTACAGGTGCACAGGGATCCCAGCAACTGAAAACTCCCCTCCAAGCATCGTATCGTTCTGACTTGGAGCAATGTCACTGTTCCCTTACTGTTGCTGGATCAAAATCCTGGCACTCCCTTCCTAGCAGCTCTGTGGATGTTAACTGTAGTGGTTCAAGAAGGCAACTCACCACGTCCTTCTCAAGAGCAATTAGGGAGAGGCAATTAATGCTGGCCTAGCCAATGGTGTGCACCTCCCATGAATGAATACATTTTTAAAAAGTGGGCCAGTCATACAAGCTGCAAGTCAAACGTTGCATCTCACAGATTTGCAAACTTGATTTCCGACTGTCTATAATGATGATCCCATTTCATTACTATGGGAAGATGGCAAGCCAAAGCTAGTCAGCCTGATGGGCTTGGAAGAACAGAAAAGACATTCATTTGCAAATGTCCACCAGACTTTATTTCTGTCGATTGGTTACTTTGTTGAGTGACTTTGGGGAAACCAAGCCTTCTCGCCTAAGAGGTGCTTAGCTAAATGCACAATTAATGCCTTCCACTTTGCTGATCTCAATTTATTTCAAATGCTCTTGTATATAGTGTACTTGGCTACTAATGTTGCTTTGAAACAGTGTTGTAGAATATGCTGTGCAGAATAATTCTCCCTACTACCAATTAATAGATCCTATTTCTTTACACAGTTCCCAGAGGATTTCTGAGGGGAAGAGAATGTACTATATATTTTCCTGCTGATAATTAATTCATGTAATTTCATAAATAAATTAAACGTTTCACCAATTCTCTCCAATATTGGCAATATTTTTGCTGCACGTACTGCTTTCTACCATCATCTCAGTAGTGGGCAAAACTTTTTCATTTTGGGTCTTGGGCCAACACCGAAGTTTATAACTGAAAGAAAAAATACATTGCTGCCTGTTGTTTAAAGCTTGCATTAATAACTATTGCATCTACAAATGACCTGGTTGGGTCGGCTTTGTTCTCATGCCTTTTGGATCATTGGCTTAATAACACCACTGAAGGTTAGTTTATTCATAGGCGCTTGTGAATGTGTGGAATGTATGGTTAGAGACTTGAATAATTCTTCACTTCACGTTTAATGCCGACTTCAAGCATGAAATCAGCAACATTGATATCAAAGATATTTGTTGCTCTGTATAACAGTCACAGTCCCTATTCAAGCTTCCTAATATCTTATAATAATCTGTAACAGTATCAGCCTGCTAACCTCGGAAGGAACGCACCATTGGACTTTACATTCCGGACTTCTACTCACGTGAAAACACAATTCTTATTTTTTATCATGGTCCTGTCCTGTACCCCATTCTTCCCCTTATCCTTCTTTTGTTGTATGAGTGGAAAAGGGGCTGATGCTGCAAAACTCCTTCCCCCATTTTGTTGGTGTGCAAACAAAACAAACCCTCTTATTTTACCTTGTTGTGGGAAATTTACCACTTTGGAGTCAGACTTGGAAGTTCAACAAAACGGTTATATTTCGGACAAAGCTTTGGGAGAAAGCACTGGGTACTCCGCAGTACTTGACAGCTACCTTCTCAACTACACAATGGTAGTTGTCCATCTTTATATCTTTTAGACAATAGGCAGTACAGACATTAGCCGTTAACACATCGTTACAAGTTGAGTAGACAGATACGGACATCGACAGTTAACACATCGTTACAAGCAAACAGGTACGGACTTGGACAGTTAACATATCATTGTACATAGAATGGATACATTTATGCAGTTATGTCCTCTATCAATGACTGGTTTCGACATATACATTCAGTGGCTGACCTTATTATCAAACTCATTGTTCTGGGTCTGCTCTTATCTAAAGTGCCTCAAGCTCTGACCAGTTTCCTGCAGCAATTCAGATACTGCAGGTTTTAACCCTGTGTAACTGTCTGTACCTCTTAATGTCCCTTCCCAGAGTCCATTTTGTGTGCCAGGTAACCATTTTGTGTCCATCACTTTAATTTCACCATAACAGCTCCCCCTTTTTGGTCAGGATTATTATTTAATAATCCCCAGACCAACAACAGCATCTTCACAGGTATATGTTCATCTTCTTCTTTCCTTCTTTGTAGTTCTCGATGGCTTCAGGGGTTCCCATCATGTATTCTTCCTCGATGGTTACACTGGCTCCTGGCACAATTCGTGTCACCATTGCTTTACAACAGACATTAAGGCATCCAACAATTAGGCAACAGACAATTACAATGAGTATGATCAGTCCATGCATTAAATAGGATCCCCAGGATCCTCCCACTAGCCATTCCAGACAGGGACCCTTTCTCGGGTCCCTGTCTGAAGTTATCAAGCTGTTTTCTGATGTTATTAATGACTTGGGTAATGTTATAGGATTCGTCTGTGACATGGGTTATGCATTTGTCTCCTATGATTGTACATATTCCCCCCTGTTGTGCTAACTGGTAGTCTTCTGCATATCGTGTCTGCTGTGCGTATAATCTCAGTTCAGCCATTTCTTAGTTGACAGCCTCCGGTGCTTTTGATATGCAGTTTCCCAGGACTGTTAGTCCACAGACAATATGATTTCTATTTTTTGCACTAATTGCTCCTGCAGCTACACCGCCCCCCCGCCCCCCGCCCCCCAGAGATAGGGCTCCAAGGAACTTGTATCCCAGTGATGATCCCATTGTGCCCAGAGTTTCCCAATCAGCGCAGAATTCTTTGCTGATGACCCGGGTTACTATCTTTCTCCGGATATGCCCCTTCTGAGGGCATGGAACAGTGAGTGGTCCTATTATTCCTACTGCAAAAAGGATCGGGAGGGTTGGTGTTGCTGTCGTGAAGTACCATTGAAGAGGAATACAAATCCCTTCTTAGCCCGGTAGCATTTAGTGTCCTGATTATTAGTTTGTGTATACCGCCAATTGCTCGGTTTACTTGATACCCTGTTTGATTCCACCACCTGGTAAGTATCAAATGGGTATGTCCATTCGGCTGAGCTGACATGAGCCCCATTACACTGTCCACAAATGAGCTGCCTCCCCGCAGTTACATTCAGGCATTCCTGCTCATCACAGGTGCAAGTAAACTGACCTCTATTTACCCGACAGTGCTGACGGATACACGGCGTCTGTACGTAGGAATCATTCTTGGGGACCAAGGCATATGCACATCCCCATCCCTGCCCTGAAAAACAAAGCGGATAGCTTGCATTATCCGAGCAAGCTCTTCCTCCCACCTCTTGGAGCCCCCTGCACACAGGATCTGTGGGATTTACAAGTTCCACACATCTTCCCTGTATACCCTTTTATATTTGCCAATTTGTCCCTTACAGGGTGTGTCTGATGTATCTACTGTATATAAGTCATGGGGGGTCCACCCAGGGGTGGCTACAAATAGGGCTTCTACAGATTGGGCTAACGGGTAGCATACAGTTCAATTCTCGTGTAAGTGTATATGAGCCTTGTAAAATAGGTTATCCTCCAGCCCAGTCAAGTTTACAGTCATGACGACGCAAATACAGTTACATACGCAATTTCATACATGTCCGCAACAAGCAAGTATCAATCCTAATACTGTAAGTTATACAATTTTCAAAAGTTATACTGTCAACCCGAACGCGTCAGTTACTCTTGCTTGCAGTCTTCACCTGTGTTGGGGAAAGCACTCTGATCACTTTAATTCATTCATTCATTTCTTTGTGTAATTTCAGCTGAGTCCAATGTTTCCACACACCTTTCCCTCTTATGTCTAGACAGGCACAGGTGTCTCCACTAATTATAACTTCATATTGACCATTCCATTTTGGTGTAAACCCTGGTTTTTCGGGTAATGTTTTTACGAGGACGCGACTTCCCGCTGTTGGGACGTCAGGGAGCATTTCAAGCTCTCTCTGTGCGTCTCTTTCTTCCTGATCATCTTTTACCAATTTGCGCATCCCTTTTAGTTGGGTGCTTAGTTCCAAAACATATCTTTTGATTTTATCTTTTAGTGGACCTACATCGGTCCCACCTGTTATGATGCTTTCTGGTAATTGCATCGCCCGTCCTGTCATTAGTTCATAAGGGGTTAATCCGGTTGTCCAGTTTGTGGTAGCTCTTAGCCTCATTAATATAGTGGCAATACATCTGTCCACATTTTTCCCGATGTTTGTATGGCTTTAGACAGCGCATTCTGAAGTGTTCTATTCATACGTTCCACCATTCCAGAACTCTATGGGTGGTAAGGGATGTGGAATTTTTGTCTTATCGCCATCAATTGGCACACTGTTTTTACCACCTTTCCAGTGAAGTGCGTCCCTTGATCCGAATCTATTTCTATGGGTACTCCCCACCTAGGGATTACCTCTTCCGCCAATATTCTAGCTACCATGGTAGCAGTACAATTTGTAGTAGGGAACGCTTCTACCCACCTGGTGAACTGGTCTATAATAACCAGACAATAGGTTTTGCCATGGGATTGTGGTAGTGGCCCTGTGAAATCTATTTGCAGATGTTCCCAGGGTCCCTTTGGTCGGGGCTGGTGTCCCATCTTAATTATTATGGGTCGACCAGGGTTTTGTTACGCGCACGTCACACATCAGTGACAATGCCGGGCTATGTCCCTTCCCATTCCTTCCCCCCACCATTCCTTTCCTATACTAGTTATCATGGCCTCTCTGCCCTCGTGTGAGAGTCCATGGTGTAGTTCCAATAGTGTGTTTTGTATGCACTCTGGTGCCATTTTCTTATCTTCTCGTCTCCAAACGTTATCAGTCCCTTTGTTCGCTCCCTGTGCTTCTCACTTCCTCTTTTCCACTTTCGAGGTATCCTCATTTAAGTCCCGAATATCTATTTCGTCTCCTGTCTGTTCCGTTGCTGCTATTGGCAGCTCGCCAACTGTCTCCTTTTCTAAGGCTAACTGTGCTGCTCTATCTGTGGCTTGGTTCCCTTTGAAATTTAACCAGTCTGGGTTATCTCTTCCTGGTTCTTTCTGGTGCGCTTTAATTTTTATTACTGCGGCTTCTCGAGGTTTCTCACTAGCTTTTAACAATGCCTCAATTCTTTGTTGGTGTTTAATAGGAGTTCCTCTCGTGGTCATGAACCCCCTTCTACCCCATGCTGTCATACAGTCGTGTATTACCCCGAACGTGTACCAACTATCTGTATATATGTTTATCGTTTTGCCTTCAGATAACTCTAGTGCCTGTGTGAGTGCTACTAGTTCTGCCACTTGCGTGGATAGACCTCTGTCAATTCTTTCTGACCTTACTATTTCTAATTTGTCACTTACTACTGCCCACCTTGTCCGGGGTGATCCTTCCACATATTTGCGTGAACCATCTACGAAAAGGGTCTCCTCAGCTGATGTTAAATGTACATCCTTGATCCTACCTTCTTCTGCGTCCATATCTATATCCCCACAATTGTGTGTCTCTCCTGTGTCTAAAATCCCTTCTGCTGGGTTATTTCCTGTTTTCATTATTATTATGACTGATTTGCTTGGAGGTAGGAGGACAGCTTCCCATTTAGCCCTTCTCATGTTTGAGATGGACCTCAGCTTTCCCGTGTTCAGCATTTCCACCAAGGTGTGTTTGGTGTGAAGGATTATATTCCCTGTCATTATTATTGGCTCGCTAACCTTTATGGCCCACGCGGCGCAATCCAAGGCGGCTATGCACCTTGGCAGTCCGGTGACTACCGGCCCTTCTGCTGTTGAATAGTAACCTATGGGTCTCCTTTTGTCGCCATGGTCCTGTGTTACCACTGCGGAATAGAACCCTCCCTCATTACTACAATGGATGTGGAAGTCTTTATTGGAATCTGGTAATCCTAGTCCAGGGGCTGATATCAGTTCTGTTTTTAGTTTGTTGTAAGCCTCTTCCTGCTCGGGTCCCCATTCTATGGGATTTAAAGCTGGTTTTCCCCCTTTGACTAGTCTTTGTATAGGTTCTGCCAATTTTGCGAATCCCGGGATAAAACTTCGGCGATAGTTAAACAGTCCCAGCACCTTCCTGACCCCTCTTACGGTGACGGGCCGCAGCATTTGTTGTGCCACCTTCTTTCGGTCTGTTGGCATTTCTTTAAGCTCTTGGGATATAAGGTGTCCTAGGACTTGTGTTTTCCCGATTTGTGCCTTTTTGGGGCTCACCTTTAACCTGCGGTTTTTAGTTCGTTTAATATGAGATATAGTGCTTCTTGATGTCCTGACTTGGATTCTGAAGTTATTAAGATATCATCCACATATTGTAGGATCGTGCTACCCTCTGGCAGTTCTACTCTGTTCAGGATGTCACTCATTACTCGATGGAAGATAGCAGGGCTGTTGTGGAATCCCTGCGGTAGGCGAGTCCAAGTGTACTGTTTGTCTCCCACTGTAAAGGCGAATTTGTCTTGGGATTCAGGATCCAAGGGTAGGGACCAGAATCCGTTGGCTATATCCAATACTGTGAATATTTTGTGCTCCTATGACAGTCCATTCAGGATTGTCGAGGGGCTTGCTACAATGGGGTGCAACTTGGACGTGACTTTATTGAGACTGGTGTAATCTATCGTGAGCCTGTAGCTTCTGTCAGGTTTGCTCACCAGCCAGGTTGGGGAGTTAGTGGTGCTCGTGGTTTCTCTCAGAATTCCTTTTTCCACTGACCCTTTGACTATCTCCATTACAGCTTTCTCTGCCTCTGGTTTTATTGGGTATTGTCGGTGGGGCTTATGCTCCGGCCCAGGTACCTTTGTTGGGTCCGTTTTCGTTAAGCCGGTATCTAATTTTGTTTTAGCCCATACTCCGGGGACGGAGGCACAGATGGCTCCGAACCCTCCTGTCTCTAATTCCCAATTTCTGGTGGTGGCTGTGACCACCTTAATAGTTTTGAGGTGACTTGTGAGTTTCCCTATTCTAGGTTTCCGACCATCCTGTCTTGGCCAGATTAATTCTCCCTTTCCACAGTCCATCAAAATCTCATATTCTTTCATTAAATCATTTTCCATTATTGTATCCTCGTTATTTTTACACACATAAAACCTCATTGGTATATATAAATGATTTATTTCTACTAACGTGGTCTCACTCAGGTAGGCGGGTGTTTTGTTCCCTCCTATCCTGGTTAGGTAAATCATTTTACTTGTAGTGGGTAAGGGAAGGTCGGTGACAGATATGGATGCTCCTGTGTCCACCAGCATCTCACATTGCCTGCCCCCTACTAGTGCAGACACATAAATCCTTCCCTCCTTCTTATCCTTATGAATGGGGGCTGCAGACCATCAATCTTGCTGACCTCGGAGGTTCTTTGGTTCCTCCTATTCTGCTGTAGTCATGGATTGGGTCGGGGTCTCCCATGTTTGTCCCAACACACTGCTTCTGTGTGAACATTTTTATTACAGTGGCTACAATGTTTCCCACTGCTTCCAAATTTGTTTCCTCTCCTTGGGACCCCGCAATCTCTCGCGAAGTGCCCTTGTCAGCCACAATTGTGACAAGTCAGTTTGGACTTAGTTCCGTTCCCGTTACTGTAAGCGGCTACTCTTTCTGCCTTGCTCCTGTCTGGGATTTCTCCTCTCCGCCTCCCAATACGCCACTAGCCCATTCTACCAATTCATCGTAATCTTGGGACATGATCACTCCCATTTTTAGGATGGTTTGGCGAGCACTCGAGAGCCCATCCTTAAAAGCCTGGATGAACGCTCGATCCCCACGACCTGGGTTTCCTTGCCCTGAGCATTCCTGGTATACTTGGAACAACCGTTCCCCGTACTCAGAAATTCCTTCCCCCTTTAGCTGCTTGGTCGTTGTAATTCTGCTCCAGTTAGTAGGAGCATTTCCTAATACTCTCTGAATTTCTGCCTTAAACTGGGTGAAGGGTGCCTGTTGGGCATCTATTTCTGCTGTTAGGGCGACTACATGTGTCCAACGTCCCCCACTATAATCTTGTGCTGGAGGAGTGGCGGATCCACCTGCTACCTGCCTCCACTTATCCGCTGGACAGGCTGCCCTGACCAGTTGGTGTATGTCTCTCAGGTGTAATTGGTGTCCTACCCAAATTGTATCTAATTCTTCCCAGAATTTAGCGTTTCCACTTCTAGGTTGTAATTTACCCAGGGAAGCCATTATCTGCTGCCTTTCGCCTGGGGTGAATGGTTTATAATTTGCTTTTGGCTGCGCATCTGTTCCCCCTCGGGTTACTGGCGCTAAGTTGTGTTCTAGCATTTCCCACTCCTCTGGAGGAGCGGTTGGTCCCTGTCGTGTGGACTCATAAGGAGGTCGAGAAACAGTTTCCCCTCCCCATCGATTCTCTTCGAACACTTGGTTTCGTTTCTCCAGTTCCCTTACTCTGGATTCTAACTCTATAATCTTCTCTTTATCTTCACTCCACTTTTTAGTAGAGGCGACTACTTGCTCAATTAGACCAGCTAACTGATGTACTAATAATACCCCTGTCTTCTTTGTCTTGTTTCTCTTTTCCCCATCTATCCACTTTCTCTGCTGTTCTAAGGTCTGAGAAGCATCCCAGCCATCCCTTTGCATCCTCTTTATTAACACTTGTCTGTCTGTCATGTACACTTCAATAAGAGATCCTGCAGGTCCTCTCTTAACTTCTTTATCTGCCATCTCGCAGACTTCACTACCCCCGGTCACTATTGCCTTCTTGGCAACATGTTTTAGGCACCGTACGGCCACGATTACTCCCTAGTAAAGTGTGCTCTCTACCGTAGGGACTTCACTACCCCTGGCCACTATTACTACTCGAGCACCTTTTTTCACTACCGTCTCAGGGTTTCAATTTATACTCACGGCTCCACTATTACCGCCTCGGCAATGTGTTTCTCCACCGGAGTCCGGCTCCAGGTCAGGGTTGATCAGCTCCTTTTCCGCACCACTTTACAACATTGACAGTCCAGTACCCAACTATACAAACTTTCATGCAAACAGGTGGCAAACTCTGTGTTTGTTCGCCACTACAGAGTTTGATGTTAACCGACCTTTGCCACTTGTGCTTCGCAATCCGAAGTGCCCTTGGTGCCTCTACACCCACTCCTGGGTCCTGAGCTTTGCGTGGGGGATTTCCCCTCTTAACAACTGGTCTAAGGCTGCACATTTGCGACAGGCACTTCCTTGTCCTCTAGTCGGTCAGCACAAGTAACAGTTACTTATCACTATACCATCAGCAGTTAGTACTTTTCTCTATAATACCATAAAATACCCCTTAATTTTAAGCCCTTTTAAACTGTATTACTGACCTTGTCTGACTCCCACAGATTCAGTGATCTCTCCCCCGGCTTTCCGATCAAGGCCAATCGATCGAACTTACCAGCAATGAGATCCTTGCCAACTACGCCAATTGTTGTGGGAAATTTACCACTTCGGAGTCAGACTTGGAGGTTCAACAAAACAGTTTTATTTCGGACAAAGCTTTGGGAGAAAGCACTGGTACTCTGTAGTACTTGGCAACTACCTTCTCAACTACACAATGGTAGTTGTCCATCTTTATACCTTTTAGACAATAGGCAGTACGGACATTAGCCGTTAACACATCGTTACAAATTGAGTAGACAGATACGGACATCGACAGTTAACACATCGTTACAAGCAAACAGGTACGGACATGGACAGTTAATATATCATTGTACATAGAATGGATACATTTATGCAGTTGTGTCCTCTATCAATGACTGGTTTCGATATATACATTCAGTGGCTGATCTTGTTACATTTATGCATTTATGTCCCCATCAGTGGCTGACCTTATTATCAAACTTATTGTTCTAGGTCTGCTCTTATCTAAAGTGCCTCAAGCTCTGACCAGTTTCCTGCAGCAATTCAGATACTGCAGGTTTTAACTCTGTGTAACTGTCTGTGCCTCTTAATGTCCCTTCCCAGAGTCCATTTTGTGTGCCAAGTAACCATTTTGTGTCCAGCACTTTAATTTCACCATAACAACCTTATCTCCCGTTTGGGGTTATTAACGCAGGGTTTGATTACTCCATTCTGAAGGGTTTGGGGAAATCAGGCCACCACTTATAAAAGGGAGGGGAATCAGAAATCGAAAACACCATTCTGTTACCCATGGGTGGTGAGAGGAGAAATCAGTGTTGTCTAAATTAATCCCTCTCTTCTCTGTAGCATTTGCATTAATCACAGGATACAATATCGAACTGAATATCCAACAAATTACATTATTATTTTAATCATCAAGCTAACTACAATTCATGGCCGGAATTTTCTGGCCGTTCTCACTCCGCAAGCGAAGACAGAAAATTCGATACACAGCCAAATCTTCGTTCACTGCAGTGGAACCAGAGAATCCGGTCGGCATGAACGGATGGAAAATTCCGCACTATATTTCGTTACCAACTGCTGAAAATTATTATGAAACAATAAACAGAAACTTCAAATATTCTTCAGTCCTCGTAGAAATAGGATGAATAATATTGAAATGATGCAATATTCAAAATAACTTGCTTATACACATGGAAGCAGAAAATCCTGCAGTACAAGAATAATTCATTTGGCTGATTATTACAGTGCTGGTTCTTTGGAAGAGCTCTGCACGTACTCCCATTCCCCCACTCTTTCCACAGCCATCCCTTTTTTTTCCCCCGTTTCAATTCTTCAATTCCCCTTTGAAAGTCACTTTGGAATTTACTTCCACTGTCCTCTGAAGCAATGCATTCCAGATCATAACACACAATTTCTGCTCATCTCCCCTCCGGTTATTTTCCCATATACCTTGAGTCTGTGCTGCAGTCACCAATGCACCTGCTAGCGGAAACAATTTCTCCTCACTTATTCTATCAAACCCCCTTGTGATTTTGCTCAATAAATCATTCACTTTCTGGGTTTGTGAATCAGCTGGGCAGGAAGAATACTTTGATTGTTCCATCAGTGAAATTTCTTTAATATATGCTGAGATAGCAAGGCAGCATTTAGCTGGTGTAAATGTGCATATTATCAAAGGGCAATCTATTGGCAGGAGCAGCTGATTCTACTATTAGTGGCAAGAAGATACATTAGTCCATGATTACACCACAAGCTCACAGTTTTGCTGGGACAAGCACAACGTCAAAAGGTTGTAAGCAGATACACTGTAAAATGTGGGATGGAATTCTCCCCCAAAAAATTTGACCTCCCCAATTTGGGTGAAAACGGGAGTAACTCCCACTGGTTTCTTCAGCAGGATTTTCATAATGAATCTCCAACACTCTAAGCAGCGCAGAGTGCCCTAGTGGGATTCCCTCTGAACACCTGTGGGCAGGGCCCATTACCACTGGAGAGGGCGGCAGCATAGCGCTGAGCAGGCCACTGCGCATGCGCCGATCTGTCAGAGTTGAGATCGGCACATTCACAGTGGCCCTGCACTGCCGGCCTCCAGATAGCTGGCCAGCCTGATCGCTGGTCAGCCCCGCAACCCCTCATTGCTGCCCCCCCAATATCCACCCACCCACTCCCCGATCACTGGCCTCTTGAACCTCTCCGGACCAGCCCAAATGTCTCCCCCTCCCTCCCCCCCTCACCCTCCCCCCCCCACCCCGCCTAAGAGATCCGGATCCACCCCTCCACACACTTCCTGACAATCCCGACACCACCCCCACCCGAATGGCCAGCCCGATCGCCATCCTCCCTCCCTCTGCCAGCAATCCCGATTGCAGAGTGGCAGCAGGACCCCCCCACACCACCAGTCACCCCCATATGCCCTGCCTGCCAAAAGACCCCACCCCCCTCTAGCCCACCCACTTAGCAAACACCAATGCCCAGTGGGCAGTACCAATGTGCCCCTTGGGCATTGCCAGCTTGCCCCTTGGGCAATGCTAGGGAGCCAGGCTGGCACAGCCCAGGAGGCACCCCCACCCCCCCTTACCCCTGGCCTCCGATGGGGGCCTTCATGGCCTCTGTTCCCACCAGCAGGGTCAGACCGCCTGTTCCCTGTTCGTGGGGAGCAGTAGTAAACCCTGCTGGAGTGAACCACTCCTGGTGGGGCGGTGGGGGGGGGAGGAGGGGGGAAGGTGGGGGGAAATGTCAGCGGGCCCGTAGACTTCAGCCCCGGGCCCGCCAATGGGAAGCAAATGCTGATTTAAACATTGAAATCAGCTCTGAGCTGATTTCTGGTGCAGAGCTGCTGACGCTCAAATCTTGGGCTGGGAGATGCACGGGGTTTGTGGTGACCAGCGGGAACCCCACGAAACAGCCTCTGCTGATGTCTCCCGGCTCGTTGCACTGCAAGAGCAGCACAGCAGACTGGGAGAATCACTCCCATGGTCTTTGACATATGACATTGGCAAAGTCTTATTCATTGTACATCAGACACTGTATAAAGATGATACCACATAGAAACATCTTATTGCGGGATGAAATAATAAATGTTTAAGTCATCTGTTATGATATATGTTATAAAAAGGAAACATGTAGCTAATGTAAGATAAATAGAGGGACGATTTGTTCTGTGCACCATGTGTAGTTTAATAGTAGATCAGCTTACTGAGAATAATCCTCAAATTTCATGAGTTTTTACAATCTACTGGCATAAGTTCAACATGACACTAACTAAGAATGCATAACTAAGTTATGTCGCTGACTGCAACTTCCGCAGGAGAATGGGAATAGGTTCCTTTCTCCCCACCTTAACCCCAAACAACCTCCCCCAAAAATCAACATGGCATTTCACGGTCACTGGGATCCATTTTCAAATGTGGCACACAATCGGTGATCTGACTGTGTTGGCTGCTTATCTTTCTGACAGCACGTCTGATTTTCATTAAATTGATATCAGTGGGATGAAAATCAGGTGGGTCCTACAGGAGGCAGGCGTTCCATTCTAACAGGCTATCACCAAGTCAAAAAAGTTGATACTGACCAAACCCCCCCACCTTTCATTCTCACCTCACCCCATTGTCCCCACCCCATCACCCACCCCACCAACACCACCATCACTGGAATAGTACAATCCCGTAATTGCATATCGTAGTGTAGCTACCTGCCTTGAAAGTCATCTCATACTTGTCAAGAAATCCAGACTTACCTTGTTGGTGATCGGGGAGCAGGAACTCACAGTCCCAACAGGCCGCAGGAATTTTGCACATTTGTGGTCCATGAGCGGGCGGCGCATGCATAATCTGGCAGTTAAAGAGCTCCCAGCCATCCTGACAGTGTTGCCCCTGCATATAAAGAGAGAAAAACAGGCGTGAAAATCCCAGTTATTTGACCTGGGGCAGGCCACCACAATCAAAGAAGACTCTCAGATGGGACAGGGAAGCGAGAGTAACAGTAAGAGGACCCGGGTAAGAAGAAAGAGGAGTGGGAACAAAAAGGGCTCCAAATAGGAAAAGAACTATGGTTGGCACAGTTAAAAGTGTTGAGGTCTCAGAAGAAGCCTTGGCAGTCGAAGATAGATCATGAGAAACTATGGCAATCGAAGAGAGCTCAGGAGAAGCCTGGATGATTGTAGGATACAGCAGCAGGTTGGTGACTTTGTGCTGTAAGCCTTGAAATAACTATCCATCAACAACACGGTTGCACCGTGGTTAGCACTGCTGCTTCACAGCTCCAGGGACCTGGGTTCGAATCCCGGCTCGGGTCGCTGTCTGTGTGGAGTTTGCACTCCGCACAGACAGCGTGGGTGTCTGCGTGGGTTTCCTCCGGGTGCTCCGGTTTCCTCCCACAGTCCAAAGATGTGCGGGCTAGGTTGATTGGCCATTCTAAATTGCCCCTTAGTGTCCCGGGATGCATAGGTTAGAGGGGTTAGTGGGTAAAATATGTAGGGATATGTGGATAGGGCCTGGGTGGGATTGTGGTCGGTGCAGACTCGATGGGCTGAATGGCCTCTTTCTGCACTGTAGGATTCTATGATTCTATCACGGTGGCACAGTGGTTAGCGCTGCTGCCTCACAGAGCCAGGGACCCGAGTTCGATTCTGGCATCTGATCACTCTCTGTGCAGAGTCTGCATATTCTCCCTGTTTCTGCGTGGGTTTCCTCCATGTGCTCCAATTTCCTCCCACAGTCCAAAAGATGTGCTGGTTAGGTGCATTGGTCTTGATAAATTCTCCTTCTGTGTACCTTAACAGGTGCCGGAGTGTGGCGACTAGGGTTTTTTTTACAGTAACTTCATTGCAGTGTTAATGTAAGCCTACTTATGACACTAATTTTTAAAAAGTTCAATATATCCTGATGTACACCATATCCCAACCTCCAGCATGCTGCTTCTTTCTCCTCCTCAGAAGAGAAGTAAGTGTCTGGAGCTCCAGTCCTCATTATTATAGTATATTGTGTGAGGAGCCGCAGACCACTATCATTCTGTAATGTCCTAACTTTATTCGTGGCTGTGGGTTGTACACAAAAAGAAAAGACATGGTTTGCACACATATACACAAACTAACAATAGCAGATTTATTCCAGAAGATGTTCTCGCCACAGAGTATGAACTGAAAGTAAAACAGCAGTTTGTGGAAACGCCCGAATAACATCACCATCAAATCATCTGATCAGCTCTTAAAACAACCATGCAACCTTTTTAAATATATAACATCCCTCTCCCTTTACTTCTGTGGTCATGATAACAAAGTACTATCATGTTATAAATAGGATCAATAATACTCTAGGCACAGTATTATGCATCATTAATCATCAAGGGGACATCTATTCCTCTTTGGTTTATAAGGTGTTCTGGAATTTGGAAGGTGGAAGGTGTTCTGCACGATCCTTTAAAACAGAAAAGAGGAGGAATTTCTTCAGTCAGACAGTGGTGAATCTGTGGAACCCTTTGCCGCAGAAGGTTGTGGAGGCCAGGTCATTGAGTGTCTTTAAGACAGAGGTAGATAGACTCTTGATTAATAAGGGGATCAGGGGTTATGGGGAAAAGGCAGGAGAATGGGGATGAGAAAAATATCAACCATGGTTGAATGATGGAGCAGACCCGATGGGTTGAGTGGCCTATTTCTGCTCCTCTGTCTTATGGTCTTATGAAATTTGACTATCCTTGACCCTAGAAGTATGATTTGGAACTTCAGTAGACACTTCTTGACTTGGAATTAATCTTACATCATTCACACATGAAATTGTAGTTAAGATGCAATCATCAGGGAATTCAGATTCAACTAAATCTTCCATAGTAGTATTCACAACACCAGAAACTAAAGAAGATGGTACTTCTACAGATGATTCTGAGAAATCATTTCAAGGTGACAACAATCGGTCAGCATGGTGTCACCAAAATAATTCATCTTCAGTTTAAACCTTGTAAGAAATTAGACCTGTTTTTGCTGAAACTATGGCTGGTGACCATTCCTCACTAGTTAATTCCGAGTTAATTACATGCTAACATTAACCTCCTTGTTGAAATGAGCATTGTTTTGCCCCCACTTTTCAGTTAGCAATCTGAGACTGTTGTTGACACCCTACTATCTCCGAAGTTTCTGGAGGTAATAACAAATCAAACATAGTTTTCAGCTTTCCCTTTAAGAGTAGTAATGCAGGTGAACTTTAAGTAGTCACATGAGTAGTGCTCCTAAAAGATACAAAAAAAAGCTATTCACACAAAGTGATAATGAACCCTGCTCTTTTGAAGCTTTTAAAAATGCTTCAAGGATTGCATGAATCTTCCAGCTAATCTATTGGTTGATGAATGACAATGTGTGGATTTTATATGCTGAATACCATTTACTTGGAAATAATCCTCAAACTCTTGTGAAGTAAGTAGTGAACTATCATTGCTAACAATCTGTTCTGGATTACAAAATCTTGCAAAAGTTTTCCAATGGTTTGTTCAGTTGTAATAGATTTCATGATAACAACTTCTGGCCAATTTGAAAGTGCATCAGTGATGACCAAGAACATGTAATCTTCAAATGGACCAGCAAACTCTACACACAATCATTGCCATGGCATTTTAGATCACTCCCAAGGGTGTAAAAGAGACAATGGTGGTATATTTCTTATCTGTGCACAGGGTTGACACTGTCCACCTTTTTCTTCAATCTGAGCGTCCGGATCCACCCACCCAAACTAACATATTCTAACTCCTTCCTCGTGACTAGACGAGGATGTCCTTCATGTAGTTGTTCAAGACCTCTTCCATGCACACTAGGAGGAATGATCACTTGGATTCCCCACAACAGACACCCAACTTGGATGGTCAACTCAAGCTTTCTTGACACAAATCAGGATGTGGCAATGAGTTCCAGCTATCATTCCTTTCAATACTATATCCATCACCTTCCCCATCACAGGATCATTTTTAGTATGACTCTGAACTTGAAAAGTGTCAGAGGCAAATGATCTACGAGCAAAAAGTAAAGAATATTCGCAAAGTAGTTGGTGGTATCTGCTCAGTAGGTAAAGCTAAGTATCATAATGCATCAGCATTAGCATGACATTCTGATTGATGATACTTTTATCATGGGAGTCTGCAAATAGGATTAGTGATCATCTTTGCAGTGAGCTCGCAGCTAATGATAGTTTGCCTTTATACAGCCCAAAAATAGTAGTTAAGTGTCGATGATCAGTCAGTAATTTGAAATGACAATCATGTAAATAATGATGAAAACTTTGTATGCGAAAGATTATACTGAATGCTTCTTTTTTAGTTAAGCATAGTTAGATCCAGCATTAGTTAGAGTACGCAAAGCTAAAGCTGCTGGTCATTCTTCTCCCAAAGACATAATATGTGAAACTACTACCCCACTCCATAAGGTGAAGCACCACAAACGAGCATTAATGATAGCTTCAGATTAAAATGAACAAATACTTCTGCAAATCATCCTTGACATCCTTGTATGCTTTCTCACATTCTGTTGTCCACATCTTTGACCGTTTCACACATAGTAAACTACCTGTGAAAGAGAGACCACCTAAAATGTGAGCCATCGATCTTCAGAATAGGGCTGATGCAGATGTTATTCCAAAAGGCATTTTTTTAGAATGAAAAATACCTTTATGAGTAACAATGGTAAACAATGGTTGAGATTCTGTGGCTACATGCATCTGTAAATATGTTTGCGAAAGATCAATCTTGCTGAATTTCTGCCCACCTGATAACCCAACAAACCAAGCTTCAATTAAAGAAAGTGGATAGTGATCAGCCCACAACACCAGATTAATGGTTGTTTTCAAATCACCACAAATATGAAATGAACCATCTGGTTTCACATCAGGTACAATAGGCGTTGCCCAGTCACTCATTGTAACTGGCTTTAACACACCAGTATTAACAAGTTGTACTAATTCTTCTTTGACCTTGGAACAAATTGCATTGGGTACTGCCCTTGCTTTGATGACTATTAGCCTTTCTCTTGAGTTTCACTTGAATTCCCTTCATTGAGCTCAATGTCTCTTTGAATATACTCCTGTATTTATCCCAAAGGTGTTGTAAGTCTGTTTTGGTATCAATCAAGCAGTTAAGTTCTATCTTCTCCAATCATGAACTTACAAATAGAGCTGGAACATTACCATGGACCACATGGAAAGGCAACTCCGCTGTTTGCTCACTCAACCCTGCATTGACCGTGATGTAACCTCTTAATGGCACAATCCCTTCTGCCTATATCTTTAAAATCACATCAACTGGTTTTAAAGGAAGGCGATTCAGCTTTTTTTGGTATGTTGTCTGAGGAATTAAAGATACAGCAGCATCAGTATCAACCTCCATCTTTTTTAGTTGTCCACTTAACTTCAGAATCACCTAGAATCTAGATGATTCACCTTGCATGGATAAGACGTTCAGTTGTACCTCTTCATCATATTTCTGGACATCCTCTTCTTCACAATCATAATTCTTTTCTTCCGTGTTCTAAAGTGTTTTTGTGGAATGCAACTTGTTCTGCTCCTTAAAGGTACCCAGGTTCTTCTTTTGAAAATCTTTCTCAAGGGAAGCTGGTCTAGCCCAACGAGCTTTTGCAATGTGGCCCATTTTGGCACAATTCTTGCGTCTCCTATCCATGCTCCAGCATTCACTCACTGAATAGCCCATTTTGGCACATCTATGACATGGCTGTTGCTGTTTTGACTTCTTATGGGTATTTCCAAATGTATGGACCTTTACAGCTGCATCAAATTGTGAACATGATGTGGAGATGCCGGCGTTGGACTGGGGTGAGCACAGTGAGACTTCTCAAATTGTGAAGCCAGTTCCATTGACAATGCAATTTCTACTGTTATCTTTAAAGTCAAAGAATATTCAGTAAGCAATATTCTTTGGATAGTCTCATTTTGGAGGCCACAACATAGACAATCTCAAAGGGTATATTTTAATGACTCACCAAACTCACAATGTTGTCCCAGCCTTTTTAAGATTTCCACAAACTGAGCAATGCTGTTGCCTTCCACTTGATTCCTTCAGTGGAACCTGAACTGTTCCATGATGATAAGTGGCTTTGGAGAGTAATGCTCCTCAGCGATCTTTATTAAGTCTTCATATGTTTTGGTTCCTGACTTTTTTGGATGAACCAAGCTGCGGAGAAATTTGAAGGTTTTACTTCCTATTCTACTGAGCAACACATTTGTAATTGTGTTCGCTTGTGCAAAGTACTGAAAATGTTTGGAATAGGAATTCCATGAGTCATTTTCTTCATTGAAATGGCCCATAGATCTTAACTGACCCATCATTTCTCTTACAGGCACTAGCAACTCGAAGCTGATCAGTGTATTTTTGTATTGTCTTCCCAGTACTCCCCATTTGACTCTGGAGACTGTTGACTTGATATATTCATTTTTTCAAATGACGCCAGCTGTATAGAAGTTCATCCCACTTTTCAAACATGCCAAATATTGCCTGGAATCTCACCCTTTGCTGATCGGAAAAAATAACCTCTGTTAAAACCACACAGAGATTTTTCTTTACTTGTCTTTCTGCACTGGCACTTCAATCTTGAATCCTAGTGTTGCTTCTTCCCTGCATTCTAATATTTGAAGTGTTAGGAGCCACAATTCTTTCAACCTTAGGATCTTTTCTCAATGTTCTCAATGAACCAAAATTCCGACTCATTATCAATTTCTGTAATGTTCTATGTTAGGGACTGTGGATTTTACACAAAAAGAAAAGGCCTGGTTTGCACATGTAGATTCAAACTACCAACAACAGACTTATTCCAGAAGATGTTCTCTGGACTGATGGCGTCACAATCAAATCATGTGATCAGCTCTTACAGCAACCATATATAAATATATAACACAATCTGAATTCCCAAACTTTCCATGTAACTATTGTCCTCGTAGACTTTTGATCTCACTTGAACGATATCCTCATAGAAATGGTCTTATGGTTGTTCATCTGCAGGTATGAAATTCCAGAGAAGAATGTTGTTGCAAGTCTGAATTGTAATTAACATTGGAACGTCCCAGAAAACTGGACAACTTGCAATACCATATGTCAGGTGACTTGTGGCATCTATCATAGGTCAATATCTTTTCTTGTTTTTATAGTCATTTTTAAACAACTCAATTGCTGTTTGATCAGCTGGTGAAATTACAGATTGGGTCTTACTTGTCCACAAGTCACATCATCATGACAATTGTCACATGTTTGCAGTCAATGTCTCCGTGGTTTTCTGGGAAACCAGGCAGAATGTCCATTCATTCTGATTGGCCTTCAAATGCTCATATATCCCAGCCCAAGCAAACATAGTATTGGTCTCTCAAGAGATGCACTTCAGAGCAGCAGATTATGAGACTCAAAATATAATCAGATCACTTGGAAGAGTCAGATGTACAGAAGTTGATTTTGGTGGTGACTATAACTGATTGCAATGCATGCCAACCTGACCCATTTATTAGGAGCTTCTTCCAGGAGACTGTTAATGTCAGCCAAGACCTATCTCAAACCCCTGAGCCTCTTGAGATGTTGTTGCTTGATCAGGTCCAAGAAGCTTATCTTCCTGTCAACCCACTGTTGTGGGGAATTGCCTAATGCTTGCAGAAATTCTATGCTCAGCCCCTCTCTCCTGTGAAATAACACAATGTGGAGGAGAAGGGTTTTGCTGTTGTTAATCCTACTAATGCTTCTCCTGCTGCTGCTACTGTTGTTGCTGTTGCTTATCGTTTTTGTCCTTAGCAGAAGTCTAAGCGACTCCTATGCTGAATTGCAAGTTGGCAGCTGGGCAGTTTGGTTCAGAAACAGTAGATTCCCAAGGAACGCTTCCAAAGTAGTGAAAGCATGTCCTCAGAACACGTCTTGTGTGTAAAAGGCCTTTCACCAAGCAGGGGTGAAATCTCAGTATTGAAAGCGTTTCTTGCCATTACTTGTTCAGGCCCCTCAAATCCTGCAGTCTTCCACCTCGATTTCTTGGCAAATTCCACCAGGTCAGGAAGCATGTATACACTCAGTTATATTGAAGAATCCTATTCAAGGCAACTGATGTTAAACACTTTGCCATTTTGACAAGCCGACTGTCTGCAATAGGCTGTGCACTTTCCATACCTTGAAAGCCACCTCTCTCAAAGGACCATCATCACTGAGGAGGTCCAACACTGGATCACCTGTTCAGCCTGCTATGCATTACAATATGACAATGAAGACCTTTGCGAGCCAACAAAAGTCTTAATGTTCAGAGAAATGGTCTTCACCATGGTCCGACTGTAGTGAATCCTGGACTGCATATCAACAACACATAAAAGCGATGGTGAAATTCCATCAGTAATGCACTCTTTGTATCACATGGGAAGGCCATTAAACAAATGTTAGTGTCCTTTGCAAAGTGATACCACAAGCATTCAGGCAAAACTCCCGCAAAATCAACTTTGATGGACTAGAAACTGTGGCCAGAATTCTCCCATCTCGCCCGCCACTGCAATTTTAGCGGGCAGGCTGCAGAGAATGTGAAATGCCAATGACGGTTGGGCAGGAATTTCTAGCTTTTAGACCAACGCGGCTGGAGAATTCTGCCCTGTGCCTCGATGGCCAAAAGGCCTCTTAGCCACCAGGTCTTGCACTCTCAACTCTCAAACGGCTGAAGCTCAACTGGAGCACAAAGAAAATGCTTCAAAGACACTCAGAACCTTTCCTTGAAGTGTGGAGGTATTGACCTTAAACATTGAGAAGAGTTTGTTACTGATTGTTCAGAATGGCAATAACTTGTCCATCAAGCTGCATCAAGCTTTTGAATCCCAATGACTAAATGTTGAGGCAGTGAGACAGGAGAGAAGGAAAGGAAGGAAAAAAAATCCTGCCCTCCAGATCTCACTACCTCATGGGATATCCTGCCCTATGTACCCAAAGATCTGCAGGTCGAGAATCACCTGTTCAGTCACATGAAGACACTTAATAGAAACTTGCGACCCTGAGTAGACATCATCTTTGATTTGAGGGACAGCCAACACCACTTGTTAATCTGCCAGAGCCACTTGGGTTACCCACACAATGCCGATCATGTTAATTGTAAGACCACGCCTTGAGTATTGTGCGCAGTTTTGGTCTCCTAATCTGAGGAAGGACATTCTTGCTATTGAGGGAGTCCAGTGAAGGTTCACCAGACTGATTCCTGGAGTGGCAGGACTGACATGTGAAGAGAGACTGGATCGACTGAGCTTGAACTCACTGGAATTTAGAAAAATGAGAGGGGATCGCATAAAAACATATAAAATCCTGATGGGACTGGACAGGCTAGATGCAGAAAGAATGTTCCCGATGTTGGGGAAGTACAGAACTTAGACATCACAATCTAAGAATAAGGGAGGGGTAAGCCATTCAGGATTGAGATGAGGAAGAACCTCTTCACTCAGAGAGTTGTGAACCTGTGGAATTTTCTACCACAGAAAGTTGTTGGGGCCAGTTCATTAGATATGTTCAAGAGAGAGCCGGAGGTGGTGCTTGTGGCTAAAGAGGTCAAGGGGTATGAAGAGAAAACAGGAGTGGGATACTGAAAGTGCATGATCACCTATGATCATATTGAATGGTGGTGCAGGCTCGAAGGGCCGAATAGCCTACTCCTGCACCTATTTTGTATGTTTCTATGTTAAGTGTAAAGGTTGCTGCCATCTTTCTGATATGTCATTTTAACCATCCTTTTGCCTGCAAACCCATTATTTTGTTGAGTTAGAATTTCCCCCAATGTTTTTATGACTGAAGTCCACAGTCTCAAATCTATCTGAATCTGCAGTTTTTATACTTCAGTCTTTGTTTCTTAGTTTAATTTTAGTTCTTTAATTAGAGCTTTGTCTCATATGTGAAGAAAGGCATCTCTGTAAGAGCAGAAACTACACATCCAACAGAGACAAAAGTTACCCAAGGTAAGATTTTGCCACTGTCTTGGTCAGATACAAGTACATGTGTGTCACTTTGGGCTGCAAGTTTCATTAAGATGAAGACAAGCAAGATTTAAGATAATGAGTTCAAACATAGCTGGGAAGTGCAATTACCTCGGAGCAAACTTACCCAGATGGAAAAAACGGCATGGTGGCACAGTGGTTAGCACTGCTGCTTCACAGCACCAGGGACCCGGGTTCAGGTAACCTGGTCTTGGGTGACTGTCGATGTGGAGTTTGCACATTCTTCCCATGTCTGTTTCTTCCGGGTGCTCTGATTTCCTCCCACAGTCCAAAGGTGTGCAGGTTAGGTGAAATGGCCGTGCTAAATTGCCACTTAGTGACCAAAGATGTGTAGGTTAGGCGGATTTGCCGGGGGAGTACTTTAATCAAACTCAATTGCCACTCCAATGGGCGTTCTGGCCCATCATTCACCCACAAAGCAACCAATTCATCCAGGCCCCAGGAAGCATTACGAACTTTAAGAAGCACATAGCATTTAACCGAAATTAATCTGTTCAATAAACAAAATATCTATTGCTGTTAACTTGTCAGCTAACTGAAAAGTCTAATTCTACATCAATTGCACTAATTGCCATCAATCTCAGATATTGATCTCAGCTATAAATTTTTAATCAGCAAGCAGCTAATGGCGAATTACTGTGATGTAATGGAGCCTATTTTATTCATTTTCTCAATTAACTTATCTACTAATCATTTGCATACTCGATGTTAAGGTTTAAGTGCTGCCATTTGTAATTCTGAGGGGAATCAATAGCTGGAAGTATGTTTGATGACTTGCCAAGAAAGAGTTAAAAGGCGTGTGTATCCTAATTGGAGACTGGTGAAGTAAAACTGATACAATTCAGTCCGTCCATTTCTGATAGTTCGGTGAGACATCTTTGTGAATTTTTCATTCCTAGCCATAAACTGGGTCGTAAACCTCCGAAGGGCCCTTGACAGGGAGTTAAAATACAGGCTGAAGGATTCATCAGGAGGTAGATCCTAATGATTTTACAATTGAATGAAACTTAATTGTAGGTTTCATGATTGAATCTCCAATGTGTCTTTCCCACTTTTGAATGCACATTTTGTGAAGAATACATTATTTTATTATCTTTGTTAATAGAAGCTCTTGTTGTTTTACATTTCATTTTATGTTTACCGTTGGTTTATATATTAAAGCGATAATACATCTGCCACTCAATTTATTCGAGTACATGGGTGCTGTCACTGGATATCTTTTCATTCTTTTATGAAATGTTGCCTCACATTATTTTTCTTCGTTCGGGGATGTAAGTAATGCAGATAAGGCCAGATTTTTTTGCTCTGGTAGAGAACCTTCTCACTGAAATGCTTCAGTTCCTGTGATGACATTGATGTTTGTCAAAAATATTAGGGAGGGAATTTCAGATCTTTGATCAATGAAGGAATTTTGCTTTCTGTTGAAAATGGTGTGCAAGGTGATTTGCAGGTAATGCTGTTCCTGTGATGCTGCTGTTTTGTTTTCATTCTTGGTAGTAGTGTTTCCCATGGAAGGGTGCTGTTGAAGTAATTGTGGCAACATGGAACTACATCACCATTCTTTCCTTCACTGTTGCTGGGTCAAAATCCTGGAAGTGCATTCCCAACAACACTGTGGGTTTACTTGCACAACAGGACCTCCAGCGATTCAAGAAGTTGGCTCACCACCAGCTTCGAGTGCAATTAGGGATTGTCAATAAATGCTGGACTAGCCAGTGACACTCATATCCCATGAAAGATAAAATAACTAATTTTCTGGAGTTGGTTATCTTGCAGCTACAGTGCACTGATGGATGAGGATATTGACCCCAACGGTTGGAGTCTTCAAGAGAGTTTTTTTGACAAGATGTCTCCAGAGTAAAAGATCAACACCAGGAGCACTTGGTGCTGATGGACTGACAATGAACTGTGACATGATTAAATAACTGAACTCTGATGGGAATCAAAAGTACAACCTCGTATAGAGTACTGAGATGTACATGGATCCATAAATGAACAAGAATGGTTCTTACAAATAACAGTCTAAGTGTGACAGGCAAAGCCTAAAGAAACTCTATCTAGACTTTATGGCAGTGAGCAGAGTGTTAAAGACACAGAAAAACTCCAAGTGAATACTGCAGCCCTGTAAGATCTAGAAACCCTTGGAACAAGAGCAAGAAAAAAATCAAAGACTCACCTGAGAGTGGAGAATTGTGGGTTCAGTAGATATAAGTTGACACAGAGGCCTAGAGTCCAGACAGCACTGAGTACAAATCGCAATCTACCAGCTAAACTACTGAAGTAGAAACAGATGCAGAACTGAGGACAAGCATGTAGTTTATATTACCACTTCCAGAATGCTGAAGGCTTACCACAGGATCAGCACTAGGACAATTGGAAGAAGAGAGTCTTAAGATATAGAATAGCTTTGGGTCTGCATAAGAAGGAACAAAAGGATGAAGTTGGTACTTTATCCTCTGCAGTACGGGCTACTGCAAGGTGACCTAATAGCAAGATGGACAATCAATGAGTCTTCAAGCTCATATGATGAAGATCTCCAGGCATTCAATGCATAATTCAGTATTCGAATAAAATTAATAAGAGGAAACTAAAACTGGGTGAGGTATGGATTCAACCATAAATGACCTGTACAGATTGGAACAAACAGATCCTCAGAGATAAATTAATACATGATCACACATCAGATCTCCAGCAAATGAAGGAAGAGTTAACTTTCACAAAGAAGTGAAGATATCACAATAGGGAGTAATGGGCCAAATCAGAGAGATTGGTCAAAGACCAATGGGAAGACCTGTGAACCCTGTGAGACTTTGCGTGGAGGTGTAAAAGGATGTGTGGGATTGGGATTAAGATTTGTGGGGAGCAGGGTTAACATCAGGAGCATTTGATACTGATGTAACTGCTGATGCAACTATAATGCGCAATGCCACATAAGTAACTGATGGGAATTAGAAGTCTAACCTTGTGTAGAGTACTGAGATGAATATAAATCTGTAAATAAACATTTAACAGTTTCTTGTAGCATTCTTAAGCAGAAAAGGAAAATCCTAAAGAAACCCCTTCAAGACACCAAGCACAAGTGAAACAATATCAAGCTTCTTTTTCTGTTGCTACAGCTGCAAGTGCTGGATCCTTCATCACATTGCTGACTTCAGACTTGTAAAGACTTTTGAGAGATCAAGAGATGGGCTATTCATAGGGTGCCCAGTTTGTGTCTTGCTCTGGTGTGAATATGTTTTGTCATTTGTGACACCCAAAGATTTGGGTGGGTTTATAGTTTTGCATGAATTTTGTTTGTAATGAGCTGTGAAAAGTCAAGAAGCAGGATTTGGCCAATGTATGAATCTTGCTAAATGTAAATGTTCTGCTGTTGAGTGAACTGCTAACAATTGTTTGGCCAAGTTTGAAAATAAATGCTTGATTTTGAAGGATTCCAGCAGATACAAGCCTAGTCTGTTCAACATTTCTTCAGATGACAACCCGCACATTCCAGATATTAGTCTAGTAAACATTCTCTGAACTTTTTATACCTTTCCTTAAAAAGGTGTATGTGGTCCTTTTGACTTTTATTAAATATGCTCATGTATCATGCTATGTTTTATAAGTATATATTTCCATATCTCAGTTTTAATATGCTGTCCTTTGTGTGTGCATATGTGTATATGATCAAGCCTGTGTGCCATGTTATACCTTTTAAAATTTGTTTTCAAGAGCCAACAGCCACCATGCTAACATATATTAACAAAATACCGATAAGTACCTGTTTTAATGGAAATTGTACAGGATACTAATACACCAATTAGGCATTTGTGATGATGGGCCTGGAAGTTAATCTTTAGTAATTGTCACCTCGAACCTCTCTTATCTCCAATAAGCAAATTCCAAAAATACCCGATTATCTCAGAAGGAAATCAGGAATGTAATAAGGTGATGGGGGCAAAACAAAACTGAGAGGGACATTCTACAGGTAAAAGACACCGTCGGGAATCAATCAAATTGTAATGGAAATGACGCCTGAAGATGAATATTACCCTTGAAACCATCCAGAAGGAAAAAACAGTTCCAACCAGTATTTTTCTTTCCTTATTTCTATGGCATTTTAAAGCATAGAAGATCAGTGCAGGCAGTTTTCTTATTTCCCTATTTTACTGTTTGTTTTCTTCAGAGACTGATCATGTGCTGTTTGAATCCGAGCTCAAGAACATCATTGATCATGCATGTGGGCTGGGAAAAAAGGGTATCAAAAAACTGGGCTTGCAGCTCAATGAAGACGAGCAGGAAGAAGGTAAATTATGATCACAGAACACAGCAAGAGACAGCACCGTGAACTAGGGTTCTAGAATGAACTGACTGTATAATACTGTCTTTGTTAGGTATCATATTATTGTCCTTACTGTAATGAATTAATTCCCAAAAGTAGGGGAATCTAAAACTAGAGGGCACAGTTTTAAGGTGAGAGGGAAGAGATACAAAAGGGTCCAGAGAGGCAATTCCTTTACTAAGAGGGTGGTGAATGTCTGGATGTCTGGAACGAGTTGCCAGAGGCAATAATAGAGGCGGGTACAATTTTGTATTTTAAAAAGCATTTAGACAGTTACATGGGTAAGATGGATATAGAGACATATGGGCCAAATGCGGGCAATTGGGACTGGCTTAGTGGTAAAAACTGGGTGGCATGGACAAGTTGGGCCTGTTTCTATGCTGTAAACCTCTATGACTCTGTAAAGCTTCTGACAAGATACTTCTCCCCAACATGGTCTGTAGCTAGTTTGAGTCCCCTTTGAATATTAGCTCTTCTAACTCAGACTGACAATTATAATTGACCTGAAATCATAGAATGTGTTGATTGTGCTGCTTTGGTGCACTGGCATAATGGACACCACAAGCCTTTAAAAGTGAACATCACACATTTTTGACCCATAATCAATTTCCTTTTATTGGCTTTCTCCTTTTTACCCCTTCCCTCTTTAAGTTATTGACTCCTAATGTGTACGACAATGCTCTTGAAATCTCACCCACCTAAAATAAGAATGAGTTTGGCCAGTTTATTTGGTTGAGTAGAATCATAACCAGCTTGGTTCTGTCCCTTATGACACACTTCCACTTGCTGGCAGAATTACAGGATAGTGAACAAGAGTGGGATACTTGACTGATGTTCGCTCTCTAACCAGAAATGTTGAGGATAACTTACCTACTGCTATTCTTCTGAATAATTAGCAAACATTACAATTCTTAGACTTTACAGGGGTGACAATTTTGCACCTCTCACAGGAATTCATAGAAATTCAACACAAAAGCTTATTTGCTCTAAAATGCCATGTTTTTAAATGAAGAATAAGTACAAAAAGCACAATGAAGTCACCATAAGTGGCAGAACCTTGAGTACAAAATCAAGCACTCAATGTTGGAGTATAATTGGAACAATGCAATTTCAGTTAGCACAATACAACAACTTCTGGAGCGACTGTGCCTTCTTCTAACTGAAGTGAAATGAATACTTAATATGAACTTGCTGTAAAGGTTTTTAATGAATAGAAGGAAGCTTTTATAATAATTGAATGACGCATTTGTGAAATAAGTAGATTATTAATTACCTGATTCAACCATTAATCCATTGTATCACGCAAGTTACGATGAAATATTGTGAGCAATGTCAAGAATTATTGCATTATTGCTGTGCTGCTGACTTTGAGGCACCTGATTGATAATTTACCACAAACCACTTGGCTGATTTACCGTGATGAGTAAATCAGTTCCAATAAAACAAATTTGATATGCGGATATGTTTGTTTGTGTGAGATGGACAAAATGATTGAATTGTATATAATGCATTGGGGATGACGATTGTAATGTTGCGACCTTATTTATGCCAAGAAACATTGCGGGAGCAGAAGCAAAATTGGAATTGAATTGACTTATCCCTTGTTTTGATTTAATTTCACAACTTGATCTCGGCAGCTAGTGCTCCCACTGGAAACAGATAAGGACCTCGAATGAATACATAAGTGACAGACAGTATAATTATCACGACCAACATTGTTTTTATCTTCGCTCACGTTCTTAAGGTTAGTTTGAAGATCCTGCTCGCACACCATGGGCAGTACAAATTGGGAATTTGGGAATCCTCAACTGTTCAGAGATAAAATACTAAAAATGTTTTTGGAGACATTTTTTGGTTCAGTCAAATAGTACTACCCGGATAATTTGAAAACATTCTGATCTGATATTTATTTATTATTAGTGTCACCAGTAGGCTTACATTAACACTGCAATGAAGTTTCTGTGAAAATCCACATTCCAGCGCCTGTTCGGGGACACTGAGGGAGAATTTATCACGGCCAATGCACCTAACCAGCACGTCTTTCAGACTGTGGGAGGAAACTGGAGCACCCGGAGGAAACCCACACAGACACGGGGAGTACAGAAAACTCCACACGGGCAGTGACCCAAGCCGGGAATCGAACCCGGGTCCCTGGTGCTGTGAGGCAGCAGTGCTAACCACTGTGCTACCATGTCGCCCACAAGTAAATTGCCTTCTGGTAAAGTACTTTTTCTTCACCAAGGCTTTTCTGAAATGAGAACGAGGGATTAGATGAGTAGCTGCAGGGAGTGATGCTAGGAGACAACACCAGACCAAACTAGAGTCCCACGCTAGCCACACGAATACCCATCGATTATGGCAGGGTCTGCAAGACATAACAGGCTGGAAGATTAAGGCATGTAGCAATGGTGACAACAATGCACCTCTCCCCGATGAGATCAATGCATTCTATGCCTGTTTTGATCAAGAGGTCAGTGAGAGGATGTCTTCCACCCCGGAAGCCTCGGCGGAACCGGCATTCGAGGTCACTATTGCAGACATCATATCAGCCTTCTTGAAAGTCAACCCACGGAAAATGACTAACCCGGATGGGGTAGTCTGACAAGCACTCAGATCCTGGGTGGGCCAACTGGTGGGGGTGTTCACAGACATCTTTAACATCACCTTACACCAATCTGAGGTCCCTACTTCCTTCAAGAAGATGACCATCATCCCTGTACCAAAGAAAAGCCAGGCAGCATGCCTTAATGACTCCTGGCCGGTGGCTTTGACATCATCATTAGGTTAGTCATGGCACATATAAACTCTGGTCTCTCAGATTGCCTGGATCCACTGTAGTTCACCTATCTCCGCAACAGGAGATAGCAGCGGACGCCAACTCCTTGGCTCTACACTCAATTCTGGAACACCGGGATGACAAAGACACTTACGATAACAAGAACAAAGAAAATTACAGCACAGGAACAGGCTCTTCGGCCCTCCAAGCCCACACCAACCATGCTGCCCGACTTAACTAAAACGCCCTACCCTTCTGGGGACCATATCCCTCTATTCCCATCCTATTCATGTATTTGTCAAGACACCCCTTAAAAGTCACTACCGTATCCGCTTCCACTACCTCCCCCGGCAACGAGTTCCAGGCACCCACTACTCTCTGTGTAAAAAATCTGCCTCGTACATCTCCTTTAAACCTTTCCCCTCACATTTTAAACCTGTGCCCCCTAGTAATTGACTCTTCCACACTGGGTAAAAGCTTCTGACTATCCACTCTGTCCATGCCTCTCGTAATCTTGTAGACTTTTACCAGGTCGCCCCTCAACATCTGTCATTCCAGTGAGAACAAACCAAGTTTCTCCAACCTCTCCTCAAAGCTAATGCCCTCCATACCAGGCAACATCCTGGTAAATCTTTTCTGTACCCTCTCCAAAGCCTCCACATCCTTCTGGTAGTGTGGCGACCAGAATTGAACATTATATTCCAAGTGCGCCTAACTAAGGATCTATAAAGCTGCAACATGACTTGCCAATTTTTAAACTCAATGTCCCGACCGATGAAGGCAAGCATGCCATATGCCTTCTTGAATACCTTCTCCACCTGCATTGCCACTTTCAGTGACCTGTGTACCTGTACACCCAGATCCCTTTGCCTATCAATACTCTTTAGGGTCCTGCCATTTACTGTATATTTCCTATCTGTATTAGACCTTCCAAAATGCATTAGCTCACATTTGTGAGATAGACTGCTATTTATTCACACAGTTCAGCCTGCAACACCATTATCACAACAAAACTCACCTTCAAACTCGGTGGCTTAGGACTCGGCTCCTCCCTCTGCGGCTGGATGCTAGATAATTCACAGGTGGCAATCAGTAAGGATAGGCAAACAACACCTCCTCCATGATTATCCTCAACACCAGTGCCCCACAAGGCTGTGTCCTCAGCCCCTTACTATACTCCTTATGGACCTCTGACTGTATGGCCAAATTCTGCTCCAACTCCATCTTCAAGTTTGCTGATGACACCATCGCAGTGGGTTAGATCTCAAACTATGACGAGACGGAGTACAGGAAAGAGAGGGGGAATCTAGTGAAATGGTGCAATGACAATAATCTCTCCCTCAATGTCAATAAAATGAAGAAGATAGTCATTGACTTTCGGAAACATAGTGGAAGACATGCCCCTGTCTACATCAAAGGTGGTGAAGTGGAAATGGTCAAGAGCTTCAGGTTTCTAGGTGTCCAAATCACCAACAACCTGTCCTGGTCTCTACATGCCAATGTTATAGTTCCGAAAGCCCACCAATGCCTCTACTTTTTCAGGAGGCTCAGGAAATTCAGCTATGACGCTCACCAATTCTTATGGATGCACCACAGAAAGCATTCTTTCTGGTTATACCACAGGTTGGTATGGCTGCTGCTCTGACCAAGACCACAAAAAACGACAAAGGGTTGTGAACATAGTCCAGTCCATCACGCAAGCCAGCCTCTCATCCATTCACTCCGCCTATACTTTCTATTGCCTCGGAAAAGCAGCCAACATAATTAAAGACCCAACGCACCCAGACATACTCTCCTCCACTTTCTTCCATCGGGAAAAAGATGCAAAAGTCTGAGGTCACACACCAACCTGCTCAACAATAGCTTCTTCCCAGCTGCCATCAGACCTTTGAATGGATCTATCGTACATTAAGCTGATCTTTCTCTTCACCCTAACTATGACAGTAACACTATATTCTGCACTCTCACCTTTCCTTCTCCCTTATGTACTCTATGAACGGTATGTTTTGTCTGCAGAGCAAGCAAGAAACAACACCCTTCACTGTATCCCAATACATGTGAGAATAATAAATCAAATCCATCTTTGCCTTCTACTGAAGTCCCCAACATCACAGATGTAGATATTCAGCCAATTCAATTTACTCCACATGATACTAAAAATGGCTGAAGGGATTGGACACTGCAAAGGCTGTGGGCCTTGACAACATTCTGGCATCAGGACTGAAGAATTCTGCTCGCGGACCAGCTGTGATACCTAAGCTGTTCCAGTACAGCTGCAACACCAGCACTGTGAAAAATGGCCCTGTTCACAAAAATAAGGACAAATCCGACATGGCCAATTCTATTCTTGATCATCAGCAAAATTAAGGAACTGCTTGTCAAGAGTGCTTTAAGATTTCCTAAACAGAAAATTAGGGATGGGCAATAAATGCTGGCTCAGCCACTGATGCCCAAATGCTGTGAAAGAATAAATAAATGTAATTTCAAATATTGCCTTTTGTGGCTTGTTGTCAAATTGTTTGATTACATTTCAAGAGCTACATAAAGACAAATTGTTGTTGCTGATGTTTTGCAGCAAATACCTTTTGCATCAGCCCACATAACATTACGTTTGTTTACAGTATCTGTGGATTTAGTGCACAGTATGACAAAGGTTAAATCCACAGCACTCTCCATTCTTGCTGCAATGAAAAAGTTCAATTTCTGAAAATGGGATGTGAAAGTTATTATACAATCATTGCATTGCATCCATCCAGTTACAACAATAATGCAGATGTGTAAACTGAATGAAGGAATAGCTTATATAATTCCAATATTCAAAAGAACAAAGACCGAGGTTAGGGAACTTCAGACAAACAGTTTAATGTGAGGACAACAGCACTGTTGCCTCACAGCACCAAGGACCGGGTTCAATTCCAGCCTTGGGTGTCTGTCTGTGTGGAGTTGGCACATTCTCATTGTGTCTGTGTGTGCTCCAGTTTCCTTCCACGGTCCAAATATGTGCAGGTTAAGTTGATTGGTCATGCTAAATTGCCCCTTAGTGTAATGGGGTTTCAGGGGGCAGGGGTAAATGCGTGGTGTTACAAGGATAGGGACTGGGTGTTGTGGGTGCAGGTTCAATGGGCCAAGTGGCCTCTTTCTGCACTGTAGGGATTCTATGATCTATAAGCAGTGGAGAAAATACCTGGCAGAATTTTAAGGGATACTAAATGTTGTTCCAAAGGGCATTTTATGCAGCCCATGAAGCGAAGCCAACGCACGTGTTAGAAATTGTAGGTCGTGCCTCAGTAACTGATTGGAATTCTAAGTAACCAGGTTCATTGGTGAAGAATCAGTAGGAACTGAAACCTTTTTCCACTTTCTGGTGAAGTTCAATATCTGCGGTTTGGAAGGGTTTAAAGCCATGCAGAAATAACAACGATGTAATAACCCGCTAACTGAAAATTGGTTTGGTAATAGAATGTGAAAAATACTTTTATAAGCAGAGAAGGTTTGGTAGCAGGTAGGCACAAAAGATCCCATGGCACCTTTTCAAGAACTGCGGGGGAGTTTTCACTGGTGAACTGGCCAACATTCATCTCTTAACCAACATTGGCGAAAAAAATCCGGACTTAAAGTTTCTCCATTCTTAAAGCTACAAAGCCAGTGCTCAAAGTGGATGGGGCAATCCCAAATCCATTCCTTGCTTGCTCCAAAAACAAAATTTTGAATCCAATTCGTGGTCCCCAAAAGAGAGACGAACAAGATCCAAGGTGACTAGTTAAAGCATTTCACCCCATCTTGGGCTCATCGCTGTTTGTGACCTTTTTGCATGCAAATTGTCTTGCCACTGATTCACAAATGTTATTTCAGCGTAACCTGTCTTTCCCTTTGAATAATAATTATACCTAATTTTCTCATGCGGTTTTCATAATACCACCGTCTGGAATCTATTCTGTAAGAAAATTATGAACTCACAGTCGCCCATTTCTTTGTGTCCCATAAAAGATGCAAATCAATTTTATGTAAATAGCTCATGTGAAGGACAGTTGTGCTTTCCACCCATTATAAACACTATGTGGGAGGCATATAAATAGTTACTGGCAGCGAGTGTTGCATTGTCCTTTAAAGAAGAGATTCAATACCCTCACCTTTCTGCTTAAGCTTCTTGCATACTGATATCAAGGACTGATGATGACACAATCTATTTAAATGTTCTGTTTCAGTGCTGCATTCAGAACTATTCATTTATTAAAGCTGTATGGATTTTTCCTGTCTCTGTCTTGTTTTCAGAACTGTCCTTTTATTACATGCATATGGATTTTTCAATATTGGCCTTCTTTACTCAATCCATATAGAATCTTTTCTGTCTTAGCTGTGTATTCATAAATACTAATTTGGTTTGTAGTTTTATTTTGTCCCTAACTCACTTTGTCTGTGTTCAGTTCACGTTTCCCATTCTGTCAGTTCCTCTCAGCCTCTATCACTCCTCTAGCCAGTTATAGAGTCATAGAGGTTTACAGCATGGAAACAGGCCCTTCGACCCAACTTGTCCATGCCGCCCTTTTTTTAAAACCCCCAAGCTGGTCCCAATAGCCCGCATTTGCCCCATATCCTTCTATACCCATCTGACCCGTGTAACTGTCTAAACGCTTTTTAAAAGACAAAATTGTACCTGCCTCTACTACTACCTCTGGCAGCTTGTTCCAGACACTCACCACCCTCTGTGTGAAAAAATTGCCCCTCTGGCCCAATGTGACTGGCCAGTTGGTCACATTTTTCATGGTCGCCATTTGCTCTGCCTCGTCAGCCAGTTCCCCACCTAATGGCCCACATCTCAACTGTTTCACCCAGTAGCTTTATTTATTTATATTTATTACTCACAAGCAGATCAGTGCTCACATTAGCACTGTAACAAAGTTACTGTGAAAATCTCCTAGTCGCCACACTCTGGCACCTGTTTGGGTACACTGAGGGAGAATTTAGCATGGCAAATGCACCTGGCCAGCATATCTTTCGGACTGTGGAAGGAGCACCCGGAGGAAACCCATGCGGAGAACGTGCAGACTCCGCACGGACAGTGACCCAAGCCGGGAATCGAACCTGGGTGCCTGGCACTTTGAGGCAGCAGTGCTAACCATTGTGCCACTGTGCCACCCAGCTTTCCTGGCCTTTAGTGCGAGGGAATCAATATTTTCTTAATTTTACTTCTTGTATGTTTATTGTAAGTTAACACCTTGTGGGGGTGACCTTTGCCTGACTCGAGATTGTGACATCTAAGGTACTGAATATAGTGAGGGTTGATGCATTCGATCCTGCTGAAGATGTTAAAAAAACCACACCACACAATCAGCTCAAGCGGGATAGTGAATAGCAGTCCAATGTAGTGCTGAGGAAGCACCACACTGTCGGTTTTGTTGCTTTGTGGATAAGACATTAAACTGAATGCCCGTCATCATGACGGGTGTAAAGGTTCCTGTTTTATTTGTTCATGGAATGTGGGCATCATTGGCAAGGCCATCATTTATCGCCAATCCCAAGCCTCCCTTGAGAACATCATTGTGAGCTGGCTTCTTGAAATGCTGCAGTCCATTTGGTGTGGGCACATCCATAATGTTGTTGTGGATGGAGTTGTTATTTTGGAGGGAGTTGTATCTTGCTGAGTGACAGGAAGAAAGTGGTTATATATTTCTAAGTTAGATGGTGCATGGCTTGGTCAGGCGTTTGCAGGTGGTGGTGTTTCTAAGCATCGGCTGCACGTTTTTTTCCTTTTGGAAGACACTGGGATTTGGAAGATGCTGTTGAAGGAGTCTTGGTGAGTTTTTGTAGTGCTCTTTTACATGTGGTACATACTGCGACAACTGTGTGCAAGTGCCGGAGGGAGAGGATGCTTAATGTAATGGATGAGGTGCCAATCAAGTGGACTACTTTGTCCTAGATGGTGTTGATCTTCGTGCATGTTGTTGGAGCTGCTCTCAGACAGGCTCATGGAGAATATTCCATCATACTCCTGACTTTTAGATGATGAACCCCAGGCTTTGGGGAAATCAGGAAGTGAGTTATTCACTGCGCAATTCCCCACTCTCTGATCTGCCCTTTTAGGTTGATCCAATTAAATTTCTGGTTAATGCTGATCCCAGGGTGTTGATGATGGAGAATTCAGAAATAGTAATGCCATTGAATGGCATGGAGAGTGACTAAATTCAATTGGGATACAATTGGAAGAGAACCAGATATGTTCTCCTGGTGCCTCTGACAACCAAGATACACACACACACATAAAATATATATCTCTGAAACTGGATGGGATATAAATGGAAAAGAAAGCAAACTGGACAATAACACCTGCTGCCTCAATCTCACCCTGAATTTCCTTTCTGCTCTCATGATGACCATCACTGCCCATTCTCCTATAGAAACGTTACTGAAGGAGATCTGGCTGTGGATTACTATTCCATTTCCTTCTTATCCATTTTGTTATTGCATGTCATACAGCAATGCAGCATGGAAACAGGCCTTTCAGCCCAACCAGTCCATGCAGACCATGGCGCCCTTCCAGCTAGTCCCAATTGCCGGCATTTGGCCCATGTCCCTCTAATCTTTCCTGTCCATGTACTTATCCAAATGCTTTTTAAATGCTGCTATTCTACCTGCCTCAACCACTTTCTCTGGCAACTCATCCCATATATGCACTACTCTCTGTGTGTAGATGTTGCCCCTCAGGTCCCATTTAAATTCTTCCCCTCTCACCTTAAACCTATACCATTGTTGGAGACAGACTTCTAAAGAGCCGGGAATTGGTAGAATAATTGCTTCTTTATTCATCTCTCAATAAGTGATATCTATTAGGATTCCCATGCAAATAAACTACACAGTCTCTGCTGTGTAAATTCCACTGTTATCGTTTTGTGACTTTTACTTCTTTTTAATTGGCTCTCATTTGCCACAGTGTCCAAGTTTCTAGATCAGTTGGTTCACAAAATATTTCTGTACTTTGTTTCAAATTTAATACATTAACTCTTACATTCCCACACCATCTAGTTTACAATTCCCCTACCCTGGGAAAACAACTATGCATTCATCCTATCATGTCAAACCCTATCATCCTATCTAAGTCAAAGAACCTTCCTGGTGGAAAATAGTGGTAGGTCTAGATTACTGATGACAATGGCCTTTATGCCATTTGATGAAGGGACAGAGTGTCATAAATACTTCCTCTTCCTCTAATCGTTCCTTATGCACCGACCGTCGCCGGGTTAAATCTGTGCTGAGCTGCTAAAATTAAGGCTCTTCTGTTCCTTAAAGGTCCCTTGTTCCCTTCGCACTCTGGGTGTGCCATTGCAGTACTTAAAATGTTGAATAGTTTTGGGAGAGGTGAGGGGGTTCAGGTTATATGATGAAAAATTCAGCTAAGAGCCTGAATTTCCCCAAAGCTCCTTCTGTTCAATTCTCATAGTTTTTAAGAGAGTTCACTCGAAACCCATTTTACCCAAGACGAAATTCCTGAAGTGTCCAATTTGACACAGTGCTTAATATAAAAAAGGCAATAAAAACTGTAGATAAGCCATACATTTGGCAAGTTGTTTTATTGATTAACACATGAACAGCATTTTCTTTACATTCATAATATTTTTGTTATTTTAAATCGGTTGACAGTTTATGTATTATGCAGTTTGTACAAGAGGATATTTTGAAGAGATAGATGGAAACAAACTCAGTAAATTTCTTTGCAATTCGCCTAAACTCAGTACCTTATAAAATGAGAGGATGTTTACTGACACATTTACTATTGCAACGTGTATTAATCAGTAAGCAATACCATTACATCAGAAGGTCAGATAATGCCAGCTTAATCAATTAATACAAATTTACCTAAATGCTAAGTTTGCGGAGTTCAACTTGTTACTATGGATTGATTGATTGACTTATTGTTATCACATCTATTAGTATATAGTGAAAGGTATTGTTTCTTGCGCACTATACAGACAAAGCATACTGTACATAGAGAAGGAAAGGAGAGGGTGCAGAATGTAGCGTTCGAGTTGTAGCTAGGGTGTAGCGAAAGATCAACTTAATATAAAGTAGGTAGTGGAGGGTATTTCATTAAAAAAAAATGACAAAATGAAAGCTTGAATCTCACCAAAGACAGTTACTAGGAAGCCAAATGTGTTTCATGAAATTACCATGTGGATTCAGTTGAAAAAAAATTACTTGCATTGATATGTACCTTTCCAGTCTTGGGACATTTTGTCCCAAGGCATGTCCCGAGGCATGGTACATTGGGGAAACTATGCAGACGCTGCGACAACGGATGAATGAACACCGCTCGACAATCACCAGGCAAGACTGTTCTCTTCCTGTTGGGGAGCACTTCAGCGGTCACGGGCATTCGGCCTCTGATATTCGGGTAAGCGTTCTCCAAGGCGGCCTTCGCGACACACGACAGCGCAGAGTCGCGGAGCAGAAACTGATAGCCAGGTTCCGCACACACAAGGACGGCCTCAACCGGGATATTGGGTTTATGTCACACTATTTCACATAAATATTTCTGCTTTTTTCCTCCTGAGTCTTTATCATGCGATCCTAGAATCAGAATTTATGTCACACTATTTGTAACTCCCACAGTTGCGTGGACCTGCAGAGTTTCACTGGCTGTCTTGTCTGGAGACAATACACATCTTTTTAGCCTGTCTTGATGCTCTCTCCACTCCCATTGTTTTGTTTCTTAAAGACTGGATTAGTTGTAAGTATTCGCATTCCAACCATTATTCATGTAAATTGAGTCTGTGTCTTATAAGTTCTGTTTGTGAACAGAATTCCCACTCACCTGAAGAAGGGGCTCAGAGCCTCGAAAGCTTGTGTGGCTTTTGCTACCAAATAAACCTGTTGGACTTTAACCTGGTGTTGTTAAACTTCTTACTGTGTTTACCCCAGTCCAACGCCGGCATCTCCACATCATGACATTTTTAAAGACAGTCCTTTTGTTTTCAGTTTCACTTTGTTGTCCTGATAGAAACTGATTCAGGCTACATTGCTTATTTGTTTAAAAAAACCATGTAATCACAAGATGTCTAAATTTAATTAAAATATGTATTTAAAACTGTTCCAATACATAAAAATAATTAGTCAGTAATCCCACCCTGAGGGCATATCCTCATCCGTAAATCAAACACATGACAAATGTTATTTTTTTATATAGAGAGGAACTCGAACGAGTTCATTTGTCCTGCAGCTGATTGTGTCCTTTTCTCTGAATGCATTCGACAATCACACTGAGACAAGAAATGATTCTCATTGTTCATGACACTTCACTTTCGTCAATATTCCTCAAGAGTTCACATCATCAAGAGAGATCTGCTCATCAAATCCCCTTCCCTGTGTAACATGTGATGTAAGCACATGGACTGCATGAAGGTTAAAAGTACAAAGTTCCTTTATTCCACCAGCATGAATCTATATAAGCTCTCAAGGGGAAGCGTAACTTCAAGAAACATTATTTACAGGTATTATTCACCACCAATGCTCCAGATCTCTGTCCTATTTGGGGCCTTGACTCCTCCATGCAGTGACACACCACACTTTATCTGCTGGCTGCAACCCTGTGCTCCTTTCACTCTAGGAGACTGCTTGGATCTCCTCCTCCTCCTCCAGCCCACACTCTCCCTGAGGCCAGACCTCCAACTTTCTCCAGCTCATGCACTGGGCTTAGGTTCTGCCTCCAGCTTTCTTCAGGATGTTGTCACCTGTTCTGAAGGGACTAACTCCCCTTGCCTGGTGTCCTCCTGGGCTGATGACCTCTGCTGGTGGGGACTTGAGTGTGTAGCAGTGAATGCCCTGCAATCAGTGGGGTCCAGCCTCTGGACCTGATCCGAAGTCACAAGGTCCTTCTCGCCTCTCCCATTACACCTGGTTCAGTAATCTCTGCACCCTTATAAAAGTCTGTTTTCCAAAGACAACAATACCAAGTGAGACAACAAAAAGGATACACTCTCAACTGCAACAAAAGTACCCAAACAAACCAGTAGAGTCCTTCTTTGCATCAAATGTTATGTGCCAATGCAGTGATTGGAGCCTAAACCTAACTGCAACTTTGCTGCCGCTATCAATGTGATTTTACTATTGATTCCACACCCCGCCACCAGGAAACCCATGGTGGGAGTGCACCGTCGGCAGGACTGGAAGATCCTGCCAGCATAAACAGCTGGAAGATCTCGCCCAATGTTTCTGTGTGCAGGTTCTTTCATCAGGATTGTGTTACGGTTCAGCACAAACGTACAGATTAATAGGAAGACGTGTGTAGGTATGAGATAGCTAGGTGGAGAGATTAGTCAGAACTCTCGAAATGAAGCCTCAGCTCTTTTAACTCTTCCAGGGGAGGGAACTTAGCAGTGTAAAATCACATAGCCTAGAATTATCCGACCAATATGAAGTCAGTGCTGGGATAGACGTCAAGGACCATCTAGTAGAAGATCCTGTTTTGGGGGTGAGAATCATGGCATGTGAGCTAAGCCTCAGCTTTTCTTTTGGAAGGAAAGTGAACACACTTTGATTGATAAGGTCTCACTACCTCCTAGATATTCTCCCTTCCTAGGCAAAATTGCAGTTAGGTTCAGCTCCAATCACTTCATTGGCATCTGACATTTAATGTAAAGAAGGACTCTACTGGCTTGGGTGGGTATCTTTGTCCAAAAGAGAAAATGCTGGAAAATCTCAGCAGGTCTGGCAGCATCTGTAAGGAGAGAAAAGAGCTGATGTTTTGAGTCCAGATGACCCTTTGTCAAAGCTGGGTATCTTAGTGTCACCTTCTCAGAAGAGCAGATTAAAATGTAGGACAGTCAGTTTTCAGCCAAATAAGCTCCCCAGGAAATTTTACTGCCTTCATGCCAGGCAGGTGTTGTGACAATCTTTGTCCTTGCTTTGAATTGATGTCAAAAGACAAACATTGCACCATCACTAAATCTAGGGCAACAATTAAACAGTTGGGACTCGCGAACAATCCAATTAATTACTTAATTAGTTTTGTTTGCATATGTCTTGCCCTGGGGTTAGGATGTTGATTCAAAGTTACAAAAATCCAGATTAAAATTAAATTAATGAAAGTCAATGGAGGGAAAATTAATTAGTCACAGGGTGTGAAATTCATTTGGACACATATCGGCAATCAGAAAGACATGTTTTGCATTTCTTGTCCACAGCCGAAGAGTTTCTTGGGGATTCCTAAGGTTCCCTGATTGACCTATTCCTAAAGCGTTTACATCATACATTTTGCAGGTGGGAGGGGCAGGGAGGGTGGAGATAGGAGGGGGGAGGGCGGGTGGTGGAGGAGGTGCATGTGTGGGCAGGAGGCATCGGGGGATTTCTTAGATGGCAGGGTAAATATGCTGGAATCGTTCCTTTTGAGATGCACCTTGAATTTTGCAACATTTCTATTCTATTCTGCTGCGTGTAGTGTTGACTCAGAATCAACCAACTCCACGGGGAGGGAGGGCAGGTCCTGTTACAATGTCCTGTACATTGTACTGAGCGCTGCTAACAGCAAGGATTGTGTGCCATTTTTTTGAATGAGGGCATGTACCTGGGTGTGGAGGTCTTGTAGCACAGTGAGTAGCGTCCCTGCCTCTGAGCCATAAGCTCCGGGTCCAAAACCCACCCCAGGATTTGATGACCAAGGAAGGTCCGTTCATAATGCAGCCAAACAGATTGAGTGTCAACCTGCAAATCCTTCCACCATGCCAAGGGCAGGCGGTAAGAGCGGGAGAGACTCCCAGTCAGCCACGCTTGATGCGAAAAGGCACTGCTCCAGATCTAAACCCCTGGTGACAGGCCAGTGACCTATCCTCGGAAAAACTAGCAATGGAAACAGGTTAAAACTGCACCATTAGATGCAGAAAGAGAAACAACTCAGCAAACAGGATTGCCTGGGAAACAGCAAGTCATTAGGGTGAATATTGATTTCTGCACAAAACAGGCTGATCTTCGAAATAAGAAAGATGTTCCACCCTTTGCTGAGAATATTGCCAAAAATAGTCAACTCTTAGTGCATTGCCTACAATACAAGACTTGATCATCAAAGAGGTGCAAATGCACAGGAGGATTTCCTTCCCAGAAATGACATAACCCTCATCTTCCCTGAAATCTTAGAAATATACAGCACAGAGGCTGCCATTTGGCTCATTGTGTCTGTCTCAACTCCTTGAAAGAGTTATCCAATTAGTTCCGTTTCGCCCCATCCTGCTCTGTTTCCAGAGCCCTGCAAATTCATCCTTCTCAAGTATATACGTATTCAATCCCTTTATCAAAAGTTACTATTGGGAATACTTCCTCCACACTCTGTCAGTAAATTCCAGATCCTAAAAACTTAAGAAAAACATTCTTGTCTATACATTTGGTTCTTTTGTGTATTATATTAAACATGCTTTCTCTGGTTACCAACTCTCCTGAGACTGCAATTGGTTCTTTCTAACTTAATCAAAACTTTACCTAATTCTGAATAGAATTTTGACCACCTCTATTGACTCTCCCCTTAGCTGCCTTTCCTCTCAGGTGAACAAGCCCAGCCTCACTCAAGAGGGCTAAATTTAAAGCCACTGACACACTTAAAAAAGCTCCCTGCTGCCCATTGACAAAGGAAGTACAAATGACAAACCTGAATCTGCATTTGCATTGCCATTCTTCATTCTCTTGAGGAGGCAATGGCCTCGTGGAAAATTCGCTGGGCTATTAATCTAGAAACCCAGTTATCTTTCTCTCATTAATTCTGCATCATTGCATCATACTATTGGATACTCAATGTGAGCTAAGCCAAGGATTCCCAACCAAGGTTTGCAGCCCCCTGATGGCTAGAAAGAGGAATTAAGGTGCCTGCCAAAGATAATTGCATGGTATAGGTCTTCATAGTCTAATTTATCCATCTCAGAAGTGGTGAAGTCATGACTTCAGCTTCTCTCAGGATATCCAATTTCTCTACAGGTGAACTTGGATCTATGAAAGCAGGCTGAGAGACTTTGTAAAAGACATTTGAGACCGTGGTTCTTAAAAAACAAAGTTAATTGGCACAGTTTTTCTCTACAGCAGTACCTTGTTGGTGTTATTCTACAGGATGCCCCAGGTCTCTTCTGAGTTCTGAGATTAAAGAATTTCTAATCAGAGAACTAGTTTCAGTTACATTGTCAATCGCCAATCAGATTCAATAAAGGTAAGTTGTAGTCTTTCATACTTAACTTGTGGATAACAGGTCTTGTCAGTTTTCATTTGGTTATATTGCAAATGTGGAGACACAGGCCTGAATTTCACGACTGTCAGGTGCACTGGATGCATGGGCCCAGAGCGGATGTGGAATCCACCCCCAGGCAATATCACATTAGAGACGTGGGGAGGCGATTCACCAATCGCGACCCGCAACTTTTCTGTCGGGTCGGGGTGGGAGATGCGCATCATTGACCTTGTCCCGGGAATTGTGCATGCACCAGGAATGCATGCACATCTCCCAGAGCGGGAGAACAGTCATAGACCAGACCACTCTGGAAACCTGCAGGAAGACAAGTAAGTTATTTGGATTTTTTTTAATGTAGTTTAAATATGTTTTCAATGTCATTTTCGGGAACTTGCCAGTCCCGATTGAATCTCCCATCCCACCGGGAGTACTTCATTCTGCCACAGTTTAGAGTAGCTCCCCACGTTCAGGGAACTAGCGGGAGACCCCTGTTGGACTGAAGGGGGGACAATTGGGGCCTCCCAGGGGGTCAGGTTGTGGGGGATGGAGGGTGCCCCCTGGGCATGGGCATCCTGGCAGTGCCAGCCTGTGCCCCCAGCACTGCCCATGGGGCAAAGTGCTCATGGGGCATCGGACAGTGCCAAGGGGGCGGGGCCTATTGTGGACAGGGCCTAGGGGCAATCGGTGGAAAGCAGGCTACGCATGCGCAGTGGCCTCAATCTGTCAGTCTTCCCGTTTGCTGGCCAGCTCGATCGCCGGCCAGCCCGGTGTCTACACAGTGCTGCCCCTCCAGCCCCCCTCACGGCCCAATCGCGGCCCCCACAACAATTCCTGGGCCAGCTTTGACCCTCCCCTGCCCCAGAATGCCCCGATGTCCAGCCCAAACCCCGCCCCCCCCCAGCAATGGTGATCCCCCCACCCCCCCTCACCCTGGCAGACGACTCCCCCTGCTGACCCTCCCCAGGGTCAGAACCTCTCGGCAGAGCAACCACCCCCCCCCGCACCCCCCGCAACCCCAGCCTGCCCCAAGTGCTGCCCTCCCTGCAGCCCAGACCAATCGCCATGCAGAGTGGCAGCAGGACTCCGGGGGTACGGACATCAGGGCATTCCGGGGCAGGGAAGGATCAGGGATGGCCCGGGAATTGTTGTGGGGGCCGCGATCAGGCCATGGGGGGGGTTGGAGGGGCAGCACTGCGGGGGTCCCGGGCTGGCCAGCGATCGAGCTGGCCAGCAAACAGGGAGACTGACAGATTGGGGCCACTGCGCATGTGCAGAGTTCTAGAACTGCCAGACTCGGGCGTGAATAGGCCCCGCCCCCCCCCCGGGTTTTTAATGAGATTCACGATTGGGACCTCTACATTGCACAGATTGGGGAGACTCGGGTGTGAAGTTGAACTGAGAAAACAGTCATGATCTAGAACAGTTTTCCCACCAATTCAGCACTTTTGGGAGAATCACCCCCATGATTTCATGCTGGTTGGCCAATTAATGCCCGCCTAGAAGAGAATTACTGGTCTTACTCTTCTCAGCTGTTATGTCCTTAGTACTCAGTAGGCACAGTGGCATGGCAAGCAGGAGGGCAATCTGTGCCCACCCGCATTTTTCAGGTGAATGCCTTGGAGTACTGGTGGAAGAGGTCAGTGCCAGGCAGGACATTATGACGCTATGGGATGGCAAGAGGAGTGCACCACACCAGACCAGGAAGGCATAGGCACAGATGGCAGCCCAGATATGTGACCATGATTGCCCGGTGCATTTAGCTCCGATGCCACTGCTGGTGAGGGGTAGTACCAAATGTTGCATTCACAAATGTAAATTTAAATCACCGTTAGCACAAGAAGGACTTTTGGGATGTTGTTCAGGCAAATTTATGCAAGGGTGATACCCTACTCATTATGATTAAATTCATAACTTTCTGGAACTTAATAGTCTGTGTTGAAGTTGCAAAGACCTCCTGACCCACCTTGACCACCATCTTAACAGTCCATCAGTGTCTGTTTCTAAACAAATAAAGGTACTCCCAAAGGCTTCCATTTGAACACAGTTGATGTTTCAAGTTATGAATATGGCTTTGCAGGGATTGACACTTCCTGTTTATCAGTCATTTTCCTCAGTGAGTAAAAAGTATACATTCCCCTCCTTTATTCACCCAGTTCACTGCTATCCAATTCGAAGCTTTAAGCCCTGTGCTCTGCAATATTTGATTAGACATTTCATTGTTTTATTACCCTTCACTTTTTATTTTGCTTTACGGGTTTCAACGTTGTTTCAAAATTTCTCCTCATGAGAAATAACCTCAACACAGTTTAGTGGTGAGCCCCATTAAGGGTGTAATGTTTTGGAGGGTCACGTGACCTGTTTGGCCAATTAGGCTGAAGTGCATGAATCCTGGGGCTGAGTGCAGACTCTCCCAGGCTGTCTGGAGTTGAAGTAATCAGTAGCATCTTTCTCACTCTCTGAAAATAGTTATTTCCTATCATTAGACGTTCTTTACTTGGTGATCACCGCTCTTTCCATGATATTACATTTGGCAATGATGATAGACGGAGAGCAGCCCTCATGTACAAGTCATTGAAAGCACGTCTATACAGCAGTCAGTGATTTATCATAATACCTCTATTTGGAAAGCTTGAGTCATTTGAACCTAATTGAGAGGATTGGTTTTAATACGTTGAATACCTGTGATACTTCTTCAAAGCAAACAAAATAGGGGAGGAGGAGAAACAGAGCAATTCTGTTAACAGCCTGCGGTTTCCAAACCTATAAGTTGGTCATCTCCACACCTGGCAGGAAATTATTGTTGTAGAAACTAAACAGCACCTACCCAGGAATGTCCAAGATAAAGATGTTGGCTCACAGCTGTGTGTAGTGGCTTGGGTTAGATGCAGGCAGAGAAAGCATGGTTAAACGCTGTGACCAATGGCAGGTACAACAACATTTATCATCAGCAGCCCCTATGCACTCTTGCCAGTGGCCAGGTCAGCCATGGGTTGGATTCCATGTTGATTTTGTAAGCCCATTCTTGCGCATAATGTTCACTCAAAATGGCTAGATATCCACAAGGTCTTTGGCAACAGTGGAAAGGTTAAGGCAAACTTTCACCACCCATGGGTTGCCGGAGGTGTTGGCTTCGGACAATGGGACAGCATTTGCCAATGAAGAATTCCAGCATTTAATGTTGACAAATGGCATTAAGTATATACGTACCACCCTGTACCACTTCTCCTCAAATGGATTGGCTGAGAAGGTTATGCAAGTTTAAAGCAGCCTTGCAAAAACAACCACCAGACAGTAAAATAACAACCATCAACTGCAGATAAATTTAATGTGTTTTCTTCTTACCTAGTAGAATAAACGCTCTGGAGCATTGACCATCGGAGTAACTCCTGCTGAGTTACTGATGAGCAGGCCTATTCAAAGCAAGTTTGATTGGGTGTTTCCAAATTTGGTGTGGATGGTAGAAGAACAGCAGAGTGCAAGAGAAACATCATGATTCAACAAAGCCTGAGAAAATATTCAAAGTGGATGATCTAGGGTATGCTAAGAAGTTTGGGACTGGTCAGAGTTGAGTCCCAGGTGTTCTTTTGGCCAGAATGGGCTCAGTATCATCTGAAGTAAAAGTTCAAGGTAAAATACTGAAGAAGTCGCTAGATCACTTGAGAAGAAGGGGCTTACTTAGAGAACCAGTGGGGCAGTCCGCTCTGACTATACCCACCAGTGATGCTGCTACAGTTGAGAGCACTACAGAAGCAAGTATTTCTTGGCAATACATGCAGTTATAGGAAATGCCTGTATTAGTAATGTGTTTTGTCTGATGCATGTTAGGAATATAGTGAATAAATAAGCTTCCACTGATGGGGAAATGCATTAACCCAATGCAATATTAGCACAGGAGTTTTCTAGTGAGATATCTGGGCTGGGCTCAGTTACCAATTCTGAGTCAAGCAACAATAAGAGTGCCTCTAACATCTGTTGGAAGGGTAAAATGTAGTCAGCCAGGATTCTCACTCCTGATTGCCATCCAGTGACCTCTGTTGGAAAGTGTACATGTGCAGACATCACACAAAGCAGGGTCATGTTGGCAAAGATGTAATTGAATCCAGCACTGCCTTTTTCTGCAGCACAGAAAATGTTGGTCTTGCTTGGTACAACCTGTGCATGTGACACTAGATATTCAGCAATAATGTAATGAAAGCTAAGTCCCGAAGCAGGATTAACATTGACCGTGACATGAGTCAGTGGCATGTTTGTCATCGTGTATGCCTTGACAGAATTGTTGCTCATGTCAGCAACTAGTTTCACATTAAGTGAAACAAAAATAATAATACCGGCTAATTATGTAACAGTTTTTTATACAGTAAAACATTCTCGTGTTACAGGGTGTGTGTGAAATTTTTATAGCATGGGAGTGCCCTGAAGCAAAATGGCTGAGCATTCCTGCGCTGTACAGTATCTTGGGGATCCCAGTAAAATAATTTTGGCCATAAATTGTATTGTCTTGCAAACATATCTATAAAGATTCATAGTGTGCTGTGACCAACAATAATACAATAATAACTTATACAAGAAATTCTTTCTCTGTGTCAGAGTGTAATTTTCCAATTTTTCTTTGCATTTCATTTGTGGATAAGTTCAGATGTAATTGCTTGTAGGTTGAACGCATGAATCGTTTTCGGTGGATGTGGAATCAGGCAGTGCTGCATTTGTTATTTTGTAGGCATGTTTTCAGATGTCTGATTGCAATAAAATTTCTCTGCCTTCAGCATCACAGTTGGAGACAATTATGGGCAATTGCACAAACTTTTCCAATTTTTCGTATAATAAGAAAACTGACGTATTCCTGTTCAACACCAGCAAGTTTATCTGTTGCAACAATAATCTTCGGGAAAAAAAGCCTGCATCTAAAATTGCCAGAGTCGAGGTAAAACAGTCATTTGCTTTTATCACTTTTATGAATTATAGCTCTTTAGGATGAATTATTTCAGCTTCATGTATGAAGACAGTTCTCCCTGTAGTAGCTTTTCACAAGCACCAAGATTGTGTCCAATAATTGAAGAATTGTATTCTATAATCTTCTGTTGGTGTCAATATCACAAGCTGAATGTTGATGTTGTTTCGGAGTGCTAAGATTATGTGAAAGAAAATATGCTTGAATGTTAAAATGGAGTGTTTAGAGTCCCCTTTGAAATCATGCCAGTTTGCAAATTTTAATCCCACTTCAATGCTAGTTGCCAGTACTTTTCCCAAGCTGGACAACTGATATTTTTCTATAGTATTTAAAATAAAAACCGAGAACACTTTTTCTCCCCACCCTCGAGTTGACTCTTTTTAAGATGCAAAAAATAACCAATTTAGTCTCTCTAAATTTTACATTTCCCCCAAGATGGATTCTGAAGGGGGTCGGGTGAGGTGGTGGATGAGCATAAAATTGCATGGACCGGATTCTGCTCAGGAACCCACATACCTGCCTGACCTGGCTTGATAGGGTAGATGCTGAGAGGATGTTTTCCGTTGGGGGAGAGATTGGGACCAGAGGACAGGAATAATTAATGATCTTACAGCGAGGGATCCTCTCGGACAAAGCGATCACAATGTGGTTGAATTTAAAATATTGATGCAGCGTGAGAAGATAAAATCCAATACCAATGTCTTTTGCTTAAACAAAGGAGATGACTATGGGATGAGGGAGGAGTTGGCTAAGGTAGACTGGGAGCAAAAAATTTATGCTGGGACAATTGAGGAACAGTGAAGGATTTTCAGAACGATTTTTCACAGTGCTCGGCAAAAGTATATACCAGTGATAAGGAAGGACTGTAGAAAAAGAGATAATCAGCCATGGATAGCTAAGGAAATAAAGGAGGGTATCAAATTGAAAGAAAATACATACAAAGCAGCAAAGATTAGTGGGAAACTAGAGGATTGGGAAATCTTTAAAGGTCAACAGAAAGCCATGAAAAAAGCTATAAAGAAAAGTAAGATTGATTATGAGAGTAAACTAACTCAGAATATATAAACAGATAGCAAAAGTTTCTACAAATATATAAAACAAAAAAGAGTGGCTAAAGTAAACATTGGTCCTTTAGAGGATGAGAAGGGGGATGTAATAACTGGAAATTAGGAAACGGCAGGGGCATTGAACAGGCATTTTGTGTTGGTCTTCACAGTGAAAGACACAAATAACATGCCAAAAATTGATGACAAGAAGGATATGGCAGATGAGGACCTAGAAAGTATCATTATTACTAAAGAGGGAGTGTTGGGCAAGGTAATGGGGCTAAAAGTAGACAAGTCTCCTGGCCCTGATGGAATGCATCCCAGGACAGTAAAAGAGATGGAGGGGGAATAGTAAATGAAGTAGTGGTAATTTACCAAAATTCGCTGGACTCTAGGGTAGTTCCCGCAGATTGGAAAACAGCAAATATGATGACACTGTTTTAAAAAGGAGGTAGACAAAAGGCGGTTAGGCCAATAGGCCAGTTAGCTTAGTTTCTGTCATATGGAAAATGCTTGAATCTATCATCAAGGAAGAAATAGCGAGATATCTGAATGTAAATTGTCCCATTGGGAAGATGCAGAATGGGTTCATGAAGGGCAGGTCATGCTTGACTAATTTGGTGGAATTCTTTGAGCACATTACATGTGCGGTGGACAATAGGGAACCTGTGGATATGGTATATCTAGATTTCCATTTGACAAGGTGCTGCACCAAAGGCTGCTGCATAACATAAAGGTGCATAGTGTTACAGGTAATGTATTAGCATGGATAGAGGATTGCTTAACTAACAGAAAGCAAAGAGTGGGAGTAAATGGGCGTTTTTCTGTTTGATGATCAGTGACTAGTGGTGTGCCTCAGGGATCAGTGCTGGGACTTCAATTGTTTACAATTTACATCGATGATTTGGAGTTGGGGATCAAGTGTTGTGTGTCAAAATTCGCAGATAACACGAAGATGAGTGGTGGAGCAAGGTGTGAAGAGGACAATGAAAGTCTGCAAAGGAATATAGATAGTCTAAGTGAGTGGGCAAGGATCTGGCAGCTGGAGTACAATGTTGATAAACGTGAGGTCATCCATTTTGGTAGGAATAACAGCAAAATGGAATATTATTTAAATGGTAAAAAATTGCAACATTCCGGTGTGCAGAATGACCTGGGTGTCGTTGTGCATGAATCACAAAAGGTTGGTTTGCAGGTACAGCAGGTAATTAAGAAGGCAAATGGAATTTTGTCCTTCATTGCTAGAGGGATGGAGTTTAAAAACAGCGAGGTTGTGTTGCAGCTGTATAAGGTGCTGGTGAGGCCACACCCGGAGTACTGTGTACAGTTTTGGTCTCCTTATTTGAGAAAGGATATACTGGCACTGGACGAGTACAGAGGAGATTTATTCGGTTGATTCTGGAGTTGAGAGGGTTGGCTTATGAGGAGACACTGAGTAGACTGGGACTATACTCATTGGAACTCAGAAGAATGAGGGAAGAACTTATAGAAACATAAGATTATGAAGGGAATAGATAAGATAGAAGCAGGGAGGTTGTTTCCACTGCCAGGTGGAACTAGGGGATATGGGCTCAAAATAAGGGGGAGCAGATTTAGGACTGAGTTGAGGAGAAACTTCTTCATCCTAAGGGTTGTGAATCTGTGAATTTCCCCGCCCAGTGAAGCAGTTCAGGCTACCTCATTGAATGTTTTTAAGGCAAGGATAGATACATTTTTGAACAGTAAAGGGATTAAGTGAGCGGGCGGGTGAGTGGAGCTGAGTCCACAAAAAGATCAACCATGATCTAATTGAAAGGCAGAGCAGGCTCGAGGGGCCAGATGGCCTATTCCTACTCCTAGTTCTTATGTTCTTATGTTCTATTATCATCTCACATAATCTCAAAAGGGGTCATCCATTTAAGACAATGAAAAGGAATTACTTCTCTCAGAGGGTAGTGAATCTGTGGAATTCTTAACCACAGAGGGATGTAGAGGCTGGGTAATTAAGGATACTCAAGGCTGAGATAGACAGACTTTTAATCAGTAAGGGAATCAAGGGTTATGGGGATAAGGTGGGAAAGTGGAGTTGAGGATTATCATATCAGATCAGTCATGATCTCATTGGATGGCTGAGCAGACTCAATAGGCTGCATGGACTGCTTCTGCTCCTATGTCGTATGGAACCAGATGCAATTTCATCGAGGGCCTCGGGCAAAGCCCACTTTAAGGGGAACTCAATGGCCACTTTTAAGCTTTTCTCAATCTTGTGGGGGGGGGGGCATTTTTAATGAATTTTGGGGCAATGAGATTTGAGGCATCCTTCCCTGTAGGACCTTGGAGCTCCTCTCCAACTGGCTTAACCCCTTGATGCCATGAATGCACAACTTCCTCACCCTCCAGGACCCCTGGGACTTACCATGAGAGCTTCGTTCCACGCAAAGCGCTGCAGGGTTTCTTCTGGCCACTGCAGCACTAAACCTGGATGAGTTGGAAAGTTGTTGGCCAAACCAATTGACCGACAGCTCTCTTGGGCATGACTTCCTTCCAAGGGCGGGACTGAAGTCCCATCTACTGCCAATCAACACTCAAGTGAGTGTTAAATGGCAGCAGGTTTCCAAGATTTGGCAGTAGCAGCTTATGCATCGACTCTCAGGTTGAAGAGCACTAACCGCTTGTCATCCTTAAAATTCTACCCGTTGCATCTCCGAGATGAGCCTGGTTGCTCTCCTCTGCACCCCTTCTGTATCTAGATGGTTCCTTTATTTTATGAAACCAAAGCTCTGCACAGTGCTCTAGGTAATGCAGACCAGAATACTGACTGTCATATTTGGTGGCCTGACATTAGATATTGCATTTCATAGTAATGCATTGTTTATGAAAAGGTTAGAGATGTTCATTATGACAATGTTTGAGATGTGATAAGGCAAAGCAATCTTTCATTATACACTTTCAGTGTGACTTTTGGGGAATTGAACTGAATTGACGACGTTATACATCATAAACATGCCGATTTTATTTATTGTTGCTTCCTATAAAATAGAGAAAGAACGCATTTATATAGCACCTTTCATGGCCTCAGAATGTTCCAAAATGCTTTGCAGCCAATTAAATATGCGTTGAAATGTCGGCAGTATTATAACATAGGGAACATGGCAACTAATTTGCATGTAGCAAACTCCCACGAAGCAAGATGTGATTGTGACCAAATTAACAGTTTGAGTAATGCTGGTTATGGAATAAATATTGGCCAGGAAACCAAGGAGTTGTTTCCAGCTCTTCCTCAAAGTAATGCCATAAGATATTTCATGCGCTTATTAAAAGGGAAGACTGGAACTGGGTTTAATATCTCATCGGAGAGATGGCACCAGTATGTGCAGCAGTTCCTCAGTACTGCCCTGGAGTGTCAGCCTGGATTATGTTCTCGGTTCTCTGGAGGAGAATTTGAACCTATAACCTTATCCCTTGGCGAATTAATATTTATCCTTTAACCAACATCATTCAAACAAATTATTTGGTCATTATTATATTGCTGCGTGCAAATTAGCTGCCACATTTCCTACATTGCAGCAGTGCCTACATTTCAACAAGTATTTGGAGAAAGTGAGCCACAGCAGACATGACATGAATGCAAACTTATCTACATATTACAGGTATTAGCATATGGTTTTGAATGTGGGTGCTCATCTGCATATGTGAATAAACTATTAAATGTGTGATCTTTGTAATAAGCATTTATTGTATTGACAGCTTTAATTTTTAATACTTAAATGTAGTTATTTTCTTGTCATATTAATCAGTCAAATGTTTGCTTGTCTAACTGCATTATTTAAGAAACAAAGAAATAATTTTCATTTATACAGCACCTTGTCAAATCCTTAACGCATCATAAAGCATTTTACATCCATGGATTACTTTTGAAGTACAGCCACTATTATTATGTAACGAACCAAGCCTAATCATAAAAACATCATATTAAAAGCAATCGACTCATTTTACAATTTGATTAAAGTCAGCACACTACTTATTTTCAGCTCCACAGGTCAGTACTATGGTAACCAAGCCACTGCCAAAACAGACTTAAGGGAGATTCGACTTTCGATTGAGAGGCTGATTGTCAGTATGAGACATGTTGGCCTTTGTTCAGCTGGCAGCACACTTGCCTCTGAGTCTGAAAGTTGTGGGTCCTTCTTCCACTCCAGAGGCATGAGCACAAAATTTGGGCATCCTTGTGCAGTACTGGGAGATGTTATATTGTTGGTTGAAGTGAATATAATGACTTCCGGGTGAGATTTTAAATTGAGGTCTAGTTCGTGTAAGAGATATGATGGCACTATCAAGGCAAGCAGCCATGTTCTGACCAATAATTATCACGCAACTATAAAAACATGTTATCTGGTCATTATCTCATGGTGTTTTTGGGAGATTGCCATCTGCAAAAGGACTCTTGCTTTTCTCTGCATTGCAGCTGTGACTCCACCTAAAAAAGTATATCATTGCTTATGTTTCTCTTTGGAACATTCAGTGGTTGTAAAAGGTGCTGTATAAAGAAACAATATCTCTTGCCGTGAACCAGAATGTTATCAGGGATAGTTGTACATGGGCATTTGGCCCACACTGTGGGTTCTAACACATACAAGACCACAAGAAATAGGAGCAGGAGTAGACCTGATGGCCCTTTGAGAACACTACGCCAATCAATATGGTCATGACTGATCTTAGGCTTCAACTTGCCTGCTCGATCTCCATATCTCTGTATTTTCTGAGAGACAAAAAAACTGTGTCTCTCTTCACCTTGAATGTATTCAACAATGGAAAATCCACAACCCTCTAGGCAGAGAATTCTCAAGATTTACAACGCTTTGACTGAAGAAATTTCCCCTCAACTGTACAGACCCGTATCCTGGGACTGTTTCCCCACATTGCAGATCCCCCGACCAGTGGAAACAATCTTTCAGCATCTACTTTATTAAGCCCCTTCAGAATCTTTTAAATTTCAGTGAGATCGCTTCTCAATCTTCTAAACGGTGGGAAATAGACCCAGCCTGTCATCATAGGAGAACCCTCTCATTCCAGAGTCCAATTTAGTGAAACCTCCCTGTATTGCTTCCATTGCAAGTATATCTCTTCTTAAATGTGGAGACCAAAACTGCACATAGTACTCTAGGTGCGACCTCACCAACACCCTGTGCAACTCTAGCAAGACTTCTTTATTCCTGTACTCTGATCCATGTCATTTACCTTATTAATTGCTTGCTAAATCTGTATGTTAATTTTTTGCATTCCTTGTACATAGAAACATAGAAACATAGAAACCCTACAGTGCAGAAGGAGGCCATTCGGCCCATCGAGTCTGCACCGACCACAATCCCACCCAGGCCCTACCCCCACATATTTTACCCACTAATCCCTCTAACCTACGCATCCCAGGACTCTAAGGGACAATTTTTAACCTGGCCAATCAACCTAACCCGCACATCTTTGGACTGTGGGAGGAAACCGGAGCACCCGGAGGAAACCCACGCAGACACGAGGAGAATGTGCAAACTCCAGACAGACAGTGACCCGAGCCGGGAATCGAACCCGGGACCCTGGAGCTGTGAAGCAGCAGTGCTAACCACTGTGCTACCGTGGTTACCCAAGACTCTGAACATCCATGCTTAAACATTGCTCATCTTTTCAAAAGTACTCAGCGTTTCTATTCATTTGACTAAATGGAATAACTTTTCTACATTGTAATCCATCTGCCATCTTGTTGCCCACTCATTTTAACCTGTCTATATGTCTTTGCAGCTTCTCTGTTTCCTCGCCAAAGTTTACCTATCCACCTAGCTTTTATCATCAGTAAATTTTGATTTGTTATTCTCTGTCTCTTCATCTAAGTCATGAATATAGATTGAGAATAGCTGAGCCCCAGCACTGACCCTTGTGTCACTACCTGCCAACTTCAAAAAGTCCCCTTTATGCCCACTCTCTGCTTCCTATTGGTCTATCCATGCAAATATATTACCTCCAACTCCATGTACATTTATCTTTATGGCGGCACAGTGGTTAGATAGGTTCTTGATTAATAAGGGGATCAGGGGCTATGGGGGAAAGGCAGGAGAATGGGGATGAGAAAAATATCAGCCATGATTGAATGGCGGAGCAGAATCGATGGGCCATGTGGCCTAATTTGCTCATATGTCTTATGGTCTTATGGTCTTAGCACTGCTGCTTCATAGCGCCAGAAACCCACGTTCAATTCTGGCCTTGGATGACTGTGTGGAGTTTGCATTCTCCCCTTGTCTGTGTGGGTTCCCTCCGGGTGTTCCAGTTTTGTCCCACACTCCAAAGATGTGCGGGTTAGGTTGATTGACCATGCTAAATTGACCCTTAGTATCAGGGTAAATAAATACATGGGGGTAAAGGGTAAATACGTGGGGTTATGGGTATTGGGCCTGGGTGGGATTGTTGTTGGTGCAGGTTCGATCGGCCAAATGGCCTCCTTCTGCATTGTCCTTCTGCACTGCAGGGTTTTTATAATTCTATCTCGTAACATTTTGTGCAGCTCAGCTAACAATCCAGAGATTATAATCTTTGGTGTTCTGCATTTTAATTTGGACCTTAACTCCTGAAATCTCTTGGCAGAAAATGATTCCTCATTCTACCTGTGTCATTGATTCCCACGTGGACTACAACAACAGGACCCTCCCCGACCTGCTCCATTCTCCTCTCCATCTGTGAGGAGATGTCATTAATCCTGGCATGCTGCAGGCAGGCAATACAACCTTCAGACCTCCTGGTCATGCAATATCTATCCCCCTGACTGCACTGTCTCCTATCACTATTACATTCCTCTTTGCTCCCCCCATTTGAGCATGGTATAATGGCCAGTCTGTTCATCCAGTATGCAGTCTTTCTCATCCACACAGGTAACAAGCATTGTGCCTGTTGAACAAAATCAGGGGATAAGGCTCCTCCATCACTTTCTGCTGGATTCCCTTTTCTACCTGACTTGTCATCATGCCCTCCCAACCCTGACCAGTGACCAACTCTAAAGACCTGCCTCGTCAGAAGGGTGTGACCGCCTCCTGGTACAAAGAGGTCCAAGTAACTTTCCCCTCCCCGATACATTGCAGTGTCTGCAGTATGGCCACCAACCCAATGACTGTGCCGAAGCTTCTCAAACTGCTGGCACTTACTGCAGACATAGTTGTCCTGGATTGCACTATTGTCCAGGATGCCCACATTCCACAGTCGCAACACATCACCTCCCATCTTTATTATGTGTTCATTAATTGGCATTGTGGGTCAACCCACAGCACATGGACTGCAGCCATTCAAGAAGGAAGCTCACCACCACCTTCTCAAGGGCAACTAGGGATGGGCAATAAATGTTGGCCAGCCAGCAACGCCCATGTCCATGAATGAATTTTTAAAATTAATTTTATTTAATAAATGTTATTACTCTCAATCATTTTATAGTACATCTGTCACTATAAAACTTTGCTATTAGCAAAACCTTACAGTTACAAAAAAATTGTACTGGTTTAAAAAGATAAATGAGCAAAGCGGGCAAAATACTTAGCAGTCACTCGCTTACCTGTTTCCCTGTGGTGTTACAGTTGATTTTCTCTGAATGCAGACAATCCACAGACTGAGTGAGATCTGTCGCCAGCAGCAGAAGAATCAGGTTCCCAGCATCCCCCCCCTCCGCCCTCGTGTTCTTTGAAGCTTCCAGATCCACTTTGTGTTTTGCCCCTTCTTGGACTCCTCTATGCCTCTGGCTCCACTCTGTCTCACCACCACTCATTTTTGCTTTTTTAAGCCATTGGATCCGCTCTCAGTTTTGCCCCCCCTTCTCACTTTTTAAAAATGTTTCTAGGTCCACTGCAGGCTGATGTGCAGAATCGGAATCCTGCCCCGCAAATTTTAGAAGCTGACTCCAGCAATAAAGTTAATACACAATAAGCTTTACACCCCTAACTTTAGAGGCAAGAAATTGAGTTCAATTAATTTGGGTTCACTTACTGGACAATCACTCAGGGGTGATTATGTTGAGAATTTCTTTTGTGGGGTTTCTTAGTTCAGTCAGTTCTTCTTGACAGTGCCGCTGCCTCATAAATATTGAAGAGGGGAGTATAATAAATTTCAAAGAACGAATGAATTGTTGCAACTTCCAGCATATCTGGCATTGATGTGTAAATCTTCTTCATGTTGTCGCACTCAAACTACATTGAGGGTGTGAAAGCCATTCCCGTTGAGGAAGTTTATGGACTATTAGTGGGAGCCAGCATCTCTGTAAAATTGGATGATTCGATGGTTTTACTTTCTCACTGTGATGAATCTGACAGCTCTGCTGGGAACTGCATCAGGCATCTGACATAACCATCCATACGACAACTCAGCTAACATATAAAGTTCACCTGTGGCTGCCCAAAATTAACCTGTTCCTTAAAAATTGAATTGAGTCACAGAGAGAGCTATGTGGACAAATGCATGTGGCTACTATTTATCATTAGTCGGTGACAAGACTGTCTTATTGCCTTTTTAATGATCAATTGTTCTTATACAACATCGGATCAAGGAGACAGTGGTCAGCACTGCTGCCTCAAGCCGGGGACCCGGGTTTGATTCCCGGCTTGGATCACTGTCTGTGCAGAGTCTGCACATTGTCCCTGTGTTGTCCGAAGGGTAGGGTGCTAAATTGGGGGAAGGCTAACTATAGCTGAATTAGGCAGGAATTGGTGGCCGTTGATTGGGAGAGGCTGTTCGGGGGTAAGTCCACGTCTGGCATGTGGGAGTCTTTTAAGGAACAGTTGATAAGGCTGCAGGACAGACATGTGCCTGTAAAAAGGAAGGATAGGAAAGGTAGGATTCGAGAGCCGTGGATAACCAGGGAAATTGAGGATCTGATCAAAAAGAAAAGAGAGGCATACGTTAGGTCCAGGCAACTGAAAACAGATGGAGCTCTGGAGGAATACAGAGAGAGTAGGAAAGAACTCAACTGGGGAGTTAGAAGGACAAAAAGAGGTCACGAAATGTTCTTGGCAGACAGGATTAAGGAGAACCCGAAGGCATTTTATTCATATGTTAGAAACAAAAGAGTTGTCAGGGAAAAAGTCGGACCTCTCAGGGACAAAGGAGGGGAATTATGCTTAGAACCCAAGGGAATAGGGGAGATACTAAATGAATACTTTGCATCAGTATTCACAAAGGAGAGGGACTTGTTGACTGGGAGTATCTCAGAGGGAGATGTTGACCCGTTAGAGACAATCTCCATTACAAGGGAGGAAGTGTTAGGTTTTTTAGGTAACATTAAAACTGACAAATCCCCAGGGCCTGATGGCATCTATCCTAGACTGCTCAGGGAGACAAGAGATGTAATTGTTGGGCCTCTGACGGAAATCTTTGTCTCTTCATTGGACACAGGTGAGGTCCCTGAGGATTGGAGGATAGCGAATGTGATCCCATTATTTTAGAAGGGTAGCAGGGATAACCCAGGTAATTATAGGCCAGTGAGCTTGGCGTCCGTGGTAGGGAAGTTGTTGGAGAGGATTCTTAGAGACAGGATGTATGCGCATTTAGAACGGAACAATCTCATTAGTGACAGACAGCATGGTTTTGTAAGATGGAGGTCGTGCCTTACAAATTTGGTGGAGTTTTTTGAGGAAGTGACAAAAATGGTTGACGAAGGAAGGGCCGTGGATGTCGTCTATATGGATTTCAGTAAGGCATTTGACAAAGTCCCTCATGGCAGGTTGGTTAAGAAGGTTAAGGCTCATGGGATACAAGGAGAGGTGGCTAGATGGGTAGAAAACTGGCTTGGCCACAGGAGACAGAGGGTAACAGTCAAAGGGTCTTTTTCTGGCTGGAGGTCTGTGACCAGCGGTGTTTTGCAGGGCGCTGTACTGGGACCTCTGCTATTTGTGATATTTATAAATGATTTGGAAGAAGGTGTAACTGGTGTTATCAGCAAGTTTGCAGATGATACGAAGATGGCTGGACTTGCGGATAGCGATGAACATTTTCGGACAATACAGCAGGATATAGATAGGCTGGAAAATTGGGCGGAGAAATGGCAGATGGAATTTAATCCAGATAAATGCGAAGTGATGCATTTTGGAAGAACTAATGTAGGGGGGAGTTATACAATAAATGGCAGAGCCATCAAGAGTATAGAAACACAGAGGGACCTAGGTGTGCAAGTCCACAAATCCTTGAAGGTGGCAGCACAGGTGGAGAAGGTGGTGAAGAAGGCATATGGTATGCTTACCTTTATAGGATGGGGTATAGAGTACAAAAGCTGGAGTCTGATGTTGCAGCTGTATAGAACACTGGTTAGGCCACATTTGGAGTACTGAGTCCAGTTCTGATCGCCGCACCACCAGTAGGACGTGGAGGCTTTAGAGAGAGTGCAGAGAAGGTTTACCAGGATGTTGCCTGGTATGGAGGGTCTTAGCTATGAGGTGAGATCGGGTAAACTGGGCTTGTTCTCCCTGGAAAGACGGAGAATGAGGGGAGACCTAATAGAGGTGTACAAAATTATGAAGGGTATAGATAGGGTAAACAGTGGGAAGCTTTTTCCCAGGTCGGAGGTGACGATCACGAGGGGTCATGGGCTCAAGGTGAGAGGGGCGAGGTATAACTCAGATATCAGAGGGACGTTTTTTACACAGAGAGTGGTGGGGGCCTGGAATGCGCTGCAAAGTAGGGTGGTGGAGGCAGACACGCTGGCATCGTTTAAGACTTACCTGGATGGTCACATGAGCAGTCTGGGAATGGAGGGATACAAACGAATGGTCTATTTGGACCAATGAGCGGCGCAGGCTTGGAGGGCCGAAGGGCCTGTTTCCTGTGCTGTACTGTTCTTTGTTCTTTGTTCTTTGTGTCTGCGTGGGTTTCCTCCGGGTGCTCCAGTTTCCTCCCACAGTCTGAAAGATACGCTGGTTCGATGCATTGGCCATGCTAAATTCTCTCTTTGTACAGGCAGTCCCCGGGTTACGAACGCCCGACTTACGAACGCCCGTACTTATGTACCGACCTCCGTAAAGCCTATTATTTTAAACAATCGAGTGACATACAATGGTTCGTACTAACGAACAGGCGGACTACATTGCGCAACGCTCAAAACTCTGCGCGTTTTCAGTGGTTCGTCGGCTCGAGGGAGAACAACGCCACGCCGTCGTCGCCATTTTAAGGCGGATTGCGTAAACACTGTTGTGTGCGTTGTGTTTTGACTTAAATTTTTCATGTGTTTACCCTCGTAATCATGGCTCCAAAGCATAAATCTGATGCAAGTGATGGTGATGCATCGAAGAAAAGGAAAACAATCATGATTGAAACGAAAGTGGAAATAATAAAGCAGTCAGAGAGAGGTGAAATGCCAACAAACATTGGAAAAGCGTTAGGCTACAGTCGGTCAACGATCGGGACAATTATAAAGGACGAGGGGAGAGTGATGGAGCATGTAAAAGGCTCTGTCCCAATGAAAGCGACAATTATCACGAAGCAACACAGTGGTTTCATTATCGAAATGGAAAGGCTATTGGTAATTTGGTTAGAGGATCAAAGTCAGCGTAATATTCCTATTAGCCATGGCTTAGTGCAAGAAAAGGCTCGAAGCCTTTTCAGTGATTTAAAAGCTGCACGTGCAGCAAGTGAAGATGCTCGTGATGAAGAATTTGTTGTGAATAGGGGTTGGTCCAAGCGTTTCAGAGGGAGGGTAAATTTACACAATGTTAAAGTGCAAGGTGAAGCGGCAAGTGCCGATGTAAGTGCTGCGAGAGTTTCCTGAAATGTTGGAAAAAATTATTGAGGAGGGAGGTTATGTGCCTGAGCAAATATTTAATGTAGACGAGACTGGCTTATTTTGGAAAAAAATGCCTGAAAGGACATACATTTCAAAAGAGGAAAAAACTGCTCCAGGGCATAAGGCATCCAAGGATAGGCTAACGTTATTGCCTGGTGGTAACGCATCCGGGGATTGCAAGCTTAAGCCTTTGCTTGTGTATCGCTCCCTAAATCCGAGGGCACTGCGTCGAATCATCAAGGCATCTCTTCCCGTTATTTGGAAGTCAAACACAAAGGCTTGGGTAACAAAAGCTCTGTTCGAAGATTGGTTCCTGAACTATTTTGCTCCTGCTGCTGAATGTTATTGCTTGGCCAAGAAGGTTCCTTTCAAAATTCTCCTTGTGCTTGACAACGCCCCCGGACATCCAAGCACTTTAGATGACCTTCACCTCAATGTAAAGGTCGTCTTTTCACCACCCAACACCACATCACTACTTCAGCCAATGGATCAGGGGGTCATAGCCTCCCAGAACCCAAGACTTTTTTGACGAGGGAGTTAGCTGAAGCCTTTCGTCTCATTGAAGCAGGGTTGGCAAAGTTAGAGGAGCAAGATCCTAATGTAGAGAGGTTCACCAAAGTTTACCGGAGAGTTACCGACAGCCTCAGCGGCTACAAGGCCATTTATAATGCGAAAAAGAAAAACTCTGTTCAAGCCTCCCTTGATGTTTACTTTAAGAAATTACTTTAATGTTTTTTATACCTACACACACACACATATACATATAAAAATAATCGAAGTTTTGTGTCATTTCAATTTATTATTATTACTGTATTATTATATTTAAATGTTTTAGCTAAAATATATACTATATACTAAGACAAACATTTGACTAATTGACGCTAGATGTGAACCATTCGTAACTGTTCTGACTTACATACAAATTCAACTTACAGACAGACTTAAAAACGGAACTCGTTCGTAACCCGGGGACTGCCTGTACTCAAAAGTCGCCGGAGTGTGGTGACTTGAGAGTTTTCACAGTAACTTCATCTCAGTGCTAATGTAAGCCTAATTGTGACACTAATAAATAAACTTAAACTTAAATTTAAAACTTAAATGACTTGTGATCTTTGTGTATTTTATGCAGGTTAATACCTGGTAGGCTGCATCCTTCTTGAATGCCGCTTGGATTATTTTCCTGTCTAACTGCCTCGACCATTATGTGCCACTGTTTCTCCTTTCTCCTTGTAAGTTTTAGGGCAAATCCTCCATGATTAAAGAACCCAGGGATAAGGAAAATGGCCGACTGGCTGTCAGGAACCTTTACAGCCACATGAATATGCAAGAGGTTGGGAATAGCGAGAAGGTCGAGACAGGGATAATCTAATCAATAGGAAACAAACTGCCTCGGCCATCATGTGCCACTGTTTCTGCTTTCTCCTCCTTTGTGATTTGGCATGCAAGGTATAGAAAATGCTATACCTGCCCTTGAGAGACTGAGTGTATTGGACATAAACAAAAAATGACAAGGAAATTTGCCCCTGAAACTGCCCAAGGCACTTGAGGCAATTTCATGAAAATTGGCTGATGTACAACATCAATGCAACATTAAGTATGGATCTTCCTCGACTGAAATCTTTTCAGTTTTGACAAAACTTAATTGTGTCAGAAGCTGGCTGTGTGCAGATGAAATTCCAAACAGCTCAATGAAGACAAAGCTACATCTGCAATCACACACGGAAAGAATAGATGTCATCACATGCAAGGTTAACAGAAGAAAGGAAAATAACTCATGCTTCAGAATGTGAAATCACTGAATTGTTCTCTAACTGGATATGCTAACAAAAGGTAAAAACTACAGAAAGAATTCATAAAAACTGTTGGTTTTAGAATTTGTTTTTTAAAAAAGGGCTCCGAAACAGAATCACTACTTGGGAATTACTAAACTGTTTGGCCGGTTAGATGCGGAAGAGTGGGACATCTCTCCTTCTGTCCATCCCCCTTGGTTGATCAGAACAAGACGTCAATTTATTTTCTCCATAAATGGCTTTTCCAATCCAAATGTATTTATTTGTTAATAAGAAGCCAATTAAACCGCGTTTTCTTGAACCACAGAAAGAGTAAGTGTATTAGTTACTACAACCAAGGAAAAAAATACAGAACCACACACACAAAAAGTTAAAAGAATATACAGAAGATGATTAGTTTCCTGTTGAATTCTGGAATAGACCTTATTCAGGCCGACACTTTTTGAAGACAGTCCTTTTGCTTCAGAGAGAGAGAGAGAAATCTTTCCATCAGGGTTCACAGATGATTGTCTATCTGTTTCTGTTTCTGCTTCTTCTTCTGCTTCTACATGAACTAGTTTATAAATGTCCCGTCTATATATTCACAGAAGGGAATTCGATGAATATGTCTTGTATTAATTGTTGTAGACCAAGTAATCCCAAATTTTGATCTTTGCATCTACCCAAGTTTTGACACATTCCAGGATATAGGTCAACAAGGGATGGGGATTAGTTCATCCTCCACAGGAATTATCACTGATGAGTTTCTGTCCCCATTGTTCCCCGTTATCTTGACAAAACGACATCTGATCAAATTCCAACAAATCATTTTAATGCCTTCCTTTCAAGAAGGCATTAGGCCTCCCCTAAAAATGAAAATATTTACCCCCGCCCCCTGACCACCTCTGCTGACCAGGGGAGCACTACCAACTCCTCCCCCATCCACACACCACACAGGCATGGGGTGACCTGACCTCACTCAGGCCCCTCTTCAGGCCACATGCCTTGGCAGTGCCAATGGTGCACTGTCTCCTGGCACCCTGTGATGTTGGCACCCACCCGACTTTCCCACATTCCCCCCACCACCATCCCAGGTGATGAAATTCCATATAACAAATCCGTAGTGCAATTCATGTCAAAGGTTTCCAGAAAATTGTGAACTTTACAGTTTCAGACTTCAGGTGACACATGACAACCATTTTTGATCAGTATTTTCTCTTGTTTTTGTTTAAAATTGGTGTTCTTTAAATAGTTCAGTATGTTTATGATTAACACTTGAAGGTTTAAATGGCTTTCACTCAAACATACAGGATACTGGGAGATGCCGTCAGTGGTCTTTTCTTTGCAATAGTTTCCAGCTTTTAAGTGAGCAAGCAATTTGATTTGATTTGATTTATTATTGTCACATGTATTAACATACAGTGAAAAGTATTGTTTCTTGTGCTATACAGACAAAACATACTGTTCATAGAGAAGGAAAGGAGAGAGTGCAGAGTGTAATGTTACAGTCATAGCTAGGGTGTAGAGAAAGATCAACTTAATGCATGGTAAGTCCATTGAAAAGTCTGACAGCAGCAGGGAAGAAGCTGTTCTTGAATCGGTTGGTACGTGACCTCAGACTTTTGTATCTTTTTCCTGAAGGAAGAAAGTGGAAGAGAGAATGTCTGGGGTGCGTGGGGTCCTTATTATGCTTTCTGCTTTGCCAAGGCAACGGGAAGTGTCGACAGAGTCAATGGATGGGAGGCTGGTTTGCGTGATGTATTGGGCAACATTCACGACCTCTTGTAGTTTCTTGTGGTCTTGGGCAAAGCAAGAGCCATACCAAGCTGTGATACAACCAGAAAGAGTGCTTTCTATGGTGCATCTGTAAGAGTTGGTGAGAGTCACAGCTGACATGCCAAATTTCCTTAGTCTTCTGAGAAAATCGAGGCGTTGGTGGGCTTTCTTAACTATAGTGTCGGCATGGGGGGGGGACCAGGACAGGTTGTTGGTGATCTGGACACCTAAAAACTTGATGTTCTCGACCCTTTCTACTTTGTCCCCATTGATGACTGATGGCTGTCCGTCTGTTTCTGTTTCTGCTTCTTGCTCTGCTTCTGCATGGCAGAATTAGTTTTCAAATGTCCTGTCTATATATTCACAAAAGGGAATTTGATGAGCATGCCTTGCATTAATTGTTGTAGACCAAGTAGTCCCAAATTTTGATCTTTGCATCGACGCAAGTTTTCACATATTCCAGGATATAGTTCAACAAACAAGGGATGGGGATTATTCCATCCTCCACAGGGATTGTGACTGATGAGTTTCTGTCTGGTTAGCAGTCCCCATTGTCTTGACAGAACTACATGTGGTCAATGTCAAACAGATCATTTTTAATGCCTTCTCGGCCTCCCCCTAAAAGTGGAAATTTTTACCTCCCATCCACCCCTGCTGACCAGGGGAGAATCACCAACCCCTCATCAAAGAGGGGCATCCTTCCCCCCCCACTCCCCCTCGCCACTCAAATAACTGGTTACATCCTCCCGCCTCCACACCATGCAGGCATGAAGGCGACCTGACCCCCTCAGACCCCATTCAGGCCCCTCTTCAGGCCACATGCCTTGGCAGTGCCAATGATGCACTGACCCCTGGCACCCTGGCCCTGACATTCTGTCCTGGTGCTTTGGGCAGCAAAGAGACAATGATGTAAGTACAGTGCCCATGTACCCTCTACCACTGCCAGGCTGCAGAGGAAGGCTGCCCCAAGAGTCCCCTGGGGGTTGGCTGTGCTGGGGCTGGAGACAAGTGGTTAATACCACCACTCTCCCCCAGGGAAGTGGGGGAAGGGTGGGGGTGGGCGGAGTCGGGGGGGAGGGGGGCGCTCACATGGCTGTGCCTCAGGGGTCAGTGCTGGGATCACAACTTTTCACAAGATACATTAACGATTTGGAGGAAGGAACTGAAGGCACTGTTGCTAAGTTTGCAGATGATACAAAGACATGTAGAGGGACAGGTAGTATTGAAGCAGCAGGGGGGCTGCAGAAGGACTTGGACAGGTTAGGAGAGTGGGCAAAGAAGTGGCAGATGGAAAAGTGTGAGTTTATGCACTTTGGAAGGACGAATGGAGGCATAGACTATTTTCTAAATGGGAAAATGCTTAGGAAATCAGAAACACAAAGGGACTTGGGAGTCGTTGTTCAAGATTCTCTTCAGATGAACGTGCAGGTTTAGTCGGCAGTTCGGAAGGCAAATGCAATGTTAGCATTCATGTCGAGAGGGCTAGAATACAAGAGCAGAGATGTTATTCTGAGGCTGTATAAGGCTCTGGTCAGACCCTATTTGGAATATTGTGAGCAGTTTTGGGCCCCATATCTAAGGAAGGATGTGCTGGCCTTGGAAAGGGTCCAGAGGATGTTCACAAGAATGATCCCTGGATTGAAGAGTTTGTCGTAAGAGGAACGGTTAAGGACTCTGGGTCTGTACTCGTTGGAGTTTAGAAGGATGAGGAGAGATCTTATTGAATCTTACAGGATACTGCGAGACCTGGATAGAGTGGGCGTGGAAAGGATGTTTCCACTAGTAGGAAAAACTAGAACCAGAGGGCACAACCTCAGGTTAAAGGGACAATCCTTTAAAACAGAGATGAGGAGGAATTTCTTCAGCTAGCGAGTAGTGAATCAGTGGAACTCTTTGCCGCAGAAGGCTGTGGAGGCCAGGTCATTGAATGTCTTTAAGACAGAGATAGATAGGTTCTTGATTAATAAGGGATCGGGGGTTATGGGGAAAAGATAGGAAAATGGAGATGAGAAAAAAATTAGCCATGATTGAACGGCGGAGCAAACTCGATGGGCCAAATGGCCTAATTCTGTTCCTAGGTCTTATGGTTTTATGATGTTATGACCAGCCTTTCTAGCCCTGATGGACCTGAAGATCACCCCGACATGGGGATTTCAGGCAGCATCTGTGATCGACATCTGCAATCCTGCCTGTCAGTTGTTAAAATTTTAACGTGGTCAGGTTATTTTAGTTTCCATTTCCACTGGTTACTTGGCAGGATTTTAAATCACCGCAGCACTCCATGCAGGAGCAGGGATTTCCTTTTCTCTCTGTCAGAAGCTGCAAATGTCATCAGATCCCTTTGAAGTCACTCTGAGAAGAGTTATGGATTTCCCTGGGAAACACTCTCCACTCCGTTGTAACTCTTTGATCTCATTCCATTACACGATGCAGTGCTTTGAAATAGGCTTCTATTGACAGCTAAATGAATTTCTGCTCAGCCTCCAGTCAGCTGTGTTTATTTCCTTTCCTTTCAAGCATTTCCTTTCATTCTTGAATGAATCTCAAGTACCCCATCGTTCCTAACCTCAATGTTGAAACAGACTCCAAGCCTGAATGACAGCTGTAATTCCTTCAAAAGAAATAAATGGCTTCACTTCCTCTTTTGCAGAACAAGGCAGAACTTCCTCCCGAGTGAGCGAAATACGACACCCAGACTCTTGGAGTTGACAGAGTTGTGTTCCCTATCGACTGTTCAGATGGAAGGGGCTGAGGGCCCAGCATTCTGAAAATTCAGGTCTAAGTCCCCAAGTTGACCTGACATTGTTTTATGTGCAGCCAAACAAAAATAGGGAGAGACATTCACACTGATAGACTCGTTTTTAAATATTAAGCTGCTTGTCCTAGCTTTTAAATGAGTCAACATTAAACCTTTAAGGTAAATGAGGAGTTTGCAATTAAAACACCATTTCTCTTCTTGCAACCCTTGTTTTTCACATTGAAAATGGAACAAAGAGGCACACCATTCAATCCAAATATTGATCACTGGTGTACTTCATCCACGTGAACATATTCCTGATCCCAGTCCTGTTCAACTCTGCCTCAAGAACTCAAGGTGACCATTTGTCACTTTTAGAGTGGAAACTGTAGCTGCTTCAATAAATGGGCTGAAGAGCATCAGGTTCAGGATCTTGAGGACTTAGTGAGGACTACTCAATCTGCTTCATATCAGTTATTAGCATAGGTGAGCTCATGCCTGGCACAGGGCCACAAGAAGTAGTTGTACATGTTGTTGCAGTGTGGCAGTTAAAAGTGTGGCTGAGCTTCTACTGTGGACCGGTAGGTGTTGGAAATGTTGGTGACATGGGAACAGACCCAGGCCTCTCAAGAACATTGACTTCACTGAGCTGAGTATTCATTCAGTTCTCAACATTTGGAATGTCTTCTCCAAGAGAGGAAATCAACTTATGTAGGTATGTTGCAAATGTAAAGTCAAGAAAACTGCAAGTCCAGTTGTCACAAAACCACTTTCACCATCAAAAAAATTACTTTTGATTAAATACTGAAATTATGCTAAAAATGGCATGGAATTAATTTGTGAGCTATTAAATTTCAGACTTGCTCACTCTTTAAGATGCTTCTTGATAATGTAAGGTTACCAACTTGTTGGCATTGATTGGCTGCTTTAGAACATCTGGTGATCCTCAAATGTGCTACACAAATGAACAAAATGCAAAGGACACATTCAGTACTTGGTGCCGCATCTATGAGGAGAGATTGAGTTGGTTAGGATTGTATTTGCTGAAGTTCAGAAGTATTAAAGGGGGACCTCATAGAAACCTATAAAATTCTAACAGGACTAGACAGGGCAGATGCATGAAGGAAGTTCCCGGTGGCGGGGGTGTCTAGAACCCGGGGACAGTGTGCGGATACAGCATAGACTGTTTAGAACAGAAATGAGAAGAAATTTCTTCACCCAGAGAATGGTCAGCCTCTCGTGTTTGCTGCCACAGAAAGTAGTTGAGGTCTAAAACATCGTAGATGGGATTTGGCATTCGCCCCAAGGCCTGAAAATCCCACCCGAGGTCAACGGAACTTTGCATGGTCCGTGTACCACGGACTACAATTCCCATAGCAGGCGGGATGGGAAAATGTTTTCAAGAAGCATTTAGATATAGCAGTCAGGGTGAAGGGGATCAAAGGACATGGTGGGAAGGCAGGAACAGGCTATTGAGTTGGATGATCAGCCATGATCATAATGGGTGGTGGAGCAGGCCTGAAGGGCCAAATAGCATCCTCCTGCTCCTGTTTTCTGTGTTTCTATGTTTTACCAAACACTCCAAAATTAAGGGGTTTCAACATGTTCAAGATTAATGCTTTTTGACACTGAAATTGCATGCAATTTGACATAGCATTAGCTGAAGAACTGTGTCCGATATATAGAAAAACAATAAATCTTTTGACAAACCACATTTTCTTGTGCACAAAGGGCAAAAGGGACAAAGATGTGCGGGTTAGGTTGATTGGCCAGGTTAAAAATTGCCCCTTAGAGTCCTGGGATGTGTAGGTTAGAGGGATTAGTGGGTAAATATGTGGGCGTAGGGCCTGGGTGGGATTGTGGTCGGTGCAGACTCGATGGGCCGAATAGCCTCCTTCTGCACTGTAGGGTTTCTATGATTTCTATGATTTCTATGAGTGAAAAAAGACGCTTCTGGGTGGGTTAAATTTAGACTATCTGGTACTGTCTTCCACAGACTGCTGTGGAGTTATTGCTTGGTTCTAACATCAAAACAAGGCTGAGACTTGCCCTTCGCTCTGTTTTGTTAATAAAAGCACTAACAGCAATTTGAATTCTTATAACAATCTCCAGAAATATCCAGCAGCTACTTGAATAAGCAATAAGCATTCCAGTCTTGGTCAGGTGGCTCTTAAGTCATTCACTTGAATTGTTTTCATATATTGGCAGTAAAATGTGGACTTCTGGCCCTACATTATTTTTCTGACATCATTGAGGAAGAGTACTAAGCAGCAGCAAGTGTTTTTCACAAGAACAATTTGAGAGATTTTCTGCCTAATGATGGCAATCTGAGGTCCCTATCAAGAAGACGACCATTGTCCAAGTACCAAAGAAAAGCCAAGCAGCGTGCCTTAATGACTATCGTCCGGTGGCTCGGACATCCATGATTATGAAGTGCTTCGAAAGGTTAGCCATGGCACAAATTAATTCCAGCCTCCCGGACTGCCTGGATCCACTACAGTTCACCAACTGCCGCAACAGGTCCACAGCAAAGGCCATCTCCCTGGCCCTGCACTCAACCCTGGAACACCTATTTAACCAAGGTACCTATGTAAGACTCCTATTTATTGACTATCGCTCAGCCTTCAACACCATTATTCCTACAAAACTCATCTCCAAACTCTGTGGCCTGGGCCTTGGCTCCTCCCTCTGTGACTGGAACCTGAACTTCCTAATGCACAGACCACAATCAGTAAGGATAGGCAGCAACACCACCTCCACGATCATCCTAAACACCGGTGCCCCACAAGACTGTGTTCTCAGCCACTTACTATCCTCCATTTACAACTATGACTGTATGGCCAAATTCCCCTCCAACTCAATTTTCAGGTTTGCTGATGACACCACCGGAGTGGGTTGGATCTCAAACAATGACGAGACAGAGTACAGGAATGAGATAGAGAATCTGGTGAACTGGTGCGGTAACAATAATCTCTCCCTCAATGTCAACAAAACGAAAGAGATTGTCATCGAATTCAAGAAGCATAGTGGAGAATATGCCCCTGTCTACATCAATGAGGACAAAGTAGAAATGGTTGAGAGCTTCAAGTTTTTAGGTGACCAGATCACCAACAACCTGTCCTGGTCTCCCCATGCTGACACGATAGTTAAGAAAGCCCACCGATGCCTCTACTTTCTCAGAAAACTAGGGAAATTTGGCATGTCAGCTACAACTCTCACCAACTTTTACAGAGACACCATAGAAAGCATTCTTCCTGCTTGTATCACAGCTCGCTATGGCTACTACTCTGGCCAGGACCGCAAGAAACTACAAAAGGTTGTGAATGTAGCCCAATCCATTATGCAAACCAGCCTCCCATCCATTGACTCTGTTTATACTTCCCGCTGCCTCGACAAAACAGCCTGAACAATTAAGGACCCCACGCACCCCGGACATTCTCTCTTCCATCTTCTTCCGTCGGGAAATAGATACAAAAGTCTGAGGTCACGTACCAACCGACTCAAGAACAGCTTCTGCCCTGTTCCATCAGAATTTTGAATGGTCCTACCTTGCATTAAGTTGATCTTTCTGCACCCTAGCTATGACTGCAACACTACATTCTGCACTCTCTCATTTCCTTCTCTATGAACGGTATGCTTCGTCTGTATAGCGTGCAAAAAACAATACTTTTCACTGTATACTAATACATGTGACAATAATAAATCAAATCAAACCAATATCAGCTCTCCACCTGTTTTATCAGCAAATGATGACATTTAAAACCCAACAACAAAAGGAAGATAAATACCTGAAAAAAACTTCTTATTTCAATTGTATTCATCAGGTTTATGACTTTTCTTTTCTCAATCTCTTCTTTTGTTGGCCCAGACACCACACCACATTCATCAGCAGGCATGGGGTCTTCTTCTATCTGTGTACCAATACTATTATTTAATTAAGTAGAAAAAAGCAATGCAGGCTGACTCATCCCATTTTTCTCCTTCCCTGTGGGAAATGTCACCCTCTTGTTCAGCCCTTCACCACTGAGATTGAAATTCACCGCGGGAATTTATTAAAAAACAGTCCCTGCATTCTAGCTTTCTCCCACAAAATAAACTATCTGGATTTCATTTTGTACTATTGTATTTGACTGATCTAAAAAAAAATCAAACAAGTTACGGAATTGAAATAATAAAGACAATTCTCCGTGTTTATACCTGTATAGCGTTAGAAATAAGTGAAACAATCAAGAGCTATGCAAAATAGCTTTGTTAAGTTCAAAACCATTAAATTTCTGTACAGATATGTTGGCTGGAATTCTACCGCCCGGTTGCCATGGAATCAGAGCGGGTGAGGGGTGGACACTGGCAATATCCGTTGACCTTGAAATTTTCCAGCCTCGCTTGAGCAAGGCCATAAAATCCTGCCTGTTGTTTTCTTGTAAATAATGAAATCAGATGTATGTTTCATGTTTTTGTCATTGGCAATTGTTTCGCAACACCATGGCATTGGTTGATCAATGTATTACTTATCAACTCAGCTCAATCACCCAACATTTTAGTATTGAGTAAATGGATTACTAAGGAAAGTTTTTGGTATAAAAATGATGAGTTAAGTTATAACTAAGATGTAAAATGTTATTTTTACACATTTAAATGAATAAAACATCAAGGAATTGTCACACTGACATTACTAAGATGGTCTACTTGCCTATCTATGCTTTGTGAAATTAACGTGGTGGGTTTGAACCCCAAGCGGATTTCAGCTGCCTAGCCAGTGGAGCACATCAACTGGTTGCTTAACTGTACTGATGGAAAGCCTGGTACACTTTGAGAGCCAGGCCTCACTCACTTGCAGCCAACTGGCTGGAAGGTAAAACCAAGTGCCCCAATGGCTAAGGCTGCTTTTGTGGAGCCTGGAAGAATACACAAACTCCTCTTGACCTGCTATAAATAAACAGGAGCTTACTGCCGAGTACTTTTTCAGTTGAACTGCTAGTCGATAGTGGACAAACAAGCAGAGTACACACTCCACCCAATCGTTCCCTTAAATCACAATTGTACTATGTCCGTCACAGTACTTGATATGCATTTTAAAGTGAGCCTTCTGCCAAACTCAAGCAGCACCTAGAGGTAGGCCTGAAAAAGTTGTGAAGGACAAAGCAATAATGGGAGCAAGTTATACCCTTCCATTTTGGATGTGCTACTGTTCTCAATCTGCAGGTGGGAGGCCTCAAAAATCTACCCCAACATAGATATCAGAGTGCAGAACAACTGCGATGTGTTTTGAGTTGTTCTGAATAGAATTAATTATCAGGATTCTAATGTTAACTCAGTAATGAAGATTAGAGTTTTTAATACAACTCTATTTGTTGAATAACATTCCTCACAAAGACAGTGTTAATCTGGAACTCTCATGATCAAATAAAGGCTGAGGTTAAGTAATATTAAAATTTCAACATTTAAGCTTCATAGATTTTTGTTAGGTGAGGGCATCAAGGAGCATGGATCCGAGTCAGGAAATTGGAGTTAAGATATGAATCAGCCTTTAACTAATCAAATGGAAAATGGTTTCCAGTTGTGTTCCACAAGGCTCAATGCCGGGGCCCTAGCTGTTTGCTGTGTATGTTTATAATTTTGACTTAAATGTGGGTGAAATGATTGAGAAATTTGCAGTTGGCACAAAAATTGGCCATGAAGTTGATAGTGAACAGAATAGATGTCGACTCCAGAGTGATATCAATGGTTTGGTCAAGAGGGCAGAGAAGTGGCAAATGGAATTCCATCCCAAAAAATGTGAGCTAATGCATTTGGGGAGAGCAAACAAAGCAAGAGAACACCCCACAAGTGGGAAAATATTGAGAGAGATTGAGGAAGTGAGAGACCTAGGAGTGCATGTCCACAGGTCCTTGAAGGTAGCAGGTCAGGGGGACAAAGTGGTCAAGAAAGCATATGGAATATTTTCCTTTACCTTTATTGGGTGAGGTATTGAATTCTGTTTCAATCCCAGTTGGTGTTATAACTGGACAGGAGGATCACAGAAAGGAACCCTGCTTCAAAATACCGTAATGGTTATTTTTATTTTTGATTTATTAAACATGGAGGGAACGGAGTCACGGACTGCTAATTGGTTTTTAACAACAAAAGAAAACATTGTTAAACATTAAAATAAATGGGTTATAATACAATAGTCCTCTACTCCCCTGTTAGCTTAACACTCACACACAGGTTTAAGTTTACGTCGGATAACAAAATACATTTGAAGCTAAAATCATCTCAACAGCATCTAAAGTCAATATTTGAGGATTTCTCCTCAGAATCCCTCCCAGATGATTGTCATGTGTGAGGGTCCAAATTCCTCTCCCAGAAATGGGGTTTAAAATCTTCTCTCATAGCACGACTTTCAGTTCATAATCCGCATTCCAAAACCAGGTTCACATTTTCCAAAGGCCCGGTTGGACAGAGCTTCTGCTCCACCTTTAGCATTGAGTCTGTGCTAGGATTCAAACCAGCTCTTTGTCCCTTCCACACTCTGAATGAGAATACCTGGTCCAACCACCATTTAGATCTCGGCCACGACTTTGAAATTTGTTCACAGACAGTAATAAAGCAATTACTGGAGCTACTTTAAGGCACTATGTTTCTGGTGGTTCTCACCAACAGATCTGTTCCAACTTTTCCTGGTTTTTAGAACATAAGTCTGTTCTTCAAAGTCTCGGATCACTTATTTTCAGATGTTCTGAAATTTTCTTGTTACAGATCTCCGGACCCTCCACTAGTTCCTTCCTAGTGCTGTCTGTGGAACTCTCGCCCTGGCTGCCTGAAGCTCTTACTCCATTATAAGGTTCCCGCTTCGAGCAGACCTGAGAGATGCATTCCATCTCTCTTCCAGTGTCCAGCTCAACTGCAACTACATTAACTAGTTTTTGCGACAGATTTCAGTACCGGAACTGTCTGCTCTGCGCACAGGTTGCGAGGCAATTCTCGGGAGTCTGCATTCCGAAGCTCTGAAACATAATAGTGTATCAGCTGGATATTGAAATGAAACCCCCAGACAGAAAAGAGTTGTTTGCACATCCTGAAAACTAATTACAGCTTTCTTGCAAGCACAGAAGCATTACACTAAACCCAACTGAGACTATACCTTATTTCTAATGTTTACCCCTACAAATATAAATCCCTTAAACTAACTCTGTTTTCCTGACAAAAGCAGGAGTGTAATGGTGGAACTGTAAAATCAATGCTGGTTAAGCCACAGCTGGAATTTTGTGTCCAGTTCTGGTCACCACATTACAAGAAGGACATAATTGCTCTGCAGAGGGTGCCAGGGCTTGCAAATTGCAACTATGAGGAAAAATTGGATAGGCTAGGATTGATTTCCTTGGAACAGAGGAGGTCAAGGGGGTGATCTAATTGAGGCGTACAAAATCATGAGGTGCCGAGACTGGGTAGACACAAAATACTTGTTTCCCCTAGCTGAGGAATCAATTACCAAGGGGCATAGACTTAAGTTGATTGGCAGAAGGATTAGAGGGGACATGCAGAAAAACCTTTTCATCCAGAGAGTGGTGAGCATCTGGAATTCACTGCCTAAGTTGGTGGTTGTGGCTGAAATCCTCAACTCATTGAAAAGGTACCTGGATCTGCATCCAAAATGCTGTAACCTGCAAGGCTATGGACCAGGTGATGGAAAGTGGGATTAAAATGAGCGGCTTGTTTATTTCCTCTCTTTTTTTGGCTGGCACTGGCATGATGGACTGAATGGTTTCTTTCTGCACTGTAACTTTTCTTTTCTTTCTTTACTTCCTTCTCAAGGGAAGCAATTACAGAAAGATGCCATCTCCTCCAGCAAGATCTTCAGACATGTTCGATGACAGGGGTACTTCTGCTAGTGGTTGCCAAGGTGATTACAGCATTGTGCTTTCATGCCACTGAACTGTTTCCCACAACAGCAGGCGATACATGTTAGATTTCACAATCAGCAATGAACCAATATAAAGCTGGTGACAGATGTTTGTTTGTGAAGGCTAACTCCTTTAAATTTTTCCAATGAAAAGCACCGGAACTCTGAACTTTCATCATGTGACTAATGTCCCCAAAGTGCAGGACATTATTCATGGCTTGAACATGGCCATATGGCACCCGACTCTCAATGTTCATGAACAGAAAAAAATCCACTCTGGTGATGTGCAATTATTCTATGACAAAAAGCATAAAATTATGCACTCGAATGCCTGTTACATTGTTAGCCCTCTTATTACATCTTAAGACAGATTTCCGTCTTGGTGATCTGAAAGAGGTATTATCGCTGAGGTCAGCCGCACCTCTAATGAGTGAAATGTCTTTCCTTTACCTGTTCCGAATCATGGGCCAGATGCAATCCCATTACATACCCTTCCCTTAGCAGAGTATCACACTGTGACAGGTGGTGCAGAGACATGAATTCTAACTGCTGAAGTTCTCATGCTAGAAGGTCCCAAGGCTCAAAGATCTTCTTGGTAAGAGGAAAATTTTCAAACGCTGTTCCTTTGAAATGTCCCAGGCTGCCGCCTGGCTCTTCAATTACATTTCCACTTGAACACTGAATAACCAAATAGCAAGGAAATCAATGTAAGAAGCTGGAAGAGCTCACCTTGTTTCAGGTTTTTATGCAAGATCTATGCCTATTCTAGGAGCATAGTAAGAAGTCTCACAGCACCAGGTTAAAGTCCAACAGGTTTATTTGGTAGCAAATACCATAAGCTTTCGGAGCGCTGCTCCTTCGTCAGATATGTCAGGGGGACATATTCTAGGAGCAGACATAGGGGCCGATTTTACCAAATCAGCTCTAAGTGCCGGGTGCGGTCGTAAATCAGACCCGCGCCCGGCAGCCGCGCTCCAGCGCCCCCATACGCCTTTTTTTGGCGCGGGTCCAGTGGACGGGGCCTAGCGCATTTGCATCTGTCGGAGCACCGAACTGCGCATGTGCAGTTCGAAGCCGCCAGCACTCAGCGCGCCCGAGCGCGAAAGTCAAAGGCAGCGCTGACAGCATTGCTGTCTGCGCTGCCTTTGGCCTTCCCTGGTGGGGGGGCAGATGTGATGTCTCTTCCCTGAGGGGGGCGGGGGGGGGGGGGGGGGGTAGGGGGGGGATGTGACATCTCTTCCCTGAGGTGCGGGGGTGGGGGGGGATCTGACGTCTCTTCCCTGAGGGGTGGGTAGGGGGGGGGATGTGATGTCTCTTCCCTGGGGGGAGGCAGGAGGGGGATGTGACATCTCTTCCCTGAGGGGGGGGGTTGAGGGGGGAATCTGATGTCTCTTCCCTGGGGGCCGGGCTGGTTCGCGGGGGCGGTCTGCGAAGGGTGGTCGGGGGCGATTTGGCAGTTCAGTTGCTGAGTTGAAGCCCTATCGGACTTGAATTCAGCAACACGGTAAATGCATGGGCGCCGATCGGATCGGAGCCTCGTAAAGTGGGAATCCTTGGGTAAGTTGGGCGCGGGCTTCATTATGCCGATTTAAATGCATGCAAGTGCATTTAAATCGGCCCGCTGGCCGATTCGGGCGCCCGCCGGATCGGCGCCCGGATCGGCCGTTGGTAAAGGCGCGATTGGCCTTGGGTCGGGTCTGGACCGCATTTTAGGCCCAATGCCCAACTTTACCACGATTTCGCGCCTGGAAATTTTGGTAAAATCAGGCCCATAGTTTAATGTCATGAGAGAATCGCTGGACATTTTTTGGTACAATCAGTTAACCTATGTCAAACCATGGTGCCATCATTAAAACAAAAGCAACTACCAGAACAAGTCAAAGGTCAGAAATGCTGCGGCAAATAACTCACCACCTGACACCCCAAAGCCTGTCCACCATCTACAAGGCACAAGTCAGGAGTATAATGGAATATTCTTCACTTGCCTGGATAAGGTGCAGCTCCAATAACACTCGACACAATTCTGGACAAAGCAATCCACTTGATTGATACCCCTTCCACAAACATTCAATCCCTCCACCACCAGCGAACAGTGACAGTTGTGTGCACTATCTACAAGATGCAGTGCAGGAACTCACCAAGATTCCATAGGCAGTACCTTCCAAACCCACGGCCGCTATCATCTAGGAGGAGAAGAGCAACAGAACACCACCCGTGGAGGTTCCACCCCATGGAGGTTCCACTCCAAGTCAATCACCATCCACACTTGGAAATCTATCGCCATTCCTTCACTGTTGCTGGCTCAAAGTCCTGGATTTCCCTCCCTAACAGCATAGTGGATGCACTTACACCTTAGGAACTACAGTAGTTCAAGGAGGCAGTTCATCACCATCACTTGAAGGGCAACTAGGGATGGGCAATAAATGCTGGCCCAGCCAGCAATGGCCACATCCTGCAAATTAATAATTTGAACCAAAATCGGAAATGTTAAAAGTGTTCAGCGGATCAGTCCAGAGAGTTAATTAAAAAAGGGACCTGAATATTTTAAAAGGTAATTTTGCACTATGTACATTCAGTAACCTTTGTGCCTCAACATCAATTCTCCTCATGGTTACACATCATTTTGACTTGCTGTTCCTTCGCCTCTCTGGGTCATATCCTGGAATTCCTTTCCTGACAGCATTATGGAAGTTCCATTGCCACAAAGACTGCAGCAGTTCAAGGTTTTTCTAAATCTGGCCACAATAGGAAAGCAACTAAAAGAAACTAAATAACATTAAACTTTTCTGAGATAAAAACCAAAAGTGCTGGAACTACTCAGCAGGCCTGGCAGCATCTGTGAAGAGAGAAACAGGTTTTCACATTTTGATGTGGAGAGACTGGTGTTGGACTGGGGTGGGCACAGTAAGAAGTCTCACAACACCAGGTTAAAGTCCAACTGGTTTATTTGGAATCACGAGCTTTTGGAGCACTGCTCCTTCATCAGGTGAGATCTTCAACACTCACCTGATGAAGGAGCAGCGCTCTGAAAGCTCCTGATTCCAAATAAGCCTGATGGACTTTAACCTGATGCTGTAAGACTTCTTACTTCACGCTTTGAGTTGAATATGACTCTTCTTCAGAATTGAAGTAAGATTGAAATGTTATGGGTTTCGTGCCATTGAAAGTGTGAGGGAGAGGGTAGGAGGGATTCACTGAAAAAGATGTGATGAAACCAAGTCAAAGATAATGGTAATGATTGTGGTAAATAAACAAGGCATTTGTTCCGAGTGTGAATTGCAGAAAAGTAAACAGCTCTGCCCAAAAAGCAAAAAAAAGATAAACAAGATTCAGATCAACACACAGCAAAATGGGGGACAGAATCATGTCTGAAATTGTTGCACTCAGTATTGAGTCTATAAGTGTGTGAGGTGCCTAACCAGAAGTTGGGGTGCTGTTCCCACTGTGTTTCATTGGAACACTAACAAGGCCAAAGCATGGAAGAACAATGCGTTGGATTAAAAGCAATCGGAAATCCAGGGTTATGTTTGTGGACTGAGTGGAGGTCTTCCACAAAGAAATCACCCAGTCTGCATTTGGTCTCTGTGCGGAGAAAGAGAGGGGGAATGAGACAAGCTGAATTGGTCTTTGAAAGAGTCAGTGCAGACTCGATAGTCTAAATGATGTCTTTCCATGCTGTTTTATAGGATTTTATTTCAAAATGTCGTAAACTTTTGACTTGCAATGAAAAGTTGGGTTGTTATGTTGGCATCAGTTGTTGTGTGCTGCCTGCCTGCTCTGTGAACAGGATATCTTCAGACTGTTTTGGAATGGACAAATATGTCCCAAATATGTTCAATCAAGGCTGAGAACCTGGATTTGTACTTTGAAAGAAGATATGCTAATTACAGCTTTCTGTAACCCGACTGTAAGTTGAAATTTTGGATAATGGCTGATTTGATTTTCTCTTGATACCTCAGAATTTTGCATTTGCCACTGTGTTTGCATGAAAATTTTAGTTTTAACAAAACACCATTGAAATTATAAAATAGTTAATGCAAATTTTTAACTAAAATTTGCATTATTAGAACAATTTAATTGTTGAATGTATAAACAGTTCCTAATGATCAACTTATAGAGAATGTTGGACATACTATTTCCCCAAACTGTTACAGTACAGGATCTAATTTTGGAATTTAGTATATTGGGGCATACCTACAGTAATGGTTTTGTAATCACACAGAATTGCTACAGGGTAGAAAGAGGCCATTGTCTGTACCAGCTCGTCAAATGATCAACTCACCCAGTTCCACTTCCCTGCCTTCTCTGCATAACCCTTTATTTTCAGAAAACACTCGAATCCCCTTCTGAATTATCTAGTTGAGGCTGCCTCTACCACAACCTCAGGGAATGCATTCTAAATTCTAACCACTCATATAAAAATGTTTCTCCTCACATCACTTTTGCTTCTTTTACTAATTATTTTAAATCTGTGCCCTCTCGTTCATGATTCTTCCACTAAATGGAAATAGTTTCTCCCTATCTACTCCATCCAGACTTCATGATTTTGAGGAGATTTGATAGAATTTCTGGGGAAGCTGGAATCAGAAGCCTTGACAAAAATGCAGTGCAGCCTCTAGGCTTGAAAAAGACTTATGATGATCACTGCTTTGCAAAAGAACAGAGCGAAGGTGTTTTAACACCTTAAATGCTGTAATTCTCAAGAATAGGTGCAAAACCAGGTTTCCCATCAGTTATTTTTCCAAAAAAGAATAAATGTTTATTTTTTGACAGTTGAAACGTAACCACAACAGCAGCCAATCCCTGGGTTACATTTATAGTCATGATGTGGAGATGCCGGCGTTGGACTGGGGTAAACACAGTAAGAGTTTTCACAACACCAAGTTAAAGTCCAACAGGTTTATTTGGTAGCAAATGCCATTAGCTTTCGGAGCGCTGCCTTTTCATCGGATGGAGTGGATATCTGCTCTCAAACAGGGCATACAGAGACACAAAATCAAGTTACAGAATACTGATTAGAATGCAAATCTCTGTAGCCAACCAGGTTGTAAAGATACAGACAATGTGAGTGGAGGGAATATTAAGCACAGGTTAAAGAGATCTCTTTAACCTGTGCTTAATGCTCCCTCCACTCACATTGTCTGTATCTTTAAGACCTGGTTGGCTGTAGAGATTCGCATTATAATCAGTATTCTGTAACTTGATTTTGTGTCTCTGTATGCCCTGTTTGAGAGCAGATATCCACTCCATCCGATGAAGAGGCAGCGCTCCGAAAGCTAATGGCATTTGCTACCAAATAAACCTGTTGGACTTTAATCTGGTGTTGTGAAAACTCTTACTGTGTTTACATTTATAGGGCAGCAGACTGCCCTCTCGTCCCTGTGTGTTCTCCCCGTATCTGCATGGGTTTTCTCCAGGTGTTCCAGTTTGTTCCCACGCTCCAATGATGTGCAGGTTATATTGAGTGGCCATGCTAAGTTGCCCCTGAGGTTAAAGGCATTAGTGGGGTAAACATGTGGGGTTACGGGGATAGGGCCTGGGTAAGATGCTCTGTTGGAAAGTTGGTGCATACTTGATGGGCTGAATGGCCTCCTTCTGCACTGTGGAGATTCTATGATTTCTAAGGCACATCTTGTTGCATTGAGTCAAGAGATAGAAAAAAAGGAGACACATCCTGCCATCTTTTCCCTGTTGGTAACACAATGCTGGAGATGCGATCTTTCAGATGGGATGTTAAATCAAGCCCTGATCTGATTGCACAATCTGAACAAGCACAGGGAGAGTATGGTAATTGGTGCCATGGCGAACATTAATCTCCCAATTAACGCCAACGAAAATGACTAATTGATCAATTAACCTTTATCATTTATCTGTGTATGGTACCTTATCAAGTGTTTTCTGGACAACTATATAAACAACAAGCATAGGAAAGTTCCCTGTCTATCATGTTTGCCTTCCTGTTGATATACAACTATATTAGTCAGACTTGTCCAACAATTCAAAAATTCATGGCAATTCTTTGATTTGCTCAGAGTTGTTCAAGTGTTCAGTAAATCTATCTATGATAATTGATTTCAATCATTTCACCATAACTGACTAAAAGCTGATAGATTGATAGCTTCATGGTTTCTCTCTCTCTCTTTCTTTAATAATGGAGTGACGTTTGCAAGTGTTCAATCATAATTCATAATTCCTGAATCTTTTGAAACTTATGCTGAATGCACCTGCTGAATATTATCTTTTCCTATCCTTGCGTTAAAGTAATCAGGTCCAAGAGATTTGCCTGTTATGTCCCATTATTTTCTTTTCATTAATATACAATCCATTTACTTATAGTAAATGCAGTAAGCTGTCTAGGTTCTGTTACTCCATGAATATGAAGTATCCATTTAACAAGCCTGCTATTTCCTTATCGCCCAGTGGAGGACGTGCCCCTGTCTACATCAATGGGGACGATGTAGAAATAGTCGAGAGCTTCAAGTTTTTAGGTGTCCAGATCACCAACAACCTGTCCTGGTCCAACCATGCCTATGCTATAGTTAAGAAAGCCCACCAACACCTCTATTTTCTCAGAAAACGAAGGAAATTTGGCATGTCTGCTATGACTCTCACCAATGTTTACAGATGCACCATAGAAAGCATCCTTTCTGGTTGTATCACAGCTTGGTATGGCTCCTGCTCTGCCCAAGACTGCCAGAAACTGCAAAGTGTCATGAACAAAGCCCAGTCCATCACTCAAACCAGCCTCCCACCCATTGACACAGTCTACACTTCCTGTTGCTTCGGAAAAGCAGCCAGCGTAATCAAGGACCCCACACACCCCGGATTCTCTTCTACCTTCTTCCGTCGGGAAAAAGATACAAAAGTCTGAGGACATGTACAATCCGACTCAAGAACAGCTTCTTCACTGCTGCCATCAGACTTTTGAATGGGTCCACCTCGCATTAAGTTGATCTTTCTCTACACCCTAACTATGACTGTAACACTGCATTCTGCACTCTCTCCTTTCCCTCTATATGTATGGAATGCTTTGTCTGTATAGAGCGCAGAAACAAAACTTTTCACTGTATACTAATACGTGTGACAATAACAAATCAAATCAAATATTGGCCCATCTGGCTTCCACTCTATCTTAATATTTGTAACACACTTTTATATAAAACTTTACAGTACAGAAACAGGCCGTTTGATCTGTGCGCATGAGCTTCCTACCAGCCACGATTACTCTGAACTGAGTCAGGCTGGGCTTTAGCTCCCAAAAACAGTATGTCTCGAAAAAAATAAAGCGCCATCTCGCTCATTCATACACGCACACTCATACACGCATATACACACACAAACAAGAAAGGTGATTAAAAAAGATAGTGTGCACTCAGATTTTTTAAGAGTCCAAAAAGTATTTGGGGAGAAATTTTCCCATCCTATCCACCACCGGAATTGTAATGGGTTTGCGGGGGGTGGGGGGGGGGTGGGTTGGTGGTTGACCATACAAATGTCTGTTGACCTCAGGTGGGTTTTTCCGGTATTGGACCGAGCGTGGTCAGAAAATCCCGCCATTTGTGTGCTATTTGGGAACATTGCAGGCCTGATGATTCTCTTTTGGATAAGGTTGTGGCCAATGGGAAGGGAACATTACATTGTTGTAAATGCTTTTAATTGCATGGCCCCATTCCTATCAAGTGGGGTGGATCAATATCGCCAGCATTGTCTCCTTTGATTTTATATTCCATGGCTCTGCTCATGCATTTTAATAGTTTTAGCCTACCACTTGTTTCAGCCTATAATGCAAGCTTGGGATCTTCTACGCCAAAAGACCTGGAACAACGTAATCCCCAGGAACGAACAGTTGGCACATTGTTTGGGATACTTACTGATGCAGACAGAATATATGTACTTTCTCATTGTACTATGGCACCTGTTGAGAGTGATGACTCCACTATTAACAAAGGAATGTGTCCCCGATATGATGGTGGAGGTGACGGTGAAAGGGAAGGGGGAAGGGGGAAATAAGTGTAATTTATAAGTGTGAAGAAAAATTCAATGTTTTATTTTAAACAATGGAGCTGTAATTTTGATAACGTTTGGTACCAGACATGCATTGCATGCTCCCTGCATGACAACAGCTGCTCACCATCGACAGTAAATTCTTCAATGTCAAAACCCAAAGGAAACATCTGAGAAAACATAAGGTAGCTAATAATTGTGTTATTGCTTCAAATCACTCATATTTACTGTATCAACGTGCTTACAAAGGATGTTGTTGCATTTGTAGGAGATTGTAATAGGTTTGTAATTAAGTGGCATATAGTTCCAAGTTGGGAAATGGGGAGAAAATGTAAGAATCTGAAATTATCTTTCCTTAATTCCATGCAACAGTATCTGTTAAACTCAAGTAGATAGTATGTTTCCCACAATATTTAATTTAAGAAATTATTTTTCAATTTCTGAAAGAATAGGGACAAAACATGCACAGCACATTCAATTCAGCCATTATTAAAATTGAAGATCAGTCAAGGCGCTGCATGGTAATTGTACTCACAATACAGCAAAACCTACAAAGAACACTGTCACATGGATGAAATAGTGTAGGCAATTATTGAATGCTTCAGAAAAATTGAAAATTACAGTGGAGCGGTTGCATACAATTTAAAGAAAAACAGTGTTGCTTTATTCTGGCGTTCTATGGACACGAAGTAATTTAGCTTACCATGGCACCTTTCTCTTATTCATTTAGTATTTCTCAATTTCCCTTATGGGTGATCCTTAAGGGACCATTTTTGACTGATAAGCTGACTTGTCAGACCATTTGGAGTCCTGCTTCTCCACTTGTTATTTCTCTTTCGCTGCAAATTTGGGAGAAAAATAAGGTGCAAAAGACCTGGAACAACGTAATCCCCAAGAATCAACATTTGGTACATTTTCTGGAATACTTACTGTCACAGACCAAATATATGTGCTTTCTCACTGCCCATAATCAGTATGTTTTGTATGTTTTCTTATCCTTGGAGTGTGTATTCCAATTGAATAATTCAGCAGTGACTTTTCATGAGTTTTAAGAAAGATTATTTATTCGTAAATTCTTACCACAAATTGATGCAACATCACACTCTCAGTCTTATGTGCACACTCCCACCCACCCCCACCTCCCCCCTCCGCCCCCCCACACACACACACACACACAAGATTTTAAAACAGATAAGGATAGTGAAATAAAGTTTAAAGTTTACTTATTAGTGTCACAAGTAGGCTTAACATTAACACTGCAATGAAGTTACTGTGAAAATCCCCTAGTCACCATACTCTGGCACCTGTTCGAGTTCACTGAGGGAGAATTTAGCATGGCCAATGCACCTAACCAGTGCATCTTTCGGACTGTGGGAGTAAACTGGAGCAACCAGGGAGAACCCACGTAGACACAGGGAGAACATGCAGACTCTGCACAGACAGTGACCCAAGCCAGGAATCGAACCTGGGTCCCTGGCACTGTGAGGCAGCAGTGCTAACCATTGTTCACCGTGCCACTTTATTTTATAAATTACAGTTAATTTGGTTCCTGATTTGTGAATTCTGGCTTCCCATATGGCAGGCCTGTGGTTTCTTGAATTAATGCAATGACTTCAGGGTCTTGTAAAGCAATAGGTTCACAGCAGGTTGTGAGGTTTCTTGTAGTTAAATATCGATGAGGTTGCTGAACAGGTGAACTTTGAATTGCTAGGTGAATTACAGCTAGTTTCAGATTATGGATGTCATACTGGCTGTCAACTCATGGTTCTGATGGACCTGCTGTGTCCAGGGGTAATTAAGGCCCATGATCACATGATTGCCAGTTTGGATGGGGGAGGCAATTGAGATATGTTGTGAAGTTGATAGTGGCCATTGAGTTTTGATCTTCCCTTTTGTCGAGCATGAAACATGGAGAAAGGCAGTCTGGAAACCCCATAGGGTGCAATCTTACTTGCCGTTCGCGCCATGCTCCTGCTGCAGTGAATTTGGAGAACTTGGCAGTCAGTCAAGTCTCCATTCACTGTGGCGGAATGGGAAAATCCTGCCGACATGAACGGTGGTAAGATTCTGACCCATAGGGCCCTATTTTACCATTGCGTTGTGCCTGTTTTCGGGCACGAAAACGTGGTAAAGTCGGGTGTGAGGCCATTAACGTGGTCCGCGCCCGCGTCCACGCAGATGGCCACTTTACCGAGGCCCGGGAATGGCCGTGATCCGATTCGCACCCGAAACGGGCACAATGGCGATTTAAATGCATTTGCATGCATTTAAATTGAATTAATGAACTGCCCGCCCAACTTTATCAGCATTTCCCCCTTTATCACCGCGTTCGCCGATCCGGAAGTGCGCCGAAATGAACATGCTGAATAAAAGTCTGAATCGGGCGCTCCAGCTGCTGAAGAGGTAAATTCAGCGCTACCAACGTCTCTCTGACTCAGATCGGTGGTGGGTGGTGGGAGGTTGGGGGGCAGGGGGGGGAGGGAAGCGAGCCAGATCATTCTCTGGTTGGAGGGGGGGAGGGGGGGACTGAGGCCAGATCATTCTCAGAGCGGGATGGGGGGGGGAGTGAGGCCAGATCATTGTCTGGTTGGCAGGGGGGAGGAGGAGGAAGTAGGTCAGATGTATCTCTGGTGGGGAGGTGGGTGGGGGGGGGGGGGGGGGGGGGGGCGGGGGGGATGCCCAATCATTGTCCGGTTGGAGGAGGGAGGGAGGTGGGTCATTTCATTCTCTGGTGAGGGGGGTGGGAAGGGAGGAGGAGGTGAGTTAGATGTTTCTCTGGGTGGGGGGGTGGAGTGAGGCCAGATCATTCTCTGGCGGGGGTGGGGGGAGGGGGAAGTGAGGCCAGATCATTCTCTGGCAGGGGCGGGGGGGGGGGGGGGGGGGGGGAGGGGGGCGGCGGAGTGAGGCCAGATCGTTCACTGGGGGGAGGGGAGTGAGGCCAGATCGTTCACTGGGGGGAGGGGAGTGAGGCCACATCATTCTCAGGGGGGAGGGCGGGGAGTGAGGCCAGATCGTTCTCTTGGGTGAGGGGGGAGGGGAGGGGAGTGGTGTGGCGGGGGGGGGGTGGGGGGGGAAGCCCGATCGCTGACTAGTGCTAGAGGGGGGGCAGATGGATCTCTGGTGGGGGGGAGGGGTAGGGGAGTCCGCTGCCACTCTGAGGGCAATTGGTGGAGGGGGGGGGGAGGGGGCAGGGGGTCGCTATCGGTCTGGGTAGCGGTGGATTGGGTGGATAAGGGGGACAGTGTTGTGTGTGGGGGCCATCGCTCCTGCTTTTCGCTCCCGGGCCGCTTTCTCCGCTTTCTGCGGCTTGAGAGCGATCTGACATGGGCACGCTTTTTCAAATTTCTTTCTAACTGCGCATGCGCAGTTCAGAGCTCCGATCATTTCGGGCGCGCTAAGCCTCGCCCACAGCGCGATTCAGACCCACGATTTGTTTTTCAGGCTGAGTGCGTATGGGGGCGCCTGAAAGCAGATTTCCAAGTCGGATCTGAATTGCGCCCAGATTCAGCACTTAGAATAAAAATGGTAAAATCAGGCCCATAGTCTTTGCATCTCAGCCTATCCTTAAAAAATAAAGTGTGTGGTTTCCACAAATGGTATCTTTAATTAGGTATTGGTTAGAGAATTGATACTGTCTGTAGTCTAATTGCTCAAAGACACATGATTTATGAGAGCCATCTTAAAAACTTGTTTATGTTCAATTTTTAAAATAATTGATTAAAAATTCATAATATGGCATGCCTGTGCTGGTCATGAGACAAAAATGCCATAAGATGTTGGACCATGAGTAGTTCATTCAGCTATTGAGTCTACTCCACTTTTCAATGAGATCATTACTGATCTGATGTGATAATCCTCAACTCCACTTTCCCACCTTATCCCCACAAACCTTGATTCCCTTACTGATTAAAAATCTGTTTATCTCAGCCTTGAGCATACTTAACAACCCATCCTCTACAGCCCTCTGTGGAACGAGTTCCATGGATTCACTACCTTTGAGAGTAGAAATCTTTCCTCACCTCTGTCTTAAATGGGTGACCACTAACTCTGAGATTATTCCCTCTAGTCTGAGACGCTCCCACAAGTGGAAGCAACCTCTCAGCATCTATCCTGTCAAGCCCCCAGAGAATCCTATATGCCTTAATAGGGTCTCCTCTCATTCTTCTAAACTCCAATGAGTTTAGGCCAAATGTACTCAACCTCTCCTCATACAAAAAAATCCTCCATATCTGGTGTCAATCTGATGGACCTTCTCTGGACTGCCTCCAATGCCAGTATATGTTTCCTTAGATAACAGGGCCAAAACTTTTCACAGTGTTCCAGGTGTGGCCTAATTAGTGCTTTGTATAGTTTTAGCTAGACCTTACTCTGCAAATTAAAGGCCACCATTCAATTTGTCTTCCCTATTACCTGCTGAACTTGCATGTCAACTTTTTGTGATTTATGCATGAGAACACCCAAATCCCTCTGTGCTGCAGCATTTCTGCAGTCTTTCTCCATTTAAGTAATATACAATTATTTTATTCTTTCTACTAAAGTGCATAACTTCCTACACTATATTCCATTTGCCAAGTTTTTGCCCATTCACTTAATTTATCTATATCTTGTTGTAGAGTCTTTGTGTTATCTTCACCATTTGCTTGCCCACCTATTTTTGTGCCATCCGCAAACATGGCAAGCGTACGTTCACTTCCCTCATCCAAGTCATTAATATATATTGTAAATAGTTGTGGCCCCAGCACTGATCCCTGTGCCGCTGCACTAGTTACAGGTTCTTATCCTGAAACTGCCCCTCTTATCCTAACACTCTGGGTGGAATTTTACCGGCATGTCCGCCCAAGTTTTGTACGATCACGCCCGAGGCCAACGGAGAATGCCGTTCTCCGAGCCTCTGGTAAAATTCTGGCCTCTGTGTTCTATAAGTTAGCCAATCCTCTATCCATGCTAATATTGTGGGTGGCCCAACACCATGGCGGGCCACGGGCGGCACGGTAGCACAGTGGTTAGCACTGCTGCTTCACAGCTCCAGGGTCCTGGGTTCGATTCCCGGCTCGGGTCACTGTCTGTGTGGAGTTTGCACATTCTCCTCGTGTCTGCGTGGGTTTCCTCCGGGTGCTCCGGTTTCCTCCCACAGTCCAAAGATGTGCGGGTTAGGTTGATTGGCCAGGTTAAAAATTGCCCCTTAGAGTCCTGGGATGTGTAGGTTAGAGGGATTAGCGGGTAAATATGTGGGGGTAGGGCCTGGGTGGGATTGTGGTCGGTGCAGACTCGATGGGCCGAATGGCCTCCTTCTGCACTGTAGGGTTTCTATGATTCTATGGGTGCTTATCTTATTAAGCAGTCCTTTGTGCGGCATGTTAGCAAATGCTTTTTGGAAGTCCAAGTATATTATATCTCCTGATTCCTCTTTACCTATCCTGCTCATTGCATACCTCAAAGAATTTGAATAAAATTTGTCAGGCATGATTTTCCCTTGATGAAGTCATGCTGACCCTGCTTGATTATATTATGCATTTCTAAATTGCATCCTTTATATTGGACTCTAACATTTTCCCAATGACAGATGTTAAGCCAGCTATCCTATAGTTGATTTTTGTCTCCCTTCCTTCTTGAGATTATTATGAGTGCATCCATGATCCCTTTTTCTACTTCCTTTTATATCCTCGGATGCAACCCATCAGTTCCAGGGGACTTATTAATGTTTAAGGGATTTTCACAGTAACTTCATGCAAGCCTACTTGTGATACTAATAAATAAACATGAGTGTCCCGAGTACACTTTCTCTAGTGGTTGCTATTGTAGTTATTCCCTCCCCTCTAATTTTTCCCCTTTGTTGTTCAATATTTTTTGGAATGCTATTAGTGTCATCTACCGTTAACACAAAGTATGTTGTACCCTCTGTCATTTCCTGGTTCCTCATTATTATTTTGCCATTCTCATTCCCCAAGAGGCTTTTATTCACTTTGGCCTCTCTCTTTCTTTTCATATCTTTAATGAAGCTCTTACTGTCTGTTTTTATATTACTTGATAGTTTACCCTTGTAATTTCTCTTCTCCCTCATTATTATTTTTGTGGGGTTTTTTTGTTTGGATAGAGAACTAGTTGGCCAACAGAAAGCAGAGACTGGGAATAAACGGGTCCTTTTCAGAGTGGCAGGCAGCGACGAGTGGGGTACCACAGGCATCGGTGCTGGGACCCCAGCTATTCACAATATACTTGAATGATTTGGATGAAGGAATTGAATGCAATATCTCCAAATTTGCAAATGACACTAAGCTGGGTGGCAGTGTGTTCTGTGAGGAGGATGCTAAGAGGCTGCAGGGTGACTTGGACAGGCTGGCTGAGTGGGCAAATACTTGGCAAATGCAATATAATGTGGATAAATGTGAGGTTATCCACGTTGGTAGCAAAAACAGGAAGGAAGATTATTTTCTGAATGGTGGCATCTTAGGAAAAAGGGAAATGCAATGTGACCTGGGTGTCATGGTGGAACAGTCGCTGAAGATTGGCATGCAGGTACAGCAGGCGGTGAGGAAAGCTAATGGCATTGCAAGAGGATTTGAGTAAGGGAGTAAGGATGTCTTGCTGCAGTTATACAGGACCTTGGTGAGACCACACCTTGAGTATTGTGTGCAGTTTTGATCTCCGAGTCTGAGGAAGGACATTCTTGCTATTGAGGGGGTCCAGCAAAGGTTCACCAGACTGATATCTGGAATGGCAGGACTGACATATGAAGAGAGACTGGATTGAGTGGGCTTGTACTCACTGGAATTTAGAAGGATGAAAGGGGATCGCATAGAAATATAAAATCCTGAAAGGACTGGACAGACGAGATGCAAGGAGAATGTTCCTGATGTTGGGGAAGTCCAGAACTAGGGGCCACAGTCTAAGAATAAGAGGTAAGCCATTCAGGACTGAGATGAGGAAGAGCTAAAGGTCTAAAGGGAAGTAGTGGATTTCCAGAATGCATTTGAGTAGGCGCCACAATCAAAGGTTATTATGGAAAATCAAAACTCAAGGTGTAGTAGGCAAAATATTAGCATGGATGGAAGACGGGAAACAAAGAGCAGGCATAAATGGATAATTTTCTGACTGGCAGGGTGCAATGAGTTGTGTGTCACATTGGGCCTCAACTTTTACAATTTATATAAAAGACTTGGATGAAGAGCTCAAAGTTATAGTTGCTAAATTTAAGGATGATGCATAGATAGGTATGGAGACATAAGGAGGCTACAAAGGGGCATAGATAAGTTAAGTGAGTGGGCAAAAATATGGCAAATAGAATATAATGTGGGAAAATGTGAAATTGTCCATTTTGGCAGGAAGAATAAAAAATAAGCACATTATCTAAATGGTGAGAAATTGCAGAGCTTTGAGATGCAGAAGGATCTGGGTGTCCTGGTGCATAGATTGCTGAAGGTGGCAGTGTGCAGTTCTCTGGTGTAGTATAAACAATGAAAATTACATTTTTAACAAACCCGATATATTCTTCATTTTTGCAGGTAGCATGAGGTACTTGGTGAGTCCACAGCTGGCCTCACCTCTGGAATTATAGAACTAACAATGCAAGTCAGGGTGCAAAATTTGGAAAGCTAATAGAATGTTATTGTTGTATGCAAGGGGAATTGAAGACAGGGAAGAGGTGATGTTTCTGTTATACGGGGCATTAATCATAGAATCCTACAGTGCAGAAAGAGGCCATTCAGTCCATCGAGTCTGCACCAACCACAATCCCACCCAGGCCCTATCCACATATCCCTACATATTTACCCTCTAACCTATGCATCCCGGGACACTAAGGGGCAATTTAGAATGGCCAATCAACCGAGCCCGCACATCTTTGGACTGTGGGAGGAAACTGGAGCACCCGGAGGAAACCCACGCAGACACAGGGAGAATGTGCAAACTCCACACAGACAGCGACCCGAGCCGGGATTTGAACCCAGGCCTCTGGAGCTGTGAAGCAGCAGTGCTAACCACTGTGCTACCGTGCGAACACACCTGTTGTATTGTGAACAGTATTGATCTCCTGATTTAAGGAAGGATGTTAATGTGTTGGAAGCAGCTTAGAGAAGAAGATTAATATCTGGAATTATGCAGGTTGTGTGATGAGGAAAGGTTGGACAGACTAGGCTCGTATCCGCTGGAGTTTAGAAGAGTAAGAGATGACTTGTGTGTAATATATAAGATCCTGAGGGGCCTTGACAGATTGGATGTGGAGGGAATGGTTCTTCTTGCAGCAGAAACTAGAACTAGGACCTCACTGTTTAAAAATAAAGGGTTGCCCACTTAAGAGAATTATTATCTCAAAGGGTCATGAGTTGATGGAACTCTCTTACTCAAAAGGCAGTGGAACCAGAGTCTTTGAATATTTTTAAGGCAGAGCTGGATAGATCCTTGATAAGAAAGGGGATGAAAGGTTATTAGGGATAGGTTGGAATGTAGAATTGAGGTTATAGTCCACTCAGGCATGATTTTATTGAATGGCAAAGCAGACTCAAGGGGCTGAGTGGCATACTCTTCTCCTAATTTGTCTGTTCATACACAAATAGTTTCTATGCAGAATATATGGAATACTTTAATATCAATCTGGGTAAATGTATGGACTCTTGACTTTAACATAATTCCTTCATCTTTTGATATGAGGGTGATGGAAGAAGTTTTGGAATCATGATTTAGCTGATATCTCCTGTCTTGTACATATTAATTGCTTATTTTTCTTCAGTTAGAAAAATCCCTGAGTTTTACAGCCCTTGCCGCCAGCGGATTTTCCCATCTAAAGTCCACTGACTTCAGTGGCACTGGAAAATCCCACCAGTGAGAGGGGCTGTAAAATTCTGCCCTTTGCTGTCAGCCAAGAAAGGAAAAAAAGTACATACATTTATTTTAAATTCATTTCTGAGATGTAGGCATCACTGGAAAGGCTAGCATTTATTGGCTATCCTTAACTTCCTAAATTCAACAGGGTGGCTTGCTGAGGCATTTCATAAAGAACTTTAGAGTCAACCACATTGCAGCGTGTCTGGAGTCACATGTAGCACAGACTGGGTAAGGATGACAGATTTCCTTCACAAAAGGACATTAGCACTGGATGAAATTTAAAGATAATCCAGCAATTTCATGATCGTGATTATCAATATTGGCTTTTTATTTCAGATTTATTTAATTAAGTTTCAATCACCAGTCCAATGGTGTGGTTTGAACATCTGTGTCCAGATCAATAGGCCATGGTTGCATTACTCATCCAGTAAAAGTAAAGTTTCTTTATTAGTCACAAGTAGGCTTACATTAATACTGCAATTAAGTTACTGTGAAAGTCCCCTAGCCACCACACTCCGGTGCCTGTTCAGGTACACCGAGGGAGAATTTAGATTGGCCAATGCACCTAACCTGCACGTCTTTCAGACTGTAGGAGGAAACCAGAGCACCCGGAGGAAACCCATGCAGAGAATGTGCAAACTCCACACAGACAGTGACCCGAGCCTGGAATCGAACTCGGGTCCCTGGCACTGTGAGGCAGCAGTGCTAACCACTGTGCCACCGTACTGCCCTAAAAGAGGCCCAAGACAGAATTAGAATCATTCTAACCAATGCTGATCACCAGCAAAAAACTGAGATTACTTGGAAGCAATTTTTCAGACTTGATTTCTGATCCTGGTCTGTCCCTGGAGTTTCAGTCAGTGCAGACCTTATGCAGCACTGGACAGTTGAAGCCATGCAGCCAAAAGTGCAAGAGGACCTGTGAATGCCTCTTTAAGGTCATCCAGCAGACAGTGCTGAGATTAAAAGAGCAAGGTAACTTGATTCAAATCTCTGCACAATTTTTCATAAAACAATTGTGTGTTTGTTTTTATTTTTTTGCTGTTTCTCTCAAACATTTATTATTTAATAATTCTAGGTGTTGCCAACTTGCATTCTCCCATGTAGAAGATGTCAGTGCAGCAAACTGTGCAGAAGATGAGAAGTTAGATTTTCTCAGATGACAATACAAACATTCTCATAGCTGAGGTGGGAACAAGATAGAATCATATCCTCAGAGGCGGAAAGGCGAAAGCTCCAAGGCAAGTGTCATATGTTGCCTGGAAGGAAGTGGCGACGAGCGACAGTGGTCAGCATGAAAAACAGAATATGAAGGGTAGTGGTCATGCTTTGGTGCGTACTGCCAGGGTGTGTGTGTGTGTGTGTATGTGTGCGTGCGTGCTTGTGTGTGTGGCTTGTGTGTGTGCATGTGCGTGTGTGTTCTATATAATTTTATTTCTGAAACTTTGCTTTTTTTTTGAGTTAAAAATACAGAAAGATCACGTTAGATGTTGTTTTTGTTTACTTAATTTATGGCGTAAGATGTAGTTGCTTTGGAGGTGGCTTGGACTTTGTGTCATCTCGAATCAGAAGTCAACCTGGGTGCAAGCTGGATGCTATCTCCAGATGTCATAAAAAAAACTGTCATAAGACAGCACAGCAAAGCCTCAAAAAAACCTAAAAGAAACCCCACATTTCCTCCTTTAGGCAAAACTGGCACGCAATGCCTGGGAGCGTTTGCTGACAAGGGTGCAGGGAGGGGTCGCATCAAGGACCTGACACAACAGAAGGCGTTTACGAGGCAGCTACTTGGCATCTCCAGCCCCACAATAATCAATAGTGGATTAGATATGGGGATGAGTGAGGGTGATGTAATCAGCTAAGTGTTCAACATCAGGAGGAGAGTCAATTTATGTGAGAAAAAAATAATTGTGATTTTTTTTTCCCTCTGACAAATACACAGGTGTCCACAGACACAGCAGAATATAGCTGAGGCGAGTTGGAGGCTGCATCTGCGATTGCTGCAAGGGGTGTTGAGGGAATGGAGGCAATTACTTCACAGCAATGTGCCACGGCAGATGCAGCAGAGAAGGGTCAGGAGGATGAGATGCCTGATTTGGAGGGCAGTGTTGGTAACATTTCAGTGGTAACGTCACTGAGGAGGGGGAAGATCAATGAAGGTCTGACTGCTGTGGTAGAGGGAGGGCATTCAGAATCTTATGGCGGTCGGAAGTCTGCAGCAGAAACTCTATCATCTCCATAAGTATGTGGGTGATGCCAGGGCCATGCTGGCAGTCAACAAAATGAAGATGATGCGATGTTCCTTGAGTGCTTATACCTTGGAACAAGTACAAAGTATTGAGTTATCAGGCCACTTCTAACTTGCTGCAACAAATGTTGATTGGATTTAAGATGGACGCATCTGCAAAGAAACATTGAGATTTTTCCGCTGCATAATGAGGCTCTTTGACAAATTCTGGCTCACATTGTGTTGCCTGCATCTCCTGGCTAGCAGCAACTCACTGCAGAGACATCTGCTGCTGGGCATGCCTGTGGCACAGAAGAGGTCATGTCAAGAGGAGGGAAGATGCAGAAGGAATTATGTTCCATCCTTCCAAAACTTACTCCTCTACCTCATTATTCTGTCCCCCTATGACTTTTATCATGAAGGCTATTTTTTTCTGTTTTGTCATTGCTTTGTATTATGTTCCTTATTTATCATTATGATGACGACTATTGTGTTCTGTTACATTTGACTGGATATTTATTTTCGTGTTTTCTGTTTTATTTAATGATATACGTATGCTTTTATGTAAATGTGCATTGTCCACTTCAGTTTTGTTGTTTATTTGTGTGATGTTTTATTCATTAATCATCCTTTTAAGTTTAAGTATTTATTGTTTCTGACTCGTGGATAAGCACATTTACAGTAATCTTTGTGAAGTTTTCTGAAAAAGTTTATTCACATAAAAATAGTGAAACAGAAATACAAACTCTTCAATATTTCAGCAGTAACTATCTCAAAAGTCTATCAAGCGGTGAGTACTATAATAATTTGCTGATCTTTAGAAGAACAGTTTTCGTGTTTTATTTTGGGAGGAATGGAGGGAAGGAGGGGCAGTCAGAGAATTTGCAAATCTCAATGTCCAAAAGCAGATAGGTGATGTCCAGCTGTCCTGCCAAAAGCTCGGGCTGGGGCTTCCTCATGTGCTCCAAGAGGCATGTCTGGGGTGGCACAGTGGCAAAGTGGTTAGCACTGCTGCCTCACAGCACCAGGGACCTGGGTTCGATTCTTAGCTTGGGTCACTGTCTGTGTGGAGTTTGCACGTTCTCTCTGTGTCTACGTGGGTTTCCCCCGGGTGCTCCGGTTTTCTCCCAGAGTCCGAAAGACATGCTGGTTAGGTGCACTGGCCATGCTAAATTCTCCCTCTGTGTACCCAAACAGTCATCGGAGTGTGGTGACTAGGGGATGTTCACAGTTACTTCATTGCAGTGTTAATGTAAGCCTACTTGTAACTAATAAATAAACTTTACTTTACTTTTATTTGAATTTGGATTTGCATTGTGCTCCTCCAGCTCTTTCACTTCTGACACTAAGGGCAGGATTTTATGGTCATGCTTGCCCCAAATCTGGAAAATCTCACCCAAAGTCAATGAACCTTCCCATAGTCCGCCCCTCACCCGCTACGATTCCCATGGTGGGTAGAACAGGAAAGTTTGCCCCTAAATCATCTTGAGGGTGAAGTCTCAGTCAATTCCTGGAGGGTAAAGTTCTGTAATGTGCAACATGCAACTATAATCTTATATGTTTAAGTGGTTGTGTGATTGCTTTAAGAACTGGTCACATGATTTGTTGGTGATGTCATTGGGGTGTTTTACAGGCTCTTGCTTAGTTTCATTTTCTGTTCTATGCAGAGAACATCTCTTTCAACAAACTTGTGTGTTTCTTTGAATCTATATGTGCAAATACATCTTTTTGTTTTAAACACAAAACCCTGAACATACTTAGGACATGATAGAAACTTTCACAGGTGAGCCCTCTAAAGTATCCCTGTTCTAACCAGGCAACAGAAACGTGACTTTAGTACTGATATTGTCCCCTCCACCACCTAACATATTGATACTGTTGTATGTGTTATAATGATATGATATTATCAGCCACACTCTTAATGAGTATCAATTATCACCTAGTAACCATCCTATAATTCCTCATGATACACTCATGGTATGGTGCACTTTGAGTTCGCCAGTTTAAAAGAATACTTGCACTTGTTTGGTCATCTGCATTTACGTTCAGGATCTTCATTTGGGCATCACGTACAATCAGCACATTCGAAGAATGGAAACTCTTCCTGTTGACGATTGAAACAGGCTCATTTTTCGATGCCTTCAGTCTAATATGCATTCTAACACTAGCCCAATCTCTTTCGGGAAACCAGGGATCTTGCAGAATGCGAGGGACCTCTCCTTCATCCTCACAGCTGGGAGACATGTCCAATCTAATGAAGTTTGAAGCCCCACGATAAGATGCCTGAGGTGAATGCAGGTCCACGTAGCACTCTGAGAAAAGTTGCACAAGTCACCAGTTCCAGATTGAAATGATTCATCCGCAAAAACCATCCGGGGCTGTGGTGAATTCCGTCAGCACTGAGACAGTGCAGCGTTGTGAGAGCAATTCAGGTTGGCTTCAATATTTCACAGGGGGGTTCCATTGTTATCTTGTTGAAGAGTAGTCTCCTGACTCACAACTCCCTCAACCTCATTTCTGAGGGCATCCTCTGTATACTCTCTGGGGTGGATAGTTCATCCTCATGCTGCATCATTCTCCTCAACATAAGCAGCACAGTTGCATTACAAAGAACCATTTTGAAGGTGTCAGGAGGTTAACAAGACTCTGCTCAAGGTTTAATTTGACAATGGTTTCTGGGAGCAATAGCTTACATCAACCTGCATGTGTCAATAACCACAAAAGCTTCACTTCTCTAAAACATTCTGGAGAGCAGCATACATAAATAGACCTGTAACAATGAATTATAACATGTTTCAGAACTCTTTATCACGTATATTAGACTTACTTTTGAAAAGGTTTCTAAAGATCAATGTTGCATTTGAGAAATTTCTAAAACTTCAAAATCACCTTGCTGCCAGAACAAAGACCTTTAAAAGGTTATTCTAACACCTAAACTACATGACAATGTAGTAAAGGAATTGACATTGCTATCTTTTTAAAAAACATTCTGCAGAGTTACAGATCATTGGAACATCTATAAACCATCAAATAATAGTTTGACCCACCATCACATATTTTCGATATATCTGCTTCCTCTCCTCACTGGCGTTAGAATATTGAAGAAAGGATCTACACAAATCCCTTTTCAAAACATCTGTGTATCCAGCTGAAGTTTCTGCTCTTGTGTCCTTTTATGTAGCTATCATTTAAAAGATTCTCTGGCCTCCCAGCCATGCATTTCCCGCTGCCAGGAGGTGGTGCATTGTTTGCTCGCGACGGGATTCTCTGGTGCTGTCAATGGGAATTCCCATTGAGGTCACCCCACGCTGGTTGGAAACCCACGGATGGGGGTGCATTGCGAAAGGGACCAGAGAATTCCGCCAATGCAAACAGTTGGAGAATTCCGGCCCATAAGTAATTCCGGCCCAATTTTAAAAATCTGATCAGAAGTTCTAACACTTACGTGGATCTGCTGCACATTGTCCGTGCGCCAAGACTTCCGTATGGTCCCAACGTAAGTCTTCAGTCCGCGACGCTGGGAAGGTCTAGACAGTAACTATAAATCTATTGTCCCTGGACAGAAGTAGAGGCAGGAAATCAATGGTGCTAACTTGTTGAAATCAGGCTCTGACCAGTTGACGAAGAATGTAACTTGCCATGAGGCTAATTATGCTTTGTTAGGGTTGACTTTGAGATTCACAGCTCATCTAATAGCAGGCCATGGGAGGGGTGGGGCAAGGAGAAATTTGTTTATATACTGCAGGAGGCAGTCAAGAATGGAGATAACTTCTTCATTCGGGCACACGTTAATGGAAGATGGGTGAGAGCATTGTGGAAACGTTGCGACCAGCAGGTCCTCGCATTTTGTTGATCTCCAGACTAAAAAGCAAACTTATCCTGATCTTCATTCTGCACTGGAATGCTCCCATTTGCTGTATTTAGCAGTGAAGACACAAGCTACACCTGGTACTTTTGACAAAAGAGCAGCAATATTTTAGATTACTGGGAAACAGGCAAGTGTTATAGAATGTACATTGTAATAGTCAAATGTCAAGATTAGTCAGATTTGTGAACAGGCTGAATAGGTGAATTTGTAGTAAAGGTACCTGTGCAAAGCATTCCTTTGTGTAACAGTGAATCAATGGTGACTTCCAACCTATAGAGTATGCTGTTAAGCTGGGAGAGTTGAGGAGAACCATTGATTACTCTGGGACCTGTTACCCTTCCACAACCATGGTTACATGTGGTAAATGACAGTGTTTGTCAGATAATAATCACTTGCAGACGAGCATGTAAATGGGCAGGTGTTGCAAAAGGCTGTGGTTCTCTTACCTTAAAGATTGTATTGTCAGGGGACTAAGACCTCACACTGTATATCTGCATAAAATGCACATAGATATCCTCATGGCTAAAAACTGGATGAAGAGTTTTAAAAAATGGCTGAATAAAATTGCCAGTTGCATTGGGTGGCGTCAGGAATATGAAACATGTCTGATAGCAACTTTAGTTTCAGGGTTGACAAGGGTCCATTTCTGTTGGCCCCCCCTTACAACAGCAGTGAGAAACGAATAGTGGTTGTCACTGGCCATGAGGGTGGTGGGAGAAAATTCTCATTGTGGTATGCCAGCACTGCCCTACTCTGCCTGTGGCACAGATGTTATGAGGGAAAGGTGAGACTGCAAACCTCACTGTGGCTCAGTTCCACTGTATGGTCATGATTTGACAAATTTTTGCAATACCACTAATCAAGCTGGCCTGATCTTTTTGACCTCCATCTTGGAGTCTATTCAGGCCCAATGTTTTCTTAAATTTATTTATTAATGTCACAAGTCGGCTTACATTAACACTGCAATGAAGTTACTGTGGAAGTCCCCTAGCCGCCACATTTCGGTGCCTGTTCGGGCACACTGAGGGGGAATTTAGCACGGCGAATGCATCTAACCAGCACGTCTTTCGGATTGTGGCAGGAAACCGGAGCACCAGGAGGAAACCCACACAAGACATGGGGACAATGTGCAGACCCTGCACAGACAGTGACCCAATCCAGGAATCGAACCCAGTCCCTGGCGCAGTGAAGCAGCAGTGCTAACCACTGTGCCACCATGCCGCCAATTGGATGGAAATAAATCCCCCTCTTTCCTCCAGTGTAACTATGATGACAGAGTCAAGTTACTTTGAGACCCATCCAATGAGCATTTGCACTGTGCCTGGATACTGCAGGCTGCTGCTTTTATTGACTCCAGGCCTGATTTATGCGCTGCTGGAACTCAGTTCATCAAGTATTTCGGTTGCCACGGAGACTTGGAGGCAACCTAGCCGATTGATGAATTCTATCGAAACTTTATTTAAAGTGTTGGCCTTTCATTCAAGCCCCAGGTTTATTAACTTAAAAATATCAAACAGGTGAGGGTTTATGACTGAAGGAGTTCAGGGAATTCTTGTTTTGTGCTTCCCTAGTTCCAATGGCATTCAAATTATTCAAACCCTGTTCTCCGACAATTCCTAAAACCAAATCGCCTAATTCAGTGGCATGCTCATGAATATTCAAGAGATTAAGTATTTAAGAATTTAACCGCACACTTCAAGCAATTATCCTTTTATCTGTATGTCTCAATTTGCTGTGAACGAAATTAAAAGTTCGTAAACTCACCGGAAGGTGAGAAAGTTATTTCCACATTTAATAGTTACTAATTCTGTCACTAATGACTGCATTTTGGAAATGGTTAGAGGACACTATTCCATGCGCTGTTCTACCATTGCATTGTTTCCTTCTGACACTGTGGCAGTGAGCAAAGACCACATAGGTATGGGGAGTCCTGAATAAATTCCATAATAATATATTGGAGCAATTAAATGAACAGATATTAACATACATCTTTAATGTATTTTAACTTGAATGTACTTTATGGGCAGCACAGCGGCAGAGTGGTTAGCACTGCTGCCTCACAGCGCCAGGGACCAAGGTTCGATTCCCGGCTTGGGTCACTGTCCGTGTGGAGTTTGCATATTCTCGCCGTGTCTGTGTGGGTTTCCTCCAGGTGCTCCGGTTTCTTCCCACATTCCGAAAGATGTGTGGGTTAGGTTGATTGGCCATGCCAAATTGACCCTAATTTTGGGAGATTAGCAGGGTAAATATGTGGGGTTACGGGGATAGGGTGTGATTGTTGTCAGTGCAGGCTCAATGGGCCAAATGGCCTCCTTCTGTACTGTAGGGATTCTATGATTCTATGAACTGAACAAAACACCCCAAGGAGTTTTACAGGACCATTTTAAAAGTAAGCATAACTCCTAACAAAAGCTGAATCAAAGACTTTAGTTTTAAAGAGCATTAAAAGGTGGAGAGATTTCTGGAGGGTGTTACAGAGCTTGGGGCCTAGACAACTGAAGGCACAGTCACCAATGGTGGAGCTATTAAAATCAGGGATGCACAGGAGGTCAGAACTGGAGGTACAAAACTACCTACAGAACTGGAGGTACACGCCTACAAAGTGTTGTGGGTTTGGAATAGATTACAGAGATAGGGAGGGACGGGAAAACAAGGATGATAATGTTAAAGTGATGATGTTGCTTGACCAGCAAGCAGTGTAGGTCAGCAAGCACAGTGTTAATAGCTGAATGGAACATAATGGGCAGAATTTTCCAGATCCCGCCCCCCATCATGGTATGTTTCACAGCAGTGGAGATGGCCCACTATTGGCCGGCGGTGGGTTCCACCATTGTCAGCGGGGTTTCCCGTTGTATGGACTCCCTACTACTGAGAAACCTATGGCACAGGGGTTCACCGCTGGTGGGACCGGCCAGTGAGAGTTAGCAGGCAGATAAGAGAATTTCGGATGACTTCAAATTTCCATAGGATAGAATATGACAGCAGTGCATTGGAATCATTAACTCCAGAGGTAAAGAAAGCATGAAATTGCCAATTGATTCCATGGATGTTCGAAGCACTGATTGCCTTCCTTTAACTGGGAGCACAATATACCTGACAGGTATTTCTTCTTTTGGATTTAACAGGCCTGGACTAATTTCAATTAGCTGCCACGACAATGTTGCTATCAATTAAACTCCTTGATGCTTTTGAGTTTCAAGTTGACACCATTTTGGCACAACAGCTGTTGTATGTCATCTTCGACCTGGCTCACTCGTTATAAGACTTAAAAGAGGCTGACAGAAATTGAATTATGTTTAGCAGTAGCAATCGCTTACTGCAAAAAAGGCTAACAAACCTAAGTCGTACAACATAATGCAGTAATCTAACAGTCGCGCGTAACAGGCTATGTGACCAGAATTTTACCATCCGGCCTGCCACGGGATTCGGAGTGGGTGAGGGGCAGACCACGGAAAGCTCCGTTGACCTTGGGTGGGATTTTATGGTTTCAGGATGAGTGAGGCCGTAAAGTCCCGCCCCGTGTGTCTGGGAAGGCACTGCAGTCTCAAGTGACATCTTCTTTAAATGTTTATCTTCTTCTGGTGTTCCTGTCTCTTTACCTCTATGAAACCTGTCACTCCACTTGTCTGCTTGAGTGCAGCTCTAACAACACACAAGGACCTTGGCACTATCCTTGCCAATAAACCTCTATGATTCTATGACTCTATCCAGATGAAGCAGTCTGCTGGATTGCCACTCCACTCACCACCTTGAACATTTTCTTCCTCCACCGTTGGCGCACCATGTCTGCAGTATGTACTGAAGCAATTCACCAACACTTTTCCAAACCCATGACCTCTATCAGCTAGAAGGTCAAGGGCAGCAGATGCATGGGGACACCTGAAAGCTGCCTTCCAAGTCACATATCATGACGTACATATCATCATTTTTCATCATCTCTGGATCAAAATTCTGGAATTCCTGAACAACACCGTAGAAATGTCTTCAAAACACACTGAAACAATTCAAGAAAGCACTTCAGCACCAGATTTTCGAAGGCAATGAAGGATAAATAATAAACATTGGTTTGTTAGCAATGCCCAACTTCCATGAAACAATTTAAAAAGATTTTTAAAAAATTTTTTGTGACTCATTATGCATTCCTTAACTAAGTTATTCTGATATTTTTTTCATGTCACTTTTCCTTCTTGAGTATATTTTGATCATTTCATGAGAATAGAATATACTGCATGGCCTGGTTGTTCAGAGATCACTGCAATAATACGACCAACAGCTATTTTGTGAATTAATTATTGCTATTTTCTTCTTGTTGGGCCCTGCCAAAGCCACAGAGTCTGTCCTTTGATTGGATTTACTGCCGGAAAAGCAGACTAAACATTGCATACAGTGGGAGTGTTCAAAAGTAATCATAACACCTTGCTAAGGATTGCTTGAGGGCATATTATCAGAATTTAACAGATTCATACAGCAGTAACAAAAGTGTAGCACAATTTAAAAATGGAACTCCGATACAACTTATTACATTAAAAGCCATTTTCCTGCAAAGAATCGGCATTTATAAACTGTGATGATATGTGTATATTTTTTATATTCTGTGCTTGTGTATACATTAAGTATAGGTTAGCATAACGCTGTGTGGAGATGTGTCTAGGCTTAACCAAACGAGAGGTTGTTGGAGTCAGATTGTCTGCTGAGGCTAAGGTATTAAAGTTTTGTAATGGGGTCTTTTGGTGGATTTTACCTCACAAGTAAACAGGATAGATTTGAATTTTGCATTTGGCGATAAGTATTGAAATTGATATGATCACCAATGAATTTCAAAAAAAGTTTCAAAGCTGACAAAGACCGTTTGCATTGTGCAGGAGATTCATGTGTAAACATGAGTAAATTTTAAAATTTTATTAACCCGAAATAGTGGTGAAAGAGGAACATGAAAGGTTTTGATAGTTGGGAATCTGAGTTTTCAAAGAGATATAGAAATCATAGAAACCCTACAGTGCAGAAGGAGGCCATTCGGCCCATCAAGTCTGCACCGACCACAATCCCACCCAGGCCCTACCCCCACATATTTACCCGCTAATCCCTCTAACCTACGCATCCCAGGACTCTAAGGGGCAATTTTTAACCTGGCCAAACAACCTAACCCGCACATCTTTGGACTGTGGGAGGAAACCAGAGCACCCGGAGGAAACCCACGCAGACACGAGGAGAATGTGCAAACTCCACACAGACAGTGACCCGAGCCGGGAATCGAACCCGGGACCCTGGAGCTGTGAAGCAGCAGTGCTAACCACTGTGAAGATTATTAGAGGAATAAGATGGAAAGTGTGATAAGGCTCTTTATGACAATCGGACTTCAGCTGTAGGGGAATGCTGTGGGGAAGTCAAACTGAAAGCCAGCTCTTTAGTGTTTGGAATGTGCTGAAAGGGCTGTGAAAGTAATTTAATTGAAGAAAATGTTGAAGCCTTGTAGTGTAATGGTAGCAATCTTACCGCTGAATGAGAAGCTTCAGGTTTGAGTCTAATGCTAGGTCTTGTTGCCCATAGAACATGGTTCAATGGGCTGCTAACTAGCTTGGGAATCCTTTTACTACTCTTCCCCAGATGATAAAGATCAATGTGGGTGAAATGATATGCTAAAAACAATGAAGAAAAGCAACTCTGGTTTTGGGCCAAGAAAATCTTAGTCTGGAGAAACAGTTGGTTCTGAGACTCACTTTGGAAAACCGCATCAGCATGGATTTAATCTGGGAAGTCATGCATTGTACTTATGTTTAAAACAAAAGCAGTTTTTTGGTCTGAGTAATATTTCTTGGATTTTATGGTTAACATATGGGAGGTGATGGCCTTGTTGTGTTATCACTAGACTTAATCCAGAAACTCAGCTAAATGTTCTGGGAACCCAGATTTGAAACCCACCATGGCAGATGGTAGAATTGGAATTCAATAAAAAAAATCTGTAAGTGAGAATCAACTGATGGCCATGAAACCATTGTCGATCGTCGGAAAAACCCACTGATGTCCTTTCGGGAAGGAAATCTGCCATCCTTACCTGGTATGGCCTACATGCAATTCCAGAGCGACAGCAATGTGATTGACTCTCAACTGGCCTCTGAACAAGGGCAAGTAGTGATGGGCAATAAATGCTGGCCAGCCAACTATGCCCATGTGGCACAAATGAATTTTTTAAAATCTGTAAGGGCTTTTGACAGAAAATACAGCTTAATTCTTCAAATTATAAAATTTATCATCAGAGTTCTGCGCTTTTGTGTTCAGTAGCTATCGCTCCTCATTTCTACAATGCAAAAATAAGATTATCGTCAGCCAAAATGGATTTCAATCTGAGATCTGTCTTGTTCAGCTTTAACATCAGCTGTGTTTGTAACAAAAGGGAGAAGGATTAGTCCATGAGCTGAGTGGAATAGCAACAATATCCTGTATTTAGTTTGCACCTTTAATCTAATAAAATGTCCCAAGAGACTTCACAAGAGTGTTATAAAAGGAAATTTGAAAGCAAACAACAGAAGTTGGTATCAGGACAAATGACCAAAATCTTGGTCAAAGAGATAGGGTTCTAAGGAGCATTCTGAAGGGGAAAAAAAACAAGATGGAGAGGCAGAGAGGTTTAGGGAGGAATTTCAGAGCCACCAATAGCGCAGGGATTAAAATCGGGGATGATCAAGAGACCAGAATTAGATAAGCACAGCTGTCTTGGAGGATGGTCGGGTGGGAAGAGATTACAGCGACAGGGACAGGGCAAAGTCATGCAGGGATTTGAAAACAAGGATGAGAGTTTTAAAATCTAGTGTGGCTTTGCAGGGAGAAATAGAGAAATGGATAACCACATAGAGCTGGGCATGGGGTTCATTGGTCACAAAGGAAACATGTCAGTACTGCAACAGGAGATGATGGACTGAACCCCACTCACTTCTGGATTGACATCTTCTGTTGTGACTGTAGAGATCAATTTGTGAAAGGCAGTCACTTCCACAACTGGCACAGATGAATGGCATTGGCCAGATGTCCAGCTGGGCAGCCTATTTTCTGCAGAAGCTGAAAGAGCCTGTCTATGCCGATGAACTCAACAGCTTTGTAAGGTCTATGAAGGCAATGTAGATGGTCGGCGCTGTTTGCGACGCTTCTCCTGTAACTCCTGAAGTGAGAAAATCATGTCAGTCACTAGTCTGGCAGCACTAAAATCTCATCGGGACTCACGGTAGATTCCTGATTCTAGAATCTGCAATCTGGTAAGAGCAGCATGAGCAAAGACCTCCCCCACAATACTTAACAAGGGGATACCTACGCAATTCTTGCAGTTACTGGTAATGGGCGGCATGGTGGCACAGTGGTTAGCATTGCTGCTTCACAGCGCCAGGGACCCGGGTTTGATTCCCAGCTTGGGTCACTGTCTGTGTGGAGTTTGCACTTTCACCCCGTGCCTGAGTGGGTTTCCTCCGCGTGCTCCGGTTTCCTCTCACAGTCCAAAGATGTGCAGTTAGGTGGGTTGGCCATGCTAAATTGCCTCTTAGTCTCAGGGGGACTAGCGAGGGTAAATGCATGGGGTTATGGGGATAGGGCCTGTGTGTCATTGTGATCAGTGCAGACTCTTTAGGCCGAATGACCTCCTTTTGCACTGTAAGTTTCTATGATGAAATTCTCCAGTCAGCACACCCTGCCACTGCTGCCAGCAAGAATTGAGAATTTGGCGCTTAGCTAAACCTTCATTCACAGCAGCGACACCGGAGAATCTCAACCGCGTGCGAGTTCAGAGAATTCTGACCTTTCTATTCTAACCTTCAAATTTGCTTTAATTGCATTCATTCTTTTTTCTACAGTTAAACTACAATTAATAAAACTAAACGTTCTATCCTAATACACATGAATCATGGACCAGATATTTGCCATGCTTGTCCATTTCCTTTGGGGCTGTCTTCCATGCGGTTTTGTCTATCTTGGTGCCATTACAAAATTCTTTTCCAGTTGCTGTCGCATAGGTGGTGGAAGGTTGCTCACCTTCCATTGAAGAAACTACAGATTCCACTCAAAGATGGCTTCAGTTCCTGCAGCTCTGCCACAACCTCAGCAATGCTCTTTACTATGGTGGCCAAACATTGGTTCCTCCATGGGGTTATATCATTGTGATGACTTCACTCAGGCTAATGAGGTTGGCTTGCTAGAGTATGAACTCCTTGATGAGTCCTACATGAAAAGATATCCCTGATGAGTCCTAATTGATGGTCCAATCAGGGAGACTAATGTTCCCTATTTAAAGCAGGTGTGTCAGTCTCTCTGCCTCTTAAGCAAGAGGCAACCGAGAGCGAGAGCGAAAGCGAGAGCAAGCTCTGTTGTATAGTATTCTCTTGTAGGTAAAGAAACCTTGGTGACGGGACCTTCGCCTCCGTGAGTTATTACAATCATGCAGGATGGAGCATTTGTCTCCTCCATGGGGATTATATCATGCAGTGTCCTCTTGCATTTGTCCTCCTCTGGATCTTTTCTCCTACCACATATTATTCACTGCCTTCTCTTGCAAGAAAGAGGAAAGTGTGTCAATGAATTTCCTGGAATGTGTTTGAATAATATGATTGTCACGGTTGAATAGCTTGAAATGTGTGCACACTCTGAGTTTTGGATCCAACAATACTAAGTGTGTCAAGGTGAGATAAAGCATATGAGTGAAAGAGTTGAATATGAATTGATTGAGTTTGTTGAGAGATAAGTGGTGTTGTACTGTATCGAACAGTGGATGTAGTTGGTAAGACAATGCATTTGAAAATTCAACTCATAACCTTGACAACTCATATTAGATCATTAAACTTCTTGTTGCACTAAATTCATGTTTTTCAGGCAACATTCCTGGCATTGACCTCCACCCTTACTTTTTTCTCACAGCCTTTGATGCATATCTCAGGATGGCCACCTGCCAAACTGTGGATCCAGGACGTCTCTCCTTCTCTTGACATCTTGGACAAAGGAATTCAGTGCATTGTCAGTATAAAAAAAGATAAAAGTTGCCATTGTTCCATATGGCCATAGGTTGCTTTCCCCTTTGAGTGCGAGGGCTGATTGGTGGTGATTTAACCTGAGGATCACCACCCCCCACCAATCGTGGCCCCGGCTGATCACTGCCCCGGCACCCAATCACAGCCACAACTGATTGTCTCTATGATCACGGCCCAGGTTGATCACCCCACCTTCCCCCGAGCACCACCCGTTGAAGAAACTACAGAGGCCGGTCAACTGTCCCCCATTCCCACTACCCCTTTGGATCTCTCCCCACCTCCTCCATCATGGTCCCGCGCCATCAGGCCCTGTCCCCTCAGGTCCCGGACACTTGGCACTGGCCAGTGTGAGGCCTGCAGTGCCAGGGTGCCAGGCTTGCAGTGCCAGGCTGGCACTGCCCAGCCATGCTATCGACCAACCAGGGGCTTCAATGGCTTCCAGTTCCACTGACGAGGCCATCACATCTGGTCCCTATTGGTGGTGACCATCTGTGACCTGGCCGGTGAGGACTTCAACTGGCAAGGGACTAAGGTAAGTGAGCCCGGGTGATCGACCAGTGTTGAGAGTCGGTAAGATCCCACCTTTAGACTCAGATGGAGGGAGCAGCATTTTGTAGTTTACAGTTGGTACATAAGTTGGCAAAGAACCAGATAATAATAAGGCTTCAGGATGATGTGGTCAGGATGGTGAAATGGGAGATGCGTGACATTTATTGTTCAATTTAAAAAAATATGAAGAGTTGCATTTTAAGAGACTAATATGGAAAAACAATAAATTATAACTAAAATAATCTTTCAAAATGTAAATGAGCAAATAAATTTTGGAGTCCATATACACAAATCCTTAAAGGCAACAAAACAACTTGATAAAGTGGTTAAAAAAGCATACGAGTTACTTAGGTTTATTAATAGAAGAATAGAATATGAAAGCAAAAAGGTTGTACTAGAACCTAATCTATCACTGGTCAGGCTTTAGTTGGAGTATTGTGGATAATGCTAAGCACCACACTTCAAGATGGGTACAAAGGGTTTCGAAGGGGTATGAAGGAGGTTTACCAAGATGTTACTAAGGATTAGAGACTTAAGTTATGAGACAGGATCGGAAAAGTTAAGACTGTTCTCCTTGGAACAGAAAAGATTAAGAAGTAATCCAAAAGTTGATTTCAAGATGATGAGAGGTTTTGATAGAGTGGAGATAAACTGTTTGCTCTGACAAGTATCATAGAATCCCGACAGTGCAGAAGGAGGCCATTTGGCCCATCGAGCCTGCACTGATAACAATGCCACCCAGCCCTTATCCCCTTAACCCTACATATTACCCTGCTAATCCCCCTGACACTAAGGGATAATTTAGCATGGCCAATCAACCTGACCCGCACATCTTTGGACTGTGGGAAGAAACCGGAGCACCTGGAGGAAACCCACACAGACACGGGGAGAATGTACAAACTCCACACAGTAAGCCATAGATTCAAAATCAACAGCGAAGAACTAGGTGATGATTTTTTCACTCAAGAACTTGTTTGGATTTGGAATGCTTCAGTTGAAAAGATGGTAGAAGTTATCCATAAGTAAATTTCAAAGGGGTTGGATAGGTACTCAAGAATGGTACAGGGTAAAGGACAATATGTGTGGATGTGGGACAAAGTATAACTGGCCCTTCAAAGTGCCAGTACAGTTTTGATGGGCTGAATGTCCTCCTTCTGTGAACATACAGAGTGAACACATGGAACGTCTTCATTAAATGAAAAGATTCCACTGTGTTGGAGTTTGGAAAATCCCTGCTGACCAACATTTTAAAAGATAATAATTTAATGACCATCAGCTTTCAATAGTCTAACCATAACTATTTATGTATTTTACAGATGTGACTTTTTTCATTCAAACTAATCTGTAGTTTTTAATAGTCTCATGCAGCTGTTGTGTCTGGTTTTGTTGTATCTTTTGTTATAGTTTCTTCTATCCAGTGCTTGCTTCTGACTGCCCTAATTTAGGGGCACAGAATTCTTTCATTCATCAAAATGAAAGTCGTGCTGAATGTTTCAAATTTGTTTAAAAATCTATTTTTTTTCACTGAAATGATTCATTGCAGGAAGACTAGTTGAAAACCTTGAAGAGCTTCCCCACATTAAAAAAGGAACAAAAGTTCTTTCAAGAAGGAAAACATTCAATTTCATTGTCCTTCCTGAAGTGATAAGTGAATACAAATGCAGTGTTTATGAAATAGATTAAAAAAGAATTATTACAGCAAAGGTGTTGATTAATTAGCATACTCAAAATATGACTGGAAGTTACATATAAAGGCAATCAATCATTCATAAAGCTTGATCTGATTACCCACAAAATCCATCAGCTGCTAATAAAATATTATCTGTTTGGATTAATGTTTGCTGTGGAAGATGTGATTTCATTGTATATGCAATCTACAGCACTTGAACACCAGGGGATAGGACAATTTGATAGAGCCACGCAAGTAAGTAATGAAAAAGCATGTCTCTTTTAACAAACAAATCATAACATATAACCCAATTTTTCAAAAACTGGGGCATTAAATAAATCACTAGTTGGCCTTCTCAAAAATAATGAGGAAAAAAAATTAGCTTTCTTAGCCTTGTGTTAAATTATAAACCAACAAGATATGCAAATACTTTGAAGAAGGCAATCTCCATTTCATATTTTCTCCAAAATGATAAACCAGCACCCGTGAAATCATTGGTCTAATGAACCTTGAGAATACATTATTCTTCAAACAACATCTGTCTCTTCAACATAATTTTAAAAAAAATATTGTTTCGAAACATTTCAGAAATAATTTATATTTTTTTGTGGAATCGTATCCTGTCTTCAAGACTTCCTAAGTGCTTTACAACCAATTAACTTATCTTTTGAAAAGCAGTCTCTGCTATCATGTGGACACTTTGGCAGCCTATTTATGAAGAATGAGGTCCCATAAACAACAAGTCATTATGTTAGCAGGTAATCTCTCTTTGGTAGTGCTGATTGAAGGGGAAAAAAATGTTGACTGTCACGAGTCACTGTTCTTTTCAAAGGGATTTATGTTGAATTTGATTTAATATTTTATGTAGCTCCACTCCCTCACTTGTGTTCTGAGATGTGTTGTGCTGAAGTCCATATTGTGGCTTGTCTTCCTAATACAGAGATGAGAATTTTATAAACTGAGTCAAGTTGACAATTATTTCAGGTCAGACATTCCTCCTAGCAGGGACTATGAGTGACACTATTGCAAGTGATACCCTGGGCACCAGCACTCTCCACAATCTTGAAAGATTGGGGAGGAGCTTGCCGTGGTGGCAAGATCTTGGAACCGAGAATTATTGAGTACTTACCCGAAAAGAACAGTGGGCGGGATTCTCCAGCCGTGCACGCCCCAAGACCGGATATTCCCACCCAAGCTCAATGGACCTTTGAATTTTCCATCTCACCTGCTATGATTCTCACGGAGGGCGGGAAGGGAGAATTTTGGCCAATGTTCAAGGAATACCATGCCTTATGCAACATCAGAGGACAGCCAAAGGATGTGTAGCAACTGACTCATCTCTTGTTGATGGCAAATTCAGGGGAAACTTTTTATTCATAACAAACATCAATGGAGCGAAACAACAGTTGCTATTCAAAGCTCAACATATGACTGAGATGTGGCACATACCCAGGCTCTGGTTTAATTTTCTGCCATTCTAATCTGCTGCCGCAAGAGAAGCTGTAGGTTTCCGACCCTTGTTTTGAAATGTGTTTCCATCGGCACATGAATCATTCATTAAACAGGCAAACATGTATATTTTGTAAACACCTCAGAAGGGGGTTAAAGAAAAATAACTTACAATCTCTACTAGTGCTGAAGGAGGGCACCTGGTGCGTCAAGGCTACACTTGCTCCCCAAAAGAGCATCCCACACAGACCCTCCCCTCATAACCCCATACAGTTACCATGGCTAATTCAGCTAATCTACATCTTTCACACTGTGGGAGGAAACCAGAGCATCCAGAGGCAACCCATGCAGACACGGGGAAAACATGCAAACTTCATATGAGGCAATCACCCAAGGCCAGAATTGAACCCGGGGCCCTGGCGCTATGAGGCAGCAGTGCTAATCACTGGAGCACCATGCCGCCCATTACATTCTGTTTGCTCAGTATAATAATTTGGTCGAAGTGCTACTGAAAGAAATAGATCTTGGCCTTGAATAATAGTGTAAAATGGGTGATAGTTAGCAGCAAGCTTTATTTCTTCTGCAATTCTTTGTGTATTTTATGAAGTGATTAGCCTGGAATTGCTGCTTGATCTATCTATATTGTTTTCAGTGCATTTTTCTAGATATCGACACATTTGGGCAAAAGATTGCACAAATGCAACCACCAATTACATTGAGTACATCTTGAGTGTCCCAAGACCACCAGCCAGGAAATGTAACTGAACTGGAAGAGGTGGGGCTTTACATGGGGTGAGGCAAAAGTCACAGCACAAGACAGGGACCGAAGGAAGAACGTTGTTGCAGCCTTGTGCTCCATCTGGGATAAGGAGGATAATTAACAAAATAACGGGTGGAATTCTCCCAAACAAATTCTAAGTGTCGAATTCACATGAAAACTGGAGTAATTCACGTTGGGTTTTTCAGTGGGTGGTCAGAGAAGAATCTCCCACTGGCTGAGCACTGCAGAGGCCACCAGCGTGAATATCAATAACTTTCAGGGGTGGGGCCTATTCCCGCTGGAAAGGCTGAAATCAGTGTGCATGAGCTGGCGCACTGTGCATGAGCTGGCGTACTGTGCATACGCCGATCTGTCAGTGCCGGGATGGTTGGCCAGCTCAATTACTGGCCAGCCCCATGACCCCTGCAATGCCAACTCTCCCCCCCCACCACCTCCCACCCCCCCCCCCCCCCCCCCCCCACCTCCATGACCCGATCGCTGGCTCCCCAACCATTTCCGGGCTCAGTCCTGATCCTGCCCTCCCGGCCCACCGCGATCTCCAGCACCCCCACCACTGACAGTTACCGTCCCCCGCATTACTGATCGCCTGCCCCGATCACTGGCCTCCCTCCTTCCCCCACCGATCCCTATGTAGAGTGGCAACGGGACCTCCCATTCCCACCAATCACTCCTTAGGCCCCACCCCAATCAGGCCTCATCCCCTATGCACTGCATCATGCACAATGGACTGCGCCAAGGTGCCCCCTGGGCATTGGCACTTTGCCCCTTGGGAAGTGCCAGGGGACACAGGCTGGCATTACCAGGCTGCCAATGCCCAGGGGACACCCCACTGCCGCCTGACCTTCTGGGTGCCCCAATTGCTCCCATTCACTCTAGCGGGGTCGGGCCGCTAGCTCCCCATAAGCGTGGAGCTATAGTAATGTCCGCTGGAGTGAACCACTCTGGCAGGGTTGGGGGCGAATGCTAGCAGCTCCACAAACTTCAGTCCCGGGCCCACTAATCTGATTTGAATGAGATTAAAATGACCATGTAAATGGTCTTTGCGCCTCCCCGCCAATTTCCAGTGTGGAGCAGATGCCACCGGAAATCCGGCGCTGGGAGATTCTGGCAGGGCACAAATGTGCACGTGAGCCCTGTGAATCAGCCAACGCGACAATCTCCCAGGATGAGATAATTACGGCCAACATCTTCAGTGTCCATGATTTTTTGCACTCGTTTAAGAACAATCACCCAAGAAGATGGCCCTGTCGATTAAACTGGTCACATAAAATTAATCACAATTGCTGACTGAACTGAAGAGGTGGCATTCATGGAGTGAGGTAAAAACCACAGCACAAGACAGGGCCTAAAAGAAGAACATTGTTGCAAATTTCCATTCCTTGAGCTTGTACTGGCCTTCATGCTGTCATGAAATAACTGGATGACCCTGATCATTTTTCAGGGCAGTCATATTTCATAGGCCTTCATGGTGTACTGTGTCAAAGTCTTCGGTCTGCTCAATGAACACCATGTAGAGGTTCTGTTCATGGAACTTTGCTTTGAATTAGATATGCTACAAAGATCATGCTGAGTGTTCCTCATCCAGCCACACTGTGACTCTTGAGTACACTGTGTCTGTAAAATGAGTGACAATCCTGTTGAGAATAATCCTTGCAAGAATTTTCCCTCTGTGGAAAGAATTAGAATACCTCAATGATTGGCACAGATGGTTTTGTTTCCTTTGTACAGGTGAATTATGGAAGCCTCCTTGTAATCTTGGGGCAACATACACTCTTTTCAGGTTAAACAGACAAGACTAGTTCACACCTTAACCATGAGAGTTCCTCCGTACTTGAATTATTTCAATAAAATGCCATCAGCTCCAGGAGAAATACCTGTAGACAGTTGCTCTATGGCTTGAGATAAACCAAGGACAAACTCATCCAGAACGTGGCCAGTGATCCAATTGTGTTGTCACACACTGTCGATTCTTGGATTAGGAAATTGTTAAAGTGTTCTTCTCATTGAGAGAGAATCTTTTTGTGAGGAGTTGATTGTCACCTGCCAAAAGGGCAGGTGTCATCATGGTGATTTTGAGGCCATGGACAAATTAGAGGCCTTTGTGAAGAACATTCAGGTCACGTTTATCAGTAGCTTCCTGACACTCTGCCACCTTGTTCTCCCACCTCTCTGAGTTTGACCTGCAGCATGTGTTCTCCTCGATGTTGGTTGATTTTTCTTGCTCCTGATTCTTTGTCAGATATCCCATCTTATAGACACATCACATTTCCATTAATAATTATTAAATCATTCTACATTGGGTGGCACGGTGGCACAGTGGCTAGCAGTGCTGCCTCACAGTGCCAGGGACCTGAGTTCGATTCTCGGCTTGGGTCACTGCTTATGTGGAGTTTGCACGTTCTCCCTGTGTCTGTGTGGGTTTCCTCTGGTGGCTCCGGTTTCCTCCCACAATCCAAGAATGTGTGGATTAGATGGATTGGCCATGCTCAATTGCTCCTTAGTGTCAGGAGGACTAGCTAGGGTAAATGCATGGGGTTATGGGGATAGAGCCCAGAGTGGGATTGTTGTTGCTGCAGACTCAATGGGCTGAATGGCCTCTTTCTGCACTGTAGGATTCTAAGTGTGTAGTCACATATATACTTGATGGAACAATTGTATATCTTGATTGCCCAATGTTGATGGAGCCTGTAAAGGATGATCCTTTCCAAGTAACCATAGGAGACACCGAGGCCTGCCCATTTGACTATTTCCAATAGATTAGTCCAAGCTGTAAATATGTATAGCAGCAAACCACTGTATTCTGGGCCTAAATAATATTTAAATAGACCAATAAAGACAGGAATCGAGTGTTATTAAAAAGACAATGTGGACTTACTTTGAAAAAGATTTTTATTTTGGCTCCTTATCCACAACAGTCTTCACCTTAAGAGAATAAACTGATACTCTAGACGGGATCCAGTTATGTCATACATCCAGGCTCCCTCAGGCAACTAACCCATCTACCATTCCTGTCACCAATCTCATAAACTCCCAAAATAGGAATTGGATAGTTATATAATACCAAAGGAGAGAATTCTCAGAATACGTGTGATCAGAAACATAAAACAAATCAACAAGCTGATAAATTGGCACAAGCTCACTTTAAAGAAGCAGTTCTGAATAAACAAAGACATTATGAAAGGATGCAGGGTTGTACAAGCACCTCTGTAAACACAAGATAAGGCAGAAAAAAAATGCTATCCAGAGGATCGAGGCCTCCATTCCCCTTTCTTTGTGCCAGCATCTTGTCACTCACAAACGTATCCCTTGGAAAAGAGAAAGAAGGTAAGAAGGAAACGTGATTGGGTATAATGGGCGGAATCGGCTGAAAATTTGTCGGAGTGTCAGTTTCAGACTGAAACCTGATGTGCAGAGCCGAGATTTCAATCCAAATGGTACTCGGTGCACGGAAAATCTGGAGGGGGTGGGGGAGGATTTTCGCCGTCACTCTGGTAGACGGGGCCTAATAGACCTGGCAAGTCTGCTCTACAGAGATCGGGGCGCCATCTTTAAAGGGCATCCTGAAGCCATGCAAAGAATCAACTCCACCCACAGACATGGAGGACCCACTCACAAACATTGGAGCAACCGTTCCGTGTCCACAAGCATCGGGGATGAACCCAACCCAACTCTACAAGCATCAGTGTGAAACCCCCCACCTCCAAAGCATTGGGCTGCGCCACCACACCCCCCACCCCCAACCCCGGCAAGCATTGGGGTGAACCCTTCAAGCTCCGCAAGCATCAGGGCAAACCCCCCATCCCATCACCTCCACAAGCATTGGGGTGATCCCCTCCCTGTGCAAAAACATCAGGGCAACCCCCCCCACCCCCCTCCACAACCACCCCCAAGGAGACTGTCTCTCCATCTTGATGTTTTGCAGTTGGAACAAGAGTGTTGTCTTGGTCTGGGCTTGGCTCTGTCTCAGGATGGTGTGTGTATCATTTCAAACTGTCTCCACCAACCTCTACACTCCCCATCACCCCCCAATCCTGCAACATGTGTCACCATCCTTGACCCTCTCAATGAAACCCCGGATGGGAATTGTACCCACCATAGCTGAACACCAACTTCTACAGATGCACTATAGAAAGCATTCTTCCTGATTATATCCCAGCTTGGTATGGCTTCTGCTCTGCCCAAGACCACAAGGAACTACAAAAGGTCGTGAACGAAGCCCAGCCCATCTCGTAAACCAACCTCCCACCCATTGACTCTGTCTACACTTCCTGTTGCCTTGGAAAAGCAGCCAACATAATCAAGGACCCCACGCACCCTGGACATTCTCTCTTCCACCTTCATCGTCGGGAAGAAGATACAAAAGTCTGAGGTCACGTACCAACCGACTCAAAAACAGCTTCTTCCCTGCTGCCATCAAACCTTTGAATGGACCCACCTTATATTTAGTTGATCTTTCTCTAAACCCTAGCTATGACTGTAACATTTCATTTGTACCCTTTCCTTTCCTTCTCTGTGTACAGTATGCTTTGTTTGTATAGCGCGCAAGAAATAATACTTTTCACTGTGACAATACGAAATCAAATCTAATCAAATTCAAAGTCTGAGCAACTCTTGAGGAAGGAGACAATGGAGCCTGATGCTGCTGAAAAGCCATTGGACCCAGGGTTAATTAGCCTGCCATTCTCATCTGTCTCATGTTGCCCTTTAAATACAGACGGACCTGCCCAGGGGAGGTCTGGGAAAATGATTGGTTGCCCACTCCACAGAAGGGAGCAGCCAATTATGGGACATTAAAGCCCCAAGTGGGTTGATTCTGTGGCATTGCCAGTGCTTTGAAAATGACAGAACTGCCCTCAATCCTGTGCAGAAACCCACCAACTCTTTGGAGGCAATGTTGCTGCTCCATAGTCCATGCATTAAAGCACAGGTGAGGATCAGCAGAGGGCGTTTCCCCTCCACCATGGTGGAGCTACCAGCCCAGGTCCTGTTTATTTGATCACTGCTGTGCAGGTCAGCAAAGCCTGCTTGTTGAAGCCCACTCAGAGTTTCCAGCCAGATTCAGCAGCACTCACCTCTCCTACTTGTGATGCCAAAGCTCTCAAGTTGCCACCCTCTGATTAGACCACCAGCTTCAGGGGCCCAACCACCATCCTTAATAGGATGGAGAGTGTGGAGATGGCCAATTAGGAGGTCGTGTACAGGAAAATTTCTTCATGGTCTTTCCACCATCAAGTGTCCACCTGGTCCTGCCATCAGGGACATGAAGTCCACAGAGAAATCCACTCCTTCATTTCAGGCCGGTGATTCTTCACCGTTCTTGTTACCTGAACCATTTCTTATATTTAACATGATTACTGGCTGGTCGATATATCAGTTTTCTGCAGCTCCATTGCTCCAGCTAACCTCCCATATTATTAATATGTGTTCTTACTTGACATTGACTTTGAGTTGCGAATGACACTGGTGGGACATTTGACACACAATAAATTCTAACAATCCGCGAGTGCTGGGGTGATGTTTGCGCACGGGCAGCAGAGTTTTAAATGAGAAAAGTTTACAGAGTGCGGCAGTTGAAAGACTGACCAAGAATATGTTGGAATAGCCAATTCTGAAGGTAAAACAAAAGGGTTTCAACAACAGCTGAGCTGAGACAGAGGCAGCGTTTGGCTGGCATGTCTCTGTCTGCACAGTAAGAGTTTTAACAACACCAGGTTAAAATCCAACAGGTTTATTTGGTAGCAAACACCATTAGCTTTCGGAGCGCTGCTCCTTCGTCAGATGGAGTGGAAATGTGCTCTCAAACAGGGCACAGAGACACAAAAATCAAGTTACAGAATACTGATTAGAATGCGAATCCCTACAACCAGCCAGATCTTAAAGATACAGACAATGTGGGTGGAGGGAGCATTAAGCACAGGTTAAAGAAATGTGTATTGTCTCCAGACAGGACAGCCTGCAAGTCCAGGAGGCAAGCTGTGGGGGTTACTGATAATGTGACATAAATCCAACATCCCGGTTTAGGCCGTCCTCATGTGTGCGGAACTTGGCTATCAGTTTCTGCTCAGCGACTCTGCGCTGTCGTGTGTCATGAAGGCCGCCTTGGAGAACGCTTACCTGAAGATCAGAGGCTGAATGCCCGAGGCATTCAGTGAGGCATATTTGTTTATTAAGGCTATAGGTCTTGCAATTCGACCTGAAATTGAACATCGGGCATTTGTTAATTTCAAACCGCTTTGTGAGTTTTCATCTAAATGGAAACATTTAATCATGTAATGAGCAGTGTGTTCAGGAACGAAGCTCTAATCTTTTGGGGCAGATGTTTTATTTTCCAATTGTTCATAAATGTGGCTTTTCAATCTCAACTCCCACTCAGCTGCATGAAAATTGGCTTCCATCTCCACATCTTCATATCTTAACAGTAGCAGTTTTAAACCAAACAAAATTGAATTTAGCACTTTGGCTGTTGTGTGTCCCACTAATTAAATAGCTCTCTGCTTCTTGGCTGAACATAAACTAATACACTATAAAGACTCTTTTTTCTCTTTACTGGGCCTCTGATATTTATGAATGGATGCTATTTTTCCCCATTTATTATAAGGATTTTACTCCACACATTCGTGATAGCTTGTGCATCCCAATGAATTAGATCACGAAGGTATAAACGAAATAAAGGCCAAAGCTTTAAAGGGAGGCTGTCTTTATCAAAAGAAAATTTGCAAACCTTTTTGGTTTGGGGAGGAAAAAAGACCACAGTTTCCTCTGTTAAATTTGTAATCCAAGAGAGCCACCGTTTGGTCGTCACCAAAAAATGGGTTTGGATAGATTGGTCATTATAAGGACATGCAGGGACGTTTGTTATAACTAAATTAAGTAGATTAAGGTATAAACAAATAGTTCGCATGTTATCAAGTTATTGGAAAAAAATCACCACACAAGTAGATTAATTTGTGATTTAATGGAATGTAAACTTTCGGCAGCTGAATCTTTTAAACATATTCTAAATCTCTTAACAATGCAGAGCAGATCGAAGCACAGCCAAGTGTTACTCAATGTCAGCTTGATCTCAGGAATAATATTCATCCAAGTTTATTAATCCCTAGCTTGTAGTAGGGACTGCTGTAGAAAATCATTTAAAAATAAATAAAACGCATTCAACAAGTGAATTGCACACATTACTAATCCCTGGATTGGCAGAGCTTCCATAAAGGGAAGACACTAAAGGCTTATAACCCAGAATAAACAAGAATGAGTATCCTATTTTGGTATATTTGCTGTGAGTAAATGTGGAGTTAGCACTCTTGTAATTCTGATACCAACATGGACATTAACAAAGTCGAATCAGGCCTCAAGTGTAATGGCAAATGAAATGTATTCAAGATCAGCTGAAAAACAATTTAAAACTATTGTATTTTCATATGATTCATAAAAAACTGAGAAATAAATGTTATGAGAATGTTCATCTGGAGTCTTCCATGTTACTGCAGAACTGCAGGAGCCGGCACAGTGGTTAGCACTGCTGCCTCACCGTGCCTGGGACCTGGATTCAATTCCGACCTTGGGTCATTGTCTGTGTGGAGTTTGCACGTTCTCCCCGTGTCTGTGTACGTTTCCTCCGAGTGCTCCGGTTTCCTCCCACAGTCCAAAGACATGCAGGTTAGGTGGATTGGCCCTGCTAAATTTCCCGTTACTATCTAAAGATGTGTAGTGGATTATCCTTGGCTGTGGTAAATGCCAGGGGGAGGGGGGGAATCGGTTATCGGGATAGGGCTGGTGGGTGGGCCTGGGTAGTTTGACTCTTTCAGAGAGTCGGTGCAGACTCGATGGGCCGGATGGCCTGTTTCTGCACTGTAGGGATTCTATGGTTCTATGATTCTATGTCGAGCAATGGTCAATCTTCTAATCTCACTAAACTACTGACCCTCTGACCCCCGCGACACTCCAACTCTTGCCTGGCCCTCGAAACTCCTTGACGATCGGAGGGGCGGGGTGGAGGGCTGCACGAGAAAGCTGTTAAATAAATGTAAGGCATTTATTTGTGGACAGGAGAAACAGAAATGCTGCTTCAGGCCACACATAGGAATTACAGCCCACAGCTGCATCGATCTTCCCCATGTAAACCTGCAAAATGTCCCAGAAGCTCCCACCACCACACTTCACCACCACCAACCTCCAACTCCCCAACTACTGAATGCCCGACAACTTGCTTGATTGCCAGTATAACAGCCTCAAGACTGCTTGATCTTCATAGATCCAAAGGAGGCAAGCTGTGGATTCTCACATCAGGTTGCCAGTTAGCTGTTGCAATGTTAGTGAAGCCGCAGTTGTTAAAATAGGTCAGTACAACTCCTGGGCAGATGGCATGTGTCTCGTCCTGCCTTTCCCTTCAGGAGTGAGATTCAAGTCGTCAATCCAGCCACTCGGGAAGGGTACTCACCAAGAGTGTTTTCTCTTCATTTCACTGTTTGCATTCTCAAGGTAGCAACGAGCAAGAATGATCAGGTTTTTTCTGGAAAACTGAGAGGAAGACATTAGTCGCTCGGAGTACAAAATCTCTCACTGAGATTCCTCCCATTTCAGTGGGCAAGAATGATTAATTCCCTCAATTCAATTTTCTATAAACTGGACATCTCCTTCCAGTCTGAACCTCCATCATCAGTTGAGTTGAAAGATTATTACTGTTGAGAAGTAAGGAACATAGAATTGCGTTGTACAGACAGCTTAGGAGATTCAGGACTTAAAGTGCAACCTTCAGTGAAATATTTATGTGAAATATTTTGGGAGCACACAGCAAGGTATGAAAAGTATCAAAAGGGTTAAGAACATTGTGTTTCAAACTATATTATTCACTGGAAAAGATAAAGCAGACAATCTAAAGCCTGGTGCATCTGTATCCGATATTATGCTACAGCCTACAAAAACGCCCACAATTAGAAGAAGCATTCACAGTGTAATTCAGTTTTCTAATTGGAATGACCAAAGTTCAACAGAAGGAAATTTTTAAGTAATTATAAAATACTTGCTGCTTGTCGTGTTTCTTTATTTGATTTTATCTCTTCCACGCCCCTTCCCACCCCCCACCCCGCACTCTTCCGGTCATCACCGTAAGGGATTCTTGACAGGCTATGATCCCAGGTGTTTCGGCACTTTTAGTGAATTTATCATGTTAAACCTAGTCAGTCAGGATCAACGGGCTATTCGAACAAAGGGCACCCACTGTCAAGCTCTATTCTATTCTCAATTAATAACAGTGTCTGCCTTGGTTCAATGATAACCCTCTCATCTCTGATTCAGTAGGTTGTAGGTTCAAGCTGTATTCTGGAGACGAGAGAATATAATCAAGGCTGACACTTCAGTGCAGGGCTGATGCTGGATTGTCAGAGGTGCTGTCATTTGGATGGAAAGTAATGCTGCGTCTTCCTTCTCAGGTGGGCATTCTACAAGGAAACGCTAGGCTGTGCATTCTGTAATGCTTGGCAACACTTGTTCCTCAATCAACATCGTTAAAAAAGGATCATGGAGTGATTTATCTCATGGCCATTTGTGGATTTTTTTTCTGCATAAAATAGTTGTTGTGTTAGACTAGAATACAACTGTGATGATAGTTCCTCAAGGATGTGAGAGGCATTATATAAATGCAACTTCTTTATTTCTCAGTTCTGAGGGTAAAGTGAAGCTATGAATATAATGAACGAATCATGATTGATATAGGTTGTCAGCAGATGCATCAAGGAAAGGGAGGTGATGAACTGAACAGTATCTGAGATAGTGGCACAATTGAAACAACATTTTATTTAACGATGAGTGCATTGACCTTGTCCACTTACGCACAGTCATTGAACTTCTTGCAGCACTGCACCCAGGTTCTAAGGGTCACAGTGAACAAAGAACAAAGAACAATACAGCACAGGAACAGGCCCTTCGGCACTCCGAGCCCGCGCCGCTCCCTGGTCCAAACTAGACCATTCTTTTGTATCCCTCCATTCCCACTCCGTTCATGTGGCTATCTAGATAAGTCTTAAACGTTCCCAGTGTGCCCGCCTCCACCACCTTGCCCGGCAGCGCATTCCAGGCTCCCACCATCCTCTGTAAAATACGTCTTTCTGATATCCGTGTTAAACCTCCCCCCCCTCACCTTGAACCTATGACCCCTCGTGAACGTCACCACTGACCTGGGAAAAAGCTTCCCACCGTTCACCCTATCTATGCCTTTCATAATTTTATACACCTCTATTAGGTCACCCCTCATCCTCCGTCTTTCCAGTGAGAACAACCCCAGTTTACCCAATCTCTCCTCATAACTAAGCCCTTCCATACCAGGCAACATCCTAGTAAACCTCCTCTGCACTCTCTCTAAAGCCTCCACGTCCTTCTGGTAGTGTGGCGACCAGAACTGGATGCAGTATTCCAAATGCGGCCGAACCAACGTTCTATACAACTGCAACATCAGACCCCAACTTTTATACTCTATGCCCCGTCCTATAAAGGCAAGCATGCCATATGCCTTATTCACTACCTTCTCCACCTGTGACATCACCTTCAAGGATCTGTGGACTTGCACACCCAGGTCCCTCTGCGTATCTACACCCTTTATGGTTCTACCATTTATCGTATAGCTCCCCCCTACGTTAGTTCTACCAAAATGCATCACTTCACATTTATCAGGATTGAACTCCATCTGCCATTTCGTTGCCCAAATTTCCAACCTATCTATATCCTTCTGTAGCCTCTGACAATATTCCTCACTATCTGCAAGTCCAGCCATTTTTGTGTCGTCCGCAAACTTACTGGTCACCCCAGTTACACCTTCTTCCAGATCGTTTATATAAATCACAAACAGCAGAGGTCCCAATACAGAGCCCTGCGGAACACCACTCGTCACAGGCATCCAGCCGGAAAAAGACCCTTCCACTACCACCCTCTGTCTTCAGTGACCAAGCCAGTTCTCCACCCATCTAGCCACCTTTATCCCATGAGATTCAACCTTTTGCACCAACCTACCATGAGGGACTTTGTCAAACGCTTTACTAAAGTCCATATAGACGACATCCATGGCCCTTCCCTCATCAACCATTCTAGTCACTTCTTCAAAAAACTCCACCAGGTTAGTGAGGCATGACCTCCCTCTCACAAAACCATGCTGACTATCGTTAATGAGTTTATTCCTTTCTAAATGTGCATACATCCTATCTCTAAGAATCCTCTCCAACACCTTCCCTACCACGGACGTCAAGCTCACCGGCCTATAATTTCCCGGGTTATCCTTCCTATCCTTCTTAAATAACGGGACCACATTAGCTATCCTCCAATCCTCTGGGACCTCACCTGTGTCCAGTGACGAGACAAAGATTTGCGTCAGAGGCCAAGCGATTTCATCTCTCGTCTCCCTGAGCAGCCTTGGATAGATTCCATCAGGCCCTGGGGATTTGTCAGTCTTTATATTCCCTAAAAAAGCGAACACTTCCTCCCTTGTAATGGAGATTTTCTCTAACGGGTCAACACTCCCGTCCGAGACACTCCCAGTCAACACATTCCTCTCCTTGGAATGACCATGTCAGCTATCTGATTCCATTGTATTTCCAGTCTGAGGTCTCTGTCAGAATTGATAACCTGCTTCAACAGGTACACAATCCAGCTTTATGTTGTGTTAACCTCACACGTGCTTATGCCACTGGCTAAGGTGTGCAACTACCCGATAGGATGTTTGGCACACTGGTCTGCATGCAACTTTCATTTGAATTAACAGGCAACATGAAGCTTACATACCGTCTTAACAAGAAGTAATGGGCACAGGTTAATTGTACGTTGCTATTTCCGTACCCACTTTCAGGTGCAGTTGAATTTGCCCCTTATCTCTCCTATCTAACCCACTGGGCTGTGACTTCCAAGCAATTACATTCAGAATCAGATTTCCACTCTGTTCCTGGTTACTTACCTTGAAACGATATATAGATTGTCATGGCAGGAAGCTGAGCCCATCGACAGGAGGGCACACACCACAGGTCGAGGGGGCACTCACAGTTGGAGCCAGGGAGTTGAGTAGAGCAGTCGCATTGTAATTTAGTCTGACCTTATGGTATATATTATCCTTATTGTTTGGCAATAAAGTCTTTGTTGCTTCAAGCCACTTCGAGTAACCCTCGATCTGTTACATAATTGGTGATAGCAACCCAGATATATTTCTCAGCTGCAATGGAAGAGGTGGCAGAGCAAATAGGTGCCACAGGCATGTTGCCAACACACAGCAGCCCTGCAAGAAAAGATTTAATCACATCACCAGGACTGTCAAGATAAGAATTCACTGGATATCTCTCTTAGTCTGTGTGCAGCCCTGTTTTATGCCCAGTAATATCAATCTGCCCCTTCTCTGACACTCATACCTTCCAAACAAAGCAGGAGTCTTTATTGAATCTCATATAGTTTGCACACACACATATCGCCTGCTACTACTCTCACTGCAACTTCACCAGCACTTGCCGCATTTCCCCCATTGGGTGCATGCTGATTTGCTTTCCACATACCAAAAACCGTTTGACAGGGTGTGCAATAATTAAGTTTGATTCTCCTTGCAGGAGAAATTAGTAGTGAACAGAAGGGAAAGTTAAAAAAAAAACAGGAGGAGGACCAGCCTCTGTACAACCAGTGATCCCAATGGAAGCGGCTGCCATTGGCATAGAATAATAGAATCATACAGCGCAGAAGAGGCCCTTCAGCCCAGCGAGTCTGCACTGACACATTAGAGGCACCTGAACTCCCAACTATTTCCATTTGCCAACACTTGGCCCATAGTGTTGAATGTTAAGTCGCGCCAAGTGCTTATCCAGGTACTTTTTAAAGGATGTGAGGCAATTTGCATCCACCACCCTCCCAGGCAGCACATTCCAGACCATCACCACCCTCTGGGTAAAGAAGTTTTTCCTCACATTCCCGCTAAACCACCCGCCCCTCACCTTGAATCTATGAACTTATGATGACAGAAGACAGAGAGGATTGTTTTTCAAACTGGAGGCCTATGACCAGCGGTGTGCCACAGGGATCAGTGCTGGGTCTACTGTTCTTTGTCATTTATATTAATAATTTGGATGAGAACTAGATTAGTAGGTTTGCAGATGATACCAAGATTGGTGACATAGTGAACAGTGAAGAAGGCTCTCTCGGATTGCAACGGGATCTTGATCAATTGGGCCAGTGGGCCAATGAATGGCAGATAGAGTTTAATTTAGATAAATGTGAGGTGATGCATTTTGGTAGGTTGAATCGGGGCAGGACTTACTCAGTTAATGGTAGGGCGTTGGGGAGAGTTACAGAACAAAGAGATCTGGGGGTACACGTACATAGCTCCTTGAAAGTGAAGTCACAAGTGGGCAGAGTGGTAAAGAAGGCAGACAGCATGCTTGGTTTCATTTGTCAGAACATTGAATACAGGAGTTGGGACGTCTTGTTGAAGTTGTACAAGACATTGGTAAGGCCACATTTGGAATACTGTTTACAGTTCTGGTCACCCTAATACAGAAAGGATATTATTAAACTGGAAAGAGTGCAGAAGGGATTTACGCGACTTAATGGTTTGAATTATAAGGAGAGGCTGGATAGACTGGGACCTTTTCCCTGGCGGGTAGGAGGCTTAGCAATGATTTTATGAAGGTCTATAAAATAATGAGGGGCATAGATCAGCTAGATAGTCAACATCTTTTCCCAAAGGTAGGGAAGTCTAAAACTAGAGGGCATAGGTTTATGGTGAGAGGGGATAGATACAAAAGGGTCCAGACGGGCAATTCTGTCACTCAGAGGGTGGTGAGTGTCTGGAACAAACCTTCAGAGGCAATAGTAGAGGCAGGTAAAATTTTGTCTTTTAAAAGCATTTAGACATTCCATAGGTAAGATGGGTATAGAGGGCCAAATGAGGGCAATTGGGACTAGCTTAGTGGTAAAAACTGGACGGCATGGACAAGTTGGGCCAAAGCGCCTGTTTCCATGCTGTAAACCTCTATGACTCTATAACTGACCCTTCAACTAAGGGGACCAGGTGCTCCTTATCCACTCTACCCATGTCCCTCATAATCTTGTGCACCTCGATCAGGTTGCCCCTCAGCCTTGTCTGCTCCAACAAAAACAACCCAAGCTTATTCAACCTCTCTTCATAACTTAAGTGTTCCATCTAAGGCAGAAACCTGGTGAATCTCCTCTGCACCCGCTCTGGTGCAATCACATCCACCCTATAATGTGGTGACCAGAACTGCACACAGTACTCTAGCTGTGGCCTCACCAAAGTTCTATACCACTCCAACATGAATTCCTTGCTTTTGTAATCTATGCCTCGATTAATAAAGGCAAGCGTCCCATTTGCCTTTTTCACCACACTACTCAGAGTACGACACCACACTACTTCAGAAATCTGTGGACAAACAAGCCAAGGTCCCTTTGTTCCACAGCACTTCCTAGTGTCTTACCATTCATTGAGTACTTTCTTGTCAAATTACTCTTTCCAAAGTATATCAACTTACACTTTTCAGGGTTAAATTCCATCTGTCACTTATCTGCCCATTTGACCACTCCGTCTATATCTTCTTGCAGACCAAGACACTCTGCCTCATTTTTAATCACCTAGCCAATCTTTCTGTCATCTGCAAACTTACTAATCCTACCTCCCACATAGTCATCTATGTCATTTATATAAATAACGAATAATAGGGGATCCAACACAAATCCCTGTGGTATGCTACTGGACACTGGCTTCCAGTCAGTCCTGGCATCATTGATACAGAGCAGGCATGTGGTATTGTAGATGATCAGATCAGAGGCAAGTCACTGCGGTGTGTTTAAACATTTTCCTTCCCTTTCTTTTGTAATTAGCACAGTCGTACACACAATTACACAATCAGGGTGACACCCTAATGCATCATTGCACTGTCACATTTCATATTGTTTACTCCTAGCCTTGTGTGCCAACTCTTGTCTCTCTTTTTTCTAAGTGCTTCAAGTTAAAGTTAAGTTAATTTATTAGTGTTACCAGTAGGCTTTCATTAACACTGCAATGAAGTTACTGTGAAAGTCCCCTAGTCGCCATACTCCAGCGCCTGTCTGGCTACATTGAGGGAGAATGTAGCCAATGCACCTAACCAGCACGTCTTTCAGACTGTGGGAGGAATCCAGAGCAAACCCACGCAGACACAGGGAGAACGTGCAGACTCTGCATAAGACAGTGACCCAAGCCAGGAATCGAACCAGGGTCCCTGGTGCTCTGAGGCAGCAGTGCTAACCACTGTGCCACCCTGCTTGCATGTGCACCTGAGAAGGAGAATCCTCATGAAGATACAAAACCCCTTTCTCATCCTTCCAAACACCAGCAAAGAAATCAGCACCTTGTGCGACATAGATGGTGAATGAGAGATGGTGATTCATTAAGCATAAGCAGATGGCCCAGTAAACAAAGTATTGGAAATCTGACTCTTGTCTTAATTCTGAGAAAGTGCTGGCTGTGTACGAGGAATTTCTCAATGCATTGAACTGCCTCCCGGGGAGATTCCATTACATGGTAGAAAGTGTGGATAAGCACACACCAACTCGTTTTGGATTTGGACACATGGCATTGATATTCTGCAGTCAGCAATTGAGTCTTTGATCACCTTTGTGGATGCTATCGCCGAGCTCCACCTGCAGGATTCTTTTACACCATTTATGACATCTCTCATGGATGCTGATAGTGAAGTCATGCAGCTTTAACCTCAACCACTTACACAAGTTGAGAGACTAAATGAAGAGAGGCTTCAGTCAGCTCAAGAATCTCCTCAAATGTTTGCCTTGCAATGTGTGAGAGTGCCAAACTGTAGTCCAATTGTGTTGGAGAATGGACATGTGGACATTTCTCAGGGTAATGAGATATTTGGACCTTCACACCACCTCAACCAACGCCCATCCTTGTACAAGAATATCAGCTGGAATAGATTGCCTGGAATTCACAGGTTTACTGTAATCTACAGTTAACAACGAACACTTTATGAATGCTCGATTAAGATTCAGCGGCCTCTCATCTTTCATGTTGTAACACCTCATGGGAGTATTAAAGTCAAGGAGCAGGACACTACTTCGTGTTAAGCATGTATATAAATTTTGAAACTTAGAATCAGCATGTAGAGGGGTGGCACGGTGGCACAGTGGCTAGCACTGCTGCCTCACAGCGCCGGGTTCAATTCTGGCCTCGGGTCACTGTCTGTGTGGAGTGTGCACGTTCTCCCTGTGTCTACATGGGTTTCCTTTGGGTTCTCCGGTATCCTCCCACAGTCCAAAGATGTGCGGGTTAGGTTGACTGGTCATGCTAAATTAACCCTCGTGTCAGGGGGATTAGCAGGGTAACTATGAAGGGGTATGAGAATAGGGGCTAGGTAGGATTGTGGTCAGTGCAGATTTGATGGGCCGAATGGCCTCCTTCTGCACTGTAGGGGTTCCAACTTTTTGAAACTTTTTTGTGCAGGGAGTATCGTTATATCTTGAAAACAACTCTGCTCTTTGGGAGGATGCAATTTATTTGATTGTGGAAGGAATGGGACAGATGTTGGATCTGACTATTAAGAGAGGGTAACAAAATGGTTCAGTTGGAGCACTTTTAATGAACTGCTCGTAATGAGCCCTGCCTGCAGGAAATTGCAGGAACTTGTTTCCCATATCCTCGGTGTCTGTTCACCCACTGTGCTGAAGGTACTTCTCAAATGGCACTGCCATGTGTTGTCTACATTCCAGAGCAAATTGAGTAGTATAGGATTCAGCACAATCATATATGATGCTCTTTGTAGTCTGTGTTTGCAGGAAGCCTCCCATGATCTGTAACTGGTTCTAATTCTGGCGACTGCCAGAAAACAACAATGCTAAAATGGTCGTGGCAAGATAAGTTCAGCACTTGAATTTCAACTTCCTTCCTGTTTGGATTTCAGCACGTAGAGGGAGCTAATGTTGTTTCGGCATGGATTTTTATCCAAATAGGCCAATGGAAATGGACATATCCAAACATTAAAATTATGTACAGAATGAAATAAACAGGTTTTAGTAATGAAAGAAGTGTGGCCTTTTGACCATACATAATGCATGACCTTTCAATCAAACTGCCTGCTTAGATTTTGATGAAGGGGTGCAGATCAAAAGTAACTTAATATGAAACACATGGCAATCTTGTCACGCAGGCAATTTCTTTGTTTAAAATGTACTGCATCCCTTACATGCCTGATGTAAAGGCAAAATACAGACTGAGAATTATCATAACTGTAAAAATTTCTGTGTGCATAGCATAGCGAGAAGGACAACTGCAAACTCACTTATGCATATAAAATTAGGTTTGTCTTTCAGAGACGTGAATCTAAACTAAACCATAAAAAGAATGGTTGAGGCAGGAGATATACCAGTGTTTAGGATGAGTCTGAAAGGGCAAATGAAGGGATCTCGGAACAGGTTTGGTAAATGTGATGAGAACAACTTGTTTGTGTGGAGAATAAATGTCAAAATGGACTGATTGAGCCAAATAACTTGGATGCATTTCTCTGAAAGGTTACACCCTCACATCTACAGCTGAAACCTTAGGTTAACCTTGCTTAAAATTAGACCTTAAAAGTATGCGGTATGGTTTATTTTAAACAGGCATACACCTTCACTAAAATGAAGGCATAACATTCAAATAACCAAGGATAAGAAAAGGACGAGGGTGCCAGTTCTTTCACAGATCACAGAAACTTGACTCATCATGGGGCTGTGTGAATCATCTTTCTCCAAATATTGAGGCAAAGTTTGACTGCAAACTTACACCCGATGTTATTTATCTTTATCCAAGTTGTTCCCAGGGAACAATATTTCCATGGAATCAGCAGCTTGGAAGTAGAGTGTAGCTGTATGTGTGTCAGAGTACAACATTAAATCTAATGTTTGCTTTTTTTAACCTTTAGCTTTAATTTACTTATATTGATCATCTCAATTTTGGGAGGATGTCTATTATTTAATTGGTTCACTATTAGTCAATTTGAGCAGTAAGAGGAAAATTTATTTATTAACACATAAGATAGTTGAACTTAAAAGAGACTTGTGGTGCAAAATGTAGATCCATAGCACCAAAAAAGCAGTATGAGATGTCCTGCTTCTCCTATTACATTTTGGGTACTATGACTGGTTATAAAGTTCCACAATGGTATCTGCGGCACCCCTTCCCCTGTGTGCCTTGCCAAATAAATATTTGATGAGAGCATCAATGTGCACAGTGAGAGTCCACCAACCAAGTGAACCTCTGGGCAGCCAGTGCTGCCATTTTGTAGCTCTACAGACCAGCTAACACCATCTGTACACACATTTAGCAGCAGGCGACACTTCGACCAGTCCTATTTTAAGAGATCATTAGCAGCAGGGCAGCATGGTGGCACAATGGTTAGCACTGCTGCCTCACAGTGTCAGGGACCCAGGTTCAATTCTGGCCTTGAGTGACTATCTGTGTGGCGTTTGCATGTTCTCCACGTGTCTGTGTGGATTTCCTCTGGATGCTCCGGTTTTCTCACACAGTCCAAAGATGTGCAGGTTAGGTGGGTTGGCCATGTTAAATTGCCCCTTAGTGTCAGGGGGATTATCAGAGTAAATAGGGTAGGGTATGGGGATAGAGCCTGGGTGGGATTGTTGTTGGCGCAGGCTTGATGGGACTTTTTCTGCACTGTCGGGATTCTATGAACTTACAGATTTAGTTGCTGTTTGATTTTTACTGACTTGTGAATTTGTGCAATTCATTGGTGATTTGAATAAGTTTTTTAAGTTGCTAAAGTTTACAGGGAGTAATACGGCAGGTGCCTGTAAACTTTGACTGTGATCACAGGGCTTTTGCACAAACCACGTGCTCCAAGGCACGGGTGTGGGAATTTGCATTCCCCTTTGATATACGGATCCATCCCCTACGGACAAGCCCTCCATATACTCAGGATTTGCTTGGATGAGGAGGATCACAACAGACACCTCCAGACGCTGAAAGATGCCCTCATAAGAACAGGATATGGCGCTCGACTCATCAATCGACAGTTCCGACGTGCCACAGTGAAAAACCGCACCGACCTCCTCAGAAGACAAACACGGGACACGGTGGACAAAGTACCCTTTGTCGTCCAGTACTTCCCCGGAGCGGAGAAGCTACGGCATCTCCTCCAGAGCATTCAACATGTCATTGATGAAGACGAACATCTCGCCAAGGCCATCCCCACACCCCCACTTCTTGCCTTCAAACAGCCGCACAACCTCAAACAGACCATTATCCGCAGCAAACTACCCAGCCTTCAGGAGAACAGTGACCACGACACCACACAACCCTGCCACAGCAACCTCTGCAAGACGTGCCGGATCATCGACACGGATGCCATCATCTCACGTGAGAACACCATCTACCAGGTACACGGTACCTACTCTTGCAACTCGGCCAACATTGTCTACCTGATACGCTGCAAGAAAGGATGTCCCGAGGCATGGTACATTGGGGAAACCATGCAGACGCTACGACAACGGATGAATGAACACCGCTCGACAATCACCAGGCAAGACTGTTCTCTTCCTGTGGGGGAGCACTTCAGCGGTCACAGGCATTCAGCCTCTGATCTTCAGGTAAGCATTCTCTAAGGCGGCCTTCATGACACATGACAGCGCAGAGTCGCTGAGCAGAAACTGATAGCCAAGTTCCGCACACACGAGGACGGCCTAAACCGGGATGTTGGGTTTATGTCACACTATCAGTAACCCCCACAGCTTGCCTCCTGGACTTGCAGAATCTCACTGGCTGTCCTGTCTGGAGACAATACACATCTCTTTAACCTGTGCTTAATGCTCCCTCCACTCACATTGTCTGTATCTTTAAGACCTGGTTGGCTGTAGAGATTCGCATTCTAATCAGTATTCTGTAACTGGATTTTGTATCTCTGTGCCCTGTGTGAGAGCAGATATCCACTCCATCTGACAAAGGAGCAGCGCTCCGAAAGCTAATGGCATTTGCCACCAAATAACCCTGTTGGACTTTAACCTGGTGTTGTTAAAACTCTTACTGAGTTTACCCCAGTCCAACGCCGGCATCTCCACATCATGACTACCTTGCAACTCTGCCAGCATTTTAAATCAGGCATGTAAATCAAAGCACTCACTTAGCAATTGCCCCATGTGCCTCTGTCTGTCCAAGTGCTCCTGCACATTGCTGCCCTAACGGCAGTAGCATCGCTGGTTTAAGACTGCTGACCCCTGGTGGAGGCAACTGCAAATGGCTTTGGAGGATTATCTTGGGCACCTCTATATGGGGCAAGAAAACCCAGCTTCAGCATAACTGGCAGCAGTCTGGGCTGCCTGACTGATGGACAACAATAGGGGGCATTGGCAGACTGGCAGTGTTGCAAGGACGAAAGCTGCTATGCTGAGAGAGAACAGTAGGCATTTGTTTCACAAAGCCACTGTCACTCCCCAGGGGCAGTAATCCCAGTAGTGTGTTTGAAGACAGACTGCCGGACTGCTGTGAAACACTGTAAACCCCTTTGAACATTCCTCTGCAGCCTTGATAGCAGCGTGCTGAATTTGCATGATGGAATTCTGGACTTCTACTGCAACACCCAGACTTTGAGTGGCTTCTGCTCATGCTGCAACCGAAGCCAAGACATCAAACCACCAAATGCTGCACCATGGTTGGGTCCACGTGTATGGTAATAGAGTTGGCAACCACCCTCATTCTGGAAAGGATGACTCAAAGCTCTACTCAAAATCCTGTGTCGACTTGGTGCCAGACCTCTCTCTGCTCCTTGACATTTTACACAGGCTTTCCGACATGTCAATGTACCAAGTGTTTTACTGTGCATACCAATCAGCCTTCTTTTGAACTCTGCACCATCAGAGCTCTTATCTGAGCCTTCTACAGAATTAGCATGGCCAATGCACCTAACCAGCACGTCTTTCGGACTGTGAGAGGAAACCAGAGCACCCGGAGGAAACCCACGCAGACATGGGGAGAACGTGCAACCTCCACACAGACAGCGACCCAAGCCAGGAATCAAATCCATGTCCCCTGGTGCTGTGAGGCAGCAATGCTAACCACTGTGCCACCGTGCTGCCCATGTGCAGTGTCATGATCTGAGCAGGTGAATGTGTGTAAGATCATGTCTCTTCATCATCATCATCATCTCCTTCCTCTTCTATCTGTTTCCCCTCCATCACTGCAGTTCTTGAGTATCTGGAAGGAGAAAAGCTTGTATGGCTGTGATGAGAGGAGAGGCCTGGGGAACGTAAGGGGCACTTACATCATTTTAAATCAGATGAAATTATGGGAAGTATGGTGTGAGAAGGAGGTTAGGTACAACAATACCATCTTCAGTTCTCACGCTGGCCATGGCCTGGCCAAGAATCATATAACTGATGGCGAGCACCCTCTCCTCCATGGGGGTATCAACAGGCAACCATGCCTGCTAAATGTGTTAGGATGAGATGAAGTTGCGAATGTTAGTTATGGGTCCTGATTGATAAGAGATTGGTAGATGAGTGATGGTAGTGTGGTAAAATTAAGCAATGTTGACAATAGCGGTAGAGTTGATGGGATATTGTATTTGAAGATGTGTTTACTCAGGTTGACTGCTCATGTATGGTCATTGAACATCTTCTGAATTATTTGGAGCGCGATTCTCGGCATTGACCACCAGTTTACTGGTCCTACTGCCTTATGGGAAATTGTCTGCTCGATCTCCAGAGTTCCTCTGGAAAAAGCATACTGTTCCTCCACTCTACTGCTTTGCCTAAGCCTGAAGTGCGATTCTGGGAAATATTGGAGTCCACCTATTTTCTGCCATTCAGATCAAAATCAGTAGAATGATTTCCAGCACCTGTTCCAGCTACAAATCAGCTCCCTTTCTAAGAAGTACAGTCTTGCTTTTATGAGTGCAGGCTAACTTAAAACAGTGTTAGCCTCTCATGATTGGGGGACTCTGTTGAGCCATGCAGCGACAAGGCTAACTCTGGCTGTATGCTGCAATTGAATAAATGATCAGGCAGCTCAAAGTTGGTACATTAATTGCAAGCAATAGCTTCAGGTGAATCGTGCTTATCTTTGTGGGCTATCTACCTTAGCCCAAATGCTATTCAGCCTGCAGGTTATTACTCTCAGAGCATTGTCTCTCAGAGCATTATGAGGATGAATATTTTTGTCTATAGAATCTGTTACAAAAGCTGTTGGCATAGGGTGGCACGGTGGCAGAGTGGTTAGCACTACTGCCTCACAACGCCAGGGACCCAGGTTTGATTCCCGGCTTGGGTCACTGTCTGTGCGGAGTCTGCATGTTCTCCTCATGTCCACATGGGTTTCCTCCGGGTGCTCTGGTTTCCTCCCACAGTCTGAAAGACGTGCTAGTTAGGTGCATTGGCCATGCTAAATTCTCCCTCAGTGTACCCAAACAGGCGCCGGAGTGTGGCTACTAGGGGATTGTCCCAGTAACTTCATTGCAGTGTTAATGCAAGCCGACTTGTGACACGAATAAATAAACTTCAATCCTTTCAAATCACTTGCTCCATTTCAGTGACACTCCTCAACAAATGTCTGCAAATATCCTTGAGGCCATGAGATTGCCCAGAGTCAAAGGCACATTATTCTAGCAGATGGGTAATGCTGACCCACTGGAGGTTCAGTAAAATCAAAGCAAGTTGGAAGGTCTCGGCCATTCTGTTCAAAGTGAACAATTTAATGCATAAACACTGGAATCAACTCTGTTTCAACGCAAAATATAAAGCAGCCTTTCCGCACACAAATGTTTTAACAATAAAACTTATGAGAAAGTGTGACCTTAATACCAGTCTCACCAGTTGAAATACACAGAACCGTAGGAAGGACAATAAGTGCATCTCAGTTATCAAGGGGGCGATTCTCCCATCCCGACTTGCTAATTGTTCAGCGCGGCGGCCCAGGAGAATCGTGTGTGGCCGATTCGCAGGATTGGCGATGCGATCTCGACGCGCGTGCATCTCCGAGTGTCGGATATCCGGCGAGGTCGGGACCACGCTGGAAATCAGCAGGAACAGCAGGTAAGTGATTTTAATCTACTTTTAATCTTATTTTAATGTCATTAGCGGGCCCGGGATTGAATTCTCCAGGCCCGCGAGCATCTCTAACCCCGTCAGTGCAATTTCACTCCGGCGGGGTTCACACTAGCTCCCCACTTCACTTCACTCCACCCCACTGGAGTGAAGGGGAGGCAATCAAGGCCCCGCAGGTGATCGGGCAATGGGGGGATGGTGCCCCCTGGGCATGGGCACACTGGCAGTGCCAGACTGTGACCCGGGCACTGCCCAAGGGGCAAAGTGCCCATGCTCAAAGGGCACCTTGGCACTGCCCACCACGCATGGGTCAGTGCAAAGGGGGCTGGGCCTGGGGTGCGGGGCTTTGGGGTGATCGGTGGTGGTAGGGGGTTCCTACTGCCACTCTGCATTGGGGTGATCGGGGCTGGAGGGAGGCTAGTGATCTGGGCAGGCCGGGGGGTCTGCCTCCCGTGGGGAGGGGGAAATCTGCCAGGGTGGGGTGTCTGCTATGGGTCTGCTTCTCATGGGGAGGGGGATTTGTGGGGTGGGGGGGGGGTGATCGTCACTGCTGGGGGGGCGCTGGAGATCGGGGTGCTCTGGGATGAGAGGGGTTCGAGGCTGGCCTGGGAATGGATGGGCAGAGCTGCAATCGGGCCGTGGGGGGAGCTGGGGTGGCAGAACTGCGAGGGTCCTGGGCTGGCCAGCAAACCAGAGGCTGACAGATCGAGGCCACTGCGCATGCAGTGTGAACAGGCCCCGCCCCTGAGCTTTTAGTGATATTCACGATTGTATTTCGCATTGTGGGAGATTCAAGTCTGAACTCCCACTGAAAAACAATCGAGATTTACACTAGTTTTCCTGCGAATTCAGCACTTGGAGCATTTTTGGGAGAATCGCCCCCCAAAATTTTTTTAATTTTATTTCTGAATTCTGCAACTCTTTTATTGATTGTCCGTATAGCATAGCTTTCACAGAAGATTTGATTGTAAAACAAAATGTATTTTAAGAAGGCGCATTCCCTATTGTGTTTGCCATCACCACCTTCTCAAGGGCAATAATGGATGATCAGTCAATGGTGGTCTAGCCAATGACTCCCACATCCTGTGAAACAATAAATAAACATTGGAGTATGAGAATGTTTGACAATTATAGTGGAATACAGATGCTGTGCATTTTTTTAATGTGTGCAGATCTGTGTTATCTGAATTTCTGTGCTGATATTTTATCTGAAAACCATGCTTTGATGTATTTCTTAAGTTAACGGAAGGTCATTTCTTACGAATTTCTTGTCTGTTTTCTTTCCAAAAACTGAGGATCTTAAGGAAAATTTTGTTCAAATTAAAATCCATACGGTTCCCGGATCCAACCTCACGCCAATCAACACCAATCAACTGCAAAACAAGGAACCTCACTGAACCACACAGCACAGAATGATACCCAAGATCCACTGGGCTTATCCCAACTCTTGAAACAGCTGTCCATTTCGTCCCTCACCACCAACCCTGCTCTTACCTATTGCCGTGTAATTGTTTTCTCCCTTGAGTGCAATTTCCATATATGAGGAAATTATTAACATTCCCTTCACACAAGTGATCCCTGGCCACCAACAAAGTTATGTTCATCCTGGAGGTAATGTCAAGTAGTTGGCTTTGAGATGTCACCCCTGAGCATGTCAAAATCCAAAGAGGTTAGGCATATAAATTATCTGGATGTCTAGAGAAAGAGATATGGATTGCTTGCACAAACAGTGAAGTTAATTAGGGAGGGAAGAGTAAGTGCCAATTGAGGCAAGATTAGAAAATATGAATTCTGAATATTTCATTTCAATTTTTCCATCAAACTAAGTTTTTTTGGGTTAAAGTCAGTGAGAGTATGCTGAACAAAATAGGCTCGCCATCATCTTCACATAGCTATATTAATGCGGGCACTGCAGAATGAAATATTGGCATAATTTCTGTCATACAGAATATGTATACTTGTCTACCAAAATAGGTTTATGTGTAAATCTCAAGGACAGCCCTTTTTATTCTTGGAATAATTAATACCATGAGGGCTAATTTAATTCTGTTGTTCTAATGTAACACAATGTCCCTCATTTATCAATGTATACCTCTTATTTTTATGCCCAAAGGGAGATGCCACCAGCAATGTGAAAACTAGGTCATACACAGTTGTGATAGCAACATCTGAAAAAGGTGATACAGTATTCCAATCATTGTCATTTTATGACTGTCATTTCGGAAATCGTTCAGCTCCCAAACAACAAGAGAAACAGTTCCATCTTTATAATTGGGTTTCTTCATTTTCCTTATCCCACCAGCTATTATTCTATCACTGGCGGTTAACTATTTGAAATAAATGGATTACTGCTGGCGTTAAATTAATGCTGCTCGAAAAAAACCAGTCTTAAGAACTGCAGTTCTATGTAAAGTGCTACAGAATTTATGTTATAGCTCTAAAGCTGGTGGATATTAATTTCTTTCTCACAAGCCTCTTTTTTCAAAAATTGCCTTCTATCATTGCTGCTGCAAAGTTTGTGTCAAGATCCATTTAATTTGTAATCCACAGGGTTCTCAGTGATTAATTCAAGGGGATGTAAGACATGCAGGTTGTTTAAAACTATGACCTATAGCACTAAGATAATTTGGATGTCAAAACATATCCTTGAGCATGAAAATAATAATTGCTCCGGCAGCTAGTTTGTCCATTCAAACAAAATCATGATCCAATTAATTTGAATCCAAAAATAAGCATTGACTTATTTGGTTTACTTCATAAACTTTTACAGGTCTTGGCAGTATAACATTTACAGATTTATGAGTTTTCATAGCTGAGGAATGACCAGGGACTTGGCGATATAAAGGATTCAGTCGCCTGCCTTTTTGTACTATGGGAAAAGCCTTAAAAATCCATACAGTTGTAATGTTATTGCAACATCAACAGCAAAAAAAATGCATGTTTATCTGAACAAATGTACTAAATAAAACTCAACAAAGCATTAATTGCTCTTTTATTTTCACCCTAATCCAAATTCCATGTTCTAAATATAAGTTTACCTTCTCATAATGCACTTTAAATTGATTTCAAATCATAACATGCAAAACTATTCCAAATGCAGACTGCAAAGAAGCTGAGGATTTAGCTGCAGCAAAAGCCAGCTTTAAGGGCCTTAAGGGGCTTGATCCTTCAGTATTCCACATCTGGAAAATATATTCCAAACTTCAAAAAAGAATAAACTCAATGACTGATCCTCTCATTGAAGCCATGATATTTGCCAGAATTTTGAAACATGCTTGTCCTCATTTGCTTTTGTCACTCAATTGAAAATGCACGTTCCCTCTAATGTTTCGAGAAGGTTTTTTAGCTCCCAAAGTTTAGTTCCCCAGACTATTCCCCATGTCAAGCTGACTTGCCCTAAACCTCTGCACCGCTTAAAACTGATTATTAGGCCCTGCGCTGCGATTCGCCAATTTACCTGAAGGATTTGAAACATCCAGATGACTTTCATTTGTGTAGGTTTCCTCTCTTTGGAATCTCACACAGGTGAGGTTGGAAACACAGTGGAATCAAGGAGGACATAATGACCAGTGTTGTAACAAGCACCTTTAGTTTGGAAAATATTTCAAAGTACTACGCAGGAGTGTACAGACAAAAATGCCAACTGCACCAAAGAAGGAGATATTAATTTCATATGTAGCCCATGGAAAAAAAAAGATTGTTACAATCCCAGTTAGTGTTACTACAGGACGGGATGATTGCAGATTGGAACACTCACTCAAACGATCACAACTTTATTTTAGAAAATGTGGAGGGAGAGTGTCACAGGACCGCTAATTAGTTTTTGACAACAAGAAAAAAAACATTAATGAAACATGAAAAATTTGATTATGGTACAGTATGTAGGACAAACAGAGGGACAGAAAGCAAGTCCCAGCAATTAAAAAACAATCAAAAATCAGGGAATGAGATCAAGGAGATTTCCAGGAAGTTAGGAGGGAGGGTTTCAGATATCTGGACCATTAGGGTCTCTTCCAGGGCAGGTGGGACCTGTACAAGAAGGATGGGTTGCATTTAACCTGGAAAGGCATAAATATTCTGGCCAGGAGGTTTGCTAGTGTCATACGGGAGGATTTAAATTAGTTTGGCAGGGGGATGGGATCCAAAGCAAAGGTGAACTAGCTGAAGGGGAACCAGAGAGTAGGGCCAGTAAGACTCAGAGAAACAGCAGGCCAGGTGCTAATCAAAGAGGTCTAGTGGACTGAAGTGCGTTTGTTTCAATGCAAGAAGTGTAACAGGTAAGGCAGATGAACTTAGAGCTTGGATTAATGCTAGGAACTATGATGTTGTTGCCATTACAGAGACTTGGTTAAGGGAAGGACAGGATTGGCAGCTTAACATTCCAGGATGCAGATGTTTCAGGCGGGATAGAGGGGGATGTAAAAGGGGTGGGGGAGTTGCACTACTGGTTAAAGAGAATATCACAGCTGTACTCTGGGAGAACACCTCGGAGGGCTGATACAGCGAGGCAACATGGTAGAGCTCAGGAATAGGAAGGGTGTAGTCACAATGTTGGGAGTTTACAGTAGGCCACCCAACTGCCAAAGGGAGATAGAGGAACAGATATGCAGGCAGGTTTTGGCAAGGTGTAAAAGTAACAGAGTTGGTGTGGTGTGGAGATTTTAACTTCCCCTATATTGACTGGGACTCACTTAGTGCTAGGGGCGCGGATGGGGCAGAGTTTGTAAGGAGCATCCAGAAGGGCTTCTTGAAACAGTATATAGATAGTCCAACTGGGGAAGGGGCCATACCTGACCTGGTATTGGGGAATGAGCCCAGCCAGGTGATCGATGTTTCAGTAGGGGAGCAGTTCGGGAACAGTGACCACAATTCAGTCAGCTTTAAGGTACTGATGGATAAAGATAAGTGTAGTCCTCAAGTTAAGGTGCTAAATTGGGGGAAGGCTAATTACAACAATATTAGGCAGGAACTGAAGAATGTAGATTGGGAGCAGATGTTTGAGGGCAAATCAACATCTGGCATGTGGGAGGCTTTCAAGTGTAAATTGATAGGGATTCACACCTTGGTGAGTTGATGATTCTCCGGCACTCTGTTCATTCACCATCTTCTTTCGGTCATGGGTTCTTTGTTGCACCTCAGCCTTCAGTTGCCTGTAGGCTTGTTTCCTCTCACTTGAGTTTTGATGGAGCTGCCAGTTCAGAAATGCCTTGCATTTGCAGTCAAAGAGATCCAGACATCTTTGCAGTCCCTTGCTTGGATGATGATATAGTCTATTATGTACCCCTACTTGGAGTGGGATTGTTGCCATGAAGTTGTCTGCTTGTCCTCCTGACGGAACAGGGCGTTCGTAATGTCCAGGTCATGTTCTAGACATTTTGTCAGGAGGAGGACTCTATTGGCATTTGTTTTCCCCAAGCTTTCTTTGCCTAACACACCTTTCCAAAGGTATGTGTACCTCACAACTCTAGCACTGAAGTCGCCGAGGAGAATCAGCTTGACTCCCTTTCGGATGTGGGACAGAAATTGGTCAAGGCAGTAATCCAATGCCTCTTTTATCTCACAGTAAGGAGTCTCACAACACCAGGTTAAAGTCCAACAGGTTTATTTGGTAGCAAAAGCCACTAGCTTTCGGAGCGCTGATTCTTCGTCAGGTAAATGGGAGTTCTGTTCACAAACAGGGCATATAAAGACACAAACTCAATTTACAAAATAATGGTTGGAATGCGAGACTTCCACTCAAAGACTCGCTTCCACTTAAAGACTCACATTCCAACCATTATTTTGTAAATTGAGTTCATTGAGACATCTGACCAATTTCTTTTATGGCAAAGCCAAAAAACTAGAAATTGGGTAAAATAATTCTCTCCACAATAACACTGGCTACAAAAGTATTTCAGTGGCTGACAAGTTCTCTTGTAAAATTGTGAAAGGCAATTGAGAAATGCAAGGTTGTTTCTATTTAATACTTGATAACACATACTTGGAAACAAAAGTAATATGTGTCTAAGGGATAATATAATTACAGCAGCAACTTCCAATTTAGTCATACCTGCCTTTAAAAATATAACTGTTTTGTATTAGTGAAGGTCTGAGCTTCAGTCTTCGATCGAAAGCTTCGCTTTTGCCATTTGGCCCCAACATTAGTGTCTCCCAATAAAAACTGTCCAATTCCAATGCTTCCTATTTCTAATTATGAAGCGGTGCTGCTGAAAGGATTAACTTTTATTGTCCTTGTATTCTTCCAGGAGCCTTTCATTTTCTGGGGTCTAGCAGGGGGGTGGGTGAATGTTTTTCTAAAGCTCTAGTGAACAAATTTACTGATTGCCAGTTTTGGAAGGTGAGTGAAGTGATTGTAGCTTTTTAGGGGAGGGGTGGGATCTGAACCATGGTTGTTGCTAGATGTCCACTGACAGCAACTCAGTTGCCCTTCTGCCAGTTTCAATGTGGGGTTTTGCCCTTTGGATAGTAAGTCAAGGCCAATGTAATTAAGGCTTGTTGAAATTGTTGAGATTGAGGAAGATGGGCTGCACTTTTGGGAGCACATCAGAGGTTGGTCATTGCTGTCGTTGGTCATGCAACAAGTATCAAGTGAGTAGTCTGGCTTTCTCCTGGAAGATGTGAATATGCCAACCTGCTTTGCACAGGCACAAGTTTTCAGCCATGCATGAAGACCCATTCAGACAATTGTTCCCCCAAAGTGTTGTTGTTGAGGTATTCCCACATGTGATATTGTTTATTGAAGTCACCAATGTAAATGGCTGAGTGTGCTGCAAGCGAAGTTGCAATTTTGGGCAGAGACCATTTAGTGGCTGGAAGGCATTTGTGATGGTCAGCTTACATATTTTATTGTTACGGCCATTCGCGCTGGCGGGATTTTCGCATCCCATTGCAGTGAACAGAGATTTGGCTGGCCACCAAATTCTCAGACCTTGCTGCAGTGGGAGTGTGGCATGAATGGCTGATAAGATCACGCCCTAGGTCTTTTGTGTCTGGTGAGGTTTTCTTTGACGTAGGTGGCTGGGCTGTATATCTTGTGATCCCTGTTTGCGATGAGTTGGTAACTGGGAATTTGGACTTAATGGCTGGTGAGATCCACATGGTGACTTTCTTCCAGAGTACCTATGTTCACATTTCTGTCAGAGTTTTATTGTGAGTGGTGTGTGATTTGCCTTGGATTGGCCTTCAATGCTTAGCTGAGCTGATATATTCTTGTTGCTGAAGGAAAGGAGAAAACACTCTTCATATGATCCTACTGATAAAGCTGTTGTTTAATTATACTAATATAATATCTTGCGCTTATTTAATGTATAAGATGCAAAGCACCAATTGTTCATAAGGGGTAAACGTATTGTGGCTTCACTTATTAAGGCCAGGCACATAAGAAGCACGGTAGCACAGTGGTTAGCACTGCTGCTTCACAGCTCCAAGGACCTGGATTCACTTCCCAGCTTGGGCCACTGTCTGTGTGGAGTTTGCACATTCTCCTCGTGTCCGCGTGGGTTTCTTCCGGGTGCTCCGGTTTCCTCCCACAGTCTAAAGATGTGTGGGTTAGGTTGATTGGCTATGCTAAAATTGCCCCTTAGTGTCCTGAGATGCATAGGTTAGAGGGATGAGCGGGTAAATGTGTAGGGATATGGGGGTAGGGCCTGGGTGGGATTGTGGTCGGTGCAGACTCGATGGGCCAGATGGCCTCTTTCTGCACTGTAGGGTTTCTATGATTCTGAGACGGTTCTTTAATTTCACCCATTGATCTGTGGGATTTTCATTCTTACATGTTACCCCCGGTTGCATTTGAGATTTTGTCCTCGATGCAGTGAGACTGAGCAGTGGTCGAGGAGCTGGAATGATTTGCCCTTGATTATGTCTCATCATTGTGGCTTTCACAGGAACTTGTTTTGGAATAAATCTTTGCCACCTCAGCAGTTGCCACATATCTTATGTGGGATCCCTGGGTGCAGACATGTTCCAACTGGAAATCTGACATTCTCTACCTGCATTCTTATTGTGCATGTTGGTCATCTTCTTTTGTAGTTTTAACAGTTGCTCTCTCATTTCTGAGAGAATAGAATAGGTTAGAGTTGGTAAATTAGTAAGTGTTGGTCTACCAAACCTGAGCTCTGTGCTGATGGAATAGGTGCACTGATAGGTGTCACTCTCAGACGTAACATTGCAATGTGTAGATCTTGTTTGGTCTGTCGACATCTGTGAGTTAGGTATTTCGCCATGCAAATCATTCATTCAGCTAGGCTGTTGGATCCAGGGTAATGAGGAGAAGTAGTGTAATCAATATTCCACTTCTCACATATACCCTGAAAAGGCTTACCAATAAATTGCGGATTGTTATCCGTAATGATCTCCCTCAGTACACCAAATGAACTGAGAGCAGCACTTAGAACGTACGTGACAGTTGTTCTTGACATATTGGGTGGAATTTTACAACCTCTGCAGCCCCTTAGCCATGACCCTCTGTGACTCTGCTATGTTCTCAAGGGCTGCCATAACCTGCTGTGTCATTGCACTGTCCTGCTGGGTTGCTTGCAAGCTCTGGAGCCTTTCATGGGCAGCAGAATCTCAAGAAGCCTGTTGAGGGCCTCAGCAGTGGGCCTCTGGGACTCCAGTGTGGCCTGCTGTGACTCGGCCATAGCTTGGACCCTGCAACTCATGGTGATGATTTCTTGCCCAAGGCTTTCCACTGCAGATGCCATCCTTGAAATTTTGGGAACCACACAAAACAGGCAATAGCTGGTCGACCTGAAAGCTCTGTGACTCCTCCCAACAGCCTCACAATCGATCCAGTATTGCTGTCAGCGCCTCCTGCATTCCCTGGCTCTGTTGCTGAGGCCTCGGACATTCCCTCCTCCACCCGATGTACATTAGCAGATGTGTCGTGCACACACCAGAGAGTGACCCAGATGCTTCTCCACTTACTTGACCCACCGATGTGAGAGTCTCTGGGGTGATGAACTGCGAGGTGGAAGCTGAATCAAAACTGGTGCTGGCCTCGGAGGTCCCATCAGTGGCTTCCTCTGAGGAGTCTTCCGAGCTGTCATGGGAGGATGGGTTGGAGCAGCTGTGGGGGGGTCGCGTTGCCAGATGGACCGTCGCGTCGGGGTCCCTTCCTGCAACACAGGGGCTGCACGCAACTTACTTCAGATAGCTCCAACAAGTGGAGGATTAGCAGGTGCTCACTTCTGCGCTCCAGCCCGACCTGGCTGTTACTCATAGTGCAGATCACCTCTCCCACAAGCTTCAGTGCCCACTCCTCAAAGGGGGTGAGGACCCGATCTCAGGAGCACCACATCCTGTCCTCACCCTCTCCTGGTGATTATGGGCATTCTTCTCCTGTGGGGACAGAAGGAGCCATGTAAAATCTGATGCCAAGAGTCCTGGAGCATATCAGGGGGTGGCCCTCAGAGGGCAAAGGTTGTGAGGCTCTTGGGGTTGAGGTGGAAGGAGGTGCTAGGGAGTCAGGAGCTGGAAGCATGCAGGGTGCTGGGGGTGGGGGGACCTAGGGGTCTTTTGGGGGAAGATACTCGATCAGGTTATTTCCAAACTCTGTCGCCGGGGACTCGGCTCCTCCCTTTGCGACTGGTTCTGTACAAAGAACAAAGAACAATACAGCACAGGAACAGGCCCTTCGGCCCTTCAAGCCTGCACCGATCATGTGTTCCAAACTAGACCATCCGTTTGTATCCCTCTATTCCCAGTCTGTTCATGTGGCTATCTAGATAAGTCTTAAATGATCCTGGTATGTCTGCCTCAACCACCTTGCTTTGTAGTGCATTCCAGGCCCCCACCACCCTCTGTGTAAAATATGTCCCCTGCATATCTGTATTGAACCTTGCCCCCCTTACCTTGAACTTGTGACCCCTTGTGTTTGTCATTTCTGACCTGGGAAAAAGCTTCCAACTGTTCACCCTATCTTTGCCCTTCATAATTTTATAAACTTCTATTAGGTCGTCCCTCAACCTCTGTCTTTCCAGGGAGAACAACCCTAGTTTACTCAATCTCACCTCATTGCTAATACCCTCCATACCAGGCAACATCCTGGTAAACCTTTTCTGCACTCTCTCCAAAGCCTCCACATCCTTCTGGTAGTGTGGCGACCAGAACTGGACGCAGTATTCCAAATGTGGCCGAACCAACATTTTATATAACTGCAACATCATATGCCAACTTTTATACTCTATGCCCCCTCCAATAAAGGCAAGCATGCCATGTGCCTTCTTCACCACCTTTTCCACCTGTACTGCCACCTTTAAGGATCTGTGGACTTGCACATTCAGATCCCTCTGTGTGTCGATACTTTCTAACCCACAGACCGCACTCAGCAAGGATAGGTAACAACACCTCCTCCACGATCATCTGCAACATTGGTGCCTCACAAGGCTGTGTCCTTAGCCCCTTATTATACTCCTTATGCACCTGCGACTGTGTGGCCAAAATGCCCTGCAACTCGATTTTCAAGTTTGCTGTTGACAACACCATAGTGGATCGGATCTCAAATAATGTCGGAACGGAGTACAGGAAAGAGGCAGAGAATCTGGTGAACTGGTGCGATGACAATAATCGCTCCTTCACTGTCAGCAAAACAAAAGAGATAGTCATCAACATCAGAAATTGTAAAGGAAACATTAACGGGGACCAAGTAGAAATAGTCCAGAGCTTCAAGTTTTTAGGTGCCAGATCACCAACAAACTGTCCTGGTCTGTGCATGCTAATGCTATAATTAAGAAAGCCAATCAACACCTCTACTTTCTCAGAAGACTAAGGAAATTTGGCATGTCTGCTATGATTCTCACCAACTTTTACAGATGCACGATAGAAAGTATTCTTTCTGGTTGTATCACAACTTAGTGTGGCTCTTGCTCTGTCCAAGACCGCAAAAAACTACAATGGATCTTGAACGAAGCTCAGTTCATCACTCAAACCAGCCTCCCATCCATTGACACTGTCTACACTTCCCGCTGCCTTGGAAAAGCAGCCAGTATAATCAAGGACCCCCGCGCATCCCGGACATACTCTCTTCCACCTTCTTCTATTGGGAAAAAGATACAAAAGTACCAACCGACTCAAGAACAGTTTCTTCGCTTCTGTCATCAGACTTTTGAATGGACCTACTTCGTATTAAGTTGATCTTTCTCTACACCATAGCTATGACTATAACACTACATTCTGCACTCTCTCCTTTCCTTCTCTTTGAACGGTATACTTTGTCTGTATAGCGTGCACGAATCAATACTTTTCACTGTACACTAATACATGTGACAATAATAAATCAAATTGAATCAAATTCTAAACACTCACCCTTGCTGCCCGGATTAGGTCATTCAGTTTCTTTTGGTACTGCTTTCCAGTCCTCCTGGCTAGTGCCCTGGCACTCACGCATGCTACCACCACTTCCCAGGCTGCTTTGCCATCCCTTCCCGTGGGGCGCTACCCTGCTGGGGAGAAGAGAATCTTCCATCTTGCCTCCACAGCCTCCAGCAACCTGCCCAATCAGCATCTGAAAATTGCGGGGGGCTTCTTCCTTGAGACCATATCATTCTGCACTGCCTCCCTGTCTATCCATCCTTGGGGTTTTTATGGATCTCTCCCTTGTTAGGGCAGATCAGCTGCAGGCAGTTTGGGTGGGTCATGCATCCATTAGAGTATTCCAATGAGCTTAATGCATTTTGCTTTGTTACCATGGAGGGGAAGCAAAGTCAGCACTTGTAGGTGTGCTGATGGGGGAGGAGGGGTGGGGAGCATGGGGGAAATGTGCTTCTGTGATGATTGGGTGCAGGGGAGAGAGAGGGTCATGTCACTCAACAATCGGAAGCAGGGGGATGATGAGGGGCTCGTGTGCAGGGGAATCCCAGGGGTGGGGGGGGGGGGGGGGTGGGATTGGGGATCGGTAATGTTGGGGGCTAGGGTCCCTGATATCTGTGGGGGGGGGAGAGGCTGTATCAGGCCCAGGGGGGTTCTGTCAAGATAACTGCTGTTTGTTAGCTTTTTCTTTGCATGTGCAGTCTGTGGCTCCAATCTGAGCAGCAGGCTGCCTGGTGAGTTAAGCCCTGCCCATTGTTTCTAAAGGCTAGAAACAATCTAGCCCATATTTGCAACGTCAAATTCCATAAGATTGGGAGTGAAAATACACCCAAACATTGGATCAGGAACTCTCCCATTTTCACATTAGCTGGACACTTGGAAAAAATCTCATAAAATTCTTCCCATTGTGTAATTGTCGAATGAAGGGGCCTGATCCTCTCTTGAAGAATACACTTAACGCACATCCGATGTTCTCCTTTTGTGTTCCATCATATTCCCTATCTCCCTCGTCATCCAAGCAGTCCTGTTTGGTTTTACTGCCCTTCTGTCTTCCTAAATTGCAACTCACCCAAATCTAAAATATCTTAGATCGCCTTCAGTTGCAGCAATGTTTTTTTCCCAGCTACTTCATAATTATATTTATATTTATAATTATTATATGAGGAAAGTGGTATTTTCTGGGAGATTGAAAATTCACAGAAATATCAGATAGAAGATTTTTAGGCCCAGGTGTTCAATAGTCAGCAGATGGGTTCGAGGTGTACTAACTGAAGTCCAGTAACTGAAGTCAGGAAATTGGCCTCATATAAGAAAATGACAGGGGTGGGTTTAGGAAAGAATTGCATTAAGTAAAAGCAAAATACTGTGGATACTGAAACCTGAAACTAAAACAGAAAATGCTGGAAAATCTCAGCAGGTCTGACAGCATCTGTGGTGAGAGAATGGAGCCAACGTTTCGAGTCTGGATTACCCTTTTTTTAATTTGCTTTATTTTTGTCACATGTATTAGCATACAGTGAAAACTATTGTTTCTTGCGCACTATACAGACAAAGCATAACATTCATAGAGAAGGAAACGAGAGAGTGCAGAATGTAGTGTTAAAGTCATAGCTAGGGTGTAGAGAAAGATCAACTTAATGCAAGCTAAGTCCACTCAAAAGTCTGATGGCAGCAGGGAAGAAGCTGTTCTTGAGTCGTTTGGGTACGTGAGCTCAGACTTCTGTATCTTTTTGCCGACAGAAGAAGATGGAAGAGAGAATTCCGGGGTACATGGAATCCTTAATTATGCTGGCTGTTTTGCCAAGGCAGCGAGAAGTGTAGACAGAGTCAATGGATGGGAGGCCCCTCTGTGACTGGATCCTGAACTTCTTAACCCACAGATCACAATCAGTAAGGATAGGCAACATCTCCTCCACGATAATCCTCAACACCGGTGCCCGACAAGGCTGTGTTCTCAGCCCCCTACTATACTCCCTTATACACTTACGAATGTGTGGCCAAATTCCCCTCCAACTCGATTTTCAAGTTTGCTGACGACACCACAGTAGTGGGTTGGATCTCAAACAATAACGTGACAGAGTACAGGAGTGAGATCGAGAATCTGGTGACCTGGTGCGGCGACAATAATCTCTCCCTCAATGTCAACAAAATGAAGGAGATTGTCATCGACTTCAGGAAGCGTAAAGGAGAACATGCCCCAGTCAACATCAATGGGAACGAAGTAGAAAGGGTCGAGCGCTTCAAGTTTTTAGGTGTCCAGATCACCAACAACCTGTCCTGGTCTCCCCATGCCGACACTATAGTTAAGAAAGCCCACCAATGCCTCTACTTTCTCGGAAGACTAAGGAAATTTGGCATGTTAGCTAGGACTATCACCAACTTTACAGATGCATCATAGAAAGCATCCTTTCTGGTTGTATCACAGCTTGGTATGGCTCCTGCTCTGCCCAAAAGGGGCTTAGAGCTCCGAAAGCTTGTGTGGCTTTTGCTACCAAATAAACCTGTTGGACTTTAACCTGGTGTTGTTAAACTTCTTACCAAGATCATTCATCAGAGCTCAAGTATTAAGTAGGTTGAAGGGTTTTTGCCATCTAAGTGTTTACTGTGATTTAAGGTAAATTGCCTTGGGTAGGAAGGAAAAACTGCACTTTAAATGATATGTAATTTGAATTCCTCAAAATATTTAGATTCATATCCTATGTGAACTATAATTTCCATTAACGAACAGTAAGTTCTCAAATATACAATAACATAATTTTTGGAAACAGGAAAAGACTATATTGTTCAGTAAGCCCATTTCGCTTTCATGAATCCCAATTGATGACTCCCTTACAATAGCCTGGGAATAGCTTGGAGGCACATTGCATTATAGCAGTGGCAAAGGAGTGAAAAGGGGTAGCAATTACCTTGTCTGGTGTACTTCACAACTCCTGAGCACCAGGCAGAAAATTGCTGCAGGGCCTCTCAAGGGGTGTTACACATTCTTGCACATACTGTGAAGGTTATTCAACATGTAAGTCTCCTTACCACTTCTGAAACATGTAATATTCCTTCTTGTCTTCATGTGGCCTTTTCACCTCGCCCCTATTAAAAGAGCATTATATTTCTTATAGAAAAGAATCGTGGAACGATGCAGCATGGAAGGAACTTATCTGTCCACACTGTCCTATGTTAGCACTTTAAAAGAAAGCCCTGGTCTTTCCCCACAGCTTTGCATATATGTTAGTTTTCATGCATATACTCAATTCCCTTTGGAAGATTACCATTAAATCGACTCCCATCACCATTTCAAGCAGTGTATTCTGATCATAGCCATTTACTGCATAAAATCTCTCATCTTCCCCTTGGTTCTTTTACAAATTATCTCAAAACTTTGGTTACTGACCTTCCCAACAGTGGATACAATTTTGCCCTGACCATTATATCAAGTCTCTTTTAAATTTCATTAACTTTCCCAGATCACTGAGTGGTTGTGGGACACTCAGAAGGGGGAGGATGAACAGCCAGAGGTCATGGTCCATATTGAGGCCAACAGTGCAAGTAAGAAGAAGGATGCAGTCCTGAAAGTCAAATATAGGGAGCTAGAAAGTAAACTAGAAAGCAGGACTTCAAAGGCAGTAATTTCAGGATTACTCCCAATGCCCCGTGCTAGCAAGAGCAGCAATAAGAAAATAGAACAGTTGAATGCGTGGCTAGAGCGATGGTGTAGTAAGGAGGGATTTGGATTCATAGAAACATAGAGGATAGGAACAGGAGGAGGCCATTTGGCCCTTTGAGCCTGCTCCGCCATCCATTACGATCATAGCTGATCATCCAACTCAACAGCCTAATCCTGCTTTTTTCCCCATAACCTTTGATCCCATTCGCCCCAAGTGTTATATCCAGCCGTCTCTTGAATCCATCCAATGTTTTGGCATCAACTACTTCCTGTGGGAATGAATTCCACAGGCTCACCACTCTTTGGGTGAAGAAATGTCTTCTCACCTCTGTCTTAAATCGTCTACCCTGAATCCTCAGATTGTGACCCATGGTTCTAGACTCCCCCACCATTGGGAAACTTTTACAGTCTTTTACTCTCACCAAACTTTTCGGGGCGGCACGGTAGCACGGTGGTTAGCACTGCTGCTTCACAGCTCCAGGGACCTGGGTTCAATTCCCGGCTTGGGTCACTGTCTGTGTGGAGTTTACACATTCTCCTCGTGTCTGTGTGGGTTTCCTCCGGGTGCTCCGGTTTCCTCCCACAGTCCAAAGATGTGCGGGTTAGGTTGATTGGCCATGCTAAAATTGCCCCTTAGTGTCCTGACATGTGTACTTTAGAGGGGTTTGCGGGTAAATATGTACGGATATAGGGGTAGGGCCTGGGTGGGATTGTGGTCGGTGCAGACTCGATGGGCCCAATGGCCTCTTTCTGCACTGTAGGGTTTCTTTCTTTCTTTCTTTCTTTTACTCTCACCAACTTTTACAGATGCAGCATAGAAAGCATTCTTTCTGGTTGTATCACAGCTTGGTATGGCTCCTGCTCTGTCCAAGACCGCAAGGAACTACAAAATGTCGTGAATGTAGCCCAATCCATCACGCAAACCAGCCTCCCATCCATTGACTCTGTCTACACTTCCCACTGCCTCGGCAAAGCAGCCAGCATAATTAAGCACCCCAAGCATCCCAGACATTCTCTCTTCCTCCTTCTTCCTTTGGGAAAAAGATACAAAAGTCTGAGGTCACGTACCAACCGACTCAAGAACAGCTTCTTCCCTGCTGCTGTCAGACTTTTGAATTGCATTAAGTTGATCTTTCTCTACACCCTAGCTGTGACTGTAACACTACAGTCTGCACTCTCTCGTTTCCTTTTATATGAACAGTATGTTTTGGCTGTATAGCACACAAGAAACGATACTTTTCACTGTGTACTGATACATGTGACAATAACAAATTAAATCAAATCAAATCAAATCCTTCCTGCATCTACCCTCTCTAGTCCTGTTAGAATTTTGTAAGTCTCTATGAGATCCCCTCCTCATTTGCCTGAAGTCCAACGAAAACAATCCTAACCTAGTCAATCTCTCATTATAGATCAGTCCTGCCATCCCCGGAATCAGCCTGGTAAACCTTTGCTGCACTCCCTCGACGGCAAGAACATCCTTCCTCAGAAAAGGAGACCAAAACTGCACGCAATACTCTAGGTGTGGCCTTACCAAGGCCCTGTATAGTTGCAATAACACATCCTGTACTCAAAACCTCTCACAATGAAGGCTAACATGCCACTTGCCTTCTTTACCGCCTGCTACACCTTCAGTGACTGGTGCACAAGGACACCCAGGTACCGCTGCACACTCCCCTCTCCAATTTACAGCCATTCAGGTAGTAATCTGCCTTCTTGTTTTTGCTTCCAAAGTGAATAACTTCACATTTATCCAAATTATACTGCATCTGCTATTGATTAACCCACTCACCCAACCCATCCGGATCCTTCTGAAGGATCTCTGCATCCTCATCACAGTTCACCCTCCCACCCAACTTGGTATCATCTGCAAATTTTGAGATGTTACATTTTGTTCCCTTATCCAAATCATTAATAATAATGTGAATGGCTGGGGTCCCAGCACCGATCCCTGTGGCATCCCCATTAGTTATTGCCTGCCAATTTGAAAAGCACCCATTAATTTCTACTCTTTGTTTCCTCTCTGCCAACCAGTTTTCTATTTATCTCAATACAGTTCCCCCAGTTCCCCCAATCTTACACGATAATCTCTTATCCAGGACTTTGTCAAATGCTTTCTGAAAGTCCAAATATACCACATTGACTGGCTCCCCCTTGTCGACTCTACTAGTTACATCTTCAAAGAATTCCAACAGATTTGTCAAGCATGATTTCCCCTTCATAAATCCATGCTGACTCTATCTCTCTCAACAGATGCTGCCAGGCCTGTGGAATATTTCCAGCTTTTGCTGTTGTTATTCACTTCTATCAAAGAATTTCTTTTTACACAGAATCTACAGTGCAGAAGGAGGCCCTTTGGCCCATTGAGCCTGCACCAATAACAGTCCCATCCAGGTCCCATCCCCATAACCCCATATATTTACAGTCCTAATCTCCCTGACAATCAACTAAACCTGCACATTTTTGGAGTGTGGGAAGAAACCGGAGCACCCGGAGGAAACCCACGCAGACACAGGGAGAACATGCAAACTCCATACAATCTGTCACACGAGGCCAGAATTGAACCGAGGTCCCTGGTGTTGTGAGGCAGCAGTGCTAACCACTGTGCCACCGTGCCGTCCACGCAGACAGATATCGAAATGTGTTTGCCCCCACTATCGAAAGTAGTGCCCCGAAATGTTGGTCTCCCAAAAACCAGGGTTAGCATGAGAAAGAGCATAAAATCATAGAATCTCTACAGTGCAGAAGCAGGCCATTCAGCCCATCGAGCCTGCACCGACAACAATCCCACCGGGGCGCTATCCCTGTAACCCCCACCATATTTACCCTGCTAGTCCCCCTGACACCAAAGGGCAATTTAGCATGGTCAATCAACCTAACCCGCAAATCTTTGGAGTGTGGGAGGAAACCGAAGCACCTGGTGGAAACCCACACAGACAGGGGGAGAATGTGCAAACTCCACACAGACAGTGACCAGAGGCCAGAATTGATTCCGGGTCCCTGGCACTGTGAGGCAGCAGCGCTAACCACTGTGCCACTGTGCCGCCCTTCTGAGAGGTTTACAAAGATTCTGTTGCAGAAAACAATTTCTCTCTCAAGGCAGAAGTATCGTACCCTGAGAATGTCAATAATCCTTATGGTATGGTGTATGAATGCCGTTATTACATGCAGAACTGTGAGGTTGAAGTGCCTATTAGCCTGAAGTTAATTTCTGGCCAATTATCTTCTGCTCAAAGTATGAAATGGAAATCATTTTAGGAAAATTGCTGTCTGCAAACATGTGGAAACACATTAATTCACTTCAAAATGAATACGTTCACCTAACAGGCAGCCGAGGAAGCAGTCATCTGTCTCAAGACCCTTGGGATAGCACAACTGGGACAGAATTAGTGCGTCAGGACAAGATCTAGAAACATTAATAAGGACAATTGTGATGAGCTCTGCATCAATAATTTGCAAAACGCAGCACTTTCCGATTGTTGAATAGAACAACGATTTTAAGATTTGTAAATATGTCAACATACTGGTTATCCTGAGGATTCTGGGGAAGCCTTAAATGGCACAGTAATTTAACAGGGATTTATTTTGAATTGGGCAAACAGATGTAGTAATCTGCCACTGTGAGTAAAAGCTGCTATTACTGGCATGATGCAATGTTTTACGATTGAATAAAGTCTCCCATATTGTGTCCCGGCATTTGAAGTTTATCTGAAATATTGAAAACTGTTTACATGGATTGCTTTTGGCAGGGCTATGTGCAGCGCTGAATCTGTTTTTATTAACCTTCAACACCAATAATAACCGTTTACTTATCAAAATAAAATATTTTGATTTCTATGTCGGATGAAGAAGTCGTAGCTGGAAATTAATCACAAGTAAAAGCATCCTCATTTTATGCATTAAATGTACATTGCAGTTCATGTTGGACTCGATACTTAATATGTTTAAAAATCATTAAAAGCTACAAAAAGGTGTTGCCTGTGGTTGACCTGAGTTTTCTTGCAGATCAAAACACATCCCTGTCTCAAGAATGAACAAAATGAACTTAGCAGACTGATGTTGACTCGACGCCCTTTCCTGAAAGCATTCCAAAAAGGAAATTTCAAATTAAATGGGTCATTCGGATGCATTAGATACAAAGATACTACCTACTTCAAACTCTCAAGGTGTGAAAGTTATCATATAGGACTTATAGAACATAGAACATAGAACATTACAGCGCAGAACAGGCCCTTCGGCCCACGATGTTGCACCGACCAGTTAAAAAAAAAAACTGTGACCCTCCAACCTAAACCAATTTCTTTTCGTCAAGCTGGTTACCCAACTTATTTGAAAAAGACTTAGGACTTGTAACAGGTCACATGGTGAAACAGGCGTATTTCTTGCCTGCCTTTTAAACAGCATAAAGCTGTTCTGCAGCCATAAAACTAGCTGAACTTCAACTAAGCAGCCAAATTAATAAACAGTAATACCTTGGAAGATCGGAGAAGGACTCTCCCCAACTTGTTTCAACTTCAATTTCACCTGAGAACCAACCTCCTGGCAAGACTTACTGAAAATCCTCTGCAGTACAAGTCCTTCACTTCAGCTAGCACATCAACTCATCTAAGAAACTACTAGCCTGCCATAAAAGAGAGACTGTGACAATCATACATTGTAATTGTAATGTTTCTTTCCCCCCTCATTGGTAAATAATCTTTGTGTGAGTGATAGTGTGGGAGAGCTGAGCAAGTAAGACCTCCCATTTATTTTAAACGTCTAGTGCAGGTGTGTGATCTGATGTCCCTCTCTGTTTCAAGGAGACAACCATCATCCCAGTACCAAAGAAAAGCCAAGCAGCGTGCCTTAATGACTATCGTCTGGTGATTCTGACATCCATCATTATGAAGTGCTGGGAAAGGCTAGTCATGGCCCAAATCAATTCCAGCCTTCTGGACTGCCTGGACCCACTACAGTTCGCCTACCGCCGCAACAGGTCCACGGCCGATGCCATCTCCCTGGCCCTGCACTCAACCCTGGACACACCTAGTCAACAAAGACACTTTTATGTCAGAGTCCTATTTATTGACTACAGCTAAGCCTTCAACACCATTACTCCTATGGAACTCATCTCCAAACTCCGTAGCCTGGGCCTCGGCTCCTCCTTCTGTGGCTGGATCCTGAACTTCCTAACCCACAGACCACAATCAATAAGGAAAGGTAACAACACCTCCTCCACGATCATTCTCTCAACACCGGTGCCCCACAAGGCTGTGTTTTCAGCCCCCTACTATACTCCTTATACACCAATGACTGTGTAGCCAAATTCCCCTCCAACTCAATTTTCAAGTTTGCTGACGACACCACCGTAGTGGATTGGATCTCAAACAATGACGAGACAGAGTACGGAAATGAGATAGAGAGTCTGTGGCAACAATAATCTCTCCCTCAATGTCAACAAAACGAAGGTGATTGTCATCGACTTCAGGAAGGAGAACATTCCCCTTTTTATATCAACGGACACGAAGTAGAAAGGGTCGAGAGCTTCACACTTTTAGGTGTCCAGATCACCAACAACCTGTCCTGGTCCCCCCATGCCGACACTATAATTAAGAAAGCCCACCAACACCTCTACTTTCTCAGAAGACTAAGGAAATTTGGCATGTCAGCTACGATTCTCACCAACTTTTAAAGATGCACCATAGAAAGCATCCTTTCTGGTTGTATCACAGCTTGGTGTGGCTCCTGCTCTGCGCAAGACCACAATAAACTACAAAAGGTCGGGAATGTACCCAATCCATCACACGAACCAGCCTCCCATCCATTGACTCTGTCTACACTTCCGGCTGTCTCGGCAAAGCAGCCAGCACAATTAAGGACCCCGCGCATCCCGGACATTCTCTCTTCCACTTTCTTCTGTCGGGAAAAAGATACAAAAGTCTGGGGTCACGTACCAATCGACTCAAGAACAGCTTCTTCCCTTCTGTCGTCAGACTTTTGAATGGACCTACCTTGCATTAAGTTGATCTTTCTCTACACCCTGGCTATGACTGTAGCACTACATTCTGCACTCTCTCCTTTCCTTCTCTATGAACGGAATGCTTTGTCTGTATAGTGCGCAAGAAACAATACTTTTCACTTTATGCTAATACATGCGACAATAATAAATCAAATCAAATCAAATGATAAATTACCTTCCTTACTTTTAAATTCACAAAAGGTTTGCCGCTAGAGTTATTTACATCACACTGAGGGTAAGAAAGTACCTTTTCCTCACATACAGAACAGACTGATCATGGGCAGTAAGAAAACATGTAAATTTTGCCCATGGCAGCATGATAATCACAGATTTTAATTCAATACACATTTGTATTTTGTATGTATAACCTGTAATATATACTGCTTGTAGCACCTCAGTTATCACGAATGATCCTAATCAATTCATCCTCAAAAAAGCCACTCACTGCTTCATCATTACAGATATGCTGTTTTCACATCAGATTTCCTTGAAAATAGGAGAGAATATGAAATAAGATGAAATTCTTTGCGCTAATAATGCTTTATTTTTTTGAAACTGTAAGAAACAGGTTGGATTTTCTTTAAATTGTAGGGATACTATTAGATTTTACCTGTTATGTGAGGATGTATAAGTCAATTTAGATGCAGCCACTACTGAATTGTTAAATTAAGGCTGACCTTAAAGCAATGGTCGGCTTGGACCGAATTATAATACATGTGATTGCCCACCGCAAAGAACATTAATCTGTTGATAACAAGTTCTGCAGAAGGAAAAATCTGCAACTAAATTATCCTTTTGAGAAGCAGGTGATTGTTATGGAATGGTGCAGATATATAATTACAAATTTAACTTGGTAAAATAGTCATGAGTGAAACATCATTTAAAAAAGAAGTTAGAAGTCACAGGCACAGATCAGGCAGCCAAACTCTGTTGTTTATACATTAAATAAGTGAGCAATTTTAATCTCCTTTTCTGAGGAAGGATGTTCTTGCTCTCGAGGGAGTGCAGCAAAGATTTACCAGGCTGATTCCGGGGATGGTGGGACTGATGTATAAGGAGAGATTGACTAAGTTAAGATTGTTTTCGCTGGAGTTCAGATGAAAGAGGGGGGGAATCTCATAGAGATTTACAAAATTCTAACAGGACAAGACAGGGTAGATGCTGGGAGGATGTTCTCGATGGTCGGGGGGGAGTCCAGAACCAGGGGTCATAGTCTGAGGATTCAGGGTAGACTATTTAAGACGGAAGTGAGGAAACATTTCTTCACCCAAAGAGTGGTGAGCCTGTGGAATTAATTACCACAGGAAGAAGTTGATGTCAAAACATCGAATGTATTCAAGAGACGGCTGGATATAGCACTTGGGGTGAATGGGGTCAAAGATTATGGGGAAAAATTAGGATTAGGCTATTGAGTTGGATGATCAGTCATGAATGAATGGTGGAGCAGGCTCAAAGGGCCAAATGGCCTCCTCCTGCTCCTATCTTCTATGTTTCTTTGTTTCTATGTTAAAAGGGAAATCTTGAAGGTAATTACCTGCCTGAGATCTATAAATGTAAGCACTGTCATGAAGTTGGGAGTTACGGATCTAATGTTGCAAGGCTAAGACATAATCAAATCAGTGTTGAATAATAACTATAGAATGTAACTGCGAAGCGTGCAAATTGTCAATATAAAAGGTGTGAGAAAAAGATACGAAAAGTATTTGTTGGAACAGATACTTCAGAATTTGATTAAGATCTGATTAACTTGTATACCAAGCTCAGATCTATAATATATTTGAAACATGTGAATACAACTCTCAAGGTTTTGTCGTACTGACTTCAATGTACATTTAATTATTGTATGCTTAGTAAATCTGCGACCACTGGCACTCAATGCCGTTTGATTTGAAGAATAAATTTCACTCATCTTTAGCAGTACAATTTAGAATCTGCAATAAAATAGACTCACAGTCCATGCTTCTATTCTGACCAGCAGCTTTACAAAGGTAATTTTTCTAAGGTCTCAGCAGCACAGGAAGCAATTGCATTCCTTGGCCAATTTAGCCAAAAGTTCAAAATGCAGCAAAGGCAATGGTAAATTCATCCCAGTTCCAGATGACCAGAGGCTATTCTCCCTTTTGAGGGGGAGAGCTGACAGGTGGTGATTTAACTTGAGGATCTTCACATCTCAGACGAGAAGCAAGGTCCAGAAAGTCGGGCCTTCATGAGTAACCTCAGCCCGTATGGGAATTGAACCCACACTGTTGGCATCGCTCTGCATCACTAAACAGCTGTCCAGCCAACTGAGTTAAACCGAACCCCTCACAAAATGCGCAATTATAGTTCTTTTAGTCTTAAGAAAACATTCAGGCGATATACAGCACAGCTCTTGGATCACAGTCCTAGCATTACTGCTTCATTCTAAGATTGAACACTGATGCTTTTGAGAATTGTTGCTTTTGCTAGACAACAGTGTTCCCCATCTGCGGCACAGAGCAAGATCCCAGATTGAGGCAACAAATTTAAATATGAAATAGCAGCATGGCTGCCAATCATGCCGTCAGTTCAAACTCTCATTTTTCATGTTCACCTTTCTAGTTTCTGTCTGTCCTCGCCAGTTCAAATTGATATGCGTAACACAGCCCCCCTCGGCCCCTGCCACCACCTATGCCTCTCCTGTCAGTTCACAGTTAGGAACATTTAAGCGGTTATTGGATAGGCACATGGAGCACACCAGTATGATAGGGAGTGGGATAGCTTGATCTTGGTTTCAGATAAAGCTCGGCACAACATCGTGGGCCGAAGGGCCTGTTCTGTGCTGTACTGTTCTATGTTCTAGTTATCCACTGTTACCACCCACTTTAGCATCACAGCTCCTAACTTGGCTGCATTGGGGGATCAGTAGAAGGAAGAAATTCTCTTGCATGTTTTGCAGTATCAGGAATCCTGATCTCAAAAGAAGAATGCTGCAGGAACGTTGCAACACTCCGAATCAACAGATGAGGTAGCCAAAGTAAGGAAATTTTCCTTTAATTGGTTCAATGATTCCTTGTGGTTCAGGCTTGAGTGTATTGTTCAAATGTAAGTTATCACTCAGTCACAAAATACAGTAGCTATATTGTTTACATAATCAAAATATACAACCTTATATCCTGCAATCCCAAGTGATCAGACTTAGCTTCTGTAGTCTGGGCTTTAAACTGCCGCGATATCTTAACGCAACTTATTATTCATGAAGTTCAATGAGTGATTTACAGGCTCTGCCCCTGTAGGTGATACTTGAAGAGTTGGGTAGATAAGGTGCTTGGAGGTTTGTGATGTCTCTCCAACACCTCAACTTCATCTCTGCCTGTTCCTGATGAAGTGTCTACATATATTCAGAGCCGTCTTGAACGAACCTTCTCCAGTCACAAGCCATGGACTCCTTTGAGTCAGCAGGGAGTTAGGCATCAGCAGGGATTAGATCTCTTCAGGAATGTTTTGAGGACATTCCTAAAACATTTCCGCTGCCCTCATGGGAGTCTCCTGTCATATCCAAGATCTGAATCAAACAGTTGTTTGGGGAGTCTGATATTGGGTATATGAATGACATGCCATACACAGCAGAGCTGGTTTTGAGTGATTCGTGCCTGAATGCTGGGTATCTTGGCTCGGGAGAGGATGCTGCTGTTGGATCATTTTGCCACTGGATTTGGATGATCTTGTGAAGGCACCACTAGCAATGCTTCTCCAATGCTTGGAGGTGTCTGCCTTAGGCTGTCCAATTTTCCAAAGCATATAAATGTCTGCTGGGGATTACTGGGTCTTAGTTTAGGATTAGAGATCTGGGTCCCCAAGTGTTCTCTTCCTTAGCTGTCCAAAGGCTGTCCTGGCACATTGAAGATGATAATGAATCTTGCTGTCATCTGACCTCATCAAGAAAAGTTTCCCAATGGTTCACATTCTTCAGGATCTCACCAAGGATCTTAATCAAAGGAGGAAAGTGTTGTGCTGTGGAGCTGGTTATTCAAAGATCTTAATTTTCTGGGCTTTTATTGGAAGCCTATTTTCTCATTTGATTTGGAGAAGGAGTCAACAATGACCAGGAGCTCTGTTCTGAGTGAGGGCACACATAAGTTCATCTTCTGCTCCTGCTTTGGTTGTGTCGCCATCACAGGCTAACATGCACAAGCTGCAAACATTTATGTGATTAGCACAGACTGAATCAGCTACAGCCCACTGATATGGTAGTCATGATAATGAAAAGCTTATAAATGGAAATAATCCAAAAATCGGTCTTTGAAGATGAGGCTGTGATATTTTGATAGTTTTGTTCTATTGAACAACTGTCCTTGGGAAGAACTATTGTTGACACACTGTCTTGGAAATAAATAATCTGCGTCGTTTGTTTGGACATTGAAGCTCAATGATACATGTTAGAGTGATTTTTGTTTTGGATTGAAGAATGGGTTAAAGTGTAAGAAAACTCCATTGTTCCACTAACCTCCAATGTCAACACAAATGCTTATCTGATAATCACATTGAGATGTGATTAACTTTGACAGTACACAAAGCAAATTCAAACAGTATGAGTTCAGTGCCTAGTTTTGCTGCCTCAGTGGTTTAAAAAATGGTCACAGTTTAATTGTTCCTCATTACATCTGTGATCCACAATTGGATTATTCTGTCATTGGGGGTCATTGCGCTAAGATATCAGCCTCAGGATCTGCATGCATTCAAAGTACCCAAGTTACGCTGCTGATTGTACATCATAGTCTGGTGACAAAGGAAAGCAGACATGCCAAGTACTCAGCTCACCAGCAGCTTTATTTTTAATGTTGTAAAAATGCCAAGGACTTCCTTCTGCAACCCACTTTCAACCGCATTAAAAGGTTCCATTATATGTTTCAGGGAGAGCTGATAAGCTTCATCACCACATAATAAATGTGGTTTGGCACTAAACTGGAGTTATAAGGCACATTATGAACTGAGCTATTAAGAGAAGCCTGATATCTAATGGCACGAGGGAATCAAGTCAGGATTCCAGTTACACCATTGCTTTCATGTCAATGTACAAAAAAATACTGCTACACATAGATAGTGTTAATATCATGCACTGTTAAATTACCCTTATTTATCTGCCACCGAATTTCATTCAGGGCTTTCTCTTGCTGGCCTTATCAAAATTCCTCCCCAAACAGTTACTGACAGTTGACTAGCCATTTATCACATCACCACTTGTGAGACAATGGAGCTGGATGGCTGCATTGTTCTGCTTATGTAACAACAATCATTATATGTCAGAGATTAGTTTAATGTGTAGATTGTTTTGAGATCTTTCAACATAATAAGGTTATATATAAATAGAAATATTTTTCTTTTCATATTATTAGGTAACTCAGTCCATCACGCAAACCAGCCTCCCATCCATTGACTGCCTACACTTCCCGCTGCCTCGGTCATGTATCAAGCAACTCATGAACAGTTTCTTCCCTGCTGCCATCAGACTTTTGAATGGACCTACCTTACATTAAGTTGATCTTTCTCTACACCCTAGCTATGACTGTAACATTACATTTGCACCTCTCCTTTCCTTCTCCCTTATGTACTCTATGAACAGTATGCTTTATCTGTAGAGAGCACAAGAAACAATACTTTTCAATGTATGTCAATACATGTGACAATAATAAATTAAATAAAGGAATTGTGAGTACGCATTTCACCCCTGGAGCCTATGTCACCATTCAATAAGATCTGTGAACCTAACTTTATATGCTCACTGTGCACCATTTCTCTTAATACCATTGGATACTACCTATTAACGCTTGTTTTTTGTCAGCATTGCTTTACTTGAATGCTGGGTTCATTTGGCACAGCCTAACACACCCGAAAGCTGATGGAGTACACAGAGGACTGGAGCATAGAATGTACATGGGGCTGACAATGTTTGGTGTTGGTGGTGACAAAACCAGGATAAAGGTCAGGGTGTGACATGCGGTATTTAATAATATTCTGTGACACTAACAAGATATAACTAATATCTGCAGGGCTACAATCACTGGCCAATCTAACACACTGGGATCAATGCAATCTTGTCTCCAGTGCACAGAATCCAAAATGCTTCAATACTGAGATGCCCCACCTTAAATTATTCCCATTCTTCATGTAACCATTGAGAGACCTATACCGACTCATTCTTCATCTGCAGACTTAAACTAAGTTTGGAAGGTCAAAATCTATAGGTCCAGAATTTGCGATCTCCATGGTGGTACTCAGAAGGTACCCCAGAAGATGCGCTTGAAGTTTAAACTTCTGTTGGGAAGTTACTTTGCACTTGGAACCATCCTAAACTCCGATTTAAATTGGAGACTTCAGACCATTCTAACTTTCTTAGCAGAATAATTATGCAGAAATGGGTAGAAGGATTAAAACTACTACTTACTCCGAGGTAACTTATGGAATTGACGAAAAGATATCCAACCCTGACTCCCCCAAACTCCCTCACACCCCCAATTAGCTCCCATCCCCCCGACTACCTCCATGACTGCCCGACTACCCCCGACCATCCTGATGATATCCCCCACCCCTTTTGAATACTCTGATGACCCACTGGCTACCTCCAACCCTCTGACTGGCAATCCAACTCCCTCCCATCCGACCCTCTCACCATGCTAAACCACCAAAGCCAGCATACACCCCCACCCCATCCTGTCCACTTACCTCACACACTGACTGACTCCCGAGCTTCTCAAAGTTCATTTAAAGCATTAATTGCCCATCCCTAATTGCCCTTGAGAAGGTGTTGGTGAGCCAGCTTCTTGAACCGCTGCAGTCCATGTGGTCTAGGTACATCAAGGTGTTGTTTGGGAGGAAAATCAACAACAGTCAAGGAACAGCAATATATTTCCCAAGTCAGGATGGTGAGTGGCTTGGAGCAGCCCTAAATTGTACTACTCACTTTCATTATTCAAAGAATAAATTTTTGACATGTTTATTGTCAAGTTACGTTAAAACCATAGAGACTTAGAATGGCTATTAGACCACTTTTATGTTGGAGAGTTTGGATTTCAGCTGGTCTTCCCTCTGTGACACACATGTGCCTGGTACTTTTGTTTTTGAAATACCTCCAAAATCCACAATTATTAGTCTTTATTAGACTGTGTGATTTCCTCCCATAGCTAATGAGCTTGGTGCGTGTGATTCCTACCATGACTGATGAACTTTGGCCTGTAGCTGTGTGAGTTCTGACTCCCGACTTCACGCACCCATGACCCCAGCGCTTTCCCTGCTCTGGCCCCCGGTCCCCGTGCTACCACTGCTCTCATTGCCGTCCCACTGCTCTAAGCCCATGACAATCTCTGGCCCGCTGCAAAGACTGAGCACGGCGCAGGCCCACCATCACAAGCTCATTTACGCCTTGGGAGTGGAGTAAAGAATCAGCCCCTTGATCTTAAAGGAGCCGTGTCCTAGGAGAGAGACAAATAGGAGAGAGTGGGGGATTGTCTGGTATTCTGGAGGTCCATCAGTAGCCAGATACCAGTGACAAACTTTTACTCCAGATCTGATTGCACACAGGCACAGACTGCTTCAGTATCTGAGGAGTTGCAAATTCATTGCGAACACTGTGCGACCGTCAGTGAACATCGCCAAATCTGACCTTCCTTTGGAGGTGAGATTGTACAACCACAGCTATTCTCTCAAATACTAATATCATGAAGAGATAATGGTGTAATGCTAAGGCAAAGTAGTCTGAATGCTGCAGATCAAAAATAAAAACAGAAAATGCTGGAAATTCAGCACCTTGATGCACTACTGCCACCAGGGAATTTCCTAAGTCGTGGTCAGGAAGTGAGCCTGTATGCAGATCAGTTGCCTGCTGTACCGAGGCGGGCAACCAATTTGAAATATTAAGGCCCCAGTTAGGAGCCAGTAGGCAAGACCACCGGCACTTTGCCAGCATCAAGGTGACCTGCTGCACTATGCAGCTTCATGGAGGCAGTCTGCCAGCGGCAGCCCAGGCAGCCACCTGGGCCAGAGGCTCCAAAGCCAAAGAGATGGCCACGAGCAGGGAAAACAACCCCCGCTGCCCCAGTGATCCTCCATGAGGGATTTCCTCTGCGTCTCTCAGCCTCCTAAATTATTCAGTTTCCATTTGTTTTCTTGGAGGTGCCCCGCGGTCACTTCTGCCTCAGCAGCACTCACCTCTTCCAGTGGGGCTGTTGAGGCTTCAGGACTGCCCACCTTCTGATTGGCCCAGCAACATCAGGAGCCCTGCTCTGTCCTTAATCAAATGGCTAGCCTGGAAGCAGCCATTTTGGAGAACATCTGTGGTCAAACAACTGAACCGGGCCTACTGTCTCCATGTGGAAGCTCAAGACACCCATTTGGTCATGCCCATTGGGTCTTGATGGTAAAATTCAACCCAGAGCTTCATGTCCACGACCTTTTAACGAACGGTCAGAAACCTCAAATGGTTTCCCTTTCCAAAGTTGCTACCCGACCTGCTGAGTATTTCCAGCATTTTCTGTTTTCAAGCTGAATTGCTCATTAGTGTCCCAAGATGTGTAGATTAGGGAGTTAGTGAGGTAAATACATGGGTTTACAGGGATAGAGCCTGGGTGGGATGCTCTGTCGGAGTGCTGGTGCAGACTCAATGGGCCAAATGGCCTCCTTCTGCACGATAGGAATTCTATGATTCCATTGCAAGGCTGTGTATTTGCTTGCTGTGGGATCTGGCCGTGCATGGATTGATTGCTTAATTTCCCTGCATAACAACAACAACACATCAGAAATAAGAATCATTGCCTGTGAAGCATTTAGGTGAGTCATCAAGATGCGATAATGCACAATATAACTTGCAGTTATATTCTTCCCTCTTTCAATACTGCCTTGCATGCAGCCCTGTCTTCCATTCCCACTTGAAAAGTTGATTTACTGATGTTGAAGTCTTTAGCTAATTGTCTCTGACTTTTGGAAGCACCGCTCTATATTATTCCACTTTAAAGAGTAAGTTCAGATCATTTGATTGTTTTATGGATCCAGGAGGCAACTTGTCTTTTTTGTTGTTGAAGGTAAAATAAATGTTCCCAAATTCCCAGAAGTATTTATACGAGAGTCTACAAGCACAGTTGCAATTGAACATTTAACTGATAGATTGTTTGAAGCAATCAAACAATGAATGAATCATCATCGAAGAATAGGAGGTAAGGATCGGTCACATTTGAAGGAGCTGCTCGGTAGCGACACAAGAATTTAAGCGTGGCACCATAATAAGAGGTCAACTTCCGGGATAGAGTTAAAAACACAAAACCCATATGTTACCATTGATTTTTAAACAGACCTTTAAATGTATGGTTCACTGTGCATCGTAGCTATGATGTGGAGATGCCGGCATTGGACTGGGGTAAGCACAGTAAGAAGTCTCACAACACCAGGTTAAAGTCCAACAGGTTTATTTGGTAGCACAAGCCACAAGCTTTCAGAGCGCTGCCCCTTCATCAGGTGAGTGGGAGTTCTGTTCACAAACAGGGCATATAAAGACACAAACTCAATTTACAAAATAGAACTCCCACTCACCTGGTGAAGGAGCAGCGCTCTGAAAGCTTGTGGCTTGTGCTACCAAATAAACCTGTTGGACTTTAACCTGGTGTTGTGAGACTTCTTACTCACTGTGCATCAGCAGTGATACAGTGGGAGGACTCTCACCTCTTACCAGAAGGCTGTGAGTTTGTGTTCCATTCCAGACACTGGAACATGTAATCTAATGCTGGCCCGGAGTGCAGCGCTCCCTCAGTCACGCACTGCACTACCAAACATATGGTATTTTCAAATGAGAAGTCAAACTATGGCCCCATCTGCCTTGAAGGATGAAGTTAGAGAGCCTACACACTATTTTGAAGAACAACAATGGTGCCTTGGCCAATATTTATCCCTCAATCATTAAAATAAACTGAACTGGATATTACCAGCTTGCTGTTTCTGGGGCAATGTGCATTTATTTTTTAGTTCATGGGATGTGATATGTTGTTGGCAAGGACATGATTTATTACCTAGCTTTAATTTCCCATGAGGCTATGATAGTGGGCCACCTTCTTGAACTGTTAGAGTTCATCAGATGTAGAGACATCCACAAGGCTGTTAAGAGGAAGATCCCAGATTTTGACTCAGCGACAGTGAAGGTATGGTAAAAAGGTAAAGTCGCCATTGTCTCAGATGACCATAGGCTCCTCTCCTCTTTGAGGGGGGAGAGCTGACTAGTGGGGATTTTAAACTGAGGATCATCACACCTCAGGCGAGGGGCAAGGTTGAGACAATGGGCCTTCATGAATAACCTCAACTGGTACATGAATTGATCCCGCGCAGTTAGCGTCACTCCTCATCACAAACCAGCCGTCTAGCCAACTAAGCTAAACTGACTGTGGCAAGATGGTGACAAGTCAGGATTGTATGTGACTTTGAGTGGAGCTCAAGATGTTGGCTTTTCCACACATCTGTTAGCTTTAGATACAGGTTAGCAATTTGAAAATTGCTAGTGAGGCCTTGGTGAGCTGCTGCAATAGAAACATAGAAACTAGAAGCAGGACTAGGCCATTCGGCCCTTAGAGCCTGCTCGACTGTTCATTTTGATCATGGCTGATCATCAAATTCATTATCCTGACACCCGCTCCCCCCACCCCTTCCCCCTATGTTCTGGACTGCCCCATCATTGGGAACAATTATTTCTGAATCTACACTGTCTAACACTGTTAGAAGTTTATACGTTTCTATGAGATATCCTCTCATATTTTCTATGCGATCTCCTCTCACTCTTTTAAACTGCAGTGAATATAATCTTAACCAACTTCGTCTCTCCTCATATGACAGACCTGCCATCCCGGGAATCAGACTTCATTGTACTCCCTCTGTAGCAAAGACATCCTTCCTCAGGTAAGGACACCAAAATTGCACATGATACTCCAGATGTGGCCTCACCAATGCCCTATACAATTGCAGTAAAATATTCCAATCCCAAACGCAAATTCTCTCGCTATGAAGGCCAAGATATAATTTGCCTTCTTTACTGCCTGCTGTATCTTACTGCTGTAAGTACCTGCTGTAAGTGCGAAAGTAAGTCGCACTTACTTTCAGCGACTGATGCACGAGGACACCAAGGTCTCGTTGAGTATCCATCTCTCTCAATTTACACCCATTTAAGTAATAATCTATCTTCCTATTATTGCTACCAAAGTGGATAACCTCACATTTATCCACATTATACTGCATCTTCCATGCACATACCCAAACACTCAGCCTGTCCAAATCACACTGAAGCATCTCTGCATCTTCCTCACAGCTCACCCTCCCATCCAACTTTGTATCATCTGCAAATTTGGAGATAATACATTCAGTTCCCTCTTCCAAAGCATTAATACATAACAAGAGTGGTTGGGGTCCCAGCACAGGTTCCTGCGGAAACCCACTAGTCACTGACTGCCAATCAGAAAAAGATCCATTTATGCCGACTCTTTGCTTTCTATCTGCGAACCAGCTTTCTTACAGATGGCACACACTGCTGAAAGTGTGCTCCAGTCGTGGAGGGAGTGAGTGTTTGAAGGTTTTTGAAGGTCTGATCAAGTGGTGCATGGACTGCATCATTATCTGAAGTGTTGCAAATGGTGGCAAACTGCGCAATCATCAGCGAATATCCCTGCTTCTAACCTTCTGTTGAAGAGAAGGTCATTGATGAAGCAGCTGAAGATGGTTGGGTTGAGACCATTGCCCTATAAAAATTCCTGTGGTGATGTCCTGGAACTGAATTAATTGGCTTCCAACAGACACAACCACATTCCTTTACTCGGTATGACTCCAGCCACTGGAGAGTTTCCCATGGTTTCCATTGACTTCAGTTTCGCTCGGGTTCCCTAATGCCACACTTATTCCTATGCTGCCACAACAACAGAAAATGCTGGAAAATCTCAGCAGGTCTGCCAGCACCTGTGGAGATGCCGGCGTTGGACTGGGGTAAGCACAGTAAGAAGTCTCACAACACCAGGTTAAAGTCCAACAGGTTTATTTGGTAACAAATACCATAAGCTCTCGGAGCAATGCTCCTTCGTCAGATGGAGTGGTCTCTGTTCTCAAACAGGGCACAGACACAGAAATCAAATTACAGAATACTGATTAGAATGCAAATCTCTACAGCCAGCCAGGTCTTAAATGTACAGACAATGTGGGTGGAGGGAGCATTCAACACAGGTTGGAGGGAGCACCTGTGGAGACAGAAGAGAGCTAACATTCCTAGTCTGGATGACACTTTATCAGGGCTGAAGACAACTGGAAATAGGATGAGATTTACACAGTTGTAGGGGGTGGGGGGGCTGTCAGAGCTTGTTAGAGGGACACCGTTTGGTGGCAGCAAGGGAGAGATTGGCAAAGACTTCATGGGCAAAAAGGCAAATGGAATGTAAATGGGGATGATCAAGGCTAAAAGGGGGGCTGATAGCGGCACCTTAAGAGATCAGGGTGTGTTAATGGCAGATCGAAGATAAGCAGTGTGTCAAAGGACCTGCTAACAGATGGCCCTAGTGGGGTGGAGTGGGAGAGGACAGACAGTGACAGAGGAAAAAAGGTGGAAAGCAGGATAAAAAACGGGGAATGGAAAATAAATGAATGGAAGAAATGAAAGAAAAAAAATGATGGAATTGAGGTGAAGGTGGAGGGGGAGTTGACAATCTGCAGCTGTTGAATGTAATACTAACTCTGATTCGGCAGTGAAGATAGGGCCTCTGAGAGAGATGGCTGCTGCTGAGGAAGCAAAGGAAAAGAATGGTTCCTCCTTTTTGAGGCATTCTTGGGAGGTTGATTATTGAATATTTCTTTATGTGTGTAAAAAATGCACGGTCCAGAGAACAGGGCAGGGTGGGGGGGGGGGGGGGTGTAGAGGGGTGGGTAGGGAAGGAGACCTGCCAGTGGTAGCATTACGGTCACAGAAGCATCATTTGCTGCTGATGGCTCCCCTCTATGTTAAATCCTGTTGTACTGAGGTTCCCCTCAATAACCGCTCTTTATAAAGTCTATTCCTTCCACACTCCAAACATTGACTGCCCATTCTGGGTGGATCCCAACAGCTCAGCCCACACCAGAGGTCACATTACCCATTCCGTTAAAGAGGCTATGCCCCAACATACATAACACCCTGCATCACGAAGCCTGCCACTCTGATGCACCCTCCTAGAGACCTGCTAGGAACTCAACCCCTGCACAGCCGATGGCCTCTCCATGTGAGAGGGTTGGTGTTTGACTCCACACTGGGAAAATGTCAGCAACCCCCAAAAGTTTCCCTTAATTGGGCTATTAATGATTTAAATTGGGTCATTAATGATTCGGAAAAGTGGGACAGCACCAGGAAGGTGACCAAATACATGTTCCAGCTCCCCCCACCCAGCCACCCACATCCCTTCCTACCATCCAGTGACACCCATGGTTTACAACTTACAAACAAAAGGTTTCATGGTGTTCCAGTTGATAAAAAATTCACACCCACTCAATACGTTTGATTGAGAATCACACCCCAATCCTTTCACTCTTCTGTCCTTGCTAATGGACACCATTTCAATTGATGGAATCTTCATATTTATCAACTTTAGATGAACACATCCAGTAAATTTAGCCCAATACCATCGAGTGCAATCAATTTTCTCGACATTGGTTGCTTGGTGCCACCACGCCTTTTTTAATCTCTCACTCTGCTTTTCTGCTGTTTCTTTTATGAGGTCGAACAAACTCTCTGGATTTTATGAGGTCAGCTCTAGTTAAACATTCAAGTGAGCTGCTGGCCCACACTGAGCCTGAAATATGAGGGTCCATCAAAGTGAATCTGAGGAAATCACAAACTGGGAATACGTAATTTTGGAATATGTCCCACTGACAAGCTGCAGGAGTAGTACAATGAAATTCTTATCCTTTCACAGCCTTATGCATACTGAATAATGTAATAATGTATCCTGACTCTATAAGAGCTCTGAAATTGCCAGCCTCCACTCCCAAAGTGCAATGTCATTTGCTTGTAAAATGGATTGGCGAATGGGGGGTGAAATCTGACTCAGACTGATTATTCATGTGTCTTGTAAAATTCAAGCAGCATCTTTGATTTTAGTTAAGATTGGTGCATTAATTTAATTAGCATATTGTTCCTTTGATGTCGGGAAGTGTTCCATTGAAAACCCTCGCATGTTCAGTGGAGATGTGCGGAGTACTGTTAAGGAAACAAGATAAAATAAAGAATTTACACCGATAGAAATCCTTCACATCCTCAGGACATTACTAAGCCGGTCGCACCACTGAAATGTCAAAATGATGTAGACCAAACAGTCTGTTTCTAATTAATTAGAATTGTATATTAAGTACGTTTTGCATTTGTCCAGCAAAATAGAATAGAAAGTTGTGTAACCAGGGAAAGAGAACACCGAAGAGATTTGCTTTTAGAGTCATAGATGTTCACAGCATGGAAACAGGCCCTTTGGCTTTTGGTACATCTGAAGTTAATAGCAGGAGGTTTTAAATGCTAAAGCAGCTATTTAGTGCCTTAATTTGTTATAGACTCTTCAATTTAAAATAAAAAGATATAAGCTTAAAAGAAGAGCTGGGAAAGGCTGGTCTCACCTTCTTGTCCCAGAGTGAACTAAACTGGCAATGAGGGCCTCAAAAAGGTATTAGGTACCAGCGGTGTAGTGGGAAATTTTGAGATGCAGGATCTCTCAGAAAATACATTGGCCATATAATTTCCACATCTACAATTACATTGTTTTCCTGTGCATTCATCATTTGAGTCCCCTAAACAATGCTTTTTAAGTAAAAAATATTTGTGCCAGTAAGCATTTTATTCATAGAAATCATAGAAACCCTACAGTGCAGAAGGAGGCCATTCGGCCCATCGAGTCTGCACCGACCACAATCCCACCCAGGCCCTACCCCCACATATTTACCCGCTAATCCCTCTAACCTACACATCCCAGGACTCTAATGGGCAATTTTTAACCTGGCCAATCAACCTAACCCGCACATCTTTGGACTCTGAATGATGTGACATTTTGAAACATTTGTCTTCAACATGTCATTATGATTGAGAATGATGAAGGGGATGAAGGGGTTGACGAATGAGGAGAGATTAAACAGTTTGGGCTTCTAGTCGTTGGAGTTCAGAAAGATGAGAGGAGATCTGATCGAGGTATATAAAATTTTAAAAGGGATTGATAAAGTAATTGTAGACCAAATGTTTCCTCTTATGGGACAATCTAGAACAAGAGGTCACAGGTTTAGGTTGAGAGGCAGCAGATTTAAAACTGAAATAAGGAGGAACTACTTCTTGCAGAGGGTGGTGAATCTGTGGAACTCGTTGCCCCATAGCACGGTGGAGTCTGAATCATTGAATGGTTTCAAGAAGGAGATGGATATATTTCTAATGAAAAAAGGGATGAAGGGATATGGGAAACAGGGCGGTATTTGAGATCAGAGAGAGATCAGCCATGGTCTGATTGAATGGCAGAGCAGGCTCGAAGGGTCGAATTTGCTTACTTCTGCTCCTAATTCCTATATTCCTACGCTGTTCATTATGCAACAGTTTAATTATTTAATTCAGTCCTGTTGAAAGCATGAATTGCAGAAAATGTAACTTACTTCTGACTGGGGGATGGTACATGGCAGGGTCACTGCTTTTCTGAAATTATATTCATAACCTGGGTGTACAGGGCACAATTTCAGAATTTGAAGATGATGCAAAAACTAGAAGTATTGTGAACTGTGAAGAGGATAGTAATAGACTCCAAGAAGCTATTGACAGGCTGGTGGAATGGACAGACATGTGACAGATAAAATTTCATGGAGAAAATTGTGACGTGGTACATTTTGGTTAGAAGACCGCGAAGATGAAGGGTATGATTCTAAAGGGAATAAAGGAGCAGAGGGACCTGGGTGTCTATGTGTATCAATCATTAAAGGTAGTAAGAAAGGTTAATAAATTATACTGAATCCTGGGTTTTATAAATTGGGGCACAAAGTACAAAAGCAAGTAAGTTATGTACCTTCATAAAACATTGGTTTAGCCTCAACGGGAATTTTGTGAATGTTTTTGAAAAGGTGAAAATAAAATTACAAGAATGTTTTGAATGATGAGTGACTTCCGTTCTGTGGATAGATTGACAAAGCTCGGGCTGATCTCCTTGGACAACAGACGGTTGAGAGGAGATTTGTTATTTAAAATCATGAGGTGTCTGGAGAACGTAAATGGGGAGAAACTGTATCCATCTGCAGAAGGTCGAGGACCTAAAGATGATGAACAAAAGAACCAGAAACGACATGAGGAAAATCTTTTTCTGCAACAAGTGGTTTGGATCTGGAATGCACTGCCTGAGGGTATGGTGGAGACAAGTTCAATTGCAGTTTTCAAAGGGAACATTATCTGAAAGAAAAATATTTGAAAGGGCTACACGGAAAAGATCAAGGCGTTGGAACAGCTGAGTTGCTGTTGCAGAGAACTGACACAACAACAATGTGCTGAATGTCCCCCTCCTGTGCTGTAACCTTCAATGATTCTATTCTAGATTTATTCAAGGTAGCTGTTAGATAGCCAATGCACCTATCCAGTACATCTTTCTGACTGTGGGAGGAAATCCACGCAGACACAGGGAGAGCATGCAGACTCTGCATAGGCAGTGACCCAAGCCGGGAATTGAACCTGGGTCCCTGGCATTGTGGGGCAACAGTGCTAACCACTGTGCCACTGTGCATTAAGAGTTTTAACAACACCAAGTTAAAGTCCAACAGGTTTATTTGGTAGCAAATGCCATTAGCTTTCGGAGCGCTGCTCCTTCACCAGATGGCGTTGGCCGGCATCTCCACATCATGGCCACTGTGCATGGCCAGTTTATGTGCAGTAGATTCCACGTAAAGGTGTCAGCAGGGAATTAAAAATACGAGACCATGTCTCACATCCTTAGGCCGTTACTGGCAAGGAACTAATGTGAATCACTCTCTCCCCCCCTCCCCCCTCCTCACACACTCTCTCTCTTTTCCAACACATTCTCTCCCCCCCACCCCAACCCCACCGCCAACACTGTCTCTCACTCACACAAAGTCTCCAGTAACTCAATTACTCGGATGCCAGTGGACTTCACTGCTCCAGCTACCTCTCCCAGGCCCCTCAGTGTTGCTCCAACTGCCTGTCCTGGCCCCCACAGTGCTGCTCCGACTGCCTCATGCTTCGGGCTCTGAAACATGTACTCAATACTTATCTTCCCCCTCTTTGCTGCTTATCCAGTCACAAGCTAGTTTCTCTTTGTTTTGTTGTTGATAGACTCACTAGTGAGTGAGCTGTGGTGCGCTCCAGCTGCATTACACTACTCTGAGGCACAGAATCCACATAAGCAAGCAAATTAGCAACTCATTGAATTATAAAATCCCCACAGTACAGAAGGAGGCCACTCAGCCCATCGAACCCACACCGACAACAATCCCACCCAGGCCCCATCCCCAGAACCCTATGCATTGACCCTGGTAGTCAACCTGACACTAAGGGTCAATTTAACATAGCCAATCCACCTAACCTGCACATCTTTGGACTGTGGGAGGAAACCGGAGCACCCAGAGGAAACTCACGGAGACATGAGGAGAACATGCAAACTCCGCACAGACAGTTACCCGAGGCCGGAATCGAACCCATGTCCCTGGCACTGTGAGGTAGCAGTGCTAACCAATGTGCCACCCTATAACTGGTTCAGACATGAACCTGAATATTTTTCATTTATGGCAAGCACACAGGCTGGAAATAAGGCTGCCTGCTGTGGGGTTTAGGAGGTGGTTTATACCATTTGACCCTGTCAATCGGACAGGCCTGCGAGAGTTTGGGGAAAATTGGCTGTCCAGTGAAGCTTCTCAGTCTCACCTGCTCTTTCCATGCACTGCAGTGTACTGCACGGTTTGACACTGTTAGGGGACCCCCTCTAGGGGTCCTGCATTGAGTTGAATCCAACTAATACAAAACCTGTGAGAGACAGTGTGTAGTAAAACTCTTTATTTGACCAATGCGCATTGGGAGAGAGATGCCGGATGCATTCCAACTTCTCTCTAAAATTACATCACATGATCACATTTGATATACTATTTTTGAAGATTTGTATTCCCCACCCAATCTGTCATACAAATTGGATGGTCCAATTACATTAATACACATTATTTATCTTGGCCAACAGCATTCTACCTCTTGGCATAACTAGGAATTCATTGGCTACTTAGACCCCAAAAGTCTTTCCTTCATTGCTTAGCAACCTGCTTACGCACATCTGACAGGTCCAAGTTTCACTCCTGCCACCTGCATTCTGTGGAAGCTGAGGGAGTCACCCTGTCAAACTGGTTACCTTATCAGGCCAAGCAGGAGCGGAATGCTCCTAATCATTTTAATTAGCAGTCGAATCTTTCTATTCATTATCTAGTATCTCACAGTTGCAAGGTCTTCCAAAGCCTCTCACTGATTAAGTTCCATACTTCATTGTTCCATTTGAATTTGGCTTGTCTGGTTCTGCTTTTTCCCACTATGCTGTTGGGTAGTTGCTTTTGACCAAAGCTCACAAATATCTTCAAAATTACATTTGAAAGTTATAATACTTGTTGAAAATTCATTAGCATTAATTATATTGTGTTTAAGGCAATTCCTTTGTATAATATATGTAGGAGGCAGATTGTGGTACCTTTGGTAAATATAAGGCACATTATGTTCCCTATTTTAGACTAGTCCACTTTGTTTTAAAAGCCCTTTCATAAGCAGGGATTTCAGCATCCTCTGCTACAGACACCATAGCTTCAGGATGAAGAATAGAGTTAAATGCGGTTGTGCCCTCACCCTCATTTTGTTTGGCAATTTCTTCTCCATGCTCCTGACCTTTGTCTTCGCTGCAGATTTGGAAGGAGCTTATCTGAATACAACATCATACAACAGATTCTACAATCTGTACAGACTGAAAGCTGAGACAAAATTACAGCACGTCTTGATCCGAGAACTCCTCTACGCTGATAATGCTGTGCTAGTCGCTCACACGGAAACTCTGCTCCAGAGACTCAGAGATTTTCTCTCCCATGTCTGTAAATTGCTCTCTGTTACCATAAGCATTAGAAAATGGACATGGTTATGGGACAGACTCTCACTTCTCTGTCCTTTGATCACAAGTAAGATCCCCATTAGAACTTGTTAGCAAGTTCTGCCAGCTTGGGTCCACAGTGATAGACATCTCTTGATGCAGAACTCAATACACGCAGGGAGAAAGCAGCTTTGACCAGCTCACATAATGTGCATGAAATAACATCAAGCTAACTCTTACAACAAAGATCCTAATTTATGAGGCCAGTGTTCTCAGCACTTTGTTGTATAGCCATGAAACATGGGTGACTTATCAAGAAAAGAAGCTCAACAACTTTCATCTTCACTGTTTGTGGCGCATTCTGTGCACTTCTTTTATTCGTTGTGGGTGTCGCTGGCTGGGCCAGCATTTATTGCCCATCCTTGAGGGCATTTAAGAGTCAATCACATTGCTGTGGGTCTGGAATTGCGTGTAGGCCAGACCAGATAAGGACACCAGATTTCTTTCCCCAAAGGGCATTAATGAACCAGATGGGTTTTTATGACAATCAGCAATGGCTTCATGGTCATCATCAGGCCTTTAATTCCAGATTTTTTGTGACATTCCACACATTTGTGAACCAAATGGGTTTTTACACAGTCATCATTAGAATTTTTAATGGAATACAAATTTCACCATCTGCCATGGTGGGATTCAGACCCGGGGCCCCAGAGCATTATCCTGGGGCTCTGGTATACTAGTCCAGTGACTATACCACTATGTCACTGTCTCAGGGAAGGAGAACTGAATCACCAATGAAAAGCTTCCACTTTCCCATTCTGCACCAACCCCAAGTGCTTTCTGATCCTCAAGATCACAGCCTCCTATTTCTCTCTGCATGCTCACTGACCATCCATTCATAGATTTAATTTTCCTTGCCTCTCCCACACCTGCTCATTCATCCGCTAATCATAGTTTCCCCCTTAATTTTCTCTGCTGCCACTCTTGCGAATTACCCAAGAGTTCTGCAGTTTAACCAGCCAGTGAACTCCTGGGTGATCTCATGGTGATGGGGAAGCGGAGCAAAGATAGGTTGTGGATAGCAACAAGCTATGAATTTGACAATTTTTTAGTATTTGTTTGAGAGTTAGACTGATGGAGAATGAATGTTCGTGCCGTTTTGCTGTATTTATTTGGAAAAATTAATTGGCGGGAGCAGAGGATGGTGGCACAAGTCTGAACCTTTACTTAGGGTAGCCAATGCTCGTGCATGCCCTGTATGGAGTGAACTTCACTGAATTTCAGCAGACAGAAGTCCTCCCCAACCCACATTGCATTGCGGGTCAATTGATTTACAAGCCTTTATCAGAAGCAAATGACAATAAGGATATTCAATTGAAGATAGCTATTCCTTTCATAGTTTTATTTTCATTTTATACCTTTGGGATTTTTCATTTGTCACTCTTCTTAAAACGAAGAAGATTAATTATAAAATATCAGCTGAACAGTGCCAGGTCTGCTTGTGCAGAACTGCACTTAAACTGCGTATGCATCATAATTTGACCTCAGATCATTTGCTTCAATTTATGATGTCGTAAGAATGCTATAAATGTAAAGTCGCCATGGTCCTGGATGACCGTAGGCTGTTCTGCCCTTTCAGAGGGCAGGAGCTGACTGGTGGTTATTTAACTCGAGGATAATCACACCTCAGGTGAGGGGCAAGGTTGAGATTATATAGCAGGTATAAACTAATTGGGAGAATTGTAACTAGTAGTATCCCACAAGCATTTGTGTTAGAGCCTCGATACTCCTGGAATTTATTAGAAATTTTGATGATGAAATAGAAAGTCATAGATTTAAATTTGATGATTGGCCATGCTAAATTCTCCCTCAGTGTACCCGAACAGGTGCCGGAGTGTGGCGACTAGGGGATTTTCACAGTAACTTCACTGCAGTGTTAATGTAAGCCTACTTGTGACACTAATAAATCAACTTTAAAACCTAAAAAAAGGATGAAACAGAGAGATGTGGTACTACATCACAGGCTTTGAGGATAGTCAGCAGCAAACTGCCAACAGAATCCATGGTGCCACAGAAGCAGCAGAGGTGCAACATTCAAATAAAGCACTGTATTAGGGCCACTAATGATTGTTAGCATACAGGAAAGTGTATATATTGTCTGTTGCTATGTGCTGATGACAAGATTGAGTTTAGTTGTAATTGAATACCTTGCTTACATTCAGACATGAAGAATGGCTGTTTAAGTGATATGTCAAAGATCTGCTCACACGCATAGGACCAGGTTGTAAAAATCAAAGGAGAACAGAAAATTGGGAAAGACGCAGCACATTTTCATCCCATAAAGTGTATTAGGATGAAAGAGCACCTCGAGATTTATGATCACATATTTAATATTAGAATCCAACATAACCCTCTCCCAAGGCTTGGATGAAGTGCCGGATGCATAGTTATAGCAAAAGCCAAAACAGTTTATTGAACAGAAACACACATTTAGCAAGTAATTTTCTGTGTGCACAGAATGCACATCAAACCTGCTGGTCACTCTCTTCACACGACACAGCACTGTGCGTAGTAAAGCAGGATATTAATATGGTTGCTCGCCAAGCCTAAAACATTCTGTTAATTCTCGGCCGTGCTACTTCCAGGCACATATAAATGACTGTTTAGTCTTAGTATTGTGACATTTGGAAACCCCACAAACAATTGGCCCTGTGATCATTGATGAGGAGTTTGTATTTGCCACTCTAATATATTTAATGGTAGCAGCAGGTGATGGGCAAAGTGCCACCCTTTCACTCTTCCAGAAAGATCGGCCATTCCAGACTGTCTGTTACCATAGAAATTAAACCACCATCTTGGTGAATTTTAATTTACAGACTCTCCAGGGTCTTTACCTTTACATAATAGTTTTTGCAGAGAAAAAATAGGTTAATTTTGCTATAGTTATATATATATATATATACATATATATATAGATATATGTACATTTTGTCTGCATCCAGTTTTTCTCTCTTTGCTCTTTGCAATGACTTGGTTGGAATGACTATTGCTCTGTCTCTTTCTTTCTCTTTTTTGCAGCATGTAAAGCATTAGTTTAGTTTCATGAAGCTCATTTTGAGGCTTTGGCATAGCCAATGAAGAAAAGAAAAAGGACTTACATTTAAATTTAGTCACCTCTCCTAATGTCTTTGTCTTTGGCTCTTATTCCTTGATTACATTCCTGTGAAATGCCTTGGGACGTTAAACCATGACAGCAGCACCATATAAATCCAAGTGGTTGTTATTATAGAGCACCTTTCATGAACTCCATAATATCCAAAAGCTTTTTAAAGTTAATGAAGTATTTCTTGAAGTAACTCACTGTTGCAATGTAGGTAAATGTGGCTGGCAATGTGTGCACAACAAAGATCCATAAATAGCAATGGGGTAGAATAACAATTTGCATTTACACAAAGCTATCCAGCAGAATTTGATATCAAGCAACATGTGGAAATATTAAGGCAGATAATCAAAGGATTGGATAGAGGGGTAAGTTCCAAGAAGGGACATGAGAGACAAAGAGAGAGAGGGAGAGAGAGAGGTAGAAATGTGGAAAAGTTCAGAAAAGTAATTCCAGAGATTAGTTAAGGTGTGAGACCAGAAAGGAGAGCATTGAAATGGTTGAGTCAAGATGTAGGAAAGGCATTGATGAAGGTTTCAGCAACCAATGACTGAGGCAGAGGAAGCTAAGGGCGGTTTTACGGAGATGGTGTTAGGCGATCTTGGTAAGAGAGCAGATATGTGGTCAGATCTCATTACATAGCCAAATGGGAGATCAAAGTTGCAAACTGACTGGTGCAGACTCAAAGAGTGGTCAGGGAGAGCGATGGTGTGAATGGATAGGGAAGAGAACCTGTGCAAGGTTCTGATGACATTGGCGTCAGTCCTTCCAATAGTTAGAGGAAATGTCTTCTGATTCAATATTGGATATCAGACAAACAGCATAAAATTAAAACAAAAACAATGGAGGGTTTCAGCAAGGTGACAGGGAGGTAGAGCTCGGTGTCATTCGGGGTGGTGTCAATGAGGGGCAGTATATGGATGGGAAATAGAAGTGGCCTAAAGGATAAATTAGCTGACCAGGGCCTCAATGCAAAGGGAAAAGTATTCATTGGTCAGTCTGGTAAACATTTTTCTTTCCCACTGAATAGCATTCCAAAGTCCCTACATTACACCAATTTCTTGAAGTGGACTTAATGATGGCAGTCCCCTTTGGTGATTTGGACACTTCTGTTCTGCTTCTCTAGCATCGTAATTTATTTTGCCGTTCCCATCCTCTGGTACACTGGGAGTCAAGAGATATGGAGAAAGTGAACCCGGGGTCAAAGATTAGCCGTGATCTTACTGAATGTCCTCCTCCTATTTCTAATGTGACAATCTTTGTCTAAGTCCTGAAGCTCATCAACTGCACCTTTAGGATTTTGCTGTGCAGTTTTCAGGTTACAGTATGGATGTATCTTGTGACCACAGGCAGCGATGAAAGGCTGCTTTTCCAAAGCTTTGAAAAGGAAAGTATCTCTGGTTAAAGCTGAGTTGCCAGTTGCCAGCTTCCAAAAACATTGTGAATGATCTCTGTGAATGTATTCCTGTGCAACAGTGAATAAGGAACACAAACTGCAAAGAGCCACATGGAAGTAGAGTTTCACAATGGCTTAATGCCTTCCTTATACCTTCTAAGCTCTAATGTGTTGGACATTAAAGTTGCTCCAGTGAAATGGAGTGTAGCACCTGCCATTTGTGATCGTGTCTCCAGTTGGAACCTATTTCCTTGACTTTTGTGCAATCCTGTCGGATCAGATGAACAATAGTCTTGTGACATTGTAAGTTGAAAAAGCACGTGAAGTGACAGACACATAAACAACCTGCTGCTCATGTATCAGTAAATGTGTCTCTGCAAGTAGGTTATGTTTGTATTTGATGTGTACAACATACTGAAAGTATGAATGTGACAATACTATCAATTGCACATTGCACCTTGAATATGGCCTCCATTGAAGTATGGGGATGCATGAAATGTAATGAATGAACAATAAAGTTGCCTGAGAGCTTGCCAATGGTGAGCAGCAAATATCTGAAACTCTAAATAATAGGCTGATAATATGTTTGGCAGAATTATTTTGAAAGCATATGCTTGTTGTACCTGTTAATTCTCAGATACTTTCGACCATAGAACCATAGAAAATTACAGCTCAGAAACAGGCCTTTTGGCCCTTCTTGACTGTGCCGAACCACTTTTTGCCTAGTCCCACTGACCTGCACTTGGACCATATCCCTCCACACCCCTCTCATCCATGAACCCGTCCAAGTTTTTCTTAAATGTTAAAAGTGACCCCGCATTTACCACTTTATCCGGCAGCTCATTCCACACTCCCACCACTCTCTGCGTGAAGAAGCCCCCCCTAATATCCATTTAAACTTTTCTCCTTTCACCCTGATGCGCGATATAACACACGAGAGGCGTGATGTACTCGGGAAATAAAGGCTTTTATTGCCAACAATAACAGAGCTACCATATACAGTACACGATCCCAGACTAAAGGGTCACCAGGCAGAGCAGTGACCTTTATACCTCTCCCAGGAGCGGAGCCGACTGGGGTGTACCATAACAACTATATTAACAGGTAAAACAGCCCAACCCTAACCCCAACAGTAACATATATACAGACTCATAGTACTGGCCAGACCATGGCTCAGCACTACCTAGTGGGAACCAACAATGGTTCACCACATTCACCCCTCCTTTGAAAACAAAGGCCGGCGGGGTACAAAACACAGAACAATTGTCCATTTGTCTATAAGTTCAGACGGTCTGGGGGACCGCACCGTCGCTGTGACCTCCTCAACAGCGGCGATGACACCGGTGTAGGCACTCGCGGTGGCGTTCTCTCCAAGGCGGTGTCCAGCGACTCCTCCAGTGCCTCACGGGCCGGTAGACCCCGAGGTGGTGACAATGCGCTGAACTCGGGCACGCCTTGAAGTGGCGACCATCTCCTGGACTCAGGCAAGCTGTACACGGGAGTAAGAGGGTTAAGTGGTGGTCCCGATACTGCCCGCGCCGTGTCAGGAGGGGAAAAAATGGTTGGGGGGTCCCTAACAGTAGGTGTGGGAGCGACAGGGGTTTCCAAGCCCCCTGCTGGCGCCAGATCTCGAATCAAGACCGTGTCCTCTCGCCCGTCAGGATATGAGGGTTGGCGTGGAGGAGATGGACCTGTTCAACCAAAGGGTCGGACTTGCGGGTCCGAACATGTCACCGCAGGAGGACAGGTCCTGAGTACGTCAACCAAGACGGTAATGAGGTCCCAGAGGAAGACTACCTTGGGAATGAAAACATTCTCTCATGAGGAGTAGCGTTGGTTGCCGTACACAGGAGTGAGCGTATGGAGTGGAGCGCATCAGGGAGCACCTCTTGCCAACGGGAGACTGGAAGGCCTTTTGACCTCAACGCCAGTAAGACAGCCTTCCAGACTGTAGCATTGTCTCGTTCGACCTGTCCGTTAGCCCTTGGGTTGTAGCTCGTGGTTCTACTAGAGGCAATCCCATATGAGAGCAGGTATTGCCTCAGTCATCGCTCATGAACGACGAGCCCCTATCGCTGTGGGTGTAACAGGGGTAACCGAACAGGGTGAAAAGATCATGAAATGCCTTGATAACCGTGGCAGCGGTCATATCAGAACAGGGAATGACAAAAGGGAATCGTGAGTACTCATCAACATCATTGAGGAAGTACACGTTCCGATCTGTCGAGGGAAGGGGGCCCTTAAAGTCCACACTCAGTCTTTCGAAGGGACGAGTGGCCTTAACGAGTTGTGCCCTGTCAGGTCGGTAAAAGTGCAGTTTGCATTCCGCGCATACCCGGCAGCTTCTGGTTATGGACCTGACATCCTCCACCGAGTAGGGTAGATTCCGGGCTTTTATGAAGTGGTAGAGCCGAGTGACCCCCGGATGGCAGAGGTCATTGTGGAGAGCCTGCAATCGATTCTCCTACATACTAGCGCATGTTCCACGCGACAGGGCATCCGAGGGCTCGTTGAGCTTCCCTGGACGATACATGATATCATAATTGTAGGTGGAGAGTTCGATTCTCCACCTCAAGATCTTATCATTCTTGATCTTACCCCGTAACGTGTTGTTGAACATGAACGCCACGGACTGCTGGTCCGTGAGCAGAGTGAACCGTTTGCCCGCCAAGTAATGGCGCCAATGCCGAACGGCCTCCACAATGGCCTGGGCCTCCTTTTCCACCGCCGAATGTCGAATTTCAGGGCCTTGGAGGGTGCGAGAGAAAAAGGCGACGGGCCTGCCCGCCTGGTTAAGCGTGGCGGTCAGGGCGAAATCAGACGCATCACTCTCCACCTGGAAGGGGATGGACTCATCGATAGCGTGCATCGTGGCTTTCGCGATGTCGGCTTTTATTCTTGCAAAGGCTAAGCGAGCCTCTGTTGCTAGGGGAAAAGAGGTAGACTTGATGAGCGGATGGGCTTTGTCCGCGTAATTGGGAACCCACTGTGCGTAGTATGAGAAGAAGCCTAAGCATCTTCTCAGTGCTTTGACGCTAGTGGGCAGGGGAAGTTCGAGGAGAGGACGCATATGGTCTGGATCAGGGCCAAGGACCCCGTTTTCCACCACGCATCCGAGGATAGCTAGGCGGCACGTGCGAAATACACACTTCTCCCTGTTGTAGGTCAGATTCAGGCGAGATGCAGTGCGTAAGAATCTAAGAAGGTTGGCATCGTGGTCCTGCTGGTCATGGCCGCAGATGGTGACGTTATCCAGGTACGGGAAGGTAGCCCGCAGCCCGTTCTGGTCCACCATTCAGTCCATAGCACGCTGGAAGACCGAGACCCCATTCGTGACACCAAAAGGAACCCTTAAAAAATGGTACAGGCGACCATCCGCCTCAAAGGCCATGTATTGTCGGTCCTCTGGGTGAATGGGGAGTTGGTGGTAAGCAGATTTTAAGTCAATGGTGGAGAACACCCGGTACTGCGCAATCTGGTTGACCATGTCAGAAATGCACGGGAGGGGATACGCATCCAGCTGCGTGTATCTGTTGATGGTCTGACTATAGTCTATGACCATCCGGGGTTTGTTCCCATTCTTAACCACCACGACTTGCGCTCTCCAGGGACTAGCGCTAGGTTGGATGATCCCTTCCTTGAGGAGCCGCTGAACTTCAGATCGAATGAAGATCTGATCTTCAGCGCTGTAACGCCTGCTCTTTGTTGCGATGGGCTTGCAGCCTGGCACGAGATTCTGGAATAGGGAGGGTGTGGTAATCCTAAGTGTTGAGAGACTACATGTGGAGCACGTTGGGCAATTTAGAGGCTGCGGGTCTCCCACTGAAAGCGGAGGGAGTGGCCCACCGTACTGCAGGGTTACACTCTTCAAGTGGCCCATAAAATCTAGTCCTAGGAGTATTGGCGCGCAAAGGTGCGGTAACACAAGGAGCTTGAAGTTCTCGTAGACTGTGTCCTGCACCGTCAGATTGACCACGCAACTCCCTAGCACGGTGACAGACCGGGACCTTGACGCCATCGAAATTGTCTGCTTGACAGTCCGAATCTGGAGCCCACACCGCTTCACGGTGTCTGGATGAATGAAGCTCTCCGTACTCCCGCTTTCAAACAAACAATAAATCGGGCGTTTGTTTACCTGTATGTCCATCATGGACTTGTCGAGTCTGTGAGGCTTGGCCTGGTCCAGGATGATCGACGCCACTGTTGGTTTGTGGGCACAACTGCAGGCAGCTGAGATGGTTGATGATGACCCCTGCTGGTCATTCGCGGTCGGTGCCGACCAACATGGCTGCCTCCATAGGTCGCATGTGGACGATGGCGCCAAAACCTGCGGCCCCTGCAGGTCGCACGTGTCTTGCGACTCCGTCGTTCGGAATGGCGACGTCCTGGAATCACACATGGTAGAAGACCTTGAAGATGCAGAAGACAAGGAGGCCGGCTCCGGGGAGTCACACGCCGCACTGCTGTTCTTGGATGGAAGTTTGGACTGGCATACCTTGGAATAGTGCCCCTTCTTGCCGCAGGCAGAGCACAACACCGCTTTAGCTGGACATCGCTGCCGAGGGTGTTTCACCCCCCCACAGAAGTAACACTGCGGGCCACCTGGAGCTGCTGCCGTCATCAGGTCTGAGGCTGGGAACGCAATCGCGCAGTTTTTCGGTCCCGCTGAATGAAGTGGGGTCTGTGACTGCCCCTGCCACGCTGTCTCCACGTGGTCGTCGGGGTACATCACCAGACTTTTGGAGGCCGTTTCTAGAGCATCAGCTAACTCTATGGATTTAGTGAGGTCGAGGTTACCTTGCTCCAACAGCCGAAGGCGGATGTACGACGAGCCGATTCCCGCCACGAACGCATCTCGAGCGAGGTCGTTCATGTACTGGTCTGCCGACACTGACTTGCAGTTGTAGGCTCTGGCTAGCTGTTGAAGCTCGCACGCGTACTGTTCCGTCGTTTCGCCGGGCTGCCGCCGTCGAGTGGCTAGAAGGTATCGAGCATGCATCTCATTCGGCGGTTTGTTGTATCGCTTCTTGAGAAGCTCGAGGGCCCCTTTGTAGTCAGTGGCCCCACGGATCGCTAGGTATACAGCGTCGCTTACCCTCGCGTGGAGGACCCGGAGTCTGTCGGTGTCGTTGTTGACCGCTGTGGAGGCGTCGAGGTAATCCTGGAAACACTTCAACCAGTGGTCGAAAGTGTTCGATGCGCCCGCCGCACGTGGGTCCAACGTAAGCCGTTCGGGTTTAAGCATTAAGAATTTATTTGTTGGCAATAAAATTGATGCGCGATATAACACACGAGAGGCGTGATGTACTCGGGAAATAAAGGCTTTTATTGCCAACAATAACAGAGCTACCATATACAGTACACGATCCCAGACTAAAGGGTCACCAGGCAGAGTAGTGACCTTTATACCTCTCCCAGGAGGCGGAGCCGACTGGGGTGTACCATAACAACTATATTAACAGGTAAAACAGCCCAACCCTAACCCCAACAGTAACATATATACAGACTCATAGTACTGGCCAGACCATGGCTCAGCACTACCGAGTGGGAACCAACAATGGTTCACCACACACCCCTAACCCATGCCCTCTGGTTTTTTTCTCCCCTAGCCTCAGCGGAAAAAGCCTGCTTGCATTCACTCTATCTATACCCATCAAAATCTTATACACCTCTATCAAATCTCCCCTCAATCTTCTACGCTCCAGGGAATAAAGTCCCAACCTATTCAATCTCTCTCTGTAACTCAGCTTCTCAAGTCCCGGCAACATCCTTGTGAACTTTCTCTGCACTCTTTCAACCTTATTTAAACCAGTTTGCTTACTCTAAGGTTTTACCCCGGTGTCCTTATTTGCGAGATGGACAAAGGACAAACACAAGTAAAGGTTCAACAAGTTTATTAATAATAACACTATTAACCCTCAAATTACCCACATAAAACAAAAGGATACCCCAGATTCAAGTATACTGCCTGCAAAGATGGTTTGGTTAATCCTGCAGGCTCAATTCTCTGAGTCCCTCTGGTCCGTCGTCACGAAGGTGAGTCTCGATGGCAGCTTCTTCCTTCCTTCCTTCTCTGGTCAGTCTTCCGAATGGTCAAGGTCGTCTCCCTCATCGAGTCTTCGCTGCTGGTGTGTCTGAAATGTGTTTCTTTATCCCCCTGGCTGCTTGCCTTTCCAGAAACTTCTCTGGCTTCTGGCCAATGAGGTCCCAGGAGGGGGTTCCAATACCCAGTGGGTTTCTTGATGTCTGCCTGACAGGGCACCAGGGTCCGCCCCCAGGTGTCCATCTCCATGCTGTTGCTTACATGTAACTGCAGGAACTTTCGGTGACAGAAAGTCTGGCCCGATCTGGGCTTCTAACAATAGGCCGGTGCATTTCAATGAGGTGCAATGATCTCCTGCTAAGTATCAGTAGAGTGCAACGACCTTTGATGGGTGGTTGATGTGTCAGGCCCAGACATGTTTGTGTATTTGTACAATTGGCCTGCCTGAGGTTTGACTGTGTTTGATTTTAATATGCCCAATTCTTTAATTTAGGATATCCAATTCTATCAGCCTTAAAACTAGGCCCTGTTTATATCACCACATGCTTTATTATATCAGATGCTTAGCATGATCTCAAGTAAGGTACCCAACATGACACCATTCTGTCACATCTATTATCACATCCATTGCAACGTTACTTTGCAAAGTTGACTTATTATGCAGCAGGAGGATAAAGAGGCTGAGTTACTACAGATGGCAGAAGGGAACAGCAAAGGGGAGGGAGAGGTGGTGGCATCACAGTATTGACTCTGGACTAGTAATCCAGTGAGTGAGTGTAATTTTCTGAGGACGAGGTTTCGAATCCCACCATGGTAGATGCAGTTATTAATGGAGAGACAGGGAAGTCTGTTAGATGGTGAAAATCTCAGTAATGAATTGAATTAAATTCAATTTAAAAAATTCTAATAATGACCATGATTGTTGATTGTAGTAAAAACCCTGGTTCACTGATGTCCTTTATGGAAGGATATTTGGCATTCTTACCCGATCTGGCCCACATATGACTCCACAACAATGTGGTTGACGCTGAACTGCCTCTGAAATGGCCCAGCAAACCATTCAGTTCAAGGGCAGTTAGGGGTGGGAAATAAATGTTAGCCTTGCCAGTGATGCCCACATCCCATGATAGAATTTTTAAAAATATACAAATTATGCACAATAGATAGACAATCTGTTCCTGCTTGTCTCAGCTAGGGAATGTTTATTGTCCAAGAAGTAATCCATCTAGTCTCGCAGCTCTTTCAAATAATGGTGACATGGTATGTCAGTGCAGATATTCATGGAAAGACAGGGAAGTCTGTTAGCCAGTAACGCAAGTGATCTGGAGGCCATAACTTATTTAAATACAAAGGCCAAATACCGTGGATGTTGGAATCTGAAGTAAAAACATGATATGCTGGAACTATGCAGCAGGTCAGGCAGCATTCATGGATCAATTTGTTCAGAGATTTGTGGAGGTCATAGACCTGAAACGTTAGCCGGAATTCTCCCACCATTCGACATCAGGGAATTCCAGTCATTAACTGTTCCTCTCACCACAGATGCTACATGACGTGTTGAGAATTTCCAGTATTTCCTATTTTTAATCCTTCTTTAAATGAATCAGTGCCGACCCTCCCAACAGTTGGCCAGATTTACTGCCTGGCCTGGGGACAGGGGTAGAAATTAATGACAGGATGTCACAGCTGGAGATCCTGGGTTACCTGGGCTCCGGTGTTATCTGGATGATATTTTGGTGAAGGGCTTCACCGAGGACAAGTATTTGAAGAACCTTGAAGAGACCTTCAGAAGGTTGCAGGTACATGGCCTGCAAGTGAAGAAAGAAAAATGAGAATTCTTTAAGGATTTGATTGAATACATGGGACACATCATTGATAGAGGGGGACAAAGGCAGCAAAAGCAATGGAGGCCATCATGAAAGCACCCAGATCACAGAATGCATCACAATTGTGATCATTCCTGGGATTGATAAATTATTATGGTGAATTTGTGCTGGATTTGAAACCTTTACACTGATTGCTTGGTAAAGGCTGACCATCCAGATAGACCCAAGGGTGTGCTTTATGAAGTTCGGAAGTGTTACTGAATTTCAACCCAAAACTGCCATTGCAATTTAAATTCAATTAATTAATTTGGAATTTAATAAAAAACTAATCTAATGAAACCACTGTCATGAAGACCCATCTGGTTCACTGATGCCCCTTACCTCGATATCAAGAAACGGATGAAGGCACTGAATACTGCAAGGGTTTTGGATCCTGACAATATTCTGGCAATAGTACTGAAGACTTGTGCCCTAGAACTAGCTGCGCTCCAAGCCAAGCTGTTCCAGTACAACTACAACACTGGCATTCACACAGCAAAGTAGAAAATTGCCTAGGTTTGTCCTGTACATGAAAAACAGGACAAATCCAAAATGACCAATTGCCGTCTCATCAGCCTGTTCTTGATTGTCAATAATGTGATGAAAGGGGTCATCAGCAGCACAATCAAGCAGCACTTGCTTTGCAATCACCTGCCTTCTGGCAGGATCACTCAGCTCCTGACTTCATTACAGCCTTGGTTCAAACATAGGCAGAAGATGTGAACTGCAGAGGTGAGGTGAGAGTAACTGACCTTAATATCAAGACAGCATTTGACCTTGTGTGGCATCAAGGAATTCTAACAAAACTGGAGTCAATGGGAATCAGGGTGAAAAGCCTCTGCTGGTTGTATCTGGCACGAAGGAAGACAGTTGTGGTTGTTGGAGGTCAATCATCTCAGTTCTAGGATATCATTTCAGAGCTCCTCGGGATAGTGTCCGAGGCCCAGTCATCTTTCAGCTGCTTCATCAATGACCTTCCTTCCTTCAATCATAAGATCTCAAGTGGGGATGTTCACTGATGATTGAACCATTTGTTACTCCTCAGGCTCTGAAGCAGTCTTTATCCAAATGCAGCAAGACCTGAACAATATTCAGGCTTGGGGTCATAAGTGTCAAATAGCATTCATGTCATACATGTGCCAGTCAATGTCCAAGAGTGAATCGAGCCACCTCCTATTGACATTCACTGAACATTCACATTCACAATGTCACTGAATTCCCCACCATCAACATCCTGCAGGTTACTATTGACCAAAACTTGATATGGACATGCCATATTAATACTATAGCTACAAATGCAGGTCACAGGCTGGAAACTCTGAGGGGAACAGTTCATTTCCCGACTCCCCAAAACTTGTCCACTGTAAAGCACAGGTCAGGAGTGTAATAGAATACTCTCCACTTACCTGAATGGGGGAGTCCATCTGCATGCTCATGGAGCTCATCAAAATCTCTACAGAGAGGATGCAGATGCCAAGGAGATCAAGGTCCAGCAGTTTGTGCTGGATATGCACCCAGACCAGCTCACCATTGATGTAGTCATGGCTGTTCCAGCAGTGGCTAAGTGAGAGGGGGGCGAGGCATGCAGATCTCTGTCCAGGTACTCCTTCTCCTCAAGGAGTCAGAAAGGAGCTCCCAAAGGGAAGAGCATCAGTTAGATGTCCCAGAGGCCTTCACATAGGACATTGAAAAGGTGTTCACGCATTCCCAGTCCACTTTGCCTGTGATCCAGGTGTCACTCCCTGAATTCCAAGTTTAAGAGCAAAATGTATCACGTAGCACTGTTCTAGTGTTGTTCAGCTGCTCAGGCTGAGAAGGATATACATGCCTTGTGCAGGATACCTAAATCAGACTGGGGTCCTCCAGACCTCGGACCTCCTGAGGTCATCCACCAAATTAATCACAAACAAGAGGGCCTGGTTTTCAGCAGGCTGGCCACCTCTGCTGCGAATGTCGGGGATGCACCTAGATGCAGCGAGCGGTCGGGTTAGAAAGATTAAAAAGCTCTGAGTGTACCTGGTGGCACAGGTGTACAATAGTTTGGACATTTGTAAATATATGCTAACTTGCACTGCTTGGAAATTTTTTGGATTCATTCTTGCTGCTAGCTGTTCTAATGTTCATATGCACCCTATCTCTTCCAGGTGAAGGACATCCTAGAGGCAAGGATGGGTATACTACCCCATGCATATCTGAGCATGGAGCTATCGTACTTTGAAAAGGGTGATGAGAGCTATGTGCAAGATGCCTTCCTCTCACAATTTTCCACTTGTCTCTATTGTTCTCGAGATTATTAGAGAGACCTTTGTCTTGTCGTATTAGATAGAATAACCATGTGAGCCCTTGTGAGACAGGACAATTCCCCCAGGAATTGGTTAGCAACCGACTGCCATCCACCTCCCTCAGCCAGAAGGTCAGAGCTGAGATCAGACACAGAGGGGAACCAACAGCTTTGATATACAGGTGCCTGAAACTGATAAGGATCCTGTTAGCTGCAACACTTCAAAGAGACAACAGAAGCGGTCAGGCAAAACCTTCCTGACCTGGGCCCCACTCCACCAACCTCCGAGGTCACCCACTTCCCTCCAACTCGAAACCAATTGCCCCCGTTGAGTCATACATGACCCCCAAGAGAGAGCAAAAAGTTTTAAAATAAGCACATCTCCCAGCTCCCTCTCAAATGCCTTGCTGCCATGTCCCCACTTTTTAATAGTAACACCAAACTACGCTCACGTGACTTCAGAGAGCAAGGGTGGGTGAATACCAGGTGGCCATTGTAGCTGGGGTCACTCTCGTTACTGACATAGAGGTGAAGGTAGTTGCATAATTATCGGGTTGCTGTCCACTCTGGGCAGGAACCCGATTGGGGCCGATGGGGCAGGGTGGGTGAATCTCAAGAACAATCACGTCCGTTGGGAATCCCCATTATCGAACAACGCCCCAATTGCCAGGGCATCGGGATTCCCGAGTGCCGTCTGAAGAGGTGGGAGAATCAGGCCCATTAACTCTGTTTTTCTCTCTCCATTAAGACCTGCTGAGTATTTTCAGCACTTCCTAATTTTTGTTCCACTTCTAAAAGGTGCTGTTTGCCTTTAAGTGAAGTTTCTGCCCTCCCATAGGCAGCTCTGCTATCTACAACGCCAGTACCTAACACAATAATGAACTAGCAGCACAAATGTTACAAAGCTAACAGAGGCTTGAGAATCTAAACCACAGTCTTCCACTCACTCTGATATTTCAGTGATAAATACAGCGAGGATCAGTGAGTCGAACACATACTGCTATTCGAAATTTGGATTTAGCATCAAACATCTTATGAGTGTGTGTAGTTACAATAGGATCTTGAGTGATATTATGAAATATGGCCTGTGTGTGCTCGCAAAAGTGACATTTTATGCTCACTGCACCTTTGGGAACCCAGCTAGTGTAATCAAAAGTTTTGTCAAAATGTCCAAAGTAATTCCTCAAGTCACTGGTACTTTGCTGAGTATTCCCTTTCATATCCTATCAGTTTAACGACATAATCAGAGCGAGAGCAAATAGCTTAGAAGGGATTCTTTGTCACTGTTGACTTTCTCAGCGTCTTGGGTTTTGATAGATTGATTCCACACGCCCATCTGTGCACCTACAGAGAATTCATATATTACTGCAACGAGCAAGTCTTCAATTTTAATAATGTGCAGGTGGTATGTGAAACAGGGATTATCACAGATGTACATGTCATCTACCCCGGCAGTCCTGTGACTCATTTAACCTTCTCGATTCTGACCAAATTGAGAGGCTGAGTAAACACGTCATTCCAACCCTGACTCAGCCTCAAATATTTCATGTCCTCTGGGGGACTTTTAATTTTCTTTCATTTGTCTGTTCATATTTTCAGCACGTGCTCCAGTTTTGTTTCGGGTCTGTTCTTCTGGCGGGGGATTCTCCGGGCCCGCTAGCACCGATCGCGAATCGCAACGGTGCGGAGAATCAGAAACCGATGGGAAAGTAGGTTTTGTGCAGGCCGGCAACCCCGCTGTGACCACACACATTCCCCCCCCCCCCAGGCTGGGCCGCATAGCAAGCCCTGATCGGGTTCCTAGCCAGAGCAGGCAGGAACCCCAATGCATATCCAAATCTACACTTTTAAATGTAATTAGCGAGCTTACAACCCAAATCAAGTGCCCCTCGCTATTCACCTGCCTCCCCAGAGGGAACTGCACCGGTGGGCTTTGATACAGGCACTCACAAGCGAGGACATGGTGTGTTGGACCCCAAGGGTTGAGGAAGCAACACCAACACCTCAGCAGTGTCAGGTATCCTCCCCCCACACTGCGCAGGCATGAGGTTTATCCACCCAACTCCCCACTCAGGACCCCTTCCCTTAGACCCTCCAAACAGCCTCCCTTCCCCCTCAGACCCCCACCCGGCCTCCCTTCAAGCCAAACACTTTAATAGCGCCAACACTGCACTGCCCCTGGCACTGACACCCTGACCTGCTGCCTCGGGCCCCTCTGCTGCTGCCAAGCTCCACTGGAAGGGTCCTGGAGTTGGGTGGGCTCAGGCTGGGGATAACGAGTTGACCTTGTCAGGGATGGGGTACCGTGGCTGGACTGCCCCTTCTAGCCCTGGCAGACTTGAATATCACCCCTGGCATGATGATTTCAGACAGTCCTGTGATCAACATCTGCATTCCTGCCCATCAAACGTGCTGATTCTGATGTGGCCAGATAACTTTATCCTCCATGCCCTCTGGTCACCTGGCAGGATTTTAAATTATTGGAGCATTCCATTCTGCAACAAAGATTTTCCTTTCTCCCTGACAGAAGCTGCTGGTGTGATCAAACTCCTTTGAAGTTCTCTGACAGAGAGGAAATGTCAATTTCACTTGCAGTGGGTGGATGAGGGGCAGGTTCCAGTCTGCCCAACTGTGCACTTAGCCCCAATGTCTGCACACAGACTGTCAATCAGTATTAGACTCAGTCTACATCATGGTTAGGATCAAAGATGTATTTGAGCTGCAGTCAACTGTGAAGGGAAATCCAAATAAACACAGGTGGCTGCAGGATGACAGAAATCTCTTGATCTGACAGCTGAATCTTTTACCAGGCACTGCACTTGATGCAGATCAAAGTCTTCAAGTGCAATGGAGAGGGTTTCAATGATTTCTGCTTGCCGGAAGCCACATCAACTTTAAATTTATATGCTGCCTTTCAAGGCATCCAGAATGATTTTATACCAATGGAGTACATTTGAACAAAGAACAAAGAACAAAAAACATTACAGCACAGGAACAGGCCTTCGGCCCTCCAAGCCTGCACTGACCATGCTGCCGGCTGAACTAAAACCCCCTACCCTTCCGGGGACCATATCACTCTATTCCCATCCTATTCATGTATTTGTCAAGATGCCCCTTAAAAGTCACTATCGTATCCGCGTCCACTACCTCCCCCAGCAACGAGTTCCAGGCACCCACCACCCTCTGTGTAAAAAATCTGCCTCGTACATCTCCTTTAAACTTTGCCCCTCAATCCTTAAACCTGTGCCCCCTAGTAATTGACTCTTCTACCCTGGGAAAAAGCTTCTGACTATCCATTCTGTCCATGCCTCTCATAATCTTGTAGACTTCTATCAGGTCATCCCTCAACCTCCATCATTCCAGTGCGAACAAACCAAGTTTCTCCAACCTCTCCTCAAAGCTGATGCCCACCATACCAGGCAACATCCAGGTAAATCTTTTCTGTACCCTTTCCAAAGCCTCCACATCCTTCTGGTAGTGTGGCGACCAGAATTGAACACTATATTCCAAGTGCGGCCGAACTAAGGAACTATAAAGCTGCAACATGCCTTGCCAATTTTTAAACTCAATGTCCCGGCCGATGAAGGCATGCCTTATGCCTTCTTGACTATCTTCTGCACCTGCATTGCCACTTTCAGTGACCTGTGTACCTGTACACCCAGATCCCTTTGCCTATCAATACTCTTAAGGCTTCTGCCATTTACTGTATATTTCCGATCTGTATTAGACCAGTATTAGAAATGCAGGTCAATGTTCTAACGTGACAGGCAATTTACTAATTGAGGCATGAATGTTTTTCAGGGCACTGAGGGAATCTCCACTGTTCCTTGAATTATACCTTGAGACCCAAGTCTCTGGAGTGGGATTGGAACTCGCAGATGTCTGACACAGAGGCAAGAATGCGACCACTGAGCCAAGGCTGACAGCTCATAAAGTCAAATGAAACAACTTTTTTCTTCTGGATGTTAATATGTAAATCACGCAGGAACAGAGTTTGGCATGTAAAGAGCCTGTCAAGCACAAATGAATGCCAACATTTAAATATGGTTGTTTGCTTTCCATCTCACATTGCATCTCTGACTCATGCCACAGATGTCCTGCAGATAGCAGATGTGAAGCCTGGGACACAGAAGAAGACATGTCGAACAAGTCAAGACTTCCAATCTACACAACTTCATGGATGTCTTAAGGAACCCCACTATTCTGAATGCACTGGAGGAGGAACAAGAAGCATAGTGGACAGTCATTGAAGTCTGACATGGAATGTGTAAAAAGGAGCCAGTGCAACAGAAATATCTCTGAGCAACAATGTGTAAAGATAATTATACATGAATGATAGTCCCAGAAAGAGCTGAAGTAGATGACTCTGGTTGCATATGCGCATGCAGAACTTTAATCTGTCATGGAATCATAGAAACCCTACAGTGCAGAAAGAGGCCATTCGGCCCATCGAGTCTGCACCGACCACAATCCCACTATTCTGAATGCATATCCCTATTCCCATATCCCCACATATTTACCCGTTAATCCCTCTAAACTACGCATCCCAGGACACTAAGGGGCAATTTAGCATGGCCAATTAACCTAACCCACACATCTTTGGACTGTGGGAGGAAACCGGAGCACCCGGAGGAAACCCATGCAGACATAGGAAGAATGTGCAAACTTCACACAGTGACCCAAGCCGGGAATCTAACCCAGGTCCCTGGAGCTGTGAAGCAGCAGTGCTAACCACTGTGCTACTGTGCCACCCCAACTGTCATTCGACCTTATTCCTATTGTGTTGCCAATGTAAATTTAGCACAACTTGCTCAGATGCCAGCTCATGCAGGAGGAAACTCCATTTGGAATTTAGGCATTTTGGGCTAGAACTTGGGGCTTACACATCTAAATACCCCACTATTGAAAAACCAAGTTATCCATTAAGCAACCAGGGCATTTAACATGTTATATTGGTGTTATTAGCACTAATCTTTTTAGTAGGGGCCCATTTATGTGATTGTTTCCCTATCTAGTCTTATTTTACATTAAAAGAAAGACAAATCTGAAAGAATGGTGGCACAGTGGTTAGCACTGTTGCCTCACAGTGCCAGAGACCCACGTTCAGTTCCGGCCTCGGGTGACTGTGTGGAGTTTGCATTTTCTCCCCGTGTTTTGATGGGTTTCCTCCGGGTGCTCCAGTTTCTTCCCACAGTCCAAAGATGTGCGAGTTAGGTTGAGTGGACATGCTAAATTGCCCCTTAGTGTCAGGAGGATTAGCAGGATAAATATGTGGGGTTATGGGAATAGGGTCTGAGTGGAAATGTTGTTGGTGCAGATTCGATGGGCCAAATGGCCTCCTTCTGCACTGTAGGGATTCTATGAATAAGAGACTGGGAGACATCCAGAGGAAATTAGGCTAGCAGGATGAGCTTATTGAAATGTTTTCCATATTTTGAAAAGTGGGTGAAGCTGAATTGAGTCACTTCAGCAGGGAGCAGGGAGGTTGTTTCCACTGGCAGGTGAAACTAGAACTAGCCTCAAAATAAGGGGGAGCAGATTTAGGACTGAGTTGGGGAGAAACTTCTTCACCCAAAGGGTTGTGAATCTGTGGAATTCCCTGTCCAGTGAAGCAGTTGAGGCTACCTTGTTGAATGTTTTTAAGGCAAGGATAGATAAATTTTTGAACAGTAAAGGAATTAAGGGTTATGGTCTGCGGGCAAGTAAGTGGAGCTGAGTCCATGAAAAGATCAACCATGATCTTATTGAATGGCGCAGCAGGCTGGAGGGGTCAGATGGCCTACTCCTGCTCCTGGTTCTTATGTTCTTATTGCAAATGGTTTGTGAGAAGCCAGTATGGACATTTGTTTTTTTTTGAGTTGGAATCCAACAGAAACTGTTCTGGTGTGTTGCCCATCTGAAGTGCCATTAACACTGGGCTTCTGGGATTATAGTTTTGGGAAATATGATTCTGGTTTTAAGTCTGTGACCTAACTTTGTTTTCTGGTAAATTGTTTTATGGACAGGCATAATCACAAGAAATTGGTGAAAACAAATTAATTTGATCCAATTGGCAAATGTCATGTTAATAAAATCTACCAGTGGGTTCAAGAAGCCTTAACATGTTCACTGCAAAGTGCCCATTGACTCATACAAGATACAAGAAAGTGCATTTTAGAAAACAACCACCTCAGTCTTTTTGAATGAGGCCATTGAACAGGTCACCTCCGTGATATTCAAGGATTATAATTCGATATAAATATGCCAGCGTGAGATAATCGACCAAAGTTTGTATGAGAAGGTTTTTTTTTTAAATAAAACTTTGAATTTTGCATAGAACTGCAAAGGAGATATGGGGTGGGATTTTCCAGCCGCGCTCGCCCCGAGAATGGAAAATCCCGCCCGTGTTCAATGGACCTTTCCGTGGTCCACCCTTCACCTGCTCCGATTCCTGTGGTGGGACAGTAAAATTCTAACCATTGTTTGAAACTTGGCATTTGACCCAACTAATCTATGCTTGTGTTTATACTCCACACAAGACTCTTCCCATCCAGTAACTTACACATGAAGTGTATCATTCAAAGCCACCCGATTCAATTGGTAGGATTGTCAATTCTCTAGGAATGTTCTGGAGTCTCCATGAAGTGAAGAGTAATCTCTTGGCTTGCTGGGAGCTACCTGGGAAGCATACCTTTAAGTTCATCTATGACTGTCACAAGTAGGCTTACATTAACACTACAATTAAGTTACTGTGAGAATCCTCTAGTTGCCACACTCCAGCGCCTATTCGGGTACACCGAAGTAGAATTTAGCTTGGCCAATGCACCTAACCGGCATGTCTTTCGGACTTGTGGGAGGAAACCCATGAAGACATGGGGAGAACATGCAGACTCCACTCAGACAGTGACCAAAGCCAGGAATTGAATCCAAGTCCCTGGCACTGTGAGGCAGCAAAGCTAACCACTGTGCCACCATGCCACCCTTTAGTGGCATTATGAAAAGTATTTATGTTATTTGTCTTCTTTCACTGCTTTTCTCCATAAGTTATAAAGATATTGGAAATGGGGGACAAAGGATGAAGTTGCTGCTGGCAGAAGGTCATGTGATCAGGCCTCCAGGAGTATATCTACCAGGAAAACGTAAAACCAAATTTGAGAACACCAATTTTTTTTAGCAGCTTTGGCAGAACAAAAACAATTTTAAGACTATGTAGATCGAGTGCTCACATGATGCCATGATGATGCGACTACTGAAGGGGTCACACGTTGGAAGCGTGGGAGTTCTTCCCAGAGAGCGGGCAGAGGTACAGCATGCAAGAGCTGTTCAGAGTACTTCATAAACTGTCATTGATATAAGTCCTGGGTTGCCAGTTATTGGAACTCACAATTCAAAGACTGCTGTTAACATTTTTTTTGAAAAACAAGTGAAAGATGCAGCCATACTTTCTTCCAAACATAGCTAAGTTAATGACATTTTTTGATACTATAGATATTGAAGGCATCACCATTTATATTAATTGACTCCTGGCAACCTGCAAATGTTGCACCAAGTCAGAAATTGAAGAGCCCACAGGTTGAAGGAACACTATGGAGTCACATGAATTAAAATCATCATTACACAAATTAATCCGCCTCTGCGATGTTTATTCATGACTAAACATTTGTGATAAATTATTTATGCCCAATTTGTAATGCACATGATATCTGATGATGATATTATTTTAGACATGCATTCACTTCATTTTATGCAGTAAATTTCCAAATTCGAGGAGTGGGTTGTCACCTTGTCTGTCGCAAGCACAAAATGCAAAAAAAAAAGTGCATTGTCCATGATACATGCTGGTGGTTATCCAAGTGTCTCGTCTGTGCCATGAACTTGGGGATCTTAGGGTTACTTGATCTCTTAATCCAGTCAATCCGGCATCCCTTTGCTTTACTCCTGGGTGCTGCTGAAGTGACAACTGCAATGATCAATCCACAATGTTAATCTGTTCCAGGTGCTGGCTGACAAATGGATTAAACAGCAGGTGTGCAGGAATGCACAGCTACAAGCTGGTCAGCTACACCACAATATTGATGACAGCTCTGCTTGGGCAATACAAACACCACTCTGCTTCTAATTAATTACTTCAAGAAAACATTTCTCCCCATAAGCTATTGATACTTGCCAGCTTAGTGGCAACGTCATTTTAGTTTTAAATTTAGCACCAATAAAGTTTAATTAAAAGTAGAATTGACAGAGTCACATTGGTGGGGGGTCGGGTAGGTGTCACAGTGGAATTGTAAGTGGACTGGTAATCCAGAGGGCAATGCTTGGGAGGGAGCCGGGTTCGAATCTCACCACAGCATGTGGTGAAATTTGAATCCGATATATTTAGGGGGACACAGTGGCACCGTGCTCAGCACTGCTGCCTCACCGCGCCAGGGACCCACGTTCAATTCCGGCCTCGGGTCACTGTCTCTGTGGAGTTTGTACATTCTCCCCGTGTCTGCATGGGTTTCCTCTGGGTGTTCCAGCTTCCTCCCACACTCCAAAGATATGCAGGTTTGGTTGATTGGCCATGCTAAATTAACCCCAGTGTCAGGAGGATTGGCAGAGTAAATATGAGGGGTAATGGGAATGGGGCCTGAGTGAGATTGTGGTTGGTGCAGACACGATGGGCCAAATGGCCTCCTTCTGCACTGTAGATTCTATCTATCTATCTTGTAATACTAGATGTGTCAGGTGACCTGTGGCAGCTATCTTAATTCATTGTCTTTGCTTGCTTTACAAAAAGTTCTTTTAAAAAAGTTCAATATATATTTGACCAGCTAATGTGATTAAACTTTAATATTCCACATGTGCATGTCACTTCAACCGTGAGTAAAAGGTTGCCTAACTTGTTTGCTGACTTATCGACCTTGTATTGCAAAACATTTGCTAAGCAAATGGTATTGATTTCCTGTCCTGTTGGTGTTTAAAATCAATAACAGAGATAGTGATCACGTGGATTTTAATATGGTTGTGAAACCAGTCAACTGTTACCTTTCCTTCCTACAGCTTGACAGTTCAAGCTCCAGTTCCTATTTCATTCATTTTCAGAAAAAAAATCATAATTGTCAGCACTGAATTGGAAAATACAGGCCATTTCATCAATCATTTCACAAGATAGGGATGAATTTTCTGTCATTGCTGTGCCACATCAGAATCAGGTTACGGAATCAAAAAGGAATGAAGTCCTTAATGTAAGACATAGGGCCTAATTTTACCATTTTGAGTCTAAGTGCCGAATCTCGGCGTCAAATAGATCCGCGCCTGGAATCCTCTTTCCAGCGCGCCCATATGTGTTTTTCCGGCTCCAGTCTGATTCGCGCTGTGGGCGGGGCTTAGCGCTGGCGGACCGATCGGAGCTCTGAACTGCGCATGCGCAGTTCGAAAAAAATCTGACAGAGCGCGCCTGGGCCCGAAACCAAAAGCAGAAAGCGGAGAGTGCGGCTCTCTGACGGTCATCCTCTGGTCGGGGAGGGGGGTGGGACCCAGATCATCCTCTGGTCGGTGGGGGGGGGTTCCGCTGCCAGTCTGCTGCCGATGGGTGGGGAGGGAGGGGGCAGGGGGATCCGCCGCCACTCTGCGGGCGATCCCTCCTCCCCACCGGAGGAACGAATCCCGCCTGTCGGAGTGGACGTGCGGCCATGCCATCCCACAAAACCTTCAGGATGAAGCGATTCCTCGCTAAGAAGATGAAGCAGAACTGGCCGATTCCACAGTGGATCCGCATGAAAACCGACTACAAGATCAGTACAAGTCCAAGAGGAGACACTGGAGAAGGACCAAGCTGGGCCTGTAAAGGGATACACCATCACTGGTACACTACCAGCCATAGCCATCTCTCCCGCTCTCTTGCCCCTGCAGGGAAGAGTAATCTGTGGCTGGTAGTGTACCAGTGATGGTGTATCCCTTTACAGGCCCAGCTTGGTCCTTCTCCAGTGTCTCCTCTTGGACATGTACTGATCGTGTAGCCGGTTTTCATGCGGATCCACTGTGGAATCGGCCAGTTCTGCTTCATCTTCTTAGCGAGGAATCGCTTCATCCTGAAGGTTTTGTGGGATGGCATGGCCGCACTTCCACTCCGGCAGGAGGGATTCGTTCCTTCGATGGGGAGGAGGGATCGCCCGCAGAGTGGCGGCGGATGCCCCTGCCCCCTCCCTCCCCACCCATCGGCTGCAGACTGGCAGCGGACCCCCCCCCTCTCCCCCCCGACCAGAGGATGATCTGGGTCCCACCCTTCCCCCTCGTCCCACCCCCCACACTCCCCTCCTCCCACCTCCCCCCCCACCCCAACCAGAAGATGACCTGGGTCAGAGAGCCATTGGAGGCTCTGACCCCGCTCTTCGGAAGCTGCAACGATGACTTCTGACTTTTATTTACCAGTTTGTTAAAAGCGCGGATCTGGATCGGGCCAGAAGGCGGTAAAGTGGGATTTGGCGGTAGAGTTGGGCGCGTGGTTCATTAAGTCGATTTAAATGCATGCTCATGCATTTAAATTGTCGGGCCGCCCAATTCGGGCGCGGGTCCGGCCCGTGCCCGGATTGGGTGTTGGTAAAGGCGCGATCTGCTCGGAATTGGGTGCAGATCGCCGTATAGGCCCGACGCCCAACTTTACCGCAATTTCGGGCGCGAAGTTTTGGTAAAATCAGGCCCATAAACTTTTCATATGATGCACATTGGCAGAGGACAATGGGATAGAGTTTTCAAATTACATGGAAATCTCGTAGCGAAGATGCATTTGTGCCTTTCAAGTCACTTCTTGCCTTTGTGCTATATACATCATTTCTAATTACTGCCATTGTAAATATCAATTAAGGACTGCCAGGTGTTCAGCATGTACATGAAAGGATTTCTGCATGTTTAGCATTTATGCCCCCTTTAACTTTTCATTTTTACTCTTGCCGGCATGGTGGCACAGTGGTTAGCACTGCTGACTCTCAGCGCCAGGGACCTGGGTTCGATTACAGCTTGGGTCACTGTCTGTATGGAGTCTGCACCTTCTCCCTGTGTCTGCATTAATTTTCTCTGGGTTCTCCAGTTTCCTCCCATAGTGCGAAAGACGTGCTGGTTAGGTGCATTGGCCATGCTAAATTCTCCCTTAGTGTACCCAAACAGACGCCAAAGTGTGGAGACTAAGGGATTTTCACAGGAATTTCAGTGCAGTGTTAATGTAAGCCTACTTGTGACACTAATAAATAAACTTTAAACTTTAGATTCTCATTTGTCTTTCTTGCAGTTGTTGATTCCTCACCTCCTGACACCACACCCTTCCCTCCACCCCCAACCAAGCATCTTTATTGCAGTTTTCTAGTGCAGTTGTTGCATCACCTGACTCGTAATCCAGAAGTCTTGATTAATAATCCAGAGGGCATGGTTTCAAACATGAGACTGGAATTGAATCGAGGTCTCTGGCGCTGTGAGGCAGCAGTGCTAACCATTGTGCCACCGTGCTGCCCACTGTGCCTTAGTAAGTGCTGAAAAGCTGCTGATCACTAATTAGGGAGACTGCAAATGGCCTTGGAGGGAATGTCATCATCCTGAGAGAGTTGGTGTCTCAGGAACTCTACTGATTGATGGACGGTCAGTTCCCAGAATGATAACCCGGCTCAACAGGCCATAACTTTTACTTTTTGTTTAAAGATGTAGAACAGAATCACAGGACTGCCAAACAACTTTCAAAGAAAGAATAAAACTTTTATCACACAAGAAAAGATTAACTATAATGCATTACTCCTTCACCCTACCAATATCAACATACATGCACACAGATTTGTAAGATAACACAAGCTGTAAAAGATATCTCATGTTATTATTAAGTACATACTCCATGTAAACCAATTGGCAAACTGTGGTCAAACACTCCACATTCTTTCTCTCAGATGCCTTTCCCAAGGATCCACCTCCAGGATTTCAATATCGCCTTTCAAGTTTGCCTTTCTTGGGTTGCCTTGTGCTTTCCACACAACCTCGCAGGTACCCAGTCATGCCAACAGAAAACTACAGCTTCATACGCTGTATTTAGGAGTCTCCAGCCTGAGGATTACTTCAGATGATTGCATTCTTGCGAGCCAATTTCTTCAGGTCTGCACCTTTCAACTCTGTCTTTAATTGGGTGCCTCTCTCTGTCCCTTTCTTTAATGTTAGTGAATAGTAAGTACACTGTTCAGAGTCCAGTTCTTCTCCCTTTGACTAGTCTTCCTGGGATTTCTATTTTCATTCCCTGATTTCTAGAACTATCTGTTCTTTAGCTTCTGGGACATGGTTTCTGCCCCTTATTCCATTGTATTGCCTATCCACTGGCAGTTTATGTGAGAGCTGTTTGTTTCTCAAATACCTGGTTCCAACTGAACAACACATGCTTCCGTGTTTCAGTGTGGTCCTGGTTGCTAAGCAACAGCTGTTCTGAATTTAAACCCTGTTTGATTTCACATTGTAAACTCTTTAAATTACAATACAGGCACAGTTTGAAGTGAAACCAAAAACCCACAGACATGCAGGCACCTTTGTTTAACATGAAGCTAAGCAAAGTTTTTAAACCTTTCTTATACAAAAATACAAAATTAAACTGACTTAAAGCTATATCTTGTTTCTAATACCCACAATTATAAATATAGATTACTCAAAACTACCTCTATTTCCTGACATTTGGGAAACTTTGAAAGTCCCCTTGAACAGTAGTATCTAGAATCATAATGGCAGCAGTCTCAACATCCACTGCAGTACTCATGGAGGAGACACTGCTGGTCATCATGGAAATCCAATGATGAGGGTAGAAGACATGAAAGATGAAGTGAGACTTGATTGCACTCTCACAGCAACCAGGTTATCAGTTGACACAGCACATAATTTGCAGGCTAAGATAAAGGTGCTTTGTGGCATAGACCCAGATACCAGACAGCACTGTCCTATTCCTTTTCCCCCACTGAATTGTAAGTTTCCACTTCTTGGTAACTGAAATTAAAAATAGACAAGAAGAGGGTTATGACGAAGGAGAAGGTGCTTGTGCATCAGAAGAGATTGTTGAGTGATAGAGAAGTGTTCAAGTTAAGTTTATTTATTAGTGTCACAAGTAGGCTTACATTAACACTGCAATGAAGTTACTGTGAAAATCTCCTAATCGCCACACTCCAGCACCTGTTCGGGTACGCTGAGGGAGAATTTAGCATAGCCAATGTACCTAACTCGCAAATCTTTTGGACTGTGGGAGGAAACCAGAGCACCCGGAGGAAACCCAGGCAGATGCGGGGAGAACGTGCAGACTCCGCACAGACAGTGACCCAAGCCGGGAATCGAACCCGGGTCCCTGACGCTGTGAGGCAGCAGTGCTAACCACTGTGCCACCATGCTGCAATGGGAGGTTTATGTGTGCAGCTACCTCTCACTGTATTCTCATGCTGACCAGCACAGTTTCCTCCATGGGGTTTCAAGCATGCATGTACACTTTTCTTCCTCCTGTTCTTTGCTATGCCTGCTGCTGTGTGTCGCCTTCCTTGTAAGAAAGAGGGAAATATGTCACAGAGGGTTCCGCAATAAGTGTTGGTGATGGAGCCATCGGGGGTGACTATCTGCCAGTGTGTGTGAAGTGTGGGTACAAAGTTTTCAACAAATTAACTGTAAAGGTGAAGTAAAGCATTGGAATTAAATTATGTAAATGCTCTCATAGGAGGAATTTGACTCGATTGAAAATTGAGAGCAAAGGTGGAAGGAGGAGCTGAATAATTTAATTGAAATTTAATTACATAAGAATAATAAAATAAATATTCTTCAGAGAAAGAGTAATTGCACATGTCAGTGTTGTGCATTTCCTGCAGAATGGGTGTTTGGAGCAGCCCTTGTTAACTCAGGCAAATGCATCTCAGAGAACTGTTTTCAAATGAGGTTACTTGAGTTGGAGCAGATTTGAAAGCAATCTGGCACATTGCAAAGGAGCAAAGTACATGGAGCAATTATTTCAGAGGGTTGACACCCCACTGCGAGTTAATGAGTAAGGATGAAAGGACTGGTCAGACAAAGTGAGGAGCCAAAGGAAGCGGGTGAAATCCTTGATGAGTACTTTGTATCGGTATTTACCAAGGAGAAAGACATGATGGATGCTGAAGTCAGGGATAGGTGTGTGAACACTCTGGAGAATGTCAATATACCGAAGGACGAAGTGATGAGTATCCTAAATTGCATTAAAGTAGACAAGTCCCCAGGGCCGGATTGGATCTATCCCAGGTTACTGCAGGAGGTAAGGGAAGAAATAGCTGAGGCCTTAACAGATATCTTATTTGACCACAGGTGAGGTTCCAGTGGACTGGAGAATAGCCAATATTGTTCCCTTGTTTAAGAAAGGAAGCAGGGATAATCCAGGAAATTATCAGCCGGTGAACCTGACATCAGTGGTGGGGAAGTTTTTGGAGAAGATACTGAGGGACAGGATAAATGCACATTTGGGGAAAAAAATGGACTAGTTAGTGACAGGCAGAATGGTTTTGTATGGGGAAGGTCACGTCTCATCAACTTGATTGAGTTTGATAATTGATGAGAGAAGGGCTGTAGATGTAGTTTATATGGACTTCAGTGATGTGTTTGACAAGGTCCCACATGGCAGACTGGTAGAAGAACTAAAATCACATGGGATTTGGGATTGGCTGGCTTGATGGAGTATTTGGAGGATTGACTGAATTTCTGGTCAACACACTACCAGAAGGACATGGAAGCTTTGGAGAGGGTGCAAATAATATTCGCCAGGATGTTGCCTAGTCTCAAGGATCATAGAGTCATAGAGTCACAGAGGAGTCACATGGAAACAGGCCCTTCGGGCCAACTTGTCCATGCCGCCCTTTTTTTTTAAAACCGCTAAGCTAGTCCCAATTGCCAGCATTTGGCCCATATCCCTCTATACCCATCATACCCATGTAACTATCTAAATGCTTTTTAAAAGACAAAATTGTACCCGCCTCTACTACTACCTCTGGCAGCTTGTTCCAGACACTCACCACTCTCTGTATGTGAAAAAATTGCCCCTCTGGATACTTTTGTATCTCTCCCCTCTCACCTTAAACCTATGCCCTCTAGTTTTAGACTCCCCTACCTTTGGGAAAAGATATTGACTATCTAGCTGATCTGTGCCCCTCATTATTTTATAGACCTCTATAAGATCACCCCTCAGCCTCCTACGCTCCAGAGAAAAAAATCCCAGTCTATCCAGCCTCTCCTTATAACTCAATCCATCAAGTCCCGGTAGCATCCTAGTAAATCTTTTCTGCACTCTTTCGAGTTTAATAATATCCTTTCTATAATAGTGGCCAGAATTGCACACAGTATTGCAAGTGTGGCCTTAGTAATGTCTTGTACAACTTCACCAAGACGTTCCAACTCTTGTATTCAATGTTCTGATCGATGCCGAATGCCTTCTTCACCACTCTGTCCACCTGTGACTCCACTTTCAAGGAGCTATGAACATGTACCCCTAGATCTCTTTGTTCTGTAACTCTCCCCAACGCCCTACCATTAACTGAGTAAGTCCTGCCCTGGTTCAATCTACCAAAATGCACTACCTCGCATTTGTCTAAATTAAACTCCATCTGCCATTCGTCAGCCCACTGGCTCAATTGATCAAAGTCCCATTGCAATTGGAGATAACTTTCTTCACTGTCCACTATGCCACCAATCTTGGTGTCATCTGCAAACTTACTAACCATGCCCCCTATATTCTCATCCAAATCATTAATATTATTGACAAATAACAGTGGACCCAGCACTAATCCCCGTTGGCGATGAAGAGAGGTTGAATAAACTAGGATTGTTTTCACTGGAAAGATGGAGGCTGAGGAGAGACCTGATAGAGGTCTACAGAATTATGAGAGGCATAGACGGGGTGGATAGTCAGAGGCTTTTTCCAAGGGTGTAAGTGTAAATTACAAGGGGGCAAAGGTTCAAGGTGAGAGGGGGAGATCTTAAGGGAGATGAGTGGGGGAAGTTTATCATGCAGAGAATGTTGGGTGCCTGGAACGCACTGCCAGAGGAGGTGGTGGAAGCAGGCACATTAACAACATTTAAGAGGCATCTGGATGGGTACATGAATAGGGAGGGAATAGAGGGATACGAACTGAGTAAGGGCAGAGGGTTTTTTTTTACTTTGGTTAGGGCATCATGATCAGCCCAGACTTGGAGGGCTGAAGGGCCTGTTCCTGTGCTGTACTTTTATTTGTTCTTTGTACTCTATTTCCATGTCCTGCCAGTGGCTCTAAAGACAACATGAATTTATATTAGCCTGATATATAGTGCATGCTGGGGTTATTCTCTTGTTGTGTCTCTGCAGTACTCATTCATATTGGTTCTGTACGCACCTTAAACGTATGAGCAGCTTACGCATACAAGCCTCAGTGCTACAGCAGAGGTATGTGCCTGGTCTCGTACATTTGCTGCAGCATTCATTTGGTCCTCTGTGCGGATTAGCCAAGCTACTCGCCTTGCTGGAACGCAATAGGTCATTGAACTTTTTCTGGCACTGATTTCAAGATCTCTGGTGCTCTCCTGCTGCATTCACCGCAGCAGAAATTTCAAGCTAGGCCTCCATTGTGCTGGTTGGAAGATTGCACTGGCCAGCAAGATGCAGCATTGCTTTCCTCTTCTGCCATGTGTCGACTAACATTTGGAGATCCTGGTCTTTGAACCTTGGGGCACCTGAACCCAGTCCATCACCAGTGTCTCCTCCGTGTGAGATTATATCAAGACAACAACTGTAAGGTAAAGAGAGTCATGAACCATACATCTGACAATGTTCTCATTCACTCATACTTCTGGGGTTGCCCACCTCAATTCTTATTATGGCCCACACACCTGGACCAAAAATGTAATGTTTTGGGGCCACTTTTATGGATGTCAGGTTTATGGGCGGCACGGTAGCACAGTGGTTAGCACTGCTGCTTCACAGCTCCAGGGTCCCGGGTTCGATGCTCGGGTCACTGTCTGTGTGGAGTTTGCACATTCTCCTCGTGTCCGCGTGGGTTTCCTCCGGGTGCTCCGGTTTCCTCCCACAGTCCAAAGATGTGCAGGTTAGGTTGATTGGCCAGGTTATAAAAATTGCCCCTTAGAGTCCTGGGATGCGTAGGTTAGAGGGATTAGCGGGTAAATATGTGGGGGTAGGGCCTGGGTGGGATTGTGGTCGGTGCAGACTCGATGGGCCGAATGGCCTCCTTCTGCACTGTAGGGTTTCTATGATTTCTATGAAGCTGGGAATTCTTCCATCTTTACTCACCTGAAGCAAGAACAAAATTTCAGGCCTCAGATACACCACTATCTCCAGCATACTCGGGGCAAGAGATATTTTGAAAATGTTTATGAAGGGGTTCAGACAGGCATCATGGTTCATATGGGAGCTCAAATTATAGTGAAGAACTAACAGTCGATCAAAGGAGTTTCAGAGATTTGGAAGCAGGTTTAGGAGCAGTTTAAAGTTTATTTGTCAGTCTCACAAGTAGGCTTATATTAACACTGCAGTGAAGTTACTGTGAAAATTCCCCAGGTCTCTAACAGTGATTGTTATTGGTATTCTTCCATTTATGAAAGATGATGAGTATGCAGTAAATAATCCATTTCAGCTGGAATGTACAAGGTGCACCTTTGCTGATAAAAGCAAATTACTGCAGATGCTGGAATCTGAAACCAAAAGAGAAAATGCTGGAAAATCTCAGCAGGTCTGGCAGCATCTGTAAGGAGAGAAAAGAGCTGACGTTTTGAGTCCAGATGACCCTTTGTCAAAGCTAAAATGCATAGAAAGTGGGAGATACTTAGACTGCAGGGCGAGGAAATGAAAGATGAGTCATAGCCACAGAAACCAGGGAAACCAGCTAATAGCTGTCCACAGAAAGAATAAAGGGTGTGAATGGCCAAATGGCAGAGAAGCTAAAATGAAGATGTTGCGGGGGGGAGGAAAATTAATGGGACAGAGGTAAGATTTAGAAAAGGAGAAGCAAAGGGGGAGAAAAGGTAGAAAAGGTAAGGGAAGGGGCGTAAAGTAGGGGGAAAGAGTGGGGGGGGGGGGAAGAAAAATGAAGAAAGACAATAAAGAAATAGAAGATAGAGAAAAGTAAAATATTAAGTAAAATAGAATGAAAACAAAAGGGTCGAGGTGGGGTAGAGCAAATCTTCTGAAGTTGTTGAATCCGATGTTGAGACCGGAAGGCTGTAAAGTGCCGAGCCGGAAGATGAGATGCTGTTCCTGCAGTTTGCGTTGAGCTTCACTGGAACATTGCAGCAAACCAAGGACAGACATGTGGGCACAGGAGCAGGATCGTGTGTTAAAATGGCAAGCAACCGGAAGGTCAGGGTCCTGATTGCGCACAGACCGAAGGTGCTCAAGAAAGCAATCACCCAGTCTACGCTTGGTCTCTCCGATATAGAGGAGACCACATTGGGAGCAGTGAATGCAATGCACCAAATTGAAAGAGGTGCAAGTGAAACACTGCTTAACCCTGGATTGAATGTTTTGGACCTTGGATGGTGAGCATAGAAGAGGTAGGGGGACAAGTGTTACACCTCCTACGATTGCATGGGAAGGTGCCATGAGTGACGGGAGAGGTGTTGGATATAGTGGAGGAGTGGACTAGGTTATCCTGGATCGAACGGTCTCTGCAGAATGCTGACAGAGGGAGCGAAAGGCAGATGTCTTTGGTGCTGGTATCACGCTGGAGTTGGTGAAAATGGCAGAGGATTATGCTTTGCATGCGGAGGCTGCTGGGGTGAAACTCTATCCTTGTTCTGGAAGGGAGGGGAAAGGGTGAGGGTCGTGGCGCGGGAGGTGGGCCACACGCTGTTGAAGGCCCTGTTGACAACTGTCGATGGGAATCCACGGTTGAGGAAAAAGAAGCACATCTTAAAAGTGCCAAGTGGCATCATTGGAACAAATGCGACGGAGGCAAAGGAGTTGAGAGAAAGGGATGAAGTCCTTACAGGATGTAGGGTGTGAAGAGCTGTAGTCCAGATAGCTGTGGGAGTCAGTGGGCTTGTAGTGGATATTGGTAGCTAGTCTATTGCCAGAAATGGAGACAGAAAGGTCAAGGAAGGGAAGGGAAGTGTCTGAGATGGACCAGGTGAAGACAATGGAGGGGTAGAAACTGGAAGTGAGGTTGAAGAATTTTTCGAGGTCTGGATGAGAGCATGAAGCAGCACCAAAATAGTCATCGATGTCATCACCTTTGCTGATGGCTTGAGAGGCAGGTTCTGACACATGTAGCGCACATGAAACAACCAAGTGACATTGTGGGTCACTTTTTTTTTGGATTGGGACCTTTTGCTACACTGCCATCGTCTGGCCATCATGAGAGTGCACACCTACCCACAGGAAGTGTCACCATGTTCCTCTATCTTCAGCTAGTGAGCCCCAGGTACGATATTCCATGTTTAGGACCTCCATCTCACACTTGCAAACATTCTTGAGCTTTGGGCTTCCTATTGGTCATCTGACTCCAGCTGCTCTCCTAAACCATCTGCTAGAATCGGAAAAGATGGGAATATTAGGAAGAACAATGTGTGACTATAATAGTAGTGTCAGGAAAAAAAGATTTCTGTCTAATAGGGCATCTATAGCAGTTCAAGGGAAGATGGGACCAATGTTGCAAGAAGGGCTACAACTAAACAGAAAGAGAATGAATGAACCGGCAAAAAAGATAATTAGGGAATGATGTGTTATTTAAACTTGGAAGGAAGGGGAACAGAAAGGTAAAAGCATTCAGAAAGACCAAGTACAGAAGGCTGAAATTTAGCATATATATTATAGATGTAGAACACGTTCGATGTGGTTGAAGAGGAATAAATAGATGTGGGAATAGAGCAGTCCATGGATTTAGTATGACTATTCATATTGAGGATAAACACTGGGTTGGCCAAATTACCTGTTTTCTTGTTCTGCTTCTTTTAAATTTCTCTGTCACAAACAGTTTGTCTTAACTTTACTCTCATCACACTCTCCTTTTTTTCTTTTCTGTTTTATTCTTTAGATTCTGTCTCTTCTCATCTACCAGCCTTTTCCTTATTGGATTCTACTTCATAGAATCATAGAATCCCTTCAGTGCAGAAGGAGGCCATTCGGCCCATTGAGTCTGCGTCGACCCTCTGACAGCGCATCTTACGCAGGCCCGTAACACCACGTACTTACCATGGCTAATCCCCTAACTGAGGCATTTTGGGACACTAAGGGGCAATTTACCATAGCCAAACCATCTAAACTGCACATCTTTTGGACTGTGGGAGGAAACCGGACCACCCGGGGAAACCCCACACATACACGGGGAGAACGTACAAACTCCACACAGTCAGAGTCGTGGAGCAATACAGCACGGAAACAGGTTCTTTGGCCCAACTGGTCCATGCCAACAATGGTGTCTTCCCAGCTTGTCACCCAAGGCTGGAATTGAACCCAGTCCCTGGTGCTGAAAGGCAGCAGTGCTAACCACTGCGCCGCCGTGCCACCCAAACTTATGTTTTCTAGTCATTGCTATAAGCACTGCAGCAACTGTTCCTCTTCTTACCAGTGATGCAATATTAGTTACACATTTTTGAATTGTTACAATTTTTGACTGAATTAGAAAAGACTGAGAGAAATTAAATAAATCAACAGCAACACTTGAGTTGTCATTGCCTTTGGATATAATTCTTAAGTTGATCTTTTAGTTAAATTCATGCCATGTTAAAGTGTGGCAAAAACAAAAGAAATCACACAAGATTAAAAGCTGTTTACTATTAAGTCACTTCTGCCTTTGTCAACAAAATTAGTGGATGATGTTGTTAAACAATTGAAAATTATGCTGCTGACTCACTATCACCTGCTTTATACTGTCATACTAAGTTAAGATCTATCCCATGTGTTGTAACTGCTTACTGGGTAGCATATGAGGAAGCCTAGATCCAGTGAAGCGTAACTTTGAAATGTTAACCATTGTCCCTGTGGATGCTGATAGGAGATGGACAGATGATTGAAATTATCTTTATACCACACTTGGGGGGAAAAAAAGAAAGAATATTAAGTGGACCATAAAGTGAATAATGTTTTCATCATTTCTGATTTTTGTTTTAAATTTTCAGCATTTTCTGTTAGTCATCTGATTTTCATTTTCGACCTGTGAATAAGCACCTGGTTTTCATTCAAAGACACCTATTTATCAGTCTGATGAAATTTAAAAGGTTGTCAGTGGGAGATTTTGGATGTGAAACCCTCCCTATAACTTTATGTTTTATTTTACAATCTCTTTATTTCTTTCCTCATGATATAAAAAAATCATTTCATCCGTGTACCTTTTCGTATTTTTAAAGGACAGGCTTGCAGACAATGAAGGTACAAACAACAAGAGCTTTATTGGAGAGGTTTAGCTCAGTTGGTTGGACAGCTGATACAAAGTGACACCAAAAGCATGGGTTCAATTTCCACACTGGCTGAGGTTATTCATGAGGCCTGCCTTTTCAACCTTGCCCCTCACCTGAGGTGTGGTGATCCTCAGGTTAAATCACCACCAGTTTGCTCTCATAGAATCCTAGAAACCCTACAGTGCAGAAAGAGGTCACTTGGCCCATTGAGTCTGCACCGACCACAATCCCACCCAGGCCGTACCCCCATATCCCTACATATTTACCCGCTAATCCCTCTAACCTACGCATCTCAGGACACTAAGGGACAATTTTAGCACGGCCAATCAACCTAACCTGCATATCTTTGGACTTCTCTTCCCCTCAGAAAGGAGAGCATCCTATGATCACCTGGGACTATGATACCTTTACCTATTGAAAGGGTGCTCACTCTACAGGCTGTTAAGAAAGACTGCCTGTTTGCCTTCACAAATGGCCAATGACTTGACCGCAAAGTTTCTATCCCAGAGTTAGGGAGAACCACATAAGTTTCCTTTTTTAAACTAAGTTTAAAAAAAATAAGTTTCTTGAAGTTCTTTTAGAAGCTTTTAGCTTCTGTACTTACCCCATGTGTATGTCCCAATCAATAATTTACACTTTGTAAAAAATCTTTAGACGTTTCTGAAGAAGTCATATGGACTTGAAACGTTAACTCTGTTACTCTCTCCACAAACGCTGCCAGACCTGCTGAGCTTTTCCAGCTTTTTATTTTTATTTCAGATTTCCAATATCCATTGTATTTTGCTTTATTTTGGAAGGTTTTGCTGTTTCTCGTTTGGGTGTCTGCGAATATTCTTAAACGTGAATGGCTTATCGTCCAGCCTAATTAAATCATTGCTACTCCAGTAATGAAAACTGCAATCAGTTGTAATGTTGAGAGAGGTAAAATTCTTGCCAGATAGATTGCCGGATCGGTCAGTAAGGCTTCATTTGAGTTCGCGATTTTAAAATTGTCATCCTTGTTTTCATATCTCCCTGTGATCTTGCCCCTTCAAGACTCTGTAACCTCCTCCAATCCCACAATCTTCCAGGATGTCTGCACTCCTTAAATTGATTCCCAATTGTAACTGCTCCACCATGACTGTGCCTTCAGTTGGTTCATGTGGTGCCTGGACCCAAGTTCTGAAATTCCATCCCTACCCCTCTCTATTTCTCTACCTTACTTTCATCCTTTAAGTCAATCCTTAAAACCTATCTCTTTAACCTCTTTTAGCCATTAGGCCTAATATCTCCTTATGTGCCTTTGTGCCATGCTTTGTTCGATAGCACCCCTGTAAATGCCTTAAGACATTTATTTACCTTAAAGTCACTATCTGAATAAAAGTTGGTGTCATCAGTGGTGAGCAGCGTTGCTTCAGCACTGAGTGTAAATTCCAGGGCAATCTAACTGGGGTTAACAAAAAACAGAAAAATGCTGGAAAATCTCAGCAGGTCTGATAGCATCTGTGGAGAGAGAACAGAGCTAACATTTTGAGTCTGGATGAATTCTTCGTTACACTGCTAAACTATTTGCAGACATTAACCACTGGCAATCCAAGTCCACATCCGCTGCGAAAGGGACAGGGAAGGCAGAGGAACTCCTCGTGAACCTGTTCCTGGGCCTGGCCAAACTTGCCATCAACAGCTCCAGACAGTGAGCGACTGAGGGGGTCATCCGACCCGACCTCCATGGCCCCTCCACCATGACTGCATTCGCGGCTGGGTGTCCATGGTGAGGGAGCATGCGGAGTCTATGGACATCATTGAGGCCTTCCACGCCCGTTGGGCACCGCAGGGGCTGGTGTGTATTATTAATCCCTTTAATCACATTTTGGTTTGAAGTTTTAAGTTTCCTTACACTTTGATTCCCTCCCTCCCCCCCCCAACACACACACTTTAGGAGCTGCCCTTTTACTTTATCCCTCAGTATGTTTGATTTGGTTTATTTGATCGCCAAATAGATTAGCAACCCAGGTTCACATACAAGCCCATTCCTCACACAAACTCTTCCCATTGAAAGAAACAGATACCTATTTGTCTGGTATATTCCAGCTTCACCTGACATGTAAAATTCATTTGCCAATCGATTTTTTTGTTTGGAAATGATCGATTTTTTTGTTTGGAAATGAGAGGTCCCGGGCTGTGGCTTGAGGTTGGCTTCTCTGAACTGGGAAATGATTGACAATCGCAGTTGTCAAATTCCGGAAGAGTTCAAAATTGACCGTAGAGGATTGTCTGCATCTTTCACAAGGAAGGTAATCGCAACTTTTTGTCCTTACTCTCAAATGTGCACTGGATTTGGTTGATGCAGTTGGGAGAGAAACTGATAGGCAGTTTCTCTCTGGAGTGGGGGATCAGCAGCAGGTTTAGGGAAATTAAACGTTCTAAAATCCGCTTTCCCCGTATTGCAGCGACCCGCAGTGAAGGGGATTCCTGAGTTGCGTCTTACCCACCTTCTCTTCCTGGTTGGGGGGAAATTAGCTTGCAACTGTGTTATATGCAGTTTAAAAAAGGAAGTATTGAGGTTACACTCGTGTTTTTATATAGAGAGAGCAGAAGCTGTTTTACTGCTGTGGGATATTTTCATGTTGTCTGGGACGGCACACACTCACAAAACCGAGAACACACTCTGATGGAGTTAATTATTGTCAAATGCTCCAGTTATCAAACTGGTTTAAACGAATTATTTAAAGATTTCTGTGCCCTGTTTCTTTTGGAAAACGGCTCGCGTTTTCTAGCCCCAATGTTCGGTTCTAAAACTAGATATTCCAATTTTTTTGATGTCGTTTGTTTGTTACCTTCCAATGCAGATCAAATGGTATTTGCATTCAACTTTCATGACCTCAGAACATCCCAGTGGGCTTTACAGTCAAGTAAATTGCGTTTGACGTGGAGTCCCTGTTGTAATGTAGGAAACACAACCGGGCAATTAATTGGGCACTGCAAAGTCCCACTGACAGCAATGTGATAATGACCAGATAAGTTTAAAGTTTAACTATTAGTGTCACAAGTAGGTTTACATTAACACTGCAGTGAAAATCCCCGAGTCACCACACTCCGGCGGCGCCTGTTCGGATACACTGAGGGCGAATTCAGCATGGCCAATGCACCACACCAGCATGTCTTTTGGACTGTCGAAGGAAACCAGCGCACCCGGAGGAAACCCACGCAGAAACGGGGGCGTGGAGGAGGATGGGGCGGGATTTCCTGCCTCGCTCATCCCGAAACCATAAATTCCTGCCTGAGGTCAACGGACATTCTCATGCTCCGCCCCTCTCCCGCTCCGATTCCCGTGGCGGACGAGCCGGTAAAATTCCGGCCACGGAGAACGTGTGAACTCCTCACAGACAGTGACCCACTGGGGCTGGAAAACGCAAGCTGTTTTCCAAAAGAAATACGGCACAGAAATCTTTAAATGGTTCGTTTTAACCAATTTGATAAATGGGACATTTGATAATAATTAACTCCATTAGAATGTGTTCTCAGTTTTGTGTGTGTGGGTGTGTGTGTGTGCCTTCCCGACAACAGGAAAATATCCCACACATTCTGTTTTTGCTCTCTCTATATAAAAACACAAGTGGATACCTCAATACTTTTGTTAACTGCATAAAGAGAAAGTGGGCAAGATGCAACTCAGGAATCCCTTTCACTGCGGGTTGCTGCAATAGGGGAAAGGGGATTTTAGAACATTTAATTTCCCTAAACCTGCTCCTGATCCCCATCAGAATTGAACCTGGGTCTCTGGGCAGTGTGAGGCAGCAGTGCTAACCATCATGTGCCACCGTGCCACCCAATTATAAGGTGTACATTCCAGTAACGAAAACTGAACGGCAGTGTGTGCAGTAATTGGACAGTGTAGCATCAGAGTCTGGCCCATAAAGAGTTAACACAAGACTGACTCCAGTACCACCTATACAGTGATGCAAGAGAACACATGATCCACAACTAGGGGTCAGTGTAGTCTTAGACTGTACAGAAGCACGCATGAGTTCTGAGGCCCTCTTGATGTTGTCTGGTCCACTATTAATCATGTGCTATGGCAATCACCTGAGCCATCTTCCGCTTTATCTGGAGAACAAAAATTGACCATGATTGCAGGGACATGATGTCTAAACCTCTTGATAAAGGGAGAAGAAATGTGTCCAACATCATCATCTCTGTAGCCATCTTTGTGTGCAGTCATATCATGCTGTGCAAACAAGTATCAAGTTGGCTGTTATGGGGAAGAGACCATTTTTTTTGGAATATGCTTTTGCAAAGCAGATCTTGACAAAGATGCAGTGTTTTTTTTTAACGAGGTTTATCCTGAGCAGACCCGTGTTACATGACACTCTGCTCTATGGGTTCTTCCCAGGGACACAGATAAACATGCAGCTGTGCAATGATCAAAATGATGAAAGATGCTCTCTGGTCTGCCAGAACATTTCTGGTCTTTTGGTGCTAAGAGTTGTCCTCACCTGAGTATTGCAGAGTGGTACATCCACAGTATTTCATTGCAGTGTGAATGTAAGCCTACTTGTGACTTATAAATCATAAATAAACTTTATCCCAAGATACAGGACTATGCACTCAGGCTTAGGGCAGCAGCCACTGAGGCGCAATGGGGAAAGGTTGCTTCCTGAGGCGTTTAAGACATAGTACACTGAGGGGCTGGAAAGTTGGTAGAATCCACTTGGGATATGTGTCTAACATTGAATAGGAGTACAAAAGTATTGAAATTATATTCAGAAACATGTTGTATGAAGGAAAGTTGAATTCTGTTGCACTTCTTGTAATTTTTTGAGTTGAAATGTTTTGCCCTAGGCTGTGTCTGAAATGGAACCTAAATGAAGCATATTTTGAAAATATCAAGAGAATTACAATTGTAGAAAGGCATCAGGAGTGGAACATACAGCATGGAGACAAGTCTTGTTTTCATGGCATTTTCTGTAAATTTCAAGTTGAAATGTTTTGCAATGTACCTTCACATGAATAAACTATACTTTTTTGACACAAGCATGGAGAGAGCTCCTGGCTTGGACCTTATGTATATAGTTTCTAGTATTTAATAAGTATTTACTGTTGAACTACCTAAGACCTACCGAACTACACTTAACATCTTGCACATTTTAGCAGTGGTGAGATCTGAATCCATGCCTCCATAAAGTCTGGAGAAAAAAATGTAAATCTTGGAAAACGGAAGAAAAAATATCAAAGAAGTGTTCTGACCCAAAACAAAGCTGAAGATGCAAAGGTGCAGAAGGAAATCAACAAAGAAAGGCTCTAGCGAAAGGCTTGAAAGCTATAGGCAGAATTAAGTTTTTCACTGCAGCAGAAGATTTCATTGAATCCCAAGGTATGCCACCTTCAATACCCAAAGTGTGCAGAGTTATCAGATCTGGCAGGGGTGTGCAAAAAAAAAGAGTATTTTGTCCAATTAGCCATCACATCCAGCTTCTGCCATTATACCAGCTTCCCAAGACGCTCACAGTCAAAATGTGGAGGTCGGAAGCCCTTCTTTAAAATAAAAAGGACAAGGGCTTTGATTTGATTTGATTTGATTTATTATTGTCACATGTATCAACATACAGTGAAAAGTATTGTTTCTTGCGCGCTATACTGACAAAACATACCGTTCTTAGAGAAGGGAGCGAGAGAGTGCAGAATGTAGTGTTGCAGTCAGCTTCCAAACAGCACTGCCAACTTCCAGGTGCACCCGTTTCAATGTGGCCAAGCTCCATCCAAATCCCTGATGGACAAAAAACTCCACACACAGCTCCCAACCCTGCAGCATAAACTAATACCAGGGCTGGTAGCCAAAGATTAGCGAGATATTAAGATCAAGAGCATTCCTATAGGCAGAAGCAAGCTTCCAACTACAACAAAAGGTATCACACTAGATACTTGCCACAACTACCAAAAGGATGACAAAATCTGGATTGTAGACCTTGAGAGAGGAGACTATCATTGACCAACCCTGATCGTACCTGGTAGACATCCCAGTTGGTTCGATCAGGAGAACCAGGAGGAGACTGTTCCTCATTCCTTGAAGAGTCCTTCCCACCCGAATGTGGAGAGAAATTGCGGAAGACTCTCAGATGCCAGAAGAACCTGCTGATTCAACGAAATATTACCTGCGGCAACCAGAGCTTACCACTCCTTCAACATAATAAGAACAAGACATGGAAGGATTGAGGTGGCCAGATTGCCTGAACTTACGAATCTGGAGGCTTGAGCATTAATGATTTAATACCAAGGTTAAACTGGGATGACTTGTAAATACATTGGATAAAGACATGGAGAGGTGAAATAAAAGGGTCTGGCACATAAAGGGTTAACGTGGAACTGCTGCCCACACGGTGGTGTAAGTGAACACATGGTCTGCACCTATGGATCAGTGTAGTGCTGGACAGAGCCTTATGTAGAAACAAGCATGGAGACAGCTGCAAACATGGATCATTTACTGTTCCCATATATAAGGGGGGACGATGATGAGCACACACTTGCTGTCTGCGGGAATGGTGACAGGCTTGATTTGGCAAAACCCCAGAAGTTGCGGATCTTGCCGACGAAATACAACTTTAAATTTTCACCTCCCCTGACAGATGTCTTACTCAGGTTTATGTCTAGAATGGGAATGAGCCTGATTTACATTCCTTTTAATACATTTACATTTCCCTCCAACTCAATTTTCAAGTTTGCTGATGACACCACCGTAGTGGGTCAGATCTCAAACAATGACGAGACAGTGTACGGGAATGAGATAGAGAGTCTGGTGAACTGGTGCAGCAACAATAATCTCTCCCTCAATGTCAGCAAAACAAAGAAGATTGTCATCGACTTCAGGAAGCATAGAGGAGAACATGCCCCTGTCTACATCAATGGGGATGAAGTAGAAAGGGTCGAAAGCTTCTCGTTTTTAGGTGTCCAGATCACCAACAACCTGTCCTGGCCCCCCCCATGCCAACACTATAGTTAAGAAAGCCCACCAATGCCTCTACTTTCTCAGAGGATGAAGGAAATTTGGCATGTCAGCTATGACTCTCACCAACCTTTACAGATGCACGATGAAAAGCATTCTTTCTGATTGTACCACAGTTTGGTATGACTCCTGCTCTGTCCAAGACCGCAAGAAACTACAAAAGGTCGTGAATTTAGCCCAATCCATCACGCAAACCAGCCTCCCATCCATTGACTCTGTCTACACCTCCCACTGCCTCGGCAAAGCAGCCAGCATAATTAAGGATCTCACGCACTGTGGACATTCTCTCTTCCGCCTTCTTCCTTCGGGAAAAAGATACAAAAGTCTGAGGTCACGTACCAACCGACTCAAGAACAGCTTCTTCCCTGTTGCCATCAGGCTTTTGAATGGACTTACCTTGCATTAAGTTGATCTTTCTCTACACCCTAGCTATGACTGTAACACTACATTCTGCACTCTCTCGTTTCCTTCTCTATGAATGGTATGTGTTGTCTCTATAGCGCGTAAGAAACAATACTTTTCACTGTATGTTAATACATGTGACAATAATAAATCAAATCAAATCAAATCAAACATTTCATTAATCCATCCCTCCCACTCGATGTATATTGACCTCCTGCAGTATATTCAAACCCCTGTCGTATATTCAAACCGCGCCGAGATGCTGTATGTCAGCACAGTTTACCACAAGTTCCCCCAGACTTGAAGTTGTTGTGGGAATCCCCAAGAGGTATAGAAGCGTATTTAGCCCTTGGGGGAAAGAAACATGACCAGGCAATGCCCCGGCATTGCCCCTTGGCACAGGTTGACACCGTGCCGACATTCGGGGGGGGGGGCAAAGGGAAGGGGGGAGGTGTGCTGGCACCAACTGCTGGGGGAGGGGCTGGTGGGTGGAGAAGTCATGCTGTGGAGATGCCGGCGTTGGACTGGGGTGAACACAGTAAGAGTTTTAACAACACCAGGTTAAAGTCCAACAGGTTTATTTGGTAGCAAACACCATTAGCTTTCGGAGCGCTGCTCCTTCATCAGATGGAGTGGAAATGTGCTCTCAAACAGGGCACAGAGACACAAAAATCAAGTTACAGAATACTGATTAGAATGCGAATCCCTAAAGCCAGCCAGATCTTAAAGATACAGACAATGTAGGTGGAGGGAGCATTAAGCACAGGTTAGGCACAGGCAGCATTAACCTGTGCTTAATGCTCCCTCCACCCAGATTGTCTGTATCTTTAAGACCTGGCTGGTTGTAGGGATTCGCATTCTAATCAGTATTCTGTAACTTGATTTTTGTGTCTCTGTGCCCTGTTTGAGAGCACATTTCCACTCCATCTGATGAAGGAGCAGCGCTCCGAAAGCTAATGGTGTTTGCTACCAAATAAACCTGTTGGACTTTAACCTGGTGTTGTTAAAACTCTTACTGGGTGGAGAAGTGCCAGCTCTGATCGTGGGGTGGGAGATGTGAATGTCGGCTCCAATTGGGAGGATGTGTGGGGGTGTGCCCCTCAGACCTCCATGGTGGTGCACTGAGGGGGGAGGTCATTGTTTGTCCTCACTGTGGCATCCATTAAACATGCGTCCCCAATCTCAGTGCAGCTGGGCTTTACCAGAGTGTTGAGGCCCCGCCCCCCTACATGACGGCGTGGAACATGCCCAGCCTTATTTTTGTGACAGAGAATGGAGATTTGGAGAGAAAAGAGAGAACCCATGCCATTTTCCACACCGCAACCGAAACTTTGTTTGGTAAGATTTTGCTTTGAGTATTTACTGTTGGACTGCCCAAGACTATAAGCCTAGCACCGTACAACAGGGAGATGAAAGCTTGCCCCATAGTTCTTCATCATATGTGCTATAATTTAGAGTGAATTATTGATGCAGTAGTTTGTTTGGATAATATTTTTGCTTCCTGCTGACTCCACATCTTGGAATAAATTGTTTTTTTTTAAATAACACATAAATGATAGGTGCTGCTACATTTTTATGCTCGTAGTTCATAATTAAACTGTCGTGCATCTGCTTTAAAATTAGTTTGGTCGTTAGATTATTTCATTGTGGATCAATAGTTTCCGCTGAAGGAAAATCTTCATCAGGGCAAGCAGCCAGAGGTATGCATCATTTATGGGGAGCCAGAGGTGCGCATCATTTATGGGGAGAGATGCCATGGTTTTTGACATTAATATGTGAACTCTCCAGAAAAGCACAACTCCACTAGGTTACCAGGAGTTGAAATGGCAGAAGTGGTAGCAAAGGCCAATCTCATCTTCCTCTAATGAGGGCCATTATGGATCAGATGTGCGATCACAAGTCAAACTTAACTCGGTCTAATTAGAATGAAAGGCTATCTTGGGGATGGATGCACATTTTAATGTGGCATAATTCCTCAAGGCCTGGAGTTAAGATTTCTACTTGAATATTTCTTCTAACTTCATGTGGACAATCAGGTTCCTACCCACCTTGTTGCACCACTAAATTGGCCCTAATCAAAGGAAAAATCTTTTGACAGTGACCATGACCTCTCTGCAATCTTTGAACTGGTCGATCCCATCCTAATGCCTCTCCTCTGTTGTCCGCTCAGTGGAACTGCTCTTCCTTGGCATTACTCTTACCTATACAGCCATAGCCAGAACATCTCCATCGATGGCTTATTCCTGCCCTGGTCCCTTTCCTCCCTCATTTACCTGTGGCTTCTTGATGACATATCTGAATAGAGGACTCACATTTTTTCCTATAAGCTGACAGTAATCAACTCTATCTCTGTCAACCCCAACACTGTTACTGGACTGTCAGATTGTTTGTCTGACATCTAGCGCTAGCTAAGCCATAATTCCCTCCAGTTAAGTATTGGGAAGGCAAAACCATCATGTTTAGCCTGCAGCATGAACTCAGCGGGATCCCGCACCCCCACTGATTGCCCCAGAGAGGCCCTGCCCCCATTAGGCCCCGTCCCTTTGGCACTGCTAATGCCCAGTGGGCAGTGCCAAGGTGCCCCCGGGCACTGCCACTTTGCCCCTTGAGCAGTGCCAGGGGGCCAGGCTAGCACTGCTTAGATGGCAATGTCCAGGGGGCACCCCCCCCTTTACCTTCGACCCTCTGAGGGGCCTCAATTGCCCCTCCCCCCTTCTCTCCAGCGGGGTCTGGCTGCCAGCTCACTGCAAACAGGGAGCTATAATAAAACACTACAATCAAACTGAAACTCCCTGACCCTGTTTGCGAAAATTCAACTGTGGAGAAAATAATCAGAGTGGGGTTGTGTAAACATATCCTAAGTCGGAACTTTAATAATTCTGTAAAATATTGGCAACCTTTAATTCCGCAGGTGTTTAAACCGCTTAGAACCTTTGGACTCCGTTAATGTGGCAAAGATTCTGCAGTTGCAGCTTTTTTAAACTAAGCTTCTAACTTTAATTCAGTTGATGGCTGCACAATTGAAAAATGTGAAGATAATTATTATTCTTTCATTTGATTTGATTTATTATTGTCACATGTATTGACATATAGTGAAAAGTATTGTTTCTTGCGCGCTATACAAAGCATACCATTAATAGAGAAGGAAATGAGAGAGTGCAGGTGAGATAGAGAGTACAGCCTGTATATTTCCTCACCTTACACCTCCTCTGTGCATTTGTAGTTCTTGCTGATGCGGCATTAGGCAGGTTGTTTGATCGGAGAATTTCTAATGAGTTGAACTTTGCATAGATAATCCAGATGAATGGAAATACCAATCAGGGACTTTTAAAACAAGGTGGTTGATTCCATCCTCTTCCACTTCAGGGTTGCAGGTTGAACTCAAATTTAGCGTTACCTTTTCCTCACACCTGACTGAACTAACCTTAGCCATAAGTAATGATACCTGATTTCTCACTTCACTCTCCCTCTTCTTGTTCACAATGTACAGTTAGTGAATCACCTTGCTTTTGGTCAGCATATCCTTAATAATAAAATTTCCCCCCCTCCTCCTCCAACATAGTCATATCTTCTGCTAAACTCACACAATTTCATACAATCCCTACAATGCAGAATGAGACCATTCAGCCCATCGAGCCTGCACCAACAACAATTCCCACCCAGGCCCTATCCCCATAACCCCACGTTTGTACCCTGCTAATCCCCCTGAGACTAAGGGTCAACCTAGCCCATGTTTGGAATGTGGAAGGAAACCAGAGCACACGAAGGAAACACACACAGACACAGGGAGAACGTGCAAACTCCACACAGTCACCCGAGACCGGAATTGAACCTGGGTCCCCAGTGCCGAGAGGCAGCAGTGCTCACCGCTGTACCACCATGCCGCTTCATGGAAAAAACACCAAATCTCTTCCTAACTAACTGAGAGGTGAAGAGAGTCTGAGGAAAAACTCACGACTTCTACAAAATACGTAGAAAGACATTATTAGATCATCTGCGGAGAGAGACAAAGGCCCCTACGTTTTGAAATTAAGATCTAAAAATTATCTCCATACTCTCGATCGATTTGAGTGACACTGGTGCTAGAAAGGTGCACCACTTCACTTGTTAATTACCTTTGATAAATGTGAGAATCGGTGAACTGTTGAGGCATCGTGTTGCCCGGAGTGTGACAGACTTTGTGTTTCATTTCCACTTTATCCATTAAGCTTCCCTGAGAGTTTTTTTCCCCCCCACACAAATGGAGAGGTGTGACATCTTTATGTCTCATTAGTTGCGCGTCTAAATGGTTTGAGTTTTCCTAATGGCTTTATGACACCATTAAGGCATGCCTTGTGTATATATAAATCTCCTTGGTGTAATTAACTTACAGATTTTGTGAGTTGATTACCTGGTAGCTGCTATTTGAACTCGCTTCAATATTTCCCAGCATCCAGTTTTATTCCATCTTCCCGTTTTTGTGCGGACAATTTTCAAGCGAAACTCCACTTCAAGCAGCTATCAGAACAATTCCCCTTTTTACAAATCTCCAACAGCGTTCTTTGTACAGTATCTTAGGAAGTCAAAAGACAGACATGCATGAGACTCTTTTTGCAATTTCTAAAGCCATATAATAGAAAGATTTGTCTGGCCACTTGGTATCTACAAGATGTGGCACGGCTCATGATGGTGAAGGCATTGGTTCTTGCTTCAAGAGTGTTGTTCAGATCCTTTTCTCTCAGCCATGGATGCAAGAAGAATAATGAGCAGAGCAGGACAGATTGTTGAAAAGGGGAGAACGAAGAGGGAGAGAAAGACATTATATAGGAGGCCGCTTCCATCCAAAGTCTTCACGGATTATACAGGTACCTCAACCGAAGTCAGAAACTGTGTTTTAAAGTTTTTAATTTACTTATTACTGTCACGAATAGGCTTACATTAACATTGAAATGAAGTTACTGTGAAAATCCCTTAGCTGCCACACTCCAGCGCCTGTTCGGGTACACTGAGGGAGAATTTAGCATGGCCAATGTACCCAACTTGCACATCTTTGGATTATGGGAAGAAACCGGAACACCTGGAGGAAACCCACGCAGACACAGGGAGAACATGCAGACTCCGCACAGACAGTGACCCAAGCCGGGAATCGAACCTGGGTCCCTGGCACTGTGAGGCAACAGTGCTAACCATTATGCCACCGTGTGTTGGGACAATGGTTAGCACAATGTCTCCATTTTGCTAGGGTTGTTACTGAAATCTGCCGCATCGTGCAGGCAGACTTGCAGCCCCAGAACAGGCTGAGAACAACATTGCCCATTGTTGTGAAGGTAACCAAGCCATGAACTTTATGTTCAGTTCCTTCCAAGCTGGGGTGGGGGCGAAGCAGGCTTGGGTGGTGGAGTGGGGGGGGGGGGGGGAGGTGGTGGGGGAGGAAGGGGTGGGGGAGGAAGCGGGGGGAGGAAGGGGAGGGGAGGCAGGGGTAGGGGGGATGGTGGTGTCTCAAACCCTAGTGTGGGTTCCAAGCAAAGAGATGCGCAAGGTTGGTGGTGAACTCCCGCATGCTCCCTCACATGGCTGCAAACTTCCTGGCAGACCAGTGGACTTCAAGAAATAATGAATATTTTTACTTTTTAAAATTAACAGCTTGGTATATTGGCATAGGGACAATTTACCTTGACCCAAGATGGAGTCCAGGTGGGTCAGGTGACTTTGATTTCTGCTCAGACAAGGGCTACCTTGTGTCTCTGCACAGTCCATAAAATGTTAATGTCTGTGTGGCAGACCCTCCCTTGAAAGGCTATTCTAAATACAACAACAATTGCAGCCTATTATGTTAACGAGCGAAGTTCAGGCTTTGTCTCTGGATCTTGTTTCTTTTTTTGTGTGTCCGGGTGTGTGTGTCCGTATGTGTGTCCGTGTGTGTGTCTGTGTGTCCGTGTGTGTGTCTGTGTCCATGTATGTGTCCGTGTGTGTGTGTGTGTCCATATGTATGTTTGTGTGTGCGTGTGCGCGTATGTGTGTGTGTGCACGTGTGTGTGTGTCCGTATGCACTATATTTGGCGTCCTTCTAAGTTTCAAGCTGGCAGGGGGCCCCAGCAAGGGAGTTGAGAGGATTGGGAAGCTTATGGATGTCGGTGGGAGGACAACTTGGGTGAAGCAGGGCAGGGGTAAAACTTGGGGTGCACAAAAAACATGAGAGAACCTCAACCCCGGCCTGGCGTGAACCCACGCATGGAAATCTGCCTGTCTGAACACTTGGCGTGGGCCTAACTGGTGACAGTAAAGTGAGGCCCTTCAGAGAAATGAGTGGGCTGTGGGCAGCTCCCCATCTTCAAGCCCATTAGCGAGGGAGCGACCAATGGAGCTCTCAATCAAGCCCAATTTGTTAAGGAAATCTGAAACACTTTTCCTGCAAATCGGAGTTGATGCTGAGTCAACTATCAATTTTAAAATTTGTGATTGATTTACAAAATAGCCAAAGGTATGAAGGAATATGGGATCAATGCAGGTTTATGGAATTAGTTCATAGGTCAGCAAAAATCTCACTGAGCAGCTGAACAGACTTGAGGGACGATATAGCATTCTTTTATTCATGTGTACTTGTCCAATTCCCATCCCAGGGTACTTGTCCCAGGGCTGGTTAAACTGGAAATAGCCAGTTTAAATTCCTCCAGCGGTTTCTCAATAATTCCTTATCTGTCACCTTCCAGGCAATTTGTGTAGCACTTTCTGAATTTAGTCAACTTTCCAGGCATGTAACCTCGACAGTCAGTTTAATAGTTCTTTTAAACAAACTCAGCTTACTTTAGCAGATAATGAATGGATAGTTCTCATTAATCACTTAGTTTGCTTAAAATTAGCACTGAGAAGACCGGAGGTCCTTCTTATGTTCACATAACTAATACTTGTGCCTCCTCCATATCATCAGAATCTAAAGCTTTCATTATTTTAAATATCTCAATCAAATTGCCTAAAAATCTGTTCTTATAATTAAAAAAACTCCTCATCTTATTTTTGGCTCTTTTGTCACCACAAGAACATAAGGAATAGGACCAGGAATAACCGTTTGGCCCTTCAAATCTGCTCTGCCATTCAACAAGGTCATGGCTAATCTTCTATTTCAGCCCAATCTTCCGCACTATTTTTGTTCCCCTTTATATTCTATCAATCTCTGTCTTGAATATGCTCAATCCCAGAATGTTCACTGTTCTCTGGGGTGGAAAATTACAATCTTCTCTGGGATATAGAATTACAATGATTCACAATTCTTTTGAGTGAAGACATTTCTCCTTATCTCAGTCCTAAATGATTGGCCCTTTATCCTGAGACTATGACCCCCATGTTCTAGATTCCCCAGCCAGGAGAAGCACTTTCTCAACATCTGCCTTGTCGAGTCCCTTAAGAATTATATATGTTTCAATTAGATCACCCTTTCATTCTTTTGCACTCCAGGGAATATAGACTTAGCCTACTCAATCTCTCATCACAGGACAATTCCTTCATCCCAGGATCGAGTCTAGTGAACCTTTGTTGCACTCCCTCCAGGGCAGGTATGTCCTTCCTCTGGTAAGGAGACCAGAACTATGCACAGTGGTTTGATCAATGCCCTGTATATTAGTAGTAAGACTTCTTTATTCTTATACTCCAATCCCTTTGTAACAAAAGCTAACATACCATTTATCTTCCTAATTGCTTGCTGCACCTGCATGTGAACTTTCTGTTATTCACGTACAAGGACACAAAATGCCTCAGAATGCAAACATGTCCCATTCTCTCACTGTTCAAAAAATGTTTTGTGTATCGCTGAATCCTGTTTAAAAAAAAACATATTTCAAATCAGATGAAATGCCGTGAAGAATAATTACAGTTACTTGTATAGAAACTTTACAGAATGAATCCCTGTTGAGATGGTGTTTATGACGAGTTACTTTCTCACTAATGAAAATCTTCTTCAGCATTCAAATAACACTAATCAGACGATCCAAGAGTTTACACATAATAGTCGATGTGCTGTTCAGTTTATATTTTCTGACATGTCACTGTGAAATGTTTATTTTCCAATATAAGCAATATAAGCCTGTTGTGCAAATCCAAAGCTATTGTTCAATTGTCATGATGATAAATGCCTTCCAGAGCATCAATTACTCTTTTTTTAATCCTTTCCTGGGATGTGAGAGGCACCGGCAAGGCCAGCCTCGCTGTCAATCCTTAATTGCCTTGAGAAGATGCTGGGTGATCCGCAACCTTGAACTGTTGCGGTCAATCTGGTATAGGTACATTCAGAGTGCTGCTAAGAATGGAGTTCCAGCACCAGCAACTGTCAAGTTAAGAGTTGTTTGTGGCTTGGAGAGGAACATGCAGGTGGGAGAGTCTGATTCCCTCGTCCTTCCAGATGGTAGAGATCACAGGTTTGGAAAGTGCAGTCGGAGGAGGTTTGCTGAGTTGCTGCAATGCATCTTAGTGCCAGCAGTATGTCCAAGCAATATGTGCTGGTGGTGGAGGGTGTGAATGTTTAAGGTCATGGATGGGTTGCCAGTCTAACAGCCTGTTTTTTTCTGAATTGTATTGAGCTCCTTTCTGGTACATACTGCTGTCACTATGTTCTGGTGGTGGAAGGCATGAATATTTAAGGCAGTGGATAGGTTGTCAGTCAAGCAGGTTGTTCCTTTCCGGATTGCATTGAGCTTCTTGAGTGTTGATGGAGCCCCACTCATCCAGGTAAGTGGAGCACATTCCATTACAATCCTGGCCTGTGCCTTACAGATGGGGGACAGACTGTGGGGAGTTAAGAGGTGAGTTACTTGTCACAGAATTCAGAGCATCTGAGTCTATTCTTGTAGCCACAGTGTTTATATTGCCAGTCCAGTGCAGTTTCTGGTCAATAGCAACCTCTGGAATGTTGATGTGGGGGATTCGGTGTTGGTAATGTCAAAGCAAGATGGTTTTATTCTCTCCTGTTAGAGCTGGTTATTGGTTGATACTTGTGTTGTGTGAATGTTACTTGCCACCAAGTAAGAATGCTGTCCAGGTCTTGCTGCATATTGTGGCCAAACGGGCCACCTAAGATAGTGGTTTGCAAGAGCACGCTGGTATAATTGGACAAGCGCTGAAACAGACAGGCTGCAAACTCAAAACAAATTGGTCAGGGAGAAACAGGCTGCAGCTGCAAGAACTGGAATACGCAATAAATCCCCAGGACAAAGGACACTTTCTGGTTTACCAGACATAGGGGCACCTTAACCGCTTATTTGGGAGGGAGGTATGTGACCTATGTGCCTCCAGCACCTACAGGCATGGCTGTAGGGTACACACCCAGAGATCGGGGTGGCAGTACCTGATTGGACCCGATCGATCAGGGTGATCAAGTCCTGATTGATTGATTGGCAATGGCCAAGAGGGCACGAAAACCAACAAGATATAAAGGACGCTGTGTAATGGAAGAATCTCTCTCTCCCCCAAATAACGACAACAACGGTGACCACCACCAGCAATGACCAGCATGAGGAGAGCCATCCCACCCAAGAAAGAAGGAAAGCCAGAGCCAGAGTATCAGATCAAACCAAAGGATCAGACTACGCAGAGGACTACAGAGACCAATATGTGGATAAAGGCCAATATCTGCTGGTGTACTTGCCAGTCATGCAAAAGTTAAGCCAAGGTCTGGTACTGGGCTTGAACTTTACTATTCTGTAAGGTAACTTATTGTTGATTGGGTGGGTATTTAATAATTGTGTGTAAATAAATATTATTGCACTAACAAGAAGCCTATTCACAATTCTTTGCCCACGGTATAAGGGTTAAAACAGACTGTGCGGCAGGCGACCACGGTGGCCTCACCTAGGAGACGTATTTCCCTGGACACCTCCTCATCCACTTCCAGGTTCAAACCAGACCCTTACCCCTATCACGCTACAGCCAAAAGCCTCTTCCACAATTGAAGTGTCCCTCGGTGTACTGATCGATCCGGACATAACAGGAGACTTGAGCACCCTAGGACAGGCTAGATATTGGCCCTCGCACATTACAGATTCCTCTATAAACATAAGCTTTACTAGCCCCAGACCCAACAGTAAGGTCCTGACTAAACGACACCGGGTTATTTAGATGGGTACACCCGATGCTGCATCCCCATCCTGGGTAAGGGACCAGACACATAGATTGATTAGAATGGGAAATGAGGATGAAGAAACCCCGAACCCAGAACCGTACACCGACCCCACAGTGCAGTCCAACGAATAGACACGGGTATGGAGGCCAGGTGATGATGTAATGATGGAGCCCCATGAGACAAATGATTCAGAGGATGAGTCTCTGTTGCGCAATTTGTTGACAGAAATGCTGAATGATGAAATCTAAGGTGCTCCAAATGATGAAATTCGACCTACAATGCAGACCAATGCAAGGTACAAAAATCTCGGATGGAAACACCCACTTACGAATCGCTCAACCTGCAGATCCATTGTGACCGACCGACATTAAAATATCCACAATTAAATGCAACCAATTCATTCCCATGCCGTCCGTACAATGCTAGTACAATTAACCAGGTTACTTCACAGTCTGATACCATGATCTTTCGCCACCTTTCTTCAGTTAAGACAGGACTCCTGGGCCTTGGTGTCAAATCTTAAAATCGCCCAGGCAACAGTGCTAAATTTCAAAATCGCCGCGGCAACTGCTAAATTTTAAAATCATCGAGACAACTGTGCTACATTTTAAATTCATAGAGGCACTTGTGCTAAATTTTAAATTCCTTCTGCCTTCAAATCCCAAGACACTCATGGAACGGGCACCTTATCTAACCCATGTCCCACAAAACGTACTGATGCCAACCTCTTCAGGTCATTATAGACCAACTCCAATGCTATTCGAATCCCAAGGGCCAATGCTGACTGCTGAAATAAAACAGGCGGCCTTGATTTTGCTGGCCAGTTTAAACAAGCTCTTTTCCGACCACTCCACAACTCGTACATTTATCGATCTGAGCAAAAATTTGCTCAGCAGTGGTTCACAATTGGAAAGAAAACAACAACAGATGCAAGTGACAATCGATATACCGAGGTCCTCCTGACCACACCACTGTTGATAGTATTCAAAAAAAGAACTGGGTTGGGGGGGGCGGCGTGAACAGAAAATACATGTATATACATCAAATATTAGATGCAATAACAGCAGAAATTACATTGATCTCCTCAGGACAATGACGGACGATGACAAAAGATGCACCTTAGGATCTACCTCAGCAGACCCATCATTAGGATAAGCACGCAGGACACCCCAAGCAAGATGAACTTTTTGTATCCCAGCTATTTATGGTTTGGCCCACCTGGCATGGGGGAATGTGAGGATGGTGTGTTTTGGGTGCATCCCGATAAGAGTATAATGTTTGGGTGAAACAACCAGCGGCTGATATACAAAAAACCAAATGGCAGTTCAGCTGAATGTTATCTGAGTGTCACCGTTGCAAGGGATTGGTGGGGATTTTCAAATAATGGGTGCCCCGAAATTGGATGTCTGGATAACAGCCCAGAGAAAGGGTTAGAGCTCGGGCAGCGGGACACTCATCGAGAAATGGGCTGAAGCCAGCCCCAAAAACATCCCACTCTGTTCTGAATTCACCCCCGGACCACAGGACAGATTGATACTAAAGCACACAGGGAAAACCCTGTATGACAACATCCACCACAAATTGGTACCTGTGGCGGGAGATATAGCTGGGACCCCAACTGCCAGAGTGGTGCTCTCCCCAATTTAAGAGATTATACCTCCACCTGACTTGCAGACTGTTAGGGTGGAAGATAGGAATGGACGAAAGACAGGAAAGATCCAAGAGAGTGTTAGTTAACAAAATGGCCACAGCCTACGGAGCAGGGGTAGCAACCTTCAACGCCCTTGATTTAGCCAACCTGGACAGTAAACTGAGGATCCTGACCCTACAGGTTAAACAGACACTAAATTCCATTAATGAGGACAATCAGCAAGATGCTGAAGGGGAATTGACTGGGAACGCAGCCAGCAGCCACATGGCCGCTGTATTAGAAGGACACGCCAAGACAATCAATCAAATTATCAGGGAAAATTGGAGGATGATGACCGACAACAGAACTGGACTTTATGTAGTGCACACGGATAGTGGATGATAGAACAGCGAAGGGAAAACGTAGAGCAGGTATGCAGTGGACAGGTTCAGGTGAACAGATGGAACACCTATTTACGGGTAAGAAACACCCAAAGTTATCTGGCTGCCAGATGCGACAGTTGACCAAAGTCTGGTTCAATGACAACTGCAAAGGTACTCCAGGGAAAGCCCTGGGAATGATATTAGGACGACCCATAATCACTGATGACCGGGTTGGACTGAGGGTCTTTGAAGTGGAAAATATAGGGACTATCCATGAGGATATCTGGATCGGGTATGATGGCACTTTACCGTACACAGTGGAGAAAGAAGGGAGACCCATAGTCATTACTCTGGGCGGATGTCAGCAAACTGACAAAATAATCGCATGCCCGTACCCAGTTTACTTAAATGAGCATGCACTATGTGGCTTTAAACAAATGCTAGCCTAAATTGCTCAGTAGAAGCTTGTAGCCTGGACTCAGACATAACTCGGGTGGCTTACAAAGGAGCAGGGAAATATTGTGTCACCACCTCCCTGAAACAATATCAGTATGGAACAACACATTGCGACATTACTAACACTACATTCCGCATCAAACCAGACATACCACCCAGGGTGGGTCTCATTCAACTAATAGACGTTCACAAGAGGGAGAGGGTAGATTTAAATGCCACTGACGAGCTCCGACAGACCCTAGGGGAGTACCATGAGAAGTATGACACAAGCCTAAAATCCCTACTGGAGGAGTTGAACCAGATTCGGATAAAATTGGCTACAGCCCACAGAACCTTCACCAAAGTAATACAGCAGACCCAAGAAGTGAAAAGGAAAATTAAAGAAATCAAAGCCACCTCATGGTGGAATGATTTTTGAAACTGGGGCTCAAACATCCAAATCCACCCATTTGTTCACATAATATCACACCTGGCGGTGTTACTGATTTTGTTCACCCTGGTGTCATTGTCACATCATTGTCACAGTCCAATTCAGCCGATGGAAAAAGGTCACCCTGAGGCAGGACGTAGGGTTCACCCTCGAATCACTGTCCCCTCTAATTCAATAGAGCTATGTTTATAGGAAAGCTGCCGGTTTGCGATTTGCACTAATGGACAGTTGGAAATCCTAAAATTGAAATGTACCCCGGGTTCGTGAATACTTTATTGTAATGTTGGTTTGAATGTTTGTTTGTAATTGGCTTATGGCAACGATGGTGTTTTAGAATATGTGGTTGTTTATATCTGTAGAATGTTGCTGTCTGTAGCTTCTGGAATGTAAATATGTTGTAGGGATGTGTTATTATTTGCATGCCAATGCCTGGGCCTTACCTGGCTGTTGAGTGACTGGGGAATTCCTGACAGATATTGGTTCTGAGTCTGTGATCCAGCATGCTTTGCGTTCAGGATCAACAGGAGGGACTGTGGCCAAATGGGCCACCTAAGATAGTGGTTTGCGAGAGCACACTGGGATAATTGGACAAACGATGAAACTGACAAGCTGCAGCCTCAAAAGAAATTGGTCAGAGAGAAACAGGCTACAGCTGCAAGAGCTGGAATACACAGGATATCAGCAATCTCCAGGACAAAGGACACTTTCTGGTCAAACTGGGTTGTTTACCAGACATAGGGGCGCCTTAACCCCTTATTTTGGAGGGAGGTATGTAACCTACGTGCCTCCACCACCTACAGGCATGCCCGTTGGGTACACACCCAGAGATCGGGATGGCACCACCTGATTGGACTCGATTGATCAGGGTGATCAAGTCCTGATCGATTGATTGGCAATGGTCAAAAGGGCGTGAAAACCAATGAGGTGTAAAGGTGCTGCGCAGTGGAAGAATTTCTCTCTCTCTCTCTTCCCCAACGAATGACAACAATGGTGACCACCCACCAGCAACGACCAGCATGAGGAGAGCCATCCCAGCCAAGAAGGAAGGAAGACCCGAGCCAGAGTATCAGACCAGACCAAAGGACCAGACTATGCAGAGGACTACGGAGACCAACATGCGGATAAAGGTCAATATCTGCCTGGGTACCTGCCAGTCACGCAAAAGTTAAGCCAAGGTCTAGTATTAGACTTGAACTTTAGTATTCTGTAAGATAACCTATTGTTGATTGAGTAGGTGATTAATAATTGTGTGTAAATAAATATTATTGCACTAACAAGAAGTCTATTCACAATTCTTTGTCCATGGTATAAGGATTAAAACAGACTGTGCAGCAGGCGTAGCAACAATATTAACATGGATGCTTTAGTATTGGAGGAGTTGTGAATGTTACTGAACATTGTGCAATTTTCAATGAATATCCCCACTCCTGCCTTTATGATGGAGGGAAAATCATCGATGAAGCAGCTGAAGATGGTTAGGCCGAGGGTTCAAGAAACTCCTTCTGCAATGAGGCTGAGATGATTGGCCTCCAAAAACCAAAACCAATAACCTAAACCTGGCCTGGATGGGGTACCTGGATGAACACTCAGATCCTGTGTGGACCACCTGGCGGGGGTATTCACAGACATCTTCAACCTCTCTTTACACCAATCTGAGGTCCCTATCTGCTTCAAGAAGACAACCATCATCCTGAAAAGAAAAGCCAGGCAGCGTGCCTTAATGACTTTGGCTCAGACATCCATCATTATGAAGTGCTTCAAAAGGTTAGTCATGGCACGAATCAACTCCAGCCTTCCAGATTGCCTGGATCCACTGCAGTTCACCTACAGCCTCAATAGGTCCACAACAGACGCCATCTCCCTGGCCCTACACTCGACTCTGGAACACCTAGATAACAAAGGCTCCTATGTCGGACTCCTATTTATTAAGTACAGCTCAGCCTTCAACACCATTATTCCGACAAAACGCACCTCCAAACTCCATGGCCTGGGCCTCGGCTCCTCCCAGCGATTGGATCCTGAACTTCCTAACCTGCAGACCGCAATCAGTAAGGATAGGCAACAACACCTCCTCCACGATCATCCTCAACACCGGTGCCCCACAAGGTTGTGTTTTCAGCCCCCTACTATACTCCATCTGCACCTATGACTATGTGGCCAAACTCCCCCAACTTGATTTTCAAGTTTGCTGATGACACCACCATAGTGGGTCGGATCTCAAACAATGGTGAGACACAGTACAGGAAAGAAATAGAGAATCTGGTGAACTTGTGTGAAGAAAATAATCTCCCCTCAATGTCAACAAAACAAAGGAGATAGTCATCGACTTCAGAAAGCATAGTGGAGGACATCCCCTGTCTACATCAATGGGGATGAAGTGGAAATGGTCGAGAGCTTCAAGTTTTTAGGTGTCCAGATCCCGAGCAACCTGTCCTGGTCCCTCCATGCCGACTCTATAGTTAAGAAAGCCCACCAATGCCTCTACTTTCTCAGGAGACTGAGGAAATTTGGCATGTCTGCTACAACTCTCACTAACTTTTACAGATGCACCATAGAAAGCATTCTTTCTGGTTGTAACACAGCTTGGTATGGCTCCTGTCCTGTCCAAGACCGCAATAAATTATAAAGGGTCATGAACGAAGCTCGTGAAGGCATGAAGATTGTGAATGAAGCCGAATCCATCACTCAAACCAGCCTCCCACCCATTGACACTGTCTACACTTCCCGCTGCCTCAGAAAAACAGCCAGCATAATCCAGGACCCCACGCACCCCGGACATTCTCTCTTCTGGCGGGAACAACATACAAAAGCCTGAGGTCAAGTACCAAACGAAACAAGAACAGCTTCTTTCCTGCAGACATCAGACTTTTGACTGGACCTGCCTCGCATTAAGTTGATCTTTCTGTAAACTCTAGCTATGATAGTGACACTACATTTTGCACTATCTCCTTTCCTTCTCCATGTACAGCATGCTTTGTCTGTATAGCATGCAAGAGACAATACTTTTCACTGTATACTAATACATGTTTATAAAATGATGAAGGGGATAGATAGAGTGAACGTTCAAAGACTATTTCCTCGGGTGGATGGAGCTATTACAAGGGGGCATAACTATAGGGTTCGTGGTGGGAGATACAGGAAGGATATCAGAGGTAGGTTCTTTACGCAGAGAGTGGTTGGGGTGTGGAATGGACTGCCTGCAGTGATAGTGGAGTCAGACACTTTAGGAACATTTAAGCGGTTATTGGATAGGCACATGGAGCACACCAGGATGATAGGGAGTGGGATAGCTTGATCTTGGTTTCAGATGAAGCTCGGCACAACATCGTGGGCCCAAGGGCCTGTTCTGTGCTGAACTGTTCTATGTTCTATGTTCTATGTGACAATAATAAATCAAATCATTTTCCCTGGTGCAAGATGGAACCTGAACCAATGGAGAGTTCCCCTGATTCCTATTGACTCCAGTTGGGGCGGTGATGCGGGATTAATCCACTCGGGAGGCTAGATCGTACCCGGGAATAAAGGCTTTTATTCGCAACAAGAATAGAGCATACTGCTTAACAATACTATCCCAGACTAAGGATCACTAGGAAGTGGCAGTGACCTTTATACTCCTATAAGAAGGCGGAGCCAAACGGAGTGTACCACAGAACAATGCTAACAGGTGGAACACCCCAACCCGAACCCCAACAGTAACAAGAGTAACATATGTACAAGTACCCATAGTGATAACCATCTATGGTTCACCACATTCACCCCTCCTTTAAAAACAAAGGCCGGTGAGGTAAGGAGACAATACGAACTGTCCACATGTTCACAAGTTCAGTCGTATCGGAGGTCCGCACCGTCTCTGCGACCTCCGCAGCACTGGTTCCAGTGCCGGTTCTGGTGACCGTGGTGTCCCTCTCTCCAAGGTGGTGTCCAGTGACTCCTCCAGTTCCTCACGCACCTGTGGACCTCGAGGTGGCGACAATCTCCTAGACTCAGGCAAGCTGTACATGGGAGTAAGAGGATTAAGTGGAGGTCCCGATGCTGCCCGCGCCGTGTCAGGAGGGGAGAGAATGGGTAAAGGGATCCTAACCAGGGGTGCGGGAGTGACAGGGGTTTCCAGGTCCCCTGCAGGCGCCAGATCTCTGATAGAGACCGTGTCCTCTCGCCCGTCAGAATATGCCACATAGGCATATTGAGGGTTGGCGTGGAGCAGATGGACCTGTTCAACCAAAGGGTCGGACTTGCGGGCCCTAACATGCCGCCGCAGGAGGACAGGTCCTGAGTACGTCAACCAAGATGGCAGTGAGGTCCCAGAGGAAGACTTCCTAGGGAAGGTAAACATCCGCTCATGTGGGGTAGCGTTGGTTGCCATACACAGGAGGGACCGGATTGAATGGAGCGCATCAGAAAGTACCACTTGCCAACGGGAGACTGGAAGACCCCTAGATCTTAACGCCAGTAAGACAGCCTTCCAGACTGTAGCGTTTTCTCTTTCGACCTGCCCGTTACCCCTGGGGTTGTAACTCGTAGTCCTACTTGAGGCAATTCCTTTAGAGAGCAGGTATTGCCTCAAGTCGTCGCTCATAAACGACGAACCCCTATCACTGTGGATATAACTGGGGTAGCCGAACAGGGTAAAAAGACTCCGCAGGGCTTTGATGACCGTGGCAGCGGACATGTCAGAACAGAGGATGGCAAAGGAGAATCGGGAGTACTCGTTAACCACATTGAGGAAATACACATTCCGATCTGTTGAAGGAAGGGGGCCCTTGAAATCGACACTCAGTCGTTCAAAAGGGCGAGTGGCCTTAATGAGGTGTGCCCTGTCAGGCCGGTAGAAGTGCGGCTTGCACTCTGCACATACCTGGCAGCTTCGAGTTATCGACCTGACATCTTCTATGGAGTAGGGCAGATTCCGGGCCTTTACAAAATGGAAGAGCCGAGTGATCCCCGGATGGCAGAGATCATTGTGGAGGGCCTGTAGTCGGTCCTCCTGCTCACTGGCACATGTTCCACGCGACAGGGCATCTGAGGGCTCATTGAGCTTCCCCGGACGGTACATGATATCATAGTTGTAGGTGGAGAGTTCGATTCTCCACATCAAGATTTTATCATTCTTAATTTTTCCCCTTAACGTGTTGTTGAACATGAAGGCCACGGACCGCTGGTCTGTGAGCAGGGTAAATCGTTTGCCAGCCAAATAATGGCGCCAATGCCGTACGACCTCCACAATGGCCTGAGCCTCTTTTTCCACCGAGGACTGCCCAATTTCAGGGCCTTGAAGGGTGCGAGAGAAAAAGGTGACGGGCCTGCCCGCCTGGTTAAGTGTGGCGGCCAGGGCGAAATCAGATGCATCACTCTCCAGCTGAAAGGGGATGGACTCATCGACAGCGTGCATCGTGGCTTTCGCGATGTCGGCTTTTATCCCTTCAAAGGCTAGGCGAGCCTCTGTTGTCAGGGGAAAAGAGGTAGACTTTATGAGCGGACGGGCTTTGTCCGCGTAATTGGGAACCCACTGTGCATAATACGAGAAGAAACCTAAGCATCTTCTCAGTGCTTTGATGCTAGTGGGTAGGGGAAGTTCAAGGAGGGGACGCATACGGTCTGGATCGGGGCCGATGACCCCGTTTTCCACCATGTATCCGAGGATTGCTAGGCGGTGCTTGTTAAATACGCACTTCTCCCTGTTATAGGTCAGGTTCAGGAGAGACGCAGTGCGTAAAAACTTCAGGAGGTTGGTGTCGTGGTCCTGCTGGTCATGGCCGCAGATAGTGACGTTGTCCAGGTACGGGAAGGTAGCCCGTAGTCCGTTTTGGTCCACCATTCGGTCCATCTCATGCTGGAAGACCGAGACCCCATTAGTGACGCCGAAAGAGACTCTTAAGAAGTGGTAGAGACGGCCATCCGCCTCAAAGGCCGTGTATTTTCGGTCCTCTGGGCGAATGGGGAGCTGGTGGTAGGCTGACTTCAAGTCGATGGTGGAGAACACCCGGTACTGCGCAATCTGGTTGACCATGTCAGATATGCGCGGGAGAGGGTACGCGTCCAGCTGCTTGTACCTATTAATGGTCTGACTATAGTCTATGACCATCCGGGGCTTGTCTCCAGTCTTGACCACCACGACTTGTGCTCTCCATGGGCTAGTGCTAGGTTGAATGACCCCTTCCCTGAGGAGCCGCTGAACCTCAGATCGAATAAAGATCCGATCCTCAGCGCTGTAACACCTGCTCTTAGTTGCGATGGGCTTGCAGCCTGGCACGAGATTTTCAACTTAGGAAGGCGGAGTAATTTTGAGTGTCGAGAGACTGCATATGGAGCGTGCTGGACAATTTGGAGGCTGCTGTTCTCCCACTGAAAGTGGAGGGAGTGGCCCATCGTACTGCAGGGTCACACTCTTCAGGTGGACCATAAAGTCTAGCCCCAGGAGTACCGGAGCGCAAAGGTGCGGTAACACGAGGAGCCTGAAGTTCTCGTAAACTGTGCCCCGCACTGTTAAGGTTACCACACAGCTCCCAAGAACAATAACAGATCGGGACCTCGACGACATCGAGATTGTCTGCCTGACAGTTTGCACGCGGAGAGCGCACCGTTTCACTGTATCCGGATGGATGAAGCTCTCCGTGCTCCCGCTGTCAAACAGGCAATGTGTCAGGCGCCCGTTTACCTCTATGTCCATCATGGACTTGTTGAGTCTGTGAGGCTTGACCTGGTCCAGGATGATTGACACCACTTTTGGATCCCGAGTGTAACTGCAGGCAGCTGAGATAGTCGACGACGAGGACCCCTGCTGGTCTTCTGCAGCCGGTGTCGACCAAAATGGCTGCGCCCACAGATCGCACGTGGTCGATGGCGTTGAAAGCGGCGGCACCCGCAGGTCGCACATGTCTTGCGTCGTTGTCATCAGAAATGGCGGCGCCCGTGAATCGCACGTGGTTGAAGACATCGACGAAGCCGGAGACGAGGAGACGGATCCTGGGGAGTCACATGCAGCACTGCTTGGCTTGGAAGGGGGCTTTGCTCGGCACACTTTTGCATAGTGTCCTTTCTTCCCACAGGCGGAGCAAAATACCGTCCTGGCCTGACATCTCTGACGAGGGTGCTTCGCCAATCCACAGAAATAGCACCGTGGGCCTCCTGGAGCTGCCGCAGCCGTCAGGTCTGAAGTTGAGAGCATTATCGCGCAGTTCCGAGGAGCCGCCGGGTACAGTTGAGGCGGTGGCTGTACTTGCCACGATGTTCCCACGTGGTCGGTGGGGTAGGTTTCAAGACTTCTGGAGGCCGTTTCCATTGCATCAGCCAATTCTACCGTCTTAGCCAGGTCCAAGTTACCTTGCTCTAGCAGCCGCAGGCGAATATAGGATGAGCCGATTCCCGCCACGAACGCATCTCGGATCAGATCGTTAGTGTATTGAGTAGCCGACACCGGTTTGCAATTGCAGGCTCTGGCTAGCTGCTGAAGTTCGCGCAGGTACTGTCCCATCGTTTCGCCGGGCTGCCGCCGTCGAGTGGCTAGTAGGTGACGAGCATGAATTTCCTTTGGTGGTTCATGGTACAGCTTCTTGAGTAATTCGATGGCCTCTTTGTAATCTTGGGAATCACGGATTGTTGCATACACAGTGTCGCTCACCCTTGCGTGGAGGACCCGCAATCTGTCGGCATCGGTCTGGACTGCTGTTGAGGCGTCGATATAATCCTGGAAACACTTCAACCAATGGTTGAAAGTGTTCGACGCTCCCACGGCACGCGGATCCAAGGTTAGCCAATCGGGTTTCAGCATCTGCTCCATTTTTTTTTCTGAACAAAATTTGTTGTGAATAAAGTTGATGCGCAATTAATCCACTCGGGAGGCTAGATTGTACCCGGGAATAAAGGCTTTTATTTGCAACAAGAATAGAGCATACTGCTTAACAATACTATCCCAGACTCAGGGTCACTAGAAAGTGGCAGTGACCTTCATACTCCTCTAAGAAGTCGGCGCCAAACGGAGTGTACCACAGAACAATGCTAACAGGTGGAACACCCCAACCCGAACCCCAACAGTAACAAGAGTAACATTTGTACAAGTACCCATAGTGATAACCATCTATGGTTCAGTACCCATAGTGGTAACCATCTATGGTTCACCACAGGCGGCACGGTAGCACAGGGGTTAGCACTGCTGCTTCACAGCTCCAGGGACCTGGGTTCGATTCCCGGCTTGGGTCACTGTCTGTGTGGAGTTTGCACATTCTCTTCGTGTCTGCGTGGGTTTCCTCTGGGTGCTCCGGTTTCCTCCCACAGTCCAAAGATGTGCGGGTTAGGTTGATTGGCCATGCTAAAATTGCCCCTATTGTCCTGAGAGGCATAGGTTAGAGGGATTAGCGGGTAAATATGTGGGGATATGGGGGTAGGGCCTGGGTGGAATTGTGGTCGGTGCAGACTCGATGGGCCGAATGGCCTCTTTCTGCACTGTAGGGTTTCTATGATTTCTATGATTCAGTGCTGCGAGGTGTCCTTGATTCCACACTTGGTCAAATGCTGTCTGGATGTTGGGAGCAGTCACTCTCACCCAACCTCATGAACTCACCTCTTTTGTCCTTGTTTGGACTGAGGCTGTAATAATGGACAGGATTTACCACGCAATCCACTGTATGTTTCTCAGCAGCAGGCGAGCATAAATCTGGAGGTGGGATCTTCTGATCCCGTCGTTGTCAATGGGATTTCCCGTTGAGTGCGTCACACGTCGCTGGAAAATCCGCGGTGGGGGTGTGCCATCACTGGAACCAGAATATTTGCCGGCATGAACAGCCGGACAGTTCCGGCCAATGTCTAGAACTGAGAGGCCTTGGCGGAACTGAAACTGGGCATTGGTGAACAGGTTATTACTGTGTAGGTAACAGAATCATGCAAATTCTAGAAGTTATTTTAAAATATTATCTTTAACTCTTTATATTAACTCTCCATGAAAGCAAGGTTAAAACTAGAATGTTAACAAGGGTTAAGCCACTGATCTCTTTACTAGTACATGATTACAGTTAAAGTGAAATGCACAACATAGTTTTACCAAGCAGGAACCTTAACTCATGGCATCTTTTAAAGAAGTTCCAAAACCGGTTGCACATTCTCATTTTGAACAGGGTGCACAGGATGTGTCAGATTTTGGCTGTGGGTTCCTCAGCATTGTTAAGCAGGAGCACAATGGGGATGTCTTGCTAGAGGACACAATGAAGGGGGATCATTGTGCTTTGCTGTTTTCCTGTGTCTTCCTTTATCCCCTGCCTACCTGTTCCCCACCAAGACCCCCTACCCCACCTCTTCTCACACCAATGAGGCAACCACTTGTGGACAATTTGATCCAGGCATTTTCATATTTTGTCTTCTGGCAAGTGCTTTCAGTAACAAAGAGTTTTCATTTTCAGTTGCAACTTACTTTGTGCCAGTAACCAATTGACTCTTCACTTTTTTAGACTCAGCAGCCATGGATCACCAGATTGCCGATTCCCCAGGGCAGATTTTGGAACATACTGCCTCCATTTTAGGGTGTAGCATTACCGATGAGAAGCTTGCAACTTATTTGGATGGAGAAGATGAACTGAGACATTTTCGAGATGAATTCTACATGCCCAAAATGAAAGACCTCCCTTCCAGTAAGTTTGTGAATGTGAATAATAATTTGCATTGCAACATAGTACTGATCCTTCAATTCAAGTCAGAGAATGTAAAACTTTAAAGTGTTAAGCATTAGGTAATGATTTCAAATAAAGCATTATTGCATTATAAAATATTATGGTTCCTTGGGTTAATACCATGCATTTTCCCTTTCCAGCACTTTCCTTACAGAAGGGTGCTTTAATTAGTTTTAGTATGTTCATTTAAAGGCATGTTGGCATTAAGAAAAGCTTTGTAGATAGTTTTCAATCAAATTATTCTATGATGGAATTGATTTTAAATCATAAATTTAGTTTTAATTACCCCATTAAGATGATCCTCACATAATTTCTGGAGAAAATTAACACTCAAAAATCATCAGATGTTTGATCAGGTGTCAAGCACGGAATCTAGTCCAATCACTCAAGAAGTGTATATTTTATTGAGAAGTGTTTTAAAATGTGAAGGTATTGCAAAGAGTATATTTTACTTTAGCTCCATAGTAGCTCGAACAATTTTTCCTTTAAAATTAAATACTGGTACAGCAGACTAGCAGTAGGTACAAGTGCACATTCGGTTTCCAAACCAGCATGAGCTTCCATATATTTGTCTACTTATTCAGCCCAGTGTGTTGCTTCTTCAGAAAAAAAAATGTCTCTGGTTTGCATCATAAAATGTGCTACACAAGTCTCTATGTAATGCTATAAATGCAACAATACTGGGAAAAGCAATTGGGAATATGAGTGCACAGGCATAACATTGTGCAGTGAACAGAGAATATATATCTGAATCTGTAAAGCTTGTTGTACAAGCTGGGAACTTTGTCTATCAAGCATTAATATCCTCAATTACATGGGCAGGCTAGTCAATACTTGCACTTTGGTTGTAATCTTTATTTTCTCACAATACACCTTGGAAATGACATTTGAAACTTATTTATTGGATTAACAAACTCCTTTATCAGACTATTGGGTGTTGTTTTGTGCTGAAAATCAAGTTAAAGTTAATTTATTAGCGTAACAAGTAGGCTTACATTAACACTGCAGTGAAGTTACTGTGAAAATCCCCTAGTCTTCACGCTCCGACGCCTGTTCGGGTACACTGAGGGAGAATTTAGCATGGCCAATGTACCTAACCAGCACATCTTTCGGATTGTGGGAGGAAACCGGAGCACCCGGAGGAAACCCACGCAGACACGGGGAGAATGTGCAAACTCCACACAGACAGTGACCCAAGCCAGGAATCGAACCCAGGTCCCTGGCGTTGTGAGGCAGCAATGCTAACCACTGTGCTGCCGTGCTACCCAACATTCAAGTACACTTGGAAACTTCAGAGTTTGGATGACTAATGAAAATGTTGACATCAATACTTTGGAGAATAGGGTAGAGGGGAGAATAGGGGAAGTGATAGCCTAGTGGCGTCATTGCTAGTCTATTAATCCAGAAACTCAGCTAATGTTCAGATTCGATTTTGCCATGGCAGATGGTGGAATTAAGAATCTACTGATGACAATGAAACCATTGTTGATTGTTGGAAAAACCCATCTGGTTCACGAATGATGCTGGAAGGAAACCAGCCTTTACCTGGGCTGGCCTACCTGTGGGGCCAGAGCCACAGCAATGTGGTTGACTCTCAACTGCCCTCTGAACAAGGGCAACTAAGGATGGGCAATCAATGCTGGCCAGCCAGTGATGCCCATGACCCATGAATGAATTTTTAAAAAACAGGATAAAAGGCAGAGATTTGAGAGTGATTTGTATTTTGTTTTAGAATATTGTCTTCAGATATTATCATCTCTTATTAAGATTTTTTTTACCTCATTGGGTACTAATTGTCTTTCCTTTGGCTATTTTTATCTCTTTTCTGAATATTTTTTATGGGGTATCACTGATGTCTGGCATACTCCATCACCTTGCCAATTGATTATCAAGCATTAATATTCACAATTATATGGGCAAACTAGTCAATACTTGCACCTTGCTTAATTTTCCCACAATACACCTTGGAATACACCTGTGTATAAGATGTTGAGAGGCATAGATCGGGTGGACTCTCAGAGGCTTTTTCCCAGGGTGGAAATGTCTGCTACGAGAGGACACAGGTTTAAGGTGCTGGGGGGTAGGTACAGGGGAGATGTTAGGGGTAAGTTTTTCACACAGAGGGTAGTGGGCGAGTGGAATCGGCTGCCGTCAGGGGTGGTGGAAGCGAACTCAATAGGGTCTTTTAAGAGACTCCTGGATGAGTACATGGAGCTTAATAGGATGGAGGGTTATAGGTAGGTCTAGAAGGTAGGGATGTGTTCGGCCCAACTTGTGGGCCGAAGGGCCTGTTTGTGCTGTAGTTTTTCTATGTTCTTCTATGTTCTAAATTACATTTTAAACCTTTTTATCGGATTAACCCACTCCTCTTTCAGACTGTTGAGTTGCTTGTTTTATGCTGAAAGACAAGTATGTTATCAGACAATACAAACTAGTCCCAAACTAACAAGCGCACAATCATATCAACAGGATAGACTTTTTGATTTATCTTCAAGCATTCATAATTCTGAAGAAAATAGTCTGCTTTATGTTGTGGTATGGATGGAGGTATTCCAAAAAATTTTTTTTGCCCACTTGTTCTGATTCAGACATGAGAATTACAGGAAATGATGAGAATAATTAAACTTCTGGATAAATTATCCAACTGTGTTGGGTTCATTCAAAACATTCAATATGAATCTAACAGGGAACCAACAAGGAAACAGGCCATTTTGGGCTGGGTGTTGTGCAATGAGAAAGGCAATCTAATTGTGAGAGAACCCTTGGGGACGAGTTAACATAATTTGGTAGAATTTTTTGTCAAGGTGGATGTAGTTGATTCTGAGACCAGGGTCCTGAATCTCAGTAAAGGTAACTATGAGGCATGAATTGGCCATGTTGGACTGGGAAACATTACTGAAAGGAAAGACAGTGGAGAGGCAATGGCAGGTAGGTTTGTTGTAAAGTTGTTCAGGCTAGCTTTAAGATGCTAGCTGTTTATGGTTTTGAGCTTCCCAGTTCAGGTGTGCATTGACTTAACATAGCACTGGTTGCATGCTGGCATCCTGTAAATTGATGGTAGCAGATCCGACCAAAGAACACACCCGTCAACTCAACAGACTGATCAAGACCTTTGATCCGGACCTTCAGAGCACCCTCTGTGCTCTCATCCCACGTACTCCCCACGTTGGAGATCTCTACTGCCTCCCGAAGATACACAAGGCCAGCACACCTGGCCATCCCATCGTATCGGGCAATGGGACCCTGTGTGAGAACCCAAGCTAAATGTCTACCTCTGTGGTATCCGAGAGGAAGTTTGTCACATTGAATGCATGCAATTATGAGCCCAGTGAGGATAGTAGAGCAGCTGCCACCTCTTGTAGGCTGCATTAGTGACTGGCATGCGTGAGAGATGCTGGAAAAGGCAGCACCTTCAGATGTGTGATTCCGGGACAACCTACTCCTGTTAGCACCCCATTTCAGGAAGGACATCTAATCCCGAGGTCTCTCCATTCTTCAAAGGACCAGGTCAAATTGAGCCTCACGTATAAGTATTCAGACTCCAAGAGAAGGGTATGATTGAAATCAGAGGATAACCATGCTGGTGTCAATGTGGGCCCATGTTGGAGGCCTCTAGTCCAATACAATGATCATGATTGCTCGTCACCCTCTCCTGGAATATGGTGGCTATGAGGGTTTTACATGCATGCCAGCCTCGTCTGGTCACTGCTACGGCTTTGTTCATTGCAGTGGAAGTTTGACCATGTGACCAAGGGGTGAATGCAAGGTCACAAAAACAGAAAATGCTGGAAAATCTCAGCAGGTCTGACAGCATCTGTGGGGAGAAAATAGAGCTAACGTTTTGAGTCTGGACGACTCTTCATCAGAGCCCGTCAGCTGGTGTTCGTACTTGATGCCTTCTCTATTCTGGCCCAGAATGGAAACAAATTGGCTGTTCAAACATGATTTATCAGATACTTGATGGGTTGGAGTGAGCACAACTTCCTGTTATGTGCAAATGTTTTGAAGTTTATTTATTAGTGTCACAAATAGGCTTACATTAAAACTGCAATGAAGTTACTGTGAAAATCCCTGAGCGTCTAAAGCCTTGAACGAGCCCTTTCTATAGGATGAACCCTGCCACTGATAAACTTTTTCTGTTGCTTGTCTCTTATTTGGAGTATTGCGTGCAGTTCTGGTCACCACACTACCAGAAGGACATGGAAGTCTTGGAGAGAATTCAAAGAAGGTTCACCAGGATGTTGCCTGGTCTTGAGGGTGTTGACTATAAGGAGAGGTTGAATAAACTAGGATTGTTTTCACTGGAAAGATGGAGGCTGAGGAGAGACCTGATAGAGGTCTACAAAATTAAGAGAGGCATAGACACAGTGGTTAGTCAGAGGCTTTTTCCCAGGGTGGAAGAGTCAATTACAAGGGGGCACAGGTTCAAGGTGAGAGGGGGAAAGTTTAAGGGAAATGTGCGGGGGAAGTTTTTCACACAGAGGGCCCGATTTTACCATTTTGATTCGAAGTGCTGAATCTGTGCGTGATTCAGATCCGACTTGGAAATCTGGCGCCCCCAAACGCACTCAGCCTGAAAAAAAAGTAGCGAGTCTGAACCACACTGTGGGTGGGGCTTATTGTGCCCGAAATGCTGCTGCTCCAATCAGAGCCTTCAGCTGCGCATGCGCAGTAAAAGAAAATTTGAAAAACACTCCCGTGCAACGTCACTCCTGAGCCACATAAAGCGGCTCGGAGGCGATGGCCCCCACAGACGTTGCCCCACCCCCACAACATAACTGTCCCCCTTATCCACCCACCTCCTCACTACCCAGATCGATCGTGACCCCCTGCCCACTTCCCCCCCATGCAGAGTGGCAGCGGATCTCCCCTGCCCTCCCCCCACCAGAGATCCATTCGGCCCACCTCCCTCCTCCCCCCCACCAGAGAACAATCTGGCCTCCCTCCCCCCTGCGACCAGAGAACAATCTGGCCTCCCTCCCCCCCGTGACCAGTGTGGTGAACCATAGATGGTTACCACTATGGGTACTGAACCATAGATGGTTATCACTATGGGTACTTGTACATATGTTACTCTTGTTACTGTTGGGTTAGGATTGGGGTGTTCCACCTGTTGGCATTGTTCTGTGGTACACTCCGGTTGGCTCCGCCTTCCTATAGGAGTATAAAGGTCACTGCACTTCCTAGTGACCCCTTAAGTCTGGGATTGTATTGTTAAGCAGTATGCTCTATTCTTGTTGCTAATAAAAGCCTTTATTCCCGGGTACGATCCAGCCTCCCGAGTGGATTAATCGCGCATCAACCAGAGAACAATCTGGCCTTCCTCCTCCTCCCCCCCACCAGTGAATGATCTGGCCTGCCTCCCTACGCCACCCCCCATGTCTGTTTCACGCCGAATCTGGACGGGCGAACGCGATGGTAAAGGGGGAAATGCCGGTAAGATTGGGCGTCCAGCTCATTAAGTCAATTTAAATACATGCAAATACATTTAAATTGCCGTCGCGCCCATTTTGGGCGCGGTGCCAACCGCGGCCATTTTGGGCACTTGGTAAAAGGGGAACGGGCGCGGAGGCGGTCGTGGATCGCGCTATTCGCCTCACGCACTACTTTACCAAGTTTTCGCTCCCGAAAATGGGTGCAACGTGATGGTAAAATTGGGCCCAGAGAGTGGTGGGTGCCTGGAACGTGCTGCCAGAGGAGGTGGTAAAAACAGGCACATTAGCAACATTTAAGAGGCATCTGGATGGGTACATGAATAGGGAGGGAATAGAGGGATACAGACCAAGTAAATTCCAAGTGCTCAGTTCTGGTCGCCTCATTACAGGAAGGATGTGGAAAAGATTGAAAGGGTGCAGAGGCGATTTACAAGGATGTTGCATGGATTGAGTGGCATGCCTTATGAGGATAGGCTGAGGGAGCTCGGTCTTTTCTCCTTGGAGAGACGTAGGATGAGAGGAGACCTAATGGAGGTATATAAGATGTTGAGAGGCATAGATCGGGTGGACTCTCAGAGGCTTTTTCCCAGGGTGGAAATGGCTGCTACGAGAGGACACAGGTTTAAGGTGCTGGGGGGTAGGTACAGGGGAGATGTTAGGGGGAAGCTTTTCACACAGAGGGTGGTGGGCGAGTGGAATCGGCTGCCATCAGTGGTGGTGGAGGCAAACTCAATAGGGTCTTTTAAGAGACTCCTGGATGAGTACATGGGACTTAATAGGATGGAGGATTATAGGTAGGCCTAAAAGGTAGGGATGTGTTCGGCACAACTTGTGGGGCTGAAGGGCCTGTTTTGTGCTGTAGTTTTCTATGTTTCTAAAGGCAGAAGGTTTTTTTTAGTTAAGGCATCATGATTGGCACAGGCTTGGAGGGCTGAAGAGCCTGTTCCTGTGCTGTATTTTTCTTTGTTCTATGTTATCTGAAGCACCTGTCTGAGAGGATCCTCTTAGTGACATTTCTTACATGACCTCACCCTTTTAGAATATAACTGTGGAATTCACCTTCACCTTTTGATCTTTCAGCATCTTTGCTTTAGTTCTTGAATTTCTGTGCACTATTGTTAGCCACTTCTTTTCGCCATGTATCTGTTTATGGTGTTGCTAGGCTAACCCACATATCAAAGACCTCACTTTCTTCACCTCAGTCAATCTATCTTCCTACGCCATTCCCATTCAAAAATAGTTTGTTCTCTTTTAATCATACACCCACCAAAACATATTCTCAATTATTAATTCCTTTGCATCAGAAGATGCAAATTTCATTCCATGTTTCTGTTCTGTTCTTTTTTTATTCAATTGTGGGACATGAGCATCGCAGGCTGGTCAGCATTTATTGCCCATCCCTAGTTGCCTGAGGACAGTTGAGAGTCAACCACGTTGCTGTGGCTCTGGAGTACATGTAGGCCAGACCAGGTAAGGATGGCAGACTTCCTTCCCTAAAGAACATTAATGAACCAGATGGGTTTTTCTGACAATCAAAAATGGCTTCATGGTCATTGGTAGATTCTTAATTCCAGATATCCATGGCAGGATTTGAACCCGGGTCCCCAGAATGTCAACAATGGTGATATTTTCTGCTATGCTGATGCATACTGGGATCCGACGCATCGTCCATCCATTTGTTGTCAAAAATATCAATGTCCTGCCTTTGGAAAGCTTGAACATTCACGTTTGAAAAGTGGGTCTCCCAGTAGGAAATTGTTATCTCCTGGAATGTCTTCTCCAGATTCACTGACCAGTAGCCATTTTTATTGTTTAGTTTAGAGAAGAATTTGATAATTGCAAACTAGAGTTAAGCTTCAAGTGTGGGAATTTTGTGAGGGCATCATTTTTAGAGCTGCATTTAAACACCGCTGGTCGAAACAAATTGGCACTAAGGGCTCATTTGGAGAGCTGGTGTAGACATGAAGGGCTAAATGGCCTCCTGCGCAGTTACAGTTCTATGATTCTGTGTTGAGAACCGCCTTTCACATTGACACCTATAATGGAGCTGCGCCTATCTCTGTGATGCTGGACTTTTCGGACTGTGCCATCCCTCTCCACCTTATCCAGTTCTGGCTTCCTTTTTGTTCTGGATGTGATTTAATTTGATTTATTATTGTCACATGTATTAGTATACAGTGAAAAGTATTGTTTCTTGCGCGCTATACAGACAAAGCATACCATACATAGAGAAGGAAAGGAGAGGGTGCAGAATGTAGTGTTCCAGTCATAGCTAGGGTGTAGAGAAAGATCAACTTAATGTAAGGTAGATCCATTCAAAAGTCTGATGGCAGTAGAGAAGAAGCTGTTTTTGAGTCAGTTGGTACGTGATCTCAGACTTTTGTATCTTTTTCTCGATGGAAGCAGGTGGAACAGAGAATGTCCGGGGTGGATGGGGTTCTTGAAATTGCTGGCTGTTTTTCCGAGGCAGCGGGAAGTATAAACAGAGTCAATGGATGGGAGGCTGGTTTGCGTGATGGACTGGGCTTCGTTCACGAACCGTTGTAGTGAATGCTACACTCAGGCAGTGGATTGATGGATGGAGTAGCATCTGCAGGTAGATGCAATGGTGCATCACACTTTATGGAAACCACTTGGTTCAGTTTAACCTCCAGTATTTACAACTTAGCCATTATTAACAAGAAACTTTCCTATTCTGCACTGATTTTGAGGTAAATGTGAGGACCAACTGAAATTAGGCAGAAGCATTGTTACCTGTATGTGAAAATGATGGTCCCATTGTGCCAATAGGATCCTGGTAACTTTTAACAGGTTCTGAACAGGATGATTGCCATGGCCACTTCGCTCTCTGAAGACTGAAAAAGAGATGTTAACTTTTCCTTTGTGGTATCAGGGGGAACTGTGCCAAGCTCCTCCATATATTCCAGAGATGTGCGGGGGAGGTTTTTTACACAGAGGGTGGTGGGGGCTGGAATGCACCGCCAAACGAGATGGTTGAGGCATTCACGTTAGCGACATTTAAGACTTATCTGGATAGACACATGAACAGGCGGGGAATAGAAGGATACAGGCTGTTGGTCCCGATAGGAAATGTGATTGGCACAGGCTTGGTGGGCCGAAGGGCCTGTTCCTGTGCTGTACTGTTCCTTGTTTGTTTTTTATTCCCACCCAAAAGCTCTGGCTGAAATTCTTTCCCCACCACATTTCTTGCAGACCAGCAGGCAAGCTCTGGGCAAATGGGTTTTAACCAACCGACCAACGGCTAACTGTCCTTTTCTGCTCAACTTGGGTGAACAGTTGGTTGGTGGGCAAGTGACTGAGGCCAGGGGGAGATTACATGATAAAACATGTAACATTTTATATAGCATATCATTAGAAATAAGAACAAGCGTAGCTGCAAAAGCCCAGGCCTCCATATCTCTATATCGGGCGTATTTTGCATTTGGCCCAATCCCTATCAGCACTTGCTCCCATTTAAAATCCTCCCCCTCACCCCATGTCTTGGTTCTCACCCAATGTATCTGAGTAGCCCCTTCCTTCATAACACACACAGCTCATTAAAATAAAGTGAATGATATAGACTAAGGTGAAAACGATACAAAAGCCATAAAAACAGGACAGCATATAGCTGGTATACTATTGCCTGCCATAAATCAGGAAAACCTCCTAGTGTGGATTCCCCAGTGGTTCTGTCAGTAAATTCACTGTGTAATGTGGTACGCGTTAAGATGTCATGCTGGATATCTGCTGTGGGCTGTCAACTGATCTCCACTGGGGATACCGAAGCGATAATAAAGTTGACTTCAGCATTTCTAGGCAGGCAGTGAACACTGGGGAGTGGATAAAGTCTGTTTGCTAACCAACAACCACTGCTGGAGAGTTGTGTACAAGGATGTGAGGTGAGGTTAGGGTATGACTCAATTGTTGCACTCTTGAGATTCCATAGAATTAGTATCTAAACTGATAAATGAGAACAATCACTAGGCTCAGGTTAAAATTGGCTTCTGATGTGGTTTCATGTTCATTAGTTTGTTGGTGTTACTAATAATTGAGCAGCGAATTATCAAGATTTATAATGGTTGAAAATAACTTTACATCTAGCAACCTGAGCTTTGGTTGCAACCTCTCATCTTGAAGACAGATTTAAATCCCCTGTTCATTTCCTACCTTTTGCACTTCATGAAGCGCCAGGGGAGTATCGCAAAGTCCTCGTACTCAAACTAATGAATTATTACAGCTTTCAGCCCATGGAACAGTGCCCCAGAATTGGCTTCTACCTTCAGGGGAATAGCTTTGAGAATATGAGATGAATTTTAAGATTGCAGTGTGTTGGCGAGGAATGGTGAGGTGGTCTGATATCGTACCTCTGGTCTGTGACTTTTGAACCCAATTAATGTCAGTGGGTGTGATGTGTAAAATTACCTGTAGAGCTACCGTGATTAACCTGCTCACAGTTAATTGTGCTAACTGAAGATTATTCTGTTACTTTTTGTGAAATATTGTTTAGACACGTGATAGATTTCAAGAATACAGCTCGGGCATGGATGAGAAAGAACTCAGTTTTTGACAGATGTGGATTTGGATCTGGATCCTGGACTTTTTTGAAGATTGGGATACAGGGCAGTGTGACTTTTATTTTGGAAAATTGCAGATTGCTCCAGAATGTTGGGATTGTCTCCGCTGTTGAGATGCAATTTGTGGCAGCTGTCAGATTGCGAGCAGAGTTTTCAGAGCAATTTGTTGGATGTGGCTTGGCCTGAAGCCTGCTTAGTGAGATAGAATCTCTTAATAAAAATATGTATTTTTTTCAACACTGCATTTACAGAGCATGAACCAGGGAGGGAAAAGCCTCAAGGAAGAACTGCATAATTGTATTAATGTTGAGTTAACACAGCCTAACAGAGGTATGTGCTCTACTGAGTGCCCTCGTCACTATTCATTTAACTGATGTTTATTGAATAATTCAAAGGTTTGGAGGATGAGGCAGTCTGTTATAAGAATCCTGATTTCAGGAAAGTGAATGGCTGGTTTGTACCCCCTTGACCACATTGACCATTCAGTCATCTCACAGCAAACAGTGGAACAGATGTCGAGAAGCAATGGAAGTTCAGCATGCTTGCCCATTGGAGAAGGGGAAAATGGTGGCCTCCAAAATACTTGGTGACTGCATTAAATATCAGCTAGCCACTTGGCAAACAATACTTCGTCAAGTTGACTTAAGAAGCATTTAGATGACTCTGAAACACCATAGCAAACAAGACTATTGACCAACAAATCTGATGGGCTGAAGTCCCTCTTTCTGTGCTGTAAAACACTATGGCCAGAATTTTATTGCCCTGCTTGCCACGGGAATCGGAGTGGGCCAGGGACAGACAATGGGAATGTCTGTTGACCTCAGGCAGGATTTTTCGGCTTGAGGCGAGCGCAGCCAGAAAATCCCGCCCATAGATTCATTGGGCGGGATTTTACGGCCTCGATTCCCATGGCGGATGGGATGGGTGAGTCTCTGAGACTCTAAGACTCTCTTAAGTCTCTAAGATTCTCTGTGAAAACAGCTGAAAGTGATTGTTTGCATTATGATAACTTCAAACTTGACATTTTCCTTCCACACAGCCCTCGTATGTCACGTAGGAGGTAACCCAGGTCACTGATGACAACCTCTCAGAGGAGGTCACTCCCACTTGAGTGGAAGCCCACACTGGAGGGTGCAGAGCTGGGACCCATGCAGATATCCTTGATAACACCTCTTATTTAGAGGCAGCGTGATGAGTTAAAGGAAAATTCGTCAGATGTGAGAACAAGTTCAGGCAGTTCTCTCTTGCTCCTCAGCAGAGTTTAGAATACCGCGAGCATCTTGGAGACTGCTGCATACTGAGGGACACCACTGGATCCATCCATGTACCAGGGCATCTTCAACATGCCAATGCCTTGTTTGGTGACACGTCTGGTGTTCCCTTGACATCCCTTGGAATTCTCCTAATCCTTATTCCACAGGTTTCTTAGAGGTTATTAGCCATGTTTTGAGTAGGGTCCTGGGTTTCACAGACTCACAGAATCACAGAATACTACAGTGCAGAAGAGGCCCTTCAGCTTATCGAGTCTGCACTGACGCATGAAATGCTCTGACCTGCCCACCTAATCCCAATTGCCAGCACTTGGCCCATAGCCTTGAATGTTATGGTGTGCCAAGCACTCATAAATTACTCTGAGGTACTTTTTAAAGGATGTGAGGCACCCCGCTACCACCCTCCCAGGCAGTGCATTCCAGACCATCACAACCCTCTGGGTAAAAGAACGTTTCCTTAAATCCCCCCAAACCTCCCACCTCTCACTTTTAACTTGTGTTATCTTGTAACTGACCCTTCAACTGAGGGGAACAGCTGCTCCCTATCCACCCTGTCCATGCTCCTCAAAATCTTGAACACCTCAGTCAGGTCGCCCCCTCAGTCTTCTCTGCTCCAATGAAAACAACCCAAGCCTATCCAACCTTTCTTCATAACTTAAATGTCCCATCCCAGGCAGCATCCTGGTAAATCTCCTTTGCACCCCCTCCGGTGTGTTCATGTCCTTCCTATAATGTGGTGACCATAAATGCACACAGTACTCCAGCTGTGGCCTCACCAAAGTTCTATACAACTCCATGATGACCTCTCTGCTTTTGTAATCATGGAGTTGTATAGAACTTTGGTGAGGCCACATTGATAAAGGCGAGTGTGCCATATGTGGTAAACCACTGTCAGCTTATTACCTGTATAGGTGACAAGCCTGGACACACATAGGGGGAGGCGATGGCCTAGTGGTATTATCTCTCGACTATTAATCCAGAAATTCAGCTAATGTTCTGAGGACCCGGGTTCGAATCCTGCCAAGGCAGATGGTGGAATTTGAGGGCGGCACAGTGGTTAGCACTGCTGCTTCACAGCTCCAGGGACCTGGGTTCAATTCCAGGCTTGGGTCACTGTCTGTGTGGAGTTTGCACATTCTCCTCGTGTCTGCGTGGGTTTCCTCTGGGTGCTCTGGTTTCCTCCCACAGTCCAAAGATGTGCGGGTTAGGTTGATTGGCCATGCTAAAAATTGCCCCTTAGAGTCCTGAGATGCGTAGGTTAGAGGGATTAGCGGGTAAATATGTAGGGATATGGGGGCAGGGCCGATTGTGGTCGGTGCAGACTCGATGGGCCGAATGGCCTCCTTCTGCACTGTAGGGTTTCTATGATCCCTGCCGGCCCTACCCGAGACTCCTCCCCCCCCTGGTCCAGGTATAAAGGCGACTGCTCCCCACCCCCCCGCCTCAGTCTGGACCAGTTCATCGGCATGGATGTGCTCCAAGTCTTTTGCTAATAAACGCCTATTTGTTCTTGCATACAAACTAGTCTTTGCTCGATTGATGGTGCATCAATTTTATTAGCGGAAGTTTTGGGACGGAGCAGATCACTAAAACCCGACAAACTCGAATTGGACCCTCAAGCTGTAGGAGCCTCTAACAGCTTCGATCACTGGCTGCGCTGTTTTGAAACTTTCCTCAACTCATCCTCCGTCGTTCGGACCGAAACCGACAAGCTACACGTGCTCCACGCCCGGGTAAGCGATCAAATATTCTCGATGATTAGAGATGCTGAAAATTACAAGGATGCAATCGAACTTTTAAAAGGCCAGTACAACAAACAGTCTAATGAAATCTACGCCAGACATCTTCTGGCTACTCGCAGACAACAGCCAGGAGAATCAGGTGATCAATTCCTGCATGCGTTGCGAGCACTTGGCAGGGCATGCAACTGCAAGACCGTAACAGCCGCCCAAAACACTGAGGACTTAATCAGAGATGCCTATGTCACAGGTATCAGGTCAAACTATATCCGACAACGACTGCTGGAACAGGGTGGGCTGGACCTACAAAAGACTGTGGCGATTACCGACTCGTTAGAGGTGGCCTTCCGTAATCTCGAGGCCTACATCCCCGACCATGGGGGTGCATCGTGGTCACCGCGGCCGCCGCCACCTCTGTACTCGGGAGGGCCGCAGACCGACGCCACGCCACATCCCACCAATGACCCGACCGCTGCGGCAGTCTCCAGAGGCCCGAAGTGCTACTTCTGCTGCCTGGCGAAGCACCCCCGACAATGCTGCCCGGCGAAGGATGCGATCTGTTCTGGGTGTGGAAAGTAGGGCCATTACGTGAAGGTATGCAGAGTGAAATCGACCTTCAAGCCCAGTAGCGCCGCGTGCAACCCGCGGGGGCCGCCATCTTGGGTGCCGGTATCCGCGTGTGAGCCGTGCGGGCCGCCATCTTGGACGCCATCAGCTGTGTGTGGGCCGTGCGGGCCGCCATCTTGGACGCCTTCAGCTGCGTGCGACTACTCGCAAAATCCAACGGTGGCTTCGATTACGCTGGACCAATCCAAGCCTCACCAACTCACCAGGTCCATGATGGACATCGAGGCAAACAGTCACATTACAAACTGTTTGTTTTACTGTGGGAGTACGGAGAGCTTTATTCACCCTAACACAATGAGTCGCTATGCCCTTTCAGTACTGCTAGTGAAGCAAATGATCTCCATGGCTTCAAAGTCCCACTCGGTGGATGTCCTCGGGTACTGCGTGGCGACCCTGACTGGACAGGGCACAGTGTACAAAAATTTCAGGCTCCTCGTGCTGCCACAACTCTGTGCTGCCGTACTCCTGGGGCTATATTTCCTGAGTCACCTTAAGAGCGTCACCATGGAGTATAATGGGCCTTTTCCCCCGCTCTCCGTTTGCAATCAGCAGTTCTTAGATCACCCACCGCGCACCACCTGCAGCCTCTCGACCCTTAAAGTCGCCCCTCCCTCACTGTTTGAAAATCTCATCCCCGATTGCAAGCCCATCGCCACCAAGAGCAGATGGTACAGTGCTGGAGACAGAGCTTTTATCAGGTCTGAAGTGCAACGGCTCCTAGGGGAGGGGATCATTGAGGCCAGTACCAGTCCCTGGAGAGCCCAAGTAGTACTTGTTAAAACTGGGGAGAAACATCGCATGGTCACTGACTACAGTCAGACCATTAACCACTACACGCAGCTGGACGCATATCCCCTTCCCCGCATATCTGACATGGTTAATCAGATTGCACAATATCGGGTGTTCTCCACCATCGACTTAAAATCTGCATACCACCAGCTCCCTATCCGTCCGGAGGACCGCCAATATACTGCCTTCGAGGCGGATGGCCGTCTCTATCACTTCCTTAGGGTCCCCTTCGGCGTTACCAACGGGGTCTCGGTTTTCCAGCGTGAGATGGACCGAATGGTAGACCAGAACGGGCTGCGGGCCACCTTCCCGTACCTGGATAACGTCACCATCTGCGGCCATGATCAGCAGGACCACGACGCCAACCTCCAAAAATTCCTCCACACCGCCACACTCCTAAATCTGACCTATAATAAGGAGAAGTGCGTATTCCGCACACATCGCCTCGCCATCCTTGGATGTGTTGTGGAAAACGGGGTCATCGGTCCCGATCCCGACCACATGCGTCCCCTCCTGGAACTCCCCCTCCCCACCAGCCTCAAAGCACTGAGGAGATGCCTGGGCTTCTTCTCGTATTACGCCCAGTGGGTCCCCAGTTATGCGGATAAAGCCCGTCCGCTCATCAAATCCACCTCTTTTCCCCTGACGGCAGAGGCTCGCCTGGCCTTTGACTACATCAAAGCAGACATCGCGAAGGCCACGATGCACGCTGTAGACGAATCCATCCCGTTCCAGGTGGAGAGCAATGCGTCTGACTTCGCCCTAGCCGCCACCCTTAACCAGGCGGGCAGACCCGTGGCCTTCTTCTCACGAACCCTCCAAGGCCCTGAAATTCGACACTCCTCTGTCGAAAAGGAGGCCCAAGCCATAGTGGAAGCTGTATGGCACTGGCGCCACTACTTAGCTGGTAAACGATTCACCCGACTCACAGACCAACGGTCAGTTGCATTCATGTTTAATAACACGCAGCGGGGCAAGATCAAAAACGATAAAATATTGAGGTGGAGAATCGAGCTCTCCACCTACAATTATGACATCTTATACCGGCCCAGAAAGCTCAATGAGCCCCCAGACGCCCTGTCCCGGGGAATATGTGCCAGTGTACAAATAGACCAATTGCAGACTCTCCACAACAACTTCTGCCACCCGGGGGTCACTAGGTTTTTTCACTTCATTAAAGCTCTAACCTGCCCTACTCCATTGAGGAAGTCAGGTCTATAACCAGACACTGCCAGGTCTGCGCAGAGTGCAAGCTGCACTTCTATCGGCCAGACAGAGCACACCTCATAAAAGCCACCCGCCCTTTCGAACGCCTCAGCGTTGACTTCAAAGGCCCCCTCCCCTCTTCTGACCGCAACATATACTTCCTCAACGTCATTGATGAATATACACGTTTCCCCTTCGCTATTCCCTGCCCAGATATGACCTCGGCCACGGTCGTCAGGGCCCTGCACAGCCTCTTCACCCTGTTCGGTTTCCCGAGCTATATCCATTGCGACCGGGGATCCTCCTTTATGAGTGATGAGCTGCGACAGTACCTGCTCTCCAAAGGCATAGCCTCGAGTAGGACCACCAGCTACAACCCCAGGGGGAACGGACAGGTAGAGAGGGAGAACGCGACAGTTTGGAAGGTCGTTTTACTAGCTCTGAAATCTAAAGGTCTTCCAGTCACCCGCTGGCAAGAGGTCCTCCCTGATGCACTACACTCGATTAGATCACTCCTTTGCACAGCTACCAATGCTACCCCTCATGAAAGAATGTTTGTTTTCCCCAGAAAGTCCTCCTCGGGGACCTCACTACCGTCGTGGCTGACGTCCCCAGGCCCTGTCCTGCTCTGGAAGCACGTGAGGACCCATAAGTCGGACCCCCTGGTCGAAAGGGTCCAACTCCTCCACGCCAACCCCCAATACGCCTGTGTGGCGTACCCCAACGGGCGGGAAGACACAGTCTCTATTCGAGACCTGGCACCCGCAGGTGCCCCAGGGACCACTACGACCCACAACCCCACACCCCCAACCCCCAACGTTGTCCATACAGCACCCGGGCCACAGCATGCTCCCCTAGCCCCCGTATACAGCACGCCTGAGCCCCAGGAACCGCCACCACACACCCGACAATCTGAAGGGACTACAGACGACTCGAGCAACTACGACCTGGTGCCTGAACCAACACCGCAGCCACATGAACCGACACCACAACCGGCACTACGGCGGTCACAGCGGCAGATCAAGCCCCAGAGAGACTAAATTTGTAATTCTGTAAATATCGTTCCACCCACATCACCCCCGCCGGACTCTTTAAACAGGGGGTGAATGTATTAAACCACTGTTAGCATATTACCTGTATATGTTACATGCCTGGACACATCCCTGCCGGCCCTACCTGAGACTCCTCCCCCCCCCCTGGTCCAGGTATAAAGGCGACTGCTCCCCACCCCCCACCTCAGTCTGGACCAGTTCATCGGCATGGATGTGCTCCAAGTCTTTTGCTAATAAAAGCCTATTTGTTCTTGCGTACAAACTAGTCTTTGCTCGATTGATAGTGCATCACCATATGCCTTTTTCACCACCCTATTAACCTGCCTTTCCGTCTTCAGAGATCTATAAACAAACAGGCTAAGGTCCCTTTGTTCTTCGGAACTTCTCAATGTCAGACCTTTCATAGTATACTTCCTTGTCAAATTACTCCTTCCATAGTGCATCAACTCACACTTTTCAGGGTTAAATTCCATCTGCCACTTATCCGCCCATTTGACTATCTCAGTTTTTTTTTGGATGATTATCTGATGGTCTGATGGATGTGGAATTTGGGAGGGGGGCAAGGGAGGATCTCCTGCTTTCCTTGTCCACAAAAAGTGTTGTAAAATACTGACCTTCTCCTTGAAACTGTCCTTATCTCTGAGCATTCAGCTGGTAAATCTGCTTTGAAATGTGAGGAGGCCAGGGAGAATGGACTACCACAGGATGAAAGCATTAAGACATCTGATCAGGACTCTTGCACAACTTGGGGAATGATCTTTTTGTGGTTAGCACCAGCTGCACAGCGATTGAGTGGAATCCGATCGCCTCAGGATGATCCATGGGTCTCTTAACTGCATGCAGCTGACAGTGCCCTCGATCAGTAGCGTCACAAATCCAAATGCCTTCTCATTCTGACTGTTATCATGCACTGTGAAGTTCATATTATTGCTGGCCCGAAGGACTAAGCCGTCAGTCACCTTTCTTGTGTATTTCTGTGTTGCTGACTCTGAGATCCTGCCGAGTCTCCAGCAGAGTCGTGGAATGACCCAGAGGCAAAAGAACTGAGGGCGCTGATGAACTTGACAGCCACTGTTAAAGCATGCACTCGGTAGCAAATCTGATTTCAGCCGGTTGCAAGTGTCTGCCACCACCTGACATGGCACCCTGAGCCTGTGTTGTTCCGACATAAGAACATAAGAAATAGGAGCAGGAGTAGGCCATCTAGCCCCTAGAGCCTGCCCCGCCATTCAAAAAGATCATGGCTGATCTGATAGTGGTTTAGTTTCACTTACCTGCCCGCTCCCCATAACCCTTAATTCCCTTATTGATCAGAAATCTATCTACCTGTGACTTAAACATATTTAACGGGGTAGCCTCCACAGTTTCAATGGGCAGAGAATTCCAGAGATTCACTACCCTCTGAGAGAAGAAGTTCCTCCTCAACTCTGTTCTAAACTGACTCCCCCTTATTTTGAGGCTGTGTCCTCTTGTTCTTGTTTCCTTTCTAAGTGGAAAGAATCTCTCTGCCTCTACCCTGTCGAGCCCCTTCATTATCTTATATGTCTCTATAAGATCTCCCCTCAGTCTTCTAAACTCCAATGAGTACAGGCCCAATCTACTCAATCTCTCCTCATAAGCAACCCCCTCATCTCCGGTATCAACTGGTGAACCTTCTCTGTACTCCCTCCAAGGCCAATATATCCTTCCGCAAATAAGGGGACCAAAATTGCACACAGTATTCTAGTTGCGGCCTCACCAGTACCTTGTACGATTGCAGCAAGACCTCCCTGCTTTTATACTCCATCCCCTTCGCGAGAAAGGCCAACATTCCATTTGCCTTCTTGATCACCTGCAAACTGAGTTTTTGCGATTCATGCACAAGGACCCCCAGGTCCCTCTGCACAGTAGCATGTTGTAATTTTTCACCATTTAAATAATAGTCCATTTTACTATTATTCCTTCCAAAGTGTATAACCTCACACTTGTCAACGTTATACTCCATCTGCCAGATTAACAGTCGGACATGGGTTCCCCATTTGTAGCTTTATTGATTTATTTTCACCACGTCTTCCAAAGGTCCAACATTTACTTTAGCTACTCTTTTCCTTTTTATATATTTGTAAAAACTTTTACTATCAGTTTTTATATTTTGTGCTAGTTTAGCTTCATAATGTATTTTTCCTTTCTTTATCGCTTTCTGAGTAGTTCTTTGTTGTTTTTTAAAGCTTTCCCAATCTTCTAATTCCCCACTGGTTTTGGCCACTCTGTACGCATCGATTTTTAATTTACTTTATTTCCTTCGTTATCCATGGCTGGTTATCCCTTTTCTTACATTCCTTCTTTATCACAGGAATATATTTTTGCTGAGTACTGAGAAAAATCTTCTTAAAAATCCGCCACTGTTGCTCAGCTGTCCTACCAACTAGTCTGTGCTCCCAGTCTACATTAGCCAATTCTGCCCTCATCCTATTGTACTCCCCTCTGTTCAAGCAGAGGACACTGGTTTGGGACCCTACTTTCTCACCCTCCATTTGTATTAGAAATTTCACCATATTGTGATCACTCATTCCAAGAGGATCCCTCACAAGAAGATCATTAATTTTACCTGTCTCATTACACAGGACCAGATCCAAGATAGCTTGCTCCCTCAATAGGTTCTGTAACATACTGTTCGAGTAAACTATCCCGACAGCATTCTAAGAACTCTTCCTCAAGTCCACCGCATCCAACTTGAGTCAACCAATCAATATACAGGTTAAAATCCCCCATGATTATTGCTGTTCCGTTTTTGCACGCATCCATTATTTGCTTGTTTATAGCCCGACCCACCTCAAAGTTATTATTTGGGGGTCTATAGACCACGCCCACCAGTAACTTTCTCCCCTTACTATTCCTTATCCCCACCCACAATGATTCCACGTTATGTCAAGGAAGCTTATCCTCTGCCTGTGAACCATGTGTGCCAAGTTTACTCCCCTGTGAGCTGCCGCTTTCTATTGATCCCTTCTCTCCTGTGGAGTTGCAGGTCTGTTAGCACCAGGCTGTTGCTGGTGCAAGTCCTGCTTCTCCTGAATCTGCTGGTGGGCACTCAGTCTTGGTCAGAGGTCTGCAGTAACATTCTAAACGGGCAACCATGTTGATATAGTAGGTCATTCCTCCAGACCAGACCTCTGAACCTTCACATTGTATGTGACACCTCTAAAGTTTGTTGAAGGTAACCTCCAAGGTTTGTAAAGTCACATCTCAGCACAAGTAGGTGAAAAAGCAGTTGTGACTACTCAATGCTTATTGGCCCCTTTTTCCCCCTCGATTGAAACTTTCTTCTCACCTTATTTCACTGTTGGGTTTTGGGAAATCCATGAACCAAAGCAAAGTCGGAAAGTCCACGTTGATATTGCTGTAATTGAACCCGGAATTGAGATTGACAATTCACTTCTTGTGAGGGGATTGCTCCCAGGCAGCTGAGAACTGCAAAAATCAACCGGTCAGAATTAACTTCCTGGTGCAGTCTTAATTTTTCATGGATTTCAAACCTAACTCTACCCAAACCACCATCAGCCATGTTACAATTTGCTCGCTATCTGTGTAGTTCACTTGTAACGTGCTTCTTTTTCATTAATTGTCGGGCTCTCCTCATCCCCCTTAATGTCAGGGGATAGGACAGGACCTGGGTGGGATTTTTGTCGGTCAGACTCGATGGGCCAAATGGCCTCTTTCTGCATAGTAGGGATTCTATGATTCTCCATCATTCGTGGAATAGTCACTGGGAGAAATCTTGGCTTTGGGTGACAGTGTAAAACAAGTGGAATTGGATGAGTTGCTCCATCTAAACTTCTTACTACAATATCAGGCTGCCAGTTATAAAATATATACTCCCAATATTTACAAGGGTATACAGGTCATAGTTAACAAGCTTTGCGACTTCTTCTCAGGGTTTACTGCAGTCAAACAATTCACATCTATCTTTTTGCTGTACATTTGCAATTTCTAAGTGATTAAGTATAGGGATAAATGTTCTTACTCTGAGAAGAAAGATGAAAGTATAACCCAATCAGTAGGATTTATAGCACTTTTTAAATGTAAGGGAGGTACAAGTAAAATGATTAAGGCAGTACTTTCAGCGATATCAGAATAATTGATATGTACAGAAATATTGAAGTAAATGTCACATCACTGAATCTAAAAAAAACCTTTTAATGATATTGATTTCACGGCAATATTGATTCAGCTGACATAATGATTTAGAATTGAAGAAAACAATGGAAGAATGAATGTAGCAATGATATTAACTATGCCAGCCATACACACACGTATGGTCTTGTAGCTTGTAACAGACAATTTTTAATATTTGCTTTCAATTCTCTTGTAGCCACGTATGATCAGAGTGCTTAACATCCTGATTTTCTTTAAAAAAAAACAATGTTTTTACTACAATCGAGAAATGGAAGATGAAGGAGGCAAGAAAACATATTGTTATTTTGAGCTCATTTTTGACATTTTTTAATTCATTTGTGGGACATAGGCATTGTTGGCTGGCCAGCATTTATTGCCCATCCCTAGTTGCCCTTGAGAAGGTGGTGGTGAGCTGCCTTCTTGAATCGCTGCAGTCCATGTTCTGTGGGTTGACCCACAATACCGTCAGGGAGGGAATTCCAGGATTTTGACCCAATGGCTACGAAGGAACAGCGATATATTTCCAAGTCAGGATGGTGAGTGACTTGAAGGGAAACTTGCAGGTGGTGGTTTTCCCATTTATCTGCTGCCCTTGTCCTTCGAGATAGAAGTTGTCATGGATTTGGAAGGTGCTGTCTTGGGTGAATTGCTGTAGTGCATCTTGTAGATAGTACACACTGCTGCTACTGAACGTCGGTGGTGGAGGGATTCAATGTTTGTAGATGTGGTGCCAATCAAGAGGGCTGCTTTGTCCTGGATGGTGTCAAGCTTCTTGAGTGTTGTTGGGGCTGCACCCATCCAGGCAAGTGGGGAGTATTCCATCACACTCCTGACTTGTGCCTTGTAGATGGTGGATAGACTTTGGGAGTCAGGAGGTGAGTTACTTGCCGCAGTATTCTTAGCCTCTGACCTGCTCTTGTAGCCACTGTGTTTATGTGATGAGTCCAGTTGAGTTTCTGGTCAATGGTAACCCCAACGATGTTGACAGTGGGGGATTCAGTGATGGTTACACCATTTAACTGGAGGGTATGAACGGAGCAGGCAGTTTGTGAGGCAGAGAAGAATTCAGTTCTCAGTTTGGAGTTCAAACCTGGGTTGAGTTCCAACCTGAGGCCTGGGGCAAATTGCAATTCTTGGGTCTCATTTAAATAATGCAGCGGAACTGGAAGCCAGCAAACAGCAGAAATGAAGTCAGGACTGGCAATCGGGAGTTAAAATGCAGTCATAGAGATATACAGGACGGAAACAGGCCCTTCTGCTCTACTCATCCGTGCCGACCAGGTTTCCTGAACTGAACTAGCCCCTTTTGTCTCCATTTGGTCCATACCCCGCTAAACCTTTCCCATCCACTTACCTGTCCAAATGTATTTTAAATGTTGTAATTGTACCCGCCCCTACCACCTCCTCTGGCAGCTCATTCCACATACGCATCACCCTCTGTGTGAAAAAATTGCCCCTCAGGTCCCTTTTAAATCTTTCCCCTCACCTTAAAACTGTGCTGGACTCCTCTATCCTGGGGAAAAAAACCTTGGCTATTCACCTTAACTATGCCCCTGATGATTTTATAAACCTCTATAAGGTCACCCCTCATCCCCCTCCGCTCCAGGGAAAACAGTCCCAGCTTATCCAGCCTCTCCCTATAATTCTAAACCTTCCAATCCTGGTAATCGATGGCCGTTTAGGACATGGGAGACTCAAGAACAGTCCCTAGCCTAAGTTAGTATTGGGAAGGAGGATCGACAACCGATACCAGTGATGAGTGGAAGAGGCAAGGCAGGGACTGGGAAGACCCCAACACTTCCCTTTGATTCCAGAGAAGCAGCCTTGATATCATTAGCCCTCAAGTTTCTCACGTAAAGCAAATTCAAATCTGGATCATAATTTCTTCATAATGTTGAGCATGAATATAGGTATGAGATAATGGAGCTATGAAGCACATTACCTTAAAATGAAAATACAAATGCATACTGATATAGTGTTTTTCAGCACAGTGATTAACACTGCTGCATCACAGCGCTCGGGACCTGGGTTCGATTCCCGGCTTGGGTCACTGTCTGTGTGGAGTCTGCATGTTCTCCCCTTTGTCTGCATGGGTTTCCTCCAGGTGCTCCAGTATTCTCCCACAGGACGAAAGACATGCTGGTTAGATGCATTGGCCATGCTAAATTCTCCCTCAGTGTATCCGGACAGGTGCCGGAGTGTCCAAGCATCCACAGATACTGTCAGACCTGCTGAGATTTCCCAGCATTTTCTGTTTTTGTTCCCAAAATAGTTTCTCATTTAAATTCCAATCCTTTAGTTCCCTTGTTGGTCTCACTGGCTAATGCAACCAGAGCCAATCATGTCTATTGCTGCTGTGGCATAATGGCACTGGAGGACAATGAGCTCTTTGGGTCTTCCAAGTATGTGTCTTAGTATCACCAGCTCACTTACTTTAAAATGTTGTTGCAAATTTGGAGCTACCAATATTGACAAGAATATGTAGTAACTGGTGTATTAAATTATCTTTCAAATAATTATGTGGAGTTCTTTGAGGGGTGGAGGGGGGTGGGGGAGGGGGGGGGTTATGGTGAACATAACAGTGAAAATCCCATTATATTTTTCTTTTTCATATTTTAAAGTTGACCCAACTTTGATAAAGGCAGAGGATGACTGTGTTTACTTCAACGGAAACTCCCTTGGGTTGCAACCAAAGAAAACAAAGGCTTATATCGATGAAGAACTGGATAAATGGGCCAAAATGTAAGTGAAGCGAACTTTTACAAGTACTGTATTTGTATTGTTTTCTGGCATACCTTCTACCTGGTGCATTCAACAACATTTTCATAGCACCTTTAACATGGACGCTTCACAGCATTATCAAAGATAATTTGGCACCACACTGTAATAACTTCAATCAGGCTATTGAGGTTGGCCTATTGGAATATGAACTCCTTGATTAAGGAGTCGATTGATGGGCCATCCAAGGAGTCTTTTCCTTGCATTTAACTGGGAGTGTCAGTTCCTCTGGCACTCCCAAAGGTAGACTGCTGACTGATAGCACTGTGTGTACTGCTGTTGGAATTGTAAATAAAGGGATTTTGGTGAAGGGACCTCTGCCTCCAAAGACTTATTACACTCACCACGGTGGGAAGTATTAGGACAGATATCCAACAGTTTTGTTAAAACAAAGGTGAACCTTCAAAGAGGAAGTGAGATAGAAAGACAGAGAGCTTTAGGAAGATAATTCCAGAGCTGTGACAAGTGAAGGTGGGGAAATTAAAAGGGGTGGTGGAGGGGGTGGGGGGGGGGGGGTGGGTGGTGCTGCTCATTAGGCAAGGATTGGAGAAGTGCAGGTAACACAGAGGGCTACAGATCTGAATGAGGTTACCAAGGTGAGGAAAAGATAATGCTCCAATCCCAGTTGGTGTTATGACTGTGAGGCTGCTGGGAGGAGTCCCAAGGCTTTCAGGCAGATCAGCTATTGCCCGTCATGCGTGCTTCCAATGCCAACACTGCAAGGGTGGCGTCTGCAGTGGAAAGCCTGGGGCAGGGGATCCTCACCATGGGTGGCAGGCTCCAAGCAATGGCCGAGTCACAGCAGGCCACAGCGGAGGGACTGAGCAGGCTTCTTGAGATTCTGCAGCCCATGGCTGAGAAGCTCGAGAGCTTGCAGGAGACCCAGAGGGACAGCACCGAGACACAGCGGGCAATGGCAGCAACCCTTGAGAAGGTGTCCCAGTCTCAGAGGGCCACAAGTGAGGGCTTGCAGAGCATGGCCCAGTCTCACAGGGCACTTGCTGCAGCCATTGAGAGATGGCCCACGACTCAAGTGGCCATTGTGGAGGGGTCGACCACCATGGGTAGGACGCAGGTGGTCCTCCAGGACTGGCAGTGCCAGGTGACGCCGGAGCTTCTGGAGCTCACTGCAGAAGCACTAGTGTCCCATGGAGTGACCCAGGGGCCAAAAGGGACCCCAAGGGAGGAGGAAGGGCACGAGCCCACGCCGGGGCCTTCCAGCCAGGAAACTGTGGCTATGGCAACACTTTCTGACTCCCCCCTTCCTGACACTGGGGCATCTCAGGGGCAGCAGGATGAAGAGGGTGTCATGGAAACATCCCAGACACCTGGAAGCCGGCCAGGGCCTCCAGAGGACGCCCGCCACCCGCATCACAGGCCACGGGGCGAGGTCGGCAGCTGGCCCCCTCCACCTCCGATGTACATTCTGGTGAGTCACTGAGGCGTAGTGTGAGGCAGCGTACGGTTAGGAAGTTGGAGTTGCACTGAGATGGCACGGGTGAAGGGCTGCACTAGTTAGAAAGCACTGTAGGCACCTTAGTGTTTTTTTTTCATAAGTTTCTGTGTTTCACCAGCTTATCTGAACGCCTTTATTGTAAATAAATGTTTTTTCTCCACAACCACCTGCGAATAGGTTGTTTCGAATAGGATTCCTGCCCCATTGACAATCACCCGATGGATGCCTCATGGTGATATCAGTTGGGGCGGCCCCTCAATGCTGTGTCACTGAGAAAAGGAAGCCATTGGTCTCTCATACCCCACGAGCGATGACCTTCCGTCCCCCAACCCACCAGCCCCAGGGTCCTGTATGGGGGTTTCGGATCCCTTACCCACTAGACAGGTATGGGCCCAGGTGCTGGCGTGCATGTGGATCTCAGGCAGGAGTCAGACCGGTTTGCATCAGGGCATCATCAGAATGGTGCTTAGCGAGTTGTCATCACCCTCCTGCCTGGAAACAATATCGTGAGCACAGAGTACCCAGGCCCACCACTCTGGTGTGACAATGTGTAGGATAAATGGAAGGCATTTTTCAGGGGTGGGGGAGGGGGTGGGAATGGAACCCACAATCACCATCCCCTAGCGACTGAACCGCCTGGTTATCAGAGCCTCCCTCGCCACCCTTGCCATGCCTCAGCTGCGCTGCCAGCCCTGCACCACCTGGCAGGTGTTCCAAGGTGCTCTCATCCTCCTCTTCCTCTTCCTCCCCTTCCTCCTCCTCCTGCTGGTCATCCTGTCCAGTGACGGCTGGCTGGTCATTCTCCACGTCCTCTTCCTCCTCCAAGAGGTCACCTCACTGCAGAGCCAGATTGTGCAGGGCACAGCACACCACCACTATGTGGGAGCAGATGAAGGGGGCTGTACTGGAGGGCCCCTCCGGATCGGTCCAGGCACCGGAATCGCACCTTGAGGAGCCCAATGCACCTCTCTACCGTCACGCGGGTGGCCACATGGGCCTCATTATAGCCGGTCTCCGCTTCAGTCACAGGCCTCCGCACAGGCGTCATCAGCCATGTCTGAAGCGGGTAACCCATATCACCCAGGAGCCACCCCCGCAGCCTGGGCTCCTCCTCAAATGCTTGCGGGATGTCTGAGCTCCTTATAATGAAGCTGTCATGCACGCTGCCTGGATGTCTGGCGCAGACGTGCATGATGGTCATATTGTGGTCACACACGATTTGTACATTCAGGGAGTTCCTATTGACGAATCATCGGGGATTCTGTAGGGGGGCCCTGAGGGTGACATGGGTGCAGTCGACCGCCCCCTGCACATTCAGCATCCCCGCAATTGCAACGAACCCCGCAGCCCGGGCTTCCTGATGGGCCGGGTCCAGGTTGAATTTGATGTCCTGTCCAGCCCGGGCAAACAGGGCTTCAGTGACCTGCTTGACACAGGTGTGGACTGAAGACTGGGAGATGCCACAGACATCTCCGGTTGGGCTCTGGAAGGCCCCAGTCGCATAGAAGTTCAGAGCAGCTGTCAATCTGACAGCCACTGAGAGTGGGTGCCCCCCCCTGCCCCTGGGCGCCAGGTCCTGCAACAGGTTGCACAGGTGTCGCACGGTATCCTTTCGGAGTCGGAGACGTCAGCGGCATACGGTGTCCCACACCTCCTCGAAGGACACTCGTGCACGGAACTGCCGGGGTCTCTGCTCCCTCCTTCTCCGAAGCCCCCGCTCTGGGTGAATGGCGGCCACCTCCTGCCTCTGATGGTTGTCTCCCTCCGGTCCTGCAGGTGGTACGGCCCGGGCCTCCTGGGCCCGCAGTTCTTCCTCCATGTCCTCCTCCTCAGCTCCAGCAGCAACCTTGATTGTTTGCATTGCAAAAGCCATCTCTTCACTCTGAAAGGTGTGTGTGTGTGGGGGGGGAGAGGGGGGGGTGGATTGGGGGGAGGTGGAGATGAACAAATGTTGGAGTCATGCAACGCTGCTTTCCCCTAGCAGACCGACAATCACACAGTCACAGCCCCCCCATGCCCCCCAATCACCCCAGCCAGATGCTCCACACTGTCACAGCCCCTGGTAACATTGAGAGGCTGCAGCAGTGCTATCTGCAAGGGCTTTGTGCACATCCTTCAGCCTGAAGTGAGCTGCGGTGCTCGGACCCAGCAGCACTGCAGGACCCGAGGTCAGTGCTGAGACCCGGGTCCGTGCTGCCAGACAAACATCGGAGATCGTGCACAGCAACGGCCCCCCCTCCCCCCCACCGCACTCGCAGAGCCGCCACCGACCCGAGACAGCGAAATGGCTGCAACAACAGGACACCCGTGAGTAGCGGAGAGCTTTCGGACGCCATGCACCTACCTCCTCGCCATCCATCACTGAGGAAGTGCCTGATTCAGACTTTTATGCAGCAGGTCCCTAAAAGCGCGGTTCTGGATTGGTAAACGCGGTGGTAAAGGGGGAAATGCTGATAGAGTTGGGTGGGCAGTTCATTAATTCAATTTAAATGCATGCAAATGCATTTAAATCGTCATTGCGCCCGATTTGGGCGCGGAACGGATCCCCGCCATTCGCGGATCTCGGTAAAGTGGTGGTCTGCACGGACGCAGGTGCAGATCACGATAAAGGCCTCACACCCGACTTTACCACGATTTCGCAACCGAAAACGGGCGCAAATTGTTGGTAAAATCAGGCCCAATGTGTCTGTGGGGTTTTATTTCATTATCTCAGCTGAGACTCTTCTATTTTAGAGTTTCGGAATGCAGACTCCCGAGAATTGTCTGGCAAACTGTTGGAAGAGCAGACGGCTTCCTTTGTCTTAAACTCTCGCAAAAACCGAGTCAGTTCAGTTGGAGAGAAAGGATGGGCTTCTCAGGTATGCTGGAAGCTGGAGCCTTATAATGAAGTAATCTTGTCAAGGCTAGTGCTCCTCAGAGAAAATTAGAAGAGAACTAGTAGAAGGTCTAGGGATCTAGAGAGTTGTAACAAGAGGATTTCAGGAAGTCTGAAACTCAGTGATCAAAGACTACTGGAGAACAGCTTCTGCTCAGCGAACCAGGAAAAGTTAGGAGAGATCGATTGGTAAAAACTATTAGAAAAAGGCTTTCTAAAAGTAACTCCAGTAATTGTTTTGTTACTGTCTGTGAACAAATTGTAAAGTAGTGACTGAGATCTTAAAGGTGGTTGAACAGTGTAATCTCGTTAAGAGTGTGGAAGGAAACAAGGGCTGGTTGATCAACTGGGCCTTTGGAACATGTGAACTGGATTTTGGAATGTGGACCCAGAATGGAACCCTGGGTCAAAAGATCATAACGGTTATTTTTATTTTTTGTTTTGTGGAGGAAACAGAGTCACAGGACAGCAAATTATAGTCATAGAGGTTTACAGCATGGAAACAGGTTCTTCGGCTCAACTTGTCCATGCCGCCCTTTTTTTTTAACAACTAAGTTAGTCCCAATTGTCTGAATTTGGCCCATATCTCTCTATACCCATCTTATTCATGTAATTAGTTTGTAACAATAAAGGAAAACATTTATTAAACATAAAAAGCATTGTTAAGCAAGATTCCTCTACTCTTCCTTTAGCCAGACACTTACACAAAGGCCTAAGATGAAGACAGACAAAATACATTTGAAGCTACAAAAGCTACAATCATCACATCAGCACACAACGTCAGTATTTATGAAGTTCTCTTCAGAATCCACCCCCGCCCCCCAAATGATTTCCATATGAGAGGGTCTAAACTCCATTCCAAGAAATAGGCTTTAAAATCTTCTCTCATCAAACTTTAATTGAGTGATCCACATTCCAAAATCCAGTTCACATGTTCCAAAGGCCCAGTTGATCAGAGCTTCCGCTCCACTTTTAGCAGTGAATCGGTGCCAGGATTTCAACCAGCCCTTGTTTCCTTCCACACTCTTAACGAGATTACACTGTTCAACCACCTTTAAGATCTCATTCACTCCTTTACAATTTGTTCACAGACAGTAACAAAACAATTACTGGAGTTACTTTTAGAAAGCCTTTTTCTAATAGTTTTTACCAATCGATCTCTCCTAACTTTTCCTGGTTCGCTGAGCAGAAGCTTTTCTCCAGTAGTCTTTGATCACTGAGTTTCAGACTTCCTGAAATCCTCTTGTTACAACTCTCTAGATCCCTAGACCTTCTACTAGTTCTCTTCTAATTTTCTCTGAGGAGCACTAGCCTTGACAAGATTACTTCATTATAAGGCTCCAGCTTCCAGCATACCTGAGAAGCCCATCCTTTCTCTCCAACTGAACTGACTCGGTTTTTGCGAGAGTTTAAGACAAAGGAAGCCGTCTGCTCTTCCAACAGTTTGCCAGACAATTCTCGGGAGTCTGCATTCCAAAACTCTAAAATAGAAGAGTCTCAGCTGAGATAATGAAATAAAACCCCACAGACACATTGGGCCGGATTTTACCAACAATTTGCGCCCGTTTTCGGTTGCGAAATCGTGGTAAAGTCGGGTGTGAGGCCTTTATCGTGATCTGCACCTGCATCCGCGCAGACCGCCACTTTACCGAGACCCGCGAATGGCGGGGATCCATGCATGCATTTAAATTGAATTAATGAACTGCCCACCCAACTCTATCAGCATTTCCCCCTTTACCACCGCGTTTACCAATCCAGAACCGCGCTTTTAGGGACCTGCTGCATAAAAGTCTGAATCAGGCACTTCCTCAGTGATGGTTGGCGGGGAGGTAGGTGCATGGCGTCCGAAAGCTCTCCGCTACTAACGGGTGTCCTGTTGTTGCGGCCATTTCGCTGTCTCGGGTCGGTGGCGGCTCTGCGAGTGCGGTGGGGGGGAGGGGGGGCCGTTGCTGTGCACGATCTCCGATGTTTGTCTGGCAGCACGGACCCGGGTCTCAGCACTGACCTCGGGTCCTGCAGTGCTGCTGGGTCCGAGCACCGCAGCTCACTTCAGGCTGAAGGATGTGCACAAAGCCCTTGCAGATAGCACTGCTGCAGCCTCTCAATGTTACCAGGGGCTGTGACTGTGTGGAGCATCTGGCTGGGGGGATTGGGGGGCATGGGGGGGCTGGCTGTGACTGTGTGGAGCATGTGGCTGGGGGGATTGGGGGCATGGGGGGGCTGTGACTGTGTGATTGTCGGTCTGCTAGGGGAAAGCAGCGTTGCATGACTCCAACATTTGTTCATCTCCACCTCCCCCCAATACCCCCCCTCTCCCCCCCCACACACACACACCTTTCAGAGTGAAGAGATGGCTTTTGCAATGCAAACAATCGAGGTTGCTGCTGGAGCTGAGGAGGAGGACATGGAGGAAGAACTGCGGGCCTAGGAGGCCCGGGCCGTACCACCTGCAGGACCGGAGGGAGACAACCATCAGAGGCAGGAGGTGGCCGCCATTCACCCAGAGCGGGGGCTTCGGAGAAGGAGGGAGCAGAGACCCCGGCAGTTCCTTGCACGAGTGTCCTTCGAGGAGGTGTGGGACACCGTATGCCGCTGACGTCTCCGACTCCGAAAGGATACCGTGCGACACCTGTGCAACCTGTTGCAGGACCTGGCGCCTAGGGGCAGGGGGGGGCACCCACTCTCAGTGGCTGTCAGATTGACAGCTGCTCTGAACTTCTATGCGACTGGGGCCTTCCAGAGCCCGAGTGGAGATGTCTGTGGCATCTTCCAGTCTTCAGTCCACACCTGTGTCAAGCAGGTCACTGAAGCCCTGTTTGCCCGGGCTGGACAGGACATCAAATTCAACCTGGACCCGGCCCATCAGGAAGCCCGGGCTGCGGGGTTCGTTGCAATTGCGGGGATGCTGAATGTGCAGGGGGTGGTCGACTGCACCCATGTCACCCTCAGAGCCCCCCTACAGAATCCCCGATGATTCGTCAATAGGAACTCCCTGAATGTACAAATCGTGTGTGACCACAATATGACCATCATGCACGTCTGCGCCAGACATCCAGGCAGCGTGCATGACAACTTCATTATAAGGAAGTCGGACATCCCGCAAGCATTTGAGGAGGAGCCCAGGCTGCGGGGGTGGCTCCTGGGTGATATGGGTTACCCGCTTCAGACATGGCTGATGACGCCTGTGCGGAGGCCTGTGACTGAAGCGGAGACCGGCTATAATGAGGCCCATGTGGCCACCCGCGTGACGGTAGAGAGGTGCATTGGGCTCCTCAAGGTGCGATTCCGGTGCCTGGACCGATCCGGAGGGGCCCTCCAGTACAGCCCCCTGATCTGCTCCCGCATAGTGGTGGTGTGCTGTGCCCTGCACAATCTGGCTCTGCAGCGAGGTGACCTCTTGGAGGAGGAAGAGGACGTGGAGAATGACCAGCCAGCCGTCACTGGACAGGATGACCAGCAGGAGGAGGAGGAAGGGGAGGAAGAGGAAGAGGAGGATGAGAGCACCTTGGAACACCTGCCAGGTGGTGCAGGGCTGGCAGCGCAGCTGAGGCATGGCAAGGGTGGCGAGGGATAACCAGGCGGTTCAGTCGCTAGGGGATGGTGATTGTGGGTTCCATTCCCACCCCCTCCCCCACCCCCGAAAAATGCCTTCCATTTATCCTACATATTGTCACACCAGAGTGCTGGGCCTGGGTACTCTGTGCTCACGATATTGTTTCCAGGCAGGAGGGTGATGACGACTCGCTAAGCACCATTCTGATGATGCCCTGATGCAAACCGGTCTGACTCCTGCCTGAGATCCACATGCACGCCAGCACCTGGGCCCATACCTGTCTAGTGGGTAAGGGATCCGAAACCCCCATACAGGACCCTGGGGCTGGTGGGTTGGGGGACGGGAGGTCATCGCTCGTGGGGTATGAGAGACCAATGGCTTCCTTTTCTCAGTGACACAGCATTGAGGGGCCACCCCAACTGATATCACCATGAGGCATCCATCGGGTGATTGTCAATGGGGCAGGAATCCTATTCGAAACAACCTATTCGCAGGTGGTTGTGGAGAAAAAACATTTATTTACAATAAAGGCGTTCAGATAAGCTGGTGAAACACAGAAACTTATGAAAAGAAAACACTAAGGTGCCTACAGTGCTTTCTAACTAGTGCAGCCCTTCACCCGTGCCATCTCAGTGCAACTACAACTTCCTAACCGTACGCTGCCTCACACTACGCCTCAGTGACTCCCCAGAATGTACATCGGAGGTGGAGGGGGCCAGCTGCCGACCTCGCCCCGTGGCCTGTGATGCGGGTGGCAGGCGTCCTCTGGAGGCCCTGGCCGGCTTCCAGGTGTCTGGGATGTTTCCATGACACCCTCTTCATCCTGCTGCCCCTGAGATGCCCCAGTGTCAGGAAGGGGGGAGTCAGAAAGTGTTGCCATAGCCACAGTCTCCTGGCTGGAAGGCCCCGGCGTGGGCTCGTGCCCTTCCTCCTCCCTTGGGGTCCCTTTTGGCCCCTGGGTCACTCCATGGGACACTGGTGCTTCTGCAGTGAGCTCCAGAAGCTCCGGCGTCACCTGGCACTGCCAGTCCTGGAGGACCACCTGCGTCCTACCCATGGTGGTCGACCCCTCCACAATGGCCACTTGAGTCGTGGGCCATCTCTCAATGGCTGCAGCAAGTGCCCTGTGAGACTGGGCCATGCTCTGCAAGCCCTCACTTGTGGCCCTCTGAGACTGGGACACCTTCTCAAGGGTTGCTGCCATTGCCCGCTGTGTCTCAGTGCTGTCCCTCTGGGTCTCCTGCAAGCTCTCAAGCTTCTCAGCCATGGGCCGCAGAATCTCAAGAAGCCTGCTCAGTCCCTCCGCTGTGGCCTGCTGTGACTCAGCCAATGCTTGGAGCCTGCCACCCATGGTGAGGATCCCCTGCCCCAGGCTTTCCACTGCAGACGCCACCCTTGCAGTGTTGGCATTGGAAGCATGCATGACAGGCAATAACTGGTCCGCCTGAAAGCCTTGGGACTCCTCCCAGCAGCCTTGCAGTTTGTCCAGCGTGGCCCTCAGCCCCTCCTGCCTTCCCTGGCTCTGTTGCTGCATCTCCAGCAGCTGAGGGAGGAGTGATCTCAGAGGCCCAGCATGTAGCCTGGGGCCAGCTGTGTCCTCCAGCAAGGCCCCATATGCCAAAGGCCTCAGATGTTTCCTCCTCCACCCGATGTATATCAGCAGATGTGTCGTGCTCACCAGAGAGTGACACAGAAGCCTCAACACTAACTGGACCCACTGACGTGTCTGTTTCTGCAATGGTGATTTGTGAGGTAGAAGCTGACGGATAAACGGTGCCACCCTCGGAGGTCCCTTCACCCATATCCTCCGAGGACTCGTCCGAGCTATCGTTCCCAGGATGAATGGGAGCAGTAGCCAGGGCTTGCGGTCCAGAAGGCCCTGGGGTGTCAGGATCTGTCCCTGAAACAAAGGACACAAGGTTAAGTGCAAGGGAGGGAGAGGAATCCAGGATGCCAAACACATGAATCACATGGCTCCCTTGAACATAGAACACTGAACCCAGACAATCACATCACAGGAACAGGCCCTTCGGACATCCAACCCTGTAGCGACCAGACTGCCCATCTGATTTGTTTGCCCCCATATGCCTCTGTTCCCATCCCATTCAGATAACTGTAGAGATGCCCCTTAAATGTCCCTATAGTTTCCACTTCCACGACCTCCCCAGGCAGTGAGTTCCAGGCACCCACTATCCTCTCAATGCAAATGAAATGCCTCATACGTCTCTTTTACACCTTGCTCCTTGCACCCGAAACTCGTGCCCCCAAGAAGTTGCCTCAACGTGAGTGTAGGAATGACAGATACTCACGTCTGGATGGCAGACCGACCATGCTGTTGCTGACAGCCCGCATCTCCCCTTCTCTGGTGAGCTCCAGCGCCCACTCCTCGGACGGGGTGAGGAGCTGGATGTCTGGCTCACCACCCCCTGTCTTCACCCTCTCATGCGAGTTGTGCTCGGTCTTCTTCTGTGGAGACAGAAGGAACCATGAAATAAATGGTGGCGTGACTCATGCAGAGAATCAGATGGTGACCCTTTGAGGGCAAACACAGTGGGGCTCATTGGGGGGAAAGGAAGGAGGTGCTTGGGGGTCAGGAGCTGGAAGCATGCAGGGTGCTGGAAATAGGGGGATCTGGGGGAGATATGGGGGAGCATGCTGAATGGGGTTCAGCACTCACCCTTGCTGCACGGTGCTGGAAATAGGGGGATCTGGGGGAGATATGGGGGAGCATGCTGAATGGGGTTCAGCACTCACCCTTGCTGCACGGATAAGGTCACTGATTTTTTTCCGGCACTGCCTCGCGGTTCGGGGGGCCACTGCCCTGTCACTGACCGAGGCGGCAACTGCCTCCCAGGCCGCATGGCCATCAGCCCCCCTGGGTCTGCGTCCTCCTGGGAGGAAGAAGGTGGCCCGCCTTGCCTTAGCTGCATCCATGCCTCAATGATTAGCGACAGGGGAGGGAGAGGGGGTGTCACACAGCCATCAGAGTGTAAGTGGGATGGGGCCTTGTGCCGGATTATCCGGCCTGGTAGTGATATGACGGGCGCGCTTTTTCGATGTTTTTTCCAACTGCGCATGCGCGGTTCAGAGCTCCGATCGTTCCGGCAGCGCTAAGCCCCGCCCACAGCGCGAATCGGACTGGAGATGGCTGAGAGTGTATGGGGGCGCCTGAAAGTGGATTTCTAAGTCGGATCTGTACTACGCCCAGATTCGGCACTTCAAATGTAAATGGTAAAATTGGGCCCATTGGGCCCGATTCTACCATCAAGTTGTGCAACTTGGTAAAGTCAGGCCTGAGGTGAATAGCACGATCTGCGACCGCCTCCAAGCCCGTTCCCCCTTTATCAAGTGCCTAAAATGGCCGTGATCGGGACCGCCCCCGAAACGGGTGCAATGGCAATTTAAATGCATTTGCATGCATTTAAATTGACTTAATAGGCTGGATGCCCAAACTTACTGGCACTCCCCCCTTTACCACAGCATTCACCCGTCCAGATTCAACGTGAAACAGACATGGTCTGCAAAGGTCCGATTCGGCTGCTCCAGCTTCTGAGGAGTTAAGTTCAGAGCTTCCGGCGGCTCCCTGACTTGGATCGGTGGTGGGGTGGGGAGGGGGGGCGGAGGGGGGAAGTGGGTCAGATGGCTCTCTGGTGGGGGGGAGGAAGGAGGCGAGTCAGATGACTCTCTGGTGGGGGAGGAAGGAGTTGGGTCAAATCGCTCTCTGGCGGGGGGGGGGGGGGGGGGGGGCAGCAGGGGTTCCTGCCACTCTGCATGCGATCGGTGGAAGGGGGGGAGGAAGTGGGCCAGGGGACCGCGATCAGTCTGGGTAGCATGGGGGAGTGCACGGGATAAGGGGGACAGTTGTCTTGTGGGGGTGGGGCAATGTCTGTGGAGGCCAGGGGGGAGGCACTATTCAGCCTGGAATAGGAGCATTTTTCTATTTTTTTTACTGCGCATGCGCAGTTGGAGGCTCCGATCGGAGCAGCAGCATTTCGGGCGCGATAAGACCCGGCCACAGGCTTCTGCAGCACGATTCAGAATCACTGCTTTTTTTCAGGCAGAGTGCCCATGGGGGCGCCTGAGAAACAGGTCTAAAAATTGGATTCTGAAACACTCCCAGATTCAGAATCAAAATGGTAAAATCAGGCCCTTTGTTTCCTCAGTCTGAAAGCTAATCAACAGCTTCCTTGCAAAACACGGAAACATTAAATTAAACCTCCCTGAGACTATACCTTATCTCTAATATTGACCATACAAATATAAATCCCTTAAAACTAACTCTGCTTTTCTAACAATAGGTCCTTTTCTATTGTCAGGAAACTGTTAAATCAAAGGTCATAGATGAGGAAGGAGGTTTTCAGGACATTGGGATGATTGGGAAGTTGCTTGGTGAGGTGTGGAGTGAGTGAGCTTGGTGAAGCAGGTTTAGTAGTGGCTAGCAGCAGCCCCATTATTTTCATGTGGAACCAGCAGGAGCTCCTGCATCTCCCTGCTCCAAATTCAGATAAGTGATGTTTTAAACACATATTAGTGGTTGTGGTTGGAGAGTAGAATGTTAATGATTATGTTAGAAAACAATGTTCAATGAGCATGTAAGCAAAACATCAATATCAGATGACCAAAAAGCAAGATACAGAATATTCCAGAGAACAATATACTTATCATGAAGTATTTGTAAATAGTGTAAATAAATAGTTTCAACAAAAGTGATATACTGACTACCTCCAAATCACTCATTGGGTAAGTGAAACAACATAACACATGGTGGCAGCGCTGGAGGTTGCAGTTTAAGAAACTAGACCATAGACTGGTAATCCACAGGGGAAGAGCTTGGAACAGCTCAACATCGCAATGAAGAAGAACAAAACTAAAACATACCTTGGGACAGTGAACCATGTCTGATGTCAGCAATCATTGAACAGACATTACCCTTTCCACGGCCTTTCCAACATATCAAAAGTTTGCAGCAAAGACAATGATGGCAGTCCTAGTGGTGGCGGTTTGAAAGGCACCAAACAGCTTCCGGCTTACAAAAAGGCACCAAAACACCAAGTCGGTATCCTTCTATACATGTTTGAGGCTATAGCTGATGATTTCCTAGCAAGACAAAAAGATGCAGTGACTTTGGCATCCTATGAGGAGGTTTTGAGGGCCTTTGATAATTAGTTCAGACCTAAGAGGAATCTGGTTATTGAACAGGTGAGATTCAACCAAAAGAGCCACAGACTGGATGATGCCACTGATTTATTCATTAATAACTTATATCGTCTGGCCAGCAGTTGCAGTTATGGAGCTTTAAAGCACAAGTTAATTTGCAACCACACTATAGTTGGCATGCTTAACGATGGACGAGCGGACATTTTGCAAACCAAGGAGGCTTTAATGTTAGAGAAGGCTGAACAGTTTGCAGGGCACCAACCCCCCTCCTCCCCATCCTATCCCCATGACCCGCACATTTAGCTTGGCTAATCCACCTAACCTGCATCTCTTTGGACTGTGGGAGGAAACCGGAGCACACAAAGGAAACGCACCTAGACATGTAGAGAATGTGCAAACTCCACTGTGCCTTGATATCCTACTGAATCAGCATCTTTCTCTGTTAGGAGGGTAGTGTGTTCAGGACTTGGTCTTCCACCAAGTGTTGAAAAGGTAACAGAGGATGATAGTCGAGCCATATTTCAGAAAGCATTTCCCCGGTTGTTCTGGGGACAGGGAATGCTCAAAAGTGAGTATCACACTGCTCCATTCCAGATGCCAAACCTGTCAGCTTATTTACCCTAAGGGGGGGGGGGCGGGGGGCGGGGGGCGGTACCACATTTGCTGATTGAAAAAGTGAAAGCACAAATTGACAGGACGCTGCATCACGGAAAATCAGTCTATGCGTTGACCTGACACAGCTAAATAAAGCTGGTCAAAGAGAGATACACCTGATGGGCGGGATTTTCCAGCCACGCTCGCCCCCAAAACTGGGGAATCCCACCCGAGGTCAATGGGTCATTGCATGCCCCCCCCCCCCCCCCCCCCCCCGCACCAACTGCTATGACTCCTGTAATGGGCAGGACAGGAAAATGCCCCCCTGATGTGTTCTGTTGAAGTTGTCCAAAAGAGTTTGTTTTTATGGAGCTGGATGCCAGCAACAGATTTTGGCAGATTTCCTTCATCAAGAATCACGGGTAGTGACTACATTTTTCACTCCTATCAGTTGCTTTTGTTTCAGTTGACTTCCCTTTCGCTTATCTCCTGTGCCAGAAATGATTCTGTCCAACATCCTCGAAAGCAGAGAAGGAATTATTTGCCGCATGGATGATTTGCTCATCATGGTGCTACCAAAGGAGAACACGATCGTAGAGTCAGGGAGGTTCTACAAGTGCTTGAACAAGCAGGCCTCATGCTGAAGTGCGAGTTTAGGAAATCATCATCAGAGTTCAAGGCCATATTTTACATCAAAACGGTGTAACAGTAGACCTCCAAAAGAAAACAAGATGATTAAATAATTTCCACAGTCCCAGAAGATTTGCTGACATGCAACGATCTTTAGGCATGGTCAATCAGATGGGGAAATTCATCCAAAATCTGTCTGCCATCAACGAACCTTTACAAGATATGCTGAGAAAAGTACAGCTGTGGTTATTGGGGAGTCGAGCAGAAGAATGCCTTTGACAGGATTAAAGAGCTGCCTGTCACTTTGGACATGCTTGTACACTCTGACCCCAAACTGCTGACATTAAGTGGCAACTCAGGCATCACCGATCTTGAAGCCGTTTTGTTACAAAATCAGAGGGAAAGAAAATGTTTACTATGCCTCAATCAGGGCTTCACAAACTTTCCAGCCACAGAGCCCTTTTGCCCTCCCAAGAGTTCTGATGGAAACCATAACATTCTTATTACATTGGAGAGTTAAGTGACAAAAAAAAGTTTTATATTTGCACTAGGTACAAACATACAAAAACAAATTTATAAAAAATGTTTCTATTTCCTACTTATTCATTTATTATAATTATGACTTTTTTTATTTCATAAATACTTACACGTCTTCCATTTTTGTCATTTTACTGGGAGGAGTGAAGCTGATCTTTTGCTCACAGGTTCATTTAATACTGGGAACGCAACTGGAGAGCTGGATTCTCATTTCAGACGCGCGTACACACACGCACAAATACACACAAAGATTCACACTCAAAAGAAGCACAAGCACACACAAACATGCACACTCACCTCTCTCCCACACACACTCATCACACTCTCATGAACACACTCACTCACCTCTCTCTCATGTGCACACACTCTCATCTCTCTCATGTGCGCGCACAGTCACATTTCTCTCTCAAACACACACATACGTGCACATTTACACACCCCTCTCTCTGTTCTTCCGCGTCGGCCCCCAGAGCCCTGGCCCCTCCTGCCCCGTGGATGCGACCTACCTGGTTCCGCTGTCCAGTTGCCTTTGATCTCGCTCTCAACCTTGCCTGTGACTTATCCAAGGCTGGCTTCTCAGTACTTTGGTGTTGATAAGCTGACCAGTGCGCCTACCAGAAGCCAGTGCAGTGTGAAACCCGTCTGTGGTTGGAAGAGCGGGAAGGACAGATACCTTTCAAATTTAAAACTGTTGAACCTACTGTGGATTCCCTGGATGAGTCTTGTGGAACCCAGTTTGAGAAACCCTACTCTTGACCATTTATTGAAACTGAAAAATGTTCTGCGGTGATTGAAAAGGGAACACTAGCAGTGACAGGGACTTGTAAAATTTCAGGTTATTTAATGATCTTATAATTCAGGATTGAGATGGGCCATAAACCTCTGGTGACTCTCCTGAAATCCAAGGAAATTATGAAGATGCAACCAAGGGTGCAGCATTTCTGGAAAGACTCACACTCTACGATAGCACAATATCAGAATGACGAGGGAGCATCAGACAACTGCCCACACCCTTTGGAGATCTACAGTTGACCAGGCTACAGAACATCACTTGACACTGAGGTGGAAACATAAGCCTTATCAATAACAAGTACCCCACCAGCCCTGCAAACAGGTCAGGGAGAGTGGACAAACCCATTTTAAGGACACAGATTACAGGTAACCAGAAGGTTAAATTTATTTATTAGTGTCACAAATAGGCTGCAATGAAGTTACTATGGAAATCCCGTAGTCACCTATGCAAAAGGTGTAGATAAGAGACCATCAGGTGGAAGGTGCAGTCACAGACCAAATACAACATCCACAATCATACCTTCCAAAAATGCCACACTGAGTTCTCTGGAGGAACAGAAAAGCTCTGATACTTTTTGAAGCCATGATGTGGAGATTCCGGCGTTGGACTGGGGTAAATACAGTAAGAAGTCTCACAACACCAGGGTAAAGTCCAACAGGTTTGTTTGGTAGCGAAAGCCACTAGCTTTCGGAGCGCTTGCTGCTGCTTCGTCAGGTGAGTGGGAGTTCTGTTCACAAACAGGGCATATAAAGACACAAACTCAATTTACATAATAATGGTTGGAATGCGAGTCTTTACAGGTAATCAAGTCTCAAAGGTACAGACAATGTGAGTGGAGAGAGCGTTAAGCACAGGTTAGAGATGTGTATTGTCTCCAGACAGGACAGTTAGTGAGATTTTGCAAGCCCAGGCAAGTCGTGGGGGTTACAGATAGTGTGACATGAACCCAAGATCCCGGTTGAGGCCGTCCTCATGTGTGCGGAACTTGGCTATCAGTCTCTGCTCTGCGACTCTGTGCTGTCGTGTGTCGTGGTGCTGTGGTATTAACCTGGTGTTGTGAGACTTCTTACTTTTTGAAGCCACAAGGAGACAATCATTCCAGTGTTATCACGATTGGACTGAGAAGATGGATGCCCCCAGAAATGACACTGTTGGGTCCAGGAACCAAGCAAAGACTAGCCACTCCCCCTCTCCACACACCACCCCCCACCCCCTCCACCCGCCACCATCACCACTGTGATGGAGCCATTAATTTCTGCCCTTTCTTTCTAACTGCATTTCATTTATCTTGCAGAGGTGGCCATGGACATTTTGTTGGTGCCTTTCCTTGGGCTTTGGCAGATGAATGCATAGCTGAGCTAATGGCTAACTTAGTTGGTAAGATACAATTCTTCCTCATGACATAATGCTGACACTAATTATTTTTAATCGAGTTGCTGTTTGATTTGACCATTAAAGGTTATCTGATGAATGTGTGAAATCCATTTTGATCTGATTCTAAGCCATTGCACTCAAAATGTGAAGATGGTACTTGTCATTTATTTCTGAGGAAAGCTGCAGATAAATGGAGCCACTTCAGAGTAGTCATGCTGAATTGTAGTGTTCAACTTATAAATTAACTAGGAAAATCACAAACAGATATTTTATAAATTAAACCCACGAGCGGCTGCACCATTTTCACTGTAGTTGCTCTTGCGAATTTTCTTTTAATGAGTAAATTCCTTCTAAATCAAATTGTTACTACCTCTACTAAGTATTCTGTTCAATTACTTAATGTGGTGTTGTAATCTCCAACCCAACAAAAAGCAATGAAATGCTATGATTTTTTCCATTGTCCCAGTAGAAATACAGAGGATGGGGAAATGCCTGAAATGAAGCTCTTAGAATTCTCTTCATATTGTATTTGCATAATAATTTTAAAATGTTAAAACTTAAGTTTTATTGATTCAATATAAACAAGTAAAATAAAATGTAAGCTTTATTTTCCAGAGTCAGTACAATGTTACAAAGATGCTTGCTAAATGTGCTAACGGACTCCCATCTCAGTTCTTAAAATGAGTGACTGACAGACAGTTGAAGATCAGATGGGTAGAATGCCATTGATACTCGATGCCTGAAATAAAAACAGAAAATGCTGGAAATACTCAGCAGATCAGACAGCATCTGTGGAGAGAGAAAAACAAAGTTAATGGGTGGGATTCTCCAGCCGCACTCACCCCAAAACAGAAGAATCCCGCCCGAGGTCAATGGACCTTTGTGTGGTCCGCTCCCCGCCCGCTACGATTCCCGTGGCAGACAGGACAGGAAAATTCCCCCCAACATTTCACACCGATGACCTTTTCATCAGATCCATTTGTAGTATTTTGCTTTTGTACGCTTGCGGAGTACCCAATGCCATTATCAAGTGGCCTATAAGTGGGTGAGCAGCATCTGAAGAGACAGCAAGAGGCAATGAGCTTGGCATTAAAGGGTGGCAGTGGGGAGGAGTTGGCGGTGATGGTCAGGATTGGAGTGGCCTATGTTCTTTTTGAACAGCCTGGGAGCACACTTGTTTCATCTGACCCACAATGGAACTAATTGAACTTGTTTGATCTGACAGGAAATCTAATGCTGCTGCCACACACAGAGCTCAGGTTAAAACAACAGATTGGGCCTCGATTACATATCGGAGACTAACCTGCTTATTGAGGAAAAACTTGTTGGCTTTGACCCACTGTTCTTTTGCCACCGGCAATTTACAATTCGTGTCGGTCAGATTATTGCAGAAATGATGTGGGTTAGTTCCTAACTCCAATTTAACTGCCAAACATGGGAGGATAAAAGTGAGGCTAACCAGCAACAATCCGGAAGAGGCTTTTCCACAGAGAAGAATGGAAAGAATTGAGTAAGAAATCATGCTGTTCAGAATGTTCACATTGTTTTCAGTAGCCAAAAGCTATTACATTCCAATCAGGGGAAATTAGTTGCAAAAAAAGATAATTCTGATGAAATCTGAGTTAAAGCACTAAATGCTGAAGTTAAACAAAAAAAAGGCGTATTAGTTCTTTGACATCGCACTTTACACTTTGAAGTGACGAGACTGTTTTTCAGGCTGTCACATCTGTTTCTGGAGTTTTTCAATTCTGGTCTATTGCAATGGTGATGTTTATTCTAAATGTGTGTATATTTTGACACCGGTTGCACAGCAGAAATGTGAAGCATTGCGCACTATTGACCACACAATTCACTTTTCAACTTTTCTTCATCATGGAAGATACAGCTTATTGTGTGATCTAAGAAAATCCCAAAAGGTGAAATGCAAATATGCACTCTGTGTGTAAAAAATGAAGTCTCATTCTTCTCTTTTGATTTCTCTTAACACTGTATTTGCATTAATTGTCAATTTAAGATGTTAAAACATATTTTTGAATGATTCAGTATAAACAGTTAAAATAAAATGTAAGCATATTTTCCAGTTGTTAAAATGTTACAAAGGTGCTTGCTAAATGTGCCAATGAACACGTACACTAGGTAAGTTATTTTTGGGTAAGATTTAGCTCTTAACTAATATAATGTTCAAATCTATGTAGTGTTGCAAGATGCTGACATTGATTTTCTAGTTTAATTAAATAGATTTCCATTAAGTTGGTGTAGTCGCAAGCCCCTGTAAAGGGACGTAGTTTCAGAAAGTCATGTGAATCGATCCTGGAGCTGTCGAGGTCGGTAGCACATCCTTGCACTCTGTACACAGTTATAGTTGTTCTAATTATTAGTTTATTGTTCAAACCCGGTGGTCACTAATCACTCAGATACCACAGCTGGAATAGCACTCCTTTTTTCTAACTGTGATATGGCGTTTTCCGCGATCCACCATGGAGAATAGTGTGCTCCCAACGGGTGATTCCAGAGTAGAAAGTCGAACTGTACTGCTGGCTCATCTGAGTAGCACTGAAAGTGTGGACCCAGATTAACTGAAACGCCACTTTTGCTGTTATAAATTATGGTGGTGATGCCTGTCCATCCACTGCCATTCATACTGAAAATCAGGATGGCAGGTAAATGAAAATGTGGTTACCCCAATGGGGCCTATTCATTCTTTTTTTGATTAAGGCTAAAAGTAGACAGCCAACAATTCGGGCCAAAACAGACTAGAGCCCATCTGTAGTTAAATCAGAGAGAGTATTCTTCAAATCAGAATCCTTCACAGGTTGAAGGATCCCAAATACTTTTCATTTTCCACTGGGGGCCCACAACCTATCTCCCCTGCAAACCTCAACCAGGCTGGTGTAAGGATAGCTTGGAGCAATTCTTCCGTGGAGTGGCATTCTCTGTTGGATTGCCACTTTTCTATTTTCTTTCCCTACACTGGAGCTCTCCGGACCTCCGACCTGGACCGGCTGAAAAATGTGGAGCATACTGGTTCTGAAGTCCTTCCCTTGGACTGGAGTAGCGTAGAGAGAAGCCAAGCTATGTCCTCTTTTTACATCACCGACTGCCTTATTCAAGTAAGTTTAAATATCCCAACAACTTTGGCAAACTATTGAAAGGAGGTAGGTAGGTGTGCAAGATGAGGGGCGGGTGGGTCAAGTGAGCTTTGTTGGGAGTTTGAGGGGAGTTGAGGGGGTGGCAGAGAAAAGGTTGAGGTGGGGATAGTCAGGTGGAGAGGAGCAGGCGGGGGGGGGGGGGTAGTCAGGAGGTAAGGGTAATCAGGTGGTTGGTGAGGTCAGAGTGAGGGGGGTCATCAGGTGGTCAGGGGTGTTGGGGGATTAGTCGGGGTCCTGTGGGGAACCAAGTGGTCAGTAGTTTAGTTACCCAGGAGTTTGAACTGGTTTTAATCCTTCTAACTTTTTTGGGGTAACTATTCTGCGAAATGAGTCGGAACCATCTGAAGCCTCCAAATTTAAATTGAAGTCTTGGAGTGTTCCAGTTGCATGGTAATTGTCCAATTGAAGTTGTAACTCCCTGGACAATTTCCATGTTGCCCTTATGTGGGCACATCCGAGGGGGTCCCCTCGCACATCCTCGAGGGTTCCTCTGTGCCTTGGCCATCTGGCATCTTGAAGACCTGGGCCAATGTGTACCAGCTCACTGGGGAGCAATGTCACGTCAGGGTTCTGCTACAGGGAATTCATGAAGTCCCTAGAGCGATGGCACACAGGTTAACTCTGACGAAAATGAATGCTTGTTTTGTGCTTCCTGTTTATTTCAATAATTTCAGCATCTAGCCAGCTCTAATGGGTTGTTATTAACTGGATACATCAGCATAAAACAATATCTTAAGTGGCTAGCACCATGTGGAAACATAAAAAAGGAGCAGGAGTAGGCTATTCGACCCTTTGAGCCTGCTCCACTATTCAGTATGGTCATGGCTGATCCTCCTTATGGGTGGCACGGTGGCATAGTGGTTAGCACAGCTGCCTCACACGCTAGGGACCCAGGTTCAATTCCAGCCTCGGGTCACTGTCTGTGTTCTCCCCGTGTCTGCATGGGTTTCCTCTGAGTGCTCTGATCTCCTCCCGCAGTCCAAAGATTGGCCATGCTAAATTGACCCTAGTGTCAGGGGTATCAGCAGGGTAAATGTGTGAGGTTATGGGAATAGGGCCTGGGTGGGATTGGGCTGAATAGTCTCCTTCTGTACTGTAGGGATTCTATGATTCTATCTCAACACCATACCTCCTGACACCTTCAGAATCCAGAAATCTATCAATTCTTTCTGAAGTATATTCAGTAACATGTCTCCTCAGCCTTCCGTGGTAGAGTATTCCACAGGTACACCACCCTCTTGAGTGAAATGTTTCTCCTCATCTCAGTCGTAAATGGCCTACTCCTTATCCTGAGACTGTGACCCCCTTGTTCGAGACCCTCCAACCAAAGGAAACAACATCCCTGCATGCAGTCTGTCCAGCCCTGTCAGAATTGTATACATTCCAATCATAGAAATCCCTACAGTGCAGAAGGAGACCATTCAGCCCATTGAGTCTGCACCAACCACAATCCCACCCAGTCCTTATCCCATAACCCCACATATTTACCCTGCTAATGCCCCTGGCAGTAATGCTGGAATTCTACCACCTGGCCCACCATGGGAATCAGAGCGAGTGAGGGGTGGACAATGGGAAGAGCCGTTGAGCTTGGACAGGAATTTCCGCCCTCGGGTCGAGCGAGGCCATAAAATTCCACCCTTGGTGGCAATTTAGCAAGATCAATCAACCTAACCTAATCAATGGGATGAGACGCAATCCCCTCTCATTCTTCAAAACTCCAATGAATACAGGCCTAGTTGATCCAATCTCTTCTTAAATGACAATCCTCCCACCACAGGAATCAGGTGAACCTTTGCTGGACTCCCTCTATGGCGAGTACATGGTTTCTTAGATAAGGAGACCAAACCTGCGTATAATATTCCAGGTGTGGTCTCACCTAGGCCCTGTACAGACATCCTTCCTCCTTCACTCAAATTTTCTTGCAATGAAGCCCAACATACCATTTACCTTCCTAATTGCTTGCTGTACCTGCATGCTTGCTTTCAACAACTGGTGTACAAGGATACCCAGGCCCCTTTGTACATCTATCACTATTTGAATAATATTCTCCCATTCTGGTTTTCTTACCAAAGTGGATAACTTCACATTCATTCACTTTATACTGCATCTGCCATGTATTTGCCACTCAGTAAACTTATCTAACTCACCTTGAAGTCTCTTTACTTGCTCCTTAGTATCAGAAAATTCCACCAAGTGTTGTGTCATCCACAAATCATTGTGACATATTGTGAATAGCCAGGACCCATGCACCAACCACACTGGTACCTCACTGTTCACCACCTTCCACTCTGAAAAAGACTCACTTTTTTCCTACTGTTTCCTGTCTGCTAACCAATATTCAATCGATGTGCGAGTAAGAACAGTTGCTGAGATTTGGACTCCTTTAAGCTCATGAGTCATCAGAAATTGGGCTTGTTTCCATTGATCTTCTAAGTGCTATGAATGCCCTTGAGACTCCAAAATGGTGTCCACAAACTTAAATGAAAAGTTACTGAAATGTCGATCTTCCACATGGCAGTGTTGGCATCAAATCGGTGTTGTAGATTGATCTGCAATCCGAGCGAAGCTGTGTGGCTTGTGTTTGCTCCACCTGCTTTTCTCTGGCAAGAGAAAATGAAATTAGTTCCAAACTTACACAACAGTTCATTTCCCCACTTATATTTACAGGCACTATCTGTGCTGTCCTTGTCCTGCTGTGAGTCATGATTTGCCTTCTTGCATACTTCTGACACAGATTCCCTGCAAGCGCGTACTAACACCCTCATCACATTGGCGTCTGGGCATGCTAGATCCCAGAAGTGTTGGAATGTCACGGATGCAATTTTGGAGCCTTAAGGGCATTCATAGCACCTACAAGATCAATGGAAATAATCCCAATTTCTGAGGCTTCGTTTCTACAAGGATTGCTCACAACTGCGGAATGAAAATGCCTCTTAAGTATTTGTTCTGCATGAAACCATTCCTCACATTTCTTCTAGCAGATAGATTTATGGGAGTATTTTATCACTTCCATATATTTTAGCTTTTCCTCTTAACAAAAACCTTAATTTTTATTTTATGTAGCCAAATTTGAGGAAAATTAGGAAGGAATGAACATATCAGGGGAGACAAAAAATGAAGGCCGGGGGGTGGTGCCAATGAATATAGCAAAATAGATGCTGAAGCTTGCACCAGAGGACGGCAATGAAACTACCCTTGCACAATCAATTTTTATACTTTAGGTGCTTTCCAGTGCAATGGTTCCGCCGTTGTTCGATGGGGGTTCCATCTTTTGCCCTTGACAGCAAACCTAGTGGAGAAATGCTGCCTTGGTCCCTTTTACATTCAGTAGCTCAGTTGTAATATCTTAAATTTTAATGCCTTTTCATTTTCTCATATACAGCAGCATTTCACGTTCAAAGGCTAATAGATAATCTGGCACAGACAGCCTGACTTTGATGAAATCTGGATATGGATAAAAAAAATAACTAAAAAGAAGGTAGCAGCAGGTACTTGTTATATGAATGAAGTGTGTTGAGGCGGGAGGAACTGAGTGCTGTATCGGGATCAATGGGTCCCTCATGCTTTCTAATTTATAGTGAAGGGTGTGCATTCTAAACTCAATGGCAATAAAACTAAACCAAGGGGGAGATTGATGCCTGAGGTAGCAGCAGTTGAATCTGATAGGTATTCAAGGACTTACAACGAGAACCAGATAAAATCTGTAATAGGGCCGCAAAATGACAGATGAAATTCAATATGGATAATTGGAAGCTCCTTCACATTGGCGAAAAATGAGTGACATATGGAATCTATGAATAGTGTTGAACTATTTTAGCATATATTGGAAAGAGATCTGTCAGTGTCTGTAAACTTACTGTGGAGCATGTTGAGTCACTGAGGCACACCAATCAACAAAGTTATGGGCCGGTATCTTACGACCTCACCCACCCGAGGCTTGTAAAATCCCGCCTGAGGCCAATGCCTCATTCCATTCTGCGAGCCTCGCCTCACCCGCCCCAATTCTGGGGTGGGCGAGGCGGTAAAATTCCGACCATGATGTTAGTCAGAGGCTGTTTTACAGAAACTTGTGTGCAGTTCTCTGGTCTGAATAATGTGCGACAATTATTAATTGAGTCACAGCAGAAACACTAGGCTGGATTTTGCGGTCAGCAGCAAAGCCCGTAAAGATCTAGCAATCTCTGTGATGTGGATTACCCCGTTTCCCAATGGCAATTTAAATCTGTCACCTAGTCATTGGGGTATCCAGGTGCCCAGCAATAGCAATAACAGAAAGAGGGACAAACAGCCAATCAGATTGGCGTATTTTAACAGACGGCAAATCAGGAAGTTAAAAGCACTGATTGTCGTTCATTTTTCAGTTCAAATTTCAGTGAAATAAGTTATAATGATTGGATTAACGTAAAGATAACATGCCGTAAACAAACTATAAAATCAAAAAAACATTGGAATCTGTATCATAATGTAAAAATCTGACAATCCATGGGTATACAATAAGCTTTTCAGTGCCAGTGAGGGTGATTAGCAGTTATAAATTTGGTATGCTCTTCGAAACCCAGACAAACCTCATTTAACAAGATGGACCTTGTTAAAAGTTCTTCTCTCCTTGGGGGAGGCAGTGGCATAGTGATAACGTCTCTGGACTAGTAATCCTAGGAATCAAGTTTTCACTTCAGACTGTCAGGAACACTGCTCATCATAACAAGGAGCCATGGAAAGGGTGACATTAGTGGGAGTTTATTTACAGAAGAGAACTTTATTGGGATGAATGGACTCCTCCATCAAGCTTCACAATCTGAGGGGTGCAGCAGTGACCCCTTCCTGAGTTTCATGACCTTGTCTTTGGAGCTTCAGCATCTGACGCTTCACCGAGTCCCAAAGGCTCGTCGTCTAACTCAGACTCAGATTTCCTGACCTCCAGCAATCAATCCTCTGTGTGCCGGCACCCTGGGCTGCTGTGGATCAGACAGTGTGATGTGCTCACCAGACTGTCACCCTGAGTCTTCTTCAGCAATCGTCCCACCAGAGTGTGTGTCTGTGCGCTGTGATGGTTCTTCTATTTCAAGGTCTGTGAACTCCTGTTCCGCGTCGCTGTTGGGGCTGCAGTTGAGCACTTGGCTTGTGGACTCCCCTCAGCTGCTTCCAGGATGTGCCTGCAAAAGAAACACGAGTGCATGACAGCAGCCTGAGAAGCAGGAGGCATCATTCACAACCTGGCTGTCTGTTGGATGCTGCAGTGCTGGATCCTCACTTGATCCAGCACCACCATCAGTACAGGAATGGGCCACCTTCTCACCGGCCAGCTGACTGGCTCTCTCCAAATTCGGTGGGGTTCTTTCAGTTCTGGCATCCCTCCACCCATCTGGGATCTCTCTTTCTTGTTGTGAGCTAGCTTGTTCTGCCTGAAAACAGATGGAGAGAGTGCAAGCAGGGTGCGTGCCAGGGAAGATGATAAGGATGCCTGGCATGTGTGGAGAGTGAATGGGACCAGGGAGATGATGAGGACAACGCTCATAGGGGAGATGAAGATGTGCGTGGGAGAGTAGTGATGGTGTCCTTTGAGCTGGCACTGTGTGAAATCGCTGTAGATATCTGATGAGTGTGTGATTTGAGAGTGATGACATGAGTGATTTACCCTGGCTAAGCGGAGAAGTTAATTTATCCTCTTGTAGCATTGGATGGCTGTCTTCTTCCACAGGGCATTGGCATTGACCACCACTGCCACTGGGTCCCATGCTGGATTGGTCACCTTTGCCCAGAGCATGGGTAGAGTACATTGCGGCGAGCCTCCACTACATCCAGCAGGTGCTCGAGGGAGGCATTAGTGAACTTTGGTGCAGAATGCTTCTCGGTTTGGCAGCCATGTCCTACCAGCGGAGTGTGAAGTGTGTGAAGCTGGTAGTTCAGGGGCTGCCTTTTAAATATGGTGCCTGGATCATTGACGTGTTGAATTGATGACAGGACGGGGTGAATCAGAGTCTGGCCACCAGCGATAGGGCATGGAATCCATGCCTGCTCATTTTGATCACTCAATGCTGCACAATGCAGCAAAAGAAAAGCCACCATTTCAATTGGCAGGTTAAAAGTGGCTTTCTTCACCTGAAATCAGTCTTGGTGGATTTCTGAGATGATTTAGCCCTTCCACTCGTTGAAAGGAAGTAACGATGACAAGTCTGGAAACAACTATGATGAGTCTATGTACCTGTCGGTTGGTACGTGTCCTCAGTTTCTGTATCTTTTTCCTGACGAAGAAGGTGGAAGAGAGTATGTCCAGGGTGCGTGGGGTCCTTAAGCAGCCAGTATCATTTAGGACCCCACGCATCCTGGACATACTCCCTTCCAACTACTTCCGTCAAGAATAAGATACAAAAGTCTGAGGACACGTACCAACCGACTTAAGAACAGCTTCTTCCCTGCTGCCATCAAACTTTTGAACGGACCTACCTCGCATTAAGTTGATCTTTCTCTACACCCTAGCTACACCTGTAATACCACATTCTGCACTCTCTCCTTTCCTTCTCTATGTACGATATGCTTTGTCTGTATAACGCACAAGAAACAATACTTTTTACTGTATACTAATACATGTGACAATAATAAATTAAATCAAATCATGTAGGATTATACAAGATAAATAGTCTAGAAAGGGAAAGCAAATGACCACCGGAGCTGCAAGCATGGAGTTATTTTAGAGACAGTGGATGTTTCTCAATGGATAAGCTGAAGTGAGCCATGTGGTTTTGCTCATTATATCCATCCTGTGATTTTGTACTTTGCAAATGGAAATGATTATCTGAGTTTTCAATGCATAGTTGGTGGTGGGAGGGCAGTGAGCAATTGTTAGTCTTATGGCTCTGAAAAAATTTTGTTCCTGTGATTTCCAAAGCCATTTACTGTATCTGATGTTATGCTTTGTGAGTTATTTCCAGATTATCCCTTCTGAATATTGCCGCTCAGTCTTGATAATTTCACTCCATCGCTCTATTTTCATTAAATGCTATCCTGTCATTGTGTAGCTTATACAATGCTGAACGCCATCTTCTTTGATGGATTTTTCTTTGATTTAGTCTTTTTTTAAAAACATCTTCTGTTAAGCTGGTTAATGTGTCAAAATGCCCTGTAATTTTAGTTTTTGATTTTCAGTATGTCATGCAGCTGATTTTGGAAATGATGCCACGGGCACGATGGCACAGTGGTTGTCTCACAGCCCCAGGGACCAGGGTTCAGTTGCGGCCTCGGGTCCTTGTCTGTGTGGAGTTTGCATGTTCTCCCCGTGTCTGCATGGGTTTCCTCTGGGTGCTCCGGTTTCCTCCCACAGTCCAAAGATGTGCGCATTAGGTTGATTGGCCATGATAAATTGTCCCTTAGTGTCAGGGGCTTAGCAAATATAAAGTTAAAGTTTATTTGTTAGTCACAAGTAGGCTTACATTAACACTGCAATGAAGTTACTGTGAAAATCTCCGCGTCGCCACACTTCGGCGCCTGTTCGGGTACACTAAGGGAGAATTTATCATGGCCAATTCACCTAATCTGCACATCTTTGGAGTGGGGGAGGAAACTGGAGCAGCCGGAGGAAACCCATGCAGACATGAGGAGAATGTGCAAACTCCACACAGACAGTGGCCCAAGCCAGGAATTGAACCTGGGTCCCTGGAACTGTGAGGCAGCAGTGGTAACAACTGTGCCACCATGTGGGGTTATGGGGATAGGACTGGGTGGAATTGTGGTCGGAGCAATGGGGCTGAATGGCCTCCTTCTGCATTGTAGGGATTCTATGATTCTTTGATTCAGGCTTGAATCCTGTTCTTGATTGCTGTGAGTTCTCATTTACTTACGTCACTTGGTAGATTCTTCAATCAAGCATAGTGGATGGCCACTTTTCACCAAATGCAGTGACAACATCTATGTTTTATCCCACAATTTTTACTGAATTTCTCATCTACATGCTACCCTTGGTGACATCATCCGTGAACCAATCTCTCTGGATCTCTGCACTGGCTCTGATATATCATCGTGCTTTCCCCACATCCAGCATTGGATGAGCAGAAAGTTTGATAGTTCCTCCAATTAAATGTTGAGAAAATCAAACACATTGGGCAGGATTTTCCAGCCGCGCTCACCCCAAGGTCAGAAAATCCTGCCCGAGGTCGATGGACCTTTGCATGGTCCGTGTCCCGCCTGCTACAATTCCCGTGGCAGGTGGGACGGGAAAATTCCGCCCATCACCTTTTGGTCCCTGCCACAAATTCCATTCCCTTGCATCCCTCTCCTTAGCCACTGTTAGGTTGAACCAGACTGGTCGCGATCGTAACGTCCTACTTTACCCTGACCTGACCTTTTGCAGTCATCGTCTCCATCACCAATACCACTTACTCCACCTTCATTATAACGTCTGTCTCCACCTCAGCTAGTCTGGTAACTGAAACTTTCATCCACGTCTGTTACTCCTGGACTTGACTAATTCCCACCTTATACTCTGAATAAATCTGAACTCGTCCAAAACGCTGCTGCCCGTATCCTAACTCACACCACATCCCATTCACCCCTAATCCTGTGCTGATGTTCCTTGGTTCCTGGCCTGTAAACGCCTTGATTTTCAGATTCTCATCCTTGTTTTCAAGCACCTCCATGTCACCCTATCTTTGTAACCTCCTGGTCTCTCTGCTCATCCAATTCTAGCCTCTTGCATGTCACCAATTTTAATTGCTCCATCATTGGTGGCTCTACCTTCAGAAACCGATGCCCTAAGCTTTGGGATTCCTCCCCAACCACCTCTCTACCTTCATCTCTTTTTAAAGTTCAACTTACAATCTACCTTTTAGTCCAAGCTTATTGCTGCCTGTTCTCATGTCTCTTTATGTGGCTTGATATCAAACGGTGCTTGAGGAGCTATGCTCCTTTTATGTAACTAGGGATGTTTTACTACGTTAGAGGTACTGCCTTAATGCAGGTTGTTGTTATTGTTGCGGCACCGTAATCTTTGCTTATTTTACAGTGTGCGCGTCTTGTGTGATTGGAAAAAATAAAACTTATTGATGACACTACTCTGACATTATGACGAGCATAGAAAATAATTTGCCCCTCACGATCTCCGAGGCAAAGCTTTTCTTTGTTCTGTTTCCATACAGACACAGGGCGGGATTTTCCGCACACTCCCCATGGTGTGTATTGTGGTGGCGGGAGTGACCCGCCCTTGGCTGGCGGGGGGATCTTCCAGTCTCGCTACTATCAATGGGGTTTCCCGTTGTTCATACCCTCTGCCACCCGGGAACCCCCGGCAGGGAGGTCACTGTCGTTGGAAGATCCTGTCGGTGGGAATGGCTGGAAAATCCTGCCCATAGTTTGTGTGGCTATTTGCAATCTTCCTGTTTTCAGAGTGCCCACTGAGAACTTACTTGGGCTGAGTCTGCAAACCGTTTCATTGTCATTTATTTTACGTGGTTTAAAAACATGTTCTGGCATGTAGAAGAAATGAGAGCAGCTATATGCTACCTTGCAGCAACAAATTCAAATGCAGTGCTTGCTAGCGTCACTGGTAGAAATTCATATTATTTGAAAATTTGCAATAAACCAAATGACAACATTTATTACACCTGATACAGCAAATTCTGCAACCATCGTACCATGGAATAATAATATACTAGTATAAATATAATCTATATGTAATTCACCGATTGTGACTCTTCTTAATGCATTATAGCCAAGAAATTCATTTTACAGGCTTAAAGCAAGCACCAAGGTGTTCAATATGCTGAATGTGTACCTCTCGTTAATTTAATAAAGGCTCCATTAATTTGATAAAGGCTCCAATATAAATGTATAGGTAAAAACCACGCTGGTATATGCAAACAGTGTGCTCAATGGCTGTTTGAAATTGCTTCTCAAAACCTAGCTGTGCTGACCAGAGCCTGCACAATTCAGGGTAACCTTGTCTACTCGCTGCCTAAACGGTACTCCCAAATGGACCATTAGAGGTTGCTACTGAAGGGTAGATTTATACTTGTGGAAATGTGGAGCAGAATTCTTCACCTTTGCTCCAAAATAATCCCAAATTAACATACAAGATTCTGAAAGGACTTGACGGGAGAAAGACAGAGGCCGGAATTTTACCGCCTTGCCCTCCTGAGGCTCATAAGATCATGCCCGAGGCCAGCGGAGAATGATGCCTTGATTCTGGGGTAATTTCACCAAGAGAGTTTGCTTCCCCTGGCTGGGGAATGTGGAAGAACCACAGTCTCAGGATAAAGTGCTGATCATTTAAGATTGGGATGAGGAGAAATTTCTTAACTCAGAGGGTTGTGAAATTTTGCTATTCTCTATGCCAGAGTGTTGTGGATGCCCTATCAATGAGTATGTCGAAGATTGAGATGGACAGATATTTTTGGTCTCTCAGGCGATCATGGATTACAGGGAATGAGAAGGAAAAAGAAATTGCATGAAAAAATTGGCCATGGACCCAAATGGTCTATTCTTGCATTATTTCTTATGTTTTTATATCCTTAACGCCTTTGTGAATTGTTGCTTAGTCACAACATAGCAATTTCTAGGCAAGACAAGACCGAGGTCCAGCTAGTTCAACTTCTACTATATTGAAAGTTGAACTATACAGTATTCATGCCCAAACAGTCAATTTCATCTATATATTAGGTGTCTGTTACCAGAGGAAACAAACAGGGACACGAGTCTGACAGTGAACTACAGAAGGCATGGACAAAGACCCCGGTCTGCCCTTCAGTCCTATTGTACCAATGTAAGAAACACTAAGATTTAGGAAATAATTTAGATAGAAAAAAAAGATATTTCATCAGCTGTATAGTTTTACTTCAATGTCTGGATGATAAGCCATTTAATAAGGTTCACATGGAGTACCACACCATGAAAGAATGTAAAAATAAATCTGTTCTGGGGGAAGTGGGACCTGTACAAATTGGACGGGTTACACCTGGGCAGGACTGGGACTGATGTCCGAGGGGGAGTGTTTGCTAGAGCGGTTGGGGAGGGTTTAAATTAATATGCCAGGGGGATGGGAACCTATGTAAGGAGTCCAAGAAGGAGGGAGCAAGGACAAAATGTGGGGAGAAGGTTCCAACTACATCAAAAATCAGGAAAAAAGTTAAAAGGAAGGAGAACTTAGGAGATGTTATTAATGGAAGTGTTAGAATTCAAAAAGAAGGTACAAAACTTTATCTGAATGCTCGTAGCATTCGAAACAAGGTAAATGCCAGCACAAATCATTGCAAACGAGTATAATTTGGTGGCCATTACAGAGACATGGTTGCAGGACGGTCACGACTGGGAGTTGAATATCCAGGGATATCAGACTGTTCGGAGGGATCGACAGGAAGGTAAGGGAGGTGGTGTAGCTCAGATATTTAAGGATGATATCAGGGCGGTAGTGAGAGATGATATAGGTTCTATGGAAAAAAAGGTTGAATCCATTTGGGTGGAAATTAGAAATAGTAAGGAGAAAAAGTCACTGATAGACGTAGTCTATAGGCCACCAAATAATGACATCATGGTGGGGCGAGAAATAAACAAAGAAATAACTGATGCATGTAAAAATGGTACAGCAATTATCATGGGGGATTTTAATCTACATATCAATTGGTCAACCAGGTCAGTCAAGGCAGCCTTGAGGAGGAGTTCATAGAATGTATCCACGATAGCTTCCTTGAACAGTATATAATGGAACCGACAAGGGAACAAGCTATCCTAGATCTGGTCCTGTGTAATGAGACGGGAATAATTAATGATCTTGCAGTTAGGGATCCTCTTGGAAGAAGCGATCACAGTATGGTTGAATTTAAAATACAGATGGAGCGTGAGAAGGTAAAGTCCAATACCAGTGTCTTGTGCTTAAACAAAGGAGACTATAAAGGGATGAGGGAGGAGTTAGCTGAAGTGGACTGGGAGCAAAAACTTTATGGTAGGAACAGTGGAGGACTTTCAAAGCGATCTTTCACAGTGCTCAGCAAAAGTATATACTGGTGATAAGGAAGGACTGTAGAAAAAGAGATAATCAGCCATGGATATCTAAGGAAATAAAGGAGGGTATCAAATTGAAAGAAAATGCACACAAAGTGGCAAAGATTAGTGGGAAACTAGATGATTGGGAAATCTTTAAAGGTCAGCAAAAAGCGATGAAAAAAGCTATAAAGATGGATTATGAGAGTAAACTAGTTCAGAATATAAAAACAGATAGCAAAAGTTTCTACAAATATATAAAACGAAAAAGAGTGGCAAAAGTAAACATTGGTTCTTTGGAGGATGAGAAGGGGGATGTAATAACTGGAAATGAGAAAATGGCTGAGGCATTGAACAGGTATTTTGTGCTGCTCTTCACAATGGAAGACACAAATAACATGCCAAAAATTGATGACAGTAAGGCTATGGCAGGTGGGAACCTAGAAACTATCATTACCACGAAAGAGGTAGAGTTGGGCAAGTTAATGGGGCTAAAGGTAGACAAGTCTGCTGGCTCTGATGGAATGCATCCCAGGATACTAAAAGAAATGGCGGGAGAAATAGCAAATGCACTGGTGGTAATTTTCCAAAATTTGCTGGACTCTGGGGTGGTTCCCGCAGGTTGGAAAACAGCAAATGTGACGCCACTGTTTAAAAAAGGAGGTAGACAGAAGGCAGGTAACTATAGGCCAGTTAGCTTAACTTCTGTAGTAGGGAAAATGCTTGAATCTATCATCAAGGAAGAAATAGCAAGACATCTGGATATAAATTGTCCCACTGGTAAGACACAGCGTGGGTTCATGAAGGGAAGGTCATGTTTGACTAATTTGGTGGAATTCTTTGAGAACATTACATGTGCAGTGGACAATGGGGAACCTGTGGATGTGGTGTATCTGGATTTCCAGAAGGCATTTGACAAGGTGCTGCACCAAAGACTGCTGCATAAGATAAAGGTGCATGGTGTTACGGGTAGTGTATTAGCATGGATAGAGGATTGGTTAACTAACAGAGAGCAAAGAGTCGGGGTAAATGGGTGTTTTTCTGGTTGGCGATCAGTGACTAGTGGTGTGCCTCAGGGATCAGTATTGGGACCGCAGTTGTTTACAATTTACATAGATGATTTGGAATTGGGGACCAAGTGTAGTGTGTCAAAATTCACAGATGACAGTAAGATGGGTGGAAGAGCAAAGTGCAAAGTGAGTGGGGAAGGGTCTGGCAGATGGAGAACAATGTTGGTAAATGTGAGGCCATCAATTTTGGTGGGAATAAAGGCAAAATGGACTATTATTTAAATGGTAAAAATTGCAGCATGCTGCTTTGCAGTGGGACCTGGGTGTCCTTGTGCAGGAATCTCAAGGATTTGGTTTGCAGGTGCAGCAGGTAATTAAGAAGGCAAATGAAATTTTGTCCTTCATTGCTAGAGGGATGGAGTTTTAAAACAGGGAGGTTATGTTGCAGCTGTATAAGTTGCTGGTGAGGCCACACCTGGAGTACTGTGTACAGTTTTGGTCTCCTTACTTAGAGGGAATAGCAGGTAAAATATGTAGGGATATGGGGGTAGGGCCTGGGTGGGATTGTGGTCGGTGCAGACTAGATGGGCCGAATGGCCTCTTTCTGTACTGTAGGGTTTCTATGATTCTATGATTTTACTTGAGAAAGAATATACTGGCACTGGAGGGGGTGCAGAGGAGATTCACTAGGTTGATTCCGGAGTTGAGAGGGTTGGCTTATGAGGAGAGACTGAGTAGACTGGGGCTATACTCATTGGAATTCAGAAGAATGAGGGGAGATCTTATAGAAACATATAAGATTATGAAGGGAATAGATAAGATAGAAGCAGGGAAGTTGTTTCCACTGGCGGGTGAAACTAGAACTAGGGGGCATAGCCTCAAAATAAGGGGAAGCCGATTTAGGACTGAGTTGAGGAGGAACTTCTTCACACAAAGGGTTTAGAATCTGTGGAATTCCCTGCCCAGTGAAGCAGTTGAGGCTACCTCATTGAATGTTTTTAAGGCAAGGATAGATAGATTTTTGAACAGTAAAGGAATTAAGGGTTATGATGAGTGGGCGGGTAAGTGGAACTGAGTCCACAAAAAGATCAGCCATGATCTTATTGAATGGAGGAGCAGGCTCAAGAGGCCAGATGGCCTACTCCTGCTCCTAGTTCTTGTGTTCTTATGTTCTTATATCTAAGAAGCATTGGAAGATTGTGACCAGTGCTCATGCAGAGTATTCTTTATCTGTTTTTATCCTATCCGAGGTTCTTACTACCACCTCCTTTAATGTTACACTGACAGCATTCTCTTCTCATCTGCCTTCAGCCCCATATGATTTTTAATTGTTCCTAATTGATTCCAACCATGCCTTTCACTATCCTTTTATTGTTCGTATGTGGAAAAATTTTGGGTCCCTTTTCATGTTAACTGCCAATCTGTACTGTCCTTTCCCCCTCACATTTTATTTTTAGATCTCTTCTGTGTTTAGCTTGGCTTTCTACTGCATTATAAGTGTTACAATTGACATTTTGTTTTCCTTATTTTTTTCGATCTTTGGATATCTTTCCTTTCCTCCTTGTGGGAATGAGGCTTCTCTATATGCAAACTATTTTCTCCTTGAAAGCCACCTATTCAGTTCATGTTTTGTCTACCAGTTTTTGATTTGCACCACCCCTCTTGAGTACAACAACAACTTCTTTGATCATCACTGGACACCTCTGTCCACTTTCTCCCTTCCTTTCTGCGTCATTCCTGGATATTTTGTGGTCAGAATCCCAATCCTCCCTTTCTTTTAACCAGTTCTCTGTCATTGTCACTATGTCACAGTCCCAAGTGATGGCTTGTACCTGTGGCTCACCAATCCTATTTACACACGTCTGTGTATTTATGGAGATACATTACAAGCTCACCTTAAATTGCCCTATGTTTGATACATGTCTGATCTCTCCTCGCTCTGAAATTTATTTTTACATTTGTGCTCCCTGCCACTCCGAGACTTCGGTACACTTTACTTCTCCATTCTAATGTTTTTATCCTGGTGCCATGCCAAGTTACTTTAATTCCACCTGCAACAGCTCAAGTTAACCTTCTTGCAAGGACTTTGACCCCAGCTCTTGAAAGGCTCCATCTTGAACAGATTCCTCTTGCCTCAGAATTCACCGCCAAGCCCAAGAATCTGAATCCCTCCTTCCTCGACCATTTATCTGGCCGCAGATACTGTTATATTTTACTATTTCTTTGCTTACAAGAGTGTGGCATTGGCAGTAATAGAGCGATTATTACCTTCTGAGGTCCTACTTTTTAAATGCCTCCCTAACCCACTAAAACTCTTGACTGAAGGGCTTCAACCCTTTTCCTATATTATTGATTTGCACACAGACCCTATAACCTCTTCTTCTTCCCTTTCCCCTCGTGAAGCATTCTGCAACCTCTCCTGTGAATTTCATACGAGATATACTGAATTAAATGCATCAATTGACATTGCAGTGACCGTAACATTTTAAATGGTAGGATGTTCACATGTCATTTTGCAGCATTCTTTTAATGGAATGAAGAGATGTGTGCCAGATAGATATGAAATGGATGTAATTGCTGTTTCAAATGCATTTTCTGAAACCTTTTGTTAGCTGTCAGAAGTTGTGATTTATCCCGAAAAGCTTTACTAACCATCATGCTACCCAGTGAAAATTGCTCAGTCAAATTAATTCACATTGGGGGAAAAAAATTGAGTAAAAGGATAACATTTGGAAGGGATGTGCTTTCAAAGGATCTGTAATCTGTTTTTCTCTCGTGCTGTCAGGTAACAAAATTCAGACAGTCTATTCCAGCTGCCATTATAAGAAGCATTATAGTGAAGTACAGATTGCATCAAGATTCTGAAATAAGGTGCACGATTAAAACTATGAACAAATTATTATTTTGTGAAGGTGGAAGTGATTTACGATAGTTCAGTGTCATATCAATGACAGATCCAGTGATTTCTTTGTTTAATTTTTTATCTGATACTGGCACAGCTGTGTAAATTCAACCACAACTTTAAATATATGGGGGTGCAGGGTGTGCGTCGAAGGTAGTCTCTCTGCAGGAGCCTGTCTCCTAGCCGGTTGGATAACTGCACCTGGTCCTCCATGTTAGCCCCAGTTCTTGCCTATGATTCCACGTAGCTGCTTCTTTACAGCAGTAGTCACACCCAGGCAATTGCCCACAGGCCAAACTGCGGGTGGCATGCAAGCTGGTGTCCACGTGTGAGAACAGATGCTTATCTGTAACCACCATTTCTCAAGTGCAGAAAAGAAACTCAGCTTTGACAGATGTAGCATAAGGAATGGTATGGCCTTACAGATAATGGAAGCATCGCAGCGCAGCCATGTTAACAGCTGTCGGCATGGATACAGAAGGTGCTGCAGTTTATCACTGCTGTTGACCCCATCTCCAGTCAACTTGACTTCTCAAGCCACAGGGAACAGATATGCAGAACTGAGAGAGTGGGTCTGGTCAAGCACAATCCATCTCCACTGTAATCAACTCAGGCTCAGGCGTTTCTTGTTTGCACACCATACAGATGCCTTCACATGTTTTGTTAAATCCCAAAATTAACTCAGTTAGAATTTACCCACACCCACACTGTATATTGCGGGTGAAACAAAAAGAAGAATAAATGGGGTCTCTACATAGTTTCATGGAACATAAGAACACTACTTATAAAGACAACAGTTCCTGACCCCGGTGCAGAACTGCTGTGGCTGGCAAGAAGCTGTCATGATACAACATTGCTGCTTTAACCAAAATCTGCCCAGCAGAGAAGTGCCAGCTATCAGAACTATCAACAGACAAGACTGTCTCTGGATAGGCAAGACACAGGGTGAGAGGATGGGCAGGTGTCCACTTTGTTATCAAGTCGGACATCTCAAAAAGATTGGACACCATCCAATGGGCAAAAATGTTCATCTCATTACACCACACCTATCTCTTGTGTATGGCAAGTATGTGACAACCATCAGTGCACATACTCCAACAGTACTGAGGATATCAAGGGCAAATTCAGAGGATCTGGACAGAGCTTTTTGGAAATACTCCACAGGAGGGAATGCTCATGGTAAAGGGAAACTTCAGTTTAAGGACAGTAGCTGACCATCAGGCTTGTATTGGTGGCCTCAGAATCAAACAGTTAGGAGTGGCACAGTGGTTAGCACTGCTCCCTCACAGCATCAGGGACCCAGGTTCGATTCCTGGCTTGGGTCACTGTCTGTATCAAGTTTGCACATTCTCCCCGTGCCTGTGAGGGTTTCCTCCAGGTGCTCCAGTTTCCTCCCACCGTTCAAAGATGTGTGGGTTCGGTGGAGTGGCCATGCTAAATTGCCCCTGAATGTTCGGGTGACTAGCTAGGGTAAATGAATGGGGTTATGGGAAGAGAGCCTGGTTGGGATTGTGGTTGGTGCAGACTCGATGGGCCAAATGGCCTCCTTCTGCACTGTAGGATTCTATGATTCTATGGAACTGCAATAACAAAGGCCCACTCTTCCTGAACCATTGCACCCTCTGTAATATGCCAACGATCAGCACCATCTTTAACAGAAGGCAAAGTGCAAAAACACTTGGGGGAGCTCCTAACATCTAAACACTGGCATCAGACTGACTTTATCATCATTCGGCAGAGAATGATGTCATCATCACAATGGTCATGAGAGGAGCAGAATGCTCCATAGATCATAGGATGCAATGCACCAAGATAGCATTTATTTGCTGCTAAGAAATTATCCCAGGAGATCCCATGGAACCTGCAAAGAAAAAGCTGCATAGGATGGAAGATGCATAGTGGGGCATACAAGTCAGAGAGCTTTAAGTCTATGCTGATCAGCACGATATTAGGAATTTCTATGAAGCTATGAAGACTGTGTTTTGTCCTCCCTCACATGGCTACTAACCTATTCTCAGCACTGATGAGCAAACCTTCCTAACAGGTAGGATATTTATCAAAGAGCTGTAGATTGAAAATTCTTGGGATGTGCTTTACCACCCATTCAGTGTAAATGGGTAGGCTAAGGATAGACAAGCTTCCACATTAGCCCAAATATGAAAACCTGGGCAAAACCCTTTGTTGTTGAGGCTGAAAAAGTCATCATTTCCCTATCCGACAGGAAAGCTCCAGACTCAGATGGAACCCAAGGGAGAATTTACAAATTTGGGGGATTCCAGCTGATAATCAAACTTGCATAATTATTTCACAGAATGTGGGATCAACAAACGACGTGTCAGTGGTCAAGAATGCCATGATCGTTCACTTCTACTGAGAAAAATGACAATGCATGTGTGACAAAGCCAAAAGAATGTTGCTGCTTTTGATAATCAGCATGGCGACAATTCTACTTGACAGACTGGTGAGCTAAATAGTAGAACTGTGACAAGATGCTCACCCTTGAAAAAATACAAGAGAAATGCCACTGAAATGGGACACAATTGACACAATTGAGCCTTTGTTGGCCTGACAAAGGCCTTGGACACAATAAATAGAGAGGCCTTGAAGAAAGTCTGAGCCAAACTTGGATGTACTAATAGAGCCATACATCTGATACCGCAATCATGGAATGATGACCAGTCACAGACTCTGGTCAAGATACTGGTCCGTCGGATGAGCGAAATGTGAAGTCGGGGTGGGTCATGGCCGCTGTGTGCTTCTCCATACACTTTGCTGTCATCTTTCTGGAGCATTTGATGAAAACATTGATGTGATATACATCCAATTCAGAGTGGATGGTAATCTCTTCAACCTGAGATAACTGAGATCCTCAACTAATAACAGGTGATGATGATACAAGAATTGTTGTTTGTTAATGACTGTGTCCTCAGGTCACTGTGAGTATGGCCTTCAAAGAAACATGGACTATTTTCAAACGCTACTGATGATTCTGGGCTAAACATAAGCTAAAGGAAGACAGAAATACTTCACCAACCAACACCAAATTTTGACCAGACCCCACCTTCTATAACTATCAATGAAACAAAAATGAAACTATCCTCACTTATCATGAAAGCACAGTTTCCATTGACCGTGAGATTGCAAATAGAATTGTCAGAGTAAGTTTGGCATTTGCCTATTTATGCAAGAAACTGTGGAAGGAATGAGATGTTAAATTTAAAACAAAGCTTGCTGTGTGCAAAATTGTCATAATGCCAATGCTTCTGTGGGCTTATGAGGTATCGACTACCCACTTCAGGCATATTAAGTGGTTTGGGCTCCACATGAGACGCATTCAACAAATGACGTGTCAGGTGTTCAAGGATGTCATGATCATTCAGTTGTACTAATAAAAAGACAATCTGCGTGTGACAACCCTGAGAGAATGTTCCTTCTTTCGATAGTCGGCAAAATCCTCGTGACAATTCTACTTGAGAACATCATGGATGTCAAATGGGCAGATAACATGCCTACTACTGAGATACTTCAAAGTGCAAAAACATCTGGAATTGAAGCACTCAATATCAGAGCCCAGCTCCAATGGTGTGCACATATCATACGTATGACTGATGATAAAATCCCTAAGGCAGTTAGATATTCACAACTTAAACTTGGACATCCCTTGCGAAGTAGACTGATGTGAAGGTTCGGTGAGCTTCAGGAAAATATGGCTTATCCACCTGGAGAAAAATGCATGAGAAAGAACTACCCTAGAGAGCAATCTCAATTAGTGGTGGAAGTTGAACAAAGAACAAAGAAAATTACAGCGCAAGAACAGGCCCTTCGGCCTTCCAAGCCTGCACTGACCATGCTACCCGACTTAACTAAAACCCCCTACTCTTCCGGGGACCATATCCCTCTTTTCCCATCCTATTCATGTATTTGTCAAGACGCCCCTTAAAAGTCACGATTGTATCAGCTTCCACTACCTCCCCCGGCAACGAGTTCCAGGCACCCACCACCCTCTGTGTAAAAAATCTGCCTCGTACATCTCCTTTAAAGCTTGCCGCTCGCACCTTAAACCTGTGCCTCCTAGTAATTGACTCTTCCACCCTGGGAAAAAGCTTCTGACTATCCACCCTGTCCATGCCTCTCATAATCTTGTAGACTTGCTTCAAACCCCAAATAATACAGGCAGTTAAAACAAAAGGCAAGCGAGAAAGAACAGGCACTTTCCCCGTCAACGCTACCCAACCTCCATCCTACCCTCTCTCCCACCAAAAAAGTCAGACTGCAGTAGGGAAAGCCATGCAGCTCTGCACTCTGTCTTCACAGCTATGTTAGAATACACAATAGATGACTTCACACGCACACAAGAAATGGCCATCCTCGATGACGAAGGGAAACCACTAACAATAATTTAAATCGATTAATTCCAGATTAATTGCCGCATAAGATACAATTAGAGGTGGAATGTCGGTATGCAACTTAAAGAATCTGTTAATAACCAAATTAACTAGAAGACTTATTTAGACTTAATAGCTCCCATGTCTAGAGAGGTTAGGCAGAAGATGAATAATCACTCACTTATAGTTCTTTGTGACACAATTGCAGGACAGCCTCCCTGGTGCAGAGCCTCTTGAGGTACAGAGTTTAAGTTGCAGAATCAGGGTGACAGCGTTGTAGTCTGATCGGTGAACCACATTCATATAAAAAATTGAAGCTTGCAATTTATGCCCTTATTTCTTACATGTAAATCCTTGTACATGGATAACATAAACTAGTTTATGTCAGGCGGATGATTTTCCAAACAAACGATGGTTGCCAGCCGTGCCAGCTATGTTAAATTCAGGAATTGATGTTTGGTGTCTTTAATGTAATAGCGATATTAAATGTGTTGAAGCAAAACGTGGTGGTTATACAAAGGGTATGGTATAACATGATATGGAAGCAAAAGCCAGCTCTTACACAGTATGTACTGTATTTACACTTTTCTATTTCACAGGTGCTAAGAAGGAAGAAACTGCTTTGATGAATGGACTATCTGTGAACTTGCATCTCCTGCTGGTGAGAAGTCATTTTTACTACACTTCATCTTGAAAAATCATGCAATTAGACTGCAATACATTGAAGAACTAGTACATGGTAACGACTTGCATTACAATCATTTTTTCTTTTTGTAACACTGTGCATCATGTGGAGGTCACCTACCCAACTGGGAAAACTTACAGAATTTTTTTGTCTCAAGCTACATTTATGTCATTCAATTTTGGTGAGATTAAAAACCGTTCAATGAAAATATAAGTGCGCAGAAAGATTACTGCCCCTTAGTGCACCTTGTGTCGATTTAAAATCCCGAAAGAATTTTCTAGGGAGTGATTTCAATTAGTGGTGGTGTTTCTAGCTCAACAGGATTTTGAACTAGAAGGACTGGGTCCCCCTGACTCCACGCACCCCCCCCCCCCCCCCCCCCACCCCCACCTCATGGGTGGCATGGGGCACAGTGGTTAGCACTGCTGCCTCACAGCGCTAGGGGCCCGAGTTTGATTCCCAGCTTGGGTTCTCCCTGTGTCTGGATGGGTTTCCTCCGGGTGCTCTGGTTTCCTCCCACAGTGCGAAAGATGTGCTAGTTAGGTGCATTGGCCATGCTAAATTATCCCTCAGTGTACCCGAACAGGCGCCAGAGTGTGGCGACTAGGGACTTTCACAGTAACTTCATTGCAGCATTAATGTATGCCTACTTGTGACACTAATAAATAAACTTTAAAAATAACTTAAACTGTTGCCTGCAGGGAGAAAGCCACACTATGTCACACTATCAGTAATCCCCACAGCTTGCCTCCTGGACTTGCAGAATCTCATTGGCTGTCTTGTCTGGAGACAATACACACCTCTTTAACCTATGCTTAATGCTCCCTCCACTCACATTGTCTGTATCTTTAAGACCTGGTTGGCTGTTGAGATTCGCATTCTAATCAGTATTCTGTAACTTGATTTTGTGTCTCTGTATGCCCTGTTTGAGAGCAGATATCCACTCCATCTGACGAAGGAGCAGCGCTCCAAAAGCTAATGGCATTTGCTACCAAATAAACCTGTTGGACTTTAACCTGGTGTTGTTAAAACTCTTGCTGGGAGAAAGCCATGCAGAGAATCTGTTAATAACCAAAGACCACTTGGTCTTTGTATATCATAGCATGTATCAATCAGAAGTATTTCCTTCAGAAATAATCATGAAAGATCACCGAATGCAGTCTTCTAAAAAAGCAGTTTGTTTTGTTTTCTTTTATCAGTTTTCTCCATGTTATTCTTTTCCTTTGTCTCCAATGCGAACATACAAATTAGGCGCATGAGAAGGCCACTTGGCCCCTCAACTACTCAGCCATTTAATAAGATCATGGCTGATCTGACTGTAACTTCAACGCCGCATTCCTGCCTACCCCTGATAACCTTTCACTCCCTTGTTAATCAAAAATCTATTTAGCTCTGCCTTAAAATATTTGAAGATTCTGCTTCAGTTGCTTTTTTTTTGAGGAAGAGAGTTTCAGAGACTCTCAACCTTCTGAGAGATGACATTTATCCTCATCTCTGTCTCAGGTGAGTGATCCCCTTATTTTTAAACAGTCACCCCCTGGTTCTAGATTCTATGACAAAAGGAAACATCTTCTTCACCTCCACCCTGTCAATACCCCTCAGGATATTAAAGTTTTCAGTCAAGCCATCTTGTACTCTTCTAACCTCTAGTGGATACAAACCTAACCTGTCCAATCTTTCCACATAAAACAACCCCCACCTCCCCATTCCTGGTATTAGGCTAGTCAAGCTTCTTTGATCTGCTTCTAATGCATCTACATCTTTCCTCAAATAAGGAGACCAATATTGTACGCAATATGCCAGATGTGGTCTCACCAATGTCCTGCACAACTGAAGCATAGCCTCCCTAATTTTGTAATCAATTGCTCTCACAATAAATGATAATGTTCTATTAGCTTTCCTAATTACTTGCTGTACCTGTATACTAGCCTTTAGTGATTCATGCACCTCAAGAACTTTGCAATCCCTCACCATTTTGATAATTAGCTTCTTTTTTATTCTTCCCGACAAAATGGACAATTTCTCATTTGCCCACATCATATTCTATTTGCCAGTTTTGGCCTCTCATTTAACCTATTTATGCCTCTTTGTAGCCTCCTTATGTTCACTTCACAATTTACTTTCCTACCTATCGTTATGTAATCAGCAAATTTAGTAACCATCCCTTCAGTTGCTTTATTCTCCTCTCTCTTTCTCCTGAGTACAATTCTGGTAATTATATAGCAATTCAGAAATCCAGGTAAAGGAAGCAATGGATAAAGGTGCAAAAAACAGGCAGCTAGCTTAAGGCATTGGAACTGTGATGTGATACGGTGGAGGACACAAATAGTTTGCCAAATATTAACGATAGAGGGTTGGCAGCAGGAGAAATACTTAATACGATTAATGTTACCAGAGAGGCAGTGCTGGGTAGACTAATGGGACTGAAGGTGGACAAGTCCCCGGGTCCGGATGGAATGCATCCCAGGGTATTGAAAGAAATGTCAGAGGTAATAGTGGATGCGTTAGTGATTATTTATCAAAACTCGTTGCATTCTGGGGTAGTGCCGGTTGATTGGAAAACGGCTAATGTTACGCCGCTGTTTAAAAAAGGAAGGAGACAAAAGGCGGGTAACTATAGGCCGGTCAGCTTAACGTCTGTAGTAGGGAAAATGCTGGAATCCATTATTAAAGAGGAGATAGCAGGGCATCTGGATAGAAATGGTTCGATCAATCAGACGCAGCATGGATTCATGAGGGGAAAGTCGTGCTTGACGAACATGTTGGATTTTTATGAAGATGTGACTAGGGCGGTTGATGGAGGAGAACCGGTGGATGCGGTGTTTTTGGATTTCCAAAAGGCGTTTGATAAGGTGCCCCATAAAAGGCTGCTGAAGAAGATTAGGGCACACGGAGTTGGGGGTAGTGTGTTAAAGTGGATTGGGGACTGGCTATCCGACAGGAAGCAAAGAGTCGGAATAAATGGGTGTTTTTCCGGTTGGAGGAAGGTAACTAGTGGCGTGCCGCAGGGATCGGTACTCGGGCCGCAACTGTTTACCATTTATATAGATGATCTGGAGGAGGGGACGGAGTGTAGGGTAACAAAGTTTGCAGACGACACAAAGATAAGTGGAAAAGTGAATCGTGTGGAGGACGGAGAAGATCTGCAGAGAGATTTGGACAGGCTGAGTGAGTGGGCGAGGATATGGCAAATGGAGTATAACGTTGAGAAATGCGAGGTTATACACTTTGGAGGAAATAATAACAAATGGGATTATTATCTCAATGGAAACAAATTAAAACATGCTACCGTGCAAAGGGACCTGGGGGTCCTTGTGCATGAGACGCAAAAGCCCAGTCTGCAGGTACAACAGGTGATCAAGAAGGCAAATGGGATGTTGGCCTATATTGCGAAGGGGATAGAATATAAAAGCAGGGATGTCTTGATGCACCTGTACAGGGCATTGGTGAGGCCGCAGCTGGAATACTGTGTGCAGTATTGGTCCCCTTATATGAGGAAGGATATATTGGCATTGGAGGGAGTGCAGAGAAGGTTCACCAGGTTGATACCGGAGATGAGGGGTTTGGATTATGAGGAAAGGCTGAGGAGATTGGGTTTGTACTCGTTGGAGTTTAGAAGGATGAGGGGGGATCTTATGGAGACTTATAAGATAATGCGGGGGCTGGATAGGGTGGAGGCGGAGAGATTCTTTCCACTTAGTAAGGAAGATAAAACTAGAGGACACAGCCTCAAAATAAAGGGGGGTCGGTTTAAGACAGAGTTGAGGAGGAACTTCTTCTCCCAGAGGGTGGTGAATCTCTGGAATTCTCTGCCCACTGAGGTGGTGGAGGCTACCTCGCTGAATATGTTTAAAGCGCGGATGGATGGATTCCTGATCGGTAAGGGAATTAAGGGTTATGGGGATCAGGCGGGTAAGTGGCACTGATCCACGTCAGATCAGCCATGATCTTATTGAATGGCGGGGCAGGCTTGAGAGGCTAGATGGCCTACTCCTGCTCCTATTTCTTATGTTCTTATGTTCTTATATTGAATAATCCGGGGTTGTTTACTCTGGAAAAGCTGCAAGAACTGAAGATTCCTATAGGAATAGATAAATTGTACCAAGATTTTGCCATGAACTGTAGAATCAAATCTCGGTTTCGAAGAGGAAAAATTTTTAGATTTAAATTCTTACACAGAGGGTGAAGAGCCTGTAGAGAAGAGCAGCCTTAAGTCGCAATGAAGAATGGTAGTGTAGAAAAACAGAATTAGATTAACAATTAGGGAAAAGGACAGTTTGAGGCGTATTAATATTTGTGATCAGATTATCCATAATATTTTTCTAATCCTGTATTTACCTTCCACTTTTCTTCCTTCTCTCCTTTTCTTTATTTTTAGGACACGTGCTGATTACCATTTTGTATGTCATCCAAATAGCCAATCTTTATAGGTCTTAAACAGTGGGATAGATTTTGACCTTGCATGATAATGTGAAGCAGAGGCTATCCTCCCATTTTATGTCTCCCCTAACATCAATAGAAATGAAAATCAGGAGAGATGTAAAATGCTGCTGATTTGCTATCACCTGTACTACACGATCAGATGTGTAATAGGAACTTGCTCATTTGTTAACAGCTTCTCTTCCTCCTTCAGGGATCATGCCCTAAGAGGACACTGGCAACCATGGACTCACTTCGGAGTGGTCCATGATTGTGTTTGGCAAAGTACTGAAGTGGTCTGTTGTTGCCTTCTGTAGTTATTAACAGCTGAAAGTTATTTTGGCGGTATCTGGCAGTAAATGGCTCTGGCAGTACCGGGTGGGCAATCAATGTTGTGATATGCCTTTAAGGGATGTTAGCATGACATCTCAAGGAGGGAAATATATCATGTGACCCAGTCTTAATTTCACTTTTGGTTTGAGTGGGGCACACACACCCACACACAGATCTGATGCGTTCAAACTTTATGCCTGAGTATAATTGTTCTCATGTGCCTAGTCCTAATAAATGAACCCACAACATGTTTATCTATTCCATTATGCGTGATTGGTTCCTTGTGTTTTCTTCAGGAAATAAGCCCAAGCTTTTATATCATTATAATGACACAGCAGCCATCACCCCTGTCCATTCCTGTTCCGAACTGACAAGGAGGTGGAGAATTCACTTCCTTAATGAAAATGGGAAGGTGTTTATTTATTTTCCTAATCAGAAATTTTCTAATGGAGACATTTTAATGCAGCGTTTTGTCGTGATTCATCAGTGCTCTTGTGCAGCTGTTCACTTCTCTCACTGAAGCTGCCCACATTCATCCCATTCTTCTTCCTTCACCGTGTCCTTCAGTGTGATTTTCAAGTTATCCCCTTCATAAATGTTATGATTGATGTTGCTTTAACTGGCAGCATGGCTTTCAATATCTAACAATTAAAAAAAAAGCTTTGATTCGATGGGCACAACCTTCTAGTCCCACTGGCAGCGCTTCCCCACCGTGTATTTCCTGACAGCATGGAAATCCCATTGTTAGCGGGGGGACCAGAAGATCCCGCCACCGGCCAACACCGCGTTGGCTTCCCGCCAATGAGAAACACACCACGGGGAGGCCAGAGAATCTCGGCATTTGTTTTTAGCACTAATCTCAAATTAATGTCCCATTGTTACTGATTCACTGGTCAATGGGTGTAATCTTGCACTCATTTATACTCCTTAATCTTTTCAAAATTTTGATCGCTTCTGCTGAACCTTACCTGAACTTTAGTTGCTCCAGTATTTGCAACCCCATATTTCAAGTCCCTCATGCTCATATTCTGATATGATGTGGAGAAAATGGGTTTTGTTCTGGTGTCACCTTGATAAATCCATATTATTCCCTTTCTGTGTCTCCAATATCTGCCCTATGATGCGATGTCCTACACCAAATGTAGTATTGTGACTGTTCATAGCAAGTGTCTTGTACTGATTTCAGAAGAGATCTTGCGTTTGTACTTAGTGCCCCCAAACATCAATTAAATGTGGCATTTTTATGAACCTTTTCCAACTGCTTTTAACGCTCTTCATACTTGCGTTCAATGAACTCAGTTCCTCCATAAAATGATTTTCTCTGTTCCTTTATCCTCGTGTCTATTCACATGCCATTTTTTCTCTGTTCATTGCACAAGGCCACATTACAAATGTATCAGATGAGCTTATTCTTCTAATATCCTGATCCTTCATTTCATACAGAACTAATATTGCAGACGAATGCTGTAGACAACTGCCTTGCCTGCATGTTGGGCATGGTGGGTACCTGTAGGGCACATTATTCACAATTTTTCATTCATTAAAATTAATAGACAGAAAATCATGGGCAGCCTGCCCATTTGTGCATCGGCAGAAGAGGTTCTCTGTTGGTAACTTATCTGGAAAATCAGCTCACCCCAGTGAGTGTTTAGCAAGTTGAACTGCAACAGAAGTCTTTGATTCAGTTGCAACTCTGTTCCTTTTCCCAAACTCTATTTGAGATAGAGTAGGGATTTTGATCTTGGCATTGATTTTGATGGCAAATCTTTTAAAACTCATCCACTCTTCAGAGCAACTTTAACAACGAGTTAAAGGCAACGTTGGGGCAATTCTCCCAGCTCGCTGCACTAACGAGGCCATTTAGTGGACTTCCCACTGGGCTCCAAGGCCAGTGAGTCTTCCGCCTCTGGATTTCAGACACTGTCAGTTCTGCACCAGAAATCGGTGCGGAGCTGTATGATTTATTTAAATTAGGATTACCATATCATTAGCAATCCCAGGACTGAATTCTCGGGGCCCGCTAGCCTCTCCCACCCAGCCAAAGTGTTTCACTCCAGCGGGGTTTACAATAGCACCCCACTAACCGGGTGCTGGTGGCCAGACCCGCGAGAATAAAGGGGGGGACCATGGAGGCCCCCTACCAGGTCGGGGGTAAGGGGCGGGGTGACCCCTGGGCATTGCTAACTTGGCAGTGCTAGCCTGGCTCCCTGGCACTGCCCAAGGGGCAAAGTGGCAATGCCTGACATTTTGGCACTGCCCACCGGTATCGGGCAGTGCCAAGGGTCCCGCTGCCACTGCAGTCGGCTATGACAGAGGGAGGGAGGCCAGCGATCAGGGCGGGCCATCTGGCCATCGCAGCAGTGGGGGGACAGGAGGGAAGTGGTGCCAGGATTGAGACTGCAGGGAGGGGGGTTGGGGGGGAGAGGAAATTGAAGATTGAGGCTGGCCAGGGTGGGGAGGCGGGGGGTGAAGGAGGCGGGGGGGCGGGGTTCGAGGCCAGCCCTAGACATGTCTGAGGGGCTAGCAATCGGGCCATGGGGGAGTCGGAGGGGCAACGATGTGGAGTCGCAGGCCTGGCCACTGGTTATACGGGCCACTGCGCATGTGCCAATCCCAGCACTGACAGATCAGCACATGCACAGTATCCCACTCGGAGCTATGCTACCAGCCTCTCGGGTGGGAATATGCCCCCACCCCCTGATTTTTCACAAGATTCAGGCTAGTGCGCCCTGCAACGCACAGAGTGTGGGAGATTCATTTTGGAAATTTACTCCAGATTTTACCCAAATTCAACACTTAGAATTTCAATCCCACCCAACATCTTGTAGTGAGGCTATCCTGACAGAACATTATGAAGCTTGTTATCATCTGCCTAGAAACATCCTGAAGAGAAGATTTCATCAACAGGACTGGAAATATGGCTGTGCAGAGCCTGTATTTTGGGCACTAAGTGGTCTTCAATGTGGCAGGCAGATAGTGCACACGCATTACAAGCTGGAAATACAGCATTTACTGGATTGGTAAAGGCAGTGTTCAAGCCTGGAAGAGGCGTCAGTACAGTTCCAAAGAAGTGTGTCATGTTGGACTCAAAATGTTAACACTGTTTCTCACCCCACGGATGTTGTCAGACCTGCAGAGTGATTGTCCAACAATTTCTACATTTGACCATTTGCATTTGCAGATAAAACCGCTAAATACCTATTTTGAGATCCTGATTGCTCGGAGAAGGTACTATCTCTTAGAGCACAACCAACGAGGCAACATTTGAAAATATATTTACCTGGCAGTGGAGTCAGGAATCATCCTCCAAACCCCTTCTCCTGGTGGACGTTAATACATGTCTGTCTCCAATTACTGTTCATTCCCACACACTTCCAGTTTACTGTTCTCCCCTTCCCAGATGTTGCTACCCCCCTCCTCAACCATCCCTATCTTATTCCAGCAACTGCTACCGCCTGACCAAATAAACTCCTCCTTTCTGATTACACCCTTTCTTTCTTGTATCCCCCTTCCCAGTGATAGGGTGGCAGGGTGGCACAGTGGTTAGCACTGCTGCCCCACAGTGCCAGTGACCCAAGTTCAATTCCGGCCTCAGGTTACTGTCTGTGCGGAGTCTGCACATTCTCATCGTGTCCGCGTGGGTTTTCTCCGGGTAATCCAGTTCCCTCCCACAGTCCAAAGATGTGCGGCTTAGGTTGATTGGCTATGCTAAATTGAACCTAGTGTCAGGGGGATTAGCAGGGTAAATGAGTGGAGTTACGGGAATAGGGTCTGGGTGGGATTGTGGTCGGTACAGACTTGATGGGCCGAATGGCCTGCTTTTGTACTGTGAGGATTCTATGAATTTCCCATTCACCACCTTCATGATTGCCTCATATACCTGAGGATGGCTGCAAAACCAGCTACAGCCCTATTATTGCACTTTGGTAACAAATTGCCTTCTGCTGTCCATAGCCTGATGACTCAGTTGAAGTTAGACTCGAGACCCAAGATGGGGGCACCTGGGTGTCACCGTTCAGTTGCAGGCAATGGCCCCTGTTCTTCCCTCATGCACCCACAATGGGCCAGTCTCATTTTCAACTGACAACTTTCAACTAGCCGAATCTTTTCATTCGTTCAGCCTGTATTTGACAACCAAAAACCTGTCTTTGAATTTGAATTTTATTTTTGTCAAAATCCATGAAATCCCAGCACCTCTTTTGAGATTCTGGTGAAAATGAAAGTGGCAATTTGGAAATCTCATGGGTTCAGAATGTGCTGTCAGTGGTGAATTGACCACGAATGCTACTGACCTCAAAACATAAAGGTCCAGTGATCGCTGTTGCATGGATCTTCCCTTATCCTTACTGTAATAAGTCCTCGGAGGCGGAAGTCCCTTCACCAGAATTCCTTTATTTACAAGATCCAACAACATTATACAGAGTGCTCTCAGTATGCAGTCTACATCCAGAGTACCAGAGGAACTGACACTCCTTTTTAAGTACAGAGCATCGATTTGGCCCTTAATCAGGGAGTTCATATTCAAGCAGGCCAACCTCAATTGCCTGATTAAAGTCATTACACTTACTTTAATTTGAATCAAGGGAATCCCCATGGCCTGGATTTTCATGGGGACAGAGAAGAGCCCGGGCTTAGCAAAAATGTTGCTCAGGCCAGATTCTGGAAGCCCCGGCCTTGAACATGGTAACCACAACATCTACTGGGGATTGGGTGGGAATGGAACGGTTTTAATGTTCACATCTGTGGATCACAGAGGCAGCTGCAAATTGAAAAGTGCAGCTATCTTCAAGTGGATTCAATTTTTGTTAGTGGGGTGTCAAAAACATGACTCTTAGCCTTTAGAATCTTGAGGAAACAGTCTAAAGTTGCCAGAGTTATTTAGAGGTAGGTCCAGATATCCCCTTTGAGAAAGATAAATTTCCCTTTCGGAGATGTCAAAAGCTCTTTGGACGAGGTCAAGTGCTCTTTGAGATTGTTAAATGTGTAGACATGGAATCATAGAATTTGTACAGTGCGGAAGGAGGCCTTCCAGCCCAATGTTATAATCAGATCAGAAACTCCAAAGTGTTTTATGAAGTTTGCCTGGATCATAAGTTTTGCACTTTGAATTTAGCGAGGGTGAGCAAGAGGTATTTCACTTCAGGTAAGATTCAAATGACCCACTAGGGAGCTTTTATCAAACAAAGTTTATTTAAGAATACAGTTAACATGTATGGAAAGAAAATTAGCAATACCTTTTACCAATTACAAACAAGAAGAAAACAATGATTTGGTATCAACCTTAACAGCTAAACATCGTTCCAATGAAACAAATCCCAGAAACAAAACCTTCGCCACAGGTTGAACAGAGCAAAGCCTAATGCCCACGTGATTCTGGAATTTAGTTATTTGATTGAATGCTTGTGAGGCACACACAGACAAGCTTGGAGTCAGAACAGCTTCAGTCCTTTGGTTAGAGAATTGAAACACTGACTTCTCAGTCTTGAAATTTTTAGCAGCCCTCTGGATACACCCAGAACAGTTTGAAATCAGAACAGCTTACCAGAACACCAGAGAGAGAGAAACTCCAAGCAAGCCAACAGCAGATTTTCCACTCCAGGAAGGCAAGAAGCCTTGCTTTTAGCAAACTAGCAGAATTTCCAATACCAGGGAGAGAGCGAGAGACACTGCTTTCATACTGATGTCCACTCCCTTCTATACTAAAACTGAAAATGAATCCTTAGATTTTTCTCTGGGAAGGAACTACCTGACTTTGACTTGTTAATCAGTCTTCCCCTTCACAATGCAAGGTTATAAAAGATCTCAGAGTAAAAATAAACAAAACCCCATTTAAGCCATTGAAGTAGCAATAAAAGGACTTCTAGCAGATGGCCTGGCAACAATGAGAAAAAGAAACTGAAAAGGTCTGCTTACAACTGGAGAGAACATGATTAAAAAAAAATCATAAAGGTACACTAATGTCATACCATTGAGCCTGCACTGACAACAATCCCACCCAGACATTATCCCCGCAATCCCATGCATTTACCTTGCTAGCCCTAGGACTCTATGGGACAATTTTGCATGGCCAATCCACCTGACCTGCACATCTTTGGACCATAGGAGGAAACCGGAGCACTCGGAGGAAACCCACACAGACACGGGGAGAATGTGCAAACACCATACAGACAGTCACCCGAGGCTGGACTTGAACCCGGGTCCCTGGAGCTTTGAGGCAGCAATGCTAACCACTGTGCCGCAGTGTGTGTAAAACACGGATAAACTTGTCAAAAATGTCAAGCTGGCAAGGCATTTAAATCTCCTGTCCGTAAAAATAAAACGACTGTTAAAAAAACTGATGTTATATCACTGTCGATTGACATTAGCCTGAAGGTTATAGGATTTGTGCTGCATGACTAAATTCACAACATATTATGACAGTGCAGTTCACAATTTGATCAATAGCTTTAATTAATTAGAAAGTCTTTTATGTGGGCCTATAAAGACAAATATTTGTTTTTTTATGGGGTTAAGCACTTGAATGCAATGTTTGCCTTTATGGGTATTAATTAGTTAAACGAATGCATATATAGTAAATTAGTTTTTATCAGTGAGTGTTTTGTTTATATTGTGAAGTCATCAATAGACACTTAGAACTTGATGTTATTTCATCTCAGCATGGGAGGTGGTGGTAATGTCACTCGACCAGTAATCAGAGGCCCAAGCTAATGCTCTGGGGACATGGGTTCAAATTTCACCATGGCAGCTGGAGGAATTTAAATTCAATTAATAAAATCTGGAATTAAAAACTAGTCCCCGTCATAGTGACTATGGAAATGTTGCCAATTGCCATTAAAAAAACATCTGGTTCACTAATGTCCTTATCTGACCTAGCCTACAAGTGACTCCAGATCCACAATAATGTGGTTGACTCTTAACTGCCCTCTGAAATAGCCTAACAAGCCATTCAGTTCAAGGGCAATTAGGGACGGGCAATGAATGCTGACCACTGCTGCCCGCACCACATGAAAGAATACATTTTTAAAGATGTCATACAGACTTAACTTTTGTACGTGGTAACCTTTGTGTTTTACAGCTGTCCTTCTACAGACCGACATCAAGTAGATACAAGATTCTCATGGAAGAAAAAGCATTTCCTTCTGATCATGTAAGAACTACTTTTACAGCACTAGAATTAATCAAGTCCTTGTATAGGTTACACAATGATTTATTCATTGACACTAAGTTCTGTTGGTGAAATATTTACTACTTGGCGCTCTGCCAATAGCTTAGCATGCTTTATTACAAGATCACCCAGTATGCATCTCATTACCAATGCTGTTTTTTGGGAGGAATATGCAGCATGATTGATATAACGGTTCAATCTGAGACCATCGAAGTAGCTGAAAACTGACTATATTGATTTTTATGTAGTAAAAGTTAAAGTCTGCAAATCATTAATTAAAACCTTCATTCTTTTTAAGTATGCCGTGGAGTCCCAAATCCGGCTTCAAGGACTAGATCCTGGGAAAAGCATGCTTCTGCTGTCTCCAGTGGAGGTTTGTGTTGATTTTGCCTTGATAGGAATATATACCTTTTTGGGGTACATCATTAGATTTGACCATTCTAACATCACTCACAAGGCATGTACAGTTATAATGCATTCATATACATTTATAGCATGATTTAGTTATTTTCTTTCCTTTGTTTCAACTATTGCCACAAAGAGTTATTTGGGTGAATCTGGATGCCATGTACAGTATTTCGATCTCATGACAGCTCAAGACTTTTAAGTGTTAACCGAGATGAGCCAGCAAGCTTATTGCGGTTTTAGAGAAAGTGGAATAAGATGTGACCGTATTGATATTGTTACATTGCTGACTGAATAAATCTCATTGCTTGGCTAAGGATCGTAAAACCAAGGTCCTGAGGCCATTAAATGGTATTCGAGATGTATTATTTAAGCAGTGTAAAGAGAACAGAAATATCCGCCGACAAGAGTAGTGCTCACACAGCGACCTCCCCTGTCAAACATTGCGTGCCACAGCTTCTATGCTTCCAACAATATGCCCACAATTGCCATTAGTTACATTTCCAGGACATTCCAGAAGTGACTTACATAATTCCCCAAAGCACAGGCAAACTGTTCTGCGTAAGATTCAGTGTAATTACTAATTTGGGACATCACAATCATGATACTTCACAGTACAATTAAGTTGAAGTTGTGTAAAATCATATTTGATATGCCACAACATTATTCAGTGCAACAAAATGCAACAAATAGTCTCTGTGTAAAAGAATAAAAACTAAATGGAAAAATTGAAGTGTACATCTGTCTGCACAAATGAAGATTGTAAATAAATGAAAAGGTAAATAAAATTCCTGTTTCCTGCTTGCTTGTCCTGTTTGTTAAGAATTCATTTGATAGCCAGTTTGTCCCTGAAATTACACAAATGACATGATACATTTCCCACCAAATCGAAAGAGTACTAACCACGATGTGACACTCTGATAAGAAAGCTCACCCAGTACCACACTTTCTTATGGATAAGGTGAGCTATCCGAGTAAAAAGAATAGACTAATTTTCCTGGGATGATATTCTCTGTGGAATTCATTACTACAGGAAGTAGTTGATGCCAAAACATTGAATGTATTCAAGAGGCGGCTAGATATAGCACTTGGGGCGAATGGGATCAAAGGTTATGGGGAGAAAGCAGGATTAGGCTGTTGCGTTGGACGATCAGCCATGATCGTGATGATGGCAGAGCAGGCTAGAAGGGCTAAATGGTCTCCTCCTGCTCCTATCTTCTATGTTTCTGTGTTACTGTTGCCATTTTCAGATGAAGTGTTAAGCCGATGCTTGATTTTCCAGTTTAAGTATATGTAAAAGAACCCTGGTAAATTTGAAGATATAAAGTAGATTTTTCCTTCTGTCGTAGCAAATAGTTTTTCTTCAACAACACTACCAAAAGAAACTAACTAATTATTTGTCTTATTGCTATTTGTGGTACCATATTGGCTTGAAAATTCGCTGCAATGTTTGCTTGCCTAAAGACAGTGACAAAATTTCAAGTGACTCATTGTGAAGGGAGTAAGGAAGAGTTGAGTGCATTTTTGGGATGACTTTTATAAAAGGTTTAGTGCAATGGGTGATGAAGCATTTGGCGCAAGGGAGAAAATCGTTCAGAGTGCTGAGGGAGGTAGATGAGAATAACCTCAGTCGGGGGATATGTAGAGGGAAATGAAGAGCAATACTGACCCGTGTTATTCTTTTAAAGTCAGTGAAGCTTTTGCTTCATGGGATCCTAGATCACACTCACTTCTCTGCAGTCCTGGTGGATGTCAGGGATCATGAATCTTCCTCCAACTTGTCACCTCATGAAAAGACCTTGAAAATGGAAGCCTGCTTCTGATACATTTGTCTATCAATAAACCTTCTTGCTGCAATCTTCCAGATTGGAATGCAGCCCTTATGAAGAGTATTCCAGCTTTACATGGACCTCTGATGGACCACCCAAACATTACACAATGAAAACAGGCAGAAATTTTGCTCCTGATGGCATTTGGTGGGGAACCTCAGCATCCAAAGGTAATGAGGCCCTGATTTGAAATATCCAAAATCTGTAACTGAGGGCAGCAAGTGCATTTCATGAGAAAGGAGGCACTGTTAGAACTAGTTCATGGGAATGAGGTGGGCTAAGTGTCTCAAATATCAGTTAGGGAGTATTTAGGAGACAGCGACCATTGTGCAAGAAGGTCAGGTGAAGTATGGAAAAGGACAAACAAAAAATCCAGAGTAGGAATAGTTAACTGGGGAAAACCAACTTCAATGAGGCAGGAATGGACTGTGTCCAGATAAATTGAAATCAAAAATTGGCAGGCAAAACAATGTTTGAACAATTGGCTGTGATGCTGAATTCCACCACCATCTAGCGAATGTGTACTTCGCACTCTCGATAGACCAGACAGAGCATTCGGAGTTTAAAATCGGCCTCTTATTCATGGTGTAGCGAGGAAATCTGCCTTCCAAAAGGTGGTGTTCAGACTTCCTGAGTGATACATGGCATGGGCTGATATACTTTTGCTTATTTTACAAGTGATTTGCATATATTGATCACAACTGTCCATTTGTTCTGAAGTCTGTGATATTCAATTACAACTAATGGCCGCAATTCTCCCATAAGTGCTGAATTGGCGGGAAAACTGTTCTCGATCCCGACTGTTTTGTCAGTTCAACTTCTCACTCGAATCTCCCCATTCCGCGCACTGCAGACGTCCCAGCTGTGAATATCATTAAAAACCCTGGTTGGCGGGGCCTAATCACGCTGGAGTTTGACAGTTCAGGAACTCTGCGCATGCGCAGTGGCCCCGATCTGTCAGACTCCCCGTTTGCTGGCCAGCTCAATCGCTGGCCAGTCCAGGACCCCGCAGTGTTGCCCCTCCAGCCCTCCCACAGCCCGATTGTGGCCCCCACAACAATTCCCGGGCCAGCCCTGAACCCCCCCTGCCCTGGAACGCCCTGTGTCAAGCCCAGCGGTGGTGATCCCCCGACACCACCCCAGTGTCAGACCCCCTTCCGCCCGGTAGGCAGCCTCCCCCCCCCCCCCCATCCCCACCCGGCAGACCACCCCACCCCTCCCGCCAGACCGCCCCAATCACTGCCCTCCCTCCATCCCAGACCAATTGCCATGCAGAGTGGCAGCGGGACCCCCCCCCCCACACCGATTGCCCCTAGGCCCCGTCCACAACAGGCCCCACTCTCTTCGCACTGCCCGATGCCCGTTGGGCAGTGCCAAGGGGCCCCCTGGGAATGGGCACTTTGCCCGCTAGGCAGTTCCAGGGGGCACAGGCTGGCACTGCCAGGGTGCCCATGTCCAGGAGGCACCACCCCCGCCGCCCAACACCCTAGGGGGCCCCGATCGCCCCACCTTCATTCGAGTGGGGCCTCCCACTAGTTTCCTAAACGTGGGGGGGGCTACTCTAAACCCCGCCAGAATGAAGTACTCCTAGCCGGGTGGGAGATTCAATCGGGACCAGAAAGTTCCTGATAATTACATTGAAAACATATTTAAAATACATTTAACACAGATTCAAACTACTTACCTGCCTTCCCGCCGGTTTCCAGCGTGGTCTGGTCTCCGATTGTTCGTCGGCTCTGGGAGATGCGCATGCATTCCCGGCGCATGCGCAAATCCCGGAACAAGGCCGACGACGCACATCCCCCACCCCGACCCGTCAGGAAAGTTGCGGGTCGTGATGGGAGAATCACGGCCAATAGTTCTGATTATTTCATGAATATGGTTAACCAGTTACAGCCACTTTCTGCTTGTCTAATTATAAAGACTAATCAATAATGAAACACACTTATATGGTGACATCATCCATGTGGATACCAGAGCTCTACCCTCCCCCCCCCCACCACCCCCAAACCCCCCTCCATCCTTCGTGTAGACCATCTAAGTGTGAGAACATATTCATAGCAGCTTCCCAGAGGACTCTGTGCTCTACTGTGTTCATAGGGGACTCTGGTGCATTCATTAATTTAATGCTTTTAACCCTTTCAGGCTGCCTTTAATGTAAAGAGTTGAGACATGGACAAGGTATAGTTCCATGAAATGGAAAGGCAGAGCAAACAAATCCAAGCATCATTCCAGCCAAAGTAACTCTGGCTGTTAGACTTGCTGCCCCCATGAAAATGGGACGTCAGAAAAGACATTCAGAAGGCTACACATGGTTGGAAGGTTGATGGCGGTGTGGTGGAGGGGGGGGGGGGGGGGAGGGGGCGGGGGGGGGGGGCGGTGGGGGCGGGGAGGTGGTAGTTAGGAGGGCGGGGGGGTGGATTCTTTGGCTTCCCCTCAGCATTTTTGTTTTTCTTGGCAGTGGGAGGCAGTGCGCCACTGGCAGTGGGATCCCTCTGATCCCAGTACTGTCAATAGGAATTCCTGTTGAAGCCAACCCATGTCCCCGGGAAACCCATGGTAGAGGGTGTGCCGCCAGCAGGACCAGAGAACCCCGCTGACATGAACGGCTGGAGAATTCCGGCCGGTTTATCATTTATTCTCGATTATGCGTCAATTACATTTCAACCCATTGTGTGGTCAATGGAATACATCAATACTTTTTAAACATCACTGTAACTGGCTGGAGATAGCCAATATCTTATTAATCGACAATGGCAGCCAATGAGTCAGTCTGGGATACAAAGCCTAGGAGGAAGCTGTCTCTCACATGGCGCAAAGAAGAACTCTGACTCGCAAGTCATCTGAGACAGAGAAGTCTTACTTATTCCTTTTACCTGCAAGATTATAGTTCTTCACTGGAAGAACTTGAAAAACTTGGACTGAAGAGCTAGAAGCTTGTCATTGTTCTGTGTGAGCAAGTGTAAATCCATCATCAAAAACCTCCAATCTTCATTTTCCTTTAGTGTATCAAGAGGGAATTCTTCAGGCCTACAACTTTTCAACTATCATCTTGCGGACTGATTAGAAGTGACTTTCATTTTAGTCTTTAAGATAACTAAAGTGCCTGTTGCATACGTGTTTGTGCGTGTGTGTGCTTGTGTGTGTGTGCACACGCATGCGCATTTGGGGGGCGATTCTCCCAATCCGCTGCACGTAGTAGTGCAGCAGGCTGAGAGACATCAGCAGGGGCCGTTTCGCAAGCTTCCCGCTGGGCATCACGGCCTCCACACATCCCCAAGCCTAAGTTTTTTGATGTAAACATTATCTCCATTTCCATATGATTAGCGGGCCTGGGACTGAATTCTCCAGGACCACTAGTGTCTCCAACCTGCACTGAGAGTGGCTCCCTTCAGCGGGGTTTACTACTGCTCACCGCTAATGGGGAACAGGCGGTCCGACCCTGTTGGAGGGAAGAGAGGGTATTGAGGCCCCAACTTCAGAAGATGGGGCTAAGGGAGGGGAGCGGATGCTCCTCAGGCAGAACCTGTCTGGCAGTGCCAGCCTGGCACCCTGGCACTGCGAAAGGGGCAAACTGGCACTGCCCACTGGGCAGTGCCAATGAGGCGGGGTCAGAGGGGGTGGGACGGACCTGCTGCCTCTCTGCAATTGGGATCAGTGGGAGAGGGAGGGGGTTAGGGCGATTGGGGTTGGCCATCAGGGGAGGGGGGTCAGGGCTGCCGGGGGAGGGGGATCAGGGATGGATATTGGGGATGGGGCAATGGGGGGCCCGCTGCGCATGCATGGATCTCCACTCCAACAGATTGGCACACGCGCAGTAGCCCACTCAGTGCTATGCTGCCGGCCTCTTGGACAGGAATAGGCTCCGCCCCCAGATTTCCAAAGTGAATCGCGCTCGGGCACTCTGATGCACAGAATGTCGGAGATTCATTCTGGAAATCACACTAAGAAAAAGTGGTATTTTCCTGCACGTTGGGAACTTTAAAATATTTTTGGGAGAATCCTGGCCTTGGTGCTAATCAGGACAGGGTTTTTGTTGCGTTTTCATTTCAGCAATTGCAAAAAAATAAACGCTTATCCTTTCTTAGTTTTAGACTGGCAAGAAAGCTTATTTTCTTCAGTTCTTTATATTGACATCACTCAAGGAGTTAAACTCTTATCAACTAAAATAAATCTTGTTATAATTAGCTAAGAAGTGAGGAAGGGGAGAAATTATTCCACTTCTTTCTGCACCCGTAACCATCTCCATAAACTCCTCCAGTCTCCACTCACCAAACCCTCTCTGCCTTTCTGTGTATAATCTGACTCGAAATCCAGAATCCTAGCCTAATGATCCAGAGATATGAATTCAGATGGCACAATGACAGCTGGGGAATTTAAATTCAATTAATTAAATGGAATAAAAAGCTAGCATCAGTAATGAAGACCATGAAATGACTAGATTGTTGTAAAAAACCCATCTGTTCAATAATGTCCTTTGGGAAAGGAAATCTGCTGACTTTACCCCAATCTAGTTGATAGGTGACAGCAATGTGGTTGACTCTTACCCTGCCCTACGAAGTGGCCTGGCAAGCCACTCAGTTCTATTGAAGAACGCAGCTTATTACTACCTTCTCAAGGTCAATAAATGTTGGCCTTGTCAGTGACACTCACATCCTATGAATGAATTAAATGATTCAAAATCCAACTCTAATCGAGGCTTTGGATACCTTGGGCCAGGTTTTCACTACTGAGGAGTGTAGCTCAAGTTGGGAATTTTTCCCATTCAGCAGATCTATCTCAATGTGAAGGGCCCCATTACATGCAGGTTTCACTCGGGTTGGGAACATATCTTGCCTGCCACATCCGGAGCTAGACTAAATAGAAGGCCTGCCTTGGTTCTCTGAAGCATCAACCCAGTTTTATAAAAGGCTGGTAGGCCACCCAGCCCTCATCTGCTCCACCCATCCCCATGCCACCTCCATGCTGGCTCAGTCTCCCATGCCATCTCTTTCCCATAATGCCACTTGCATAGCCAATTAGCCCATATCTGGCATCCAGTATGGACAGATTGCAGGAGCCATGTGGAGAGATGAAAACAAAGTAAACTTTGAACTATCGAATAGATTTCTCATTCATATACCACTCCCACTTCAAATTTTAAAAAGTTCAAAAATCTTGAATCCCCCAATTGGATAATCTGTTATAAAAACAAAGTTATATCCATTAACTATATCAAAGACAGTGAATCCTTTAATAGCCAATTAAAACTGTCAATCAACATCTCAGCCCCTTGCCGCGATAAGTGCTTTTGGAGTATTTGAAACCCAGCAAGCATTCATAATGCTTCAGCTGTACTAACAACCTTTGGGAAATGTCAACAATGAAGTCTATGAATCCACAAGAATAGAGTTCTAAACTACACGGTTGCCAGTCAATCAATGTACTCAGGCAGCATGTTGTTAAAACTCTAACTGACAGCTGCAGCCTAGTTTCTATTTTCATTTTTAAAGGGCTTGGTCTTTAAGTAGATTTGGATAGTAACATTTAAACAGACCTTAATCTACCTTTCAAGAGCATTTATGTCTCGCCCGTGGAGTGTGACTCCGACACCGCAGGCTCGGACCTATGGAACAGTAAAATTGGAATCTGTTTGAACTCGGCACCAATTTTAAATGGCCTTGAACGCTCAATTTGGGTTTCTCACCTGTGTCATTCACATCCAGTCCCCTTTCTCCTACCGGCAAAAATGGGATCTTCCAGATATGGGGGTTGGGCATCTGCACCCAGTCCCACCAGCCATGTTTAAAGGCCCTCAGAGTCAGCCTAACTTTGTGAAACTCCAATCCCTTCCATCTCTCCTGCACTGGCTCAACCATCTTCCAGAATTCTCTCCATTAAATGTCTTGAGGTTATGTTTCATGAGTTGCTGCTGAAATTTTCCATTTACCTACTAAAACTATCACGGTGGCCTTATCCAATATAGGAACAGTAATTAGATGAATATCTCATATGCAGTGTGAAAATAAACAGCATGATCTGAGGGTATGGTCAAAATATTCTGCCCGTTCACAACAGTGGGATTCTCTGGTCCCGCTGCAGTGAATGGAGATTTGGCTGAGTGCCAAATTCTCTGTGCTTGCTTGTAGTGACAAAGGGGCGTAAGCGCCCTGAAATTTCCGGCCTATATCTCCAACCTGGTGCCATCAACAGATTTTTTTGCTGTTCCATTTATGCATAAAATTTCTTTGCAGTGACCTGCTTATTATAGGTTCAAAACTACTGTGGGCAAACTCATCTGAACAAAGGCAAAAATGCACTCCTTTTCTGCGTGATACAAATTATTCTGATCGATTGAAATCTTGGCTTTCTCATGTTTGTCTTGATGTGCAAGACAAAAAGCTTCAACAACATGTCTCTCTTTTCAGTAATATTCACATTCATAATTATTGTTACCCTTTAAACGGTTGGGCTCCAAATAAAGTTAGGACAATGGTTACTCCTCTGGTCTGATCAGTTCTGTTCAACTCTTAACTCATGTATTGAGATATCATACAATAGAATCCCTACAGTACAGAAAGAGGCCATTCAGCCCATCGAGTCTGCACCGACCACAATCCCCCCCAGGCCTTACACCCATATCCCTACATATTTACCCACTAATCCCTCTAACCTACGCATCTCAGGACACCAAGGGAAATTTTAGCATGGCCAATCAACCTAACCCACACATCTTTGGACTGTGGGAGGAAACCGGAGCACCCGGAGAAAACCCATGCAGACACGAGGAGAATGTGCAAACTCCACACAGACAGCGACCCAAGCCGGGAATCGAACCCAGGTCCCTGGAGCTGTGAAGCAGCAGTGCTAACCACTGTGCTACCAAGCCGCCATGATACTGAATACTGAAGTGAAACTGAAGTGATACTGATACTGAAGTGAAACATGAATAATAGTCATAGAACTATCTAAACACTTGATTACTGTGTAACATTGAACCCCAATGACAAAATTAATATAGGAACATAGGAATTAAGAGCAGTAGTAGGCAAATTCAGTCCTTTGAGCCTGCTCCATCATTCAATCAGATCATGGCTGATCTCTTCCTGGTCTCAAGTCCACCTCCTTACCTGTTCTCCATATCCCTTTAACAAGTTTTTATAAATTAGAAATGTATCTATCTCTTTCTTGAAACCATTTAATGATTCAGACTCCACCGCACTATGGGGCAGCGAGTTCCACACATTCAACAGTAGTTCCTCCTCATCTCAGTTTTAAATCTACCGCCTCTCAACCTATACCTATGACCTCTTGTTCTAGGTTGCTCTGTAGAGGAAATATTTGGTCTACATTTACTCTATCAATCCCTTTTAGAATTTTACATACTTCAATCAGATACCCCCGTTAATTGATGCAACATACAGTTTTGCATCCAAATTAAACTTTGAACAACTTTGGAAAGGGCCTCGGGGATAATGGAGGCCACCAGTGCTGCCATGTTCAAGTTCAATTTTCCAAGATGGAAAGGGAAAATCACCTAATTGTTCCATCATTCTCGATATCAAGTACTAACATATCCACTGTGTCACTGTTGATATATTTTCCTTGACTATCTGAGATCATTCCTATTGTTCTTTTTTTTCAGTTGAGACTCAGAAAGTAAATCATCTTTGAATGAAATCCTTTCTTTATAGAAGAGTGAAGTGCAAAATTGCATGTTTTATTTTGACTGAGGTGAACGTTTCTGTTAACATAAATACTATGATGTGGAGATGCCGGCGTTAACATAAATACTAGCCATGTATTTAAAGTAGATAGTATAATTCAGAAGCAGATGACTAATTTGAGAATAATGAAGGGTGTTAGATTCTCTCAAGTGCTGGAAATGTTAGAACTATATTCAAAGTTGAACAGAAAGATATTTTAAAAAAACAAATGTTCCCTTATTGTAAAAACTGTAATTCTGTTTTTTTTTAAAATTTTGTATGTAAAGCATTGTCACCTATTTGTTTCTTAGGGAGAAGAGACTCTGAGGGCGGAAGATATTTTATCTACAATAGAAAAGGAAGGTGACAGTATTGCTGTGATTATGTTCAGTGGCGTACAATACTACACTGGGCAGCTGTTTGATATAGCTTCAATAACAAAGGCAGGACACGCCAGGGTGAGTTGAATAATCATCCCAATGTTTGTCAGCTTCTGAAAAAAGATAAGATAATGTCATGCTTTGTCCGGAAACTGGCAAGTAACTTTGTAAGATAGAGTGAAAGAAAAATGAGGAAAAATGTTGCAGACATCAGATATGGACCCATAACCTCCGAGCCAGTGTATCTGGTAAGTATTCCAGAGATACACTGGGGAATCACCCTCGAAAGTTCCCAGGTCAGGATCGCACTATAATCGACCAGGAGTCTCAACCTTCCAGTGGGCAATTGCCCTGCAATGGAAATCATCCGAAAATGCAGTTTAAATCACAAATGTCCGATGGTCCCGACTTCCTTATATTAATAGTTACCCAGAAACAGGTGGAAGAATTAGCTTCTGGGTAACGATTGCACTAACCCACCACTACTCCCTGCCCCCTCTATCCACCACATGACTCCCCACACACTGAGGGGACCAACCTCACCCTCCACGTAACCCCTCCCTTCTGACCAGTCAAGGGTTGCCCTGACAAACCCCAACCCACACGGCACCTCTTGACCGATCTCTCACCTCTCACTCCTGACTAACAGTTCTTCCCCTACTGACACTCCCCACTCCCTGACTGACATACCTCCCATGCGCACACTTCCCCCCCCCCCACCACCCCAATTCTACCCACCTTACACATTTAGCTTCTCTCTGGTCTGAAACTGGTTCATGACACCTAATGCCATAAAATGATGGAGCAGTTTACTTACCTAAAACTCCACTCCCCTCTATGGTATGCCAGCGCACTGCGCTACATAGATCTCATCCGTCCGCCCGCTTGAAGCACCTGAACTTAAAGTTAAGAAGCTGCAAGCGGTGTGGCAATCCTCCTCAATTGCCACTCCATTGGAAGTTATGGCCCAAAGTCACTCCTACCATGGAACGTCAACGAATATGTTTAACAGTCTTCAAACAATTTTTCTGAAAATCTCTGGAGAAATGTGAAAATGGCGAATTATATTTTTTCCCCTCTTTCATGGGACGTGAGTGTTGCTGGCTAGATAATCATATGTTTCACGATAGCATTGGAAAGAGATAGGATCAGGCAGGCTAGGAAAGTGTTTCTCTGGAGTAAAGGGAAATACAGTGTCATCAGGGAGGAAATTAGACGGGTAAATTGGAAGGAGGCATTCTTGGGGAAAAGTACCGAAGGAAAGTGGAGGATTTTCAAGGAATGTTTGTCTGGAGCTCTGCATGACAACGTTCCGATGAGACAGGGGGGTGTTGGTAGGGTACGGGAACCGTGGTGCACGAAGGTTGTGATGAACCTGGTGAATAAGAAAAGAGAGGCGTACAGAAGGTTCAGAGAGCTAGGAGGTGTTAAGGATTTAGAGGAGTATACGGGATGTAGGAAGGAGCTTAAGAAGGAAATTAGGAGAGCGAGAAGGGGTCATGAGAAGACCTTGGCGGGTAAGATTAAGGAGAATCCCAAGGCTTTCTACAAATATGTCAAGAGTAAAAGGATGAGATGTGAAGGCATAGGACCCTTAAAAGGTGAAGGGGGAAAAGTTTGTGCGGAACCGTTAGAAATGGCGGAGGTGCTTAATGAATACTTTACCTCGGTATTCACGGTGGAAAGGGATCTGGGTGGTTGTACTGCTGGTTTGCGGTGGACAGAAAGGATCGAGCATGTGGACATAAAGAAAGAGGATGTGTTGGAACTATTGAATGGCATCAAGGTTGGTAAGTCGCCGGGACCGGATGGGATGTACCCCAGGTTACTGTGGGAGGCGAGGGAGGAGATTGCGGAGCCTTTGGCGATGATCTTTGCATCGTCGATGGAGACGGGAGAGGTTCCGGAGGATTGGAGGATTGCAGATGTGGTCCCTATATTCAAGAAAGGGAACAGGGACAGCCCGGGAAATTACCGACCGGTGAGTCTAACCTCAGTGGTTGGTAAGTTGATGGAGAGGATCCTGAGAGACAGGATTTATGATCATCTAGAGAAGTTTAGTATGATCAAAAGTAGTCAGCACGGCTTTGTCAAGGGCAGGTCGTGCCTTACGAGCCTGGTTGAGTTCTTTGAAAATGTGACCAAACACATTGACGAAGGAAGAGCGGTGGATGTGGTCTATATGGACTTCAGCAAGGCGTTCGATAAGGTCCCCCATGCAAGACTTCTTGAGAAAGTGAGAGGGCATGGGATCCAAGGGGCTGTTGCCTTGTGGATCCAGAACTGGCTTGCCTGCAGAAGGCAGAGAGTGGCTGTGGAGGGGTCTTTCTCTGCATGGAGGTCAGCGACCAGTGGAGTGCCCCAGGGATCTGTTCTGGGACCCTTGCTGTTTGTCATTTTCATAAATGACCTGGATGAGGAAGTGGAGGGATGGGTTGGTAAGTTTGCTGACGACACCAAGGTAGATGGTGTTGTGGATAGTTTGGAGGGATGTCAGAAGTTGCAGCGAGACATAGATAGAATGCAAGATTGGGCGGAGAAGTGGCAGATGGACTTCAACCCGGATAAGTGTGTAGTGATCCATTTTGGCAGATCCAATGGGATGAAGCAGCAGTATAATATGAAGGGTACCATTCTTAGCAGTGTAGAGGATCAGAAGGACCTTGGGGTCCGGGTCCATAGGACTCTTAAATCGGCCTCGCAGGCGGAGGATGCGGTCAAGAAGGCGTACGGCGTAATAGCCTTCATTAATCGAGGGATTGAGTTTAGGAGTCGGGAGATAATGCTGCAGCTTTATAGGACCCTGGTTAGACCCCACTTGGAGTACTGCGCGCAGTTCTGGTCACCTCATTACAGGAAAGATGTTGAAGCCATTGAAAGGGTGCAGAGGAGATTTACAAGGATGTTGCCTGGATTGGGGGACATGCCTTATGAGGATAGGTTGAGGGAGCTTGGTCTCTTCTCCCTGGAGAGACGAAGGATGAGAGGTGACCTGATAGAGGTTTACAAGATGTTGAGAGGTCTGGATAGGGTAGACTCTCAGAGGCTATTTCCAAGGGCTGAAATGGTTGCTACGAGAGGACACAGGTTTAAGGTGCTGGGGGGTAGGTACAGAGGAGATGTCAGGGGTAAGTTTTTCACTCAGAGGGTGGTGGGTGAGTGGAATCGGCTGACGTCGGTGGTGGTGGAGGCAAACTTGTTGGGGTCTTTTAAGAGACTTCTGGATGAGTACATGGGATTTAATGGGATTGAGGGCTATAGATAGGCCTAGAGGTAGGGATATGATCAGCGCAACTTGTGGGCCGAAGGGCCTGTTTGTGCTGTGGCTTTCTATGTTCTATGTTTCACACCTCTAATTGTCTTCTTGTACCACTGCCATCCATTTGGTTTAGCGCTGTTAAGGAAACAGTTCCAGGTTTTTACCCAGCAATAGTGAAGGAACAGAGATGTAGGACAGATTTGTATTTAGAGGCAGTGGCCTGAGCTCCCTGCTTAAAAGTCGGGGTGAACCCACAACCCAGTTGCAGCCACTTTACAGCTGTCAGATTATTCCACCTCCACCTTCATGAGATCTGCCAGCCAGACAAATGACGAGCAAAATAGCCACAATCTCTGACTTCTACCTTTTCAAATTATTGGACAGATAATTGCTTTGATTTATTATTGTCACATGCATTAGTATACAGTGAGAAGTATTGTTTCATGCGCACTATACAGACAAAACATACCATACATAGAGGAGGAAAGGAGAGAGTGTAGAATGTAGTGGTGCAGTCATGGCCAGGCTATAGAGAAAGATCAATTGAATATAAGATAGGTCCATTCAAAAGTCTGATGGCAACAGGGAAGAAGTTGTTCTTCAGTCAGTTGGTACGTGACTTCAAACTTATGTATCTTTTTCCCGATGGAAGAACGTGGAAAAAAGTATTTCCAGTGTGCGTGGGGTCCTTGTTTATGCTGACTGCTTTTTCAAGGCAGAGGGAAGTGTAGACAGAGATAATGCTTGGGAGACGGGTTGGTATGATGGACTGGGCTTCGTTCACAACCCTTTGTAATTTCTTGTGGTCTTGAACAGAGCAGAAGCCATACCAAGCTGTGATTACATCCAGAAAGAATGCTTTCTATGGTGCATCTGTAGAAGTTAGTGAGAATCATAGTGGGCATGCCAAATTTCCTTAACCTCCTGAGAAAGTAGAGACATTAGTGGGCTTTCATAACTATAGAGTCAGCGTGGAGGGACCAGGACCTGATGTCTATCCCTTGGTCGACTTTGATTGTTGTATGGCACGGTGGAGGCACGGTGACACACTGATTAGCACTGCTGCCTCACAGCACCAGGGACCCAGGTTCGATTCCCGGCTTGGGTCACTGTCTGTGTGGAGTTTGCACATTCTCCCCGTGTCTGTGTGGGTTTCCTCTGGGTGCTCCAGTTTCCTCCCACAGTCCAAAGATGTGCAGGTTAGGTGAATTGCCATGCTAAATTCTCCCTCAGTGTACCCGAACAGGCGCCGGAGTGTGGCGACTGGGGGATTTTCACAGCAACTTCGTGTGTGAATATAAGCCGACTTGTGACTAATAAATAAACTTTACTTGTAGTCATCATTGACCAGAAACCTAACTGGACCAGCCACATAAATGCTGTGGGTGCAAGTGTAGGTTAGAGGCTGAGAAATATGTGGTGAATAACGTACCTCCTGAATTTCCACAGCCCCCCCCAGCATCTGCGAGGCAAAAGTCAGACAAGTGATGGAATGATCTCCACTTGGAGATCACTGGATGAATTCAGCTCCAGTAACCATAATGAACCTCGACATTACCTGCTTGATCAGAACCCCAACCACCATCTTAAACATGCCTCCCACGCGCAATTTGGCTGCAGTGTTCACTATCTATAAGGTACACTGCACCAACTCGCCGAGACTTCTTTGCTAACACTTTCAAACTTGTGACTCCTACCAAAGGGCAACAGGCACATAGCAATGCTACTACTTCCGAGTTCCCTTCCAAATTTATTCCTGACTTGGAATTATTTCGCCAGACCATTTTCATCATCACTGGATCAAAATCCTGGAACTGTTGTAACCAGGGATGGGCAATAAATGCTGCTGATTCAAATGATGCCCACGTCCTGTGAATGAACACAAGTGAAGTTTAACTGCTGCATCAGTGAAGCACCCAGCAGGTGCTTAAAATCTCCTTGGGTTTCAAAGTAAACAATATATATTTTTAAACAGTATGTTGGAAAAATGAGCTTACCGTACCATCTGTGAAAGTGATGCTTAGCTTTAATATATCTTTGAAGTGTCATCATTTAAAATCGTGAGAAACACTGCTGAATTGTTTAATTATTTTTAGACATTTTCAGTTAAGCACACGAAATGTAGCGGGAGTGGCACGGTGGAACAGTGGTTAGCACTGTTGCCTCACAGCGCCAGGGACCTGGGTTTGATTCCCAGCTCGGGTCACTGTCTGTGCGGAGCCTGCACGTTCTCCCCGTGTCTGCGTGGGCTTCCTCCGGGTGCTCCGGTTTCTGCCCACAGTCTGAAAGACGTGCTGGTTAGGTGCATTGGCCATGCTAAATTCTCCCTCAGTGTACCCGAACAGGTGCCGGAGTGTGGCGACTAGGGGATTTTCACGGCAACTGCATTGCAGTGTTAATGTAAGCCTACTTGTGACGCTAATAAGTAAACTTTAAACTTTAAACAAAATAGCATGCCTGGAAAGTGACATTGAGGAGCTCTTATTTACCCTCCTTAAAATGTTTCACGTTTTCTTTAAATTGCACTGAAAAAAATTTGGAAGATCACTTTTTAACCAGCTTGACTGGGGGGGTTAATTCTAACCTAACCCACCTGGCAGGAAGCAGGTCAGACCTCCGCTTTACACATGGTCAGTGAACTTAATCGAGTGTCACGTTGCTTTTCCACCAGCTGAATTAGATTAACACGTCTCCGTTTTTCGCTCCTGATGTTTGTCCCTCATGTAATGTTATTTCCGCAGACATTAACAGTTAGCTTCATCAGCAAGGTGCCAAAGATAAAGCTGCATAAAACTTACTCCATTCAACACCTTCTCAAAGACAATTAGGGGTGGGTAACAAAAAAATTGCTGGCTTTCCCTTCAATGCTCACATTCCATGAAAGACTTTTAAAAATGCATTCAGACATATAAACTATTTTGGGAAGGTTTTCCTCGGAAATAGAAGAGCGCGATTTTCTAATACATCAGTGTAAATCGGCATTCCATGTTAGACAAACTCATTATTGCATTTCTGGAGGCAAGATTTGACATTGAGGTTTGAAAAGCTTTATTTTAATAGGTTCACATGAATTTTGCACAGAATCCACACTCTTGTACACATGTGTGTGCTGGACATTCCTGCACATAACTTATATCTAGGAGGGGTCACAAGTGACTGACCTATTTCACAGCTGCCATTTATTTTAAGAGTGAAAACCAATTCAATCGGTGCATCAAGTTGTGTGAACATTATAATCCACATGTCGGTACAATCTTCTTTCTTTATTGTAGCAGCTTGCCCAAGATTAATTTAGTTCGAGGAAACCACATGCCAAACACATTAATGCTAACATTGCTTACATCATGCTGGGCAGTGACATGTGTGCTTTCACGCTCTCATCTCCAACAAGAATCTGCGTAATAGCACAAGCTGATTTCTATCACCCTTCCCCCTGCCCCATGCACCTTCAGTAGTTTTCTTTTGTTTTAAGTTGAATTTTGCTGCCTTTATTATTAGGCTTTTTAAACAAAAGCTCTTTTTTCAGTTCCGGTATACTTGATTTTCTTTAAACTTCAGGAGACCCATAACCGTAAACACCAATTTAAAAAGAACGGAAGGAGAAAGTTCTCAACAGTAAGGCGCTCAGCAGGTCAGAATGCAAAATATACCACAGAGAGCAGTAAATACTTGAGACACTCAAGCAAGTAAATTAGGGTTTCAGAGCAACAACAAAAATAGCTATCCCTTTTTTCTAGAAATAAGACGAACACCACATGGTATTCAACCCCTCAGCATAATCCCTTGGCCTCGATATGGGAGCGGAGGAGAGATGGTGAGGGTCTGGGAGTGGAGGGGAGGGGGTGAGGGTGTGAGAGGTTGTCTTGTCATGCAGCACGAGAGAGCACGTTTTGCTGAATGCCCCTGAAACAGAGATTCTCGAGGTATTGGACATGTGCTTGTTGTACAGCTCTCAAGAGGGGGAATGGAGCAATCAAGATGGGAGATTGAATTGAAAGCAGGTCTGTGGAATGCAAAGTGAGGAAAGCACCATGAAAGAAAGTGACTGTTCAAAGGATAACGAGATTGAAGAGGATGGTGCGAGTAGATATTGTGAAGGGAGCAAATAAGAGAGCGAGCTGCGATAAAGTTGGAAGAGAGGGAAACATTTGTAAACTGTAAGATCAAATAAGAACTGAAGTGAATGTGAAAAAATTGGATATCATTTTGGCGAGAAGGAGGGAAATATCACAGTTTTCTGGATGGTTAATTTAGAAGAGTTGTGCAATTATATCTAGGGTAACAATGGATTGTAGCGTGTGTTTTACTCTTGTAGCAGTACTCACTATTTTTGTGCACATGTTGAAGAGTGAAGTATTTCAGTCATGTACATTTTTTTCAAAGGAGCCCCTTGCAAAGGCAGTGAATACATGACTATGATATCTTTAGTGTGGAAGGTGATGATTTCCATGGTAACGGTAAATCATTGCAGAATCTCTGGCCATTAAAGCAGTGGCTATGAATCAGAAAAATGTGTTAAACTGTTCCCATTGAATATATGTGATTTGCTGTTATTTAGTGAAAGGTCAGACTCGGAGGATCTGAAATGAATATGCTTCCAGGCACAAAACCATAAGATATAATTTATATAAAATACACTTCATTCTACAGCGCCCAACACCAAGGAACACTCTTTATAACAGCTTGTTGTAAAGAGAATATCAAAACCACCAATGGCACAGGTTGTTCTATACTACATAGGCTTTTAAGGCAAATAGATCAAATGGGAAAATATACATTTGAAGAGAGCACAGACGATTAAAAGACAATTTGAAAGTGCTGCAGTGGAAGATATCATTATGATCATGTGTAAAATGTATTCTGAGGGAAAGTGAATTGAAATTAATGAGTTTTCATTACAGTTAGAACAATGCGACAAAGCTTTTTCTGTAAAATGAATAGAAAGCAGGATATTACTTAAATAACATTTTGTTAAAAGGTGGAGGTTTAGAGTATTAAGACTTAAACCTCAATTTGTGGACATTTTTTCCTTGCTTAAGATCATTGGTTGACTTGCTAGGGTATATATCATTTTTAAAATTCAAAGGAAGAATGGGACTTTGTCGGTTGAAAATATGATTATAATATTAATATATGAAAAAATATTCTGCAAAATGCTTTGGAAGTTCTGAATCCCATGGGCGATTTTGCTTAAAAAAGTTGATTGAACAAAAAAAAAACAAATGGAAGGCAGGCTTCTATTGACGGAGATTTTGAGTCATTCCATAATTCTCCTGCATAACCTTGAAAGGGAAGAGCAACAGCACACAAATCTAATTTTGCTATGGTAGTGTTAGAGCTGGAAAATAAAGTGAACTGTGCACTTTCTTTGGGAGATGTGTGGAGGAAGTTTCTAATGCAGAGTGGTGGGTACCTGGAATGCGTTGCCAGAGGAAGTGGTGGAAGCAGGCACATTAGCAACATTTAAGAGGCATCTGGATGTGTACATGGATAAGGAGTAAATAGAGGCATATGAGTAAGGGCAGAAGGTTTTTTTTGGATTAGTTAGGGCATCATGATGGGCACGGGCTTGGAGGGCTGAAGGGCCTGTTCCTGTGCTACTTTTCTTTGTTCTCTGTTTGTTCTTGTGCAGGGAAGATACACCCAATAGGTCAGTGGTGCTCTATTTTTTGGTTGAAGGACCCTATTACAAACAGTTATGACAAACTTCAATTCCTCCCCTCAGCTCCCCAGCCATCTAAATTTCAGAACTATAAACTCCTGACACCTTTACATATCTGGATGCCACATTGATCAGTGCCCTGTTAAAGAGACTTGAATGTCAATAATGAATAGTGATGTGATTGATCATTTATATTGCCTTAAGCCAAAGGGTAACTCTTACCAGTTGAACATCATTTCCTGTTGACTGTTTCACTACACAAATCCTCCATGCTCTTCCTGGAAGGCGGGGTGGGGGGAGATGGTGGGGGGAGGGGCCATTGGGGAGGGGCGGGGGGTGGTGGTGATGGGGTGTCGGAGTGGGGGGGAATGGTGGGTGGTTCAGGGTCTGTGGTGAGGCTCAGTGGCTCCTGTTGGGAACACCCATCTGCACAACTTTCACAACTGCTGAGTGTTTCAAAGGTTTTTGGTTCTCCTCTGTTGTTTACCAGGTTGTCTGCACTGGAGAATTTCATTGACAAGCTGCCTGGAAGGGACACTGCCAGTAACTGAGACCTTGGGCGGGATTTGACGATCCCGCTCGTCCCAAAGCTGTAAAATCCCGCCCGAGGTCAACGGACCTTTCCATGGTCCGCCCCTCACCCGCTCCGATTCCCGTGGCAGGCAGAACGGTAAAATTCCGGCCTGTAGCTTTAGTCAGGATGCAGTCATTGGCCCAGCTGTCATTCTCACTGAACAGATAATGGCTGGATCAGCATTCCAGGTTCCTCAATGAGGCTGACATGGTGGCACCTTCCTTCCCTCTCCAGCTTTGAATCCATTCTCTGTCCCTGCAGCCTCTCATTTCCCCCCTTGGAATTCTCAGTCAGTTTAAGGCCTGCGATTTTTCACTATGTGTCTGGTATCTAGAACTGCCTCGGCCCCAGTGCCCATCGAGCAATTGCTTAACTGTCGCTCATTAAAAAGAGATTAAAAGGCTCCCAGCTCTGACATCAAACCTCCCCGTGTGCGAGCTGTTGGCTATGCTGCCAGCTCGGCAAAGAAATCAAAATGATGGTCAATGGTGCAGGTTTGGCTTGCACCATCACAGCAATGGATCCCATTCATGTTATTTTGTGCAATCTGGAAAGTATCCACAGAAGCCCAGTCTGAGAACCACTGCATTAATTTACTGGTGGTCATTGCAATATTAGGTGAAGTTAATGGGAAATTCTCACCTCTAAGAGGAGCCTTTCATCATAGCTCCATTTTGACCACTGGGGAACATAAACTCTGGAATTAATCGGCGAAACAGAGTTTAATTGGAAGTCTGACTCATTTTGCTAGAATAGCTTTGAGTTAAAGCAGTTCCGTTCAGAATGTGTAAGTGCTCTTAATTTTATTTTACTGCCCTGAAATCAATCACAGACTCTGACAAGTCACATATGTTGCTTGTCATTATGGGATTGTTCTTTTGACTGCAGTATTAATGCAACATTAGAAATTATTTACCAGAAGAAAATAATTTGGGTAACCCTGGCTTCCGTAATAAGGTTGACTGCTGAAGACGTAAAACATGTTGGTCTTACTTGCTAAACACCTGTTTTTGAAACACCAGCTGCACAGCTACCTCTGGAAGTAGGAGCCTTTGTTTCATTGTTGATGGCCACTAATGTTAAATGCTGCATTCGATGCACTTTTTGCTCTTCTATTTCTATTATATCTAAGGATGGCATGGTGACACAGTGGTTAGCACTGCTGCTGCATAGCGCCAGGGACCTGGGTTCAATTCTGGCCTTGGGTGACTCTCTGTGTGGAATTTGTATGTTCTCCTCAGATCTGCGTGGGTTTCCTCCGGGCGCTCTGGTTTCCTCCTCCAGTCCAAAGATGTGCAGGTTAGGTGGATTGGCCATGTTAAATTGCCCCATACTGTCCAAAGATGTGTTATTTGTCACTTATATTAATAATTTGAATGAGAATTTATGAGGCATAATGAGTAAGTTTGCAGATGGCACCAAGATTGGTGGCATAGTGGACAGTGAAGAAGGTTATCTAGCATTGCAACGAGATGTTGATCAATTGGGCTAGTGGGCCGATGAGTGGCAGATGGAGTTTAATTTAGATGAATGTGAGGTGATGTATTTTGGTATATCAAATCCGTGTAGGACTTGCTCAGTTAATGGTAGGGCATTGGGAGAGTTATAGAACAAAGAGATCTAGGGGTACAGGTTCATAGCTCCTTGAAAATGGAGTCACAGGTTGACAGGGTGGTGAAGAAGGCATTCATCATGCTTGGTTTCATTAGTCAGAACATTGAATACAGCAGTTGGGACGACTTGTTGAAGTTGTACAAGACGTGAGTAAGGCCATACTTGGAACGCTGTGTACAGTACTGGTCACCCTATTATAGAAAGGATACTCTATTATAGAAAGGGCGACACGGTGGCACTGTGGTTAGCACTGCTGTCTCACAACTCCAAGGACCTGCGTTCGAATACCGGCTTGGGTCACTGTCTGTGTGGAGTTTGCACATTCTCCCCATGTCTGCATGGGTTTCCTCTGGTGCTCCCTTTCCCACTCACAGTCCAAAGATGTGCGGGTTAGGTTGATTGGCCATGCTAAATTGCCCCTTAGTGTCCCGGGATGCATAGGTTAGAGGGATTAGCGGGTAAATATGTGATGTTCTGGGGATAGGGCCTGAGTGGGATTGTTGCCGAATGGCCTCCTTCTGCATTGTAGGCATTCTGTGATTCTATGATTCTAAACTAGAAAGAGTGCAGAAAAGATTTACTAGGATGCTACTGGGACTTGATGGTTTGAGTTATAAGGAGAGTCTGGATAGACTGGGACTTTTTTCCCTGGAGCTTAGGGGCGATCTTATAGAGGTCCATAAATAATGAGGGGCATAGATACGGTAGATAGTCAACATCTTTTCTCAAAGGTAGGGGAGTCTAAAACTAGAGGGCATATGTTTAAGGTGAGAGGGGCGAGACACAAAAGGGCCTAAAGAGGCAATTATTTTCACTCAGAGGGTGGTGAGTGTCTGGAACGAGCTGCCAGAGGTAGTGGTAGAGGCAGGTACAATTTTGTCTTTTGAAAAGCATTGGGTAGAATTGGCCAAATGTGGGCAATTGGGACTTTCTTAGTGGTAAAAACTGGGCTGCATGGACAAGTAGGGTTGATGGGCCTGTTTCTATGCTGTAAATCTCTATGACGAGGTTACGTGGATTAGCCGTGGTAAGTGTGTGGGGATTACAGGATAGGGCGGGATTGGGACTGGGTGGGATGCTCTTCCGGAGAGTCAGTGCAGACTCAAATGAGCCAAATGGCCTCTTCTACACTGCAGGGATTCTACAATTCTCAGCTGCTCCACGTTGACAATCTCCATTTGTAAATTCTTGGGTGTTTCAATAGTTGAGAACTGGGACTCAACAGTTGGGCCATGGTTCTAGCAGTAGTAAAACATATTCTCAGCATGTCAGTTAGTGCCTGAAGTGTAACTAGGAATCTCCTTCCAATTTTGTGGAAAACTAATTGAGAACAGTACATTTGTTTCTATATACGGCGAACCCTTTGCATGGTACTTTAACACCATGAACTGACAGTATTACCACATGAGTGTAATCAACCGTATGGAGTATGCAGAAGGTTTTCACACTAACTATTATCAGTCATTAGATGAGAAACACTTTACAAAGCATGTCTAATGTCAGCTGGTTTGAAATGTTAGTCATAATGTAGTCAGCTTCAGAATCTCAGATGCATTTTCTACATACCCTCCAGAGCCCCAAAAAAACCATAATTTGCAATGATACAAATTGCATCATGGGTATTCTCCACAAGAAAATGATGCCTGGAAAGATAATGCACTTTTTAATGTTTATCCATGATGACTGTCTATCACTGTTGGGACCACTATAAGCATAATTGAAATAATATGGTTGAAATAAAGAATTAATTGCCTCAATGACATTCATAATTAATTATAAATGGGGAATCAGAAGGCTTATGTTTCAGGTTTATCCCGGTGTTCAGTAAAAATCAACCTAAGTTAATATCACATACCCAGTACACGGCACCTTATAATACTGAAGTATGTTAATTGAAAGAATTGTGGCGTCTCAGCAAGAAGTAAGACACTCCAAGCTCTACACAGGAACTATGTAGTGCAAGTCAATGTTCCGAGTGTTTCCCGGCAGGTTTAAAATTTTCCACATCAGTTGTTGTTTAATCAGTTTCATGCGCAGTTGGAGGCACCGATCGGAGCTGCAGAGTTAAGCCCCGCCCACAGGCTTGTGCAGCACAATTTGGATATTTTTGCAGGCAGTGGGCCCGATTTTACCATTTTCATTCTAAGTGCTGAATCTGGGCGTAATGCAGATCCGATTTAGAAATCTGCTTTCAGGCGCCCCCATACGCTCTCAGCCATCTCCAGTCCCATTCGCGCTGTGGGCGGGGCTTAGTGTGGCCGGAACAATCGGAGCTCTGAACTGCGCATGCGCAGTTAGAAAAAAATTGGAAAAAGCACGCCCGTGTCAGATCGCTCCCGAGCCGCACTCTTCAGAGGCTGGAGCACCCGACTCAGACTTTTATTCAGCAGGTCCCTAAAAGCGTGGTTCCGGATTGGTGAACGCGGTGGTAAAGGGGGAAATGCTGATAAAGTTGGGTAGGCAGTTCATTAATTCAATTTAAATGCATGCAAATGCATTTAAATCGTCGTTGCGCCCGTTTTGGGCGAGGAACGGATCCCCGCCATTCCCGGGTTTCGGTAAAGTGGCAATCTGCTCGGATGCGGGTGCAGATCGCGATAAAGGCCTCACACCTGACTTTACCACGATTTCGCACCCGAAAACGGGTGCAAATTGTTGGTAAAATCGGGCCCAGTGTGTGTATGGGGGGGCCTCAGAACGGGTCTAAAAGTCAGATGTGAAACACTCCCAGTTTCAAGTCCGCCCAGCACTTAGAATCAAAATGAAGAAATCGGGCCCTAAGTGACGAATTCACATCAAAACGAGTAAATCACGCTGGCTTTTTCAGCGGGAGTTTCAAATTGCATCTCCCACACTCTGTGCACTGCAGAATGCATGAGCCTGGATCACACTGAAATTCAGGGAGTGGGGCCTATTCCCGCTGGAGAGACCTGCGGTGTAATGATGAGCGGGCCACTGTGCAGACGATGATCTGTCAGTGTTGAGATCGGCGCACGCGCAATATCCCCACACTGCCAGCCTCCCGATTGCTGGCCAGCCCCATGACCCCTCATTGCTGACACCCCAAACCCCCCATGGCCCAATCGCTGGCCCCCTGGTCATATCTGGGCCAACCTCAGCACCTCCCACACCCCCTCTGGCAGTTCCGATCAACCTCTCCTGCTCCCCCACAGTACAGTTCCCCCCCAGTCTCAATGCTCACCCCCAACCCCATAGCCCCGACCCGCACACCCCCCCCCCCCCCCAACCACGATGGCCTGCCCCGATCACTTGCCTCCCTCCCTCTCTCACCGCCAAGTGTTGAGTAGTAGTGAGACCCCCCACTGATCTCTGCCAGAGGCCCTGCCCCCCATTAGACCATACCCCCTTCTGGGCCCGCCCCATTGCCATTGCCAATGTGCTCCTTGAGCAGGGGTAAGCACAGTAAGAAGTCTCACAGTGCCAGGGGGCCAGGCTAGCACTGCCAAGCTGGCAATGCCCAGGAACCCCCCCTTACCCCCGACCCTCTGTGTGGTCTTGATGGCACCCGCTTCACTCCAGCGGGGTCGGTCTGCCGGTTCCCTGCAAGTGGGGAGCTATTGTAAACCCCCACTGGAGTGAAACAGGCAGCAGAGTGGCATATTGGTTAGCACTGCTGTCTCACAACGCCAGGGATTCAGGTTCAATTCCGGCCTCAGGTTACAGTCTGTGTGGAGTTTGCACATTCTCTCCATGTCTGTGTGAATTTCCTCCGGGTGCTCCAATTTCCACCCTCAGTCCAAAGATGTGCAGGTTGGCCATGCTAAATTGTCCCAAGTGTCAGGGGGAATAGCAGGCTAAATATGTGGGGAAACAGGAATAGGGCCTGTGTGGGATTGTGGTCGGTGCAGACTCAATGGGCCGAATGGCCTCCTTCTGTACTGTAGAGATTGTATGGATTGAAACCCTCCTGGTGGGATGGGGGAGAATGCAATGGGCCTGGAGGCTTCAGTCCTGGGCCCGCTAATGAAATGTAAATAATATTAAAATGAGCATTAGCATAAATTATACAGCTCTGCACTGATTTCTGGCACAGAGCTGACGGCGCCGGAAAGAAACTTGCGGAGGCCGTGGCGCCCAGCAGGGAGCCCGCTAAAACTCCGGTTGTTCATCTCATGGTGCCGATGTCAACAAGAACGGAGAATTTGGCACTCAGCAAATCTCCATTCACTGCAGACATGATGGGAAGAAGGGCCAGACCTGTGGAAAGTGAGCCAGTAACAAAATCAACCAGCAAGAGGGTCAAGCATTTTGGCAGGAATTGGGTCCTGGGGGCAATAATTGGGTCCCATGGACTAGATGCTGGGAGAGAGCATAGGAGGAGAGCAACTAAAGAAAAAAAGTGAGCACAGGGATAGGGCAAGGGAAATAAGACCATAAGACATAGGAGCGGAAGTAAGGCCATTCGGCCCATCGAGTCCACTCCACCATTCAATCATGGTTGATTTCAACTCCATTTACCCGCTCTCTCCCCATAGCCCTTAATTCCTCGAGAAATCAAGAATTTATCAATTTCTGTCTTGAAGACGCTCAACGTCTCGGCCTCCACAGCCCTCTGTGGCAATGAATTCCACAGACCCACCACTCTCTGGCTGAAGAAATTTCTCCTCATCTCTGTTCTAAAGTGACTCCCTTTTATTCTAAGGCTGTGCCCCCGCGTCCTAGTCTCCCCTGTTAATGGAAACAACTTCCCTACGTCCATCCTATCTAAGCCGTTCATTATCTTGTAAGTTTCTATCAGATCTCCCCTCAACCTCCTAAACTCCAATGAATATAATCCCACGATCCTCAGACATTCATCGTATGTCAGGCCTACCATTCCTGGGATCATCCGTGTGAATCTCCGCTGGACCCGCTCCAGTGCCAGTATGTCCTTCCTGAGGTGTGGGGCCCAAAATTGCTCACAGTACTCCAAATGGGGCCTAACCAGTGCTTTATAAAGCCTCAGAAGTACATCCCTGCTTTTGTATTCCAAGCCTCTTGAGATAAATGACAACATTACATTTGCTTTCTTAACTACGGACTCAACCTGCAAGTTTACCTTTAGAGAATCCTGGACTAGGACTCCCAAGTCCCTTTGCACTTTAGCATTATGAATTTTGTCACCGTTTAGAAAATAGTCCATGCCTCTATTCTTTTTTCCAAAGTGTACAACCTCGCACTTGCCCACGTTGAATTTCATCAGCCACTTCTTGGACCACTCTCCTAAACTGTCTAAATCTTTCTGCAGCCTCCCCACCTCCTCAATACTACCTGCCCCTCCACCTATCTTTGTATCATCGGCAAACTTGGCCAGAATGCTCCCAGTCCCGTCATCTAGATCGTTAATATATAAAGAGAACAGCTGTGGCCCCAACACTGAACCCTGCGGGACACCACTTGTCACCGGTTGCCATTCTGAGAAAGAACCTTTTATCCCAACTCTCTGCCTTCTGTCTGACAGCCAATCGTCAATCCATGTTAGTACCTTGCCTCGAATACCATGGGCCCTTATTTTACTCAGCAGTCTCCCGTGAGGCACCTTGTCAAAGGCCTTTTGGAAGTCAAGATAGATAACATCCATTGGCTCTCCTTGGTCTAACCTATTTGTTATCTCTTCAAAGAACTCTAACAGGTTTGTCAGGCACGACCTCCCCTTACTAAATCCATGCTGACTTGTCTTAATCCGACCCTGCACTTCCAAGAATTTAGAAATCTCATCCTTAACGATGGATTCTAGAATTTTGCCAACAACTGAGGTTAGGCTAATTGGCCTATAATTTTCCATCTTTTTTCTTGTTCCCTTCTTGAACAGTGGGGTTACAACAGCGATTTTCCAATCCTCTGGGACTTTCCCTGACTCCAGTGACTTTTGAAAGATCATAACTAACGCCTCCACTATTTCTTCAGCTATCTCCTTTAGAACTCTAGGATGTAGCCCATCTGGGCCCGGAGATTTATCAATCTTCAGGTACATTTGGCTTGAGGAACCCGGAGAAGGGAGGGAAGCAGCAGAGGCAAGTGAACTAATGGCCTCAATCTAAGTGGTAGATAAGTGCATGAGATACTTGTAATTGTTGGAGATTGTGGAGAGGGAAACCAGAGCTTAATTTTGCATTCCAGGATACCCTGGAATAGTGAGCCATTTTGGTCAAGGAAAGCAGGACCTGATGGTACTTTATATGGCCAGCCAGGTCTGGCAGTGAATTGGTAACCTGAACCCTCCACAAAATTCAAATTGGTTTCTGGGGAAAACAAAATCAAGGGCATATGTTATGTTGCCTCAGCCTTAATCTCTGGAATTCCTATTGACACTCGTCTCTTTGTCTTCACTTTTCTGAACTTCTCAGAACCCACTTTTCTGACCAGGCTTTTAGCGATCTGACGTAACCCTGACTCCGGGAGGGGGAGGTGGAATTCTCTGGCCTCGCAGCCCCGTGTTGCTCGCTGGCGGGAGGCAGCGCGCCGTTCACTGGTGGCAGGATTCTCTGGTCCCGCCGCTGTCAATGGGATTTCCCATTGTTGTCACCTGCAAAACCCATGGGTTGGGTTGCACTGCCAGTGGGACTGGAGAATCCTGCCAACGTTAACGGCTGGAGAATTTCCCCCTGTGATGTAGATTTTCTGGTCCTGCCTGCTGTGGGATTTTTCACAGACGGGACAGAAAATTTGATGGATCACCAAAAGCCCCATTGACTTTGGGCAGGAATTTCCATTCCCTCAGTGAATCATAGAAACCCTACAGTGCAGAAAGAGGCCATTTGGCCCATCGAGTCTGCACCGACCACAATCCCACCCAGGCCCTACCCCCATATCCCTACACATTTACCCGCTAATCCCTCTAACCAGGACACTAAGGGGCAATTTTAGCATGGCCAATCAACCTAACCCGCACATCTTTGGACTGTGGGAGGAAACCGGAGCACCCGGAGGAAAACCACGCAGACACAGGGAGAATGTGCAAACTCCACACAGACAGTGACCCAAGCCAGGAATCGAACCCAGGTCCCTGGAGCTGTGAAGCAACAGTGCTAACCACTGTGCCGTGAACGGGACTGGAAAATCCCACCCTTTGTTTCCTTTTTTCTTCCTCAGTTCATTTTGAGCAAATTGATTCCTTAATTTTTTTGCTCCCTCTCCCATACATTGGGACGTTTTCTACTTTAAAGGTGTTTTATAAATGCAAATTTGTGTTGACTCAATGACGATCAAGAATAGTGATTTTATGTTCATTGATATTCTCTGCCGCAGTGAATATATCTTTGATTTGTTTAAAGACTCTCATCATTATAGGGTCTGTGCATCCCAGGTGCATCTATATTGCTATTTTCATGGTTGCAACACCCTTCTTGTACTGGGGTGCGCGTGGTTGAATATATAATCATTATCATCTTTTTAAGTACTTTAAATTGCTCCATTTTAAGTCATTTCTATTTAATGTTGTGTTTTTAACGTGGCCTGTATTCGCATTTAGTGTTGTAAATTCCCATTCCCATTAATGTTATTTCGTGGCAGAAGTGACGTAGTCCCATGGTCCGATCAAGGCCAATTTGGAACAACCTTTCCTACTCCCAAAACCTCCCAGTCACCAGCCTTCCCACTCGCTCACCCTCCCATACCCAATCCATCCACTCACCGAACTTCCTGCTAGCAAGCAGGAGGGTCAGCAGTCACTCGGAGGATCAGGGACCACAGTCGAGCCAGAGGATTGGGGAGTGGGAGATGTGACGAGCAAGAGAGGCATGGAACAAAAGGGCCAGCGAGAGTGCGGTCAGGGGAACAGCACTTTTCAGGAAGGCCACGAGCACATTCAGTGAGGCAATACTGTATATTCCTTCGGCTGTCAACTGAGAGAAAAAGCGATGTGCTTTAAGTTGCATAACAAAACATCTGGCATTCACATATCTAATGCTGATGAAGCCTTTGTGGTTCAAATCGATTGCTACGCTTGCCGATGCAACAGAGTGCACATTTTTTTCTAAAGTGCCTTGGACTGTCATATACATAAGGAACATGGAAATAGGGGTGGGCCATTCAGCATCATGAGCTTACTTAGCCACTCAATTAGATCATAACTGATCTGTCTCTTAACTCGTTTTACCTGCCTCTTCTCATGTCCTTTAATGGCCTTGCCCAACACAAAATCCATCAATGTCACTTAAGAAATTTTCACGTGACTGCTTTTTGAGGGAGAGATAGATGTACAAAGGGAAATTTCATTTTCTGTCGAGAATTAAAATATATTAACAAAATTACCAACTTTGAGAAGTCAAATTTAGTTATTCCTGCCACCTAGAGGCCATGAGGATGTATAAGATGTTTTTTAAAGCATTTCACAAACAGAAGATTTAATTCTTGATGAGTTTATGTGCAACACTATTAAGTTGTATTAACAGTTATGACTTTTGGCTATTTTGAAATATGTTTGATACCAATACAAAACAAATGCTTTGAAATCAAATTTTCCCTTCATTTGATAATTATTAATTTGATTTAAAATCGTGCAAATATGCTTTCTTGTGTTGTTCTATTCACGTGCCTCATTGACTGAGGTGTATAGCTGAACCCTCCCCTCCCCTCTTAACTCCAAAGTCCAACTGGAACCTGACCAGGTGGAGAAAATGGTCAAGGCTCACCACTCAGTACAACTCAATATTATTTTGACAGTTTATCGTACCACCAGTAACTTGCAATCACCAGTCCCCTCCGATAACTTACAAATGTCAATATCCTGTTTCCTTCAAGTTAAAGCAATATCTACAAACTCTGTTCCCATAACTTCCAAACTGCTTTTATCCTATTGACACTCAGAGGGGTACATTCCCATGTGCAGATGATCAGTCTCTCCTGTGGTTAACCTTGTAAGTCGCTGCCCCGTCCCTAAACTTGCAAATCTTCTTGTGCAAAATCACACCCGTGACAATCATTGATACATATCCTTCCCACTCTTGACTATACCTTCTGAAATCTTGCAACAATCCTCTGTCCTCGGTTTAAGAATGGTCCATTCATATATTTGTTTCGATGGCAAAGATTCTGGTTTATCAACATCATCAGATTAGTAAAAAAATTTCCCTCTAATGAAACAGGTTTTAGGAATAGCATTTCGAAGGGATGTGGGTGCACACTCAGAACACCAGAACCCACAGCTTGTTAGCTTGTAAGTATTACATTCAGTTCTACAGATTGACCACCAGAGTGCAATGGTCAAGACAAATAATTTAAGTCTTGGATAGGTGCATATCATTGCGTGGTCTGATTGCCTCTACCATCCCTTGACTAGTATATTCATTGTGTCTGTGTTTTGTTTCAAGTTTTTTTTAAAGGCCAGTTCTAGAGTCCCTTGGACTGCCAGGAGGCCAAACTTGGCCAATTTCTGAAAATTGTCAGTTACAAATGGCCTTTTTCTTTGCTGTGCTATCTCTTCAACTTCAAATGTTGGCTTCCTTTAAGTTGAAAATGTTCTTGGAATCGTAGGATCCTTTAGTGCAGAAGGAAGACATTTGGCTCTTCAAGTCTGCACCGACTCTCTGACAAAGCATCTTACCCAGGTCCTATCCCCATATATTTACCCCACTAAACCCCCTACACATATTGGGACACTAAAGAGCAATTTAGCATGGCCAATGAATCGAACCTGCACATTTCTTGCTGAAGGACAATGGATAATTTTTTTTGCAAAAGGAACTTAACAGGAGTAAAGTGTAAAGCTTATTGTATGATATGCTGTCACTCAGCAATTTTCGCAACAAAGTTTTTTCTTTATTTGAAGCCACATTTTTTTTTATTCCATTGGTTGTTGAACATATGGTTTTCTTCAATAGCAATTCAAAAAGGTCAATTCTAAAACTAAATTAAAATCTGTTGCTCAGAGAGTGGAACAAAAGAAGAAAATTGTGAGACTGAAGAAATATATTAATTAGAAATGTGTTTTCAGAACAAACCAAAGTGAATTTTATTACCTTTAAGTTAAAAAGAATGGATGAGATTTTTAGAATTTTTATTGGATACTTCATTGGCTCCAGGCATGTTTTACTGACTAGAAAGCAAATGATAGTGTAACAAAAAAGCGTTGCCTGGCTCTTGGAAACCGTTTCCTGTTCTCAGCTCTGTGTATTTTGCCTGCATTTTAACAATGTGTTTTATGAGACTTCTTTTTTTATTTGTTCAATCTTCTACACAATGTTTATTGAGTGTAAGGATTGGATTTTTTCAACCTTACATCCAGTGAGAGTGTATAAAAGCAAATACTACGGATGCTGGAATCTGAAACCAAAAGAGAAAATCAGCAGGTCTGGCAGCATCTGTAAGGAGAGAAAAGAGCTGATGTTTCGAGTCCAGATGGGTCATGGAGATTTTCCAGCATTTTCTCCAGTGAGAGTGTGATGTGCTCTATGTCAGGCCGCTCTCAACATATGACCCAAATACCAGAGGAGTTTGTCTCTTTCTCTTTCTATCTATTGGTTGGTTGGTACTGAATATCTGTTTGGCACCAATGCAGTAATTGAACAGGGCTGCATGCATTTTACTGTTATAATTTGGACACTATGGGTCCCAATTTTAAGGCCTAATATTTTTTAAGGCCCAATTTTAAGCCCAATTAAATCCTGAAGAAAGCTTGAAAATGTCATCCCTGGCAACTATCCTCTTTTTGAACTCCAAGTTGACCACTTCTTCCTAATGTGAACACAAAGGCTTCCGATGTGGCACACTTTCCTTGTTTCCATCTGTCTCTGCTGCCCATGTCCTTACCAGCACCAGGTTTCTGCCCACTGATCGCCCTTTCTACTCGCTGGCTTGCAATGAATCCCAGTTATGGTGCACATCAATTTTAAAGTTTGCAGCATTGTTTCCAAATCTGTCTACGGTGTCGCACTTCCTTATCCCTATGGTTGTTTCCACCTGAATAGCTCACTAAGGTATCTGTACTAATCTAATTCTGACCTCTTGAGCATCCTGGATTTTAGTTGCCCCACCATTTGTGATGGTGCCTTCAGCTGACTATACCCTGAGCTCTGAAATTCTCTCTAAACCCCTCCATTACTCCACTTCACTGTGCACTGTTTGAAGCTTACCTCTTTGACTAAGTTTTGGCCAATAATACCTCATGGCTTGTTGCACAATATGACTTTAATAACAATCCTTGGGACATTTTAAATCTGTTCCATAACAAGTCATTGCTTTTTCTCATGACCCCAGAGATAATTCAGAAGGTTCACTCATAAAGCTCATCATAATTAAGCTGTCATTAGTCCTGCATGATGGGGCTTTCTGATATACTTATAAACAACTGAAGAACTGGTAGTCTACCCCGAAGATCTGATAGTCTACCCCAAAGATAATTGTTTTGTCAGGTAATCCAACACAATTTCATTTTACTTCATTAAAAAAAATACTTCTGCTTATAAAACAAGGCCTGATGTCATTGTTGATGTTTACTCATTGGCCCATAATTTTTAAACTCGAGGGCAATGCAACTGGTGAGGACCCAAAGATGTGCTGGGGAATTCTCCCCCCCACCGCCCCCCAGTCCCCTCAATCCCCTCAGAAGTTCTCAGGAAAGCTAAGGCTGTGAAAGAGTCTGGGAAGTACATTAAAGATTCTATGGCACTGTCCAATGAACAGTGGGTATTTGCAGTGTCCGTCAGTCAGTGCTTAAAAAAAAAACTTCCAATCCAGTATATTGGACCTTATACAAAATAGTCTTACATTTGCTTACACAACACCCTCTGAATTTAAGATTAATTCAATCCATGTGAAGCCCTTGTGACAATTTTTGATAGACCTGATAAGATATTCAATAAATGCAAATCTTTCTTTGGTGCCTCGGTTCAGCAGACATCATAATTTAATGTCCTAGATGCTAATAATTCCCCTTTTAAGCCTATGCAAATACAACATTTCAATTTTCCCCCATTGAAACTGCTGTACCAAATAATCTTGGGCTCTGCAAATTGTCAAGATGCAGGCTTTCAAAGTAGATTGACTATATTTTCACAGAATAAGAGAATCATAGAATACAGAAGGAGACCATTTGGCACATCGTGTCTGCACTCCCACCCAAGCCTTATTTCCGTAAACCCACACATTTGCCCTGCTAATCCCCTGACACTAGGGTTAATTTAGCATAGCCAATCAACCTAACCCGCACAGCTTTGGACTGTGGGAGGAAACCAGAGCACCCGGGGGAAACCCACGCAGATACGGGGAGAATGTGCAAACTCCACACAGACAGTGACCTGAGGCCAGAATTGAACCTAGGTCCATGGCGCTGTGAGGCAGTAGTGCTAATCACTGTGCCACCGTGCTAGCATCCCACCCAAGGATTGCTTCGGATTCATTTGCAGTTGCCATCTGCAATTGCATCCCAATGCCGCTACCATCTAGAAGGACAAGAGCAGCAGATGCATGGGAACATCACCACCTGGTGGTTCCCCTCTAAGTCACTCACCATAGTGACGTGGAAATCTATTGTCATTCCTTCACTGTCGCTGGGTTAGAATCCTAGAATTCCGTCCCTAACATCTCTGTGAATGTACCTACACCTCAGGAACTGCAGCAGTTTAAGAAGGCAGCTCACCACCACTTTCTGAAGGGCAACTATGGATGTGCAATTAATGCTGGCCTAGCCAGCCATGCTCATACCCCATTAAAAATGAATTTTTGAACATCCCAATTACAACTGGAAGAAAAGATTGTTATCTCTTAATGGACTTGCCATTAGTAAAAATTAGAGGGGCCAGAAGATCCCGCGACCAGCCAAAGACCTCTGCCACTGCAAAACATGCGACGGGTTGTGTTGAAATTCCTGTCCCTTGCTTGTTTGTATCGCCATTCTGAGCATCATTTCACTTTGACATCACAAGTGCTTCAAACCATGAAGGTGCACTCAGGAAAGGGTTTGAATATCATTTCTTTAGCTGTTCCAGTAACCAAAGTCGTTCCAAATAGATAATCAATTGGGTTTATATTGTTGCCATACTACAAGCAGGGGGCCAGGATCTGGTGAACTACTATGATTCTATGATACTTTTCAGTCTGGTCCACAACTGCTGCCTGGATATTTTTGTCAGGTTTCAATTTGTAAGGCTGCAATTTGGCACATTGTTCATTTTTCTATCATCTACACAGATGAATATCCTATTCAGGGCTGTCACCTTATGTGATAACTCCATCTCAGGGACCGCTCCCTTGAGTTGTCCTGCTTTCGTATGCATCCACAGTGGAGACAGCTGCAGAAAGATAGATTGTGTTTCTTGATGGACTTTGTTCATCAAATAGAAGCATTTTGAATGCACAACTATGATTCTACCGCCCATCAATGCTCACAGATACTGCTGCATGTTCAATTCATTTATAGATGGGGAAATATCATCTAGTTAGTTGTTGCAGTCTATTTGTCAATTTCATGGTGTTGTTACTTGCAGAGCTTTGAGAATAACATTTCCACAAATTCTTCTTCTCCCTCCCCCTAAAATCAGTGCAAGCAGCCACATGGCCTGTTCTCTGGGGTTTTCATTAATGTTACATTGTAGTGGGAGGGAGTTGTGTTGGGAGAACCCCGATGATAATTCTACAACCTGTTATTTAAAGTTAGCTGTTCAGAATTAAGTTGCTGCTTTGGTTGCTTTTCTGTGGTTTTGACATTGGTGGCCAGCAAGTGATATCCAGCGATCCCAAGGCCTCATCAATGCTACAGACAGGAACCAAAGCTTTACATAAATTGAAGCAGTCCACGTTCATATCCACCAAGGCCTGGACAGCATTCAGACTTGGGCTGATAAGTGGCAGGTAGCACAAATGCCAGATAATGACCATCTCCAACAAGAGAGAACCTAACAATAAACCCTTGACTTTCAGTGACATTATCATCAGTTGAGTCCCTCACTATTGACATCATGGATTTCCCATTGACCAGAAACTGAACTGGACCAGCAATATATATATATATATATATATATATACACTGTGGCAAGTACCTGTTGACCCCAAAGTCTATTCACCATCTGCAAGGCACAAGTGTGATGAAATACTTTTCACTTGCTTAGATGACTGCACCTCCAACAACACTTCAGATAATTGACACCATCCAGGACAAAGAATCCCACTTGATTGGCATCCCATCCATCACCTTAAACATTCACTCCCTCCAGCACCAACGCACGTGGCAACAATATGTATCATCTACAAGATGCACTCCAAGAACTCGCTAAGGCTCCTTTGACAGTACCTTCCATATCTGTGACCTCTACCACCTGGAATAACAAGGGCAGCAGACGCATGGGAACATCAATGCCTGCGGTCCACCTCCATCCTGACTTTGAGCTATCGCGTTGTTCCTTCATTGTCAATGGGTCCAAATTCAGGAAACCCTTCCTAATAGCATTGTGTGTGCAGCTACACCAAATGGGCTGCAACAATTCAAGAAAACAGGTCACCTGCCTGGCCCAGGCAGCAATGCCCACATCCCATGATAGAATACATTTTTTTTAAAGGATAGATACACTACTACCTGTAATGGGAGGCAGTGAGCTGCAGGACATCAGCTTGAAAGAATAGGGTGGAGACATCTGCATTCCCTCGCTCAGTGTTTAATTCAGCAGGCACTCATCATGCCCTGACCTCACGGTCATCCCTGCTGGAGATCACATTTACAATTATAGTTGGAGATTTTGGAGGTTCCAAAATCCTGCAAACTCCCTCCCTAACAGCACTGTGTGTGTACCTACACCATATGGACTGCAATAGTTCAAGAAGGCAGCTCATCACCACCTTCTCAAGGACAATTAACGCTGGCCCAGCCAGCGACGCCCACATCCCATAAATGAAGTTTTAAAAATCAACCACTCTTCCTCTGAATCAATTTCCTGTTTTGTAGGGTGCAGAGTATTTGTCACATGCTGCCCCGAAACATTGGGAAATCTCTTTCTTTGCTTGTATGCATGATGAGTCAGATAGGGAGCTTGTCCACATATGCAGCCCAAAAGTGTGCAAGGCAGATTCTGGCAAACCTGGTCCAGAACATTCCAGCTGTTCACACTGGTGGGATCTTCCTTTCTTGCAGATGATGCTCCCCTGCCGCGGGTTTTACAGTGGCAAGGGGTGCATTCAACAGGAAACCCTGTTGACAACGGTGGGGCCAGAAGATCACACGACCAGCCAAAGAGAGGCCATCTCTGCCACCACAAAACATGCGACAGGTTGTGTGGAAATTCCTGTCCCTTGCTTGTTTGTATCGCCATTCTGAGCATCATTTCACTTTGACATCACAAGTGCTTCAAACCATGAAGGTGCACTCAGGAAAGGGTTTGAATATCATTTCTTTAGCTGTTCCAGTAACCAAAGTCGTTCCAAATAGATAATCAATTGGGTTTATATTGTTGCCATACTACAAGCAAGGGGCCAGGATCTGGTGAACTACTATGATTCTATGATACTTTTCAGTCTGGTCCACAACTGCTGCCTGGATATTTTTGTCAGGTTTCAATTTGTAAGGCTGCAATTTGGCACATTGTTCATTTTTCTATCATCTACACAGATGAATATCCTATTCAGGGCTGTCACCTTATGTGATAACTCCATCTCAGGGACCGCTCCCTTGAGTTGTCCTGCTTTCGTATGCATCCACAGTGGAGACAGCTGCAGAAAGATAGATTGTGTTTCTTAATGGACTTCGTTCATCAAATAGAAGCATTTTGAATGCACAACTATGATTCTACCGCCCATCAATGCTCACAGATACTGCTGCATGTTCAATTCATTTATAGATGAGGAAATATCATCTAGTTAGTTGTTGCAGTCTATTTGTCAATTGTGATTTCTATCTTTATAAGGAGTGAGCACAACAGTTCTTGTCAATATTATTTTAGGTGACAACACCTTTTGCATGCAGAGTGCAACTTCCCAAGGGCCCAATTTGAGAAGAGCATATGCCTGAGGTGTGTGGGCAATACTTCTCTTTGAAAAGAACTGACTAATTTGTCTTTTCAGTCAAAAGGGAGAAGACAAGAGAGTCAAATGGTGAACTTGGAACAGCTTTGAACTGTCAGCTGACTCACAACAAGTCAAATCTCACTGACTAGATGTTATGTTACTCTCCATTAAACCCAGCATGCCCATCGGAAGGTAGCTTAAGCACAAACTACATCCACCTTTTCTACTACTACATAAGTAATGAGGATCTCCAAGTTGTCACAAGATCTAACTTCACAGACACTAGCTGCACTGCACCTCCAGTCAGTCATATTTCAGGGTAGGTGAATAACCTTTCATCCCTTCAGTCACATTAGTTGCAGTCTGTCAATTCCTCAATTATCTCAGCGAAGATCAGTGTGGCTTTCATTTCTGAGCAGTATTCTGAAATGAACAGTTCTTAAAGGAAACCACGAGCTGAGAGTGTTTCATATTTTTTTCACTGCTAACCGATAAAATTACTGTCTACTTTGCATAGGCAATTCAGATACCAACTCAGCTACCAATTAATAACATTCACTTATAACAATTTGAACCATCAGGACTTTTTTTGTGTCACTTCCTGCAATGAAAATGTCTGGCTATGATTAACTGCATGGACCCCAATTATACCTGTACAACATTCCCTGTTTCAGATTTTCTCCCACAAATCTTTTTCCAGCACATTGCTAATTGTGTCAATGATGCTTCATGCTCTCATCTGGACCTGGAAAAATGTATTGATTTTGCTTCCAATTTCCACCCCTCTATCACCTTCGTATGGTCCATCTCTGACAATTCCTTTCCCATCTTTAACCTCTATCTCCATTTCTGAGTGACTGTCAATATTACAAACCCAAAGACTCCAAAAGCTACCTCGATGACAGCTCTTCACACCTTGCTTCAAGTAAGGATTCCATCCTAATCTCCCAGTTTCTCCTCATCTGTTGCATCTGTTCTAATGATGCCACCTTCAGAAACAGGACTTCTGACATGGTCTTCCTTTTTTTTTAACCAAGATTCCCCCCCGCCCTTCTCCTCCGTCCCATCCCCCCCACCTCCTCCTCCCGTTGACTGTGGATGACGGAACTCAACCCTGCCCGACCCATCTCCTGTCCCTCTGCCCTCACCCCTTCCCCTCCCTCATAGAACCATGATAGAGTCCCCTTTGTTCTCATTTCTCATGTGACTAGCCTTCACATTCAAAGGATCATCCTCCGCCATTTCCACGAACTCCAGCATGATGCCAACACTCATGATATCTCTCCCCCACCCCACCCATCAACATTCCACAGGGACCGCTCTCTCTGTTGCACCCTAGCCTATTGCTCGTCACTCCAAACTCCCCATCCCCTTCCCACGGCACCTTCCCTTGCAATCATAGAAGGTGCAATACTTGCCCTTTACTTCCTCCCTCATCACCATTCGAGGTCTGAAGCATGCCTCTCAGGTAAAGTAGCATTTCATTTGCACTTCCTTCAATTTGTTCTACTGCATTCACTGTTCCCAATTAGATCTCCTCTACACTTGTGGGAACTAAACGCAGACTGGGTAGTGGCTTTGTGGAATACTTCACTCAGTCTTGCAAGCATGATCCAAAGCTTTTGGTCGCTTGCCATTTCAGCTCACTATTTTGTTCTCAAGGGATCAAGGGATATGGGGGGAAGGGGGGATCAGGATATTGAATTCGATGATCAGCCATGGTCAAAGTGAATGGCGGAGCAGGCTCGAAAGGCTGAATGGCCTACTCCTGTTCCTAGTTTCTACATTTCTATCCTTCATGCCCACATGTCTGTCCTTGGCCTTTGCAATGCTTCAGTAAAGCCCAGCACAAACTGAAGGAACAACAGATCTTCCAGTGAGGCACATCACAGCCTTCTGGACTCAACATTGTGTTCAACAACTTTAGACTGTGAACTATGAACTTCGATCTTGCATCACAAAAGGTTGGTATATAGCTACAGAAGCTGGCTAGGAAAGCTAATAGACTGTTATAATTCATTGTGAAGGGAATTTATTACAAAAGTATGGCATTATCCTTCAATTACACAGGACATTGGTGAAACCACATCTGGAGTATTGTGTACAGTACTAGTCTTATTTCGGAAAATATGTCAGTACTTTACAAGCAGTTCAGAGAAGGTTTACTAGACTAATCCCAGGAGTGGATGGGTTGTCTTATGAGGAAAGGATGGAGAGGTTAGATTTATATTCACTGGAGTTTAGAAGAGCAAGAGGTGACTTTAATATTCTGAGGGGTATTGAAAGGGTGGCTCTGGAGAGGATGTTTCCCATTGTCAGAGTCTAGAACTAGGGGATCACCTTGTAAAAATAAGGTGTCGCTATTGTGATGATACTGTGCCTTTAAGAAATGTATTTTTATCATGTTTCCTGTCAGGGATATGTTTAAAATTCAGCTCTGTTTTATACAGTGCCAATTTGTCTGGGCAACAGATAGTTCAAATGTTGAGAGTGCAGGATTATGACTGATTTTAGCCATTGGTGTGTTGTCAAAACAGAGTTAATGCATTTGTATTTAATTAGGTTTCCTTTTGGGTTTCAAACTAGGGTGTTGATTAGGATGATTGACAAGAGTGTGGTGGCACAGTGGTTAGCACTGCTGCCTCACAGCACCAGGGAAAAGGGTTTGATTCCCAGCTTGGGTCACTGTCTGTGCGGAGTCTGCAAGTTCTCCCTGCGCCTGCGTGGGTTTCCTCCAGGTGCTCTGGTTTCCTCTCCCAATCCGAAAGACGTGCTGGTTAGGTGCATTGGCCCTGCTAAATTCTCCCTCAGTGTACCTGACCAGGTGCCGGAGTGTGGCGACTAGGGGATTTTCACAGTAACTCCATTGCAGTGTTAATGTAAGCCTACTTGTGACCAATAAATAAGCGTAAGAAATTTTACGAGATGGAGGCATGTGTTAATGGAAGGAACTAAGCTAGCAGAGAAGATACACAGTTTCTCTTTTATTTTAAAACGGTCAGTTTTCTGCTTGGTCCTGAAAGAAGCAAGAGGTGTCTTTCTATCTCTGTTTCTCTCTGACAGCTGTATTTGAGGCTGTCAGAAGACAGGTGTCTCTCTGTATCTCTCTCCCTCTCCAGAGGTGTTTAAAAAGTTCTAGGACTGTTAATAAGTACATGGACGTAAGTCTGTCTGTTGCTAACTGATTTTGAAGAGGGGTTTTAAATCTGTAAGAGAAATATTGCTTGAATTGGAACTCATAGGGATAGGTTAGCAGTTAAGAATTATATCTTGTCATTTTTATATATTGTTCAATTGGTAAATGTTAAGCTGTTTCATTTGTTACAGTCAAACAGTATTGCTAAATAAAATTTGTTTGATAAATGTTTCCGAGTGTGTCAGTAGAATCTCACCTGGACTGAAACACCTTATCCTCACATTAATGCCAAAATGGCAAATAGTTGGGGTCCAGTCTAACTTCCTAACACATCTTGGGGTTTCTCATCTCATACCCTAACACTATATAAGAGAGAGATGAGGAGATTTTTTTTCTCTGAGAGTTGTGAGTCTCTGGAACTCTCTTGCTCAAAAGGCAGTGGAAGCAGAGTCTTTGAGTATTTTCAAAGCTGAGCTGCATAGATTCGTGATTAAAAAGCAGGTGAAAGGCTACCGGGGTAGGCAGGATTTTGGGGTTGAAGTTGCAATCAGCTATAATCTTAGTGAATGGTTGAGAGGGTCAAAGGGCCAAGTGGCCTACTGCTGTTCCTAATTTGTTTGTTTGTATGACCTCTTTTTTCTGTTTGTCTGCACCAATGCAAATTCCCACAGGGCCATCTGTCACTTGTTCCTTAGTTTTGTTTGAACTGAGCACTGAGCTGAGTTTTCCAACAGCATCTTCCACTATCTTACCTTTATACCAATATCAGCACCTTCTTTTGTCTTTAACGACACCATTAACACTCCCTTTGTCTTGTGTCCATAACATCTTAGCTCCCATCTATCCCTGATTGTCTATTCTGCTCCACCTTCTGCACCATCATCTCCAACTATATAATAAATCACATTTCTACCCCTCTTCAGTTCTGAAGAAGAGTTGTACGGACTCAAAAAATCAACTCAGCTGCTCTCTCTCCCCACAGATGCTGTTAGACTTGCTGAGATGACCCAGCACTTTTTGTTTTAATAACTATCTGGTCCCTTTGTGGTTAGAATGCAGAGCCTCATCAAGGAAATCAGATTTCTGCAAAAAAGAGATTTTCTCCAATTAAACTGCTGAAATGTAAAAGAAATACATTTGCATAGATCATCCTTCCCCTTTGATAAGGTATTAATAACTTAATTAAGAGCATGGGATGTGGGAGCAGAAGTAGGCCACTCGGCCCATCGAGTCTACTTTGCCACTCAATGAGATTATGACTGATGACAACCTAGTTATTCAATTCCATTCTCTGAGGTATCCTAAGCCCCTGGAGCTGAATGACTGAATTTTAAAAATGTATAATTAAGATACAACCACTTTGTTTGCACTCCAAAACATTGTCATTGAAGGAAACATGCTAATCTGGGACATCCTAATAACCATCTCAAGGACAGTATTCAAAGTTTCTACAAATATACAAAACGAAAAAGAGTGGCTAAAGTAAACATTGGTCATTTCGAGGGTGAGAAGGGGGATAACTGGAAATGAGAAAATGGCTGGGGCATTGAACAGGTATTTTGTGCCGATCCTCACAGCGCAAGGCACAAATAACATGCCAAAAATTGATGACAGGAAGGCTATGGCAGGTGAGGACCTAGAAACTATCATTATCATGAAAGAGGTAGTGTTGGGCAAGTTAATGTGGCAAAAGGTAGACAAGTCTCCTGGTCTCCAGGGTACCAAAAGAGATGGCGGGAGAAATAACAAATGCACTAGTGGTAATTTACCAAAATTCACTGGATTCTGGGGTGGTTCCCACAGATTGGAAAACAGCAAATGTGACGCGACTGTTTAAAAAAGGAGGTAGACAAAAGGCAGGTAGCTTAACTTCTGCAGTAGGGAAAATGCTTGAATCTATCATCAAGGAAGAAATAGCGAGACATCGGGATATAAATTGTCCCATTGGTAAGACGCAGCATGGGTTCATGAAGGGCAGGCCATGTTTGACTAATTTGGTGGAATTCTTTGAGAACATCACATGTGCAGTGGACAATGGGGAACCTGTGGATGTGGTGTATCTGGATTTCCAGAAGGCATTTGACAAGGTGCCGCACCAAAAACTGCTACATAAAATAAAGTGCACGGTGTTGTGGGTAATGTATTAGCATGGATAGAGGATTGGTTAACTAACAGAAAGCAAAGAGTGGGGGTAAATGGGTGTTTTTCTGGTTGGCGATCAGTGACTAGTGGTGTGCCTCAGGGATCAGTGTTGGGACCGCAATTGTTTACGATTTACATAGATGATTTGGAGTTGGGGACCAAGTGTAGTGTGTCAAAATTCGCAGATGACATTAGGATGAGTGGCAGAGCAAAGTGCAGAAGATGCTGAAAGTTTGCAAAGGGATATAGATAGTCTGAGTGAGTGGGGGAGGGTCTGGCAGATGGAATACAATGTTGGTAAATGTGAGGTCATCCATTTTGGTAGGAATAACAGCAAAATGGACTATTATTTAAATTGTAAAAAATTGCAGCATGCTGCTGTGCAGAGGGACCTGGGTGTCCTTGTGCAGGAATCTCAAGGAGTTGGTTTGCAGGTGCAGCAGGTAATTAAGAAGGCAAATGGAATTTTGTCCTTCATTGCTAGAGGGATGGAGTTTAAAAACAGCAAGGTTATGTTGCAGCTGTATAAGGTGCTGGTGAAGCCACACCTGGAGTACTGTGCACAGTTTTGGCCCCCTTACTTGAGAAAGGATATACTGGCCCTGGAGGGAGTGCAGAGGAGATTCACGAGGTTGATTCTGGAGTTGAGAGGGTTGGCTTATGAGGAGAGATTGAGTAGACTGGGGCTATACGCATTAGAATTCAGAAGAATGAGGGGAGATCTTACAGAAACATATAAGATCATGAAGGGAGTAGATAAGATAAAAGCAGGGAAGTTGTTTCCACTGGCAAGTGAAACTAGAATTAGGGGGCATGGCCTCAAAATAAGGGGAAGCAGATTGAGGACTGAGTTGAGGAGGAACTTCTTCACAAAGGGTTGTGAATCTGTGGAATTCTCTGCCCAGTGAAGCAGTTGAGGCTACCTCATTGAATGTTTTTAAGGCAAGGAAGATACATTTTTGAACAGTAAAGGAATTAAGAGTTATGGTGAGTGGGCGGGTAAGTCGAGCTCAGTCCAAGAAAAGATCAGCCATGATCTTATTGAATGGCGGAGCAGGCTCGAGGGGCCAGATGGCCTACTCCTGCTCCTAGTTCTTATGTTCTTATGTTCTTAAACACTTTTGGGAGAAGACATCTTACCAATCTATTTGGCATGGCTGTGGGCAAATTTAAAAAAAATGTACTTCAGCTCTTTTTCTTCAGTGCTTTCTCCATTTAGCATCATAGAATTCCAACAGTGCAGAAAGAGGCCACTTGGCCCATCGAGCCTGCACCAACAACAATCCCACCCAGGCCCTATCCCCATAACCCCACGTATTTACCCTGCTAATCCCCCTGACACTAAAGATCAATTTGGCACGGCCAATCCACCTAACCTGCACATCTTTGGACTGTGGGAGCACCCGGAGGAAACCCACGTAGACACGGGGAGAATGTGCAAACTGCACACAGACAATCACCTGAGACCGGAATTGAACCCAGGTCCCTGGTGCTGTGAGGGAGCAGTGCTAACCATTGTGCCACCGTCTCGCCACTGTTGGTTTAAATGTTTTGTTTATCCACAATATTGAATAAAATCAATTTTTCTGGCAGCAACATTGTGTACAATCCATACAGAATTTGGGATGCCAAGTTAACAAATATAACCATTTCTAACAGTCTGAACCTCCAAGTTGTTTGTATTCACATGGTGTTTGTGCGCTTTCAACTTGTGTTGTACAGGGATGTTTTGTTGGCTTTGACCTTGCTCATGCTGTTGGGAACGTAGAACTATATCTGCATGACTGGAACGTAGACTTCGCCTGCTGGTGTAATTACAAGGTAAAATGAATTATTTTGTGTTTCTCCATTGATTGCAGTTGATGTTAAATCTTTTCATCCATTTGTGTGAAATGAATATCAAATTGCCCAAGTGATATTTTATTTAAATATATTACAGTATATAAATTCTGGTGCTGGAGCCTTAGCAGGGGCATATATACATGAAAGACACCGATTTTCAGTAAAACCAACGTGAGTATCAAGTACACTCGTGTAGAAATCCCAACAAAATCTAGCCAGTGGTATTTCATGTTTATAACATGCGACACAGTGGAGATGCCTCATTATAAAATATTGCTGCCGTACATAAGATTAAATTAAATGTGTGGGGAGAATGTTTAAATTGCAACAGTTGCATTATAACAAATGAAATTTGAATATCAGAGGCCCACCTCCATAGATAATTTCAGAAATATATTTGGGTATTTTGGGTGTTTATTTCTCAGCCATGTTGCCGGATAGAAATTTAATTTTTGGATCTGCGATGTTGATATATCTTTGAGTATTTGTTTGCAAACTGTTAAATATCTGCTACTAGGGTCAGTTTAAAAAATGAAGGTTGGAATCTTTTGAGGTAGTTTGTCATATTGTACTATGTTGCGAAACTGAGTGTAGTTCTCGCTCCTCGTTTGTCCATGCCCTCTGCAGTTTGGCAAGGCCAGAAATGTTTGTCACCTAAACATCACCAGAACTGGTAGCATTTTGACCTTTTGTTAACACAAGTCACCTTGTTCTTTGCAGGAAGATTTGATGCAGCTCTGTTAATATTAATGAACATCTGTGCCAGCTTAAAAAAAAATCTTCATAGACTGTTGCTTAACTTACGTTTCAGTAAGCTGCAATTAGCTGTTTGAAGATTGTATAAAATAGCTGTGAACTACAGCAGCCACTAACTAAAATAATACCGCTCATTGTTTGTGTGCCTGTCAACAGCATAATCACCTTGATTTTGGAGTGAGTGGAAAATGAATGGTGCTCACTGTTCATTGCACCCCACAGAGTTTCCACGTCAATTTACAAGACTGACAAAGTGATTCTAATGCAGAGTCTGTGCCAGGGATTGTAGAACACTTGTGAGCAGGGCAAGCAACAGTATTTCGCTCCAGCCATCCAATCCAGTTGAGGAACTCTTAGTATGATAATTAGGCCTGAACCAGGAAATTTCATTAACTTGATGTAAAATCATGGATATAAAGCAGGATAAAGGCAGGGAGAGAAAGGTGGAATCAAGCTGGAGATAAAAGTGATGGAATGAAAGGTTAAAAAAAAGTATTTTTAATCACCAATGATAACTATGATCTGAATAAATGAGACCTCTCACTAGTAAAACAAATTTCCAGTGCTTCGGAGATTAGTCATAATTAGGACTTAACATATTATTGAAAAAATAATTTGAATGGACAAGTCCTATCTTATTTAGTTGTGTTTAAGGCTAAATGGCTCAATGTCCTTCAAGTAGCTAAGTTTAAGTTCATTTATTAATGTCACATGTAGGCTTAACTTAACACTGCAATCAAGTCACTGTGAAAATCCCCAAGCTGCCACACTCTGGTGCCTGTTTGGGTACACTGGGGGAGAATTTAGCATGGCCAGACACAGGGAAAACGTGTAGACTGCGCATTGACAGTGACCCAAACTGGGAATTGAACCCATGGCTCTGGTGCTGTTAGGCAGCAGTGCTAATTATGTTGCCACTATTCCACCCAATATTCCAATGCCATATCATTTGGTAGGTACTCAGGTCACAATTTTGTGGAGAAGCAGAGGAACTCAAATAGCAACTTCCCTGATTCCATGTTTAAGTATGTGCAAGAAGCAGAATTTCCAGTCTGATTTACTCCATAACAATGTTGTGCACCAATAGCCTAATCATTATTTGTGTCACAAAATCCAGGCTATTTTGTAAAACAGTATGTTAGTAACCAGCAAAGGATAGGAACAGGGACCATTGCAGGACAGAAATCTCTATTTTTGCCAAATAAAAAATGACCGAGGCTTGATGTGGCACTTCCTTATGCGTCAAATCTGTTTAATTTGTGCTGATGATCTGGCTGATCATTCAGGATAGTTGGTATATAGCCCTGCATGTGCAATGCACCAGTTCTGGCCATTCAATTGATTCTATCTCTGGACTTCAGACAGGAATCTTCTAACTGGGCATACCAGAGATGTTGATTCAACTCGACTGTACTTATGCCAGAAATTGAGGCTCAAGGAATTACAGTGTGCAGTGCCAAAGTGCCCGATGGGCAGTGCCAGTGTATCCCTTGGGCAGCGTCAGGGTGTCAGACTGGCACTGTCCAAGCGGTACTTCCTTACCCCTGACCTCTTGGGGGGGGGCCTCAATGGCCTCGGTTTGCTCCAACAGGGTCTTGGTGCCTGTTCCCCATTAGTGGGGAGCAGTCGTAAACTCTGATGGGGGAGACGCTCGCGGGCCCGCTAATATGAGCAGATTATCATATTGAAATTCCAGTTTCAATATGATAATCTGCTCAGTGCTGATGTCCAGTGCGGAGCTGATTACAACAAAAAATGCACCTGGGAGAACCTCACTACTTTGATTTGATTTGATTTATTATTGTCACATGTATTAGTATACAGTGAAGAGTATTGTTTCTTGCGCGCTACAGAGACAAAACATACCGTTCATAGAGAAGGAAACGAGAGAGTGCAGAATGCAGTGTTACAGTCATACCTAGGGTGGAGAGAAAGATCAACTTAATGCAAGGTAAGTCCATTCAAAAGTCTGACAGCAGCGGGGAAGAACTGTTCTTGAGTCGGTTGGTACATGACCTCAGACTTTTGTATCTTTTTCTCGAAGGAAGAAGGTGAAGAGAGAATGTCCAGGGTGCACGGGGCTCTTAATTATGCTGGCTTCTTTGCCGAGGCAGCGGGAAGTGTAGACAGCGTGAATGGATGGGAGGCCGGTTTGCGTGATGGTTGGGCTACATTCATGACCTTTTGTAGTTCCTTGCAGTCTTGGGCAGAGCAGGAGCCATACCAAGCTGTGAAGCAACCAGAAAGGATGCTTTCTATGGTGCATCTGTAAAAGTTGGTGAGAGTCGTAACTGACATGCCAAATTTCCTTAATCTTCTGAGAAAGTAGAGGCGTCGGTGGGCTTTCTTAACTGTCGTGTCGACATGGGGGAACCAGGACAGGTTGTTGGTGATCTGGCACTGTCCAAGCGGTACTTCCTTACCCCTGACCTCTTGGGGGGGAGGGGGGGGGCCTCAATGGCCTCGGTTCCCAAAAACCTAAAAACCTGAAGCTCTCCATTCTTTCTACTTTATCCCTGTTTTTGAAGTCAGGGGCATGTTCTCCTTTACGCTTCCTGAGGTCGATGACAATCTCCTTCGTTTTGTTGACATTAAGGGAGAGGTTATTGTTGTCGCACCAGTTCACCAGATTCTCTATCTCATTCCTGTACTCTGTCTCGTCATTGTTTGAGATCTGACCCACTGTGGTGCCGACAGCAAACTTGTAAATTGAATTGGAGAGGAATTTGGCCGCACAGTCACAGGTGTATAAGGGGTATAGTAGCGGGCTGAGAACACAGCCTTGTGGGGCACCAGTGTTGAGGGTGATCATGGAGGAGGTGTTGTTGCCTGTCCTTACTGATTGTGGTCTGTGAGTTAGGAAGTTCAGGATCCAGTCGCAGAGGGAGGTGCCGAGCCCCAAGCCATGGAGTTTGGAGATGAGTTTTGTGGGAATAATAATGTTGAAGGCTAAGCTGTAGTCAATAAAGAGGAGTCTGACATAGGTGTCCTTGTTATCTCGGTGTTCCAGGGTTGAGTGCAGGGCCAGGGAAATGGCGTCTGCTGTGGACCTGTTGCAGCGATAGGCAACCTGTAGTGGATCCAGGTAGTCTGGGAGGCTGGAATTGATTCGTGCTATGACTAACCTTTCGAAGCACTTCATAATGATGGATGTCAGAGCCACCGGCTGATAGTCATTAAGGCACGCTGCTTGGTTTTTCTTTGGTACCGGGATGATGGTCGTCTTCTTGAAGCAGATAGGGACCTCAAATTGATGTAAAGAGAGGTTGAAGATGTCTGTGAATACCACCGCAGCTGATCTGCGCAGGATCTGAGTGCACGTCCGGGTACTCCATCCGGGCCAGTTGCTTAACGTGGTTTGACCTTCAAGAAAGCTGCTCTGGCATCTGCAATGCGACTCCAGATACAGGTTCATCCAGGGCCTCCAGGGTGGAGGGCATGCTCTCAATGACCTCTCGCTCAAAAGAGGTGTAGAATGCATTCAGCTCATCAGGGAGGGGTGCGTTGGAGCCGGCGATTTTACATGCCTTCATCTTCTAGCCTGTTATGTCTTGCAGGCTTTGCCATAGTCGGCGGGGGTTGGTGTGGCTAGTCTGGGACTCTAGCTTGAGAAGAAGTTTAACAACACCAGGTTAAAGTCCAACAGGTTTATGTGGTAACAAAAGCCGGCATCTCCACATCACTCTAGCTTGGTCCAGGATTGTCTTTTGGCATCTTTGATGGATCTCCTTAGATCGTATCTGGCTTTTTTGTATAGATCAGTGTCGCTTGACTTGAACGCTTCAGATCTGGACTTCAGCAAGCAGTGGATATCCCTGTTCATCCATGGATTTGCTTCTTTGGCACACAGTCTTTTACACACTTAGTGTAATGAAGTCAGTTACTGTAGTGGCGTACTCGTTCAGGCTGGTCGCAGAGTTTTTAAATACTGACCAGTCCACTGACTCCAAGCAGCCCCGTAGGAGATCATCCGATTCCTCAGATCAACATTGCACGACTTTCTTTGATGGATTCTCCCGCTTCAGTTTTTGCTTGTAAGCCGGGAGCTGGAGCACAGCCTTATGGTCTGATTTGCCAAAGTGTGGGCGGGCAATAGAGCGGTAGGCATGTTTGATATTTGTGTAGCAGCGGTCCAGGATGTTTGGGCCTCTGGTGGAGCAGGAAACTTATTGGTGGTAACTTGGTAGTATGCTCTTGAGCTTGGTCTGGTTGAAGTCCCCGGCCACGATGAACAAGACCTCGGGATGTTTCGTCTCAAGGCTATTCGTAGTGGTGTATATTTCGTCCAGCGCGATCTTCACGTCTGCATGGGGTGGGATGTAAACTGTCATCAGGGTAACGGAGGTGAACTCCTGTAGGGGTAGTAGGGGCAGCATTTTAGCGTCAGGTATTCTAGGTCTGGGGAGCAGAAAGTTGCCAGTGTTGCTACGTCTAGGCACCACGAGGTATTGATTAGGAAGTAGACCCCCACCTCCCCTAGCCTTGCCTGAGGCCGCAGTATGGCCCATTTGATGGATTGAGAAGCCCTTTGGTTGCAGGGCACTGTCCGGTGAAGCAGGAGTGAACCACGTCTCCGTGAAACAGAGTACACAGCAGTCCCTCAGTTCTCTTGGGAAAGTGAGTCTGGCTCTAAGTTCGTCTAGCTTGTTTTCCAGAGACTGGACATTTGCAGGGGGTAAGCTGGAGAGAGGGGCCTTGGGACCGCATTGTTTCGCTCTCACCTGCAGGCCTGCACGTTTTCCATGCTTCCTGGAGTGTCTGCTTCTTTTCAAGCCCGGGAGACGGTGAGAGTGGTTTGCGGCGTTAAGAGTATGGTTGTGTCCAATGAGGTTCTTCACTCTGGTCGGTGTGCGGATGGAGGATTTGTTGTCTTGCTTGCAGTTCCTGTGTCGGTAGATGGGTTTGCATGGTCGAGTTGCTGTTTTGGCTTCGTCGGTTGGTAGGTATCCAGACCAAGCTCCGGCCTGGACGGGTCGAAGGCCGGTAAGTGAATGATGTCCCTGGGGTCGCGGTCGCGGGTGAATCCGTGTATCAGGCCCCACTGGCTCACTGCCAGTTCAGGCTCTTCCTTCAGAGATCAGAGGATCTCTAGAGTTGCAAGTGAATTTAAAAGAGCAGTGTTAGTGATTGTGAGGCTGAGAGAGTTTATTTTTAGGAGTGTGGGGCGACTGTAGAAGTGGGGAGGGGAGGGAGTGCTTGGAGCCTGCAGGAGGTCGCAGTTTTCCGGTTCTCCGGGGTTGAGGGCTGGGGGGGGAGAGGGCTCCAGCCTCCTACTTGTCCCTACTGGTGTTTCCTTGTCCACTGCACTGTTCGAGCAGCTGGGAGAATCCTGGCCATGATAACCATTATAGTGAATGGAAATCAATGGCAAATTTCCATATAGGAAATATATTCCACATCACAATTTCCATATAGGCAGACACCACAATCAGCAGTGAGATATTAACCAGATAATTTGTTTTGTTTCAATGATGTTGGTTAAATGTTGACAAGCACTCTGAGTAATATCCCTAAACAATTTAACTTCCAGATTACTCGGCTGGTGGAGCCAAGACATAAAAACCAGATTTGTGATGGATAACAGTAAGTACCAATAGACTTAGCTTGATTTATGATTTATATTGTATAAGAACAATGCAGGTAGGTTGATACCAGAAGTATGAGACTCTGGACTGAAACAGAGTTACTTAATTTGCTTATGTTCAGCGACCATAATCATGATGAGCATATGATTGCTTGTAGCGAACCAAAAATGCTTCACCTTTCAAATTGTATTTCCTCCAGTATGATTAATGCAATATAATGATGGACTTTTACATATACTTTGTTTAATGTTGAACTTGGGAGATGATTAGTACTGGCAAGGCTACATTTATTGCCCATTATTAGTTGCTCGGAATTGCTGCAGTCCTTCTAATGATGGAGTGTCTACAATGACAGTGATTAGGGAAATCCAGAATACCAACCTAGCGATGAGGATCGAATGGTTACATATGAGCCAGGCAGGATAATTTGTGACTTGGCAGGGAAATTGGGAGGGATAATGTTTTTCCCTTTGGTCCCAGTGAATGCAGTGTTACGAAACCAAAACTTACCTTAGTGTTGAGTTCAGAGGTCAGGAGCTCCAAGTCCAAAGTTTCCAGACTTCCCGTGCATGCATAGGCTGAGAGTGGGATACACGTGTGCGGTTCGGCATCTTTACATTCTTCAGGCCCAGGGCAAGTGAGTAAAGAGGAAAGCAGCGTGTGAAAAACACTGGCCAGGTGCCGAGGTGTGGAGCACCATAACCAGCAAGTGTATCAGACAGGGAACAAAGGACGGGGACAGCGACAGGTCCCAAAGAAGGGAGATAGGGTGAGATACCAAAAAGAAAGTCCCCGGTAAAGGACAAAGAAAGGCGAGAGAAACAAGTCCCAGTTAAGTTAAAAAACGAAAGGATCAGAGAAACAGGTTCCAAGTTAAAAAAGGCTTGCGGTGAACAGAATTTAAGTCAACAATGCTCAGGAGACGCCCTGGTAATTGGTGCAAAGATACCCTTTGAAACATCAGCATTCTGATCAGCATGGCTGAAAGTCTGATGTTGTGCTGGTAATTTAGTGCTTGAATGAATACTCAGGAATCCAGGGGAATGGAATTTCGGGAAACAAGATGGTGAGGTAGACCTTTGTTGATGCTGCCCAAGTCGGGATATTGAAGAAGGTTGAAGAGAAACCCTGAAGATCCTGGAAGGCAGCTGAAGTTCGGTGACGCTGTGCTGCACAGTGTTGGGGCATCTTTTGGAGCAGCACTGTTCTTGCTTGGCACAGCCAAAGGGCTGAAATCATGCTTGTAAATTGATGTTTGAGTGTACTCAAGAAGTGGAGATGCCGGCGTTGGACTGGGGTAAACACAGTAAGAAGTTTAACAACACCAGGTTAAAGTCCAACAGGTTTATTTGGTAGCAAAAGCCACACAAGCTTTCGGAGCTCTAAGCCCCTTCTTCAGGTGAGTGGGAATTCTGTTCACTAACAGAGCATATAAAGACACAGACTCAATTTACATGAATAATGGTTGGAATGCGAATACTTACAACTAATCAAGTCTTTAAGAAACAAAACAATGTGAGTGGAGAGAGCATCAAGACAGGCTAAAAAGATGTGTATTGTCTCCAGACAAGACAGCCAGTGAAACTCTGCAGGTCCACGCAACTGTGGGAGTTACAAATAGTGTGACATGAACCCAATATCCCGGTTGAGGCCGTCCTCGTGTGTGCGGAACTTGGCTATCAGTTTCTGCTCAGCGACTCTGCGCTGTCGTGTGTCGCGAAGGCCGCCTTGGAGAACGCTTACCCGAATATCAGAGGCCGAATGCCCATGACCGCTAAAGTGCTCCCCAACAGGAAGAGAACAGTCTTGCCTGGTGATTGTCGAGCGGTGTTCATTCATCCGTTGTCGCAGCGTCTGCATAGTTTCCCCAATGTACCATGCCTCGGGACATCCTTTCTTGCAGCGTATCAGGTAGACAACGTTGGCCGAATTGCAAGAGTATGTACCGTGTACCTGGTGGATGGTGTTCTCACGTGAGATGATGGCATCTGTGTCGATGATCCGGCGGACAAGCCCTCCGTATACACAGAATCTGATCGGATGAGGAGGATCGCAACAGATACCTCCAGACGCTGAAAGATGCCCTCATAAGAACAGGATATGGCGCTCGACTCATTGATCAACAGTTCCAACGCGCCACAGCGAAAAACCGCACCGACCTCCTCAGAAGGCAAACACGGGACACAGTGGACAGAGTACCCTTCGTTGTCCAGTACTTCCCCGGAGCGGAGAAGCTACGGCATCTCCTCCGGAGCCTTCAACATTTCATTGATGAAGACGAACATCTTGCCAAGGCCATCCCCACACCCCCACTTCTTGCCTTCAAAAAACCGCACAACCTCAAACAGACCATTGTCCGCAGCAAACTACCCAGCCTTCAGGAGAACAGTGACCATGACACCACACAACCCTGCCACACCAACCTCTGCAAGACGTGCCGGATCATCGACACAGATGCCATCATCTCACGTGAGAACACCATCCACCAGGTACACGGTACATACTCTTGCAATTCGGCCAACGTTGTCTACCTGATACGCTGCAAGAAAGGATGTCCCGAGGCATGGTACATTGGGGAAACTATGCAGACGCTGCGACAACGGATGAATGAACACCGCTCGACAATCACCAGGCAAGACTGTTCTCTTCCTGTTGGGGAGCACTTTAGCGGTCACGGGCATTCAGCCTCTGATATTCGGGTAAGCGTTCTCCAAGGTGGCCTTCGCGACACACGACAGCGCAGAGTCGCTGAGCAGAAACTGATAGCCAAGTTCCGCACACACGAGGACGGCCTCAACCGGGATATTGGGTTCATGTCACACTATTTGTAACTCCCACAGTTGCGTGGACCTGCAGAGTTTCACTGGCTGTCTTGTCTGGAGACAATACACATCTTTTTAGCCTGTCTTGATGCTCTCTCCACTCACATTGTTTTGTTTCTTAAAGACTTGATTAGTTGTAAGTATTCGCATTCCAACCATTATTCATGTAAATTGAGTCTGTGTCTTTATATGCTCTGTTAGTGAACAGAATTCCCACTCACCTGAAGAAGGGGCTTAGAGCTCCGAAAGCTTGTGTGGCTTTTGCTACCAAATAAACCTGTTGGACTTTAACCTGGTGTTGTTAAACTTCTTACTGTACTCAAGAGCCCAGGGAACAGAATCTCTGAAAGCTAGATTGAAACTCTGTGAGGTAGGCCATTGTTGAAGCCATCCGATCTGGACTGACTTTTGGAGAGAATTCCAAGGAGAGATCTTCAAAGGTGAAGACTGGAAACCCTTGTGGGTTGGCTCATGTCCAGCACTTCTCTTTAGCCTTTATGTGTGATGCGCGTTATCACACACGAGGCTTGATGCTCAGGAAATAAAGGCTTTTATTTGCTGTAACAAGGCAGCTACTAATTACATACACGATCCCAGACTGAGGGGTCCCAGACAGAGCAGGGACCTTTATACCTCTCCCAGGAGGCGGAGCCCGACTGGGATGTACCACAATAACTATAATACAAGGTGTAACAGCCCAACCCTAACCCCAACAGCAACAAGTAGAACAACCCATCCCTAACCCCAACAGCAACATATATACGTACTTGTAGTACTGGCCAGACCCTGGCTCAGTACTATCTAGTGGAAACCAACAATGGTTCACCACATTCACCCCTCCTTTGAAGACAAAGGCCGGCGGGCTACAAAAAAACAGAATAAAGTGTCATTAGTCTATAAGTTCAGACGGTCAGGGGGACTGCACCGTCGTTGTGACCTCCTCAATACCGGCGATGACACCGGAGTAGGCACTTGCAGTGGCGTTCTCCCCAAGGCGATGTCCAACTGTTCCTCCACAGACTCACGGGCCGGTTGACCCTGAGGTGATGGTAATCCATGGAGTTCCGACACGCCCTGAAGTGGCGACCATCCTCTGGACTCAGGCAAGCTGTACACGGGAGTAAAAGGGTTAAGTAATGGTCCCGATGCTGCCCGCGCCGTGTCCGGAGGGGAAACAAGAGTTATGGGGTTTGTAACAGGGGGTATGGGAGCGACAGGGGTTTCCACGTCCCCTGCTGGCGCCAGGTCTCGGATCGAGACCGTGTCCTCTCGCCCGTCACGGTATGCCACATGGGCATACTGAGGGTTGGCGTGGAGGAGATGGACCTGTTCGACCAACGGGTCGGACTTGCGGGCCCTTACATGTCGCCGCAGGAGGACAGGTCCTGAGTACGTCAACCAAGACGGTAATGAGGTCCCAGAGGAAGACTTCCGAGGGAATGAAAATATCCTCTCATGGGGAGTAGCGTTGGTTGCCGTACACAGGAGTGAGCGTATGGAATGGAGCGCATCAGGGAGCACCTCTTGCCAACGGGAGACTGGAAGGCTTTTTGATTTCAACGCCAGTAAGACAGCCTTCCAGACTGTAGCATTCTCACGTTCCACCTCTCCGTTACCCCTCGGGTTGTAGCTCGTGGTTCTACTAGAGGCAATCCCGTATGAGAGCAGGTATTGCCTCAAGTCATCGCTCATGAACGACGAGCCCCTGTCGCTGTGAATGTAGCTGGGGTACCCGAACAGGGTAAAAAGATCACGGAATGCCTTGATAACCGTGGCAGCGGATGTATCAGAGCAGGGAATAACAAAAGGGAATCTGGAGTACTCGTCAATGATGTTGAGGAAGTACACATTCCGATCTGTTGAGGGAAGGGGGCCCTTAAAATCGACACTCAGTCTCTCGAAGGGACGAGTGGCCTTGACTAATTGTGCCCGGTCAGGTCGGTAAAAGTGCGGTTTGCATTCCGCGCATACCCGACAGCTTCTTGTTATGGACCTGAAGTCCTCCACCGAGTAGGGCAGATTGCGGGTTTTTATAAAGTGGTAGAGCCGAGTGACCCCAGGATGGCATAGGTCATTATGGAGAGCCTGCAAACGGTCCTCCTGTATACTGCCGCATGTTCCATGCGAGAGGGCATCCGAGGGCTCATTGAGTTTCCCTGGACGATACATGATGTAATAGTTATAGGTGGAGAGTTCAATTCTCCACCGCAAGATCTTGTCGTTCTTGATCTTGCCCCTCAGCGTGTTATTAAACATGAACGCCACGGACCGCTGGTCCGTGATCAGGGTGAACCGTTTTCCCGCCAAGTAATGGCGCCAGTGCCTGACGGCCTCCACAATGGCCTGGGCCTCCTTTTCCACCGCTGAATGCCGAATTTTGGGGCCTTGGAGGGTGCCTGCCCGCCTGGTTAAGTGTGGCGGCCAGGGCGAAATCAGATGCATCGCTCTCCACCTGAAAGGGGATGGACTCATCAACAGCATGCATCGTAGCTTTCGCGATGTTGGCTTTTAATTTATCAAAGGCCAATCGGGCCTCTGGTGTTAGGGGAAAAGAAGTGGACTTAATGAGCGGACGGGCTTTGTCCGCGTAATTGGGAACCCACTGTGCATAATAAGAGAAGAAGCCTAAGCATCTTCTCAGTGCTTTTGCACTAGTGGGCAGGGGAAGTTCAGAGAGGGGGCGCATACGGTCTGGATCAGGGCCAATGACCCCGTTTTCCACCACGTATCCGAGGATGGCTAAACGGCGCGTACGAAACACACACTTCTCCCTGTTGTAGGTCAGGTTCAGGCGAGATGCAGTGCGTAGGAAATTCAGGAGATTTGTGTCGTGGTCCTGCTGGTCATGGCCGCAGATGGTGACGTTATCCAGGTTCGGGAAGGTAGCCCGCAGCCCGTTCTGGTCCACCATTCGGTCCATAGCACGCTGGAAGACTGAGACCCCATTGGTGACACCAAAGGGAACGTTGAGAAAGTGATACAAGTGACCATCCGCCTCAAAAGCCGTGTATTGTCGGTCCTCTGGGCGAATGGGGAGTTGGTGGTAGGCAGACTTGAGGTCTATGGTGGAGAACACCCGGTACTGCGCAATCTGATTGACCATGTCAGATATGCGCGGGAGGGGATACGCATCCAGCTGCGTGTATCTATTAATGGTCTGACTATAGTCAATGACCATCCAGGGTTTGTTCCCACTCTTGACCACCACGACCTGCGCTCTCCACGGACTAGCGCTAGGTTGTATGATCCTTTCCTTGAGGAGCCGCTGAACTTCAGATCGAATGAAGATCCAATCCTCAGCGCTGTAACGCCTACTCTTAGTCGCAATGGGCTTGCAGCCTGGCACAAGATTCTGGAACAGGGAGGGTGTGGTGATCTTCAGCGTCGAGAGGCTACAGGCGTTTGGCAATTTGGAGGCTGCTGTTCTCCCACTGAAAGCGAAGGGAGTGGCCCACCGTACTGTAGGGTTACACTCCTCAGGTGGACCATGAAGTTTAGTCTGAGAAGTATTGGCGTGCAAAGGTGCGGCAACACCAGGAGCTTGATACGCTCATAAACTGTGCCTTGCACCGTTAAAGTTACCACGCAACTCCCTAGCACGGTGACAGACCAGGACCTTGATGCCATAGAAATTGTCTGTTTGACACTTTGAATCCGGAGTCCACACCGCTTCACAGCGTCTGGGTGGATAAAACTCTCAGTGCTCTCGCTGTCAAACAGACAATAAATCAAGTGGTCGTTTACCTGAATGTCCATCATAGACTTGTCAAGTCTATGAGGCTTGGCCTGGTCCAGGATGATCGACGCCACCGTTGGTTCATGAGCGCCAGGATGACCCCTGCTGGTCGTTCGCGGTCGGTGCCGACCAACATGGCCGCTCCCATAGGTCGGACGTGGGTGATGGCGCCAAACTCAGCGACTCCTGGTGGCCACACATCTCCGACTCCATCGACCGTAATGGCGTCGTCCTGGCCTCGCACGTGGACGAAACCCTCGACGATGTCGACGACGAAGAACCAGGCTCTGAGGAATCGCAGGCCGCACTGCTGTTCCGAGAAGCAGATTTAGATCGGCACACTTTCGAATAGTGCCCCTTCTTACCGCAGGCGGAGCACAACACAGCTTTAGCAGGACACCGTTGCCGAGTATGCTTCGCTCCCCCACAGAAGTAACACCGCGGGCCGCCCGGAGCTGCTGCCGTCGTCTGGCCCGAGTGTGAGCACGCCATTACGCAGCATTTCGAACCCGAGGGACGAGGAGGGATTGGCGACTGCTCCTGCCATGTTGTCTCCACGTGGTCTTCAGGATACAATACTAGGCTTTTGGAGGCCGACTCCAGCATCTCCGCTCATTCTATTGCCTGGGTGAGGTCAAGGTTACCTTTCTCCAGTAGTTTGAGTCGGATGTACGATGATCCGACTCCCGCCACAAACGCATCTTGAGCGAGGTCGTTCATATTGTGCTCTGCTGACACTGCTTTGCAGTTACAGCCCCTGGCTAGCTGTAGGAGCTCGTTCGCGTATTCCTCCATCGTTTTGCCAGACTGCCGTCGTCGAGTGGCTAAGAGGTAACGAGCGTGTATTTCGTTGGGCGGTTTAATATAACGCTTCTTAAGAAGCTCGAGGGCCTTTGTGTAGTCGGTGGCCGCACGGATCGCGAGGTAGACGGTATCGCTTACCCTCGCATGGAGGACCCGGAGTGTGTCATCATCTGTGGTGACCGCTGCGGAGGCTGCCAGGTAGTCCTCAAAACATTTCAACCAGTGGTCGAAGGTGTTAGAGGCGCCCACCGCACGTGGATCTCAAGAGGCTTGGAATACAAAAGCAGGGATGTACTTCTGAGGCTTTATAAAGCACTGGTTAGGCCCCATTTGGAGTACTGTGAGCAATTTTGGGCCCCACACCTCAGGAAGGACATACTGGCACTGGAGCGGGTCCAGCGGAGATTCACACGGATGATCCCAGGAATGGTAGGCCTGACTTACGATGAACGTCTGAGGATCGTGGGATTATATTCATTGGAGTTTAGGAGGTTGAGGGGAGATCTGATAGAGACTTACAAGATAATGAACGGCTTAGATAGGATGGACGTAGGGAAGTTGTTTCCATTAGCAGGGGAGACTAGGACGCGGGGGCACAGCCTTAGAATAAAAGGGAGTCACTTTAGAACAGAGATGAGGAGAAATTTCTTCAGCCAGAGAGTGGTAGGTCTGTGGAATTCATTGCCACAGAGGGCTGTGGAGGCCGAGACGTTGAGCGTCTTCAAGACAGAAATTGATAAATTCTTGATTTCTCAAGGAATTAAGGGCTATGGGGAGAGAGCGGGTAAATGGAGTTGAAATCAACCATGATTGAATGGTGGAGTAGACTCGATGGGCCGAATGGCCTTACTTCTGCTCCTATGTCTTATGGTCTTATGGATCTAGTGTAAGGCGTTCAGGCTTCAGTATCTGCTCCATACTCTTTTTTTTCTTCGACGAGAGTTTATTTACAGCAAATAAAATTGATGCGCGTTATCACACACGAGGCTTGATGCTCAGGAAATAAAGGCTTTTATTTGCTGTAACAAGCCAGCTACTAATTATATACACGATCCCAGACTGAGGGGTCCCAGACAGAGCAGAGACCTTTATACCTCTCCCAGGAGGCGGAGCCCGACTGGGATGTACCACAATAACTATAATACAAGGTGTAACAGCCCAACCCTAACCCCAACAGCAACAAGTAGAACAACCCATCCCTAACCCCAACAGCAACATATATACATACTTGTAGTACTGGCCAGACCCTGGCTCAGTACTATCTAGTGGGAACCAACGATGGTTCACCACAATGTGTTATACCCCAGGGTATGAATTTTGAATGCCCAGGAAATTAACTTTGGATAGTCCATTCTTCCCAGATTGAACCCATTTGGTCTGAAAGGAAGAAAAATCAACAGCCCCAGGATAGATATTTTCCTTGGTTGGGTTTTTAAGGACACTCCATGAAGTGAAAGTTTAATAATAATAATGTTTAATATGTAAAGCCAGCCGATGAGATATCAAATGAATACATTTTTGTGACAGTAGGAGACATTCAGTAAGACATTCAGTCCCTCAAATCTGCCCTGCCATCCACTAAAATCCTGGTTGATATAATTGTGGCCAAAGTTCCACTTTCCTCTCAGCCCCTCCCCAATAAACCCTGACTCCTTTGTAGATCAAAATTCAGCCAATCCAGGCCTGTCTCTCCAGGCCTGATGTGGAGATGTCGGTGTTGGACTGGGGTAAACACAGTCAGAAGTGTTGACTTCCTGGTGTTGTTAAACTTCTGACTGTGTTTTCTCCAGGCCTGTCCATCCAGGCCTATCTTTCCAGGCCCTGTCCATCCAGGCCCTGTCTATCCAGGCCTGTCTATCAAGGCCTGTCTAAATAGGCCTGTCTATCCAGGCCCTGTCTATCCAGGCCTATCTATCTCGACCTTCAATATATTCAATAATCCAGCATCCTCCGCTCTCAGGCAAAGAGAATTTTGCAGACTGAAAAATTCCTTCTTATCTCTATTTTAAGTGGGAGACTCATTATTTTAAACTGCGCATCACAAGTTCTAGATTCTCTCAGAAGAGGAAACATCCTCTCAGCATTCACCTTGTCAAATCCCTCAGAATGTAATTTGTTTCAATAAAATCACCTCTTCTAACCGCCAATAAGTATAGGCCTAAACTGTTCAAGCTTTCCTCATAAGACAACCCCAGAAATTAGCTGAATGAACTTCCAATGCAAGTATATCCCTCCTTCAATAAGGAGGTCAAAACTGTACACAGTACTATAGATGTGGTCTTACCAATGCCCTGTATAATTTTAACAAGATTATCCTGACTTTTATATTCACTCCACTTGCAATAATGGCCAACATTCCCATTGTCGTCCAAATCATTTGCTGTACTTGAATCATAGAATCCCTACAGTGCAAAAGGAGGCAGTAAATCTGCACATTTACCTCATTAAACCCTCTAACCTACACATCTTTGGACTGTGGGAAGAAACCAGAGCACCTGGAGAAACCCATACAGTCACGATAGAACATGCGAACTCCACACGGACAGTCACCCAAGGCTGGAATAGAACCTGGGTCCCTGGCACTGTGAGGCAGCAGTGCCGCCCAGTTGCAAGCTAACCTGTTTGCAGTTCATACACCAAGGCACCCAGATCCCTCTGGACCACAGATTTCTGCAGTCTCTCTCCATTTAAATTAAAATGTTCTCTTCCAGCACTTCACTGGAGTGTTGCGCCATAATTTGTGTTCAAGTGAGATATGAACCCATCAAGATTTAACTCAAAAGGTAAGAATGGTTTTGCTGAGCCACGTTTCCTCAGAGCTTTTGTAGAAAATTCCACAGCAGGAGGTCATAAAATTCCTCATGGAAATGTTAACCTCCATGAAATACCTTCTTGTTCTCTACACTTGGGAACTGATTTACAAAGCAAGTCAAGTCTATTCAGTAGCCGATTAAATAGAGCATTACAAGTATAAAATATGGAAGAAGCTACCGCCAACAATTTCGATGTTCACTCCCTGTTTAAAGTGAAAGCAGGCAAGATAGCCCCATTATTGTAATACTCCTGGTGAATGGAAAAGCTCTTAAGATGAAAGTGGACACCTGTGACTGTGATAGCTCAACATACATTTCAGTACTTGAGAGAAGGAGTCCAGCCATTGAATTTAAAAAGTACTGCAGCAAAGTTGAAGACTTGCTCAGGAGAAACCATGAAAATAATGGGTAAGCTATGGGCAACAGTCTGCCAGCTCCTAGTAATAGTAGTGGACAAAGTCTTCTGGGCCACGATTGGCTTAAAGGAATTAATTTAGTTTGGACCAAGATTTTCCAAGTGTGGAAAGGAGGACTGCTCAAGCTGATGATGAAATATGAGGACGTCTTCAGTGATGAGTTAGGCAAGTTAAAGGGTCTACAGGTGAAGATATATGTGAATTCAGAGGCAACCCCTCGATTTTTAGGGGAAGACCAGTACCACTTGCCTTACGAGAAAAGGTGGATACTGAATTACAGAATTTGGAAGAACTGGGCCTTATCTAGCCAGATCAGTTCATGGAATGGGCAGCACCTGTAGTCCCCGTGAAGAAGCCAGACAAGATCGTCTGCATTTGTGAGGTCTACAAGTTAACAGTTAACCAGGCTGCCCAAGTTGGATAAATATCTAATCGCAAAGATTGAAGATCTATATGCAAAGCTGGCCACAGGTCAATCTTATGCAAAGCTGAATATGAACCATGCTACCAATAACTTGAATTAAACGATTATTCTCAAAGTTACGTCACGATAAACGCACACAAAGGTTTCTTGCAGTATATGCATCTGCATTTTGGTATGTTGCTAGCATGTGCTATTTCCCAGAGGACAAAGGATAGTTTGCTGCAAGGGCTGTCACAAGTTATAGCACACCTTGATGATCTTATGACTGGATCGACAGAAGCTGAGCACCTAGCTAACTTAGATTTGATTTGATTTGATTTATTATTGTCACCTGTATTAACATACAGTGAAAAGTATTGTTTCTTGTGCATTATACAGACAAAACACAGCGTTCATAGAGAAGGAAACGAGAAAGTGCAGAATGTAGTGTTACAGTCATAGCTAGGATGTAGAGAAAGATCAACTTAGTGCAAGGTAAGTCCATTCAAAAGTCTGACGGCCCAGGAAAGAAGCTGTTCTCGAGTCGGTTGGTACGTGACCTCAGACTTTTGTATATTTTTCCCGAAGGAAGAAGGTGGAAGAGAGAATGTCTGGGGTGCGTGGGGTCCTTAATTATGCTGGCTGCTTTGCCGAGGCAGCGGCAAGTGTAGACAGCGTGAATGGATGGGAGGCTGGTTTGCGTGATGGATTGGGCTACATTCATGACCTTTTGCAGCTCCTTGCGGTCTTGGGCAGAGCAGGAGCCATACCAAGCTCAGATACAACCAGAAAGAATGTTTTCTGTGGTGCATCTGTAAAAGCTGGTGAGAGTCGTAGCTGACATGCCAAATTTCCTTAGTCTTCTGAGAAAGTAGAGGCGTTGGTGGGCTTTCTTAACTGTAGTGTTGGCATGGGGGAACCAGGACAGGTTGTTGGTGATCTAGACACCTAAAAACCTGAAGCTGTCGATCCTTTCTACTTTGTCCCCATTGATGTAGACAGGGGCATGTTCTCCTTTACACTTCCTGAAGTTGATGACAATCTCCTTCGTTTTGTTGACATTGAGGGAGAGATTATTGTTGTCGCACCAGTTCACCAGATTCTCTATCTCATTCCTGTACTCTGTCTTGTCATAGAGGAGGTGCTAAAGAGATTTCAAGAAGCTGCAACTCACCTCCAGAAGAAATATACGTTTGAAGCCACTGAGGTAGTACTGTGTGGATGAACAATTACACCCCATGGAAGACAAAGTCATGAAGAAGGCACCGGCCCCCAGAATCACTCCTGAGCTTACGTAATGTTTTGGAATGGCGAATTACGAGGGCATTTTTTGCTAAATTTGTCGACGTTTTAGCCACCTTGCATATGCTGCTAATGAAGCACCAGCGTTGGTTTTGGAAGATGCCTCAGAAAGAAGATTTTATCATAATAAAGCAATTGTTGTATTCTTCAAACTTGTTCGAGCATTTTGACCCACCTAAGAAATTGGTGTTAACCTGTGATGCCTCTCCATCTGGCATTGGTGTTGTCCCATGGGGTGGATGACGAATCTGAAAGGCTGATGGGGTGTGTCTCAAGAATTCTCTCAGAAGCTGAAAATGGTTACTCACAAGATGAGAAAAAAGAATTATCAATAGTTTTTGGTGTCAAGCAATTCCTCCAGTATTTGTACAGTATGCACTTTACTATTGTTTCTGATCACAAACTGCATTTAGGTTTTTTTAAAGAAGACAGGGATATTCTGCCAATCGCAACGGCAATAATTCAGCACTGGGTGGTAATCCCCTCTGTCTATGAATGTACCTTCCAGCACTGGCCTGGAACACACACAGTGAATGCGGATGCACTTAGTTGCCTACCTTTGCAACCTTAGTGTTTGCACCTCCCCTAGTACCACAGGAGATTGTCATTGCATTGAATTTCTTGGACACATTGCCAGACTCGGTGAAACAGATCCAGTGCTGGACCAGTCGGGATCCACTGCTGTCCAAAGTGAAGCAAAGGATACTAATGGGTTGGGTTTAATGAGCCAGTTTCTGAAGAAATTAAACTATATTTTATACAAAAATATGAGTTGAGTTGCCAAGTTGGCATCATAGTTTGTGGAGCAAGAATAATCGTCCCTGTACCAGGAAGAGCGTTTCTCCTAGCCAAATTGCGCAGTGCCCATCCGGGTATATCTAAGATGAAGATGCTCACTAGCAGCTATGTCTGGTGGTCTGGCATTGATGCCATCTTTGAGAGTGTTGTTGAGCACTGTGAACAGTGCCAACCACAACAAGGGTAGCCCCACGGCACCCTGGCTGGCCATGGGTATGAGATCATATTGATTATGTTGGTACATTAATGGGCACAATTGTTTTGCTCCTTGTCGATGCGCATTCAAAGCAGAATGAAGATTTTGAGCTGAAGTCTTTGACATTGCACATGACAGTTGACAAATTAACCCAATGTTTTTCGACCCATGGAATACCTGAAGTCATAATCTCTGATAATGGAACAGCCTTGACAAGTGCTGAGTTTCAGAACTTCCCCAGCCTCAATGATATCAAGTGCCTTACCACCCAGCATCCAATGGATTAGCTCAATGAACCATCCAAACCTTTAAGTCTGGCCTAAAGAAGCAGAGTAAGAAGTCTCACAACACCAGGTTAAAGTCCAACAGGTTTATTTGGTAGCAAATACCATAAGCTTTCGGAGCAATGCTCCTTTGTCAGATGGAGTGGTCTCTGTTCTCAAACAGGGCACAGACACAGAAATCAAATTACAGAATACTGATTAGAATGCAAATCTCTACAGCCAGCCAGGTCTTAAATGTACAGACAATGTGGGTGGAGGGAGCATTCAACACAGGTTAAAGAGATGTGTATTGTCTCCAGACAGTACAGCGTGTGAAATTGTGCAAGTCCAGGAGGCAAGCTGTGGGGGTTACTGATAATGTGACATAGATCCAACATCCCGGTTTAGACCGTCCTCATGTGTGCGGAACTTGGCTATCAGTTTCTGCTCAGTGACTCTGCGCTGTCGTGTGTCGTGAAGGCCGCCTTGGAGAACGCTTACCTGAAGATCCAAGGCTGAATGCCCGTGACTGCTGAAGTGCTCCCCCACAGGAAGAGAACAGTCTTGCCTGGTGATTGTCGTAGCGTCTGCATGGTTTCCCCAATGTACCATGCCTCGGGACATCCTTTATTGTCTGGAGACAATACACATCTCTTTAACCTGTGTTGAATGCTCCCTCCACCCACATTGTCTGTACATTTAAGACCTGGCTGGCTGTAGAGATTTGCATTCTAATCAGTATTCTGTAATTTGATTTCTGTGTCTGTGCCCTGTTTGAGAACAGAGACCACTCCATCTGACGAAGGAGCATTGCTCCGAAAGCTTATGGTATTTGCTACCAAATAAACCTGTTGAACTTTAACCTGGTGTTGTGAGACTTCTTACTCTGCTTACCCCAGTCCAACGCCGGCATCTCCACATCTAAAGAAGCAGCCCAGGATGCTGGAGACTAGAATCTCACACTTCCTTTTAGGTTATCGGACCACTCCACGTGCAGCAACAGGAGTCCCAAGCATTAATATCTGAGAACGAGACTGAGCTCGTGTTTCCAAATTTGCCGGGGAGAGTCGAGGCCAACCATCACTGACCAAAGACTTACATAGAATCCCTGCAGTGGAGAAAGAGGCCATTCAGCCCATTGAGTCTGCACTGACCACAATCCCACCCAGGCCCTATTCCCGTAACCCCACATATTTATCCTACTAATTCCCCTGATACTAGGGTCAATTTAACCTGGCCAATCAACCTAACATGCATATCTTTGGACTGTGGGAGGAAACTGGAGCAACTGAAGGAAACCCATGGTTGTTTTCAGTGGATGAAGCAGCATGTGTGAGAAATCTTGGAAGTGAGTCAAGTTGGGTCCCTGGAGTTGTATCCACAATTGGGCCCCTGTTTTATCAAGTGGACGTGGAAGGAAGAAATCACCTTGACAAGGGCAGTTAGGAATGGGCTATAAATGCTGCCCTTGCCTGTCATGGCCACATCCCACAAATGAATGCAAAAAGGAAAGGGTAAAGATGGGTAAATGAAGTTGAAATACCAATTACCATGGTCTAATTGAACTGAAAAAACAAACTCAAGGGCCTCCTGTTCTTGATTTTTTTTTGTCTTTAACTGCAAGAGTGAGATACAACCCTCTTCATATTCACTATCAATACTTTCTTAAGAGCTCTCCGAATTCAAGAAAAGCTAACTCTTATTGTGCCAGCTTTCCTCAGCTAAGGGGCACTACAGCATAGTGGTGCACAGCCTTTGAGTTCGAGGACCTTATATTAGCAAAACTTGCACATCAACTTTTGATGAGATTCAAGTGCAAAGGATCCTGTGTGCTTGTTACATTCTCAGTTTCTGCTGCTCTTGTAATTCTGCCAATACTATGCCACTGTTACAAGATTTATTTCTTCAGCCTTGGAATTTTTATTACTCGCCTTCCATGCTACTTCCTATCACCTAACAGGAGATAGAATTTGCTGGAGTTAGAAAATGAAAGAAAATGCATTTTTAATGCATTGTTTTCACCGTCAAGCTTTGATGTTTGTGCACTTTAACCCAGGCTCACAAATTGAAGCTTCAGTTTTCTGCTGAAACAAAATCCTGTGGATGCTGGAAACTCAAATAGAAATGAAAAATGCTCTGCAGGTCTGAATCATCTGTGGAGAGAGAGAGAGAGAGAGAGAGTTACATGTTTCAGGTCGACGACCGGTGAAAAACCATCAACCTGAATCAAAACTCTGTTTCTCCCTCTATAGATGATGCCAGACAGAAGACCTGCTGAGCATTCCAGCATTTTCTGTTTTTAAATTTCAGATTAGCCCAGCCCAAATGTCAGCCAACATTGATATTCAGATCCAGAAGCTCTGTGTTAATTACTTCAATAACCATAAAAGAAAAAAAATGGGCAGCAAAACATGATTTGGTTCTTTCTTTGATTTTAGCTTGTCGTCCTGGGCTTAATCCAAGTACCCATTCCTGACATGCACCCCCAAAACTAGCAGCATTTTTGATTAATTTGCTTAAATTAATGGAGAGTCAGAAAAATTTTGCATGGACAGCCAACAAAGAATGCCTTAACTATATTATGATAACTGAATTTGCATATAAATGTGTCACTAGTTTTGGAAATATGTTTTACTCGTTAATATTATGTTTTATTATATTGAATGTTTTATTATATTGAAAGCAATAAGTTATTGCTGAAGTTTAAATTCAACCTATAGAGTTAATTGCCAGAGGTACGTAAAAGATTCAGAATGTTGATTCTGATGGTTTCTGAATGGAGACACCTGGTATCAGATTATTCAGTTTTGCATTTTAGCTAATCCTTCAAAAGTAGCCCACAAGGGCCTATCCTCAAATTTCATGTCTTCAAAGTAATGCTTTCACTCACTAATATAGACTCCACAAACAGGGCTTTCTTTCTCTTTTCTTCCTCTCTTTCTTCAGTTGGTTATCATAGAGAATCCATTGCTGTTTATTAAACTGATTTGGTCTTTGTATATGCATTCCCACCTCTCTTCCCAGCCAGTCTAAGTCAGATAGTGACGCATAAAGGAAACAGAATGGCATAACGGACACATATAGGTTGTAACCTGAAGGACCCCTCTGGACATTAGTGATGCTTAGCTTTTTGTTTGATCCAGTACTGCTACTGACAACTGCAACTTCAAGTGACTGGCAAATGCCATGCTTTTCTGCCTCTTCACCTCAGTGGATGCTGGCCAGGCACTTGCTTGTTTTATGCAAATAGTCTGATCCCAGGGCCTCTTTTGATTTGATTTGATTTATTATTGTCACATGTATTGGAATATTGTTACTTGTGCACTATGCAGTCAAAACATACCGTTCATAGAGTACATAGGGGAGAAACAAAGGAGAAGGTGCTGAATATAGTGTTACAGTCATAGTTAGGGTGTGGAGAAAGATCGACTTAACATATGGTAGGTCCATTCAAAAGTCTGATGGCAGCAGGGAAGAAGCTGTTCTTGAGTCGTCAATCCTGAGTCTATACCCCATTATTAGAAATTCATCATATCAAATACTTGTCACAACTGACCAAAGGTATCAAAGAAAAATTAAGTAGTATCTGCTACAAGTATGATCCTTCTTATTTGAGTTATCTTTCTGTCTACCCTCCAAAGCTATACTTCACACCCTGGCTCCATGGAAAAAAATATGAAAACTCTCTCTCTGTTTGTCTTCTCAAAATCTTAATTTTGAACATCACTTGTATCCCACCTGAGCCTTCTCTGTTTCAATGGAAAAAGCACCAGATTTTCAAACCTTTCTTCATAGCTTTAACCTTTCCTACTTGGTATCGCTGCCAGATTTTTGTTTCCCCCATGGCTATTTCCTATAATGGAGTGTTCAGAATTGAAGACAATACACCAGATGGATCTAAATCCAGATGTAGAATCATTTCAACATTACTTCTTTGTCTTTTTTATTCAATGCCAATAAAACTACAAATCTATATGCCTTTGTATGTGTTTTCTTTCCTGCACTCCCACCTTTGGACCTGTTAGCTCTGTTTTTCCAATCCACTAAGGGTTTCACTAGCTATGGTATACTTCCTCTCACTTATTTTACTGAGAAATTTTTCTTCATTCATCTCCACATTGAACTACAACTGCAACTGATCTGTACATCTCACTCTGATGTCTTGACCCTGTAGACGTTCTCCATCAGATTTTGCCATATTCCTAATTTGACATCATCATTAAACTTTTATATCATTCTTCTTGCATCTATATCCAAATCATTTTGATAAATGGGAAGCAAAGACTTCCCAACATGGATTCTTGAGGCATACAAGTATCCATGTTCAGTCATTCGGAAAAACATCCATTTACCTCAGTGTGCCGGAGTATGGCGACTAGGGGATTTTCACAATAACTTCATTGCGGTGTTAATACAAGTCTATTTGTCTCTAATAAATAATAAATAAACTTTAATTTAAAAACTAGCACAGAAAACTCCCAGAAAATCTGCATGTTCTTTTTCTCTCTGCTAATTAGAAATTGACATAAGCCCTGGTGTGAATGGATTTCGAATATCAAATCCACCCATCTTGTTGGTTCGTTCACTACAAGCTGGCTTAGAGGTAAGTTCCTTGATCGCGTTGGGAAATTTTAGTTTTAAATATCCTTTCATATGTGCAGAAATAATAGAGTCGAATCTAACTTCACGTTTTTATTTGTGTTGCTTAATTTGGCTCAAGTTGTGTTGTGTAGATAAGTCCAAATAGAAATACTTTAAAAAATGTATTCATGGGTCATGGGCGTTGCTGGCTGGCCAGCATTTGTTGCCCATCCCTAGTTGCCTGAGGGTAGTTGAGAGTCAACCACATTGCTGTGGCTCTGGAGTCGCATGTAGGCCAGACCAGGTGAGGACGGCAGATTGGTTTCCCTAAAGGGCATTAGTGAACCAGATGGATTTTTCCGACAAGTGACAATGGTTTCATGGTCATCAGTAGATTCTTAATTCCAGATACTTTTTATTGGATTCTAATTCCACCGTGGCGGGATTTGAACCCAGGTCCCCAGAACAGTAGCTGAGTTTCTGGATTAACAATCCAGCAATAATACCACTAGGCCATCACCTCCCCTAACAAAAAATAAATATGACACTGGTTACAAACTACTTAATCTCGAGCCCACCTTGAAAATGCCAAGGGTGAACAAGACACATTTTACCATCAATCATTTTCTTTCACTATTAGATAGTTCAGGATGATGTGAGAACAAGTCTGGCAATTTTAAAGTACTTTTCACAACCAGAGGACACCACAATAATACTCCTGAAGTGCAGTCACTGTTGTCACCACTGGTAGTAATGGAGTCACCCAATTTGCACATAGCAAATGCGATAAGGGCCAAGCTTTGAGATGCAGCCCAACACCTCGAATTAGTGCCTGAATTCAAACAGAATCCTGTCAGGATTCACTGTTACTAAAACGTTATGTTCATTTGTCGATGATTATTATTACAACCCTTATCCGAAATACATCAGAGTACTGCTTTCCCAACAAGACATTTCACAGATTCCATCAAAACGACACTTTGAACTAAAAATGAATTAATAAATTATAAAAAGGCACTGTTAAAGTTAAAGCAATGCGCAATGTGGGGCTCACATCCTTGACTCCGGGATTAAAAGCCTCATTAACTCTAGGGTGACCACACATCCCAGAATTTCCAGTATTGTGCTGGAATTTGCATTCGTTTCCCAAGCGCCGGGGGTGGATTTCCCAGGATATAATTTGTCCCAGATTTCCCTCCTTGTCACTGCTCCATCATGGTTGGTATTTGTGCATGCATACCGTTTATGCACGTGAGCAACCTAGAGCCAGCACAGTGCATGTGCATAGACACAGGCACAAGGGAGCTGGCTGGCACCGCCAGATTCAGCAATTAGTGGAGGGAGGGGAGTTGGTGGTGGTGATGGATAGAAGTTTGACGCTACCTAGGTGAGGATGTCCGAATCTTTACTGGACAGGATCCGGGCTGGCAGCAGCAGTACTGAGGCCCGACTTGGGGCTTATGTGTTCGCTCCAAATTCCAGATTGGCGGCGGCAGCAACAATGGCCCTCTCTGGCCTAAGTCCGGGAGATCAGGTCCAGGACAGGCCCAAGCCAAGCCCCGGGAGGGATATTTGACAGTCCTGTGGAGGAAGGGAAGGACCTGGACTCGGGAATGGGAAGTCTGGTGAGACCTGAAAGAGGGCGGAAAGATGAACCAATGGGAATGTCCATTGGTCCTGTCCATGCACCATTGCTCTTCAGACCTTACCTCCTGCCACTGCCAATTAAAGTTGTTCACTCTAATTAACTGAACTATCCATGAAATACCTCCACAAAGCATTTCCAAATCACTTCAGAAGACTGCAAATCAAACCAACATGAACATTTATAATATCATTATTCCCTTGTGTTTATTTGCAATGCATTGTAAATTCAATACGTTCATCCCCATAATAAAGAAGAAAGATAATCTGCCATTGCACCCATAGCATTGATGCTCCTGCCAGCAACTGGCACAGGTTTGGTTGCACTTGACCCATAATAGGAGTTCCAGTGTTAACGCCCCATCTGCACCGACACCCATTTGCTTCTTCAGGTTTCAATTTTTCTCTGTCTCCAAATGTCTGGTAATCTGATAATACTAACCATGTCATTCCAAGCTTCACCAAGTCTCATCTCCATCCTGTATTACTGAAATCACCATTCATTTTACTAAGAAAGACTTTGATTGCATAACAGAAGATCTTGAGTGACGACTCCCTTGTCCTTGTCCTTTGGGATTACAATCAAGACAGTCAAATCACACAGAATATGACCGAAATGTTCTTGTCCATGATTCCTGTGGGCGGACCATGCAAAGGTCCATTGACCTCAGGTGGGTTTTTCCGGTTTTGGGGCAGGCACGGCTGGAAAATCCTGCCCTATAGGTCTGCAGTCGAGTCCTTAGTAAAAGCTATTGCCCAAGAAAATATTCACAAAGCGGGACTGATATAAGAATTGCTACTGTGTCTTGTAATGTCCATTCGTTAATTTGGGTGAAGTACTATGTGATCTGTAGATTCATAGATGTTTACTGCACAGATGGAGGCCACTCAGTCCATCGTGTCCATGCCAGTTCACAAAGATCTGACTATATTAATCCCATTTTCCAGCACTTGGCCCATAGCTCTGGAGGTAATGGCAGCGCAAGTGAATATTTAAATACTTCTTGAATGTTATGAGAGTTTCTGACTCAACCACCTTTTCAGGCCATAAATTCCAAACTCCTGGTTGAAAAGGTTTCTCCTCAACTCCCCTCTTAGCTTTCTACTTCTTATCTTAAATACATGCCCCTAGTTATTGACCCCTCCACTGATGGAAAAAGTGTCTTCCAATCCATTCTATCTATGCCCCTCATAATCTTGAACACCTCTACCAGGTTCCCTCTCAACCTTCACTGCTCCAAGAAAAACAGCCCCAGCCTATCCAAGCTCTCCTCTTATCTCAGACCCACCAGTCCAGGCAGCACCCTGGTAAATCTCCTCTGCACCCGCTCCAATGCAATCACGTCCTTCCTACAATGTAATGACCAGAATTGCACACAGTACTCCCGTTGTCGCCTGGCTAGCATTTTATGCAGTTCCAGCATGCCCTCCCTGTTCTTTCATTCTATGCCTCAGGTAATAAGGGCAAGTATCCCACATGCCCTCTTAACCACCTTATTTACCTGTACTGCCACCTTCAGAGATCTGTGGATATGCACTCCAAGGACCGTCTGATCTTCAGGACTTTCCAGGGTCCTACCATTCATATTGTAATCCTGTGCCTCGTCAGCCCTCCTCAGATGCATTACCTCAGGCAAGCTCTATTGGAATTCCTGTTAAATTGTCAGTGTAGAGAGTTAAGGCACAAATTTCACATTCACACCAGCAAATGATACTTCAACGCACAAGGTGTAAAAATCAATAATTAAATTCATTAAAAATCTACGGATATAATGTGTTCCTTTGAAATTTGCTCCAGATTTTCCTTTGAAGCGGAATGCAGTCCAGGACAAATGGAAATCTCATCTCAGTTATCTTTAACTTAAAAAAAACAGCAGGTTTCTGTTCGCAATGTAATTTAATGTATGCATATAGAATGTGGCTGATTTTTGACAGGTAATCTATCAAAATAGCAGGATAGGTAACAATTACCATTTTGTAGTATTACAGTCCTTTTAAGTAAACTAAAAATTCAATCTGCATAGCTAATGCAAAAATTATACATCACTTGAAATATTTGCATTCATCTGAATTTCAAATAGAATCCTTCCTTTATCAACGGGTCATGGTGTAGAAGGTTATGGAAGCTGGTTGAAAGGGCATTTCACCATTTCCTCTTCTAGATAAAGGATATCAAAACTGCTCTCATTTTGAGGGTAAGAAATGGCCTCCAAAGCCTCCAAATTGCAGGCATGTCCATATTTTCACTAGGCAGTGCACCACTCACCATATTGGATAAAGTGATTCCATTAATGATGGGAGCACACAGCAGGAGCATTCAAGGGTGCAAATAATTCATTGCAGAATTAATTTTCCATTGTTAAATGCCCGAGTGTTTCACACACCATGTACAAGCAGGTAAATCAAGTAGAGGTACCAATCAGCCGTGATTGAATGGCAGAATTGAGGGCCTGAGTGACTTTCTCCATTTTTATTTGGTAATTGGGAGAGATTTGGAATTTCCAAATACGTTATTGACGTGCAAATCGTCCTCTTTAACTCTGGACTATTTCTTTAAGCACAGCAATTGAAAATAATTTGCGAAATGTCTGGACGTAATGGTGAAATAGTCAAAAAGGTATGTCAGGGTTGAATGAGTGTTTTTTTTTTGCAGGCTGAATGTTCTAGCTCGTTTCCCTACAATTGTTGCATTGCAAGAAAACAAGGAAAATTATTCGCTGTAATATTTTATACGGACAAAACTAATGTTTAATGCAAAAATGTTGTCATGATTGTATTACTGCAAAATATGATGTATTTACTGTGTGACTTTGGCAAATATATCTGTGATTAATTCCATTTATTTCAGATCTTCAATCAAACTGACAAGAAAGCACTGCGGAGAAAATCTGTTTTACTTACTGGTTACTTGGAGTGCCTGATCAAGCATTACTATTCAAAGGATCCAGATAATCCTCAGAAGACATATGTCACTATCATTACTCCTTCTAATATTGAAGAACGAGGCTGCCAGCTCTCATTGGTTTTTTCAAGCCCTTCCAGCTTGATTTTCATGGAACTGATGAAAAGAGGAGTTGTAGTAAGTAGTGTTTTGGCATTTGATGTTTACTGCAGTCCACGCTTCATGATTGTCGTAGATACACTCTCAAGTACAAAGATAACTTTTAAGCTCCTGATTTACATGGGAGTTGTCTTGCATTGCCCTTAATCTATTTGCACACCCTCATAACATTGGAATGTAAGACAAGCATTCTTATGCAAACTGGATCAGATACTTATGCCATTCAGACATCTGGGGATAGAGATTCATGTGCTCAGGATTATTTCCTCCATTCAAGAGATGTGGATGTCACTGGCTAAGGCATCCTTTGTTTCCCATCCCCAATTATTCTGGAGAAGGTGTTGTGAGCCGCTGCAGCCTATCTGATGTAGGTACATCCACCGTCCTGTTAGGGAGGGAGTTCCAGGATTTTGACCCAGTGACAGTGAAGGGATGGCAATATATTTCTAAGTCAGGATGCTTCGTGACCTGAAGGGGAACTTGCAGATGGTGATGTTCCCAAGCATCTTCTGAGCTTGTCCATCCAGGTGGCAAAGGTTGTGAATTTGGAAGGTGCTATCAAAGGAGCGTTGGTGAGTTTCCACCGTACATCTTATATATGGTAGGGACTGCTGCCATTGTACAATGGTCATGGGAGGAGTGAATTTTGAAGATGGTGAATGGGGTGCCAACCAAGTAGGCTACTTTGTCCTGGATGGTGTAGGTCTCCTTGAATGTTGTTGGTGCTGCACTCATCCAGGCAAGTGGAAGGTATTCCATCACACTTCTGACTTGTGTCTTGTGGATGATCAGCAGGTTTTGGAGGGTCAAGAGATGAGTCAGTCACCTCAGAATTCCCAGCCTCTAACTTGCTTTGGTCGCCATAGTGTTTATAAGGCTGGTCCAGCTCAGTTTCTAGTCAATGGTAACTCCCAGGAAGTTGATAGTGGGGGATTCAGAGATGGTAATGCTATTAAATGTCCTGAGGAGATTGGTAGGATCTCTTTTGTTGGAGATGGTCATTGTCTGACACTTGTGTGATATGAATGTTACTTGCCACTTATCAGCCCAAGTCTGAAGTTGTCCAGGCCTTACTGACATGCCTTACATGACTCCTTCTACAGCACCTTCCTGATCTGTGACCTCTACCACCAAGAGTAGCAGATGCTTGGGAACACCACTTGCAAGTTCCCCTCCCAAGTCTCACACCATCCTGACTTGGAACTATATTGCCATTCTTTCACTGTCACTGAGTCAAAATCTTGGACTTCCCTCCCTAACGGCACTGTGAATGTGTCTTTAACACCATGGACTGAGCAGTTCAAGATGCCAGCTCATCAACAACTCCTCAAGGCCAATTAGGGATGGGCAATAGAAAATGCTGGCTTAGCCAGTGACGCCCACATCACATGAAAGAGTAAAAGAAATGCGGGCATGGATGGCTTTGGTATATGAGGAGTCGTGAATGGTTCTGAACATTGTGCAGTCATCGGTGAACATAGAATCATAGAAATCATAGAGACCCTACAGTGCAGAAAGAGGCCATTTGGCCCTTCGAGTCTGCACCGACCACAATCCCCCCCAGGCCCTACCCTCTTATCCCTACATATTTACCCGCTAATCCCTCTAACCTACGCATCTCAGGACACTAAGGGACAATTTTAGCATGGCCAATCAACCTAACCCGCACATCTTTGGACTGTGGGAGGAAACTGGAGCAGCCGAAGGAAACCCACGCAGACACGAGGCGAATGTGCAAACTCCACACAGATAGTGACCCAAGCCGGGAATCAAACCCAGGTCCCTGGAGCTGTGAAGCAGCAGTGCTAACCACCGTGCCTCACTTCTGACCTTCTGATGGAACAAAGGTCATTAATGCAGTCACCAAAGATGGTTGGGCCTCAGACACTAGCCTAAAGAACTCATGCACTGATGACTGAGGCGATTAATCTCCATCAACCCAAACCATCTGCCTATGTGCTGGATATGTCTCCAACCAGTGGAAAGTTTTCCTTGTTATTCCCTTTGACTCCAGTTCTGCCAAGACTCCTTAATGACACTCAGCCAAATGCTGCTTTGCTGTCACCTCACCTCTTGAGTTCAGCTCCTTTGTCTATGTTTGGACCAAAGCTGTAATGCGCTGAGGAGCTGAATGATCCTGGCGAAACCCACACTGAGTGTCAGTGAGCAAAGACCCCTTCCATTACTTTGTTGTAAGTGCAAGGATGTTTGAGTGCAGGGTGTGCATTATGAGAACTGCCTTTGCTGATTCTAAATCAGCGAGCAACAGGTAAATTTGGTATACTCCACATCAAGTGTAGCATGTGGTGGAGTGGGTTCCATGCTGCTTCATTTTTCTTTGCGTTGCTGGCTCCCTCAGCAGGATTGCCCAGCAGCAATGTGCAGAAACCACATGATGCGCCCGGTCTGCTCTTCTTAAAGACAGCTGTCCCTCTTAAAATGAAACTGTGCTTAATAATATTGGTGGAATTTAGATTATGGAAAGTTGAGCACCAGGAGTGGGAGTGCTCCAGGGCGATGAATGTGATGCGGTGAGAAACTGTTGAGATGTCAATTCCCGATGTTTTGCCCTGAGGATCTGACAGCAAAACCACAAAAAGTGTAATGACCTCCCGTGAATAGGCAAGGTCAGGGTATACATCTTTATATATCTCCTCTCACCACATCCTATCATCCGCCCATCAGCATTCTCTGATTTCAGGACTCAAGCCTAACATTTAGATACTCCAACTCACCCTCATACACCTACCAATTCCGTCAGTCTTACATGCATCCCTGGCTACCCCTACATAGCTCCAATATGGTCAGTATGGAAGTCACACCACTGAACCACAGTGCTACAGAACTTCTGATATTCCACACCCCCGCACCCCACAACCGCCCGACCCTTGCAGGGTGAGGTGGACATAGTAGAAAGGAATAGAGAAGACCTGGTATGGGTAAAGGCACCTGCGTCTCCCGAGTCCCAGAAGGGAGATGACTCTGATCATCTTGGGTTAACAGTAACAAAGCTTGTGTTATCCGCTGCCTCTAAGAACTCTGATGATGGTATGCTTCTGCTTTATGTCTGTTCACAATTCCTGCTACGTCACACTTCACATCTACGTCCTGCTATCTGGAATGATAAGGAAGCAGCTGAAATTCTGGTCATGGACTTCTTGTTTCCTACCCCACTCTGCCCTTCTCTCATAGGAATGTTTGCCTCTGATTTACCATTTCCAGACACTGGAAAACTGTCATCTGCCCAGCCACAGTGCACGCATGAAGAAGCAGGAACAACAACACGAGAGTAATGAAGACACCCCCTCATTTGATCAGAACTCACAGCCATCAGTTCGGAAACTGGCAGTGCATATAACTTGGAGGCCAGTATGGAGTGAGAAACAGTACATTGTGGGTCATCAGAGCACAAGTGGACTGTGAGACAAGGGAAAAGGACAGTCCATTTTCCACTCAAGCAAGATCACAGTCAAGTTCTGGAAAGGACTCAGATAAGGAATGTGATGAGGGGGCACTTGGGAAAGAATACTGATGGGTATTCACACCAAGATGCAGAATGCATTGGCTGCCCCAAGTGCCTGTCACTGTCAAGGAACAGGGAGGGGTCCATTAGCAGGGGGATGTTGCAGAGTCTACCTCACCGCATTCTGTACTCCATTTTCTTATTGTTTTGCAGCCGCTGAGGAACTGTGGCTGCTGCCTCCAAATCTCTCGCAATCTTTGTGGGGACAGGCCACTCGCTTCTCTGCAGTCCATGTGAGGAATCAGCAACATTCTCCTGCAAATCCAGGAATTCACCGCAATATCTTCAAGAATATCTCTGGAGTACTTCCAGTCAGTTTGCAATAGTAGAAGTGCTTAAACATTACCTTATCAGAAACGTGGCTGTCTGGCCCTCTAAGAAACACTGATGCAGAGCCCATCAAGCAGCATCATTGAGTGATGGACAAGTTTGTTGCCTAGACCTGCATTGTCCAAATTTGGTATCCAGGCACCGTATTAGCAGTTTGCTCTGTGCGATTTCGGCATAGGCACATTCACAGGCTTCCAGCACACATCAGAGGTGGCCAGTGATGCAGCAAACCCCAACAAAGCACTGCAAGGCATCTGGAATGTTCCCTCGAGTGACGCTGCAGCAACGATTATTGCAACCCTGATTTGAGTAGAGCAGTTTTTAAAAAACATCCCAGAAAATAATTATCAGGACTTGCTGAATTTTGACTGTCTGATCATCCAGATTTAAAGACAAATTTTCAGTTATATACAAAAATGGAATCAATCATATGGCCTTGTTTAACTTATTTGAGTTATTCTTCTCACCAGCCTGTGTTGGAAGTGGCTTGCAACATGTATTGAAATAAGCTTGATCCAGGGAATTGAACTGCAGTCAGCTGGTAAACTGCTTGTACACTGCACTTTGAGGAACCAATTCAAAACTCGAGGAAACTACTTCATTTTGTCACTGAAGACTGCTCTATGTTTACATGGGCATGCAGGACTGTGAAGTTAAACACACATCATGCTGGGCAAACAGGCCCTGAACCTTTTTGGACACCAATCTTCTCTGCTGTTCTTCAAAGAGCAAATCTACATTTTCAAAATTCAATAAGAACTTTGGCAGTCAACCCCCATAAATGGGCCAATACCTTGACTGATTTTTAAATTCTGTAAGACTGTAAGCTTGTTACAAGGACTGAAGGTTTTATTGGCCTTCTGAGCTTTGTATAAATGCAAAATGTTATAGCTGACACATCAACACAGCGATGGTCCTGTAGCACAAGGCACTTTCCTACTTGAAGATATGAACAGAAAATCCAGCACTGAGTAACTTCAACACATGGGATATCCATATACTGATTTCATCGAGTAAATCAGAAATAGCTGGAAAAACTCAGGAGGTTTACTTCCTCTGTTTTTCCAGGCAGCATCAATAGAGAGAAATAGAGTAGTATTTAGACCATAAGACCATAAGACATAGGAACAGAATTAGGCCACTCGGCCCATTGGGTCTGCTCCGCCATTCAATCATGGCTGATATTTTTCTCATCCCCATTCTCCTGTCTTTTCCCATAACCCCACTTCCCCTTATTAATCGAGGACCTAGTTATCTCTGTCTTAAAGACACTCAATGACCTGGCCTCCACAGCCTTTTGCGGCCAAGAGTTCCACAGATTCACCACTCTCTGACTGAAGGAATTTTTTATTTTTATTTCAGGTTGATGACTTTTACCCGAACTGATGATCAGATCAGGACTGATGCCGCCTGACCTGCCTAGTTTTTCTCCCCTTTGTTGTTCTCATCCACAGTATTTTGCTTTCGTACTGATTTTGTGGCTTTCTTATGGAACAATTAGCTCTGTTGCAGGATCCGGGACAAAAAGGTCTTTCAATATCTAGAATAAGAACTAATTTTCCTTGTTCCGTCTGATTGCAATTGTATCATATACAGCTCATAGACATGTATATTATATCATCATACACAGCTTCTCTAATGATTTCCTATCTTGTTGGGAAACTAGTTCTGAAGCCTTCAGATCTCATGACCTCTCGTTGTGAATGGAAGGCAACATGAGACACAACTGCAGAATTGCCATTTAACAGCTTGGTTCTTAAGAGTCTTTGCCTGACTGAACACAATTTCCTTTCTCCTGTCATAGAACCCTTTTAGCAGCTTGAAAAAGAATCACCTTGAAATACTATGTTATTAAGGGGGAAAACATGATGCTTTATCAATGATTACAACCTCCTGCAAGGTGACATTTTGTATATCTTGTCGTGTTGGTAGATCTTACTTAATCAAGCACTGTCGGTAACACATTTAAAGTCTCATGTTACAGTAGGCAGGAAATTGACTTTGTGAAAGCCTAATTGTCTTCAAATTCATTTAAGATAACTGCTACAATCAAGCAAATTATCTGTCTGCTGCTATTCTCTGGGAATTAGAATTTTGTTTTTCTCAAATGTATTCACATTTGAAGCCATTTTTTTCCATTTTTATCACGTTCTCAGGACGTGTGCAACACTAGAGACATTTCCATGATCTTCAATTTCTGGCGTAATGGTCATTATTGCTTGCAACATTTAGGATTCAACTTTTGGGCATGAACTCCAAGGTTTGGCTAATTCAATATTCTTTGTCACACAATCTGTGCAGTGTCTTGTGTGTCATATAATGTACTTAATAGGGGTTTGTTATGTTGCAATGGTGGTGACTCATTGATAAGATCTCGAAGCTTGAGTGCTTCAATAAAAGCATCTTTATCGGTAGGCTTTAACAATCTACAATTTAACAAGTATGGTCTCGCATGGTGTTGGTGTTTCACCATGCAGGTTAGTTGCCTACAGAGTTCTTCTAAACTGTTCCCTTACCATGTGACGACATACAGCACACTGTGAGCTGTGCCACTCTCCAGTCCCATGTTAACCCGGAGCATCCCACATTATAATGCATGCAGTGTGCAGATCTGGGCTGGAATTCTCCAGCCATTCAGGCCCTGCCACCGCTGCCAGCAAGAACGGACAATTTGACGCCCAGCCAAATCTCCATTCGCTGCAGAGGGACCAGAGAATCCCAGCTGCGGGGTGAGGTCAGAGAATCCGGCCCACGATCTTTTGCTAAAAATTGTGTAAGTTTGAGCAAATCATTAGATGGGATTTTCCGGCCGTGCTTGCCCCAAAACCGGAAAATCCCGCCTGAGGTCAACAGACCTTTCCATGGTTGGCCCCTCGCCTGCTCCGATTCCCGTGGCAGGCGGAACGGGAAAGTTCGCCCTATGGTACGGACTTTTTACCAGTTCACTCTTGTTTCTTCTCAACGTGCGTAGTATTCATGTTCTGCATATAAGTCAAACAAAAATATTTGTCACTCCTATTGTCAATTTCTGACTAAAGCAACAGTTCTTGCCAATCTACTAGCTCGCAGCGGGCAGTAAATCTCTGTTTATTTAAGACTGGTTATCAAGAAAGATGGAGACCAATTCCACCTGTACCAATTCATGGGCAAATACAGGGTTTGGCAACCTTAATAACAAGAAGAGCCATTTCACAAAAATCCAGTCAAAGACACAATATCTTCAGAGCCACAATGCTATTGATGAAATACCAATAATAATGAAAAACAAACCAAAGAAACATTTCATCACATTTTTAAGGTTTTTACAAAAAAGTGGTTAAATGAATGACACTTTCGTGCAATGACGATTGCTGTCTATTTGGAGAATGACATTCAGGAACATTTGATTAACTAGAGTGTCCCATTCTATATCACATCACTTCCTTGGATACATTTTAAAAACAGGGCTCTATGGTGAGCCAAAAGGGACAAATATATAAATTTACTCCCCTCCTTAATTAGAAACTCCCCAAAACAAGTTCAACATGAACAACAGTGAATAGGTTAGTCATTATTATAAAGTTTAAAGTTTGTTTATTAGTCACAAGTAGGCTTACGTTAACACTGGAATTGAATTACTGTGAAAATCCCCTACTCACTACACTCTAGCTCCTGTTCGAGTAATTGAGTGAGAACTTAGTATGGCCAATGCACCTGACCAGCACATTTTTCAAATTGTGGGAGGAAACCGGAGCACCCGGAGGAAATCCGTGCAGACACTGGGAGAACGTGTAAACTCCACACAGACAGTGATCCAATCCGGGAATCGAACCCAGGTCCCTGGCGCTGTGAGACAGCAGTGCCAACCATTGTGCTGCCCTGGAGGTTGTCATACTCAAAACTGTTGATGGTGAACCTCTGGCATTTTATCTTCACACCATTTGTTTCTTCGTGTGATTACTGCTTTAAGTGCATTGTCACATTAAATGATTTCCCTCTGCAAGTGCTTTCCCGCATTAAGACTGTCATATTTTTTCACTGATATCCGCAGCTTTTGTCTGTGTTTTTCCCATGCTTCTGAAGTCTTGGCACACACCTGACTGCTCCTCCTTTGAACCTTGTTCAAACTTTTAAAACTTCACTTCTCCACCAATGGAAAGCTCGGCCAGCAATCTCTGCAGCCTTTTCTTCCCTCAGGCCATTTGGGGAGTCACTTCCACTCTTCTTTTTCATGTGCCTTTTCTTGTCAATTGCATTGCAAAATCTGGCACTCTGAAGATCCAAGGGGCTGTTTTATCAAAACATTTGAACTTTTTTTAAAAACAGATTCTTCCTCCTTCAAAACTTCAGAATTTTGCTGTCTGCAGTCCCTCAGTGCCGGGAACATTGCAACAGAACCCCCACATGCTCTGCTCTGATCGGGAACCCTGGCAAACTCAGCCTCATCATTTTTCCACACTTCCACTTAAAACACTGTCCTCTGTCCTCTCTTTTCCCTCACTTCCAAAAACTCTGCAGCAACTGTTTTTTTCCTGAAGTTCCATTTATTCCCCAAACTCAAAGTCACAGCTCTTGCTTCTGAGGGTTATTTTCTTGCATTAATTTTTATTTACATTTCTAAACTTCCGACTGCATTGGCAAACCGTAGTTCATTCTGCATCCTTCCCTCTGGATCTGGCAATGTACTAACATCTCAAGTAGGTTCACTCACCCAAAGAGAGAGTTTTGGTTGAGTATTCTTTGCTGCAGACTTTGATTAAAACAGGATGTTTACAGGTATACCGGCCAGAGGCTGTGTCATCATAACCCATCCCATCCTTGTCGCCGGTTTTGTTGTGTATTTGGAGAATGGCACTCAGAAAGATTCAATAAACAAAGATAACTTTATTGTGGGGCGTTCTCTCTCATACCTGCTGCTTCTCTGTACCCTGCTCTACATCTCATTACATCACCTCCTTGCATACATTACTACAACAGGGCCATACCTTGAGCCAGAAGGGACAAATATGTAACGACAATGTTAATAACGTTTTTTAAAAATGAAACAAGTGATTTAATTATTATTAAATTGGGCTCCATTGCCCCTTGAGTCCTTAATGATCCACATGTGGCCCCAGAGCTACAGGTTGCCAACCCCTGGGATAAAATATAATTTGTAAACCATTCATAGTTAATTTATTGGTCGTTATTTTCTTTGTAAAGGTGACACAGGATAATACTTTAATTGAACTTAAGTAGTCAATTTCAACCCTGAAGTTGAAAATGAACAGCAAAAGATAAGTAGGTTGTTTATTCACTGAGATATCATCTATTTCCTGCAATAATGTGCACAGTTTTGCAGGGGGATTGAGTGCTCATCCAAAGCAAGCTTGAAGCCACGTATATTTCTGAAAATGGTGCTTCCTGTTATGCCAAAGGCTCCATGCATTTTTAACTGAGACCTGAGTAGGGATGCTGCTGCTGCAACTTTCACATGGGGCAGAAGCAGGTCAATCTGGTCAGCTGACCTGAAGACAGAAGAGGCCCATCAGTTCAGTCTAAAACATTCCCTTGAGGGACTCAGAAGAACAGGAGCATTTCTCAATCCTTACTGTGACTTCCCCACCCTGGACTTCCTCAACCACAACCGTCTTCCCTCTTGAACATTCCTACCACCCCCACCTCCCACCCACCCTCCGCCCCCACCCCCCCCCCCCCCCCCCCCACCCCCCCACCCCCTTCTTGCTATTTACTTGAAAGCTGGCAGAGGAACGAGGAATAGCTAATCATTTCCTTTCAGGAGCTTTTCCAGATGGAAAGTTGTTGTAGTCACTGTAGTTTCCTGCTCCCGCTACTGAATGGGGAGTAATCTCACTGCAGCAACTTACCATTAACAACATATTCCAAGTTAAAATTGGCCCTCTGATCTTAACATTTAAGTCATTGGGATCAGTTCCAATGGGGATAGAGCCAGGTGGGGTTGTGGTCGGTGCAGACTCGATGGGCTGAATGACCTCCTTTTGTACTGTAGGATTCTATGATTCTATGGTGAGTTAATGCTGAGTCAGTTATCCCGCTTCCTAGTGGCAAGAACCCTACTTGTATTCATTAACATCTCATGAATGCTCATTAATACAGCTGCTCGCCAGAATCTCCTCGCTCATCTGTGTCATAAATTTCCCACTTTAAAACTTGCTCCTTTTGTTTCTATTTGTTTACATTGGACAAAGGAGCTTGCAATCACCCCTTTAAGACAGTGAAAGATAATACCAAGCATTTTCTTAAACCCTTCATTGCTTTTAATTCATCAACTTTATTTATCTGTGTAAAATAAATAATCATCTTTTCCCTTTCCAACAGTGTGACAAGCGGGAACCACACATTCTGCGAGTTGCTCCTGTACCTCTTTACAATACCTTTTCTGATGTGTACAAATTCATCAAGATTTTGAATGAATCGATGAAGGCTGCAATGCAACAAAGTGAAGGATAAGATGCAGGATGATTGAACTGGATTTGTCCACTGCAAAATACATTTCCACCTTGATTAGTGATTTGTTTAACTTCCTTCTGCTTATTATTGTCCGTTTGAACTTATTGGGTGATTTTCTAGGTGTCAACATTTAAATTTTAAATGAAGCAAGCATTTATTGAAAGTTAGTCATTGACAAATGTAGAAACATTATGGACTTCCCTTAGCAGTACCAAAGCAACCAGAAAAGCCACTGCTGTGGAGTGACCAATCATTGTGACAGAAATACTAATCAGAAAGGCAACAATGATTGACTCAGACATCATTCTAATTCGCAAGTTAGTAGACAGACGAAAGGAAGACATCAACAACAGAGGCCACACCACACTGACCACTCATTGGGATGAATTTCACAGAGCCACATGTAAACAAGTGGCAGAAAGATTGGCTAATTAAAGGCCTCTATAGGATTACCTTCTCCCTCCCCCCCACCCCAAATGAAAGGTCCACTTGCACCATGCCGACCAGAAACACAGTTGCGCCATGTTTCTTCAGAATGAACTCTTCAAAATGCAGCCAATTAATATACAACAAAACTTACTCCAACTTATAAATCAAAGAAAGGGTTTAATAAGAAAACATCATTACTCCAAACTTGGGGCCTCGCCCTGGGCCACTCCAAGCCCTCCACAATTCTACATAGTTCCTTATTTACAGTGAATCAGCTGGTCAGCTGACTATTACATCACTCTGTAATTGGTTCCATGGATTATTGGGTCAGCTGCCCCTTACACCTTTTTCCCATTGGTCACATTACATCCAATACAAAGTTGACACCGGTTATATTCTAACACGCCACAGGCATAATATGTGGGAGCGGGTAATATCGGGGGGGGGGGGAAGACAAATTGGGTCAAGATTGGACTTCCACCATCCCCCCCCACCATTGTCATTGGCTGGGGTGACAGGCAGCCCACAAAGTTGAAGAATTGATGGATCCTGCACTTCAGGTAAGTCAGGGGTATTGTTCAGGCCTGCCTGGCAGAGCCCAGGAAGGTGGGCAAGTGGTGGGGAAAGGGCTTCTGGGGCTGGTGGAGGGGATTAAATGGAGGTAAAATCTTACAAGGATGCCCCCAGTAGGCACAGGGACCACCACCGCCCCCCCCCCCCCCCCACCCCTCCTGGAAGAGCAACCCTCCCTTTCTGCTACACAGAGCAAGTAAGCTTTTTGGCTGCTCGCTTTGCCTCCACTGTCTCTAGCCATATATAAAATAGCAGCATATGTAGAACGAGGCCTTAAGTGACCGTTAATTGGCCATTTAAGAGCCTCAGAGGGATTTTCGTGAGTTTTATCTTCACAATGTGACACTACCGATGGTTTCCCTGCTTAGAAACCAACATCATTGATAGCCTGGGTTGGGGATGGAAGTCAGATACCTGGATGTGGATTTGAAGCCTGGGAAATGAGGGCCGGGAATATGGGCGCAAAATCCCACTAGAGGCCAAAACCTGGAATCAGGAAAGATGGGAGTCTCGAACCCTAGAGGTGGAGGCTGATGGGAGATACAGGGTACAGTGGGAAAACCTGATACTGAGCCTATTCAGTAAAGTTCCCTGGGAGAGCCTCAATCTAATTATGCACCATAATCCCCCTAGATTTGAGCATATGGCCTTTTCCACAGAAATGATTTTCTTCTGAGACCTCCATTCCTCCATTCATTATCTCAAAGGTAGTTAACGATTATATGAGGTGGAGGGGAGGAGGGAAGTGGAAGCCTTGCCATTTTCCAGTCCAGTGTGGATTGCACTGATGTCTGAGCTGACCGAATGATAATATTTGCATGGATTTGTTCCGTCCTTGAACAACATGGTGTGGTGCACTTTAAATAGATTCGCACATGTACAAGCACGTGCACATTTTCATTCATATTTCCTTGAGTAAATTTAATAATGTGTTTCCAGAATTGCAAACTGACTCGATATTGGACATCTCACTCTGGGTAATTTTTAGACTTTGCCCTGTCCGCAGTGAAACTTCATTTCTGCCAGAAAACATTGGAACATTTTGGGTATAGTGTGAAGCCATGAACCTGAAAATGAACCTCATTAGGTCTGCACAGCACAGCGAGCTCCACAGGTCAGCAGACTATTGAAAAAGTATCAATAACTGAACAATCACCCGAATGTTTGGAGTGTCTAAAGTTCAATACACATTCTTGCCAAGCTGGAAGTGAAGTGCCATATAAAAATGTTTTGATGGCATTATGCATGATGCCCTGCATCATGAGATAATCAAAACTTGTAATCTGTGAGATATTTCTAATTTCCATTCTCTTCCAACTCATGAAAATTCTCATCCTTAGTTAATTTGTAACACACTTTAAATGCTGCTTGTGTTGTAAAATTAATTTGATCGGATAGCTAGATCTCAATTGTCTTTTATGTTTTAAAAGAAACATCCATTAACAGTCTTTTAAAGCTAGAGGTTTCGTGCCAGATCACATTGCATGGAATGCAACACTTTGGAAAAGTACAAGAAAAAGAACAATTAGTGCTTGCATGTGGAAACATAACAATATGTCTTTAATTCTTTATTTTCCAATAAAATGCAAAGAACACAATCACTTGCATGCTTACATCAAATGCAGACCGAACTGAAATATTTTCCAACTTAATTTTCTAAATAAATCGTGATGCTCCATATGGTATAAATCAAATCCATATGACTCAAAAACATTTAATATTGCATGATGAAATCCAATCTTACGATTGTCCCAAAATTGTTTCAGTGATGCTTTTTGCAGTTGTGGTCCAGTGGCCACAGAAATTGCACTGGCTTTGATGGGTAACCTTTTAATTAAATGTTTTCAAAGTTGTTTTTAGCTTTATTATTCAGTATCTAGACAGGTATAATGAAACTAGTAAATTTTTGGTATGGAAATTATTTAAAATGACAATTTTTAATAGTACATTGCTGAGATGCAGTTCTGTAATACAAAGTTCTCTTCCTCTAAAATAAACATACAATGAATGCAATTTTCATGTGTAGTCGACCCAATAGTTTTTAACAGAATAAAGAACACCGCAGCATAAATAAACTAGTCCTCAAAAGAAAAATGTTGCCTCCAAACTGAGCCAGTAACTTGTTTATAATGGAGACTGCCATTGGCATGGGGAAGCATTGATGCTTTGGATGTCTAGCTAAAGGTTTGCAGTATCAAAGTGACCCTACCTCCCTGAAGGTTCCACGTCCTCACCCTGTGCTTCCCCAGGCTGTTCCTCAGATCCATCACTGAGTCATCCTTCATGACCTGTGGAGCTTCCTCACCTTCCTCAGCCTTGACTGAGTCTCTCTTTGATCCAGATTGTGCGGAGCATAGCCTGCAATGACTAAGACGGATGCTCTGGAGGATACTGCAATGCTCCCCTTGATCAATCCAGGCATCTGAAGTGCATCTTGAGCAATTTGATGGTCCTTTCCACCACCAACCTTGTGGAGGCCTGACTCCTGTTGTCTCTCTCCTTTGCCTCTGTTCTTGTGTGATGGAGTGGGGTCATGAGCCACCTTTTCAAGGGAAAGTCCTGACAATCAAGAGCCATCCATCCAATTAAGCAGGAGCCACAGAAAGCTATTTTACATTCAGTCAGGTTGAAAGTGGGCCCGACCTCCAAATGTTAAATTCTGACCAAGAAGGAGAAGGAAAGTTTGAGAATAAATTACCTGTTAAGAATCCAGAAAGCTTTTGCAGACATATAAATCATAAAAGGGAATTTGGGTATAATTTGCACCCAGATAAAAGATCTTGTGGAGGCAGGGACATGACTGAGGTACTAATTGAGTACTTTGTATTTCTCTTTGCTAAGAAAGAGCATGCTATAAATTTCCAGAAAATGGGGAGAAAATGGTAGCCTAATAATAGATAAGGAGTAGGGATTTGGAAGTCTGGTAGAACTCAAAATAGAAAAGTTATCTGGTCCAGATGAGATGCACCCTAGGTTACTGAGGTAAGTAAGGAAGCAAAATTGTGCATGTTCTGGCCACAATCGTTGAATCTTAAAAGACTGGTGGATAGCAACTATTTCAATTGAAGACTTTCAAAAAGTAAAATAAAGTATCACATCATAGATTTGTCAGCACAATCCAAGCCAACAGGATTGAAGGAACAGGGATGGCATGCAAATGTCACTTTAAGAGGGGACAAATGAAGGGACTAGCAGTGAACAATTATTTTTCAGACTGCAAGGAGAATGCACTGACCCTTACTGTTGAAAACACTGCTCTTCATAATATATGTTAACGACCTAGACTTGAATACGCAGGGCATAATTTAAAAGTTTGTAGATGATACAAACTTAGATGTTATGAACAGTGAAGAAGATAGTGACAGTCTTCAGAAGTGTTGAGTGGTTAATTAATCTTGGCCTCTTTCTCAGGTTGCCACAGATGCCAGTTCTCTATCCACTTGATTTAGTCCATGTGATATCACAATCACAGAATGCTTCCAGCACAGAAATCCATTCGGCCCGTCCTGTCTGTACTGGTTCTATCTAGAAGCAAGTTTACCTTGTGCCACTCCCCAGCCTTTTCCCTGAGCCCTGCACATTTTTCCCATTGAGGTAACTGGTAAAAGAGTCAGAGAGGAAAATTAGGAAGTGAGCCATGATCATCTGAAATGCACTGCCTCAAGATGTATTGGAAGTAGATTCAATAATAACTTTCAAAAGCAATTCAATCAATATTTAGTTAGGAAGAAATTGCAATATATTCAGAACATGCAAGGGAAGTGGGAACTTATTTTGAAGAACCACATAATCACAACAGGTTAATGGCCTGATCTGCACTTATCATTGCATGAGTCCATGAAACCCAGGCCGCGATTCTCCCAAAAATGCTGAATTGGCGGGAAAACTGTTCTAAATCCCGACTGTTTTCTCAGTTCAGCTTCTCACTCGAATCTCCCCACTCCATGCACTGCAGAGGACCCAGTCAGGAATCTCATTTAAAACGCGGGAGAGGGGGGCGGGTGGGGTTGGGGGGGGGCTGTTCACGCCGGAGTTTGACAGTTCTGGAACTCTGCGCTAGCGCAGTGGACCCGATCTGTCAGTCTCCCCGTTTGTTGGCCAGCTCAATCGCTGGCCAGTGCGGGATCGCCACAGTGCTGCCCCTCCAGCCCCCCCCAAGGCTCGATCGCAGTCCCCATAACAATTCCCAGGCCAGCTCTGAATCCTCCACCCCATCCCAGAGTGCCCCGATGCACAGACCAGCCTGCCAGCAGTGGCGTTTCCCCCCCCCTCCCTGCTGACCCCCCTCCCCCTGGGGTCAGATGCCTCCAGAGGTAGCCACCACTCCCAACAGACCATCCCTCCCAACCCATCCCAATCGCTGCCCTCCCTCCATCCCAGACCGATCCTGTCTGCAGAGTGGCAGCGGGACCCTCCCCACCGATCACCCCTAGGCCCAGCCTACAATAGGCCACCCCCTTGGCACTGCCCGATGTCCGATAGAAAGTGCCTGGGCATGGGCACTTTGCCCTTGGGGAGTGCCAGGGGGCACAGGCTGGCACTGCCAGGGTGCCCATGCCCAGGGGGCACCACCCCCCCCTCCGCTGCCCGACCCCCTGAGGGGGCCCACAATTGCCCTCCCTTCATTCCGGCAGGATCTCCGGCTAGTTCCCCGAACTTGGGGAGCTAATGTAAACCCCGCCGGAATGAAGTATCCTGGCGGGGTGGGAGATTCAGTCGGAACCTGAAAGTTCCCAATATTGACCTGCTAAACATATTTAAAATACATTTAGAAAAGATTAAAATTACTTACCTGCCTTCCCGACGGTTTCCAACGTGGTCTGACCAGCGACTGTTTGCCGGCTCTGGGAGATGCGCATGCGTTCCCGGCGCATGCGCAAATCCCGGTACAAGGCCGGCGACGCACATCTCCCACCGCGACCCGCCAGAAAAATTGTGGATTGCGATGGGAGAATCGCGGCCCCAATTTCTATTTTAATAGCATTATATAACCCTGTCTTCCTTTTCCCACTGCCCTTCTCTTCAGGCTGAGTCCAGCTTTCACTATAACTGACTGGGTTTGCAGTTATGTTCCCAGAGTGTTTCATCTCTAAAGTGGCAGTCACTATACTGTAAATGTATATGAATATTTATGTATCCACCAGGCAGGTTGCTAAACAGAATTGCATTTAATGCCACTCATTTTCATCAATATTAACTCTGACAATAATGGATACTGAGCCAACATGTTCTGCATCAGAAAGATTTAATTTATATAGTTACTTTTCTCATTTCAATGTTTATTTGATTTTCTCGTGGTTCATTTACTGTTTCATGAGTCAGATGTTGACTACAGCTCTTTGGTATCTTACTCAAGTGACCTTTCTTAAGACATATGTGCCAGTTATTGTTTGTCTGTTTGACTATAGGGCCAACATTCCAATCAAACTCCATTCTTGTCTTGGAGAAGGGCCACACATACACTTTCTGACAGGATTCACTAGTTAGTGATCAGAAGCCCTTTTAAACCAAGGGCCCAGCTGCGAGTCGGGACTCAATTCTGTATGGCTCACCTTGACATATTCAGGAAGGGAGGGAGTCTGAAATTTATATAGTTGTGTAGCCAATCTGTACAGTTACTTTATAATAAAGTTCAACCAAATAAAATTTAAAAATAAGAGATAATGGGCCCGATTTTACCATCAAGTTGCGCCCAATTTCAGGCGCGAAAACTTGGTAAAGTCGGGCGTGAGGCCAGTAGCGCAATCCGTGCCCGCCTCCACACCAGTTCCCCCTTTACCAAGGCCTGAAAATGGCTGCGATCGGGACCACGCCCAATCCATTTGCATGCATTTAAATTGACTGAATGAGCTGCATGCCCAACCTGACCGGCACTTCCCCCTTTAACACTGCGTTCGCCCTTCCAGAATCGGCGCAAAACAGACATGCTCCACAAAAGTCCAATTCAGGCGCTCCAGTTAGTGAGGAGGTAAATGCCGAGTGTCCAGTGGCTCTCTACTTGAGGTAGGGGGGGCTGGGGGGTGGGGGGGGAGAGGGGGGTGTGGAAGGAGGGGGGTCTGCTGCTACTCTGCCTGAGATCAGTGAGGGGGAAGGGGGGGTTCCACTACCACTCTGCCTGAGATCAGTGAGGGGGGGGGGGGGGAAAGGGTGTCCATTGCCACTCTGCCTGAGATCAATGAGGGGGAAGGGCGGGTCCGCTGCCACTCTGCCTGAGATCAGTGAGGGGGAAAGGGGGGGAGGGGCCTGCACTCAGTCTGGGTGGCGGAGGGGGTGGGGGGATAAGGGGGTCAATAATGTTGTGGGGGTGGGGCAATGTCTGTGGGGGCCAGGGGAGGCATTATCTGGCCTGGGTGCGATGTGGCAGGGGAGCCGTTTTCTATCTTTTTTCTGCGCATGCGCAGTTGGAGGCGCCGATCGGAGCCACAGGATTTCGGGTGCGTTAAGCCCTGCTCACAGGCTTCTGCAGCGTGATTCGGAATTGCTGATACTTTTTCAGGCACAGTGTGTATGGGGGCACCTGAGAACGGGTCTAAAAGTTGAATCTGAATCACTCCCAGATTCAAGTCCGCCCAGCACTGAGAATCAAAATAGTAAAATAGGGGCCAATGTCATCCAACAGATTTAATCTTGCACCACCTTTAACAGAAGGAAATCATTAACATATGAAATTTAAGGATGAAGAGTGAAAAATGCGAAATCTTCTTAGATATTTTCTGAATAATAGATTTAAAAGCATATCCTGAGACGACCATAAGACGTCGGAGCAGAAGTAGGCCATTTGGCTCATCGAGTCTGCTCTGCCATTTAATGAGATCATGACTGATCTGATGTAATCCTCAACTCCACTTTGCTGCCTAATCCCCATAACCCTTGATTTCCTTACTGATTAAAAATCTGTCTGTCTCAGCCTTGAACATACATAATGACTAGCTGCCACGGCTCTCTGCTAAAGAATTCCATAATTCACTGCCCTTTAAGTGAAGAAATTCTTCCTCATCTCTGCTTTAAATGGGCAACCCCTTACTCTGAGATTATGCCCTATGGTCCTAGACTCTCCCATCTTTCAGCATCTAGCCTGTCAAGCCCCCCGAGAATCCTATATGTCTCAATAAGATTGCCTCTCACTCTTCTAAACTCTAATGAGTACAGGACCAATCTACTCAACACCTCCTAAAAAAGCCCCTCCATACCTGGGATCAGCCTCGTGGGAGGAAACTGGAGCACCCAGAGGAAACCCACGCAGTCACGGGGAGAACGTACAGACTCCGCACAGACGGTGGCCCAAGCCCGGAATCGAACCTGGGTCCCTGGAGCTGTGAGGCAGCAGTGCTAACCACTGTGCCACCATGCTACCCCAAATGGAAATGTCAAGAGTGGGATATTGTTCTCGGGAACTGTCCTGAAGGCACTCTATGAAGTCTTCCTTATGGCTACCTCTGCCAATTTGATTTTCCCAATCGACATGAAGGGTAAAGTAAACCACGATTAATGTACTGCCTTTTTGAAGTGCCCTTATTATCTCCTGATTTATTCTCCATTCTACAGTATAGCTATTGTTAGGGGGGGGGGGAATATATTACTTACACCAGCGTCTTCTTCCTCTTGTTATGTCTTACCCCCGCCCATATGGATTCCACATCTTCTGATCTAAGATAATTTCTTGCTATCGTACTGATTTCATCCTGTACTAACAAAGCTACTCCATCACCCTTTCCTTCCTGCCGTCCTTATGAAAAGTTACATAACCTCTGAATATTTAGTTCCCCGTTTGATCTCCTTGAATCTATGTGTCTGAGAAGGTTGTAAGATCATACCCATTAAGCTCAATTTGTACAGTTAATTCATTTATTTTGTGCTGAATGCAACATGCATTTAAGTAAAGAGCCACAAATTTTGCCTTGTTACCATTTTTTCCCTTTTGACCTTATTTGGTTTTTTTTTTATGTGTGTACACTGTGTCCCTTTCTATCACAGTAAGAAGTCTCACAACACCAGGTTAAAGTCCAACAGGTTTATTTGGTAGCACGAGCTTTCAGAGCGCAGCTCCTTCATCAGGTAAGTGGAGAGTTGGGTTCACAAACAGGGCATATATAGACACAGACTCAATTACAAGATAATGGTTGGAATGTGAATCTTAACAGGTAATCAAATCTTTACAGGTGCAGACAATGCGAGTGGAGAGAAGGTTAAGCACAGATTAAGGAGGTGTGAATTGTCTCAAACCAGGACAGTTAGTAAGATTTCACAAGCTCAGGCCAAATGGTTACAGGTAGTGTGACATGAACCCAAGATCCCAATTGAGGCCATCCTCATGTATGCGGAACTTGGCTATCAGTTTCTGCTCGGCGATTCTGCGTTGTCGTGTGTCCTGGAGGTCGCGTTGGAGAACACTTACCCGAAGATCGGAGGTTGAATGCCCTTGACTGCTGCAGTGTTCCCTGACAGGAAGGGAACACTCCTGCCTGATGATTGTCGAGCGGTGTCCATTCATCCGTTGTCGTAGCGTCTGCATGTACCATGCCTCGGGACATCCTTTCCTGCAGCGTATCAGGTGGACAACGTTGGCTGAGTCATATAGAGTGGATTACATATATTCTGGCTGATTCTACAGTTAAGTGAAAAATACATTAGGAATGAGGTTGATACTGGGGCTTTTGCATTCTTAATTGCTGAGTCTAAATAACAAAAGCTGAAACATCTTTCTTTAAAACCAGCTGATATGATTTTAAGGACATACAAGGAAGAGATTGTGCCATTAAAATGTTACATCATGGTCAATGTAGAGTTGAGTGGACAAACCGGGAAGTTGCTTCTCATATGGTCCATGCCAATTTTCCACCTCTATTTGGGAGATCATGTTTTGAGAAGATAAAGCTTAACTGGAGTGCTGTCAACAGACTGGTTGATGCCAGAACAGACCTACAGCACCTTCTGAATAAATGTAAGAGTGTGCCAAAGAGACACTTGGCTCAATGAAGGGAGTTCAAGTGAGACTCAAGATAAAGTCTAACAGTCAACCAGAAAGTCTCAAAGCAAGAGCAATGTCATATGTAGTTTGTTTCAAAGTTGAAGAAGAACACTGATGTGTCAGAGCCATTTACAATGGGTGACTGTGCTACCACCATCATACCTGTTACAAAACCAAATGGTTCAGTTAATATTAATGGTGATTTTAAAACAACCATAAATCCAATGTTGTGTGCTGATCAATGTCTACTTCCTCGAATTGATTTTTTTTTTGCTAAGTTATCAGGTGGACAGAAATTCAGCGAGATTTATTTTTTGCACGCATATTTACAGATGAATGTGATGGCTGAATCTCAACCACTGCTTACCATTGTTACTCATAAAGGGCTTTTTCATGACAAAAAATTGCCTTTTGGAATAACATCCATACCAGCCCTCTTCCAAAGATTGATGGATTAGATTTTAAGTAGTCTCATTGGTGTGCAATATGAACTAGATGATATTATAATTACAGGGTCCAATGAACGAGAGCATTGAATAATTTAGAAGCAACATTGGAACATCTTCAAGCACATGGCCTGCGTATCAAGAAAGAAAAGTGTGACTTTTTCCAGATTTCAGTCCAGTATTTGGGTCACATTATTAACAGTAAAGACTTACATAAAGTATTAAAAAGAGAAATGCTATCTCAGAAGAACCACATCCGACAAATGTGATGCAATTTATATCTTTTCTAGGATTAATAAATTATTATGGCAAATTTGTTCCTAACTTAGCTACATTATTGAAGTCATTGCATAATTTACGATGTGTGAAACGGTCACGAGACTGGATAACAGACTGAGAGAAAGCATACAAAAAGATGTCAGAGATACTTTGCAGAAGTATGAAGTATTGGTTGATTTTAATCCAGAGGGACCATTACTGTTTGCTTGCGACTCTTCACCTTATGGAATGGGGCAATTGTTTCACATATTGTTTTGCATACTCTGACTTGTGCTGCAGCTAACTCTGCTCAGCTAGAAAAATAAGTATTCAATATAACTTTTGGCATACAAATAGAACATAAGAACATAAGAAATAGGAACAGGAGTAGGCCATCTAGCCCCTCGAGCCTGCCCCGCCATTCAATAAGATCATGGCTGATCTGACATGGATCAGTACCACTTACCCGCCTGATCCCCATAACCCTTAATTCCCTTACCGATCAGGAATCCATCCATCCGCGCTTTAAACATATTCAGCGAGGTAGCCTCCACCACCTCAGTGGGCAGAGAATTCCAGAGATTCACCACCCTCTGGGAGAAGAAGTTCCTCCTCAACTCTGTCTTAAACCGACCCCCCTTTATTTTGAGGCTGTGTCCTCTAGTTTTAACTTCCTTACTAAGTGGAAAGAATCTCTCCGCCTCCACCCTATCCAGCCCCCGCATTATCTTATAAGTCTCCATAAGATCCCCCCTCATCCTTCTAAACTCCAACGAGTACAAACCCAATCTCCTCAGCCTCTCCTCATAATCCAAACCCCTCATCTCCGGTATCAACCTGGTGAACCTTCTCTGCACTCCCTCCAATGACAATATATCCTTCCTCATATAAGGGGACCAATACTGCACACAATATTCCAGCTGCGGCCTCACCAATGCCCTGTACAGGTGCATTAAGACATCCCTGCTTTTATATTCTATCCCCCTCGCAATATAGGCCAACATCCCATTTGCCTTCTTGATCACCTGTTGTACCTGCAGACTGGGCTTTTGCGTCTCATGCACAAGGACCCCCAGGTCCCTTTGCACGGTAGCATGTTTTAATTTGTTTCCATTGAGATAGTAATCCCATTTGTTATTATTTCCTCCAAAGTGTATAACCTCGCATTTATCAACGTTATACTCCATTTGCCATATCCTCGCCCACTCACTCAGCCTGTCCAAATATCTCTGCAGATCTTCTCTGTCCTCCACACGATTCACTTTTCCACTTATCTTTGTGTCGTCTGCAAACTTCGTTACCCTACACTCCGTCCCCTCCTCCAGATCATCTATATAAATGGTAAATAGTTGCGGCCCGAGTACCGATCCCTGCGGCACGCCACTAGTTACCTTCCTCCAACCGGAAAAACACCCATTTATTCCGACAAATGACGAAATGTTTCGTCATTATTTATATGGTCATCACTTCATATCATTGTCTGGTCATCAACTACTATTTTTGGCCGTATAAAGGCACACTGTCATTAGCTGCTAGCCAATTATAAAGATAGTCACTGATCTTATCTGCACGCCCATACAATGTAAGGTATCATCACTCAGAGTGCAATCCATTATCATGCTTAGCTTTACCTATTGAGCAAATGCCACCAACTCGCTTTGCTGTACAGATGAAAGCTCCTAGAATAAACCAGTGTGTTATTTTGAATCGACATGTGCAAACAACATTTTTGTTAAAACCTCTGAACCCTAATAGTGTTAGGATATTGCACTAGCTCCTCAAACTATCAATGCAGAACCTTTTTCCTCATTCTATGTTGTTGGTACCTATATGGACTAAAACTACTGGATCCTCCACCTTCCATGGCAAGTATCTCTCCAGCTCAGAGCAGGTGTCCCAAACCCTGGCACCGAGTAGGCAACACAACCTTCTGGACACTCAATTCTGGCTACAGAGAACAGTGTCTATTCCCCTGGCTATACTATCCTCAACCACAGCTACATTTCTGTTTTCTCTCCCCACTTGAATGGCTATCTGAACTATGGTGCTATGGTCATTTTGCTCACCCTTCCTGTGGTCCCTACTCTCATTCACAGAGGGAACAAGAATCGCTATTGGACAAGGGTAGGGGCTAAAATAAAAGCAAATTGAAAATCTAATTAAATAAAATAGGGATGCAGGGCCAAGCGATGTGTTTCAGCTGCAGCATGTGGGAGCTGGTGGACCCCATCGTGGTTAATAGCAACTGTGTCCATGGCAAATGTTGGGTTGCTTGAGGAACTTTGGCTCAGAGTCAATGAGCTGAAGGGCAAGTGACAGACATTGCAATGCATCAGGGAGGGGGAGAGTTACCTGGACGCTGTGTTTCAGAGGGCAGTCACATCCCTTAAATTGGGATTCAGAGGGCAGTCACATCCCTGCAATGCTACCTCTTGGATCCCTCTTACCTGCTTCATTGATTGCCTCACCCACCTGTCCCTGACCAATGACCAAATTCAAAGTAGTTAATTTAAGGGATGTGACTGCCCTCTGAAACACAGCATCCAGGTAACTCTCCCCCTCCCTGATGCATTGCAATGTCTGTCACTTGCCCTTCAGCTCATTGACTCTGAGCCAAAGTTCCTCAAGCAACCCAACATTTGCCATAGATGCAGTTGCTATTAACCACGATGGGGTCCACCAGCTCCCACATGCTGCAGCTGAAACACATCGCTTGGCCCTGCATCCTTATTTTATTTAATTAGATTTTCAATTTGCTTTTATTTTTACCACTGATCTTTAGTTCTCACTTAGTTTCTTACCTTGCCTTCAATCTTGACCAGCCTCCCATCCATTAACTCTGTCTACACTTCCCGCTGCCTCGGCAAAGCAGCCAGCATAATTAAGGACGCCACGCACCCCGGACATTCTTGCTTTCACCTTCTTCCGTTGGGAAAAAGATACAGAAGCCTGAGGTCACGTACCAACCGACACAAGAACAGCTTCTTCCCTGCTGTCATCAGACTTTTGAATGGACCTACCCTGCATTCAGTTGATCTTTCTCTACACCCTAGCTATGACTGTAACACTACATTCTGCACTCTCTTGTTTCCTTCTCTATGAACGGTATGCTTTGTCTGTTTAGCACGCAAGAAACAATACTTTTCACTGTATGCTAATACATGTGACAATAATAAATCAAATCAAATCAAATCAAAATCAAATTAACCCAAATCCGAGAAGGTAGAAGAGAGAAATACTCACCTACCAAACAATTACCTGTGATAGTCCAAGGACATGTTCACTCAATGTTGCTTGACTGCTGCAACTTATCTGCCAGCTCTCTGGACTTGACCTGCTCCTGCTCCCACTGACCTATGGACATAATAAGGGAAACAAGACACAGCAATACCTCCCTCCCCCAATTCTCTTAATCTCCCATACTTAGCAAAACTCCAGACTTCTACTCTCTGAAGCTAGCACTCCATGTGTAATGCATTTGTAATTCATTATGCAATTTATAACAAATCCCCATATAATATGTGTTGAAATATTTAACCTCCCCCTACTTGCACTTATGTAGCAATGATTGTTACAGCTGCAAGGAAATTCTTAATTTATAGAAGACTACTTACATATTCTCCAGTGGTTTGGGTTTAAAAGCATTCTTAATCTATTTGATTTAAGGATTACACATCATGTGCCACGTGTATATTAATTCCAATTCATTCTCATTGTTTCAGACATAACATGAACAAACTTAATATTTAATTCTGAGCTTTCCCATATTTTGGATTATTAACCAAACAGTAGACTCAGAACTAAAATGGAAATTTGCCATGAAAACACTTTGATTTAATCTTTAAGCTACCATTTCCTTGATATTATGTGTAATATTTCAAAGCAGATGCCTTTCCAGAGAATCATAGAATCATACGGTGCAGAAGAGGCTCTTCAGCCCATCGAGTCTGCACTGGCACACAAGAAACATCTGGCCTCACATCTAATCCCATTTAACAGCATCTGGTCCACAGCATTAAATATTATGACGTGCCAAGTGCCCATCCAGGTACTTTTTAAAGGATGTGAGGCCACCCGCCTCTGCCACCCTCCCAGGCAGTGCATCCCAGACTGTCACCACCCTCTGGGTACAAAGGGTTTTCCTCACATCCTCCCTAAACCACCTGCCCCTCACCTTGAACCTCAGTCACCTCGTGACTGGCCCTTCAACTAAGGGGAGCAGCTGCTATGCACTGATAAATATCTTTCCTTTTATTTTCTAAAAGATGATGAGGACCAATGAAGTTATTTTTTTGACAGGGACAGTGAATGGTTTTGTTAGGAATAAGGAATGAATTATTCAGCAGATATTGAAGGAGATACTGTCGTACTTAGCCACTACCTGTAATTATTTTCTTGCTTAAGTGTCACATCACAATTTGTGCACTTAAGAGGCTGTGACTGATTTGAGCAGGCTTATGAGAAATGTGACTGGATTTCTCTGCTGCAATTTAAAATAAATAATCTTACTTTAAAGGGAAATCAAGAAAAGCAATTTCATAAAATGGTGCTTTTAAGAATGATTCTTCACAAAATGATTCGAGTTTTGATAGATATTTTGGCTTTATTTGTGGTGCTTAATTACAAATTAGTTTTTTAAAAATAGCTTATTCCATGTTTAAAGTTGCAAAGCTAATGCTCAGAATGGACCGGGCAAACCCAAATCCATTATTTTCTTGCTCCAAAAACCAAATTCAAATTCCAATTGAATCCAAATCATGGTCCCCACAAGAGAGACAAACAAAATCCAAGCTGACAGGATGAGGCATTGAACCCCCTCTTGGCTTGATCAATTGTTTCTTTTTTTTATCCGAAATTTGATTCCTGGAATGACTGGGGTGCGAATTTCCACCTTCCATTACACAGTATGCTCTTAATGTTTTCAATAGGTGCCAAAGACATTTTGCCCTCCTTCTCAAACTCACTTCTGTTGCCTGAAGGGAGATTCAACATTATTGATTGTCTCCAGTTTTAAATCTAGTTTTAAAAAGAAAATCACAAATTCCTTTTAAACAATATAAGCCTTACAAATCTCCACACACCAAAAAAACAGTTTAGTTGCCCAATTGAGGAATGTCCTTCAAAGATCCAAAGGAAATAAATTGACATTCCAGTCATTGAAAGGATTCCAAGTAAGAAATTTGCTTTGTCAACTATCGTAACAAATATTGATGTGAGCAAATGTAAGATGCTTCTCATTTTTCAGACATCATTCAGACACCTCCAATGACTGAACAAGTTTGTGAAACACACGAGTTAGCCAAACAGATCAATGAAGCACGACATCTGGATTCTGAATGTATTGAGTTGATTTTTGTTAAGGGATTGCGGGGTAAGAGGGTCATTGCAATTGGTCTTAGTTCCCCAAGGATAGGGGTTCAAGAAGCTGATCAGGAAATTTGCCTTGATCATGATCCAGTGATCCTGACTGAAATATCTGTGACGAGGATAAATTTTGTCCTGATGCACCATAATCCTGCCAACACATAACATGGATGATTGTTCGTAATGTGTGTTATGGTCCTAGCTGATGGACAAGTCAGACCCAAGAGTGAAACCTGCGTGAGGATTCTCTGGCCTTCCTGTGGCATTATTCTTGGCAGCGGGAAGCAGCATGCCATTAGCCGGTGGCAGGATCTTCTGGTCCTGCCACTGTCAATGGGATTTCCCATTGATTCCACCCTATGCCAAAAAGAAATAAGCAGCAGGGGTGTGCCATTGGCGTGACCCGAAGATCCTGCCAGCATTGAGAGCCAAAAGATCGAGTCCCTGGTTTGATAGTTCAGATCTTTGATTTCTTTTTCAGAAATCGTGGGGGAAAGTTACTGAACAAAATCACAGGAGATTGCTAATGAAGTTTGAACACAAAGAATAACATATTTAATAAACAAGAATTAATTATATTACACCAGATGAAAAAGTTTGGGGAGATCTCAATACAGACACGAGAAGATGATTCAGTTTTGCAATACCCCTTTTCCCCAGCAAAATCTTTATTGACACAAAAACCAGTGAAGAGTTATGACTAGCTTGATATGAAAGCTCCTTTCTTGGGACTGGCACACATGCAATGGTTTCCTTCTGGTGAATTCTCAAACATTCACTTGATGCTCCCCACTTGACTCATATCTCTCCCCAACACATCCAACAATAACTACATTTCAAACAGCAGGAACACATTAAAGTAACCTTTTTTAAAATTCAGTCACATATTTGGATCTCACTGGTTAAACCAGCATTGTCCATCCTTAATTGTCCTTGGGAAGTTGGAGGTGAGCTGCCTTCTTGAACCCATGCTGTCCATGTGGCGAAGGCGCATCCACAGTGCTGTTAGACAGAGAGTTCTAGGATTTTGACCCGAGCGGCAGTGGTGAAACAGCAATATATTCCCAAATTTGGATGATGAGTGGCTTTGAGGGGAATTTCCAGGTGAAAGCATTTCCATGTATCTGTTTCCCTTGCCTTTCTCGATGGTAGCAGTCCTAGGTTTGGAAAATGTTGTCGAAGAAATGTTGGTGAGCTTCTGCAGTGTATCTTGAAGATGGAACACAATGTTACCGCGATTTTGTTTCAAGACATCCCATTCAGAGCGACTGAATAATTGTTGCATCTGTTTCCCTGTTGGACACTCCAACAAATGAGGGATTTTAAAAATTGTTTCATTGGATGTGGACATCACTGGCAAGACTAACATTTGTTGCCCATCCCTAATTGACTTTGAGAAGATAGTGATGAGCCGCCTTCTTGAATCACTGCAGTCCATCTGGAGCAGGTACACCTACAGGGCTGTTTAGGTTGAATTCCAGGATTTTGATCTGAGGACAATGAAGGAACAGTGATACAACTCCAAGTCAGGGCAGTGTGTGATTTGGAGGGAAACATGCAGTTAGCAATCTTCCCATGTGACTGCTGCTCTTGTCCTTCTCAGTGATAGATTTCGCAAGTTTGGGAAGTGCCTTTGAAGAAGCCTTTTTAAATTCCTGCAATGCATCTTGTAAATACTGCACACTTCCATCACTATATATCAGTGATGGAGGGAATGAATGTTTTAGTTGTTGTAAGGAGTGCTAACAAGCAGACTGCTTTGTGTTGCGTGGACGTTGACTTTCTTGAGTGTTGTTGGAGCCACACTCAAGAGGCAAGTGGAAAGGACTACATCAGACTCCTGGCTTGTGCCTTATATATGGTGCACAGGGTTCAAGGGGTCAAGAGGTGAGTTACTCACCTCAGAATTCGCAATCTCTGACCTGCTCTTATAGAACAGTAAGAAGTCTCACAACACCAGGTTAAAGTCCAAAAGGTTTATTTGGTAGCACAAGCCACAAGCTTTCGGAGCGCTGCCCCTTCATCAGGTGAGTGGGAGTTCTGTTCACAAACAGGGCACATAAAGACACAAACTCAATTTACAAAATAATGGTTGGAATGAGAGTCTTTACAGGTAATCAAGTCTTAAAGGTACAGACAATGTGAGTGGAGAGAGGGTTAAGCACAGATTAAAGAGATGTCTATTGTCTCCAGCCAGGATAGTTAGTGAGATTTTGCAAGCCCAGGCAAGTCGTGGGGGTCACAGATAGTGTGGCATGAACCCAAGATCCTGGTTGAGGCCATCCTCATATGCGGAACTTGGCTATCAGTCTCTGCTTAGCGACTCTGCATTGTCGTGTGTCATGAAGGCTGCTTTGGAGAACGCTTACCAAAGATCAGAGGCCGAATGCCTGTGACCGCTGAAGTGTTCCCCAACAGGAAGAGAACACTCTTGCCTGGTGATTGTTGAGCGGTGTCCATTCATCCGTTGTTGTAGCGTCTGATCTTCCTGTTGGGGAACACTTCAACAGTCACAGGCATTTGGCCTCTGATGTTCGGGTAAGCGTTCTCCAAGGCGGCCTTCACGACACACGACAACGCAGAGTCGCTGAGCAGAAACTGATAGACAGGTTCTGCACACATGAGGACGGCCTCAACCGGGGTCTTGGGTTCATATCACTATCTGCCAAAGACTGCTACATAAGATAAAGGTGCACAGTGTTATGGATAATGTATTAGTATGGATAGAGGATTGGTTAACTAACAGAAAGCAAAGAGTGGAGGTAAATGGGTGTTTTTCTGGTTGGCGATCAGTGACTAGTGGTGTGCCTCAGGGATCAGTGTTGGAACCCGCAATTGTTTACGATTTACATAGATGATTTGGAGTTGGGGACCAATAGTGTGTCATAATTCACAGATGACACTAAGATGGGTGGAAGAGCAAAGTGTGCAGAGGACGATGAAAATCTGCAAAGGGATACAGATAATCCAAGTGAGTGGACGAGGGTCCGGCAGATGGAGTACAATGTTGGTAAATGTGAGGTCATCCATTTTGGTAGGAATAACAGCAAAATGTACTATTAGTTAAATGGTAAAAAATTGCAGCATGCTGCTGTGCAGAGGGACCTAGATGTCCTTGTGCAGGAATCTCAAGGAGTTGGTTTGCAGGTGCAGCAAGTAATTAAGAAGGCAAATGAAATTTTGTCCTTCATTGCGAGAGGGATGGAGTTTGAAAACAGCGAGATTATGTTGCAGCTGTATAAGGTGCTGGTGAGGCCACACCTGGAATACTGTGTACAGTTTTGGTCTCCTTACTTGAGAAAGGATATACTGACACTGGTGGGGGTGCAGAGGAGATTCACTAGGTTGATTCCGGAGTTGAGAGGGTTGGCTAAAGAGGAGAGACTGAGTAGATTGGGACTATACTCATTGGAATTCAGAAGAATGAGGGGAGATCTTATAGAAACATATAAGATTATGAAGGGAATAGAAAGATAGAAACAGGGAAGTTGTTTCCACTGGCGGGTGAAACTAGAACTAGGGGACATAGCCTCAAAATAAGGGGAAGCAGATTTAGGACTGAGTTGAGGAGGAACTTCTTCACACAATGTGGAATTCTCTGCCAAGTGAAGCAGTTGAGGCTACCTCATTGAATGTTTTTAAGGCAAGGATAGATAAATTTTTGAACAGTAAAGGAATTAAGGGTTATGATGAGCGGGCGGGTAAGTGGAGCTGAGTCCACAAAAAGATCAGCCATGATCTTATTGAATGGCGGTGCAGGCTCAAGGGGCTGATGGCCTACTCCTGCTCCTAGTTCTTATTATCTGTAACCCCCACGACTTTCCTGGGCTTGCAAAATCTCACTAACTGTCCTGGCTGGAGACAATACACATCTCTTTAACCTGTGCTTAACCCTCTCTCCACTCACATTGTCTGTACCTTTAAGACTTGATTACCTGTAAAGACTCGCATTCCAACCATTATTTTGTAAATTGAGTTTGTGTCTTTATGTGCCCTGTTTGTGAACAGAACTCCCACTCACCTGATGAAGGAGCAGCGCTCCAAAAGCTTGTGGCTTGTGCTACCAAATAAACCTGTTGGACTTTAACCTGGTGTTGTACACTTCTTACTGTTCTTACCTCAGTCCAACGCCGGTATCTCTACATCACTGCTCTTATAGAGTCATAGGGGTTTGCATGGAAATAGGTCCTTCAGCCCAACTTGTCCATGCTGCCCCCTTTTCTAACCCCTAAGCTAGTCCCAATTGCCTGCGTCTGGCCCATATCTCCCTATGTCCATCCTACCCATATAATTGTCTAAACACTTTTTAAAAGGCAAAATTGTACTTGCCTCTACTACTACCTCTGGCACTCATCACCCTCTGAGTGAAACAATTGCCCCACTGGACACTTTTATATCTCTCCCCTCTCACCTTAAACCTATGCCCTCTAGTAGATATTGGCTATCTAGCTGATCTATGCCCCTCATTATTTTATAGACCTCTACAAGATCACCCCTCAGCCTCGTATGCTCCAGAGAAAATATCCCTGTCAATCCAGCCTCTCCTTATAACTCAAACCATCAAGTCCCGGTACAATCCTAGTAAATCTTTTCTGCACTCTTTTTAGTTTAATGATACCCTTTCTATTATAGGGTGACCAGAACTGTACACAGTACTCCAAGCGTGGCCTTAACAATGTCTTGTACAACTCCAGTATTCAATGTTCTGACCAATTAAACCAAGCATGCCAAATGCCTTCTTCACCACTCTGTGATTCCACTTTCAAGGAGCTATGAACCTGTACCCCTAGATCTCTTTGTTCTATAACTCTCCTCAATGCCCTACCATTAACTGAGTAAGTCCTGCCCTGGTTCAATCAACCAAAATGCATCACCTCGCATTTGTCTAAATTAAACTCCATCTGCCATTCATCAGCCCATTGGCACAATTGATCAAGATCCTGTTGCAATCGTAGATAACTTTCTTCACTGTCCACTATGCCACCAATCTTGGTGCCATCTGCAAACCTACTATCCATGCCTACGAAATTCTCACCCAAATCATTAATATAAATGACAAATAACAGTGGATCCAGCACTGATCACTGAGGCATACCGCTGGTTACAGGCCTCCAGTTTGAAAAACAAACCTCTACAACCACCCTTTGTCTTCTGTCATCAAGCCAATTTTGTATCCATTTGGCTACCTCACCCTGCATCCCATGAGATTTAACCTTATGCATCAACCTACCATGTGGTACCTTGTCAAAGGCCTTGCTAAAATCCATGTAGACAACATCAACTGCCCTGCCCTCATCTACCTTCTTGGTTACCCCTTCAAAAAACTCAATCAAATTTGTGAGACTTGATTTTCTACTCACAAAGCCATGCTGACTGTCCTTAATCAGTCCTTGCGTCTCTAAATGTATGTAGATCCTCTCTTAAAATACCTTCTAACAATTTACCCACTACAGATGTGAGGCTCACCGGCCTGTAGTTCCCAGGCATTTCCCTGCAGTCCTTTTTAAACAAAGGCACAACTTTTGCCACCTTCCAATCTTCAGGCACCTCACCTGTGAATACCGATGATTCATATATCACTGCTAGGGGACCCACAATTTCCTCTCTGGCCTTCCACAATGTCCTGGGATACACTTCATCAGGTCCTGGGGATTTATGTACCTTGATGCACTTTAAGACTTCCAGCACCTCCCTCTGTTATATGTACACTCCTCAAGACATCACTATTTATTTCCCCAAGTTCTCTAATATCCATGCCTTTCTCAACAGTGAACACTGATGAGAAATATTCATTTAGGATCTCACCCATCTCTTGTGGATCCACACATAGATGACCTTGTTGATCCTTAAGAGGTCCTACTCTCTCCCTAGTTGCTCTTTTGCCCTTTATGTATTTGTAGAAGCTCTTTGGATTCTGCTTTGCCTTATCTGCCAAAACAATCTCATGTCCCCTTTTTGCCCTCCTGATTTCTCTCTTAACTCTACTCCTATATCCTCTATACTCTTCAAGGGATCCACTTGATCCCAGTTGCCTATACATGTCATATGCCTCCTTCTTCTTCTTGAGCAGGACCTCAATACCCCGAGTCATCCAAGGTTCCCTAATTCTACCAGCCTTGTCCTTTACTCTACGAGGAATGTACTTACCTTAAACCCTGGTTAACACACTTTTGAAAGCCTCTTACTTACCAGATGTCCCTTTGCCTTCCCACAGACTCCCCCCAATTAACTGTTGAAAGTTCCTGCCTGATACCATCAAAATTGCCCTTGCCGCAATTTAGAATTTTAACTTTTGGGCCATCATAGCTATCTTAAAACTAATGGAATTATGGTCACTGGTCCCAGTGTGATCTCTCACTAACACTTCTGTCATCTGCCCTTCCTTAGTTCCCAAGAGGAGATCACGTTTTGCCCCCTCTCTAGTCGGGCCATCCACATACTGAATGAGAAATTCCTCCTGAATACACTGAATAAATTTCTCTCCATCCAAGCCTCTAATACTATGGCTGTCCCAGTCAATGTTGGGAAAGTTAAAATCCCCTACTATTACCACCCTAGTTTTCTTGGAGCTATCTGTAATCTCCTTACATATTTGCTCCTCAATTCCCCACTGACTATTTGGGGGCCTATAATGCAACCCTATCAAAGTGATTTCCCCCTTCTTATTTCTCAATTCTAATCTTATAGACTCAGTGGGCGAACCCTCTGATATATCCCCTCTCAGTACTGCCGTCATGTTTTTCTTAATCAAAAGAGCAACTCCCCTTCCTCTCTTACCTCCTGTTCTATCTTTCCAATAGCATCTGTATCCTGGAAGATTGAGCTGCCAGTTCTGTCCTTCCCTTAGCCATGTTTCAGTAATTGCTATGATATCCCAGTCCCATGTATCCATTCATGCCCTGAGTTCATCTACCTTTCCTGTCAGGCCTCTTGCATTGAAATAAATGCAATTTAACCTGGACTTCCCTTGCTCTCTGTTTTGCTTTTGCCTGATCTGTCTAGTACTAGGATTACTGAAACTGCCTTTACAATTTAATGAGCTTTCTTTAACTTCTGTGCTGTCCTCAACCTTCTCTTCTGTCTCCCTGCTGCTTTGGGTCCCATCCCCTCTGCCAGACTAGTGGCTCTAGCAAACCTCCCCGCCAGGATATTAGTTCCCCTCCAGTTCAGGTGTAACCCGCCCCTCTTGGACAGCTGCCATACTGCCCTCTTCCCCAGAAGAGATCCCAATGATCCAAAAATCTAAATCCCTGCCCCTGCACCAGCTCTCAAGCCATGCATTCATTGCCTAATAATCTTCCTATTCCAACTCTCACTAGCAAATGGCACTGGTAGTAGTCCAGAAATTACTACCTTCGAGGTCCTGCACTTTAGCCTTCTGCCTAACTCTCTATATTCACACTTCAGGACCTCATACCTTTTCCTACCTATGTCGTTGGTACCAATATGTACAACAACTTCTGGCTGCTCATCCTCCTCCTTAAGAATGTTGTGCAACCGCTCAGAGACATCTTTGACCCTGGCGTCAGGGAGGCAACGCACCATCCTGGAGACACAATCGCGGCCACAGAAATGCCTGTCTGTGCATTAACTAGTGAGTCCCCTATTACTACTGCTTGCTTGCTCTTTGCCTGACCCTGCTCTATAGCAGAACCAGATGTGGTCCCACTGGCCTGGCTGGTATCTCCCCCTGACAGACTATTCCCCTCAACACTCTCCAAATATGTGTTTGAAAGGGGAATAGCCACAGGAGACTCCTGCACTACCTGCTTCCTCTCCTGGCAGTTACCCATCTACCTGACTGAACCTGCGGTGTGACAACCTCCTTGTACCTAGTGTCTATCACACTCTCTACCCCCTGTAGGGGGTAGAGTGCATCCAGCTATTGCTCCAACCGAACATTGCAGTCTGTGAGGAGCTGCAGCTGGACACACTTTCTGCAGACAAAGTTGTCAGGGAGACTAGATTGCTCCCTAATTTCCCACATCTGGCAGGAGGAACATACCACTGCCCCAGCTGCCATACTGCCCTTATACAGGTAAAAGGATAAAAGTAGACACGTTATTTATATCTGGTCCAGTTCACTTTCTGGTCAATGATATTCCCCCAGGATGTTGATTGTGGGGTTTTAGTGATAGTATTGCCATTGTATGTCAAGGGAAGATGGGTTAATTAATTCGCAGATTTTTTTAAAGGTTTGCTGTGCTCTTATTCAGACCATTCATAATTCTCTCCCCACGTTGATCCAGAGAAACAATAGAACTTCAATTTAGTTACTTTCTCCCCTTTATTTACCTTCAGAACTCCATGAAATGGCAATTTGCTTTGTTCCAAAAGTTTGAATTTTTCTCCACACTTTTCAAGATTCTTCAGATGACAAGGGTTTTTTTTTCAGTATCTCCTGTTGATCGTTCCATCTGAGAGGGTAATTTAATGAGGGCAATAGAAAAATATTGCATCTTTCAAAGATTTATGTTGCTTTTTTTAATACTGCATACATGAGCTTTGCAATAACACTGCACATGTTTATATCCACAGGCCTTTATATCTCTGCCAATATTAGTACTTACTTTGTTTAGCCTTATTGGTGAAGTCAATATCGTGAATCTAATGTAATTTATGTGATCTACAACCTCATTGTAGAAGGTGAACTATTTTATCTTGATTCAACGTTCCTGGAACATTTGATGCAATAATGTGACAGATTTTCCAAATGTTTTTGGCCATCATTATTGTTATTAACCATTTGGCTAACATATTTTGATATTTTTCTCTCTCTATCATCTGAGAATATTGTATGACTTAGTTCATTTATGTATAGCTTATCTTTATTGCTCACTGGTGCAATTTTCTATCTGAAAGGGATAGCATAAGGTTAAACATTCTAGGTAGCTAAATTTGTGATTATTATAGTGAATAATACCTTCTTCATAGGTTAAAAAGCTCATTATATATATTTTTCTGGGGTAACTTGATGTTTTACATTATCTTGTCTGACCTGAAGCCCTATAGATGTAAAAGCAGTTCAGAATGGGATTTGGGAAGGAAAGTATGTATAAATTAAATGTTTCATGAGTGAGTAGGTAGTGAATATGTTACCATGAACAGCGAATGCTTCCCATAATACTGGTATTTGAATATATTTTCCTGGATATTCCTCTATCTTATTTACACTATAATTTCCATGACAACAGTGCAATGGGAACATACTCCGACAGGGTGAACTTACTTATGCTGGAACGCAAATGTCAAAGTTGGCCAAAATGTGCCAGGAAATTCAGCGAGGGCCCTTGTCTTATAATTTTCTAATGTTTAACTTGCTGTCAAGACATTAAATTTACACTCAAATCTAAATTTTAGAGCAGACAAGTCATACAATGTTTCGGCAGGCTATTCAATCTGTTATATTGCTTTTCCCCACATTAGCTTTTAGCTGAGTACCACTCTCTTAGTCCCTGTCTCCTTTAGCACTGCTCTTTTTAAAGCATTTTTCTAAATCTCCTTTTAACATGTTGATTGAGTCTGCTTCAATAATGGTTTGAAGTAGAGAACTCATCATTCTAATCACCCTCATTGGAAAGAAATGTTTTCTAATCCTCCCTTTAATTCTTTTGGTAATGAACTTAAATTTTTGGCATCATTTTCACTTTCTGTATTTGAGCCTATTTGATGCCTGGGAGCTGTGAGTAAAAAAAAAATTGAACAGGAAAGATCTCACATTCAGAAGGAAGCCAACTTCATTTTCCATCCAAAACATGCAGGCTTCCTTACAAACATTTAGACCCCCTCAATTCACAGAAACACGGAATCACAGAATTCTTACGGCGCAGAAAGAGGCCATTTGGGCCATTGCGTGTGCATCTGCTTGCCAAACGAGCATCATGACTTAATGTCATTCCCCTGCCTTTTCTCTGTACCCTCGCACATTGTTTCTACATAAGTAATCATCTAATGCCATTTTGAATGCCTCGATTGAACCTGCCTCCACCACAATCCCAGGCAGTGCATTCCAGACCAGATACACTCTTTGTGTGAAAACAAAAATTCTCACATCATAATTGGCAATTTTGGAAATCACTTTTGATCTATTCCCACTCATTCTCAATCTTTCTATGAGAGGGAACAGTTTCTCCCTGTGTTCAGCCCCATCAAGGGACGCCCCATGCTTGCATGCATATGGAAATGCCGGATGATGATAACAGAACATTAAATATTTACAATGTACAGAGCACAAACCTGTGCCACCAAACCTGATGCAAAGCCCAACATGTGTCTCCCCCCCCCCGACCCCAAAAAGAACAGCCCATATATACACTTGTATCCTTAAGCTTGAAACGTGGTCTGCTCAGGTGCCCCAAGTGTGTAAATGGCTGTGCCAGGGTTGCACCCGGCTTGTTGTCCACAGAGTTGATGGCATCGTTGTGCCTAGGTTTTGGACAGAATTGTTGCATTGGTGTCTGGAGAGACCTCCATCTTCACCGATGCAGAGGTACAGATTGTGGACTCAGAGGACGGGATTTTCCAGTTGCGCTTGCCCCAAGGATGGAAAATCCCGCCCGAGGTCAATGGATCATTGCATGGTTCGTGTCCTGCTTGCTACGATTCCTGTGACGGGCGGGACAGGAAAATTCTGCCCAATGTGTCGAGTCCTGTGGCAGTTGATAGTGCTGGTTCTGGTACCTGTGACACCGATTCCTGAATTACCATCTCAGGCAACCACATAGTTGTTTGCCTGGGATGCATGGCTGTGGACCATGAACGATTGTTTGGCTGGGTTCTAGAGTGCAGAGGCTGCAGGATTTGCAGTCATAGTACCTTCTTCCTCTTTGTCGCCACTTCAATCCCATGCAATTAGACTTGGTGCCCTTTCTGGATACAAAGACATTCTAGCTGGACTGGGAGGATACCAAACCAGTTCATGTCCGGCACAAACATGATTTTTGGTCTCTCCTGCTATCCACTCGCCCGCCAAACTGCACAACCAGCGTAATGTGTCAGTAAGATTGTGCCTGCCTCTTACATACAATCAATCACCATGGAGAATGTATAGTCCTCAACTGACATTTGAAGGTATGTCCGAATAGTTGACTCTGTAGGTTCTTTTTCAAATGACAGGTGGCCCATTCTGTGACTTGCTCGACAATAATTTAAAACCCCAATCCACATACAGCCCTGCCTTATGTGCGTAAATAAAATGTAAATTGTGTTTATGTACTGCCTTTTATGACATTACGAAGTCCTAAAGTGCTATGTGGCTAATGACCTACATTTCGTAGTGTAGTGTCACGATGCGGAGGTGATTTTCCCTCTAATCAATTTTGGAACCACCCAAAGGGATATACCTCATCTCGTAATCTTATACGAGTGTGTGTGAGGTAGTAGGAAGTTATTGGTTTTGGTAAATTAAAGCAGGATCTGACACTCTTTCTCATGAACAACGAACTGATCTTTTTTTTAAATTGGTGACAACCTTATTAAACAATTAAAAAACGGAATAAAATTTAATAGAATGCTGTTCAAATATTACAAGACTCATTCAGGAATAATGAATTAAATCATTACAGAATTCAGTCACTCTCAAATAATATACAAACAGGTGTCCTTTGGAAGTATGATGCTCTCGTCTGAACATTTTCTGAGTTGGTATCTTTCTACTTAGATGGTGATTTTATGGAGACATAGAGGAAACTGTAGGATTTACATGAGAGCCTCACCTTCCCTCCTCCCCACCCAAGAGGTGGCAAGCATACTCTGACAGTTACCCCACCTTGTCTGGGTTTATATACCTGAAATTACCTCACAATATTCCTGTGATCTGAGTGGTTTGAGGCTGTCAACAACCCTCACGTTTGAATTCCATTGGTTCTGTGTTTCTGCGAGCTTGCTTTAAACTCATTGGTCCAATTCAAAAGCTGGTTTTGTCATGTTGGAACACTGACTGCTAGGCTTTGATACAAATGTTACAAAAATTGGCTTCTGCAACCTGCACGCTGCAATTTAAAATCCATGCATAAAGACACCTGCCTTTTAAAGAGACAATGCTATATGATTTCCACTTTTTGTTTTAGCATTTCTTTTTACTATTTACATTTTGCAAACACCACATTTTTACCCTTACATATGCAACTTCACAACAATCATCACTCTTGTTGGAAACTCAGCAGCTAATGTGCAATAAGGTATAATAGCAAACAAAGTGATAATGATCCAATAATCTGTTTTTGCGATATTGGTTGAGAAATAAATAGTGGCCTGGCACCAAGACACCATTGGCTGTGAAATTTCTTTCCCCTCAAAATAGCCCCATGCTTTACCTCCACCTCAGAGGACAGACGGAGCGTCAGATTAATATTTTGTCTGAAAGTTGGCACTTCTGAAAATGCAGCATTCCCACAGTACAGCACTGGAGTGTTCCACTTAAAACTTTTGTTCAAGGCTAAGATCAACCGTAGGATCAAGATCAGGTGTGATGCCTGTTTTTTTTTGCTAATTCAGTTTGTGTTTAATTTCAAACCAATTACACACACACACAGATAAAATAGTTTTACTTTCTCATCCAGTCCCAAAATGTCAATGACCCAGACATTAGACCTGTCCAGAAGCTGCCTTTTGAAGGCTTATTTCATCCCCAGCAATGACCAACATCGATAGTTTTTGTCAGCCTGGACCCAGCATGTCATTTTTGTGGGGCTAATAAATTGGATTCAGTTTGAATTTGAATTGGCTTTTGGAGAAAGCAGGGAGATGGGTTAAGGGCCACTCTGCGCTTTGGCTTTGTAACTCTGAGAAAGAAACCATTTATTAAAAATTCTCCGGAGAAAGACTCAAGCCCACAACCTTCTAACTGAAAGGTAGGAGTTCTTCCACTGAACCATGACCCTCAACCTTTACAGGTCTGGGTCCCAGAGAAAACTGTACAGGGTTAATCAAGCAGCAATGAGGGGTAGATAACTGATGGCCTTTTCCTGATGATTGGAGAATCCATCAAATTTGGAATGTCAGTAACAGAGCAAAAGATGCCAAGTAAGTGCTGGGTTCACCAGAATGTAGAGAGCAACCAGTGCAATATACATTGAAATAAAAGATCACCATCAGACCCCCATAAGGGTATGGAACCAAAAAGGACCATTGTTTCATCCACGTTAGTTTGATCAGCTAAAATGCCCAGTTTCATGTCTCCCTTGTGAGCATGCACCTTTGTAAGGGTCTCTCATGACGCTTCCATTAACTTTGTCATTGCATGCATGCTTAGAAACCAGGAACAAGTGAAAAGATGAATACTTGGTGAAAATGTTTATTTCTTGCTGCAATAAGCAATGAAGCCTTTAATGCAATGCCCAGACAGAAGTGGAAAAATAATAAAACCAAACATGTCCACGAGCAGGTGGTTGAGATGGCCAACAAATAATTGAGGTCCTTGCACAGATCAGGATGTGTTCTGTAATACTCACCAGTGAAGGTACAGAGGATAGTCATTGTGTATTGTGCCCTGCACAATATGTCATGGCAGAAGTTCTAGTTTTGATATACTGGGAAAATCTATGCTGTGATTTATGCATTTCCAGTCTAAATATGATTCAGTCAATAAAAATATTTGTATACATACATGATTCTAACTCTATTAAAGTATAGCAGTTTCATTTGGAACTAAACAAACTCAATGAACTCAGTGCAATTCGACAAATTATAAATCTTTAACATTCAAAGTTATCCAAATGTCAATTGAAACCCTGTTTTGCTCATTTGAAAGGAATGTTTTCTTCCCCTACTTGCTAATTAGTAATTGTGTGGTGTCACACTGAGTCACATAGGGCAAGAAAAGCTGGAATTGATCTACTGCTGTGGTTGGATTAATGCCACTTGTTTGTTGGCAATGTATTTCTGGACTGCAAACGCCCATGGGAGCAATCTCCAAAATGATAGATTGCCATTAGGAAAGGAGAAATAAGGAAATAAAACATTTTTGTGTGCTTTCTTTGCACGACATGTCTGTCCTAATTTGATCATTTCCTTGTATTTTCAATCTCTGGGTCAAATAATTAAAAATTGTAAGGAATGCCTATTTCCCCTCAAGGAGTGTTGAGATTCCATTTTCTGCCATGATATTTCTTTCTCTGTGCTGGTGTTCTTAATCTGACATGGTATGTATTGTAAGATGTTCCGTTGTCAAACCGTTTACTGAGGTTGGTCAGATGGAACAAAAAGTAACATTTCTGGAATGAAAATGCAAAAACTAAAGACACAGGAGCAGGAGTAGACCATAAGGCCCATTGAGCCTGTTCTATCATCCAGTACGCTCATGACTGAGCCGGGGTGTCAACTCCACTTTTCTGCTTGTTCCCCATGTGCCTTGATCCCTTAGAGCCCAAAAGTTTGTGTATCCCAACCTTAAATATAGTCAACGGGGGAACAGCCACAACCCTCTGGGGTACAGAATTCCAAAGATTCACAGCCTTTGGTGAAGAAATTTCTCCTCATCTCAGTCCTAAATGATGGACCCCTTATTCTGAGACTATACCCCTGTTTATTTATAGATTCCCCAGCCAGAGGAAACACCTTCTGTGTCAAACTTGTCAAACACCTTTCAAATCTTATACATGAGATTGCCTCTTAGTCCTGTAAACTTCAGAGCGAATTGAACCAATTTACTCAGCCTCTCATCATAGGACAACCTCCTCATCCCAGAGAAACGTCTAGTGAACCTTCAATGTACTGCCTCCAGTTCCAATATCTTCTTCTTCTTTCAGCGTGTTCCATTTTAGTTAGGGTCATCACAAAGCTGACAAATCACCCTTCTCCATCACCTCCTGTCAGTTACCTCCTCCAATTTCACTGCATTTAAGTCTCTATCTGGTCTGAGGCTTTACTCTGGTAGTCCCATCTCCATCACTCACATCACCATATTTTCTCTCTCTCTTCCAAACAGATGACATTTTAATCTCTTCCTGGCTACTTTCTTCAATGCTCCCATTATCTTCACTGACCCCGTGATGTACTGGTTCCTGATTTTGCCCTTTCTCAACACTCAACACATCCATCTCAGAATCCACATCTCATTAGTATTCAATCATTGTTCCCCTCTTTTTGTCATTGCCCAAGCTTCTGTACAATATAAGAAGGCTGGTCTTCCAACTTATAAATTCTTCCTTTCAGTTTAGCGATACTTTTCTATCACACACTTTACTGTACTTCTTCAAATTACTCCCACCAAAACTCATCCATTGCTTATTTTTCATTTCCATTCTATTTTCATTTCCATTCTTCCATCTCATACCAGCACTGACCCCAAGTAATTGAAACTACTCATTTCCTCCAAGTCTTCATTTTACTCTAATCTTCACACTTTCACTCTGACGCCCTTTCCTAGGCTCAGACAGACAGTCCAGAAATTGGGTTTTTGGTTTACTGATCTCATACCACTGTCTTCCAGTGCTTTTCTCCAGCTCTCCAGACATCATCCCCATCATATATCTCACTGTGATCTGTAAACCTCATTGATTTACACACCTCCTATCTCAGTTGCCCAGTTAGAACATCCATGACAATCAGCTATCTTCTTTAAATATAGAGAGCAAAGGTACACACAGTACTCCAGGTGTGGTCTCAACAATGCCCTATTTAATTGTTTCAAGTCTTCTTTATTCCCTAACTCCAATACCTTTGTGATAAAGGCCAACATGCCATTTGCCTTCTTAATTCTTGCTGTACCTGCATGCTAACTTTCAGTTTCTTGCAGGAACATATACATGTCTCTCTGAAGGTCAATATTTACAACTTTCATACCTTTTAAAAATGTTCTGTTTTCTACTCTTATGACCAAAATGAATACTCTCACACTATATACTCAATCTGCCATATTGTTACTCACTCTGCCTTTATCTCTTTGCAACCTCTCTGTTTCCTCCCCAAAGCTTACATTCCCACCTAACTTGATATAATCAGCAAACCTGGATACTTTAGTCTATATTTCCTTATCTAAGTCATTAACATTGGTTGTAAATAGCTGCAACCCCAGAACTGATCTTTTCAGCACTATTCACAGTGTATTAACTTGAGAATGTTCAATTTATGCCTAATCTTTGCTTTCTGTCTGTTAGCCTAAACTCTATCCATGTTGGTATATTATCACAATTCCACAAGCACTAACCTTGCCTATTAACCTTTTATGTGGCACCTTAACAAATACCTTTTGGAAGTCCAGGAAGTACTTTACTTGTTCTTCCTTTTCTACTCTACTCGTTACTCCCTCAAAACACTCTAATAAATTTGTCAAATATGGCCATGTTGACTTTGTTCATCCTATGATGTTCTAAGTGCATTGTTAAGACTTCCTGGAAAATCTGGGAATAGCTTCCTGTTACTTATAAATCAGCAAGATATTGCAAGTAAGCATCCAATAGTACTGTAGCACAGTGATCTTAGATCACACACAAAAAGATGCTAAATCTATCCCTTTACTTTAAAATCAAGAGACACTGGGTGGGATTTTATGGCCTTGCTCAGGCGAGACTGGAAATTCACGCTCAAGGTCAATGGAGATTTCTGTTGTTGGATCCTCACCCGCTCTGATTCCATGGCGGGTGAGGTGGTAGAGTTCTGGCCATTAAGCAAAATCCTGATGTGTATAAAAAGCAGCAAGTAGTAAGTTCAGCAGTGATTTTAGTTGGCAACCAATCATAGAATCATAAAATCCCTGCAGTACAGAGGGACGCCATTTGGCCCATCAAGCCTGTTCTATCCTCGTAACACCACGTATTTACCCTGCTAATCCTCCTGATACTAAGGGGCAATTTCTAATGGCCAATCAACCTGACCCACACATCTTTGGAGAGTGGGAGGAAACTGGAGCACCCAAAGGAAGCCTATGCAGACACGGGGAGAACGTACAAACTTCGACCTGATAAAAGTCTGCAAGATTATGAGAGGAATGGACAGAGTTGATAGTCAGAAGCTTTTTCCCAGGTGGAAGAGTCAATTATTAGGGGGCATAGGTTTAAGGTGCGAGGGGCAACGTTTAAAGGAGATATACTGGGAAGATTTTTCACACAGAGGATGGTGGATGCCTGGAACTCGTTGCCGGGGGAGGGAGTGGAAGCAGATACGGTAGTGACTTTTAAGGGGCATCTTGACAAATACATGAATAGGATGGAAATAACAAAGAACAAAGAAAATTACAGCACAGGAACAGGCTCTTCGGCCCACCACGCCTGCACTGACCATGCTGCCCGACTTAACTAAAACCCCCTACGCTTCCGGGGACCATATCCCTCTATTCCCATCTCATTCATATACTTGTCAAGACGCCCCTTAAAAGTCATTACCGTATCCGCTTCCACTACCTCCCCCGGCAACGGGTTCCAGGCACCCACCACTCTGTGTAAAAAATCTGCCTCGTACATCTCTTTTAAAACTTGCCCCTCGCACCTTAAACCTATGCCCCCTAGTAATTGACTCTTCCACCCTGGGAAAAAACTTCCGACTATCCACTCTGGCCATGCCTCTCATAATCTTGTAGACTTCTATCAGGTCTCCACTCAACCTCCGTCGCTCCAGTGAGAACAAACCAAGTTTCTCCAACCTCTCCTCATAGCTAATGCCCTCCATACCAGGCAACATCCTGGTAAATCTTTTCTGTACCCTCTCCAAAGCCTCCACATCCTTCTGGTAGTGTGGCAACCAGAATTGAACACTATATTCCAAGTGCGGCCTAACTAAGGTTCTATAAAGCGGCAACATGACTTGCCAATTTTTAAACTCAATACCCTGGCCGATGAAGGCAGGCATGCCGTATACCTTCTTGACTACCTTCTCCACCTGCATTGCCACTTTCAGTGACCTGTGTACCTGAAATAGAGGGATATGGTCCCCGGAAGGGTAGGGGGTTTTAGTTAAGTCGGGCAGCATGGTCAGTGCAGGCTTGGAGGGCTGAAGGGCCTGTTCCTGTGCTGTAATTTTCTTTATTCTTTGTTCTTTGTTCCATACAGACAGTCGCCCGAGGCCAGTATTGAACCTGGTCCCTGGCGCTGTGAGGTTGCAGAGCTATCTACTGTGCCACTCTGCCACCCAAATCAAATGGCTTGTGACCTTTGCCATGCCTCTTTCCTTTTTACAGGGCAGTTATATTAACAAAATTTTATTTTAATACAAAGGTTCCCCTTGATACAATTGATTAAGTGCTATGTCAAGTTCATTTTCTAAACCATGGAGTAAATATCACCATATGTTATTCATTTTCCATGCACTTCTGAAGTTTCCATGCCTTCTGTCTTTGATCAACCAAGCCTTTACAATGTCTTCCCTTATCTTTTCATTTGCTGTTCCCCACGATTGTTCCATAACTCCTTCCATACCTCCCACCTCTGCTCTTTAAGCTAGTTTTCAGGGGCTTTGTTGTTTGTAGTTGTCAGTTGTCTATTTTTAAGAGCCGTTCATTATGGTTATCTGGTCCATCTATTCTCATTTCGTATCAGACGAAAAGTGTTCCATTAAAGTGTGCACACTAATTAACTTCCACATTACATCAAGCATCTTAATAAGGCAAGGTGAAGTGAAAAACCTAACACAGCTTTGAAGGAAGGTTATTTGTTTTCTCAGCCTCTCTCAATGGTCGGTAGACCTCAATGCCTGAGTTTCAGGAGATGATAACAGTTCATTCCTGACCAAGATCTTCCTTAACTGTGGAAAAAAAAACAGTTTTGAAGTATTCAGCAGTTTTTCATCGAATCATAGAATCCGACAATGCAGAAGGAGTCCATTCGGCCCATGAAGTCTGCACCGACCACAATCCCACCCTGGCCCTATCCCCATAACCCCATGTATTTACTCTAGCTAGTCCCCCTGACACTAAGGGGCCATTTAGCATGGCCAATCCACCTAACCTACACATCTTTGGGGTGTGGGAAGAAACGGGAGCATCCGGAGGAAACCCACGCACACATGGGGAGAATGTGCAAATTCCACACAGACAGTGACCCGAGCTGGGAATTGGACCCAGGTCCCTGGCACTGTGAGGCAGCAGTGCTAACCACTGAGCCACCGTGCCGCTGAAGTCCTCTAATCTTGCAAATCATGCTGGCACATAAAACTTGGACAGTTATTAAGTTGGAACAAGTTGCAGCAAACTGTAAACAGTAATGTGTATTTTTTTGATTTTTGATTTGATTTGATTTATTATTGTCACATGTATTGGTATACAATGAAAAGTATTGTTTCTTGAGCGCTATCAGACAAAGCATACGGTTCATAATGTACATATGAGAGAAGGAAAGGAGAGGGTGCAGAATGTAATGTTATAGTCATAGCTAGGGCATAGAGAAAGATCAACCTCATATAAAGTAGATATTTTTGCAATATCTTTATCTTTTCTCCTATAAAGGTGCAGACATGATGGGCCAAATGACCTTCTTCTGCTTTGTACCAATTCTGTTACTCTGTGAAGGGGCTCAATCACACATCCCTGATGCTCTATGAATGGGAGAGAGAATATTCAACCTCCTATAGACTTCTAAATTTAACCTAATATAATGATTTTTTTTTTTTAATTTCTTGATTTCAATGACTTAAGAAGAATTCTGAAGCTCTCTGACAGACCACAGTTCTTCGCTTCATGAATTTTGATTTTATATTCCAAGGCAAAATCCAAGAACAAGAGGAGTTTAGACAACTGGCAAAATTCCAAAATTGTTTTCGAATATTTTGCAATCAAGAAGAAAAGAAGCACGCCAAATGACAAGTCATTGCAATTGACTGTAATCCCCTTAAGGATTCATCAGTAGGGCAGCTTTAGAAAATCTTGGTAAATCAGGGGAAAAAAAAGTTTATCTTTGCATTGAAATGTGCCTTACTTTGATGTTAATACAGTATTGATGTTGGAATTGGTCTGTAATCTAATACTGCTTTGTCATGAAGTGTTGGGGTTCAAGATGGTCCCAACACCATCTCTTGCAAATTGGGTTGTTTTTCAATTCTTTACCTGTCTCTGCTTCCTCCTTCTGTCCCAGCTAAGACCGTAGCAGACTGAAATACCTCTGAAACTTTTCCCTCCTACACAGCCACATCCTTCGGAGTAGTCCTATTCCTTTAAAGTTCCATCTGCATTGAAGTATTTCGCCTCCAGATTAGGCTGGTTCTCAGTGCTGGAAGTGATAAATAATTCTGGCAATAATCTGACCCAGGAAACATGAAATGCACTCAGTATGTAACACTTTTGGATAGATGCACAGCGCAACACGGCCATTTGGGACAAATGTTTGCAAAGAACAAAAATAATGCAAGCCAAATTGGGAAAGCCACAGAAAATCCCAAAGCACATGTTGTGAATATAAGACATATCCCTTTCCTACATCACAGCTTCTCGTTTTTAATAAGAGTCTGTGCTCGTGCCCAGGAGTGACAAGCTTCTCTACTTAGATGACCAGTTGATGGCACAGAACAAGAAATCAGTCAAAGACTTCCTCAGTTCTGATAGTCAGTAAAGCTGTAGAAAACCCCAGACAGAAATTTCCCACACTATCAACTTGCATTTTTGAGGTTCTGAACCATGAGAGTGAGTGTGCTTGCCAAAATAATTATATTTGGATATCGCAAGTGACTGACAATTGGCTCAGTTTTTACAGTGATAGCCCAACTGCAAGGACTAATAGTCACTTGCAATCATATCAGTCACAAATATATATCTTTATTTGTTTCTTAACGCCTCACATTTATATACTATTTACTATGCTGAAAGCTCCTCGAGCAACCAAATGAACATAAAACATAAAATAAAGTTTTTTTTTAGCTTTCTCTTCCCCTGTTGGTCTCTCCTTCCCACACAAATTGCAGGCTCTGAAGAGAGTCATTCAGGTTTGGTTATGAGATCAGCGGTCCAGGAATATTACAGTGGGAGATGTAATGGAGCACATTATGCATTCAGTTAAAATTCTACTTTTTTAAATCAAGTTGTACCTTCACTAAAAATAAAAGAGTGGAATTTCTGATAAACATATGAAATGGTGATAATTATTAACGTATAGTGTAACTTTGGGACCTATACATCTAACTTGTGTATTTGTCATGATGATATTTTGTTTTTCAACAAAGTCTCCCCTTTTTTCCATTTTCTGGGTGTGTTTAGGACAACTGATTTGTGCTTATTAATTTTTCAGTTCATACACAGCTTGAGCCAGATGGTAAACTTCATCAAATGTTTACCTTTTTTACAGTTGATGCGCGATTGATTCACACGGGAGGCTAGGACGTACCCGGGAATAAAGGCTTTTATTCACAACAAGATTGGAGCACACTACTTAACAATACTATCCCAGACTAAGGGCTACTAGGAAGTAGCAGTGACCTTTATACTCCTGTAAGAAGGCGGAGCCGAACGGAGTGTACCACATAAACAATAATAACAGGTGGAACACCCAAACCCTAACCCCAACAGTAACAAGAGTAACATATGTATAAGTACCCATCGTGATAACCATCTATGGTTCACCACATTCACCCCTCCTTTAAAAACAAAGGCCGGTGGGGTAAGGAGACAATACGAACTGTCCACATGTTCACAAGTTCAGCCGTATCGGAGGGCCGCACCGTCTCTGCGACCTCCGCAGCACTGGCTCCAGTGCCGGTTCTGGTGACCGTGGTGACGACCCTCTCTCTGAGGTGGTGTCCACTGACTCCTCCAGTTCCTCACACGCCTGTGGACCTCGAGGTGGCGACAATCTCCTGGACTCAGGCAAGCTGTACACGGGAGTAAGAGGATTAAGTTGAGGTCCCGATGCTGCGCGCGCCGTGTCAGGAGGGGAGAGAATGGGCAAAGAAATCCTAACCAGAGGTGCGGGAGTGACGGGGGTTTCCAGGTCCCCTGCAGGCGCCAGACCGTGTCCTCTCGCCCATCAGGATATGCCACATAGGCATATTGAGGGTTGACGTGGAGGAGATGGACCTGTTCAACCAAAGGGTCGGACTTGCGGGCCCTAACATGCCACCGCAGGACGACAGGTCCTGAGTACGTCAACCAAGATGGCAGTGAGGTCCCAGAGGAAGACTTCCTAGGGAAGGTAAATATCCGCTCATGTGGGGTAGCGTTGGTTGCTGTACACAGGGGGGACCGGATTGAATGGAGCACATCAGAAAGTACCTCTTGCCAAGGGGTGACTGGAAGACCCCTAGACCTTAGCGCCAGTAAAACAGCCTTCCAGACTAGCGTTTTCTCTCTCGACCTGTACGTTACCCCTGGGGTTATAACTCATAGTCCTACTTGAGGCAATTCCCTTAGAGAGCAGGTATTGCCTCAAGTCGTCGCTCATAAACGACGAACCCCTATCACTGTGTATATAACTGGGGTAACCGAACACGGTAAAACACTCTGCAGGGCTTTGATGACCGTGGCAGAGGACATGTTAGAACAGGTGATGGCAAAGGGGAATCGGGAGTATTCGTCAACCACGTTGAGGAAATACACGTTCCGATCTGTCGAAGGAAGGGGCCCCTTGAAGTCGACACTCAGTCGTTCAAAAGGGTGAGTGGCCTTAATGAGGTGTGCCCTGTCAGGCCGGTAGAAGTGCGGCTTGAACTCTGCACATACCTGGCAGCTTCGAGTTATCGACCTGACATCCTCTATGGAGTAGGGCAGATTCTGAGCCTTTACAAAATGGAAAAACCGAGTGATCCCCGGATGGCAGAGATCATTGTGGAGGGCCTGTAACCGGTCCTCCTGCACACTGGCACATGTTCCACGCGACAGGGCATCTGAGGGCTCATTGAGCTTCCCCGGACGGTACATGATATCATAGTTGTAGGTGGAGAGTTCGATTCTCCACCTCAAGATTTTATCATTCTTAATTTTTCCCTTTAACGTGTTGTTGAACATGAAGGCCACGGACCGCTGGTCCGTGAGCAGGGTAAACCGTTTGCCAGCCAAATAATGGCGCCAATGCCGTACGGCCTCCACAATAGCCTGAACCTCTTTCTCCACAGAGGAGTGCCGAATTTCAGGGCCTTGGAGGGTGCGAGAGAAAAAGGCGACGGGCCTGCCCGCCTGGTTAAGTGTGGCGGCCAGGGCGAAATCAGATGCATCACTCTCCACTTGAAAAGGGATGGACTCATCAACATTGTGCATCGTGGCTTTCGCGATGTCGGCTTTTATCCCTGCAAAGGCTAGGCGAGCCTCTGCTGTCAGGGGAAAAGAGATAGATTTTATGAGCGGACGGGCTTTATCCGCGTAATTGGGGACCCACTGTGCATAGTACGAGAAAAAGCCTAAACATCTTCTCAGTGCTTTGATGCTAGTGGGTAGGGGAAGTTCAAGGAGGGGACGCATACGGTCTGGATCGGGGCCGATGACCCCGTTTTCCACCACATGTCCGAGGATTGCTCGGCGGTGCTTGCTAAATACGCACTTCTCCTTGTTATAGGTCAGGTTCAGGAGAGACGCAGTGCGTAAAAACTTCTGGAGGTTTGCGTCGTGGTCCTGCTGGTCATGGCCGCAGATAGTGACGTTGTCCAGGTACGGGAAGGTAGCCCGTAGCCCGTTTTGGTCCACCATTCAGTCCATCTCACGCTGGAAGACCGAGACCCCATTAGTGACGCCGAAAGGGACTCTTAAAAAGTGGTGGAGACGGCCATCCTTCTCAAAGGCCGTGTATTTGCGATCCTCCGGGCGAATGGGGAGCTGGTGGTAGGCTGACTTCAAGTCGATGGTGGAGAACACCCGGTACTGCGCAATCTGGTTGACCATGTCAGATATGCGCGGAAGAGGATATGCGTCCAGCTGCGTGTACCTATTAATGGTCTGACTATAGTCTATGACCATCCGGGGCTTGTCTCCAGTCTTAACCACCACGACTTGTGCTCTCCATGGGCTAGTGCTAGGTTGAATGACCCCTTCCCTGAGGAGCCGCTGAACCTCAGATCTAATAACGATCCTATTCTCAGCGCAGTAACGCCTGCTCTTAGTCGCGATGGGCTTGCAGCCTGGCACGAGATTTTCGAATCGGGAAGGTGGGGTAATTTTGAGTGTTGAGAGGCCACATGTGGAGCGCGCTGGACAATTTGGAGGCTGCTGTTCTCCCACTGAAAGTGGAGGGAGTGGCCCATCGTACCGCAGGGTCACACTCTTCAGGTGGACCATAAAGTCTAGCCCCAGGAGTACTGGAGCGCAAAGGTGCAGTAACATGAGGGGCCTGAAGTTCTCGTAGACTGTGCCCCGCACCGTTAATATTACCACACAGCTCCCAAGAACGATAACAGATCGGGACCTCGACGCCATGGAGATTGTCTGCCTGACAGTTTGCACACGGAGAGCACACCGTTTTACTGTATCCGGATGGATGAAGCTCTCCATGCTCCCGCTATCAAACAGGCAATGCGCCAGGCGCCCGTTTACCTCTATGTCCATCATGGACTTGTCGAGTCTGTGAGGCTTGGCCTGGTCCAGGATGATTGACGCCACTGTTGGATCCCGAGCGTAACTGCAGGCAGCTGAGATAGCCGACGACGAGGACCCCTGCTGGTCTCCTGCGGCCGGTGTCGACCAAAATGGCTGCGCCCATGAATCGCACGTTTTCGATGATGTTGAAAACGGCGGCACCCGCAGGTCGCACGTGGCTTGTGTCATCATCATAGGAAATGGCGGCGCCCATGGATCGCACGTGGCTGAAGACATCGACGAGGCTGGAGACGAGGAGATGGATCCTGGGGAGTCGCACGCAGCACCGCTGGGCTTGGAAGGGGTCTTTGCTTGGCACACTTTTGCATAGTGCCCTTTCTTTCCACAGGCGGAGCAAAACACCGTCCTGGCCGGACATCTCTGGCGAGGATGCTTCGCCAATCCGCAGAAATAGCACCGTGGGCCTCCAGGAGCTGCCGCAGCCGTCAGGTCTGAAGTTCGGAGCATTATCGCGCAGTTCCGAGGAGCCGCCGAGTACAGTTGAGGCAGTGGCTGTGCTTGCCACGATGTTCCCACCTGGTCGGTGGGGTAGGTTTCGAGACTTCTGGAGGCCGTTTCCATTGCATCGGCCAATTCTACCGTCTTAGCCAGGTCCAAGTTACCCTGCTCTAGCAGCCGTAGGCGAATATAGGATGAACCGATTACCGCCACGAACCCGTCCCAAATAAGATCGTTGGTGTATTGAGTAGCCGACACCTCCTTGCAGTTGCAGGCTCTGGCTAGCTGTTGAAGTTCGCGCAGGTACTGTCCCATCGTTTCGCCGGGCTGCCGCCGTCAAGTGGCTAATAGGTGACGAGCATGAATTTCGTTCGGCTGTTTATTATACAGCTTCTTGAGTAATTCGATAGCATCTTTGTAATTTTGGGAATCGCGAATTGTTGCATACACAGTGTCGCTCACCCTGGCGTGGAGGACCCACAATCTGTCGGCGTCGGACTGGACTGCTGTCGAGGCCTCAATGTAATCCTCGAAGCACTTCAACCAATGGTCAAAAGTATTCGACGCCCCAGCGGCACACGGATCCAAGGTTAGCCGATCGGGCTTTAGCATCTGCTCCATTTTTTTTCGAACAAAATTTTCAGTATTTTGTTGTGAATAAAATTGATGCACGATTGATTCACACGGGAGGCTAGGACGTACCCGGGAATAAAGGCTTTTATTCACAACAAGATTGGAGCACACTACTTAACAATACTATCCCAGACTAAGGGCTACTAGGAAGTAGCAGTGACCTTTATACACCTGTAAGAAGGTGGAGCTGAACGGAATGTACCACATAAACAATAATAACAGGTGGAACACCCAAACCCTAACCCCAACAGTAACAAGAGTAACATATGTACAAGTACCCATAGTGGTAACCATCTCTGGTTCACCACAACAGCCTGATTATTTTGTCTGATCTTTTATAGCATGGCAATTTCAGGAACACCAACACCCTGTCCTGGTCCCTCCATGCTGATGCTATAGTTAAGAAAGCCCACCAACACCTCTACTTTCTCAGGAGGCTAAGGAAATTTGGTATGTCCGCTTCGACTCTCACCAACGTTTACAGATGCACCATGAAAGCATCCTTTCTAGATCTATCACGGCTTGGTACAGTTCTTGCTCTGACCAAGACCACAAGAAACCCCAAAAGGTCGTGAACAAAGCCCAGTTCATCACACAAACCAGACTCCCATCCATTGACTCTGTCTATACTTCCGGCTGCCTCGGAAAAGCAGCCAGCATAATTAAGGACCCCATGCACCCCAGACATACTCTCTTCCACCTTCTTCCCTTGGGAAAAAGATACAAAAGTCTGAGGTCACGCACCAACCACCTCAAGAACAGCTTCTTCCCTGCTGCCATCAGATGTTTGAATGGACCTGCCTTATATTAAGTTTATCTTTCTCTACAGCCTAGCTATGACTGTAACACTACATTCTGCACCCTCTCTTTTCATTCTCTATGAACCATATGCTTGTCTGTATAGCGTGTAAGAAACAATACTTTTCACTGTATACTAATACGTGTGACAATAATAAATTAAATCAAAACAAATCCAAGTTCTGGAGCGAAGGTATCACTGTTAGAAGAATCTGTGCAAAGTGGTATCCATGATGGTCAAAGATAGATAACAAAGGCTGAACTATTTTTGACTTTAATAGTCGCATATATATAATTTATTTGATCCTGATTGGAAATTGGGAAGTATTTCTCTGGCTGCCCAGTTCCACTGAAAAATTCTACAGTGATGGAAGACCTCATGGACAGCTTGCAATAGCTGTAGAGGTGAAAACACTGGGAACTCTGTATCCGGCATTTTTTACACTGCAGTTTATCACAGCAGACTTAGTAGCCCAAAGAGGGACAGTTAAGCCCGTAACTACTGAAAAGCTGGTTTATGGACCCTTAAGTTCACTTATCCATTTATTGTTTAACAGGTTTATATATCAGCTTGAAGCCTAAACAAACAATCTCGTCAAGTGCTTATTCTATGGCATTCTAAGAGAGATTGATGTAACCATAAACTGAAATACAGCAATTGGGGTTTTCACATTAATCCTTGGGCTCAGTATGTAATCATCTGGATATTGGGCAGATTAAACTACGTATTGCAGGGAGTGAGGGCTTGTCTTTGAGTGTGTTCTGAATTGCTGAACGTGAGAAAATTATCTAAGATTAAATCGCTTAAAAATCAGAGTAATGGCAGCAATGAGGTTAACATACTTTTCATCGATAAACAACTGACTCAAACATTTTAATTTTAAAAACAAAGTCCCAAAGAGTTGCCATTACTAATGGCCCAGATCTCCCAGTCTCCGGCTTTCAGAGACTGGACACAAGATGCAATTTGGAACCTTGCAGAAGTCCTGACACTGACTTCATGGGACTTTCCCGCTAAGTTTGAAATTCTGATGGACAATTCCTCTGATCCCCAGCACCTTCTGAAAAAAATCTCTGACTCTGAGTTAGATGTGGAGACTTTAGATATTTCTGTGGTAATTACTTGAGTAGTTACCCAGGAAATGTTGGATAGAGAAATCCTAGCCAAATTCCTGGGTAGCAATACAACTGACTACCCCAATCACCCACGCAGGCCGACCCAACCATCCCCTTAACCCCGACTGTGCTATTATTCCCAACCCCTTATTGCCTCCCCTGAATGCCCTCTGACCTCAGCCAACCAGACTGCCGCTCCCAACCCAATCAACTCTCCCCTAAGCCAATCTGAGTAAACCCTACGACTTGACTACACCCCAACCGAGCCTGATTATTCCCTGACCTGACTACTCCCTGACTCATCTACCCACTCACCCACCTATTCCACCTCACTCACCTCACCCATCTGCCACCCTACACTGCTGTCACCTTGCCACTTTACGCACCTACCACTCACCCCACCTGCCTGCAACCTCATCCACATGCCACTGTGTCTTCTGCATGATTCTCAGATAGTAAAGAAATGGTGGATGACATTAACAGATATTTTGCTTCTGTGTTCACCATCGAGGATACAAAAAGAATTCTAGTAATAGCTGTAAATCAGGCGATGGAAAGGAGAGAGGAATTTGGTGACATTGCAATCACTAGGAAACAAAACAGAGCAATCTGATTAAGGTGTGGGCTGACAAATATTTGGATCCCGATGTACTCCATCCTAGGGCCTTAAGGGAGGTGGCTAATGCGATAGTGGATGCGCCAGTGTTAGATTTTCAAAATTTGCAAGATTTGAGAAAGGTTCCATCAGACTGGAAAGTAGCACATGTAACCCCTCTATTCAAGAAAACAGGAAATTATAGGCCAGTTAGCTTGATGTCTGTCATGTGGAAATTGTTAGAATCAAACATTAAGGAGATGATAGCTTGGCACTTAAAAAAAAGCATAAGGCATCAGGAAAAGTTAGCTTGTTTTTGTGGAATGGAAATCATGTTTACCCAATTTATTGGAGTTTTTTGAAGGAGCAACATGAGTTGTGGACAAAGGGAAGCCTGTAGATGTACGTTACCTAGATTTAATATTTTGCTACATATAAAGTTATTGTGAAAGTTAAAAGCTCATAGCTTGGGTGTTAACATATTAGCCTGGATGGAAGATTGGCTGGCTGGCAGAAAACAAGGAGTGTAAATAAATGGGTCTTTGTCTGATCGGCAGGATGTGATGAATGGGGTCCTGCAGAGGTCTGGCAGATGAATTAAAATATGGGCAAATGTGAAGTTGTTCACATTGACAGAAAGAATAAAAAGCAGAGATGGAGGGCGGCTGCAGAATTCCGAGATGCAGAGGGATCTAGGCATTCTGTGCATGAGCCATAAAACATTAGCCTGTAAGTACAGCTTGAAATCAATAAGGCTAATGGAGTACTATCATTCATTACAAGAGGAACTGAACATAAAAGTAAGAATGTTATGCTTCATTTATACAGGGCTTTGGTGAGACTGCATTTCAAATACTATGGGCGGGATCTTCCGGCCACACTCGCTCCAAAACCGGAAAATCCCGCCTGAAGTCAGTGGACCTTTGCATGGTCTACCCCCCTGCCCATTATGATTCCCGTGGCAGGCAGGATGGGAAAATTCCCATCTATGTTTAGTTTTGGTCTCCTTATTTAAGGAAGGGTGGAAATATGTTGGAAGAAGTTTACTAGATTGGAGGAGGTTTACTAGATTGATTCCTGGAATGAGTGGGTTGTCTTGTTTCCGCTGAAGGTCAGAAGAGTGAGGGGTGACTTGATTGATGTATATAAGGCCCTGAATGGTCTTGACAAGGTAGATATGGAAAGGATGTTTCCTCATGTGGGTGAGTCAAGAACTCGGGGCACTGTTTTAAAATTAGGGGTTGCCCTTATTGGATAGAGATGAGGAAAATTTTTTTTCTCTCAGAGTGTTGTGCAACTTTGAAAATCTTTGCCTCAAAAGGCAGTGGAAGCGGGGTCAGTGGAGATTTTTACGGCAGAAATAGATAGATTCTTGTGAGGCAAGGGGTTCAAAGGTTATTTGGGGCAGATGGGAATATGGAACTTGAATCACAAACAGATCAGCCATGATCTTATTAAATGACGGAACAGGTTCGAGGGGACGAGTGGCCTACTTCTGCTTCTATTTCTTATATTTACATGTTCTTCGCTGAGGTCTTTGCATGGATTCCTGCGCTGAGGGAGATCTCCTGCATGGTGGATCAGAGGTTAGGCCTTTTCAAATGGATCTAGGCACATGGGTAGCTTTCTGTCTGATGAGCATCAGATGTGGCAGTTCTGATCATTGGAAGACTTGATCCAATGTCTTCAACAGAAGGAGATAGAGAACTGGAATTGACTGCAGATTACAAGGCAAAGGAACGAATACCAGGCAAAAGTCTTGCAACTGAAGAACAATGAGAAAGAAAATACTTTGGATTCAGCATTTCAGATGACTCTTTGAGATGAGTAATTTGCTCCACATATTTCAGCAAATGTCCCAATTTGAGAAATAAAAGACTGTGCAAATTTAAAAATGAGAAACAGGCAACATGTAAATACACAATGGAAACATAAAAGTGAAGAAAAGGACAGTGGAATCAATTCATTTATTCATGAATTCATATGTGTTTTGGATCATTGTCTACTGATGCTTCACCCTGAGCTGTTTTTTTGGCAGTTTTTAATCAGTGGTGGCTTGCCATTGCTTTCTACCGTCAGGGGCAGGGTGAGGAGGCGGGTCCCGTGACTACCTCAGCCAGAATGGGAATTGAACACACGCTGTTGGTGTTATTTTGAACAATACACTATCCATCTATCCAACTGAGATAACCAGCTCCCCCATTGAACTGGTAGAGAAAGGCATAATAACAGAAACTTCAGCAAGTGAAATTGCAGTTCGAGTCACCCAAAGCTTTGCGTGGAATAACTCAATTAAATTATCCACTTCCCAACTTTGAAACTTAAATGACAGAGTAATGACAGGTTGAGATCAATCTGAATCAGCATTACGCCCTTTGACATGACCAACCTAATATCTGCCAGTCTGACACAGGCACCAAACAGAGCTTAATTGCCTTTATCAAAGCAGAAGTGACTTCCAATTTTCACAGTAATTGCTGCAAGCAAGTGCTGGCAATGTATATCCCATTCCACTACTTTTTTCTCCTTTTCTTTTTGGCAGTTATAAGATTCTTACAGCAAATTTAACAGCAATGGAAGTTTCACAGTGCTGCCTATCTCGACATCTGCAAGTCTTACCACCTCGCCCCCAGACTCCTACACACGCTCCGCTCTATTTGGCTGCTTTTGAGGATGATGCCCAAGTTGATAATGAGGAAACACCATTTATGCTCCAGACAGATCAAAAGGAGCTTCATCCGGCATGCGTTCTGCTGAAGAACATCCATCAAACCCTAAAGATCAACATGACTTTTACACCATCCAAAAATCCCAGTTGACCTTTGTCAGGGACACCTTGCAATTTGAAATAAGTCACATTCAGCAGATGGTTTGAGGAAATGGTTCTGTACTATTAAGTCTTGCCTGTGTTAGGATCAAGTAAGGAGGGTTGGCTGACCCTCTTTTCCCACCCCTCTTTTGATTGCAATACGGCTTTTTTAAAAGGGTATAGTAGTCACTTTAGTGAATAACCGTTTAAGTGCTGAGAGTATGAAATACACGCAGATGGGCTTTTGTGTAAACTTTTAAAAAGGCAGCAATGTTTATTGTAATTAATACCCAATCTAAATAAAAATAATCAAAACTCTCCAATTCTGAACATAGAACATAGAACAGTACAGCACAGAACAGGCCCTTCGGCCCACGATGTTGTGCCAAGCTTTATCTGAAACCAAGATCAAGCTATCCCACTCCCTATCATCCTGGTGTGCTCCATGTGCCTATCCAATAACCGCTTAAATGTTCCTAAAGTGTCTGACTCCACTATCACTGCAGGCGGTCCATTCCACACCCCAACCACTCTCTGCGTAAAGAACCTACCTCTGATATCCTTCCTGTATCTCCCACCACGAACCCTATAGTTATGCCCCCTTGTAATAGCTCCATCCACCCGAGGAAATAGTCTTTGAACGTTCACTCTATCTATCCCCTTCATCATTTTATAAACCTCTATTAAGTCTCCCCTCAGCCTCCTCCGCTCCAGAGAGAACAGCCCTAGCTCCCTCAACCTTTCCTCATAAGACCTACCCTCCAAACCAGGCAGCATCCTGGTAAATCTCCTCTGCACTCTTTCCAGCGCTTCCACATCCTTCTTATAGTGAGGTGACCAGAACTGCACACAATATTCCAAATGTGGTCTCACCAAGGTCCTGTACAGTTGCAGCATAACCCCACGGCTCTTAAACTCCAACCCCCTGTTAATAAAAGCTAACACACTGTAGGCCTTCTTCACAGCTCTATCCACTTGAGTGGCAACCTTTAGAGATCTGTGGATATGAACCCCAAGATCTCTCTGTTCCTCCACAGTCTTCAGAACCCTACCTTTGACCCTGTAATCCACATTTAAATTAGTCCTACCAAAATGAATCAAAATGCATGCATTCAAGGGCTCGCATGCGCACACACAGGCGCACGCCCACGCACGCACACATACTCTAAAGTGGGAGAACAGGTTAAGTAGTTTAAAAGTCCAATAAATGCCAGTAGTATTTGGTTCATGTAGATTGATGACTCAGATGATTTCAGACTTTCTGGATTATGCATTGAGATAATTTAAAGATGTAGATGGATGATATATATATATATTTTTTTTCTTCTGTTGCTAGCGGTTTCTAGGTTGATTCTTAAAACACTGCCTGTGGCATGTGGATGGTCAAACAACAGGACAGGCTTGAAGTTGCAAGGTGGATGGTGGGAGTGAAAGACAGAGGTATCTACTCAGGATTTTACTGGCTGGAAAAAAGAGGTACTGTGGTGAACCATAGATGGTTACCACTATGGGTACTGAACCATAGATGGTTATCACTATGGGTGCTTGTACATATGTTACTCTTGTTACTGTTGGGGTTAGGGTTGGGGTGTTCCACCTGTTGGTATTGTTCTGTGGTACACTCCGGTTGGCTCCGCCTTCCTATAGGAGTACAAAGGTCACTGCACTTCCTAGTGACCCTTTAGTCTGGGATTGTATTGTTAAGCAGTATGCTCCATTCTTGTTGCTAATATTTATTTCATTGAGAGAAGGGAAAGGAACTTTCATTCGTCCTGAAGAAATTCAATAGTTTCCTTTTTTTGTTCAATTATTTCCCTTTATTTCCCGGGTACGATCCAGCCTCCCGAGTGAATTAATTGCGCATCAATTTTATTAGCAACAATTTTGTTTGAAGAGAAAAAAAAACCATGGAGCAAATGTTAAAACCCGATCGGCTTACCTTAGATCCGCGTGCCGCTGGAGCGTCGAACACTTTCGACCATTGGTTGAAGTGTTTCCAGGATTATATCGACGCCTCAACAGCAGTCCAAAACGACGCCGATAGATTGCGGGTCCTCCACGCAAGAGTAAGCGACACTGTGTATGCAACAATCCGTGATGCCCAAGACTACAAAGGGGCAATCGAACTACTTAAGAAGCTGTACAATAAACCGCCAAACGAGATTCATGCTCGGCACCTACTAGCCACTCGACGGCGGCAGCCCGGCGAAATGACGGGACAGTACCTGCGCGAACTTCAGCAGCTAGCCAGAGCCTGCAATTGCAAACCAGTGTCGGCTACTCAATACACTAACGATCTGATCCGAGATGTGTTCGTGGCGGGAATCGGCTCATCCTATATTCGCCGGTGGCTCCTAGAGCAAGGTAACTTGGACCTAGCTAAGATGGTGGAATTGGCTGATGCGATGGAAACGGCCTCCAGAAGTCTTGAAACTTACCCCACCGACCACGTGGGAACATCGTGGCAAGTACAGCCACCGACTCAACTCTACCCAGCGGCTCCTAGGAACTGCGCGATCGTGCTTTCAACCTCGGACCTGACGGCGGCAGCAGCTCCAGGTGGCCCGCGGTGCTATTTCTGTGGATTGGCAAAGCACCCTCGTCAGCGATGTCGGCCAGAACGGTATTTTGCTCCGTGTGTGGGAAGAAAGGGCACTATGCTAAAGTGTGCCGAGCGAAACCACCTTCGAAGCCAAGCAGTGCTGCGTGTGACTCTCCAGGATCTGTCTCCTCGTCTCCGGCTTCATCGAGGTCTTCAACCACGTGCGATTCACGGGCGCCGCCATTCCTGAGGACGACGACGCAAGAGACGTGCGACCTGCGAGTGCCGCCACTTTCAACGCCATCGACCACGTGCGATCCATGGGCGCAGCCATTTTGGTCGACACCGACCTCAGACGACCAGCAGGGGTCATCATCATCATCGACCATCTCAGCTGCCTGCAGTTGCACTCAAGATTCAACAGTGGCGTCAATCATCCTGGACCAGGCCAAGCCTCACAGACTCAACAAGTCCATGATGGACATAGAGGTAACGGACGCCTGATACATTGTCTGTTTGACAGCGGGAGCACGGAGAGTTTCATTCATCCAGACACCGTGAAATGGTGCGGCCTCCGAGTACAGACTGTCAGACAGACAATTTCTATGGCGTCGAGGTCCCGATCTGTTACCGTTCTTGGGAGCTGCGTGGTAAACCTAATGGTGCGGGGCACAGTTTATGAGAACTTCAGGCTCCTCGTGTTACCGCATCTTTGCACTCCGGTACTCCTGGGACTAGACTTTATGGTCCACCTGAGGAGTGTGACCCTGCAGTACGATGGGCCACTCCCTCCACTTTCAGTGGGAGAACAGCAGCCTCCAAATTGCCCAGCGCACTCCACGTGCAGTCTCTCGACACTCAGAATCACCCCGCCGTCTTTATTTGAAAATTTCGTGCCAGGCTGCAAGCCCATCGCAACTAAGAGCAGGCGTTACAGTGCTGAGGATCGGATCTTTATTCGATCTGAGGTTCAGCGGCTCCTCAGGGAAGGGATCATTCAACCTAGCACAAGCCCATGGAGAGCACAAGTCGTGGTGGTTAAGACTGGAGACAAGCCCCGGATGGTCATAGACTATAGCCAGACCATTAATAGGTACACGCAGCTGGACGCGTACCCTCTCCCACGCATATCTGACATGGTCAATCAGATTGCGCAGTACCGGGTGTTCTCCACCATCGACTTGAAGTCAGCCTATCACCAGCTCCCCATTCGCCCAGAGGACCAAAAATATACGGCCTTTGAGGCGGATGGCCGTCTTTACCACTTCTTAAGGGTCCCCTTTGGCATCACTAATGGGGTCTCGGTCTTCCAGCGTGCAATGGACCGAATGGTGGACCAAAACGGGCGACGGGCTACATTCCCGTACCTGGACAACATCACTATCTGCGGCCATGACCAGCAGGACCACGATGCCAATATCCTAAAGTTTTTACGCACTGCGTCTCGCCTGAATCTGACCTATAACAGGGAGAAGTGTGTATTCAGCAAGCGCCGCCTCGCAATTCTCGGATAGGTGGTGGAAAACGGGGTCCTCGGCCCTGATCCAGACCGTATGCGTCCCCTCCTTGAACTTCCCCTACCCACTAGTGTCAAAGCACTGAGAAGATGCTTAGGCTTCTTTTCGTATTACGCACAGTGGGTTCCCAATTATGCGGACAAAGCCCGTCCGCTCATAAAGTCTACCTCTTTTCCCCTGGCAGCAGAGGCTCGCTTAGCCTTTGAAGGGATAAAAGCTGACATCGCGAAAGCCACGATGCACGCTGTCGATGAGTCCATCCCCTTCCAGGTGGAGAGTGATGCATCTGATTTCGCCCTGGCCGCCAAACTTAACCAGGCGGGCAGGCCCGTCGCCGTTTTCTCTCGCACCCTCCAAGGCCCTGAAATTCGGCACTCCGCTGTGGAAGAAGAGGCTCAGGCCATTGTGGAGGCCATCCGGCATTGGTGCCATTACTTGGCTGGAAAACGATTTACCCTGCTCACGGACCAGCAGTCCGTGGCATTCATGTTCAACAACACGTTAAGGGGTAAGATCAAAAATGATAAAATCTTGAGGTGGAGAATCGAACTCTCCACCTACAACTATGATATCATGTACCGTCCGGGGAAGCTCAATGAGCCCTCAGATGCGCTGTCGCGTGGAACATGTGCCAGTGTGCAGGAGGACTGGCTACAGGCCCTCCACAATGATCTCTGCCATCCGGGGATCACTCGGCTCTTCCATTTTGTAAAGGCCCGGAATCTGCCCTACTCCGTAGAGAATGTCAGGTCGATAACTCGAAGCTGCCAGGTATGTGCTGAATGCAAGCCGCACTTCTATCGACCTGACAGGGCTCACCTCATTAAGGCCACTCTCCCTTTTGAACGACTGAGCGTTGATTTCAAGAGCCCCCTTCCTTCGACAGATCGGAATGTGTACTTTCTCAACGTGGTTGACAAGTACTCCCGATTCCCTTTTGCCATTCCCTGTTCAGACATGTCCGCTGCCACGGTTATCAAAGCCTTGCGGGGTCTTTTCACCCTGTTTGGTTATCCCAGTTATATCCACAGTGAAAGGGGTTCGTCGTTTATGAGCGACGACTTCAGGCAATACCTGCTCTCTAAAGGAATTGCCTCAAGTAGGACTACGAGTTACAACCCCAGGGGTAACGGGCAGGTCGAAAGAGAAAACGCTACAGTCTGGAAGGCTGTCTTACTGGCGTTGAGGTCTAGGGGTCTTCCAGTCTCCCATTGGCAAGAGGTACTTCCTGGTGTGCTCCATTCAATCCGGTCCCTCCTGTGTACGGCAACCAATGCTACCCCACATGAGCGGATGTTTACCTTCCCGAGGAAGTCTTCCTCTGGGACCTCACTACCATCTTGGTTGACGTACTCAGGACCTGTCCTCCTGTGGCGGCATGTAAGGACCGGCAAGTCTGACCATTTGGTTGAACAGGTCCATCTCCTCCACGCCAACCCTCAATATGCCTATGTAGCATATCCTGACGGGCGAGAGGACACAGTCTCTATCCGAGATCTGGCGCCTGCAGGGGACCTGGAAACCCCCGTCGCTCCCGCACCCCTGGTTAGGGACCCCTTGCCCTTTATCTCCCCTCCTGACACGGCGCGGGCAGTATCGGGACCACCACTTAATCCTCTTACTCCCGTGTACAGCTTGCCTGAGTCCAGGAGATTGTCGCCACCTCGAGGCTTGCATGAGTCCAGGAGATTGTCGTCACCTCGAGGTCCACCCATCCTTGAGGAACTGGAGGAGTCACTGGACATCGCCTTGGAGAGAGGGTCATCACGGTCACCAGAACCGGCGCTACCGCCAGTGTCGAGGAGGTCGCAGAGACGGTGCGGCCCTTCGATACGACTGAACTTGTGAATATATGGACAGTTCGTACTGTTTTTTTTGCCCCACCGGTCTTTGTTTTTAAAGGAGGGGTGAATGTGGTGAACCATAGATTGTTACCACTATGGGTACTGAACCATAGATGGTTATCACTATGGGTACTTGTACATATGTTACTCTTGTTACTGTTGGGGTTAGGGTTGGGGTGTTCCACCTGTTGGTATTGTTCTGTGGTACACTCCGGTTGGCTCCACCTTCCTATAGGAGTATAAAGGTCACTGCACTTCCTAGTGACCCTTTAGTCTGGGATTGTATTGTTAAGCAGTATGCTCCATTCTTGTTGCTAATAAAAGCCTTTATTTCCTGGGTACGATCCAGCCTCCCGAGTGAATTAATCGCGCATCAGGTACAAAAGAGGGTTAGTTGGCTCATCACATGATTCTCTGTCACCCACTGACCAGTTATCAAACATGGTCATGCCAAGTTGTTCTATGGTTTAGACATGAAGAGAATTTGACTGGAAGAGTTCCTTACTCTGCCCGTGTTAATTTTTTCTAAGTGATTGTGCCTAATACTTGTTCCACACCCAGCTGAATATACAGGTGATTGTTTGAATATTTTGTGAATGGTTCAGGAGCGAGGCGATTCATAGTCCTCAAAGGTGATTTTGATCTGATGGGTACTTCTCGACAGTCTGGCTGCGTTATAATTAATTTGTAACTTGCAAGACGCTGTTAGATTATCATTTGGCCATCTTAGAAGCTGCTGTTTTAAGTTACTGAAATGCTGCAGTTCAGTCATTTTTAACATAATCAGTGATTTCATCCCAATGAATCCATAGGCCTGGATTTTCACAACAATGGAGAAATGGTGGACAAGCCCAAAATCTGGAAGTCCGACCCCAAATTTGAACTGTAGAGACAGTTGTGCATAGAAATCTACAGCTACCTCCACTCATATGTGATTTTAGCCTGGGGAGTGTCTGAAATTTGATGTGCACTGATTAGACCTGAGGCGAACAGATGTACTTTGTGGATTGGTTGGGATAGCCAGAGTACACTTTTGGAGATACCCTTTGGATAAGATCCTAGGATGCTTTTGAAGGAGGTCAGATTTTCTTTCTCTTTTGAGTACTGAAGGTAGACATGAATGTGCGTATACAGTGTATAAACTCATTGGAACCAAGAAGACCATTGGAACTGTCAAAAATAATTCTCAAAGTCTCAAGACAAACTGTTAAGAGGAGCTGTCCAAGCAACTATCAAAAGTGTCAAGATGTACAGTCAAAGGGAGCTGTCAAGACATTTAAAACTCCTATTCTTTAATTCGTTCAAAAATTGACTAGAATGTTAAGATGATTACTTGCTATTTCAGTCTGTCTGTTGATATAAGCCTTAGAATTACCACTGGGTTCGTGCTGCGTAGCAGACTTCACAATCATTATCGCAGCAGCATGCCTGCCATATCATGGTCTGATTGACAGCTTCAAGTGATTACAGAATCCTTGGAGTCACACCATAAATTCCAGTGCTTGTTTTTATGAAGGATAATGAAATGTTTGTTGTCACAAGGAATAATATAGTTGAAAGAATGTAAATGTGGTAAATGGTTTTTTTATGAATTAGACAATTTAAAAAATAAAATCTGTAATAGAGACTTGGAACTTTATTTTCTTTAATTTGAACATGGGTTCTGAGGTCTTCCATAACGGATAGTGGGTAAGTTGGCATGGTAGGTGAAAGGGTAAATGGTTGTAGTGGGGAGCATGGAGGGTATGAGGGGCCACAGATGTGAGAAGAGTGCATAGATTATCATGGAGCATCTGAGGATCCATAGGGATGGGTAAAGAGGCATACATTGCCATGGAGCATATGAGGGACCATGGGAGTGGGCAGGGTGCATGAGATGGCATGGGTTGGCATAGATGGAGCGCAGGAGTGTTTGCGGGGAGAGAAGGGATGTGAGTGTTGTGGGTTGGGTGGAGTGTTTTATATTTTACTTTGTTTGAAAATTTCAATACAATGCCTCTGCCCTAAGGCAGTCCTTCTGACCAGCCGCCTCTGTAGCCAGCAAACTGCACACTTATTTTAGGGTCACCTAGCCTGACTCCCAGTGAACCCTGTCGCCCTGGATCAAAAATCCAATCCTCCTGGTCATCCTTTCCCGGGCTGGGTCTGTGGAGGTAGGAAATATCCTGACTCCACATGACACATTTCCCTTTTAGTGATGTCATGCTGATATCTCTTAAAGGCATATCCAGCTTCTTGAGTGTTATTGGAGCTGCACTCATCCAGGCAAGTGGAGAGTATTCTATCACACTTTTGTCTTGTGCCTTGTAGATGATGGACAGGTTTTGCGGAATCAGGAAGTGAGTTACTTACCACAGAATTTCCAACCCCTGATCTGCTCTTGTAACCACAGTATTTATAAGGCTAGTTTAATTCAGTTTCTGGCCAGTGGTAACCCCAAGATATTGATAGAGGGAGATTTAGCGATTGTAATGCTTGTGAATATCAAGGGGCGATAGGTAGATTGTGTCTTGATGAAGGTGGTCTTTCCTGGTGCTTGTGTGGCATGAATGTTGTTTGCCATTTATCAGTCCAAACTTGAGCATTGTCTAGTCCTGCTGCATAAGGACATGGACTGCTTCAGTATCTGAGGAGTTGCTGAATATTGTGCAGTTATCAGCAAATTTCCCCACTTCTAGTAATATGATAGAGGGAAGAACATTGATGAAGCAGCTAAAGATGTTGACCATCCTCCCATTATCTTCCATGAGTTCCAAATGACTGGTGAGACAGATTCAGGATCTGCAGACATGTAGGTCATTTGTTGTAACGTGAGATGTCTGGTCAGGTGTTATTATGTTGGGGCACTCTTTTAAGCAAAGAAAAGTCAGATACAGTTATAGTTATGGGAATATTATTAATGCTAAAGCAGAGCCATCTATGGCCAGTTCATAAGTAATTGCATTTTATAATATAAACTAAGTGTGAATGGCCATAGCGTCATTGTGGGTTTATTTGGAATCATAGGATGTATGACACAGAGAAGGGACATTCAGCCCAACATATCTATGTCAGCGTTTATGCTCCACTCAAAACCCTTCCTATCTTTCCTCAACTAGATCTATCACTGCAATGCTCTTTTCCCTTCTCCCTCATAAGCTTATCTACAAATACAGTTACACTATTCACTTCAACCACTCCTGTGATGGTGACTCTCAATTTCTCACCACTCTTTGGGTGAAGTAGAATCTTCTGAATTCCTTATCAGATTTCTTATTGTCTATATTATATTCATAGCATTCAATTATGCTTTTCTCCAAAGAGAAAATATTCAACTTCTTTCCATTCCCTCATAATTTTAAAGACCTCTATAGTGTCACCCCTCAGCCTTCCCTGTTCAAGAGAAAAGAGATTCTGCCTGCCAGTTTTTTCCTGATATGTCATACTCATGCATTACCTGCCATACTTACCTACTGCATGTGTTTGAACGTCATTATTGTCAGTGATCAGGCAATAACTGTAACTGCTGTTCTCTGTCCCATGCATCCAATTCGCATTGACATTAAAATATAGGCAGTCCTCGACTTTATGACTTTGAGGTTACGATGAACGGCACTTACAGCATTTATAAATTTACACCCTGGGCGGGATTTCCCGGCTGCGCTCGCCCCAAGGCCGGAAAAGCCCACCCAAGGTCAATGGGCCTTTGCATGGTCTGTGTCCCACTCGCAATGATTCTCCTGGCGGGAGGTACGGCAAATTCCACCCCCTATTTCAAATTCACAACATTACTTTTGATTTTATGATGCCACGCCAGTGAACAAGCTCAAACATTCATACAGCACGTTGAGGTTCTGCACCAGCATCTCCCTGAGTCAAGATGCTCAGCTGATATTGCAATTCATTTTTATTTGGTGAATTCTGATGTTTCCAAACTTTTTCTTAGCATTTTTTTATTCAGATGGGCCAAATGGCCTCCTTCCGCACTGCAGGGATCCTATGATTCCATGAATTTAAATTTCACCATCAGCTGTCGTGGGATTCGAACACAGAGAATTACCCTGGGTCTCTGGAATACCAATCCAGTAGCAATACCACTCTGCCAACCACCTTCCCATATATTTTCTTTTATAAGATTATTTTATATCTATATGACTTTTTTAGAATTGATTGAGTACAACATTCTGGGTCATTTTGGTGAAAATAGGATATCAGGTCCTGGTTCTTGTGGGAAAATCGGTTCTGACTTACAATGTTTCGACCTGATTTTCAGGAACCAATGGTGTCATCAATGGTTAGCACTGCTGCCACACAGCACCAGGGATCGATTCCAGCCTTGGGTGACTGTCTATGTGGAGTTTGCACATTCTCCCCGTGTCTGCGCTGGTTTCCTCCAGGTATTCCGGTTTCCTGCGACAGTCCAAAGATGTGCAGGTTAGGTGGTGCTAATTCGCTCCATTAGTGTCCCAGGATGTGTTGGTTAGGGGGATTAGTGAGGTAAATACTAGTGGGGTTATGGAGATAGGGCAGTAGGGTGGGGCCGTGTAAGATACTCTGTTGGAGAGTCAGTGTGGACTCAATGGGCCAAAGGGCCTCCTTCTGCACTGTAAGTGTTCTATGAAAAGTCGGACCGAGGACTATCTGTAGCATGTTTTTAATGTATTGAAGTACCTGTGGAGGCCAGTGAACCAGCTGGACATTTTTAATATGTCTCCTCCTTTGGGCTGAAAATTATGCTGCACGAATGTGCAGCCCAAGCAGTCAAAAGCTGACTATTTGAGGTATGCAACATTTCTCAGCTACAGCATATCACTTATTCTGCTGGCCTTGCTTTGATACATATCAGAAACCTCTGTGCAGTCATAAAATGGGAGTAGAAAGGCAGAAAAAGATTAATTTACCAAAGAAAGCGTGAATGTTGTTCCAAAATATTGCCATATTCGGCCCATCGAGCCTGCACCGGCAGCAATCCCACACAGGCCCTATCCCTGTAACCCCACGTATTTACATTGCTAATACCCCTGACACTAAGGGCCAATTTAGCATGGACAATCAACCTAACTTGTGCATCTTTGGACTGTGGGAGGAAACGAGAGCACCCAGAGGAAACCCACGCAGACACGGGGAGAACATGCCAACTCCACACAGTCACCTGAGGCCAGAATTGAACTGGGGTCCCTGGCGCTGTGAGGCAGCTGTGCTAACCACTGTGCCACTGTGCTGCCCCTTTGCAATTAAACTATTTTCAATATGGATCAGATTTTATCAATCGACAATTAATCTATGCTTACAATGCATAGATTTAATTTAAGTATTTCCCAATCTCCTGTTCACACACCAGAATTAAATTTACACTCATTATCAGATGGTCAGTCATAAGATTATTTTATAATGAGTTTATCTTTTACTAGCTTAAGTTTTAAGATTGCGCGTCATAGACTATTGGGCTTATGAGCAGAATTATGTCTGCAGGAAGTTATCTGTCCTTTGTAAAGTTTCTTCAAGCCTCAGTACTACCAACAAACATCAAGGTCAAATTTGTGAATAGCTGGTTTTATTCAACCATACTGTGTAGTTGTGCTGTCAAATGTATAAAATGCATATTTTCATAAAATCCCTCAGTGCAGAAGGAGGCCATTTGGTCCATTGAGCCCACACGGACAACACACCCAGGCTCTCTCCTCAAACCCCACATATTCACCCCTGACAATAAGGGGCAATTTAGCATGGCCAAGCCACCTAACCCGCACATCTTTGGAACGTGGGAGGAAGCTGGAGCAGCCAGAGGAAATCCACACAGACATGGGAAGAATGGGCAAATTCCACACAGATAGTTACCCAAGGCCGGAATTGAACCCGGGTCTCTGTGCCATGAGGTAACAGTGTTTACCACTGTACCGCCCATGTTTTTTAAATGTTTGCAAAATATAAGATGTTAAAAGATGGTAATCAGATTTTTTTCCAATTATTCAGAGAAATATATTTGAGAGTCATAAGCCCTGTGAAATAGCATCTATGCAATCGGGTAGCAGGCAGTAGAAATAAACCCATTAGAAATTTAAAACTTCCGTGAAGTCTGTGCATCAGGACTTTTGTGAGTCATGATGTGCATCTGCCAAGTTACATCCTAGTTTGGGCTTGTACTCTTGGAGTTCAGAAGGATGAGAGGGGATCTGATCAAGGGAAATCAAGTTTTAAAATGGATCGCTGAAGTAAATGTCGATGAAATGTTTCTTCTTATGGGGCAATCTAGAACAAGAGGTCACAGGTATAGGTTGAGAGGCAGTAGATTTAAAACTAAGATGAGGAGGAACTAGTTCTCGCAGAGAGTGGTGAATTTGTGGAACTCGCTGCCCCATAGTGCAGTGGAGTCTGAATCATTGAATAGTTTCAAGAGGGAGACAGACATATATCGAATAAAAGTAGGGAAAGAGGGATATGGGAACAGGTGTAGAAGCGGATTTGAGACTAGGGAGAGATCAGCTATGATCTGATTGAGTGAAAGAGCATGCTTGAAGGGCTGAATTTGCCTACTTCTGCTCCTAATTCCTATGTTCCTATGTTCCTATCTCCAGCAAACTAGAGACTGGAAGATTTGGATCAAGATGTTTAATTACTTGATTAAAAGGACATAATAATTTCATGCAAAGGTAAACATTTAATTAAGTTCATACTTATTTCTTGATGACATAACATTAACGCATCAGTAAGATAAATCTCTTTAAAGACAATCTGTCAACTGATACTGGGTAAATTCCTGAAAACCATGTGATGCAGTTGAGTTTCCAGTAGCTTGTGATCTGCAAAATCACTCCAGCTAGTGTAAAGGATTGATGAATTTTAAGCACTAAATTATGTCCAGCACAAGTCGAATTTCAGTATAACTTAATCAGTTTTCAGCTATTTAAAATAAGATTAATCGCAATTGGTAATATAGGTCGCAATTCTCCCAACAAAGTGTTGAACTCATGGGAAAACTAATGCAATTCACGCCAGTTTCTTCAATGCAACTTCACACTCGAATCTCCCAACACTCTGTGAAATACCGAGGTCACAGTCATGAATATAATTAAAAGCTCGGAGGTGGGGCCTATTCATGCCAGAGGCTGACAATTCCGGGCCTCTGCGCATGCACAGTGACCCCTATCTTTCATCCTCCCGATTGCTGGCCAGCTTGATCGCTGATTCCCCCCCTCCCGCAACACCCCCGCCCCGCCCCACCCCACCCCAGTCCCGGAGCATCCTGATCTCCGGCCCCCACACCCCAGCAGTGACAATCCTCCCTCCACACACAGCCCCCCCCGCAGCCCCCCCTCCACCCCCCCCCCCCCCCCCCCAGCATCCCCCCTGGCACTACCCCCCGGGACATGCGCCAGGCTGATTGCACCACCCCCGGCTGCCCAGATCGCTGGCCTCCCTCCAGCCCCAACCGATCCCAATAATGAGTGGCGGCAGGACCCCCTACCCTCACGGATCACCCCCTTGGTTCCACCCCAGCTGGCCCCGCCCCTAGGCCCTACTCCCTTGACACTCCCCCATGCCCGATGGGTATTGCTAAGGGGCACAGGCTGGCACTGCCAGGGTGCCCATGCCCAGGGTCACAACTCCCCACCACCCAAACTCCAGGGGGGCCCCGATTTCCCACCTTTCACTCCACTGGGATTGTCCCCCTAGTTCCTTGAAAGTGGGGAGCTAGTCTGAACGCCATCAGTTGATATTTGTACTGGGGGGTGGGAGATGCCAGCAGGCCCGGTGAATTCAGTCCCAGGCCCGCTAAATACATTTAAATTAAATTTAAAATAGGGGATTTCCATATCAGCTCCGCCTCCTAGCTGATTTCCAGCGCCGCACAGATGCCGCCAGAAATCCGGGCTTGGGAGGCGCATTAGCAGCATGAATGCTCACGGGAATCCCACGAATCAGCCAACACGCGATTCTCCCGGCCCACCGTGCTAAAAAAGTAGCACAGCGGGATGAGAGAATCATCCCCATAGACTCCTTTGAAAAATGCTTATTTTTTGTGATAAACCATTTTTAGCATTATTAATAAACCTGCATGAGGCTATCGGTTAAAAAAATGTAATGATTTGATTTGATTTATTATTGTCACATGTATTAGTATACAATGAAAACTATTATTTCTTGCGCGCTATACAGACAAAGCATACCATGATAGAGAAGGAAGGTAGGGGGTGCAGAATATAGTGTTCCAGTAATATCTGGGTTGTAGAAAGAGATCAACTTAATATAAGGTCGGTCCATTCAAAAATCTGATGGCAACAGGGAAGAAGCTGTTCTTGGGTTGGTTGGTATGTGACCTCAGACTTTTGTATCTTTTTCCCGACAGAAGCAGGTGGAAGATTGTATGCCTGGTGTGCGTGGGGTCCTTGATAATGCTGGCTGCATTTCCAAGGCAACGGGAAGTATAGATGAAGTCAATGGATGGGAGGCTGGTTTGGGTGATGCATTGGGCCACGTTCACGACCCTTTGTAGTTTCTTGTGGTCTTGGTCAGAGCAGGAGCCGTACCAAGCTGCGCAATTGTGCTGATCAATGAAAATCTTTATATTTGTCATTATTCAAATACATTCAAGCAGAAACTTGAACTATAACTTCACTTGAGAAAACTAGTGCAATTGAGTGCAATTATGTCCAAAGTGGAAACTCCACCCCTGAATCTCTCGTAATATTTAATTGGGGCAGAGATCAGAATGGACAATGGCATAAAGTATAATACCACTTACAGCCGGAGTTCCAAAGATTACCATTGACATTAGTTACATACACTGTTAGTTTTCATTCATGATGAGGTTTGGTTTGGTCAATCAGAAATAAAGATACCACAGAATAGAAAAGAAACTGCTGAGAGTGAGATGAATAGAGACATCAGTCCCATGCAGTATAAGTACAATGAACATACTTCTCAGGTCAAGTAACCATCCAACTGAAATGTGCTGTTAAAACATTTTTGTATTCATTAATTCTGAGAATTCCTTTCAATATTATGTATGCAGTGCAACCATGAACATGAAGTGATAATGGTGGACCTGTGAGTAATGTTAGCAGTGACATTTGAAGGAACAGGCTGTGTAGGCTGATTTTTGAAGAATGAGTGTGGGTGAGTGTGGGTAGCTGAACCCTTTGAATATTATCAATCTGTTCATATCTGTTTAGGTTGCTTGTTCCTCCTTGGAATCCAATTATTTTGGTGATTGAATCAACTCCAGTTTTAATGAGCCGATAGTATTAACCTAATCGTATCCCTTCTGTTCATGAATTTGCCTTTCAGGTGGAAATTGTCATTTTTCACCTTTTGGGGTCAGGGGTTGCATGGTAAAATTCACTCTTTTTCTTTCTGATCACTGGGGTTGGCGATTTGAGGCATCCCAGTTTGTATTGAATCTTAAAGGAATAGAGACAATTAAACAAATTGTACACATTTGCAGACATCTTTATTCATTAGCAAAGCATACTCAGTCCAAATAATTAACTGTGTTTTCCACACAAATAAACAAAATATTTTGTTGCAGCAACACAAATTGTAAAGGTGTAATATTAATATCTAATATTTTAAAAATCGGCTATCAGTTTATCTCCAAAGGCTTCATGGCAAAAAACATTCCTGTTAGTCTGATGACTTTACTAAACTGGCTATCCTAATGAATGCATGTGTAAACACGAGAATTTTACTTATCTGGACCAGACGTGCATTTGATGCATGACTTTCAGCATTTCAGACTTCCCTGGAAGGTTTTCCTGAGGATTGGTGGGCAGCGGTCCATCATTTGCAAGGCACTACATCTGCATCTGATCCAATGAGGAAAGTCCACTCTGCCGGTGGTACCTCCTCTGAAGAGGTACAGAGGCAGGGGGAGCCACTTGAGCGCAGGCAGCAACCCAGACAGACCTGCAAGAGAGGAGAAAAGTTGGTGCAGGATCGGCAGGGAGGTCAAGGTGGGAGGGGACACCAAAGACGCCATTACCCAGCGGCTACAATATACAGGTAGTACACCAACTACCCGCAAATGTGGGCGGCACGGTAGCACAGTGGTTAGCACTGCTGCTTCACCGCTCCAGGGACCTGGGTTCGATTCCCGGCTTGGGTCACTGTCTGTGTGGAGTTTGCACATTCTCCCCGTGTCTGCGTGGGTTTCCTCCGGGTGCTCCGGTTTAAGAACATAAGAACATAAGAAATAGGAGCAGGAGTGGGCCATCTGGCCCTTCGAGCCTGTCCCGCCATTCAACAAGATCATGGCTGATCTGAAGCGAATCAGTTCCACTTACCCGCCTGCTCCCCATATCCCCTAATTCCCTTATCGATCAGAAAACTATCTACCCGTGATTTAAACATATTCAACGAGGAAGCCTCCACCACTTCAATGGGCAGAGAATTCCAGAGATTCACTACCCTCTGAGAGAAGAAGTTCCCCCTCAACTCTGTTCTGAACTGGCCCCCCCTTATTTTGAGGCTGTGCCCTCTAGTTCTGGTTTCCCTTCTAAGTGGAAAGAATCTCTCCACCTCTACCCTATCCAGCCCCTTCATTATCTTATATGTCTCTATAAGATCACCCCTCATCCTTCTAAACTCCAACGAGTACAGACCCAATCTGTTTAATCTCTCCTCATAAGCTACACCCCTCATCTCCGGTATCAACCTGGTGAACCTTCTCTGCACTCCCTCCAAGGCCAATATATCCTTTCGCAAATAAGGGGACCAAAACTGCACACAGTACTCCAGTTGCGGCCTCACCAGTGCCTTGTACAGTTGCAGCAAGACCTCCCTGCTTTTATATTCTATCCCCCTCGCGATAAAGGCCAACATTCCATTCGCCTTCTTGACGTGCATCCTCCCACAGTCCAAAGATGTGCGGGTTAGGTTGATTGGCCATGCTAAAATTGCCCCTAGTGTCCTGAGATGCGTAGGTTAGAGCCATTAGCGGGTAAATATGTAGGGATATGGGGTAGGGCCTGGGTGGGATTGTGGTCAGTGCAGACTCGATGGGCCAAATGGCCTCTTTCTGCACTATAGGGTTTCTATGATTTCTATGAAATGTCTGAGGCTGTAGCTCTGACAATGGGAGACCCAGTGGCGGCTGAGGAGAGCAAGACATTATAACAGGCTAGGGAGGATGACTCTCGTAATGGCTCTGAGGATGAGTTTGGGGGACAGGGACATGAGAGATGCTTTGACCCAATAAACCTTCAACTAGGCATCCAAGGCATGGCGGGTGACCCGATCGCTCGCAATGAAACATTCCTTAAGAGTCCAACCCAGAATGGTGCACCACACAAAGCCCTCAGCTTACAAGCCTGTGCAACATCTGGCCAATGTACAGAGCATGCAGCCAACTCAGCCCATTGAATTGAAGAAAATATTTACATGACTTAACACCAGAACAACACACACATGGGCCAAACCTAACCCAGGATTCAAAGTAATAAATTCAAATAATGTCACCTGTGACAAACCCCTGCTGTGCTTAAGGTGTCTTAAACTTATGCCTGGGGGTGCTGTCCTACTGTGCGCCCACCCTTGCTGGCAGCAGCAGGGGCAGTCTGCTGACTTTGCAGTCTTGGTGGCTGTGATGACCTTGGTGGACATCCTCTGGCCACTGATGCTTATGTTGGCTCCAGCTGGGAAAGAGCATCCAACCCCATGGTTGGGCACTCCTCAGGTGTCACGGAATCATCAGATGCCACATCCATTGGCAGAGGGGCAGAGGAACTGTGCCCCTCAATTGGAGCACCCCGAGAAGATCACACAGAGATGACAGGCATGTTGTGCGTTTGCATCTCCCTGATCACCATTGATGGATGGGCACCTAGCAGAGAGGCGAGATGCCTCAGCCATCTCTTACACTGGGAGTGATCTCCAGAGGTCACAGGTAGTGTACTGGCCTACAGGTCCAAGCATGACACCTGGAAACCTTAAGGATGTCCCTGGTTCTGCCTCGCCACAAGAGCAGCCACTCTTTCAATGGAGGAGGCTGTGTGCTCAGTGCTCAAGGTCAATGAAGCATTCAAGTTCCACATGGGCTTCTCAATGGTGGAAGCCATGGCACGCAGACCCTTGTGGATCAATGCAAGATCTCCTGCAGATTTTGCTGGACATAAAACATCTGCCACCTGATGGACATCTCCAGAGGCTGTTCATCTGCCTCACACTCAGCATAGTCCTGATCTCCAGCGGTGCTCCTACTGCCAGTACCCTGGGACCTGTCTGCCTCTCCAACCCCCTCACATGGCTGCAATGTGCCCTCACCATTCTGCCATACCTGTGGAGGCAATAACCTCATGCCCACTGATGTGTGAGTTTCTCTGCTGTTGCCTGGTACCTAAAGACAGCGTGACACAGGTGCAGGAGCAATGTCCACCTGGGTGCCTAATGGAGGATCATTGGCTTTGCCTGTAGCTGGCGGGGTTGGCTCACCTGCAGAAGGAAGGCACATTTTCAGTGAATTCAATCATCATCATCGCTGTACATGCTCGGTGACCTGCTGAGACAATGGAGAGATGCTGCATGGTGCCATCTGCATCAGAGCTTCAATGGGCACTCTGGCTGGGACAGTTCAGTTACTGATAAGAGGGGCCTGTGAACTCTCCTGTTCACACACATCTGGTATCCACAAACTTAACTTCATCCCAGATTCCCTCTCATCAGGACGATGAGAGCGAGCTGGTCAGTGGCGCTCCTCATCAGGACCAGCAGATTGGGTACACCCCTATCAGTTCAACTGTGCTCCACACTGTTGTGACTTGTCATCTCCTGACAGGGGACAATAGAAAGGCTCGTTATAGTTCTGTCTTCCTTGAGGTCCATTCCAGATGTTCGTGCCCCTCACATGGGCATTTAGTGGGCCATTTCACTGTGGCACATCTCCCCCTCCAATGTACTGCGGTCTATTGTGCTGACAGTCTAGCTTCAATGCCAGTTAGCATAAACACTCTGATCCCTGAGTGCACAGAGGGATGAACAGCCAACTACGCCCTCTCCACACAGGTCCATTCCAACACAGCACTTACCCATGCCAACCACAGAAGATCATTGAATCTTTTCATAGAAATCATAGAAACCCTACAGTGCAGAAGGAGGCCATTCGGCCCATCGAGTCTGCACCGACCACAATCCCACCCAGGCCCTACCCCCACATATTTTACCCGCTACTCCCTCTAACCTACGCATCCCAGGACTCTAAGGGGCAATTTATTTTAACCTGGCCAATCCACCTAACCCTCACATCTTTGGACTGTGGGAGGAAACCGGAGCACCCGGAGGAAACCCACGCAGACAGGAGGAGAATGTGCAAACTCCACACAGACAGTGACCCGAGCCAGGAATCGAACCCGGAACCCTGGAGCTGTGAAGCAGCAGTGCTAACCACTGTGCTACCGTGCCGCCCTGCAGCCAGGTGCGGCACACAGCATTGTGCCCACTGACATGGGCAGCCATCTCTGTTAAGGCCTTCTTCACTATGTGGGGGCGGCCTTCTCTTCCTGTTCCTTGGCCAACAGGTTACTGTACCTGGCCCTGACATGCTGCACTAGAACAGATAGGAACTTACCTGTGAAACCAAGGGCACTTAGCCCACCTGACTTGCCCTCCCACCTTCCATGGCCTCTTGGCGCTGATGACGTTCCTCTGATCAGACTTGAGATGTGCAGTGCCCTCAATCTCCCCTACAATTCTTGGCAGCCTGCAGAGAGCTGCCTCCTCATTCTTTAAACATCCTCACCACCACCAGGTCTACATTGGAACGTGCATCCACCACGTTTCCATCTTCCCGCCCTGTCTGCACAGAGCCCCAATCAGGAGACATCTCACACCTAATGGCCAGACCTAATTAACAACCCAATTTCAGGCAGGAGCGGGTTTCACATCTTCTCCCGCCAGTGCTGAATTGAGACTTGTCCCGGACATAAAACTGAGGCCTGGACATTTAAAATGTTCATTGCTACCAATGAATAATTGAGTCTGTGTGTAATCAACAGATGTAGCAAACATTTTGGAATTTTCATGTGTCAACAGTCGATCTTCTTTGATCTGTGATATCAGAAGATTAGTCATGTTGATTGGATTTTGAAGATGGCAACCTGTGTTACCCATTTCTCAGGATTATAATTAAAAGCAGTAGGGGGCGATTCGAAGCTAAGGCTGCAACACTGAAGTCTGAATTTGAATCTAAGACGATGCCCAAATTAAATGCCTTTTTGCTTCAACATTCATGCTCAAACTCACATACTTCCTGAGATTCATTTTTATCCAAATAGATTAATTTACAAATTTGAACGCATTTAATTAAATTAAACATGATACAATTATTTTTTCGATGTCGATGGAAGCAGTGACAATCCGCAACAGTAGCTGATGAAACCAATCGGGTAACCAAGGGATACAGGGCAAAGATAAACCAATGCAAGTAGGTAATCCCAACTGTGTGAAAGAATGAGATTTTACTTCTCTGCAGCAGGCGGTATGCTCACTGCAACCATAGCAAAATCTAATCAACGCGATCATTCTTCTGATATTACAGAATGAAGAACAACTGGTGGCACGTCGGATTATTCCAAAATGTTTCCTTTGTCAATGAATTCAGAACAATTTATTTATTGCTAACAATTAACGTTCTGACGATTCAGCGGTTACATATCTATTCATTCGCATAGCCAGTTTAATGAAGTTATCAAACTAACAGGCAAGGTTTTGCAGTGCATTAACCTGCTGGCTAATCTTTAAAACATGACATGTTAATACTTATTTGTGCAATTTGTCCGTCCTGAAGTGGTTTCACTTTGCACCAATTACAGCTTAGTCTTTTCTCCTCAAGTTAAAGATCAAATTCATAGCACCCATTCAAAGCAAAGCCACTTGACACTGACATCACAGCTACAGTTTAAGCACCAGCTTGACTGGATTATTGGTACAGAAATGTGCCAGAGTGAGAGATGAAAATTAATGGATGAGTCACGTGTGCTGACCCTTTACTGCATCAGGCAGATGGAGATCAGAGACAGAATTGCAAATGTACTAATGCTGTTTTTGATAATGACATATAAATTATGGAGATGAGAAAGATTCTTTTTTTTAAAACCAGAGTTCAAAACAGTAACTTTCAAAAAAGGAATTTACAGGGGTGAAAATTGTGAGCGATTGGAGCTAACTGGGCAGCTTTTTCAAAGGGCTGACCTGACCACAAGGGGCCAAATGGCCTCCTCCTGTTTGTCTAGATTCTATAATAGTGATTTAAGTAAAAGGAAGAACTCAAATAGGGTAAAACCACAAATGTAAGAAATCTGAATCAAGAATAGAAATGACTAAAAATGCAAAAGGCCTATAAGAATTTATAAAGAGAATAAATTTGTGGCTCGAGTGTAAAGCTGAGAACTAAAAGCAAACATAAATCAATGATGGTGAATAGAATGCAAGATATAAATTTGTAAAAGGAGAATGAAGAGGGAATTAAAATTTCAAGATTATCATTCCAGGAAGGAAATATTAAAAGATACAAGGAAGCAGAAAGATGATGGAGTTAGTGCAGATAGATTCAGTTGAAGAATTTCCATCAGTTTTATCAGGATACCATCAATAGTATCATCTTAGATTAGGTCATGAACTGAAACATTGGGGATTCTGGGCACTTGGATTGGAAATTCCCTCCTGGGGTAAACAGACACTTCATTTGTCTGCTGAATTCTCCGCCCCACCGATGACGATTCCTGCAGCAGGCAGAACGGGAAGATTTAGGCCATTGGCTTATATTGTCTCTTTAGAGATTCTGGGCTAAATCTTCCACTCTGAAGTTTAATTTTGGCGGTGAGTGCCAACTGATTTACATACAGCTATAAAAATGAACGTTTTAGATTCTCACTGGTGGGGAACTGAATTTGTCGGGCTTACTTAATTCCGATGAGGTGGCCTTTTAACGAGCATGCATGAGATAATAACACATGTAAAAGGCCTTCCCGACAGGATGCGTAGGGAAGCGCGACCCACCTTTAATCTGCCTTGATCCTGCTGTCGGGAAACATATTTTTTTTGTCTCCCAACAAATTAAACCTGCCAACCAGGATTCCTGTTGCTGGTGGGATGGGAAGATTCTGCCCTTTGGTGTTGGTAGCCACAGTATTTCCAATATTTTGTGCTTATTATATGTTTCCAGCATTTGTCAAGATTGGGGTAGGGGGAGGCTATGATTAAAGAGCTCACGTGGCTATCAGTTGGTTACTGAGATGATAGAAGAGGATAAGAACAGATTTAGTAGCTGTAAAGAGGGCTGTAAATTAGAAGAATATTTTCTAAACAGCACCAGAACCAGTTGGAAAAAATCCAGAAAAGGCAGTCAATGTTTTATCAATTAACTCCAGATAGAGAGCAAAATGTAGCAGAGAGTGCAGTAATATTGCTAGAAATATAGTTTTATAAGGCTGGATAAATATTTTGGAATTGTGTGTGAAAGGAAATGCTGGGGATTAGGGAAAAAAATCACAGAACCTAGATGCATTTTCCACTTGACAGAAGTGAATGAAAGACAGGCAGTTTCCCCAATAGATATTTGCTCCATAACATCAGATTTACGCTCCAGGAAATCTTTTCCTTGGCATTGCATTCCTTTATTTTTTTATAGAGTTGTTTCTAACAGCAAGAGGTCATCCAAGACAACCCTATAAAGTAAATATAATTGTGCGAACGCTATTGAGAGCACCAAGATATCACGAAGAGATTTATCCTGCCAGGAATGAAGCAAAGGCAAATATAAAAAAGTAACCATCGGCATCACTGAGACATCAGCCTTTTATGTGCGAGCCATAGGTGAACTAACAATTTAAAATGAGCACCATTGACTTGTCCAGGCTTATTTTTATGGCATCAGGCAAACCATATCTAGACTGATAGATCCTGGATACCCATTGCAGCCACATAAGAAAGTTGGCTGGAGGCACAAAATAGAATCAGAAGTCTTGCCCTGCCTGGAACATAGTCTGTAAACTCATACAGTTGACATGGGGTCCATGGGCAGAAAAAAATGCTGTCTTTAACGAACAGGGAATTTAGGGAGAATATTGTGCATGCCATTTTCCATTGTTATCACATGCAGCTCTGCCAGACCTGCCCACCAGGATTCCCATTGCTGGTGGGATGGGAAGATTCTGCCCATGATTCTTATGTCTTTAGTCATAAGAAATGGACATCCGTCATTGTTAGTGATCATAGAAAGGACACAGTTGTGTTGAAGTGAGTGTACTTAAGCTGTTTCAGAAGGATTCCATTTCTTACTGTGTCTTGTGACAATCATCCTCGATTTTCCACAAAGTTGCTCTCACTCTGTCACTGGAACATCACTGGATTTCCATTATAAACAATGGAATCCTTGCCTCCCATTATAAGTAATGGAATCCTTGCCTTCCATTATAAGTAATGGTTCCCTCCTTTTCAACATAAATGGAGTTTTCATCTCAACTTCAGCTCAGTTCAGTAGCACTGTCACCTCTGAATCACAAAGTTCCAGACTGAAGTCCCACTCCAAGGTTTGAATTCAAAGATCAAAACTAATGCTCAAGTGCAATACTGAGGGAATACTGCCCAGTTGGTGATGCTGTCTTGCAGATGAAACATCAAACTGAGATTCCATCTGTCTACTTGGGAAGATGTGAGTGGTCCAGTGGCTCAAAGTTGAAGAAGAGCAGGGGAGATATTCCTGGGGGGGCAGCATGGTGGCACAGTGGTTAGCACTGCTGCCTCACAGTGCCACGAACCGGGGTTCAGTTCCAGCCTCGAGTCACTATCTGTGTGTCGTTTGCACATTCTCCCTGTGTCTACATGGGTTTCCTCCGGGTGCTCCGGTTTCCGCTCACAGTCCAAAGATGTGCAGGTTAGGTGGCTTGACCATGCTAAATGCTCCTGAGTGTCAGAAAATTAGCAGGTAAATAGGCGGGCTTACAGGGATAGGGCCTGGATGGGATTGTTGTCAATGCAGCCTCGATGGGCTGAATGGCCTCCTTCTGCACTGTAGAGATTTGATGATTCCACAATTCTATGGTGGCCTGGCTAGTCCCTCAATCATATCTGCTCGTTATCACATTTCTGTTTGTGGAATCTTGCTGTGTATAAATTGAGCTTGCTTTGCGTATATTGACTGTTGTGTTTCCTATATCACAATAATGGCTGTACTTCAGAAAGTTCTTCATTGGCTGCAACAGCACTTTGCAACATGCAATGAGTGATTAAGGCCTGAAATGCTGCCTGGGAGTGTGGTAGGGGCATGCTCATTCATAGCGTCATAGAATCCTACAGTGCAGAAGGAGGCCATTTGGCCCATCGAGTTTGCGCCGACCAAAATCCCATCCAGGCCCTACCCCTTCAACCCCATGTATTTACCCTAACTAGTCGCCCTGACATTAAGGGGCAATTTAGCATGGCCAATCCACCTAACCCGCACATCATTGGACTGTGGGAGGAAACCGGAGCACCCGGAGGAAACCCACGCAGACACGGGGAGAATGTGCAAACTCATAACAGACAGTGACCTGAGCCGGGAATCGATCCCAGGTCTCTGGCGCTGTGAGACAGCAATGCTAACCACTGTGCCACTGTGCCGCCCGAGTCCGAGGCATTCGAGAGGGAATTGGACTGCTATTTAGAAAAGCAACAATGTGCAGGGTTAAGGGGAAAAGGTGGGAAATTGGCATTAAGTAAATTGCTCATTCAGAGATCTGGTTCAGACACGATGGGCCGAATGGCTGCCTTCTGCTTTGTAAAAATTCTGTGATTTTGCAATTTGCTGGTTGTGAAAAATGCTAAATAAATGCAAGTCTATCTTTTTTTTCCCTCTGGTAATGTTCCAGGGGCTGAGTGAAAACAGCTCCGAGGAAGTAAAACTTTGTGCCAATTATCACAAATTATTTTTCTTTTGCCCCTGACAGGAAGACTTACGCGACACAATTGGAAAGCAAGAGAATCACACCCAGAAGCTCTTGAAGCAAATCAGGCTCTGTGAGAGATGCTTTGTACCCAGCTGGGACAGGTTTCCCTGGAGGTGTGATGGGCATTGTCAGCTCACCTCTATTATTGAAATGTGGCTCAGTCACAAGTCAGCTTCACCCTCGGATTCCTGCCATGTTCTTGCACAGTGTTGTCCATTTTCAGGCCAGAAGTGGACCGAAACAAATTTCCACTCCTCGGTTTTGTAATCATTTATGAAATCACATACCCAAGGTACATTTAATACACAGTTCATTAGAAAGATTAGTGCTCTAGAGGGTGAGTTCTATTGGACATGATACACGTTTCACTCAAGTGAGATCAGCATTGCACAAACTCTTAATGATTAAATATTTTTCTTCTGGAAACCGTGCTTTTCTTAAATAAAATCAAGTATCCCATTTTAATTTCCAGTGAGTCCAGAAATTTTTGAGTACTTCCAAGATCGATGTAGTATAGCTAAAGATAGTAGAGAGATGTAATTAATTTGTCAAGGGGTCAAAAACATACAGTTGAAATTCTTGTAGTCATACCAAAATCTTGGAATACAGGAAGTGATTCCTGAAAGGACCCACACACATAGGAACAGAGGAATATAGGAACAGGAGTTGGCCATTCAGCCCATTGACCCTGTTTCGCCATCGAATGAGATCATGGCTGATTTGTGGCCTAACACCATGAAATTGCTTTTGGCCCAAATTGCTTAATACCTTTGCATAACAAAAATTTATCCATCTCAGATTTAAAGATACCTACTAATCTAGGTAAACGGCCATTTGTGGGAGAGAGTTCCAAACCTCTGCCACTCTTTCTGCTTAGAAGTGCTTCCAAACATCTCTCCTGAACAGTCTGGCCTTAATTTTTCGATTATGCCCCAAGTTCTAGAATCTCCAACCAGTGGAAATAGTTTATCTACCCTGTCTTCTCCTTGTAATGTCTTGAAGACTTCAATCAAATCACCCCGTATCCTCTTAAATTCTAGAGAAAACAGATTAATTTGTATAATTTCTCCTCATAATTAAACCACTGAAGTCCAGGTATCAATCTTATAAAACCTATCCTGTACTTCCTCCAAGACAAATATATCCTTCCTATCCTTTGCCCTGATCTACTCACAGTACTCCAAGTGCGGTCTAACCAGGGTTTTGTATAGCTGCAGTATAATTTCTGCTTCCTTATACTCGAGTCCTTGAGATATAAAGGCCAGCATTCCATTAGCCTTCTTGATTATTTTCTGCACCTGTTCGTGGCATTTTAGAGATCTATGCACCTGGACCTCCAAGTCTCTTTGGACAAACACTTTATTTAACTTCATACCATCCAAAAATTACTCTGGTCTATCCTTTGTCAGTCCAACATGAATAACCTCACACTTGCTTAGATTGAAATCCATCTGCCAAAGTTTTGCCCATTCACCTAGTCTATCAATATCCCTTTGTAATTTTATGCTATGATCTATGCTGTACACAAAGCTGCCGCTGAACTTTGTGTCACCAGAAAATTTAGATGTGCACTTTCAATGCCATTATCCAAGTTGTTAATGAATGATGCGAACAACTGACGCCCCTTGTGGAACACTATAGTCACATCCTGACAATTTGAGTATCGACTCATTATTCCTACCTTCTGTCGCCCGCCACTCAATCAATTTCCCAGCTATGTCAATAATTTGCCCTCAATTCCGTGGGCTTCTACCTTAGTTAACAATCTCTGATGTGAGGCATTATCAAAGGCCTTCTGAAAATCCATATGTGCAACATCCATAGACATTTGCCTTTCCACTACCTTAATCACCTCTTCAAAAAAATTCAATGAGATTTGTCTGGCAATGCATACCTGTCATGATTCCAAGATTGCTATCTCCGATTAACTGAAAATTTTCAAGGTGTTCAGTTACCCGATCCTTGATTATAGACTCCCTACCACAGTTGTTAAGCTAACTGGTCTGTAATTCTCTGGATATCAACTTTCGCCCTACTTAAAAAGTGGAGTGACACGAGCAATTTTCCAATCTAGAGGGACGACTTCTGAATCTAGGGAACTCTGAAAGACGATAGTTAGGGCACCTACAATGTACTTCCTTTAACACCCTTGAATGGAAACCGTTGTCACTCTTTAGTTCCATTAATTTCCTCATTATCGATGTTTTACTTACATGAGTTGTACTTAATTCCTGTCCCCAATCCATCTCATGGGTGAAAATCAGTCTGCAGTCTCCACGTAACTATTGTATCTCGAAAATAAAATCAATGGCATTTTACATTAAATCGATGAATGTGTGCAGTGATCTTTATGGATCTTGTGATCTATATCGATTTTCCAGCTGGCAGGATCTGAATGTGCGGGGGTTGAGAAATGGAACAGCGACAATTTTCAACAGCTACCCATTTTACTTGATGTAGGCTCAATGCTTATGCACAAATGGTGTGTGAGCTGCATTGCCAGAATCAATATGATGCTGTTGAACTTCCCTAACATTTTGCGATGTGCCTAATTCACACAGTGTGCCTATCTCACTCAAACGACATGCTTGCTAAAGTTCAGCCACATCTGAATCTTGAAGGATGAATGTTTTAAAGGAGGACTGGTGTAATTTTTCTTATTCCACCCAGAACTGTGAAAAAGGGTGATTATTTTAGTGATCCTCCACTGCTGAATCTTTCAGGGGCACAGGAGGAGGATTCAACAAAGGAATGTCAGAAACAAAAGAAACAAAAAAATGCATTTATGTGGTGCCTTTCGTGATCTCATGACATTTCAAAATGCTTGACAGCCAATTAAATACTTCTGCACCGTAGTCACTTCTGTACTGTAGCAAATGAGCAACTATTTTACGCTCAGCATGGTTCATCTAACCAGCAAACGACCAGATTACAGCGTTGTAATAATTCCGGTCCACCAGTTAGGTAAATAACAACTGTACTGTTTATTTGCATATAACTATAATACAGAGGCTTGCAGTCTGCCAGTCAGCTCCCGAGAAGGTTCTGCAACAGAAACCCGAGCTCATCAGGATGATCCAACACCCTGGTCCCCAGGCCATTATTTTGAAGGTTGATCCTTAAAGGGACAATCAGTGCAAGCACCTCTGTCCGTGTGAGAGGGCAGTAAATGTCTTGGTTAAAGTCTCATTTGAAAGACTGTGCAGCGACTCATCAGCACTGCACTGGTCTGTAATTCCCTGGATGTCCACTTTCAAGCTCGCCCTTATTCATATCTGTGAACAAAAAGAACTGTCTCTTTATCTAGAGTAAAATTAAGCCAGGGGTGAAATCCTAGAGTTACGCCATCTATTGCCAAGTATCCTGTAAAGCCTCAGCCAACAAGCACAGAACTGACGGTAGCAATCAAGGTCTACAACACCTTCAGCACAATGAATCCAGGTCTTTCCAGATCCCTTTGGTGGATACACATATCAACTTCATCAAATGGGGCAAACAAAATTATCCCAGGAAGAAAGGACACCAAGAATCTTAAATATTCCAATAAATATTCCAACTGAAATCAACAACCCAATTTTAAATTAATAGTTAATGATCAATTTGAGCTTGTAACCAAGCCAACCATAGCCGTATTGGCATGGGCAGGCATGAAGGAGGGGGCAGGTCATTTTTATTGTGCACAAATTGTAAAAAGGTGGGAAGGAAGGGGGGGGGCGGGGGGTGTTGGGGAACCCCCTTCCAGGGCGGGGGTGGGAGGAGTGGTAGTGTGCCCTGTGCACATCAGGTACATCAGCCTAAGATGTGAAGATGTGAGGCGATGCATTTTGGGAGAACTAACTAATTAAGGGAATACACAACGAACAGTAGTTTGCTAGGAAGTACAGAGGACCAGAGGAAAATTGGGATGCATATCACAGATCACAGATTCACAGAATCACAGATTACTACAGTGCAGAAGAGGCCCTTGGGCCCATCGAATCTGCACCGATGCATGAAATGCCCTGACCTGCCCACCTAATCCCACTTGCCAGCACTTGGTCCATAGCCTTGAATGTTATGTCATGCCAAGTACTCATCCAGGTCCTTTTTAAAGGATGTGAGGCATCCCGCCTCCACCACTCTCCTGGGCAGTGCATTCTAGACCATCACCACCCTCTGCGTAAAAACATTTTTCTTCAAATCCCCCCTAAACCTCCCACCTCTCACTTTTAACTTGTGTCATCTCATAACTGACCCTTCAACTAAGGGGAACAGCTGCTCCCTTTCCAACTTGTCCATGCCCCTCATAATCCTGAACACCTTAATTAGGTCACCCCTCAGTCTTCACTGCTCCAATGAAAACAACCCAAGCCTATTCAACCTCTCTTCATAACTTAAATGTTCCATCCTAGGCAGAATCCTGGTGAATCTCCTCTGCACCCCTTCCAGTGCGTTCACGTCCTTCCTATAATGTGGTGCCCAGAATTGCATACAGTACTCCAGCTGTGGCCTCACCAAAGCTCTATACAACTCCATCACAACCTCTCTGCTTTTGTAATCTATATTCCGATTGATAAAGGCGAGTGTGTCATATGGCTTTTTCACCACCCTATTTACCTGCCTTTTCGCCTTCAGAGATCTATGGGCAAACACGCCAAGGTCCCTTTGTTCTTCAGAACTTCCCAGTTTGAGACCTTTCATAGTATAGTTACTTGTCAAATTACTCCTTCCAAAGTGCATCACCTCACACTTTTCAGGGTTAAGACCATAAGACCATAAGACATAGGAGCGGAAGTAAGGCCATTCGGCCCATCGAGTCCACTCCACCATTCAATCATGGTTGATTTCAACTCCATTTACCCGCTCTCTCCCCATAGCCCTTAATTCCTCGAGAAATCAAGAATTTATCAATTTCTGTCTTGAAGACGCTCAACGTCTCGGCCTCCACAGCCCTCTGTGGCAATGAATTCCACAGACCCACCACTCTCTGGCTGAAGAAATTTCTCCTCATCTCTGTTCTAAAGTGACTCCCTTTTATTCTAAGGCTGTGCCCCCGCGTCCTAGTCTCCCCTGTTAATGGAAACAACTTCCCTACGTCCATCCTATCTAAGCCGTTCATTATCTTGTAAGTTTCTATCAGATCTCCCCTCAACCTCCTAAACTCCAATGAATATAATCCCACGATCCTCAGACGTTCATCGTATGTCAGGCCTACCATTCCTGGGATCATCCGTGTGAATCTCCGCTGGACCCGCTCCAGTGCCAGTTTGTCCTTCCTGAGGTGTGGGGCCCAAAATTGCTCACAGTACTCCAAATGGGGCCTAACCAGTGCTTTATAAAGCCTCAGAAGTACATCCCTGCTTTTGTATTCCAAGCCTCTTGAGATAAATGACAACATTACATTTGCTTTCTTAATTACGGACTCAACCTGCAAGTTTACCTTTAGAGAATCCTGGACTAGGACTCCCAAGTCCCTTTGCACTTTAGCATTATGAATTTTGTCACCGTTTAGAAAATAGTCCATGCCTCTATTCTTTTTTCCAAAGTGTACAACCTCGCACTTGCCCACGTTGAATTTCATCAGCCACTTCTTGGACCACTCTCCTAAACTGTCTAAATCTTTCTGCAGCCTCCCCACCTCCTCAATACTACCTTAAATTCCATCTGCCACTTATCCGCCCATTTGACCATCTCGTCTATATCTTCCTGTAACCCAAGACACTCAACCTCACTGTTAACCACCCGCCCAATCTTTGTGTCATCGGCAAACTTACTGATCCTACTCCTCATGTAGTCAACTATGTCATTTATATAAATGACGAACAATAGGGGGCCCAGCACGAATCCCTGTGATATGCCACTGGTCACTGGCCTCCAGTCACTAAAGCCGTCGTCTGTCACCACCCTCTGTCTCCTACCACTAAGCCAATTATGTGGCCACCTTGTCAGATCACCCTGTATCCCATGTGCATTAGCCTTCTTAATAAGTCTCACATGTGGTACTTTGTCAAAAGCTTTGCTGAAATCCATGTAAACTACATCAACCGGTCTACCCTCATCCACACACTTGGTTACATGCTCAAAAAATTCAATCAAATTTGTTAGGCATGATCTCCCTCTGACAAAACCATGATGACTATCCCTGATCAAACCTTGCCTCTCCAAATGGAGATAGATTCTATCCTTCAGAATGTTCTCCAGTAGTTTCCCAACCACAGACGTGAGACTCACTGGTCTGTAGTTCCCTGGCTTGTCTCTACAACCTTTCTTAAATATTGGGACCACATTAGCTGTGCTCCAGTCCTCCGGCACCTCCCTGGTGGCCAGGGAAGAATTAAAAATTTGGCTCAGAGCCCCTGCAATTTCCTCCCTTGCCTCCCACAACAACCTGGGACACATATCAGTAGGTCCCTGAAGGCAGCAGGATAGTTAGGTAAGCTGGTTAAGAAAGCATATGGTATGCTTGACTTTATTAATCGAGCAATAGAATATAAGAGTAGGGAGGTTACGATGGAGCTGTATAAAATGCTTGTTAGGTCATAGCTCGAGCAAAGTGTGCAGTTCTGGTCACCACATTATAGGAAAGATGAGATTGCACGAGAGAGTACATAGAACATTACAGCGCAGTACAGGCCCTTCGGCCCTTGATGTTGCGCCGACCAGTGGTACCAATCTAAAGCCCCTCTAATCTACACTATTCCAATATCATCCATATGTTTATCCAATAACCACTTGAACGCTCTCAACGTTGACGAGTCCACCACTGCTGCAGGCAGGGCATTCCACGCTCTGAGTAAAGAACCTACCTCTAACATCTGTCCTATATCTCTCACCCCTCAATTTAAAGCTATGTCCCCTTGTGCTAGCCAACACCATCCAAGGAAAAAGGCTCTCACTATCCACCCTATCTAATCCTCTGATCATCTTGTATGCCTCTATTAAGTCACCTCTTAACCTTCTTCTCTCTAATGAAAACAACCTCAAGCCCCTCAGCCTTTCCTCATACGATTTTCCCACCATACCAGGCAACATCCTGGTAAATCTCCTCTGCACCCTTTCCAACACTTCCACATCTTTCCTATAATACGGCGACCAGAACTGTATGCAATACTCCAAATGCGGCCGCATCAGAGCTTTGTACAGTTGCAACATGACCTCCTGGCTCCGAAACTCAATCCCTCTACCAATAAAAGCTAACACACCATACGCCTTCTTAACAACCCTATCAACCTGGGTGCCAACTTTCAGGGATCTCTGCACATGGACACCCAGATCCCTCTGTTCATCCACACTACCAAGTATCTTACCATTAGCCCAGTACTCTGTATTCCTATTACTCCTTCCAAAGTGAATCACCTCACACTTTTCCGCATTAAACTCCATTTGCCACCTCTCAGCCCAGCTCTGCAGCTTATCTATGTCCCTCTGTAACCTACCACTTCCCTCCGCACTGTCTACAACTCCACCGACTTTAGTGTCATCCGCAAATTTACTAATCCATCCTTCCACGCCTTCATCCAAGTCATTAATAAAAATGACAAACAGCAGTGGCCCCAAAACAGATCCTTGCGGTACACCACTAGTAACTGAACTCCAGGATGAATATTTCCCATCAACCACCACCCTTTGTTTTCTTACAGCTAGCCAATTCCTGATCCAAACCACTAAATCACCCTCAATCCCATGTGTCCGTGTTTTCTGTAAAAGCTTACCATGGGGAACCTTATCAAACGCTTTGCTGAAATCCATATACACCACATCAACTGCTTTACCCTCATCCACATCTTTGGTCACCTTCTCAAAGAACTCAATAATGTTTGTGAGGTACGACCTACCCTTCACAAAACCGTGCTGACTATCCCTAATCAAATTATTCCTTTCTAGGTGATTATAAATCCTATAAGAGTATGCAAAGGACATTCACCAGCATGTTGCCTGAGTTGGATTAGAACATAGAACATAGAACATAGAAAAGCTACAGCACAAACAGGCCCTTCGGCCCACAAGTTGCGCCGAACATGTCCCTACCTACTAGGCTTACCTATAACCCTCTATCTTACTAACTTCCATGAACTTATCCAAAAGTCTCTTAAAAGACCCTACCGAATCTGCCTCCACCACTACCGGCAGCCGATTCCACACACCCACCACCCTCTGAGTGAAAAACTTACCCCTAACACCTCCTCTGTACCTACTGCCCAGCACCCTAAACCTGTGACCTCTTGTGGCAACCAATTCAGCCCTGGGTAAAAGCCTCTGAGAATCCACTCTATCAATACCTCTCAACATCTTACACACCTCTATCAGGTCACCCCTCATCCTTCGCCTCTCCAAGGAGAAAAGACCTAGCTCTCTCAACCTATCCTCATAAGGCATGCCACCTAATCCAGGCAACATCCTTGTAAATCTCCTCTGCTCCCTTTCTATGGCTTCCACATCCTTTCTGTAATGAGGTGACCAGAACTGGGCACAGTACTCCAGGTGGGGTCTGACCAGGGTCCTATACAGCTACAGCATAATCTCCCGATTTCTAAACTCAATTCCTCTATTGATGAAGGCCAGCATTCCATACGCCTTCTTAACCACAGCCTCTACCTGCGACGCTGCTTTGAGCGTCCTATGAACCCGGACTCCAAGATTCTTCTGACCTTCCACACTGCCAAGCGTCTTACCCTTAATATTATATTCTTTCATCCTATTCGACCTGCCAAAATGAACCACCACACACTTATCTGGGTTGAAGTCCATCTGCCATTTCTCCGCCCAGTCTTGCATCTTATCTATGTTTCGTTGCAGCTTCTGACATCCCTCTACACTATCCACAACACCACCAACCTTTGTGTCATCAGCAAACTTGCCAACCCATCCTTCCACTTCCTCATCCAGGTCATTTATAAAAATCACAAAGAGCAAGGGTCCCAGAACAGACCTGTTTCAGCAATGAAGAGAGGCTGGATCGGCTGGGGTTGTTTACCTTCAAACAGAGAAGGCTGAGGGGGGACTTGATCAAGGTGTACAAAATTATGAGGGACGCAGATAGGGTAGAGAAGTCAATAACCAGGGGGCATAGATTTAAAGTCAGGGACCAGAGATTTAGAGGGGATTTGAAGAAAAGCTTTTTCACCCAGAGGGTGGTGAGAATCTGGAACTCGCTGCCTGACAGGGGGGGAGAGGCGGGAATCCTCACATTTAAGAAGCATTTAGATGAGCACTTGACAGACCACAGCATACAAGGCTGTGGATCAAGTGGTGGAAAATGGGATTAGAAAAGATAGGTGCCGATGGCTGGCACATACATGATGTGCTGAATGGCCTCTTCTTGTGCTGTAAAACGCTATGACTCTATGTCAGCTCCCCCTTTTCCTCTTCCCTGCCTGGCCTCCAAAACCCATCCTCACCACCGCAGCCCACCCCCTCCCCCCCCCCCCCCACTCCCCGCCGCCCCCCCCCCCCCCAACCAACCTGTCTCCACAACCGCGCCCCCCCCCACCCCCACCCCCTCCGGCTCCACAACCCCCCTAGCCGATCCCTCCGTAAAAGCAAGGGACTTACCTTTGAAGTTCACTGTAAGCCTCTCCTCCCTTTGGGGTGCCTAAGTCCTATTTCCTGCCTGTTTAACCTGCTGACTGTGCTCAATGGCTGCAAGGTGGTCTTATTGTGTGCCCAGCTTCCAACTCTCGCAGTCATAACTTTCATGACTCATATGGATATTGATTTTCTCTGTGTATAATAGGTTAGTGACGAGCAGCCAAGCTTTATGGAGATGGATATCAGCTTCCCAGGCAGCCATCTCCAATTCTTTCATCTGAAGGCCCCTGGCTTATTTGTAAGAGATGCCAAATTGATGGGTGTCTGTAGGTCTAATCTAGTCTCTGAAGCTCTGGATAATGACACCCCTTCAAATGTCACATCTATGGCAACGTACTCCATGCAACTATATTGTGCCTGAGTGTATGAGTAAGTGAGAGTGAATAACTGAAATGCAGTGAGAATATGGCATGATGAACCTTGAGAGAGTTTGGCTTCATGCTTCCTCAGTCTCTCTATGGTGCCAGTTCAACTAGGTTCCATGGCAGTCTCCTCAAACTGGCATTGCAGTCTCCATCTGGTGTGGTTTGCGCCCTTGTCATGCCCAGCCTTCTACTGCGAGCAGAAAAGTAGCATTAAGATGTTGGAATTCTCAGGCTGCATGAAGTGACACCTAAGAGCAAAAAGAACTGTCTGTCTATCTAAGATAATATGAACCCAGGGACGAAATCCTGGAGTTATGCCATCTGCTGCCAACTAATCTGTAAAGCCTAAGCCCACAAGCACAGCACTGGTGGTAGCAATCAAGGTCTACAATGCCTTGAGCACACTGAATCCAGCTGTTTCCCGATCCCTACAGTGGGTGCACATACAATTTACCAGCAGTGTACAACTTCATCAATCAGGGGAAACACCTTTCTTTTTGGAAAAATGATCCCAGAAAGAAAGAGTGCAAATACAGGCTCATGAACATCATGTAGCTCGGGTTTAACTGCAAGTAATTCTGGGTGCAGCCCTTTTAACAGTGAGTCAAATGTGCAAGTTGTAAATTTCAGCTAAAATTTGCACCCTGCTGCTACCTGGCCACACATGACATGTTCCAAAGGGTTATAGGATAGTCAGAGTGCTTCATAAGTGGCAGCCGTGAATGTATGAAAGAAGCATTTGGTAGAGTTGTTTGCCATTCATTGGCAATAATGTTCGAAGTGCGAACTGCAACTTGGCTCTTTTCATCAGGTAAACAAACTTCTTCCTAATTTTCTGCCAGTTCCACCAAGTCATTAATAAAGCATTTATCCATTATGCTACTTTCTCCCAAGCAATCTGTCTGAATCTTCTGGAATGTCAAATAGGACATCACTTCCGTGACAACACGTAATCACTTCTGTCTAAGATTTAGTTTGGTTTTGGCTTCTGTCAAAGTACGCAATGAAACATTTTCACTTGTAGATGTAGGTTCCAGCTCATTTTGATGCAATAATTAGTATTTGTTTCACAAAATGGGGATTAGTAAGAGGAATCAAGCCATTCGTAAGATGCACAAACATTCTATGTGATTTCATAGAATCCTAAAATCACAGCAGTACAGCACAGATGGAGGCCATTTGGTCCATTGTGCCTGTGCCAATCCTTTGCCAACTAATTCTCCAGTATTTTTTTTCTGCACAGTCCCGAATATTATTTCACTTTATGTATGTAACCATCTCTCTTGAAAGTTAATATTGAATCTGCTTCCTCCGCTCTTTCAGACAATGCCATCCAGATCACAACAACTTGCTGCATAACAAAGTGTTTCTTTGTGTTGTCTTTAGCTGTTTAGCCAATCATATTAAATCTGTGTACTTCATTTACTGACACTTCTGCCATTATAAAATTAATCTACTTATTTACTCTACAAGAACCATTCATGTTTTGGTCACTTTTATCAAAACTCCTCTTAACTTTCTCTGCTTCAAGGAGAACAAACCCAGTTCCTCTCATCTCTCCACATAAATGAAGTCCCTCAGGACTGGTAGCATTCTCGTAAATCTGTCTGCACCCTCGCTGAAGCCTCTGCATATTTCTTAAAGTGTGGTGCACAGATTTGAATGCAATGCTTCAGTTTAGCACATTTTCCTTGCCTTTGTTCTGATTTATTCTACTCTGGCAGCATGGTGTCACAGTGGTTAGCACTGCTCCCTCACAGCGTCAGAGACCCGGGTTCAATTCCTTCCTGTCTGTGTGGAATTTGCACGTTCTCCCCGTGTCTGCGAGCGTTTCCTCCGGGTGCTCCGGTTACCTCCCACAGTCCAAAGATGTGCTGGTTAAATGCATTGGCCATGCTAAATTCTCCCTCAGTGTACCTGAACAGGCTCCGAAGTGTGGCAACTAGGAGATTTTTACAGTAACTTCATTGCAGTGTGAATGTAAGCCTACTTGTGACTAATAAATAAACTTTACAGACATCCCTGCCTTCTCTCTCAACAGGAGAAGCGGTCACATAAGAATCAGAGACTCAGATATCTCCAGTGACAGGAATCTTTTAGTCTATTGGCAAAGCATTCCCACTTGGGAGATGGTTTTTCAACATGAGGGTGAAGATGTGAGCCGCAACCCACTGTGAACCCTGCACCTCATGAAGAACTGCTGTATATGTCGGGATGACTGGTCCTCTGCATATAGACTCACTGTTGGGGGATCTTATCTCCCTCCACCTGAGTCTTGGTGGTGACCCTGTCTGCCCTGTAGTGGGACATGTGGCTGCAAAGGAGGCAATGGCTACTGCAGCTTGAGCTATCCCAACTGCAACTGGAGCATGTTGCAGTGGAAGGCCCTCTGTTCAAAGGACATTTTTAAAAATTCATTCATGGGACATGGTTGCTGCTGGCTGGGCCAACATTTATTGCCCACCCTGGAGGGCTGTCGAGAGTCAACCACATTGCTGTGGCTCTGGAGTCACATGTCGGCCAAACCGAGTAAGGATGGCAGATTTCCTTCCCTAAAGGATGTTAGTGAACCAGATGTGTTTCACTGACCTCGACAATGGTCATCAGTAATTCCAGATATCTTTTTATTAAATTCAGATTCCACCCGTGGCAGGATTCAAACCTGGCTCCCCAGAACGTTAGCTGAATTTCCGTGTTAATAACCCAGCGATAATACCACTCGGCCATCGCCTCCCCTACAGGGGAGGTGAGTGGATCTGCATAAGATGCTGTTATTCTGAAAGCTGCCAGCAGGGAAAAGGATGAGTGAAGCATCGATAAAGTAAAGAAGCTTCTAGGCATTTGGTACTCACCACTGGTAAAGCACTTTCTGACAAAAGGAGTGCTTTGCAGGGCAGCCCCTCACATGGTTATGTTGACAGTTCTTCTGTCAATCTGATCAAAGACTTCACAGTTTGTCAGTTTCACTAAGGAAGTCCCTCCTATTGTTCTTTCATCTTCTCCTCATTGCCTGATTGGACACACAGTGAGAGCCTGTACCTCTGTTGGGAAAGAAAATAAATTACTGGGAAAATCCCTGAAAGTATTTCCTTACTGCCTTCAATGGCTTCACACCTCAATGTGGGGACTTCCAACGCCTCCACCAAACTGTTGTAAAGGTCATTGGTATCTCGCTAAGAGATTTGAAGGACTTCAGGATTAAACATAAACATAACAACTCATAACAATATGCATGTCCAAGGCACTGCCATGCAGTGACCCTCTCTCTGTGCTGGCTCCTTTCAGATTCTACCACATGCAGGGGGGAATCTCACTAAAAAATGGCAGAGTACTGGTTCCAGTGAGAAGTCAGCAAGAGTTTTAACAACACCAGGTTAAGTCCAACAGGTTTATTTGGTAGCAAATACCATTAGCTTTCGGAGCACTGCTCCTTCGTCAAATGGAGTGGAAATGTGCTCTCAAACAAGGCACAGAGACACAAAATCAAGTTACAGAATACTGATTAGAATGCGAATCCCTGCAACCAACCAGATCTTAAAGATACAGACAATGTGGGTGGAGGGAGCATTAAGCACAGGTTAAAGAGATGTGTATTGTCTCCAGACAGGACAGCCTGCAAGTCCAGGAGGCAAGCTGTGGGGGTTACTGATAATGTGACATAAATCCAACATCCCGGTTTAGGCCGTCCTCATGTGTGCGGAGCTTGGCTATCAGTTTCTGCTCAGCGACTCTGCGCTGTCGTGTGTCGTGAAGGCCGCCTTGGAGAACGCTTACCTGAAGATCAGAGGCTGAATGCCCGTGACTGCTGAAGTGCTCCCCCACAGGAAGAGAACAGTCTTGCCTGGTGATTGTCGAGCGGTGTTCATTCATCCGTTGTCGTAGCGTCTGCATGGTTTCCCCAATGTACCATGCCTCGGGACATCCTTTCCTGCAGCGTATCAGGTAGATAACGTTGGCCGAGTTGCAAGAGTAGGTACCGTGTAACAGTGAGAAGAACAGTGGGGCAATCTTACCAGCTTGTCACGTTGGTCAATCGGCATGGCAAGCCAGTAAGATAGCGAGACAGGTGAAAAATCGGGTACATGGCCAGTTTCTCGCCTCTCGCGATCTTACCAGCAGCGGATTTCCAGCATGATCATATATGGTCCTCAGGAACGGGGACCAGATATGATGGCCTCACTGGTGGGACTGGAGGCCATTGAGGCCCCGGATGGTCGGGGGGCAGTGCCTGTTGGGCACTGGCACTGGCCAACCTAGTGCCTGGCAGAGCCAACTGTCACCCTGGCAGTGCCAGCCTGGCACCCTGGCACTGTTCACTGGGCAGCCTGGCACTGTCCAGCAGGCAGTGCCACCACACTACTGTGGAAAATGCCAAAAGAGGGGAAAGACAATTTCTAGCTGCATATTAAGAAAATAGATGAATGGGCATCTGGAACAAAAGTGCTAGTAATGGAAGGAAAAATCATATCATATCTATCAGATTTAAAAAATCATCAGACCTGAAGTAAGAATAATTTGACTTCACAGGACTGCCTACTCCTAAACTAAACCCTAAATGTGGTAGAACTAAACAGGGTCAACACGTATTTTCTGAAATCACCTATGATAAGTCCAACCATTCAATCGGACATAATGCTTTTGTACATTATTCCTATTTAACATGTAATCTTAATACAGAATCATATTCCCAAAAGCAATATGGCAAATTATTACATTAAAGTAATATACTTTAAAAAGCGGTAATTGTCTGCGCAGAGCAGAACAGGAAAACGCTGCATGTCTGGCACCCAAAATCTAATCATTTCTTAATGGCAGACTATTTAAGTTATTTCTGAGAAGCCTGTGGCTACATTGCCCTTCAATGATTGCACTTTTCTCCTGAAGATTCACATCATTATGTCACATCGCCATAGGTCAGTCAGTCAGAAATATGAAATCATGTTAGGTAATTTAAGAATTGCTTCCATAAGAGATTTTCATTTTATCAGAAGATAAAAAGGCAAATCCATGTTCCTTTAGATGCAATTTTATGCCATTATTCCCCTCTGGACCAGAATTGGAATATATGGGAAGAAAAACATAGAATCCTCTTCCTACTTACACACCTCACTCGCTGTTATAAAGATTAGCTTTTAACACAGCCGAAGCAGTAAAGTATCCCAGATACGTAAATGTATGTATGCAACTCTCTTCCTAAGAGACTGAATGAAAACTTATGAAATAATAAATAAAAACAAATTACTGCGGCTGCTGGAATCTGAAACCAAAAGAGAAAATGCTGGAAAATCTCAGCAGGTCTGGCAGCATCTGTAAGGAGAGAAAAGAGCTGACGTTTCGAGTCCAGATGACCCTTTGTCAAAGCTAAAAGGCATAGAAAGTGGGAGATGTTTATCCTGTAGGGTTAGGGAATGAAAGATGAGTCATAGCCACAAAACAAGGGGAAAGGCTGCTAATGGCAGTCCATAGAGAAAATAGGAGGTGTGAGTGGCCAAACGGCAGAGAAGCTGAAATCAGAGGATAAGCTGTGACAGGTGAAGATGTGGGAGGAAGAGAGGGGGGATGGGTGGGAGAGAGGTAAAAGTGAGAAAAAGTAAGAAGAGGAAACAAAGGAGGGGAAAAGGTAAGGAAAGGAGGGATAAAAAGGGGGAAAGAGTGGGGGGAGGAAGAAAAATAAGAAAGACAATAAAGAAATAAAAGGTAGAGAAATTAAAAATTAAATGAAATGAAAACAAAGTGGTCGAGATGGAATGAGAAGATATGACTGATTTGATGATTCAACCTCAGTCTTCATGTGTAGGTCCAAGATGGTAACAATAACCATTTTGAACGAAATATTGGATTGCCATTCCCGTGTTCTTTAATGATACAAATCAGTTCAAGAAAATCATCAAGTTTTTTTTGGCAGGGCGTAATTGTCAGCTCAGGGTTTGCCATCTAGGGCCCGATTTTACCAAAATTTCCCGGGCGCGTAATCATGGTAAAGTTGGGCGTCGGGCCTAAAACACGGTCCAGACCCGACCCAAGGCCAATCGCGCCTTTACCAACGGCCGATCCAGGCGCCAATCCAGCGCGCGCCCGAATTGACCAGCGGGCCAATTTAAATGCATTTGCATGCATTTAAATCGGCATAATGAAGCCCGCGCCCAACTTACCCAAGGATTCCCACTTTACGAGGCTCCGATCCGATTAGCGCACGCGCATTTACCGTGTTGCTGAATTCAAGTCAGATAGGGCTTCAACTCAGCAACTGAACCATCGAATCACCCCCAACCACCCTTCGCGGACCGCCCCCATGTGGTGAACCATAGATGGTTACCACCATGGGTACTGAACCATAGATGGTTATCACTATGGGTACTTGTACATATGTTACTCTTGTTACTGTTGGGGTTAGGGTTGGGGTGTTCCACCTGTTGGCATTGTTCTCCGGTTGGCTCCGCCTTCCTATAGGAGTATAAAGGTCACTGCACTTCCTAGTGACCCTTTAGTCTGGGATTGTATTGTTAAGCAGTATGCTCTATTCTTGTTGCTAATAAAAGCCTTTATTTCCCGGGTACGATCCAGCCTCCCGAGTGAATTAATCGCGCATCAATTTTATTAGCAACAATTTTTGTTTTGAAAAAAAAACCATGGAGCAAATGTGAAAACCCGATCAGCTTACCTTAGATCCGCGTGTCGCTGGAGCGTCGATCACTTTCGACCATTGGTTGAAGTGTTTCCAGGATTATATCGACGTCTCAACAGCAGCCCAAAACGACGCCGACAGATTGCGGGTCCTCCACGCAAGGGTAAGCGACACTGTGTATGCAACAATCCGCGATTCCCAAGACTACAAAGAGGCCATTGAATTGCTCAAAAAGCTGTACCATAAACCGCCAAACAAGATTCATGCTCGTCACCTACTAGCCACTCGACGGCGGCAGCCGGGCGAAACGACGGGACAGTACCTGCGCGAACTTCAGCAGCTAGCCAGAGCCTGCAATTGCAAGCTAGTGTCGGCTACTCAATACACCAACGATCTGATCCGAGATGCGTTCTCATCCTATATTCGCCTGCGGCTGCTAGAGCAGGGTAACCTGGACCTAGCTAAGAGGGTGGAATTAGCTGATGCGACGGAAACGGCCTCCAGAAGTCTTGAAACTTACCCCACCGACCACGTGGGAACATCGTGGCAAGTACAGCCACCGACTCAACTCTACCCAGCGGCTCCTAGGAACTGCGCGATCGTGCTTTCAACCTCGGACCTGACGGCTGCGGCAGCTCCAGGAGGCCCACGGTGCTATTTCTGTGGATTGGCGAAGCACCCTCGCCAGAGATGTCCGGCCAGGACGGTATTTTGCTCCGCTTGTGGAAAGAAAGGGCACTATGCTAAAGTGTGCCGAGCGAAGCCCCCTTCGAAGCCAAGCAGTGCTGCATGTGACTCCCCAGGATCCGTCTCCTCGTCTCCAGCTTCGTCGATGTCTTCAACCACGTGCGATTCACGGGCGCCGCCATTCGTGAGGACGACGACACAAGACATGTGCGGCCTGTGAGTGCCGCCACTTTCAACGCCATCGACCACGTGCAATCCATGGGCACAGCCATTTTGGTCGACTCCTGCCGCAGACGAACAGCAGGGGTCCTCATCATCGATCATCTCAGCTGCCTGCAGTTGCACTCGGAATCCAACAGTGGCGTCAATCATCCTGGACCAGGCCAAGCCTCACAGACTCGACAAGTCCATGATGGACATAGAGGTAAACGGACGCCTGATACATTGTCTGTTTGACAGCGGGAGCACGGAGAGTTTCATTCATCCGGATACCGTGAAACGGTGCGCTCTCCGAGTACAAACTGTCAGGCAGAAATTCTCTATGGCGTCGAGGTCCCGATCTGTTACCGTTCTTGGGAGCTGCGTGGTAACTCTAACGGTGCGGGGCACAGTTTATGAGAACTTCAGGCTCCTCGTGTTACCGCACCTTTGCGCTCCGGTACTTCTGGGACTAGACTTTATGGTCCACCTGAGGAGTGTGACACTGCAGTACGATGGGCCACTCCCTTCACTTTCAGTGGGAGAACAGCAGCCTCCAAATTGCCCAGCGCGCTCCACGTGCAGTCTTTCGACACTCAAAATCACCCCGCCTTCTTTATTTGAAAATCTTGTGCCAGGCTGCAAGCCCATCGCAACTAAGAGCAGGCGTTACAGTGCTGAGGATCGGATCTTTATTCGATCTGAGGTTCAGGGAAGGGATAATTCAACCTAGCACTAGCCCATAGAGAGCGCAAGTCGTGATGGTTGAGACTGGAGACAAGCCCTGGATGGTCATAGACTATAGTCAGACCATTAATAGGTACACGCAGCTAGACGCGTACCCTCTCCCGCGCATATCTGACATGGTCAACAAGATTGCACAGTACCGGGTGTTCTCCACCAACGACTTGAAGTCAGCCTACCACCAGCTCCCCATTCGCCCAGAGGACCGCAAATACACGGCCTTTGAGGCGGATGGCCGTCTCTACCACTTCTCAAGGTTCCATTTTGGCGTCACTAATGGGGTCTCGGTCTTCCAGCGTGAAATGGACTGAATGGTGGACCAAAATGGGCTACGGGCTACCTTCCCGTCACTATCTGCAGCCATGACCAGCAGGACCACGACGCCAACCTCCTGAAGTTTTTACGCACTGCGTCTCGCCTGAATCTGACCTATAACAGGGAGAAGTGTGTATTCAGCAAGCACCGCCTAGCAATCCTCGAATACGTAGTGGAAAACGGGGTCATCGGCCCCGATCCAGACCGTATGCGTCCGCTCCTTGAACTTCCCCTATCCACTAGCATCAAAGCACTGAGAAGATGCTTAGGCTTCTTCTCGTATTACGCACAGTGGGTTCCCAATTATGCGGACAAAGCCCGTCCGCTCATAAAATCTACCTCTTTTCCCCTGGCAGCAGAGGCTCGTTTAGCCTTTGAAGGGATAAAAGCTGACATCGCGAAAGCCACGATGCACGCTGTCGATGAGTCCATCCCCTTCCAGGTGGAGAGTGATGCATCTGATTTCGCCCTGGCCGCCACACTTAACCAGGCGGGCAGGCCCGTCGCCTTTTTCTCTCGCACCCCCCAAGGCCCTGAAATTCGGCACTCCTCTGTGGAAAAAGAGGCTCAGGCCATTGTGGAGGCTGTACGGCATTGGCGCCATTATTTGGCTGGAAAACGATTTACCCTGCTCACGGACCAGCGGTCCATGGCATTCAAGAAATAATGTAGGGAGGAGTTATACAATAAATGGCAGAGCCATCAAGAGTATAGAAACACAGAGGGACCTAGGTGTGCAAGTCCACAAATCCTTGAAGGTGGCAACACAGGTGGAGAAGGTGATGAAGAAGGCATATGGTATGCTTGCCTTTATAGGACGGGGTATAGAGTATAAAAGCTGGAGTCTGATGATGCAGCTGTATAGAACGCTGGTTCGGCCACATTTGGAGTACTGCGTCCAGAAGGACGTGGAGGCGTTAGAGAGAGTGCAGAGAAGGTTTACCAGGATGTTGCCTGGTATGGAGGGTCTTAGCTATGAGGAGAGATTGGGTAAACTGGGGTTGTTCTCCCTGGAAAGACGGAGAATGAGGGGAGATCTGATAGAGGTGTACAAGATTATGAAGGGGATAGATAGGGTGAACGGTGGGAAGCTTTTTCCTAGATCAGAAGTGACGTTCACGAGGGGTCACGGGCTCAAGGTGAGAGGGGCGAAGTATAACTCAGATATTAGAGGGATGTTTTTTACACAGAGGGTGGCGGGGGCCTGGAATGCACTGCCAAGTAGGGTGGTGGAGGCAGGCACGCTGACATCGTTTAAGACTTACCTGGATAGTCACATGAGCAGCCTGGGAATGGAGGGATACAAACGATTGGTCTAGTTGGACCAAGGAGCGGCACAGGCTTGGAGGGCCGAAGGGTCTGTTTCCTGTGCTGTACTGTTCTTTGTTCTTTGTTCTTTGTTCATGTTCAACAACACGTTAAGGGGAAAAATTTTAAATGATAAAATCTTGAGGTGGAGAATCGAACTCTCCACCTACAACTATGATATCATGTACCGTCCGGGGAAGCTCAATGAGCCCTCAGAGCCCTGTCGTGTGGAACATGTGCCAGTGTGCAGGAGGACCGGCTACAGGCCCTCCACAATGATCTCTGCCATCCGGGGATCACTCGGCTCTTCCATTTTGTAAAGGCCCGGAATCTTCCCTACTCCATAAAGGATGTCAGGTCGATAAGTCGAAGCTGCCAGATATGTGCTGAATGCAAGCCGCACTTCTACCGACCTGACAGGGCACACCTCATTAAGGCCACTCGCCCTTTTGAACGACTGAGTGTTGATTTCAAGGACCCCCTTCCTTCGACAGATCGGAATGTGTATTTCCTCAACGTGGTTGACGAGTACTCCCGATTCCCTTTTGCCGTTCCCTGTTCTGACATGTCTGCTTCCATGGTCATCAAAGCCCTGCGGAGTCTTTTTACCCTGTTCGGCTACCCCAGTTATATCCACAGTGATAGGGGTTCGTCGTTTATGAGCAACGACTTGAGGCAATACCTGCTCTCTAAAGGAATTGCCTCAAGTAGGACTACGAGTTACAACCCCAGGGGTAACGGGCAGGTCGAGAGAGAAAACGCTACAGTCTGGAAGGCTGTCTTACTGGCGTTGAGGTCTCGGGGTCTTCCAGTCTCCCGTTGGCAAGAGGTACTTTCTGATGCGCTCCATTCAATCCGGTCCCTCCTGTGTACGGCAACCATCGCTACCCCACATGAGCGGATGTTTACCTTCCCTAGGAAGTCTTCCTCTGGGACCTCACTGACGTCTTGGTTGACGTACTCAGGACCTGTCCTCCTGCGGCGGCATGTTAGGACCCGCAAGTCCGACCCTTTGGTTGAACAGGTCCATCTCCTCCACGCCAACCCTCAATATGCCTTTGCAGTATATCCTGACGGGCGAGAGGACACGGTCTCTATCCGAGATCTGGCGCCTGCAGGGGACCTGGAAACCCCCGTCGCTCCTGCACCGCTGGTTAAGGTTCCTTTGCCCATTCTCTCCCCTCCTGACACGGCGCGGGCAGTATCGGGATCTCCACTTAATCCTCTTACTCCCGTGTACAGCTTGCCTGAGTCCAGGAGATTGTCGCCACCTCGAGGTCCACCCGTCCGTGAGGAACTGGAGGAGTCACTGGACACCACCTTGGAGAGAGGGTCACCACGGTCACCAGAACCGGCGCTACCACCAGTGCTGCGGAGGTCGCAGAGACGGTGCGGACCTCCGATACGACTGAACTTGTGAATATATGGACAGTTCGCACTGTTTTATTTGCCCCACCGACCTTTGTTTTTAAAGGAGGGGTGAATGTGGTGAACCATAGATGGTTACCACTATGGGTACTGAACCATAGATGGTTATCACTATGGGTACTTGTACATATGTTACTCTTGTTACTGTTGGGGTTAGGGTTGGGGTGTTCCACCTGTTGGCATTGTTCTGTGGTACACTCCGGTTGGCTCCGCCTTCCCATAGGAGTATAAAGGTCACTGCACTTCCTAGTGACCCTTTAGTCTGGGATTGTATTGTTAAGCAGTATGCTCCATTCTTGTTGCTAATAAAAGCCTTTATTTCCCGGGTACGATCCAGCCTCCCGAGTGAATTAATCGTGCATCACCCCACGAACCACCCCGGCAGCCCACGCACCCCCCCCCCAATCGGGCCACCCTTGGACACAGGCCCCACCAGCAGCCCCCCCCCCCCCCCCCCCGCCACCGGGATCGGACCCCCTGGGCCCCCGACCTACCTAGATTGTTGGTGTCGTCGAAAGCATCTTGCGATCCTGGATCCCGGCCTTCCTCCGGGGGTCCTGATGGGTGGGATGGTGTCTCTTCACTGGGCGGGGGGAATGTGACATCTCTTCCCTGAGGGGGGCGGGGGGTAGGGGAGGATGTGACATCTCTTCCCTGAGGGGGGTGGGGGGGGGGATCTGACGTCTCTTCCCTGAGGGGCGGGGGTGGGGTGGGGGGTGATGTTATGTCTCTTCCCTCAAGGGGTGTAGGGGGGGGGATGTGACGTCTCTGGTGTGCAGAGACGTCACATCCCCCCCACCCCCATCCCCCCATCAGGGAAGAGATGTCACATCCCCCCCCCGCCCCCCCCCCAAGGAAGAGAGATCACGTCCCCCTCTACCCTCCCCCCCCGCCCTCAGGGAAGAGACATCAGATCGCCCCCCCCCCCCCCCAGGGAAGAGACATCACATCCCACCCCCCCCCCAACCCCCACCACCCCCATCACTCGGGCGTGCCGAGTGCTGTCAGCTTCGAACTGCACATGCGCAGTTCGGCGCTCCGACAGATGCAAATGCGCTCGGCCCCGCCCACTGGACACGCGCCGGAAAAAGGCGTATGGGGGCGCTGGAGCGCGGCTGCCGGGCGCGGGTCTGATTTACGACCGCAACCGGCACTTCGAGCCGATTTGGTAAAAACAGCCCCAATGTGTGTGAGTTGTTTGATAATGTTGCTTTTGGTTTATTTCTTAGGACAAGGGTTTTAAAACTACAAATTTAGTTGTGTGCTGCTTCCAGTTAACTACTGGAAATTAAAATGTCTTTCTAAACATTATTGGTCTCCAAAGAGAATCATAAAACTGGTCAGAAATATTAAGTTCTCAAACATCCCTTTCTTTGAACTAGGTTTTTGTAATTACGAGTATATCATAGTCCCATGTGACAGTTTGTGCCTGCACTTCACCAGATTTGTTTAATGCACTTCACACACAACTGTGTATGCACTCAGAATCCATCTTTGAGTGCTTATAACACTAACCCTCCACTGCTGTTTCCTTATCTTTTATAAAATTGACAATTGACAAAATGAAGGTACTCGTAATTCTGTTTGGAATTCTCCAAGAGCAGCCTTGTCACCCCGCACTCTGAAAGCTATTTGCTTTATTAAGGAAAGAGATGAAAGCGATACACGACATCTCCTTTATAAAGCTCTTTGTAAAGCATGGGCTTGATTAATCGGACAATTCTCTTTCACTGGGAAGGGAAGATATAACCTTTGGTCCTATTCCAAGAAGAAATTGAAACTAGGCTGCATGAGAAGAGGTATAGGCTATAATCAAAGCACTGAGCAAAACCACACCACATATCATTTGCAATCATTGATGGGGTTGCTCTTTGAACCAAGGTTCCATCAATATCTTAATTCTCAGTTATCCGACAGATTTTTTTTTGAAGTCAAGTCTTAAGTCATATTTCATCAGCATTAATATAACTACTGTGTGATCCTTTCATTAATACAATATCTATAGCATCAGACCTTTCCTAAGATATCAACATTCATGGATAGATAGTCAAAGGGAGAAGGCATGCAAATTCCGAGCATGTTCCCCTGGTGCGCAAGATTCCCCACTGCCAGTACGATTTCTTAAAATGAAGGGGATTTTACCTTCCAACTTGTTTCCAGCAAGATGTTTGATTTCCTCTTGTGAAAGATGGTGATTTTAACCATGAAGTTCATTAACATGATCAAATGGCGGTGTAGATTCAATGGGCCGAATGGCCTATTTCTTCTCCTATATCTTATGGCCTAACATGAAATTGGCCAAATTCTCACCAGTTCCTCCTTAGAAGGAAAAACAAAACAGTAAAATGGGGAAATAAGAATACTGGTCTGAACTGGTCTTGTAAACTTTAAAATGGAACACCAGTAAAACAGGGAAAAAAGAATACTGATCTGAACTGTTTTTTCCTTCTGGGTCCTAACCCCACAATGGAAAGTAAACTTACCTTCAATGCCCACATCTGCTTTCAATCCCCTGCTGATCTCCAGCAGCTTACTCCCCCAGGAGACAGTTAATATAGCTTTGGATCTCAATTATGTTACTGGACTTGTGTTATCTCCATATTTAATGATTTCGGTGGAGTTTTTGCCTACTGATCTGGTGAGCAACTTAAAATGGAGGACGGCAGGGCCTGGGCCGCCGGATCTGGGCCCGATTAATTTTAATTGGCAACCAGACTTTGTTGAGTAGGTAGAGGTCAAGTTAACCCCATTGTCTATAATTGTAAATCATGAGAAGAAAATGACTATAAATATTTATCAAAGAATATTTGCAAACACTCATGCATTTTCAGCTTGTTTTTAAAATTTTAAACAATTTCCTGAAAACCAAATCATATCAATGAATGGTGTATTAAGGTGAACTATGACTAATTATTCCAGTAACATGGTGATGCAAATATTGAAATATTCAGAATGTACCATCTTAGTTGCATGTCCGTATTGTTAATAATGAAGCTGTGTCAAAAGGTCAACAAAACCTTTTTTTTGCACAGAAGACAGAGTGGTATTATTGGCCTATTCCCACCATGATTCCCAGCATGCGTTCAACTAGGTTCTGGTAGGAAACACACAGTAACATAGAAACATAGCAGCATAGAAGATAGGAGCTGGAGGAGATCATTTGGCCCTTCGAGCCTGCTCCGCCATTCATTAAGGTCATGGCTGATCCTACTTTTTCCCCATAACCATTGATCTCATTTGCCTCAAGTGCTATATCCAGCTGCCTCTTGAATGCATTCAATGTTTTGTTTTGGCATCAACTACTTCCTGTGGTAATGAATTCCACAGGCTCACCACTCTTTGGGTGAAGAAATGTCTCCTCACTTCCATCCTAAATGGTCTACCCTGAATCCTCAGATTGTGACCCCTGGTTCTGGACTCCCCCACCGTCGGGAACATCCTCCCTACATCTATCCTGTCTAGACCCCCTGTTAGAATTTTATAAGTCTCTATGAGGTCCCCCCTCATTCATCTAAGCTCCAGCGAAAACAATCCTAACCTAGTCAATTTCTCCTCATACATCAGTCCTGCCATGCCCGGAATCAGCCTGGTAAACCTTCGCTGCACTTCCTCGAGAGCAAGAACATCCTGCCTCAGAAAAGGAGACCAAAACCGCACATAATGCTCTAGGTGTGGCCTCACCAAGGCCCTGTATAGTTGCAATAACACATCCCTGCTCCTGTACTCGAAACCTCTCACAATGAAGGCCAATATGCCACTTGCCTTCTTTACTGCCTGCTGCACCTGCATGCTTACCTTCAGTGACTGGTGCACAAGGACACCTGGGTCCCGCTGCACACTCCCTTCTCCCAATTTACAGCCATTCAGGTAGTAATCTGCCTTCTTGTTTTTGCTTCCAAAGTGAATAACCTCACACTTATCCAAATTATACTGCATCTGCCATTGATTTGCCCACTCACCCAACCTGTCCAGATCATTCTGAAGGATCTCTGCATCCTTGTCACAGTTCACTCTCCCACCCAACTTGGTATCATCTGCAAATTTTGAGATTTTGTTCCCTCATCCAAATCATTAAGATATATTGTGAGTAGCTGGGGTCCCAGCACCGATTCCTGTGGCACCCCATTAGTTACTGCCTGCCAATTTGAAAAGCACCCATTAATACCTAGTCCTCGTTTCCTCTCTGCCAACCAGTTTTCTATCCATCTCAATACACTTCCTCCAATCCCATCACTTTAATCTTGCACGATAATCTCTTGTGTGGGACTTTGTCAAATGCTTTCTGAAAGTCCAAATATACCACATCTACTGGTTCCCCCTTGTCAACTCTACTAGTTACATCTTCAAAGAATTCCAACAGATTTGTCAAGCATGATTTCCCCTTCATATATCCATGCTGACTCTGTCTGAACCTGCCACTGCTTTCTAAATGCTCTGCTATAAAGTCCTTGATAATGGATTCGACAATTTTCCCCACTACTGATGTCCAGCTTTCTGGTCTATAATTCCCTGTTTTCTCCCTACCCCCCTTTTTGAATATTGGAATGACATTCGCTACCCTCCAATCTGCAGGAACTGTTCCAGAGTCTATAGAATCCTGGAAGATGACCACCAAAGCATCCACTATTTCTAGAGCCATTTCCTACAGTACTCTGGGATATAGATTATCAGGCCCTGGGAATTTATCCACCTTCAATCCCATCAACTTTCCCAGTGCCATTTCTCTACTAATATTGATCTCCCTCTGTTCTTCCCTCTCACTAAATCTTGCAACACATTCAAAGAAAAAAACATATGAACATAACAAATGTGATGGATGAGACAAGATCTACTGATCCATCTAACTTGTCCCATACAATTGTGTTGTCTCATGCATCAGATTACTTACATTCCCCACTCACCTGTAGCCACATAATTTCCTGTGAGAGATGAATACTTTTGTAGGCCTCTTGAAAAGGCTTTGAGTCTTGTCTAGTTTAACAGTAAGTTTTTTTTCATTTGTTCATGGGACATGGGCGTCGCTGGCTGGCCAGCATTTATTGCCCATCCTTAGTTGCCCGAGGGCAGTTAAGAGTCAACCACATTGCTGTGGCTCTGGAATCACATAAAGGTCCAGGTAAGAATGGCAGATTTCCTTCCCCGAAGGACATTTGTGAACCAGATGGGGTTATCCAACAATCGACAATTGTTTCATGGTCATCAGCAGATTCTTAATTCCAAAAATTTTTTCTTGAATTCAAATTCCACTATCTGCCGTGACAGGATTTGAACCCGGGTCCCCAGAACATGAGCTGAGCTTCTGGATTAATAGTCCAGTGATAATATCACTCCCCTGTGTTTATTACCTGCTCAGGACTATGTCCATATATAAAGTATAAGCTCAGAGTTGTCTCCATGCTTGCCTCTACACATGCCTTTGTCCAGTACATGATTATCCTTTAGACTCTGGTCATTTGTTCTCTTACATCACTATGGGGGCAATATTGTATCTGGTCCAACGTTAACCATTTCTATGCCAGACCATTATACTACAGAAAACAAAAGACGTATAAAATTGTCTCTGCTTGCATCTGATGATCTTTCCCTGGAGAGGCTGTTCTGACATTTTGATGCTTTAGTTGGCATTGGAATATATGGCTGAAAAATCATATAAGGATTGGAGCATAGAAATCTTCCCAGGCAGTGTCAATGCACACAACATTGACCCTGACTAGAAGATTTGAGCCATTTTCCTGAAAAGTAGATTCTCAAAAGATTGATGTGGCCAACATACACACAAAATGAATAAGTCAAAAGTATCCTTGCAATTAGAACACTCATGCTCTTATTCATCATCAAAAATGAATCATTTAACCAGCATGAAACATAGAGCATCTAGTGCCTGCTTTGATTCAGTTGTGGCATTCTTGCTTCTAAAGAGATCCTGAGTTCAAGGCACACTCCAGAACATGAGTATATAACCTAAGCTAAAACTTTATTGTAGTAGTGAGGCATTCTGCTGGTAGGAAATTATCTGACAACATCGACGGAACTATGAGTCAGTCCAAAATTTCAACAAAATGTAAATCCCATCTAAAGACTCGATTTCAACCATGCTAAAGTATTGAAGTTTCTGCTCTCAGAGTTACAAAGTAGGTTGACCCTATTTGGGACAAAATGCCAACATCCACTAAAAGCACAGATACCAGTTGAATAGAGGGTAGTTCCTGATTAAGTCAATATAGTCACTTAGATGCAAATGAGGAAAAAGTTCTAAAGTAATAACGTGCATTTATATATCTCCTTACTTTTGAACTGTATATGTTCTATAGAAAGCCAATTTTCACTCAGCAACGTCCCAAAAAAGGGCAATGAGATAATTAGTGGGGTCAGGGGGGATTTACTGGGCCTGCTAGCCTCTGGCAGGAATCTCGATGACCCGGTGACTCAGGTGACAGGGCTTAAACATGAATCATGCCAGGCGTCAGATCTGCCTCGATTCTTCCAGCCCACCCCGCCAGCCCCGATCAGGTGCCAACCCATATATTTTGCGGTTGGAAAAGAGGAACTGAAACCTCATGGCTAGTGGGTAATTGATCCAATCTGCCAATCAAAGACAGGATGTTTATAAACATTGTGGTTAGAAACAAAGGCAGCACTTGAGTTGCATTCAACCACAAAGGGGAAGAAAAACAAACAAAGCTCCCAGCTAATAGGTAATTGATCCAACCTGTCAATAAGAGGCTAGTTAAAGGAAATGGGGAATGAAATTGAATGAACAGAATGTTGTTGAGGCCAAAACATTGTCTGATTTCAGGAAGAAGTTAGATATAGCTCCAGGGGCTAAAGGGTTCAATGAATATGGGGTGAAGAGGGGAATCAAGATGTTGAATTTAATGATCAGCCATGATCACAATGAATGGTGGAGCAGGCTCGATGGGCTGAATGGCCTACTTCTGCTTCTAGTTTCTATGTTTCTATGAACTCAACACTTTTTGAGGCATTTGAGCTTTCCAGGAATGCTAAAAGATCTGCAAAAATGCAGTGTTGAAAATGGGGCTGAGTGTGCAGATCTGGTAAAATGAGAAGGTCCATGAGAATTCTTGGATTGTGTCTGTAATAAATTGTCTGATCTGCTCTGGAGCTGTCAATCAGAGCAGATCAAGATGGCAAGGCTGCACATGCTGCTCATTCAGGAGACAAAAGGGAATCCCCTTATTGAAACTGACATTGCCTTTCAGTCTGAACACTCCAAAGGCCTCTCCTCACACCTTTGATTGATACATATACGTCCATTAAACTTAAAAATAACTCATCCTTTGTTATTTATCTTTGACTTTCGTGGATACTACTTTGCATGGGTTCTTTTCACAATGAAGCCTGATTCCGGCACAAAATGTGTGCATGATTAGCCCCCCGATTTTCTGAGGGCGACCTGGGGAGGCTGCTGGATGCAGCAGAGGTGAGGCGGGCCACCCTCTTCCCCCCTGGAGGACACAGACCCAGGGGCTCTGATGGGAATGCGACCTGGGAGGAAGTCACCGCCTCAGTCAGTGCCAGGGCACTGGCCCTGCCAAACCGGGAAGCAGTGCCAGAAAAAAGTCAATGACCTTATCCGTGCAGCAAGGGTGAGTGCTGAACCCCATCTTGCATCTTCCCCCAAATTTCCCCCAGATCCTCCCATCCCCAGCACCCTGCATGTTTCCAGCCCCTAATTCCAAGCTGCTCCTGCCTATCCTCCCGAAGAGCCCCACTGCACTTGTCCTCTAAGGGCCACTACCTGATGCTCTGCAGGAGTCACACCCCCATTTCTTTTATTGCCCCTTCTGTCTCCACAGGAGAAGACCAACCATAACACCCGTGAGAGGGTGAAGACAGTGGGTGGTGGGCAGACCTCCGGGTCCTCACCCCCTTTGAGGAGCGGGCACTGTAGCTCTCAAGAGAAGGGGAGATGCGGGCTGTCAACGACAGCATGGTCAGGCTGCCATCAAGACGTGAGCATCTGTCATTCCTCCACTCACTTTGAGGCAACTTCTCGGGGGCACGAGTTTCAGGTGCAAGGGACAAGGTTTAAAGGAGATGTACGAGGCATGTTTATTTGCACAGAGAGGGTAGTGGGTGCCTGGAACACGCTGGGGAGGTCGCGGATGCAGATATGATAGTGACCTTTAAGGGGCGTCTTTACAGCTATGTAATGGGATGGGAATAGAGGCATGTGGTCCCCGGAAGGGTCGGGGGTTACAAATCAGATGGGCAGCCTGGTCGCTACAGGCTTGGAGGGCCGAAGGGACTGTTCCTGTGATGTAAATTTCTTGGTGCATTGTTCTATGTTCAAAAGAGAAATGTGAATCACGCGCTTGGTATCCCAGATTCCTCTCCCTCCATTGCACTTAACTTTGTGCCCTGTGTTGCAGGGACGGATCCAGACACCCTGGGGCCTCCTGGACTCCAGGCCCGGAGAGCAGCTTCCGCCCATCCTGGTCCAGACAGCTCAGGCGAGTGCTCGGAGAATATGGGTGAAGGGATCTCCGAGGGTGGCACCGTTTTGGCACCAGCTTCCATCTCACAACTCATCCCAGATACTGACATGTCGGTGGGTCCAGTTAGTGGTGACGCTTCTGGATCACTCACTGGTGAGCACAACACATCTGATAATGTACGTCAAGTGGAAGAGGGAATGTCTGAGGCCTCTGGCAAGCGGGGGTCTGCCGGAGGCGAGGACTCAGCTGGCCCCAGGCTACATGCTGAGCCTCTATGATCACTTCTCCCTCAGCTGCTGGAGATGCAGCAACAGAGCCAGGGAATGCAGGAGGGGCTCGTGGCCACACTGGACCAACTGTGAGGCTGTTGGGAGGAGTCCCAAAGCTTTCAGGCAGACCAGCTATTGCCTGTCTCGTGTGCTTCCCTGCAATGAAAAGCCTCGGGCTTCGGCTTCAAGCAATGGCCGAGTCACAGCTGGCCAAAGTAGAGTCCCAGAGGGCACTGCGGAGTCACAGCGGGCCACAACTGAGGGACCGAACAGGATTCTCAAGGTTCTATGGCCCACAGCTGAGAGGCTCAAGAGCTTGCAGGAGACCCAGCGGGTCAGCGCTGAGACACAGCGGGCAACGGCAGCAGCCCTTGAGAACGTGGCCCACTTGCAGATGGTCATGGCTGAGGGGTTGCAGAGCATGGCCAAGTCTCAGAGGGCCACGGCTGAAGGGTTACAGAGTGTGGCAGAGTCTCAGAGGACACTTGCTGTGGCCATTGAGAGGTGGTTCCCGACTCAAATGGCCATCGCAGAAGGCTCGACCACCATGGGTAAGTCACAGGTCGTCCTCCAGGACTGGCAGTGCAAGGTAATGCTGAAGCTTCTGGAGCTCACTGCAGAAGCACCGCTGTCCCATGGAATGACCCAGGGGCCCACAGGAACCCTAAGGGAGAAGGAAGGGTTTGAGCCCAGGCCGGGGCCTTCCAGCCAGGAGACTGTGGCTGTAGCTACACCTTCTGACTCCCCCCTTCCTGACCCCGGCCATCTCAGGGGCAGTGGGATGAAGAGGATGTCATGGAAACATCCCAGACACCTGGAAGCAGACCAGGGCCCTCAAGGTCCAGGGCCTCCAGAGGACACTCACCACTTAGATCACAGGCCACGGGGCGAGGTCGGCAGTTGGCCCCCTCCACCTCCGATGTACATTCTGGGGAGTCACTGAGACATAGTGGTAGGCCACGTAAGGTTAGGAAGTTGTAGCTGCACTGAGATGGCACGCGTGAAGGACTGTATTAGTTAGAAAGATATTTAAGCACCTTAATGTTTTCTGTTCAGAAGCTTTTATGTTAGAACGTCTGATTTAAACACCTTTATTGCAATTAAATGTTTTTTCACCACCCACCTGTGACTAATTTGTCTCAGATTTGTCTCGAATAGGAATCCTCTTCCATTGATGATCACCGGAACGATACTTCATATTGATGTCAGTTGGGGGGGCCCCTCAATGCTGTGCCATTGAGGAAAAGAAGGCATTGGTTCCCCAAACCCCACGAGCGATTCCCTTCCGTTACCCCCTCTCCCCCCCCACACCCGCCCCAGGGCTCTGTATGGGGGTTTCAGATCCCTTACTCACTACACAGACGTGGGCCCAGGTGCCAGCGTGCATGCGGAGCTCAGTTAGGAGTCAGACTAGTTTGCACCAGGGCATCATCATAATGGTGCTTAGCGAGCCATCATCACCCTCCTGCCTCCAGAAAACTCGCTGACACAGAGTACCCAGGCCCACCACTCTGGTGTGACAATATTGCAGAAAATAGAAGGAATTTGGGGTGAGGGGGGGATGTAACCCACAGACACAAACCCTAGCGACTGAACTGCCTGGTGATCAGGGCCTCCTTGTCACCCTCGCATGCCTCATTTGAGCTGCCAACCCTCCAGTGCCTGGTTGGTGTTCCTCGGCATGCTCTTCCTCTTCTTCCTCCTCCTCCCTCTGCAGGTCCTCCTCCCCAGTGACACCCGGTTTGTCAGCCTCCACATCCTCCTCCACCTCCTCCAATATGTCACCTCTCTGCACAGCCAGATTGTGCAAGGCACAGCACACGACCACTATGCGGGAAGAGATCACTGGGCTGTATTGGAGGGCCCCGCCAGATCGGTCCAGGCACTGGAATCACATTTTGAGGAGCCCAATGCACTTCTCCACTATCACTCGGGTGCCTACATGGGCCTCATTATAGCAGATCTCCGCCTCAGTCACGGGCCTCATCATCCATGTCTGAAGCGGGTAACCTATATCACCCACAAGCCACCCCCGCAACCTGGGCTCCTCCTCGAATGCCTCCGAGATATCCAAGCTCCTGACAATGAAGCTATCGTGCACGCTGCCTGGACGTCTTGTGCAGACATGCAAAATGTTCATGTTATGGTCACACACTAGTTGAATATTCAGGGAGTGGAACCCCTTTCTGTTGATGAATCTCTGCGGATTTTGTAGGGGGGCCTTGAGGGTGACGTGTGCAGTCGATGGCCCCCTGTACGTGAGGCATCCCCGCAATGGTGCAAATCCAACAGCCCGGGCTTCCTGATGGGTGTGGTCCAGGTTAAATTTGATGCACTGCCCAGCCTGGGCACACAGGGCTTCTGTGACCTTCTTTGACATAGGTGTGCACAGCTGATTGGGAGATGCCACAGGCATCTCCGCTAGGGGTCTGGAAGGAGCCAATCGCATAAAAGTTCAGAGCAACCGTCAATTTGACAGCCACTGAGTGTGTGTGCCGCCCCCGCCTCCCCCCGCCACCCCCTCCCACCCCTGCCTCTAGATGCCAGGTCCTGCAACAGGTGGCGCAGGTGTTGCACTTTCTCCTTTCGGAGGCGCAGACGTCGGTGGCACATGGTGTCCGTTCAAATGACATTTGTGCACAAAACTGCCGGGGTCTCTGCTCCCTCCTTCTCCTGCACCCCCCCGCTGGATGAATGGTGGCCACCTCCTGCCTCTCGTGGTCGTCTCCCTCAACTCCTGCAAGTGGTAAGGCCCGGACATCCTGTGCCCGCAATTCTTCCTCCCGCTTCTCCTCCTCAGGTCCAGCAGCAACCAAAAGAACAGCAAAATCGATCGGTTGCATTGCAAAAGCCATCTCGTCACTCTGAAGGGTGGGGTGGGGGCGATGGAGAGGAACACATGTAGAAATTAAGGAATGCTGTTTACCCCTAGCATGTCAACAGTCACTGTCCATGCCCCACAATTCCCCCAGCCACATGCCCCCACAATCACAGTTCCCTCACAATTCCCCCAGCCACATGCTGCCCACAATCACAGCCCTCCCCATTCCCCCAGCCACATGCTGCCCACAATCACAGCTCCCTCCCAATTCCCCCAGCGACATGCTCCCCACAATCACAGACCCTCACAATTCCCCCAGCCACATGCTCCCCACAATCACAGCTCCCCTCAATTCCCCCAGTCACATGCTGCCCACAATCACAGCCCTCCCCATTCCCCCGGCCACATGCTCCCCACAATCACAGCCTCCCCCCAACTCCCCCAGCCACATACTCCCCACAATCACAGACCCCAAATTCCCCCAGTAACATGCTCCCCACAATCACAGCACCCCCCCATTCCCCCAGCCACATGCTGCCCACAATCACAGCTCCCTCCCAATTCCCCCAACCACATGCTGCCCACAATCAATGCCCTCCCCATTCTCCCAGCCACTTGCTCCCCACAATCACAGCCCTCCCCATTCCCCACAATCACAGCTCCCCCCAACACCCCCAGCGACATGCTCCCCACAATCACAAGTCCCCCTAATTCTCCCAGCCACATGCTCCCCAAAATAACAGCCCTCCCAATTCCCCCAGTCACATGCTCCCCACAATCACAGCCCTCCTCATTCCCCCAGTCACATGCTCCCCACAATCACAGCTCCCTCCCAATTCCCGCAGCCACATGCTCACTAATCCTCACTGATGGAGCGCCTGAATCGGACTTTTATGGAGCATATTTGTTTCGCGCCAATTTGGGATTGGCGAACGCAGTGGTAAAGGGGGAAGTGCTGGTAAAGTTCAGCGTGCAATCCATTAATTCAATTTAAATGCATTCGAATGCATTTGAATAGCCGTCGCGCCCGATTCGGGCGCGGTCCCAATCGTGTCCATTTTCAGGCCTTGATAAAGGGGGAATCAGCGCAGAGGCGGGCGTGGATCATGCTACTCGCCTCACGCCTGACTTTACCAAGTTTTCACGCCTGAAAACAGGCGCAACTTGATGGTAAAATCGGGCCCAGCATCTCTAACTTTACCCAGTTCCAAGTGCCTCCATTTCACAACCTTCAGAGTTAATTCTCCAAGAGTGTTCCAGAACACCTTATAGATGTTTAAAAAGTACTTCAAAATCCAGTAACAGCTATCACACAAGGCAGTTATATCTGTTTGGGTTTTGCTTTTGAGGTAAAACAAATAACTGCCTTCTCAAGACAGGCTTTTTCACAGAAATGGTTCACTGGGAGTTAAAAACTATTTCTACTGATGCTGAGATCTGAAGCTGCTATCCTTGAAAAAGTTTAATAATCTCCTGATATCCAGCTTTTCTGAACTACCCTCTTTAGAAGTCAAACTTAATTAGCTTAATTTCATGAGTCTACATTTTGGAGTGTAAATACAAAGTACCTTGGCTCTTCCTTTGAACCTCTGAAACCTTATTCAAAACAGTTTATGTTCTGTTCCTCATTGTCACAAGCTTGCCTTAGATAGACATTTATTTGCAGTGATGCTAGGCTCATCAAACTATCAAATGCACAAGTCCCATTAGCATAATCAAGCTGTCTCTGCCTTAAGCAGCTTACATGTTCCAGTCATTTTCAAAAATACATAACAATCAGAAAACATTCCAATTTATTGGATTTCCCTGATATTTTCATTTCACCACTATTTTTCCTTGTCAAGGAATAACAAACCACTCCCGAACCTCACTGAGGCTAATTTGTTTCTCAGCTAATTGATGGACACAGATGGCAGATACAAATAACACTCTATATTTGGAGGAGGGCAAGCAGTTCTTCAGAGGGCAAGAAAGGAAGTTACATATATATATATATGCATTAGGTATGGATCCATCCTAACTCCAGGATTTTCAATACTATCCCAGATAGTTATTCTCAGGCGAACCCTGCCTTCAGTATCTTCACTGCTCAAAGGATGCTAGCGTACAGTGACAGCATTTTAGTCAGACTGTCCTGAAGAGAACCTGTACTACAGGATTGTTTATCCTGTAGATATGAACATCTTCAACTTCATTACATATTAAGCTCCAAGATCCTTCCAAGCTACCCCAATAGGATATGCCAAAACAGTCATTTGGAGGCACATATAGGCCTCAATCAAGTAATAATAATCTCACAGGGAAGGGCCAAAACACTTAACCCTTTTCCTGAGTTCTGATGAAAGTTTTGACTGAATTTTCCTGACTTTTTGTATTTGGATTTAGAGGCAGGGAGGCCTTTAAAAGAGGGAGAAGCTGCATTAGGTCAGCTTTCCAATACATTCCCAATTCAAGCGCACTTTCCCAAAGACACCATGGGGTCAGGAGATGGGCAGCAAGTTAGTGCATTTTGCGATCTTAACGATATTTTCCCACAGTCAGAGCGCACCCACCTAGGCCACTAGCATTGGAGGCAAGCCAGATGTCCATCAGAGACAGAGGGTGGGATTTTCTGATCCTGCCCACCATCGGGATTGTCTGGTCCCGGTGAAAGTCGATGGACTTTTGGCCAGGCCACCGAATCTCCCGCAGTGGGTTGCACTACAGCAGGGCCAGAGGATCCCAGCCATAGGCTTCATACGCCAATGATGGGGTCACAGGGAAAAAAGGCCATAACTGTGTCCATCACTGCTCCTGCAGATGGATTTCCCCTTCAATTGGATGACCTTTCTGGCTCTCCACCCAGTTATTTGGTGACTTATTTGCAGGCAACCAAGAATGTCTCTCTGCTGAGGTGCCTTCTTGTGCGACTGCCTGCCTCAGCAACAGCGAGCTTTCATGGTGAGGCTGCTGGCCTGACATTGCCCTCATTGGGCCTCCAATCTCGGGAGTCCACCCACCATATTTAATAGCATAGCCTGCATGGAAGCAGTCAATTAGGAGTTTGCCACCCAGCAGACTTTAGATGACATGGGTGGATGCGGAATCCCCATGTGAGTCTAATGTCATAATCTCGGCACCTGATGGAACATCCAGCTCACTCATAGTTTCCAGATACTTCTATGGCCGCTCAGTATTTCTGGCATTTTCTGTTTTTATAATATATGTCACTATTTTGTGTAAAGAAATTAATATTTGAAAGAGCCCAGAATTTTTCCTGCGTTCAAGGATTCCCGAAAGCAGTAACTTCATGTATGGTGCCCATGCGTTCCACGGACCACTGAGACTTGGTTCCAGCTCCTGAAAGACAAATTCCGCTATTGCCTTCAGGGAAGGGTGACTTAGTGTGACAACTGTCCCTGTACCTACCTCAGCTATGAAGGAAAGATTTGGTTACGATGTACTTTGGCACATGACCACGGACTATCACCTCATGTTTGTGCTACATGAATTCTCAGAACAGTACTAAGCCTAAATATACAAATCCTTAAAAATTTGTTGATACATTACAGCAGATTCTAGCCACCTCAGCTTTTTTCTTGCTAAGATCATTGCACAAAGGAAAACATCGACTTTTTCAAAGGATATGCATCTAAAGCCTATCAAAACTTACATTCAGAGATTGCTCACCATCAAGAATTTTAAAAACCACTTTGTGAAATAATGAGGTGGAGATTGGACCTTATTACACCAGATTTAAAGTAGTAAAACAGAGCCACAAGGCCCAAGTGTGGTGATCCCAAGGATGCCTGAACTGAATCTGAGAAGTTTAGGCCTTTTGTTTCAGAATCCAGGATGGTTGCCAAAAACGTCCGGATGCTGATGAGGGAACCAGTGTCTGCACCAAATTGAGTTACTCAGGAGTAAAAAGCAGGGGTTGCACTGCCTTGCTTGGGTTTTCCAGGCATCGACATGGCCTACCCTTGGACGACTACCAGAAAGTTAAGCAAATCCAGATGACTTTTTATCCCAATATATAAAAATATTGCCAAAATAAATTGGCAGCAATGTTTTGCCTTGTGTTAGAGGGATTCAAAATACCCTGGGACTAAAACACTAATAGAGACTATTAAAACAGAGTGGATTAACTTTGGGTAAGAATCACAGACTGCTTTATATATATATTTTACAGATGTACTGTTTACATAGAGACACATACAACCACAGTTAGAAAATTCAAACATGTATTTCTGGAAGTGTGTTATTGAAAAAGCATACATCTTGGCTAATGGCACAGAGTTCTAAGGCATCATAGGAAGTAGTCAAGCAAAGTGAACCACATTCTTTATAACAATACACTTACAGAAGCATAGTTCCTATTGGCATAGGCTTTAGACTGTCCTCATGAATAAGAATATTCATCAGCCAAGGATGAAGCTAGTAATCCCAGACAGCTTAATGAATAGACAAAGCATTAAATCAGATAAAAGGGTCTGGAGCGAGCAACAGATGGCCATGGGAAAGATAGTCAGAAATCATTCGTAACCACTGTTCCCATGCTGTCAGAGAATAAATGTAATTGGCCAAGGTATATGACATTTACTAATAACGATTGACCCGTACTAATGATGATTGTGTCACGTCCGGCTGGGAGGGACGGGTGAAATGACTTTTGGAAATTGTATAATTATATTGCCAATGTGATGTAACTTCAGACAAGTGTTGGAATGCCCAGCACTTGTCTCCCAGCATACGTTGGTCAATATCCTCGACATCGGTCAATATCGACGACAGTATCCTCTTCCAAGAGGATACTGTCGTCGTGAGTCTTTGTATTGGCTAAAGTTCGGCTCCTGTGCTGTATTCTTCTTTGTTCTTTATTATTAATTTAAAAATTTTAATGGGTACCATTAAAGGGTCTATTTACACAGTATGTTTCATTATTAATTTTAAAGTTTTGATAGGTATAATTAAAGGGCTTGTTTGCACAGGATGTTTTATAAGAGCATTTTAAAGCTCTGCCAATTTTTTTGTCAGGCACTCTGAAAAAACCCCTACACCATGCAATTATACTTGGATGCTTGGAGGTGAGTAACTCACCCCCTGACTTCCCAAAGTCCGTCCCCTATCTAGAATGCACAAGTTAGGTGTGAGATAGAATACTCATTTGACTGGATGATTGCAGCTCCTAAAACAGTCAAGAATCTCAACACCTTCCAAGACAAAGTAGCCAAAGCAAACATTCACTCCTTCCACCATTGACACACAGTTGTAGCAGTGTGAACCAACTACAAGATGCACAGTAGTAACTCACCAGGCTCCTATGACAGCACGTTCCAAACCCATGATCTCTTCCACCTAGATGGACAAGGGCAGGAGATGCATGGGAACATCAATACCTGGAAGTTCCCATCCAAGCCACATACCATCTTGACTTGAAACAAAATTTCTGTTTCTTTACTGTCGCTGGGTAAAAATCCTGGAACGACACCATAACAGCATCGTGGGTGTACCTACATCAGGTGGACTGCAGCAGTTCTAGAAGGCCGTTCACCACCACCTTCTCAAGGACGGCACGGTAGCACAGTGGTTAGCACTGCTGCTTCACAGCTCCAGGGACCTGAGTTCGATTCCCGGCTTGGGTCACTGTCTGTGTGGAGTTTGCACATTCTCCTCGTGTCTGCGTGGGTTTCCTCCGGGTACGCTGGTTTCCTCCCACAGTCCAAAGATGTGCGGGTTAGGTTGATTGGCCATGCTAAAAATTGCCCTTAGTGTCCTGAGATGCGTAGGTTGGAGGGATTAGTGGGTAAATATGTAGGGATATGGGGGTAGGGCCTGGATGGGATTGTGGTCGGTGCAGACTCGATAGGCCGAATGGCCTCTTTCTGTACTGTAGGGCTTCTATGATAGGACAATTTGGGATGCTCACATCCAGCTCAAAGAATATTTTAAAAATATGAATAATATATTAAATTTAACTCTCCTATTCCCTCTGCAGGGAAGCTGTGCTCAAACCGAGGTACAGGTTACAGCTTGGCTGCAGCACTGTTTCACTGATTCTTTGGCCAAAGTTCTCTGAGTGGTCAGCTCCTAATGTGTGTAGGATCACGGAATTTATCCTTTAGGTTCTATGGGAAGTAATAACTATTGGAGTAATATAGCCAAACTTTTTCATAGGTATTGGGTGGAAAATCATGTCAATTACGGGCAAGTTGCAAAGCGAATCAAAGTAATTTAATGTTGACATTGCAGAATAAGCCCACAGAGCTAATTAACATTTCTAAAATAAATTCACTATTACAGTTTAAACATTGCAGAACCTTTTCTGTGAAAATCCATTTCAGTGAGGAAATTGTAGAGGATTCCCCAGCGACAAGGTGAATAATTTCAAAACTACAATTACACTCCAATGTCACCCTTGTCATCCGCTCTGAAAAGCTCACATTATATTTCATTGCTGCAATTCAAAATGAAGGAAACATCTGCTGATCACGAAAATGCTCCCATTACAACCATAGACCTAAAGATCCTTCTGTTTGTAATAAACAAGTGCTCAGCACCGAAAGTCTCAAGATTGCATTTTTCTCAATGCAATGTGCCTCATAAAAAATTTGGCACTGCTTTAAAATGCTCTTATAAAGCATCCTGTGCAAACAAGCCCTTTAATGGTACCGATTTAAAATTTAAAATTAATGATAAAGAACAAAGAATAATACAGCATAGGAACAGGCCCTTCGGCCCACCCAGCCTGCGCTGATACGCAGTTTCTATCCCTCTGTTTGTCTTCCATTCATAATCGACAGAGCAAATCGACAGTTCTGTTATGGGGCAGGGGAGTATTTTGCTTCCAGTGTTGGGAACCCAAAGTTGGAATCACTTCCTGGTCCTGATTCCACACTGCAAGATTGTGGGGTGATGGTTGGGGAATTGCACATGTTGTCACAAGCAACCCACGATCGGTCATTAAGTTGTGGCTGATGAGTGGTGGTGGGACTGGTTTGATTTAAAGTCATGATGGTAGCCATTACTGCGGTGGCCTTTTTGATCTCCCATAGCAGTCCAAACTCAGCAGACGAGAAAGCCAAGACCCAGCACCAGCAACCGGGCTGCCCCACACTTCACAGACACAGCCCTGGATGTTCCACAGTAAAAGAGAGGCAGGGGGGTATTGTTCCCAAAGGGTGGCAGGAAAAGGTCAAGCAGGCAAACAAAGCAGGGTGGTTAGAGGAAGCAGACATTTTTAGCAGCAGAAATGTTGACTGGAGGAACTTGATGCAGTTCCCCAAGAGCTTTAATGAACTTCTGCACTCAGGCAGGATGAATACAACACTCGAACCAGATGACTGGCCTCCAGATCCGCAGCCATAAGGACACACATCAGCTGAGCAGTCGGAGGATGCATGGTGCCCCTGAACATAGGAGCATATGTGGCCATGTTAATTACTGACATGTCAGCAATGCTCAGAACCCTAGTGTTGCCTAGGACCTGATAACATTGATGCATGCAGCTTCTTATTTAATGAGCTGCTGGCAATTCTTGAGTCCTATCCTTTGTCCCTGCAGGAAAAGAGGGCTCTGAATTTGCAGGAAAGAGCTCACACAGAAGGAGGAGGCCCCCAGCTCACCAACTTCTCAGCCATAGAATCACAGAATCCCCACGGTGAAGAAGGAGGCTATTCGACCCATAGAGTCTGCACCAACTCTCCAAAAGTACATCTTACCTAGACCCACAACCCCACTCTATCCCCGTAACCCCATACATTTAGCATGGCTAATCCATCTAACCTACACATCCTGAGACACTAAGGGGCAATTTAACATGACCTATCAATCTAACCTGCACACCTTCAAACGGTGGGAGGAAACCGGAGCACCCAGAGGAAACCCACGCAGCCACGTGGAGAATGTGCAAACTCCACACAATCACCCAAGGCCGGAATTGAACCCGGGTCCCCGGCACTGTGAGGCAGTAGTGTTAATCACTGTGCTGCCGTGCCGCCCTCAGTGAAGGAATCTGCAATGGAAAATGCCAGGGTGACCCCACATGACCAAGCGGGCAATGCGGCAATGTGGATAAGAGACGGTAAAAAGAGATTGAATTCGATAGATGAAGGCAGTGCATTCCTTTCCATGGAACAGTTTGCCAAAGACTCAGCTGCATTGAGAAGACTGAGCCCTGCAAAGGTTTCTGCTGTCACAGACAAGTTCTCACAATCTCCTTCTGATGTCTCCTGGCCATAGGATCAGTCATGAAGAGAGATATGAAAGTGCAGCAATGCCATCAGCAGTCTCTCAGGAATCAAAGACAGCAGAGCTACTGCCATCACATCTACACTTGCACCTTCTACCAGCACAGATACACTCATATCGGTGTGTTCTTGTGTGTGGTTAGAAAGTATAGCACTGGGTTAAGAGCTGGCAATAGTGAGCAGGAGGAGGGAGAGAGGTGATGCAATTGTGGACGGTCCCCTTACACTGATTGGGGGGCAGATTCCATCATGTTCAGCTGAGTGCAAATGCAGAGCCTCGGGAGGCAGAAAGGGCGGGGAGGGGGGTCTAGTTTGACCAGCAGTGAGAGATATGTGCCCACATGTCAGAGATAAAGTGGTGAAGGGGGCTGTTGGCCAGGATTCCCTGATTCTGTTCACCCTGCTACCACTGTCAGCGAGTATGGAGAATTTGGCATTTAGCTAAGTCTCCACTCACTGCAGCGGGACTGGAGATTCTCAGCCGTGGGTGAGGTCAGAGAATTCCGCCTGTATTCTTTAACCATGGGCACTGAGACTACTGGACAAATGTGCACAATGCAATGGTAGTAAGAGTGGATTTATACAATATTTTCAATGGAAATGTTCATAAAGGCAGTTCAAAGTGAGGTCCAGAGCATGCAGTCCTAACACAGCGCTTTAATTTTCGTGGAGATTATACTGGAAAATAATGCATTTATTTGGCACTGAATCAATCGTTCAGATAATGCTTACTGGCACGGTCATGTCAAGGCAAAGCAAACTGTTAAGTGGTGGCTGTATGATTTCCTCTTTCTCTTACTGCCTTGTGAAAATTCCAAAGGCTATGAATTGGCTGTTCTGCTGTGAAGTGTGTCTAGGGCTCTTAATGCTTCCTGGCTCATGTTGTTGGCTGCCTGAAACAACACTGTCCTGTAAATTGAGGGTGATGGTGACCTACGTAGCCACGAAGAAACAAGGATCAGGATGGCTTCAGGTCTTCATGTGGCAGATCTCCGAAATACCCTTCTCAATTGCAGATCAGTTCCATCCTCAAGAGCAGGTTAGGAAGGAGAGGAGTGGAAGGGGGTTGTGGAATCAGTGGGTAAGGCAGGGAGAGTGAACTACTCATTGTTTTCTCAATTCAGTCAGGAATGGGGAAGAACAAGGATGGCTGTTTTGCCCATAAGTGGTCAATGTATGTCCATAAGTGGTCAATTAATGATCATTTAAGGATCTCAAGTCACCGCTATCATGACATCGCTATTCCACGAGCAATGGGTGGGGCAGGAGTTGGGCCTACATCATATGGGTAGGCTGCCCAGTAAAAGCTGACCTCTCCTGGCAAGCCTCAAAAATTTGGTTTGTGGTCTGGTTCCCACTTTGAACAGTACTTGGATCTCTCTTCGGGGAATTTGTGACCTAATCGGTATTGGAAATGAATCCCTTTACCTCGGAGTGACTTTGGTCGAATTCCAGTATATTTCTTCAAAAACTATCCAGTTTATGCTATTTGTGTAATAAGGTTTTAGGTAAGTACACCTCTCTCATGTGCAAACTATTCCTTCTTATCTTCTTCATCTCTTACACATGACCACTGATGTCTATGCTACATCATAGTACTGTCATGCCCCTAAGACATGAAAGAGATCATAAGCTATTAAATCCTACCTTATCTTTTCACTTATTTAAAAAGTGCTCTTTGCTGAATCAAAAGCTGGGTGTCATAGGTTACATGACTCACAAGTTAACTACAGTATCTAGTAATTTCCAACAACAGTGACATGACAAAAGCTCAACTGTCATCCATGTGGAATCTTACACATGTCATTGTGAGAATACATTACACGCCAGACAGCTAACTGCCTGATGGCTATTAGTTTCAGAAATGGCAGCTGTGGGGTTGGCCCCGATTTTCGGCCAGTGATGGTGCCACCCCCGCAGCCATTAAATTCAGTCCTTCATGTGCAGAGTTCCTTTGCAAAATAAATAAAAGCAAAATACTGTGGATGCTGAAAACCTGAAATTAAAACAGAAAGTGCTGGAAAAGCTCAGCCAGTCTGGCAGCATCTGTGGAGAGAGTAAACAGGGTTAATGTTTTGAGTTCAATATGACTTTCCTTTGGAATAAATAGAGGCCAAGGAAACCATTCAGAGTGAAGCATTAAGAGGCAATGAGCCTCGGATTTGCCTTCACATGGAGCACACATGAATGAACACTCTCCGTTACCTTCTTACAAGGCTCAATAAGATTGGTCAAGCAAGATTTTCCCTTGGGAAATCAATGCTTACCATTCATTGTTGTATTTTCTTCCTCGATGTTCTTCTATTTTATTCTATAATATGGATTCCATTACTTTTCCCACGGCTGATGATAAGCTGACTGGTCTGTATTTCCTTGGACATGTTCTGTATCCCCTTCTTAAATATAAAAATTATGTTAGTTATTCACCAGTCCACTGGCACTACACGTTTTTGCAACAAATTATTAAATATGTGTCATAATGCCTTTGCTATCTCTTCCCTAGATTATTTTGAAATGCATGGATGCAATCTATTCAGACCAGGGGCTTTATTCACTTTTGAGTTTGATTAGCTTTTTCTCAATACATACCCTTTTTTTCATTTTAAATGCTCCTATCTCATTTCATACTTCATCATTCAGTGTCCTGTCTATCGCTCTGGTAAATACCAAAGCGAAATAATTATTTCAAATTTCTGCCACCTCCATGGTATTATCCTGTCCATCCCTTAATTATCCTTTCCTCCTATTCCAGGCTCATGTTTTTTATCGATATGCCTGTAAAATATTACATTATTTTGTTTTATGTTCTTCGATAAATTAACTTTATGGTGCCTCTTTGTCTTCTTAATTGTTCTTTTACACTCATTCTCTATTACCGTATTCTCTTATCATGCTCTCCACTGCTATTTATGCATTTAACGCATGCATCTTTCCTAACCCTCAATTGTCCCCTTACATCTTTCTTTATCCGTGTGGTCTCATTTGTGTTCAGTTGAATTTTTGTCTTTTTGCAGCATGTATTTTGCTTGCACTCTGTTAAAAACCATGTTAAATGTTTCTCATTATAGATTCTGCACCATTCCCAACATCATTGTCCATTTGATTTTCCTGATTTCTTTCCTCATCCCCAAAATCAACATCTCTCCAATCTATTAACTTGTTATTAATAATGCTTTTATGTTCTTCACTATTATAAGAGGAGGCGATATGCCTCTCTCCAGTATGCTACCTTGGATTAAAGGAGGCAGTTTAAAGCATAAACATTTTATGAAGCCTCACATCTGTAAAATGTTCCCCGACTTTCACTTCTCTTATCTCCTCTCATTCATTCCCCATCATTGGATCCAAGAATGAACCTTCTCTTTCTCGACTTTTCACAAAAAAAAGCAATTTACTGTGGATGCTGGAATCTGAAACAAAATAGAAAATGCTGGAGAATCTCAGCAGCTCTATTTACATATTGGATTAGGAAGCAAATTTAAGAACGTTATAAGAATTCAATTTCATTATCACCTTTACATCCTTCTTCTGCCCAATTTATATCAGTGTAGTTGAAATCCTAACAATTAGCAAAGTTTATTTATTAGTCACAAGTAAGGCTGCAATGAAGTTACTGTGAAATTCCCCTGGTTTGCCACACTCCGGCGCCTGTTCGGGTCAATGCACCTAACCAGTACATTCTTCAGACTGTGGGGGCAAACCAGAGCACCCGGAGGAAACCCACGCAGACATGGGGAGAACGTGCAAACTCCACACAGACAGTGACCCAAGCCGGGAATCGAATCCACATCCCTGGCGCTGTGAGGCAGCAGTGATTACCTCTGTGCCACCGTGCCGTATTCTATGTTTTTACCCAATTCCTTAATTTGCCTGCATGTTCCTTCCTCCTCCTTCCTGCCATTATTCAGTGATCCGCAGACTACACTGAAACTTTGCTATCTTTTATTTCTATCCATCTGTATTCTATTTTTGTCTTGCTGATAGCTAAATCCATTTCTCCCTCTGTGATTCTGTTATCCATAATAAGTACAGCTACTCTCCCTCCTCATCTTCCCTCTCTATCTTTAAGGATCTTATCCAGGCAAATATAATATTTCCAGTCCTGAGTTTTCCACAGCCTTGTATCGCTAATCGCTACGATTTTGGTTCTAGCCAATGTTCTCCTGTTTCTATTACAACTTGTGCTTTGTGGTACAGACATTTTGACTCTTTTTTAACAGTATTTCCTCTCAAGTTTAAGTTGAACCATCTTTTTCGATTCCTGTTGTATAACACTCTTTATTCCTTTGCCATCAATGTCCTCCCTTACTTCATCCTCCCCTTCCCTGTTTTGCTTAATTGTAGGCTGTTTTCATGTCCTATTAGTCGCCTCCCCCATTCTTACCACTTTAAAGCTTTTGCGATCTCCCTTATTTACCCTTTCCACTTGGCAATGGCTATTCATTTCATCAGCACAGCTCCTTCCTGTCCCCAAACTGGTGCCAAACCCATGAAAAGGAATGCTTATTTCCAACACCAGCCCTTTAGCTACATGTTATTTTGAATAATTTGTCTGCTCCTATGCCAATTTACACATGGCTTGGTCAATGATTCAGAGATTATTGCCCTTGAGGTCTTGCTTTTTAATTGAGAGCCGAACTCCTATTAACTCCTATTAACTCCTCTGTCTTCTTACCTACATCAGTTGTTCCAATATGGACCATGACAACTGGATTTACCTTTTCCCTTTCTAAGTTCTTCTCCTAGCTTTGTAAACCCCCAAGGTCAGCCATTTTATCATGGCTGGAGCTCAACTCATCTACGCCATGGACTCCTCCATTGACAGCGCATCAGCTTTCAGCATCTCAGGGAACACTGCTAGGTGATCAGATATCTGCTACTGCAGGCCCCAATAATGATAGTGCACTCCAAACTGCGTCACTTGAGGCCTTACCTTACTGTGACAATCATTCCAGCATCCCGGGGAACGTTCACAGATATAGCTGCCTCAAACACCTCCTTCTGCACACCAGTGCTGAGTTCCTCACCCAATGTCTCCCCAACTGTGCTTGCACCCACCGATGTGCCAGTATCTGTGCTGGTGCCAGGTGTGTTGACTGTCCTAATGCTGCTTCCTCAGAAATATGTTTCTCCTCTTAATGTCCAAAGTTCTCCTCAGCTCCCCAGGATGGGGCCACAATGCTGGCACCTGTGTGAGGCAAAAGCGAAACATTTGAGAGTTGGGCAAAGAAACTCTTGTTATTCCTATCTGTCAGGTTATTCCACTGTATGCAGTGTGCGGGATTCTGTCAAACAAGGTTTTCCTCACAAACTCAGTTCCATCCTTTCATCTTCCAAACCACTCACTCCAAAACCAAGACTATTTCCCCAGATCCACCACCATGACAAATACCTCTTCCATGTTCATATTGCACCTGGAATGGAGATTCACCACCACCAACTCACAATCCTAGCCATATCCATGGCCCTCCAGACATCATAAGAGTTTTAACAACACCAGGTTAAAGTCCAACAGGTTTATTGGTAGCAAATACCATTAGCTTTCGGAGCGCTGCTCTTTCGTCAGATGGAGTGGAAATGTGCTCTCAAACAGGGCACAGAGACACAAAAATCAAGTTACAGAATACTGATTAGAATGCAAATCCCTACAGCCAGCCAGATCTTAAAGATACAGACAATGTGGGTGGAGGGAGCATTAAGCACAGGTTAAAGAGATGTGTATTGTCTCCAGACAGGACAGCCTGCAAGTCCAGGAGGCAAGCTGTGGGGGTTACTGATAATGTGACATAAATCCAACATCCCGGTTTAGGCCGTCCTCATGTGTGCAGAACTTGGCTATCAGTTTCTGCTTCCAGACATCAGCATTGATGTCCCAGGCCAGTCCATAACCTTTCATAGGCATTATATGTCCATTTTCCATACAAAGACAAGAGAGGGAGATGTGGTGATACACTACTACATGGAGAAAAGAAGCTCCTCCCTATGGCTTGGGACAGCAGTTCCTCCTTGGTAGCCTAACCCAGAAACTGTGCGCTGCATTAGTGACCTGGACACACATTTTTCCAATGTTGAGGGGCAGCACAAACCCTGTGTCCCCAAATGCTTTGCATGTTATTAGCAGTGATCTAGGGGGGGACCATCAAAAAGCTAGAAGTCACAATCTCTTTACAGAATGCAGCTGGTCATTAAAACTCTTGCTGCACTGCAGCAGTGGGCCTGATTTTGCCATTTTGAGTCGAAGTGCCGAATCTGGGCGTCAAATAGATCTGAGCCTGGAATCCTCTTTCCAGCGCGCCCATACATGTTTTGCCAGCTCCAGTCCGATCCGCGCTGTGGGTGGGGCTTAGCACTGGCGGACTGATCGGAGCTCTGAACTGCGCATGTGCAGTTTGAAAAACATCTGACAGAGCGCGCCCGGGCGCGAACGAAAAAAAAAGCAGAAAGCGGAGAGAGCGGCTCTCTGACAGTCATCCTCTGGGGGGTGGGGGGAGAGGGAGGGGGGTGGTGGGAGGAGGAGGGGGGACGGGACCCAGATCATCCTCTGGTCGGGGGGTGGGGGTCCGCCGCCACTCTGCGGGCGATCCCTCCTCCCCACCGGAGGAACGAATCCCTCCTGCCGGGGTGGACGTGCGGCCATGCCATCCCACAAAACCTTTAGGATGAAGCGATTCCTCGCTAAGAAGATGAAGCAGAACCGGTCAATTCCACAGTGGATCCGCATGAAAACCGGCTACAAGTCCAAGAGGAGACACTGGAGAAGGACCAAGCTGGGCCTGTAAAGGGATACACCATCACTGGTACACAACCAGCCACAGATTACTCTTCCCTGCAGGGGCAAGAGAGCAGGAGAGATGGCCGTGGCTGGTAGTGTACCAGTGATGGTGTATCCCTTTACAGGTCCAGCTTGGTCCTTCTCCAGTGTCTCCTCTTGGACTTGTACTGATCTTGCAGCCAGTTTTCATGCGGATCCACTGTGGAATCGGCCAGTTCTGCTTCATCTTCTTAGCGAGGAATCTGCCAAATTTTGGCCCACTCACCCAACCTATCCATATCCACTTCTAAATTTCTTATTTCCTCATCAGCTATTCTTCTTCTGATATACTTTTAAAATTTATGTAAACTCTTCACCTCTGTTTGTTTCAGGTGGTCCTGTCAGCTGCTATACGAGAGACTCTTGTTTTGACATATGTCATTTAGATTGGATGGGACTTGATGGATCGTGGAGTGGCTCAAATTGTAAAGAAACTCAGGAAACATTGGGAACAGGAAAGCCATCCACCCGAAATAACAGGATCGTTCTTATAGGGTCAAAGAGTCACAAAGTTATTTGCGGCAGAGAAGGGGGCCATTTGGCCCATTGAACCCATGCCAGCTCCCCATGGGGAAACCTCGTCAGTCCCACTCCCTTGCTTGATCCCCATGTTCCTGCAAGTTTATTTCCTTAATTTCCTTTTGCAGTCACTGATTGTTTCTGCTTTCACTTTCTTTTACATTGAATATTTCAAGAACATCAAGGAACATCACCCAAAAGTCTAAATGTGCATTTAACCAAATTTACATCAGTTTTATTAACAGCTACTTTTTTTAGTGAACAAAATGTCATCAAGTATTAAATATTAGATTATAATTTTAGTCATCTTATGTACAATGGTGTTTTCAGAAAATAAATAGCTTCAGAGTGCCACCTATTGGAATTCTCAAAGAAAATAAATATTGGATTGCAGATAAATGCAACTATGTCTTTATATTTATGTACTAATAAATGTAGGCTGATTACTTTTAAAACAGAAGTAAAGCTGAAAGTTTGGTTAGCATCATCGTTTTCCTGATAAGCTGTTGATTTGCCAACTTCTTTACTAGATGAATAATGAGGTCACAGTTACTTTCAGATCACACAGCAATATTAGAGGATGATTACTGATTCATTTTGAGAAAGATCTGTCGACCACTCTATATTATTTAAGATGATGACGATGAAAGTTCTGTTTGCAGATCAAAGGTGCGCAGACAGTCTCTTCTGCCCAAGAGTACACATGAATGATTCAACAAAAAAAGCTAACAAGTCAGATGCATAGTTAAAATGAATGAATACATTGTTCTGGAAGATGCATTTGGAGATACTTCAATTCGAAGATACTTTTATTGACTGCAATGGAGATGAAAGTTAGGAGAGATCTATAATGGTTGTTTTTTCATGCCCATTTTACACCACCACCAAAATTCAAATTACCTCCATTCAATATTGATTTCACTAGAGTTCTTTGATGTCTTTCATTCCCATAATTAGCAATTCCAACATCAGTCTGCATACATGCTCTATTTCCTTTCCATGTAGAACACAGTCTTTCTACACGAAGATTTTCATACCATTGTTTGACACCCATTTTGTTTAGTTACTTCTGCATTTTCTGAGCTTTCTCCTTCGATTTCATTGCCCCTCAAAGTTTGATGTAGTTTGAATATTTGACCAGTTTAGGTAGATTTTGATTTGATTTGATTTATTATTGTCACATGTATTAACATACAGTGAAAAGTATTGCTTCTTGCGCGCTATGAAGACAAAGCATACCGTTCATAGAGAAGGAAAGGGATGAGTGCAGAATGTAGTGTACAGCCATAACTAGAATGTGGAGAAAGATCAACTTAGTGCAAGGTAAGTCATTCAAAAGTCTGACAGCAGCAGGGAAGAAGCTGTTCTTGAGTCAGTTGGTACGTGACCTCAGACTTTTGTATCTTTTTCCTGACGGTAGAAAGTGGAAGAGAGAATATTCAGGGTGCGTGGGGTCTTTAATTGTGCTGGCTGCTTTGCCGAGGCAGCGGGAAGTGTAGACAGAGTCAATGAATGGGAGGCTGGTTTGCGTGATGGATTGGGCTACATTCACGACCTTTTGTAGCTCCTTGCGATCTTGGGCAGAGCAGGAGCCATACCAAGTCGTGATACAACCAGAAAGAATGCTTTCTATGGTGCATCTGTAAAAGATGGTGACAGTCATAGCTGACATGCCAAATTTCCTTAGTCTTCTGAGAAAATAGGGGTATTGGTGGACTTTCTTAACTATAGTGTCGGCATGAGGGGACAGGTTGTTGTCGATCTGGACACCTAAAAACTTGAAGCTCTCGACCCTTTCTACTTCATCCCCATTGATGTAGACAGGGGCATGTTCTCCTTTACGCTTCCTGAAGTTGATGACAATCTCCTTCATTTTGTTGACATTGAGGGAGAGATTATTGTTGCCGCACCAGTTCACCAGATTCTCTATCTCATTCCTGTACTCTGTCTCATCATTATTTGAGATCCGACCCAGTATGGTGGTGTCATCAGCAAACTTGAAAATTGGCCATGCTAAATTAACCTAGTGTCAGGGGGATTAGCAGAGGAAATATGAGGGGTTGTGGGAATAGGGCCTGGGTGGGATTGTGGTCAGTGCAGACCTGATAGGCTGAATGGCCTCCTTCTGCACTGTAGGGATTCAATGAATTTTAGTTGAGTTTCTGAATACAATTCATCAATCTCAATTAGAAAAAGAACGTAAAGTAAAACTATTTATTTGTCGTCTTGAGCACAAAACCTGATGCTGATCCTTCAGTGCAGCATCTGCCCTGTTGGCGATTGCGATAACTTCCACTAGGTCAAAGAACAACAAAGAACAAAGAACAATACAGCACAGGAACAGGCCCTTCGGCCCTCCAAGCCCGCGCCGCTCCCCGGTCCAGGATTGAAGCCTGAATCCAGGATCCCCGCCCAATTTTCCAGCCTATCTACATACTAATATCCTATCCACCGAGCTGTCCCTCACAGCTATGATGCTTTGTTCATCACAACCTATTAACTCACCCCTACCCCCCCATTCCAGTCCATGTGATCTCCAGGGAGAGGCGAAAACCCAGAGTGAAAGCCCCAGGGCCAATATGGGGAAAAAAAATCTGGGAAATTCCTCTCCGACCCCCTGAAGCGATCGAAACGAGTCCAGGAGATCACACTGGCCCTGATCGGAAAATGCTTCCCAACCCTATTCATTTCCACTTCCACGAACACCATATGAATTCCCTGCCCCCGAGACAGGTTCCCAACTATCCGCAGTCTCGCTCTGTACTGGCACCAGCAAGATGATCATAGAATGAAGCCTTGAAACGAGAAACAAAGAACAATTAGCCCGCGCCGCTCCCTGGTCCAAACTAGACCACTCTTTTGTATCCCTCCATTCCCACTCCGTTCATATAGCTGTCTAGATAAGTCTTAAACGTTCCCAGTGTGTCCGCCTCCACCACCTTGCCCGGCAACCCATTCCAGGCTCCATGGGGAATCACTGATTGATCTCCCTGTGGGGCTCATTGTGTATGAGTTCCCCTGGTAACAGGCAGTATTCTTGCCCAGCAGGAACTCATTGCCTTAGCCTTTTATAAGGCAGACTCAGAACTGGGCCTGCTGAAATGTAGACTCAGACAGGGACTAGTATATGTACACCATGGTAGTGGTTTTAGAATCATAGAATCCCTACAGTGCAGAAGGAGGCCATTCGGCACATTGACCACAATCCCACCCAGCCCTTATCCCTGTAACCCCACGTATTTGCCCTGCTAATCCCCCTGATACTAAGTGGTAATTTAGCATGGCCAATCCAACTAACCTGCACATCTTCGGACTGTGGGAGAAAACCAGACCACCTGGAGGAAACCCACGCAGATACGGGGAGAACATGCAGATGTCGCACAGACAGTCACGGGAATCGAACCCAGGTTCCTGGCGCTGTGAGGCAGCAGTGCTAATCACTATGCCACCGTGCCACCCTATTACTTTGTATTCTGTAACAAACTATGTTTTCAGTTGAGCTTCCTAAGATACAAAATTTCAGATGAGGTGTTACTTATACATGTGAAATATTCAAAGAAGAGCAAGAGAATTCTTCTCAGAGTCGAGGCCAATATTTATTCTTCAATTAACCTCACAAAAAACAGATTTTTTGGCCACGTTGACATTGCTGTTTTATGACTTTACTGTGTGCCGCATTTCCTACATGTACAAATAGGAATAATTTTCAAAACCACTTCATTTGCTGTAAAACACTGGTAGAATCATAGATTAGTATAGTACAGAAGAACTTTGGCCCATTGAGTTTGTGTTGCTCTTTTCAATAAGCAATCCAGATACTCCCACTTCCTGGTCATTTTTCACTTAATGTTTTTGCTTCAAGTATTTACCTAATTCTCTCTTGAAGGCTGCTATTGAACCTGTATCCAACATGCTATTAGGCAGTGGATTCCAAATTCTATCCATTCAGTTTGTAAACCAGTTTTCCTTATGTCGCCTCTGATTCTTTTGTTAATCATCTTCTCATGATGTAGAGATGCCGGTGTTGGACTGAGGTGGGCACAGTAAGAAGTCTCACAACACCAGGTTAAAGTCCAAAAGGTTTATTTGGTATGACGAGCTTTTGGAGTGCTGCACCTTTATCAGGCTCACCTGATGAAGGAGCAGCGCTCCGAAAGCTCGTGATACCAAATAAACCTGTTGGACTTTAACCCGGTGTTTTGAGACTTCTTACTGTGACCTTCTCATTGTCAGCTCTTCAGCAATTTCTCAGCAACAATTTCTCGTTATCTACTCGGTTTTCAAATTAAATCCAATCGTCCTTTATTTCTCTTTCTGTAACTGATTTGACACTAATTCCCAGTGTTTCCTCTCTATTGTTCCTCTATTTCTTTCTCAATCCTTAATTGTCTTTGGTTAAGGTGGTACATTGTTTCATCTGGTTCTGCTGTGTTGAGCGTGGATAGGCCTCCCTCACTCTGTGATTTGGACATTCCTCTATGCTGTGGTACATAGTTTTCTCTTTCTAGCAGGCAAATAGAGGGTTGGCACTAATGCCCCATCTGTAAAGGTTGGCCAAGCAGTGGTCATGGCCAGCCCTGAACCTGTTGAGGATGGACCCCTTTTTCCATGGAAGGTTGAAACTATGCAGCTGTGGGGTTGGGTTTGAGACCAGGTGCTTGGCTGCCGTGTCCAATGATTCCCATTTATTTTTCCAAGTGGAATTTGCGTTGAAGTCCTGTCTGTAAGGGTTTTACCAGATTGGCCTTCTTGATGGGAGTTGTATCTTGGGTGGGCTGAATAGATCAGCATGAAGTGACAGGTGTGTGTGTGTGTGTGTTTGTGGGGGGTGGGGGGGGGGGGGGGGGGCGGGGTTGGCCTTGTAAACTTTTTCTATCATATGTGGATATGTGAAGGAGTAATGTTTGCCAGCACAGGGAGCTAAGGGAGCGGTGTGGAGTGTAGTGTTCCAGTAATGGTACATATGGTAGCATGGTATTGGTGAGTGTTTGAATGCATCTGTAGGTGCTGTATGTGCTCTCAGCCAATAATTAATTCCTTTGATTTTTTTTTTCAATTTGCTTTTGATGTTGTCGGAGGCAGAAGGAGCATTTTGTAAAACATTTATTGTGAAAGCTGGTGTGAGACATTTGATTCAAGCATTCCTAAATGCTTTAGAAGAGTGCAAAAAAAATGCAATCTTAAAGCTGTAAATTCAGTAGTTATTTATTTAATCTTTAACCACATACAAAAACACTCTTGAAATTAGCTGAGGAAGCAGGAAGCAAATATTATGGGATGGAACAGTGGGATCTGCAGACAGTGATAATCAGTAGCCAACTCCACATATTAATGCTCTATTGATTCAAGACAACCAATGTGAAAAAATATTTCCTACATTTCCGCTGTTAACAATTAAAGTCTTGCCTCCCATCTCAAAAATGTATTAACAGGTGCCTTAATTTGTCAAATAAATCCATACCGTCAGTGCCAATAATTTGCATTTCAATATGGAATGGCCTATATAATTCACTTCTGGTCACTGTCTGTGTGGAGTTTGCACATTCTCCTCGTGTCTGCGTGGGTTTCCCCCGGGTGCTCCGGTTTCCTCCCACAGTCCAAAGATGTGCGGGTTAGGTTGATTGGCCATGCTAAAAAATTGCTCCTTAGTGTCCTGAGATGCATAGGTTAGAGGGATTAGCGGGTAATATGTGTAGGAATATGGGAGTAGGGCCTGGGTGGGATTGTGGTCGGTGCAGACTTGATGGGCCGAATGGCCTGTTTCTGCACTGTTGGGTTTCTATGATTTTCTATGATCTGAAAGAGGCTTCCGACTCAGTATCAGCCATTTTACACTATCACACAAAGGGAAGATCTACCCTCAAATATTTCTGGTAAAATGCATGTTTTCTTTTCTCAAAAGCTTCCAAATTCTAATGTGAAAATAATTGGTAAAAGTTTTAATAAACTACATATAACAATGAGGGTAGAAAAGAGTTGGAATTGGAAGACATAATAATGTTAATGTAACATTCACTTCAGTTCACCTGCTGCCTTTAGCTGACTCATGTAGGGGATGTGCTCACAATAAATTTCCCTGTGCTTATTATTTTTCATATCAAGTCTTTTTTCTAGCGAGTTCTGACATAGCAGAGACTGACATCACCATGAATTTAGCATTGCCATTCAGCAGGTATTCTGTCAGAAAATGTGTTGCAATTTTTAACAGAGTGATAGAATTCCTCTTCAAGAGAATGATTTAAAGTCAACAGTGTTATCTCATCAATTTTAAAAGTCCATATACTACAACACTAATTCAAGGTCATCCCACTGTCAGTCCGATAGTGAGAGTGGATGTTTTAACAAGTTGCAATGTAAGTGAGAATAGATACATCAGAATTTCATAAAACATTGATAGAAATGGATAAGCATCAGCATAATTTCAAATCGATTCTAAAATCATCATATTATAAACCTTGAGCTGCTGTGCTGTAGGCATGTATATTTCAATTTTAATGAATAATAACTACAATGTCCTTTTGTACCAAGAACAGATGATAATTTAGTGCTTCCCTGTGACTTGTGTACATTTAGAATTTCATTTGTAGCATCCTAAGGATAGTGACATTTAAAATCCAGGAATGTAAACTTTGCCTTTCCTTTGTTTGACAGTCAACAAATTACACAAATCTAGTTTAAGGACTTGGATTCATCGAACTGTTAACATTTTGTAGCGAGCACATCATCAAAACAATTATAAGATGACCAAAAGACTTTCTATTTTTAGAAAAAAAACGGGTATAAAAAATAATACCTTTTCTTATGTAAAAAAAGTGTTCTGATTATATATTCTGCCAACATGCTTTGCATTGATGCACTTCACTGACTTTTTGTGTTATGAGCAATGTATATATTTAAAGGTTATATAGTTTCAGTTTCATTTATATTTTGTTTATGTGCCATGACTGGATGCCTGGGTGGATTTGTGACTGAAAGATTTCTGGTCTTTTGGGTTTGTTTGTATACATACATCTTAATTGCATTTTACAACCCCTGAAATTAAAGAGCTGGGTTAAAAGAGGATGGAAGTTCAGTGGAAAAAAATAGAAAATCTTTACTATTGCCGAGTGACAGTGATCGAGTGACAGTGATCCAGTGACACAGACAGAAATATAGGAGTTAAGAGAAAAAGGGTAAAATTTAAACAACCTCTGTGCCCATTTTGCAGCGGGAAAATGTCGTAAAATCGGGCGCAAAGTGGTTGTGAGAATCACGCCCACTTTTGTGCCTGTCGCAATTTTAAGACACCCAGATTTCCAGTGCGATCAGTCTCTCACCAGAAATGGGCCAATAGGGGTGTACCAGGGGGTGGGGCCAGTAGGGGTTGGAGCAGTGGAGGTGGGGCCAATGGGGGCGGGGCAATGGGGACCCGCTGCCAATCTGCCTGTGATCAGTGGGGGAGGAAGGGGGAGGGGGCCCGCTGCCACTTTGCCTGCAATTGGTGGGGGAGGAAAGGTGAGGGGAGCCCACTGCCACTCTGCCTGTGATGGGGGGGGGGGAGCGAACAGGGGCCGCAATTGGTCTGGGCAGTGGGGGCTCCATCTCAGGCTGTCAGCCCCTGCGAATGCAGGGGGGGTGCTGGTTGATGCTGCCTGCAGTAACAGGGGCCTGGCAGCTCTCTCTCTGTCTGTCAGACCCCTGCTACTGCTAATGCGCATGTGCAGCATCAGGGATCTGCACATGCGTAATACCTCCCTCTACAAGCTGGCTGGTGAGTTAAACCCTGCCCACTGGTTAGAAACTGACCAGCCCATCTTTTCAAAGACAGAGTGCATAAGATTGGGCATGAAAACTCAACTGAAAAATGGATCTGGAACTCTTCCATTTTCAAACTAGATGGACACTTAGAAAAAAATCTCATAAAATTCCATCCGAAGAGTTCAGTGTGTGCTTCAGAGAGAGAAAATGAGGCTTTGCTCTCTGAGAAGTAGAAGTACATGGTTATTGGGACAATAGTTAACTGAATAATCAACTGTTAGGACTCCGTGGAGTGATCACTTTAGCAGAGGTGGTACTGGAAGAGTTTAGAAAACTCTTCAGCTGAAGCAGTTTTTGGCTATTTCGGGTAGAGAGACACTGCCATTATGCCAGGCCAAGTGAGAAACATTTGTGTCAAGCTAGTGGTGACTCTTAACTGGTTTTCATGTATGCAAAGACATTGCTGGCATAAAGGAATAGAGGGAATTTGAACCTCTTTCCAACCTTTTTGTCTAGTGCAATATAGTTCACTTTTCTTGTCTCAATAAACATTCATTCTTCGTATTAAACATTCAGCATTAGAGTCCTGTGAATTTGTTCAGTAACTTTCTCCCACAGTTTCTAGTAATAAAGTTTCGGGGATCTGACTTGTCCAGTATTTACAACCATTGGTATTATAACATGTGTTCAATATTGTTATTGATTAATACAAATGGAGAACTATCTGCATTAAACCATATCATACGATCACAAGATAAATACAGATGAAGGAAAACATTGAAGTCATTCACATGTTAATACTAACCTTACATCCCATCATGAGATTAAAATTTCCATGTTGTTTTTGCAGATGATTTGAAGAAACCTCAGGAAACTTTTGCAAAAGATTGTTTACATACTTTCTTCACGGACTTTGACAAAGTTGCAGCAGAGATGAGGGGAAACCTCCATGGAAGTTCCAGCTGTAAAACATCAAATTAACCATTGGATTAATCCAAATGTTACAAATACACAGCTCATAAGCTTGTCATATTTTGGGGCTATCCTTCTAATTATAATAATAATAAAAAAATGGAGGCATGAAGACATCATGCAATCTGCTCTGAATTCTGCCCAACTGCAAACCTGGGTGACTTGATTGCCATGAAAACAAAAGAGGCCCAAGAGACTTGCTGAGATGGTGCATAATGTTCACACTTGTGGATAATAGCAAGAGTATTTGTGCTGACTGTGGGAGGCTGCTCGTCCTCAAGGCTCATAGACTTGTATTAATAATGTCATTTTATAAATGGTCATACTTTAAACTGTCTATTTAATTCCAAACTAGAATAGAGCTGGGTTTAGCAGATAGAAAAGTAGCATTTCTTTCTGGAAATAAGGTCCATGTGATTCACATTGCCATGGAGATGGGATTTGAGAAAGGAAGAGTTCAGAGAAAGTCATTGCATATCATGCTACTGTTCCCTCAGGTATCATGAAACCTCACCATGCCAAGTGAGTATGCAAGAACCTAAAAGAGAGAGAGATCGAGAGGGAGAGCAGGAGGTAGTGGCAGGTAGACAGATATTCCTGCGTTGACCTGACTGTTTACCATGCAGAAAGCAGATGAGAGCTTGTGTTCAGGAGGATTTGAAGGAGGCTGGAAGATTTGCTGAGCTTGGACAAGAGAGAAAGAATCTCTGTTGTAACCATCACAGTGAAAGTCAGTTCTTTGATTAGAAATTACCTGGCTGGGAAAGAAAGAAAAAACACCATTGAGAACAGTGAATAGCTTTTGACTAGGTTCCAGGAAGATGAAGTGTCCACTTGAGGGACAGCATCAAGAATATCTGTGCCTTGGGATTTGCAGCACTTTTCTGCAGTTTAAAGTATGCATTGCCTACTGAATAGTGTTTAATCAAGTTTGTTTGTTACAGTTAAAGATTTAAAACTTGAAATCTTGAAGTATCAGTCAATCATTGGAGATTCACACATGTTTTTTAAAGGTTATTGATCTCTATATGAATAATGACATAAGTTATTACCTTTCGCATCTTCGTTGGAAGACCATTTTAACTAAAGAGTAAATTACACGTAAAATATTTTCTTGACGTCTGTTTAAATTGCATTCTTAGCAGTTTTAGACTGTGTATTGGCTAGTTTTGAAGCAGCACCATAGTTTCCCCTCTACGCCACTTCTTTGCTTTGTCATTTGTGTAAAGTTTCTCCTTTCAATTAACACCTTCCAAGACTAAATAGCTCTTAGGGTTTCTGACAAATTATTCCCTTGTGACAGGACCCTCAAAGAGGGGATCTTTTAAAAAAGAATGGATAAACCCAACAATTACAGGCCAGTCAGTCTGATACCAGTGGTGGAGAAATCCAGGCCAAAGTAATTGGCATTTGGAAAAGTGTGTCTAATAAATGAATAAATTTGCAAAAAGGCAAATTGCGCTTGACAAACTTGGGCAAGATCTCTGATGGAGTGATGAACTGTGTTGATAAGGTTAGTGCGGTTGATATTGCATAACCAAACTTTCAAAAGACGTTAAATTCAGTACTGCAACATCAAATTGTTCTCAAAATTAAAGACAATGGGTTGAAAGGGGCAATCACAGGATGGATACAATATTGGCTCAAGGATAGAAAGCAGGGAGCAGTGGTGAATGGTTGTTTTTCAAACTGGAGGGGGGTATAACGAGAATGGCACTGGTAAATAAGGAGGCTGGTAGTAACACGATTCAGGGCGATTGTAGACATGAGGAAAAGAAAAGATACATTCCACCTAATATATAAAGCAGAGATACGTGAAGTGATGCATTTTAGTGAGAAGACTGAGGAGAGGCAATGTGAACAAAATTATGAAATTTTAAGGGGATGCAGCAACAGTGTCCATAGAATAGATACACAAATCTTTGAAAATGACAGGACAGGTTGAGAAGGTTGTTAAGAAACATAAGGATCCCACAACTTCATTAATGGAGGAAGTAAGAAAATTATTCCAAACATTAATAAACCGTTGTGTTCAAGGCTTTAGAGAGGGTGCAGAAGAGAATTACTAGAATAGTAGCCGGGATGAGGGACTTTAGTTTAGTGGAGAGACTGGAGAAACTAGAGAAGAGACTGGAGACTAGAGAAGATCAGAAGTGTTCAAAATCATAAACGGTTTTGATGGAGTAAGTAAAGAGAAACTGCTCCAATGGCAGAAGGGTCAGTAGCTAAGGTAGACAGCTTTAAAGTGATTGGTAAAAGAACCAGACGCAGGATGAGGAACACTTTATTACACGACAAGTTGTTGTGATTTCAAATGCACCGCCTGAAAGGGTGCTGGAAGCAAATTCAATGGTAACATTGAAAAATGAATTGGCTAACCATTTGAGGGGAAATGATTTGCAGGGGCTTTGGGGAAAGAGCTGGAGAGAGCACTAATTGTATAAGTTTGCCATGGAGATGGCAGAGGCATGTTGGACCAAAGAGCCATCCTCTGTTCCATATCTTTCTATGATGCTGGGAGTAAACTTAACCGTTCTTGTCTGCATTGCCTGCATGGCTTGAATATTTATCTCTTGTTGGTTACACCAAACACAAAACTTAATGTGAGTCTGAAATGGGCAATTACAGATTTACCTTAACAACCTTTCACTTTTATTCATCCGGACCCAGGAATATGTTTCAAACTTTGACTTTACTGCAAATGTAACAAAACATTTTCAGATCCCATTCTAATGGATCTTCAACTATTTACACAACATTCATGCCTGAAGGCAGATTTTATGTATAAGCACACCAAAATGTTATGCCCACAGAAGGCATGTCATATTCATAACTCTAAAATATGGGCACCTTTTTCACGTGTAAGTTTTTTGGACTATCTTTTATTCAAAATGGACACTGAGTAACTATTAAGATGGCCACCAAGGGTGAGGTGACCTTTGCAACATCTGAAGCCTTCAGTAAGTTCCTAATTGCATTACCCTGTGCTTAACAGGACAAATATTAACGTTTGAATTTACACTTGCTACTGTTTGGGCATTTACCCAAAACAAAACAAAAATCCAGACTCCAAGGCTGGAATTCTCTGACCTCTTCTACAGCAGTGAATGGAGTTTTGGCTGAGCACCAAATTCTCTGTTCTCACTGGAAGCAAGATCAGAGAACCCAGCCCCAGGTCTCCAAGTAAGAATCCTGACAATGAGAACTGGGCAGAAAACAATTCATCTCAAGTCAGTGTGACAAACTCATCCATTATCCCCACTGTATTGCAATGGTTTTCGGCTAAGCTATTCTAGGTAGGCAATGACAGTGTTGGTCATATAACTAAGAACACCTGCAAATATAAGTTTTTATCTGAAGATCCAGAAAGACTTGTACAGGATGCAGAAGAACATTGAAAGAGACAGTAGTTTCAGCAAACGTCCGTGCCATCTTTGTCTTTGAGAAACTGGATGATATTCATCTTAATAGAGCCCCCAGCCTGATTCTAAAACACCAAGTTCACCTGCAAAGAAATTTGACATTATGATATGAAAACTACAAGTTTCTGGCTTCATGTTTTGCTGATCATTCATCTTTTGAGTGAAGGTGAAGTGAGAGTGACTGCTCTTGACATCAAGGCAGCATGAGACCAAGTATGGTATCAAGGAAAACTGGAGTCAATGGGAATCAGGGGGAAAACTCTTCACTGGTTGGTAACATACCGAGCTCAAAGGAAGCTCATTGTAGTGGTTGGAGGTCAATCATCTCAGCTCCAGGGCATCACTGCAGAGTTACTCAGGGTAGTGTCCTTGCCCACTCATGTGCAGCTGCTTCATCAATGGCCTTCCTTCCATCATAAGGTCAGAAGTGTGGGTGTTCACTAATGATTGCACAATGTTCAGCACCATTCTCAACTCCCCAGATACTAAAGGCATCCATGTCAAAATGCAACAATGGGGCAATATCCATGTTTGGGCTGACAAGGGGCAAGTAACATTTGCAACACACAAGTGCCAGGCAATGACCATCTCCAACAAGAAATAATCTATTCATTGCCCCTTGACATTCAATGGCAATAACATTGCTGAATCCCCACCATCAACATCCAAGGCATTATCATTGACCAGAAACTGAACTGGAAGAGCCATAACATGACAATGGCTACCAGAGAAGAACAAAGGAATCCTGCAGCAAGTTCCTGACACCCCTAAAGCATGTCTATCATCTACAAGGTACAAATCAGGAGTGTAATGGAATAACCTCCACTTGCCTGGATGAGTGCAGCTCCAACAACACTTGAGAAGCTTGACACCATCCAGGACAAAGCAGTTTGCTTTATTGGCGCCCTTTACTCAAACATGCACTCCCTCCACAACTGCCAAAACTGCTGCAGCAGTGTGTACCATCTACAAGATGCACTGTACAAACTCACCAAGACTCCTGAGGCAGCACCTTCCAAATCCATGCTCACTGCTATCTAGAAGGACAAGGGCAGCGGATGCATGGGAACACCACCATCTGCAAGTTCCCCTCCAAGTCACTCACCATCCTGACTTGGAAATATATTGCTATTTCTACATTGGGTTAAACCCTGGAACTCTGTCTCTAATGCACTATGGTGTACCTACACCACAGGGACTGCAGCAGTTCAAGAAGGCAGCTTACCACCACCTTCCCAAGATAAATTAGGGATGGGCAATTACTACTGGCTTAGGAGTGACACCCACATCCCATGAATTATTTTTTAAAAATTCTGCAACAAAAGAGATATCTGACTTTAACTATTTGAGCTGAACTATAATTTCAGCTTCGAAAAATACCCTTTTCTTTATTTGGCCGGTAGTAACTGTTTTTCTACCACGAAACCTACATGTGAACTATGAACTATTATGTTGGTGTGCAACTTGTAAAAGTGCACTATTTTCTTTTTTTCTATTTTCTATTTTTCCTTCTTGTTCATGTATGGGAGTGTTTGACATAGAGTTTAGACCTTTGGGTTATATGTGTGAATAAATAACTCTCGTTATTAAACTTGCGAAAGCTTACTGCTGTTATTTCTAAATTAACCACACACTGCAGGGCTAGGAACCACACATATCTCCTTCTCCAGCACCAAACTGGTTGCAAAGAGTAATGGTAAAGGTGCAAGGGCTTTAGTTTATCTCTTCTTCGCTGTCGATTGAAATGTAGATTGAGCACTATATAGCACTAGATTTATTTTACAATGACAGCCATTCAGAAAAGAAGAACTATGGCCAGAATTTTCTGGCCATTCACGGTCCACCGCTGCTGCAAACGAGGATGAAGAACCTGGCGTTTAGCCAAATCTCCATTCACTGCAGCGGGACCAGAGAATCCCGCTAGCGTGAACGGCAGGAGAATTTCAGCTCATATGTTTATCCTGTTAAACTGTCCATGACAGTTTACTTAATAGTTCTGTGACTTAATTGTAAACATAATATATAATTTATCAAACCAGTGTCATGTACAAAATAGATATGAATTGTATTACATCAAATAATATGATTAGATTACTAAATTTAAATTAGCAACATGTACACTTACAACATTGCAAGATCACTTGTTGACTAATTGAATATTGCTAATGACTTTGCATTTGCAATTATTTTTCATCTTTCTGAAATTAATATAATGCCAAAATAATTACGGATGATGTTTGAAAAATAGAGGATTCTATTTAAACTAGAGATGTATCTGACAATGCGATCTGCTGCATTGTAAGTTCAGAGGACCAGGAGTAGGCTTTATAGTGCCTCAGGTTTGTTCTGTGCATTCAAAATTACCATGGCTGATCTGCACCTGAACTGCCTTGACCCTAACATTCCTTAATACCACCATTGGTTAACAAAGATCGATCAATCTCAGAATTCAAATTAGCCTAGCCAAACTGCCATTGCGGAAGAGAGTTTCAAGCTTCTACCATCCACTGTGTGCAGTAGTGTTTCTGAGTTTCATTCCTGAAAGATTTGTCTCTACTGTTTAGACAATGCCCCTTGTCCTAGACTCTCCAACAAGAGGAAATTGCTTCTTGATTTCTATCTTAGCTGTTGCCCTTAATAAAATGAAAACTTCATTCAGATCACCTCTTAACACAGCGGCCCTGTGGCTCAGTGGTTAGCTCCGCCCCCTCACAGCGCCAGGGACCCAGGTTCGATTCCAGCCTCAGGTCACCGTCTGTGCAGAGTTTGCATGTTCTCCCCATGTCTGTGTGGGTTTCCTCCAGGTATTATTCCGATAAACCGATGCTATTCTCGCTCCAAAGCCAATATATCCTTCTTAGAGTGCCCAGAACTGCTCTCAGTACTTCAAGTATGCTCGAGCCAGGACTTTCTATAGCTGAAGAATGACTCTGTCTCCTTAAGACTTCAATTTGTTATATCAAAATATCAGTTTCTAACAATGCGCTGACATTGAGTCCATTTATCTTCATTCGTTTTGTTGCAGTTTTCAAACAATCTAGAAATATTCTAAAAAGCAAACATAAATGTATTTCATGGCTTTGAGCCTTTTAAGTATTCAATTGTGAATAATTAGCATATTATAATTGAAAAATAAAATTGCACTCACTTGAAATTCGTCATACATGATTGGAGTTATTATATTATGCCATCTGAGCTTAAGTTGTTAAAGAACCATATTTTGAAATCTGATATGATTTACGAAGATGGGTTCTAGTTTGAACTGCCCCTGATTGTTTCAAATAAACAGAAGAATTCTCCAGGAAATGCTGGTGTCAATTATGAACAGTTATATCGTGGAATTAATTTGAAAGATGTCAACTGAGGATTCATTTCAGTCCAAATTAGCAATACAGCCTCTGGCCAAAGCTCCTCGTCATTACTCAAGATAAATGAGCAATACGGGGCTTATATCCTAGCCATCCGAGAGCTGGTGAGGAACACATCCCCCCTCCCCACCCAACTCAAGCAGGCCCAGTGCTACTTCATGCACTAACGAGTATTGATTGGCATAAGGAAGGACTCCTGCCATCAGTGGGAGGAAGTCCTGCCTTGGAGAGCTACTGGCCAATCGGATTGGCCTGTAGCTCTCCAATCCCTCCAGAAACAATGCTGCAGTCGTTGGAAGAGGATCTGCAGTGAGCTGTCTGGGACTAAGTAGCACGGTGGCACGGTGGTTAGCACTGCTGCCTCACAGCATCAGGGGCGCGAGTACGATTCCCGGCTTGTGTCACTGTCCTTGTGGAGTTTACACATTCTCCCCGTATCTGCGTGGGTTTCCTCCGGGTGCTCCGGTTTCCTCCCACAGTCCAAAGATGTGCAGGTTAGGTGGATTGGCCATGCTAAATTGCCCCTTAGTGTCAGGGGGACCAGCTAGGGTAAATAGGTGGTGTTATGGGGATAGTGCCTGGGTGGGATTGTGCTCAGTGCAGACTCAATGGGCTGAATGGCCTCCTTCTACACTTTAGGGATTCTATGATTCTATGATAAGTCCCAGGAACCATAGAAGTAGAGTGGCAGGGCTTCCAGGGTGGGCAGGATAGAGAAGGCCTGGGGTGTTGCATGTGGGTCAATTGGAGGGGTCCTGGGGATAGGCTGGTGGCATGGTGGGGGGGGGGGGGGGGGGGGGGGCACGGTGGGAGGAGGTCCGACCTTGGGTGACTGTCTGTGTGGCATATACATGTTCTCCCTGTGTCTGTGTGGGTTTCATCCGGGTGCTCCAGTTTCCTCCCGCAGTCCAAAGATGTGCAGATTAGGTGGATTGGTCATGGCAAATATGGTGCTTTATGGGGATAGGGCGGGGGAGACAGTCTGGGTAAGATACTCTACCAGAGAGTTGATGCAGACTCGACGGACAAAATGGCCTCTTTTGCACTATCGGGATTCTAAACTCACCAGGCCCCTTCGCCATGATTCTCTGATCTCACGCAGCCCCAGCACAGTCTGCGCCTGAGGTGGAGAATCACCCCCAATGTTTTTTGAAGAAGAAGAGTCACACAGGCCCAAAATGTTAACTCTGTTTCTCTCTCCAGAGCTGCTGCGAGACCTGCTGAGCTTATCCAGCATTTTCTCTGATTTCAATCCATTTATATACCTAATCTAACCTATGCGATGATCTTGAATGCTGCCAGCTACACAGAACAAAACGATTACAAGTGTTGGCCTAAGAGTGTGTTCACCTGATATGAATACAGACAGCATAAGGATTTGGATAATCGGATTGTCATTTATATTTGGTGAAGGAACTCTTCCATGTCAGGGCAAGAAACCCGTACACCAATTTGACTGATATTAGTTAGATCAACAGCAGGGGTCAAGGTGGAGGAGCTGCATGGCCCGTTTTAACTCTCCGCCCACCCAGTTTCTCTACGCAAGCTGGGATAAAATCAGCTTTTAGAATACAGATGATTAGTGAGTCACCAATAATTTCTGACATAATGATCAGCACTTCATTTTGGAAGATGAAAAATCTGAACGTAATGTTTTTATGTGACTTATGGCTTAATATGTGTGTAATCAGGTTGCCTTAATATAATAATTTGTGTCAAATATCTCTCACATAATAGCCTGAAATGAAAGATGATGCCGTCTGTTTTCTGAAATCGCTCATTAAAAATATTTAAACCATTTAACCAAAATAACAGTCAAATTAATGATAGATAAGCACCCTCGCCTTCAAAAGTTGCTTAGGGTCATTGCACTGTTAATGTGCATAGGTGTCTATTTCAAAAGATTGCCAATATTATAAGGGAATAATTAGGAAATAAGCAATTGCGGATGGCAAAATAAGCACAACGCATCCTGACGACATTATCTGGACTGTATGTGTAGGTCTTACTAATGGATGACGAACACCGAATGATATTATAGATTTTTGAGGAGGTAGGGCTGCTTATGGATTGAATCATTCGAAAGTCTCAGAAAATAATATCTCAACTAATTCCAGAGAATAACTCAAACAAGTTCCAAGTGCCTTTCAGAATAGAAATAAAAAGCACACTCGGGCAGCCTGTGTGGAGAAAGAGGCAGGAGCATTAACGTTTCAGGTCTGTAGTCTGAAACCTAAACTGTATGGTGCCAATAACCCCTCCCAGTGAGGATAGTGCATGATGGGGTGTTGTGTGATTGAGAGCAGAGACTGCCGGGAGTAGCAGCTGAGCACAAAATTATGGCTCAGGGGGCCATTTCAATCCTGAAGCAAAAGGAATTGTAGCTGTAGGAACAGAGATCATGGGGAACAGGCACTGCTCTCTGAAGCTGAGAGTGTGAGTCACAAATGCTGTGTTGCCTGCCTGGTACAAGGCTTCAGGACACTTCCTCAACACTGGAGAGGAACTTGGAGTGCAAGGAAAAGGACCCTGTTCTCATGGTCCATGTGAGAACCAAACACATAGGCAGCACTGAGAAAAAAAGTTCTGCTGGGGGAGAATAAGCAGCTAGAGTCTAAAGCAGAGCCACAGAGGTAATGATCTCTGGATTACTACCGGAGCCATGAGCAAACTGACATGGGCATAATCGTTAAGAGGACTTTAGCAGGTGGAAGGACGAATAGTAATAGTTGTGAGGGTTAAGAAAAGAGATGTTGCATGGTCTTCCACCAATAATTAGTTGAAAGAAGGAGGGAGCAAAAGTGAAGATTACAAGGTTAAAGACAACTGTAGAAATAGGCTGGGGCCAGGCTGTAAAATAATTTGATAATAGGAATGAGAATATTGAAGTACATGCACTGGTAATGTGCAGCCAATGGGATTCGGAGTGCCAAAGGTGAACTGCTGTTGATGTAAAGAAGACTGAATGCATTAAATTAACACTTAATCACGGGTTCTAAGGCTTAAATTACACAATCAATAAATATGGCAGCTAATTTTTCAAAACAATTCCTACAATCTGCAAATGAGAGTTTGTAAATTCTAAATTATAGAATCATCGAATTTTACAGAACAGAAGGAGGCCATTTGGCCCATCGTTTCTACACCGGCTCCCGAAAGAACTACCCAGCGAGTCCCATTCTCCAGCCCTTTCTCTGTAGTCCTCTAAATTCACCACTTTCAAATATGTATCCAGCTCTCTTTTGAAACCTATGAAATCCTCCTCCACCACTCCCCGAGGCAGTGCATTTCAAATCCCAACAACTCTCTGAGTAAAGACATTTCTCCTCAACTCACTCCTAGTTCTGTTGCTGACCATTTTGAAATTGTGAACCTTATTAACTGATGCAGCAACCAGTGGAACCAAAACATCCTTCTTCACCCTGTCAAAGTTGTTAATAATTTCAAACACCTCAATAAGGTCACCTCTTTATCTTCTCTGCTCCAAGTAGAATAAGTGCAATTTCTTTAATCTTTCCTTGTAGATAAAATTCCTCATTCCTGGTGTCATTTGCCTTTGCACTCTCTCAAGGGTTTAAACATTCTTACTTAAATAAGTTGCCTAGAACTGAACAGAATACTCCAAATGTGATCTAATTTTTGGAAGTGTAGCATCACTACCTTGCTTTTATACTCTTTGCCTCTATTTATCAACCCAAGGATCCTATAAGCCTTCTTAACTATTTCAACTTGCCTGGCCATTTTCAGAGAATTATTCACTTGAACCCTGAGGTCTCCCCTGTACTCTCCTCAGTGTTGTACCATTGAGCCTATATTGTCTCCTCATGTTTCTTCCACCAAAATGCATTACCTCATAGTTCGCTGTATTGAAATTCATCTGCCAGTTGTCTGTCCATTTAGCCAACTTGTCAATGTCCCTCCTAAGTTACTCAGTGTCACCCTCACAATTCGCTATTCATCCTAGCTTAGTATCATCTGCAAGTTTAGAGATTTTGCCCTCAACACCCATCTTTAAATCGTTTATATAAATCAGAAAAAAGTACGGGTCCCAATACTGATCCCTGGGGAACACAACTTTCAACTCATCTCCAGTCTGAGAAATGTCCATCTATACCTACCCTCTGTTTCCTAACTCTAAGCCAACAGCTAACCTGTGCTACCAAAGACCCTCATTTGCTAACCAACCTGCCATGTGGCACCGTATCAAATGCTTTCTGAAAGTCCAAATAAACAACATCCATAGTATTACCCTCATTCACTGCCTGTGTCACCTTGTCAAATCACTCAATTAGATTTGTCAGGCATGACCTGCTCTTGACAAAACCATGTTGACTGTCTAGTATTAATTTATTTTTCTCTCAGTGTATACTTATCCCGTATTATGGTCTTCTTCAGTTTTCCCACTATTGCTGCCAAGCTGACAGGTCTGTAGTTTCCTAGTTTATTCTTTGCCACTTTCTTAAACAATGGTGTTACATTTGCAATCCTCCAGTCCCCTGGGACTAATCCTGTGTTGAGAGAGGCCTGGAAAATTCCTGTCAACGAATCCACAATTTGCTCTCTTACCATTTTGAGCAATCTAGGATGCATCCCATCTGGGCCTGGTGGCTTCTCTACCTGGAAAGCTGCCGGCCCTTTTCACACCTCTTCTTCATCTATCACTATTCTGCTCAATTGCTGAACAAAACAAATTCTCAACTGGGCCATTGTCACCATCTTCTGATTTGGTAAAGACTGAAGTGAAGTAGTCATTTAGTACTTCTGCCATATCCTCTGCTTCAGTGAACAGTTTATCCTGTTTGTCCCATATGGGCCCTACTCTATCCTTTATTAATCTTTTACTGTCAATATTTTTGAAGAATGTTTTGCTTTTTATTTTAGTGCAGCCTGCCATCCTTTCCTCATGCTTCCTCTTAACCTTCCTTATTCAGCCTTAGCCTCTCCCCAGCATTTGAGATACTCTTTCTGATTTTTATTGCTATTATTATTCCAGCATGCATCATATGCCTTTTTCTTCTTCCTTATTTTCTCATCAATATCCTTAGTCATCCAGGGTACTCTAGCTTTGGATAACGTGCATTTATTTCTCATTGGTATGTACCCAGCTTGAATCCTATTCATGTCTCCTTTGAAAGCCTCCTAATTTTTCAGCCACTGTTTTATCCATCTGTGTTTCCAATCAATGTGCTTCAGCGCCTTACAGCCTCACAGCTCCAAGGACCCCAGTTCAATTCCGGCCTCGGGTGACTGTCTGTGTTGAGTTTGCACGTTCTCCCGTGCCTGCGTGGGTTTCCTCCGGGTACTCTGGTTTCCTCTGACACTCCAAAGATGTGCGGGTTAGGTTGATTGGCCATGCTAAATTGTCCCAAAGTTTATAGATTAGGGGATAAGCAGGATAAATACTTGGGTTTACGGGGATATGATGCTTGGTGGGATTGTTGTCTGAGCAGCTCAATGGGCTGAATGGCCTCCTTCTGCACTGTAGGGGTTCTAAGATTCTATCGGGACCAAAGGTTATGGAGAAAAAGCAGGATTAGGCTATTGAGTTGGATGATCAGCCATGATTGTGATGAATGGCGGAGCAGACTCGAAGGGCCAAATGGCCTTCTCCTGCTCCTATCATCTGTGTTTTTATGTTTCTATGTAAGTTCAACTTTTAGACTCCTAAAATTTGCCCTTTTCCAGTCTGGGATCTTAATCCAAGTCTGATTTTTATCCTTTTACAACTTAAAATTGAACCTTATTATGTTATGATTGCTATTTCCCAGCTGTTCTCCACTCTGACATTCTGCACCTGGCCTGCTTCATTTCCTAGGACCAGATTCAGCACAGTTTCCTCTCTGCCAGGACTTGAAGTGTACTATTCCAAAAGGTTCTCTTGCATAGGACCGGGGAGCGGCGCGGGCTTGGAGGGCCGAAGGGCCTGTTCCTGTGCTGTATTGTTCTTTGTTCTTTGTTCTTTGTTGTTGTTCATACACTGCAGGAATTTCTCCCCTACCATGTCCCACACTCTATCCTTTCCCAGGCTATCTTAGGGTAATTGAAATCCCCAACTATCACAACTCTACATGTCCTGAAGATTTCCATAATCTGCCTACAAATGCTCTCTTCTACATCCTCCCCACTATTTGGACGTCTATAATAAATACCACACAAGGTCACTACACCCTTCCTGTTTCTCATCTCCAACCATATAGATTCTCATTCAGGAGCTGCATCCCGTTCAAGGACTATCATACTATCTTTGACCAAGACTGCTACACCTCCTCCCTTTTTACCTGTTTCTACTAAAACCCTTATCACCCGGGATGTTAAGTATCCAGTCCTGTTTTGGCTTGAACCACGTTTCTGTCAATGCTACTATGTCATATTCCGCAGAGCTATTTCTGTTTCCAATTCCCCAGTTTTGTTCACTATACTCCACGCATTTCCATATATACAATTTAACTGTGCCCTTTATTGCCCTTTGTGGGGGTGACCATTTCTTTGTTCACTGTCAAAACACAAGCCTTCCCTCACTTCCTTTTCTCTGTTCCCCATCTTCTCTCCTTTGCCTTCACTGGCACTTCTAAAACTAGGCCCATTTGTCAACCGCCCCCCCACTCCCCCCACCGCCCCCCCCACCACCACCGCTTACTACACAAGTTTAAACCTACACCTACTACACTATTTACCTTCCTCAGCCAGAAGGTTGGTTCCATTTCATTTCATTTGTAGATGACGTGATAGCGACCGAGGAGTCTATGAAGGTATGGAAGGTAAGGATGGGTTAGGTACTCATAAAGGAAATGTTACAAAAGCGGAATAGAGAATCTGAAATGACAGAAGAGGTGGCACGGTGGCACAGTGGTTAACACTGCTGTCTCACAGCGCCAGAGACCCGGGTTCCATTCACGGCTTGGGTCACTGTCTGTGGAGCATGCACATTCTCCCCCTGTCTGTGTGGGTTTCCTCAGGGTGCTCCGGTTTCCTCCCACACTCCAAAGATGTACGGGTTAGGTGGATTGGCCATGCTAAATTTCCCCTTAGTGTCAGGGGGACTAGTTAGGGTAAATGAATGGGATTATGGGGATAGGGCCTGGGTGGGATTATGGTTGATGTAGACTCGATGAGCTGAATGGCCTCCTTCTGCATTGTAGGGATTCTGTGATTCTAAACAAGCAGCTCGGCAGGGAGGTGAAGTGAGCATCTGAGACACAACATATTCAACAACAGCTGAACAAGATGGCTTCAATCCTTCCAATGTTAAACTCAAACAGAATTTGATAACCAGCAGGGAGTCACAGAGCGCAAAAGCAGTCATGGAGTGAGACCGAATTGTGGAGAGATGATGATAGGTGTCATTCTCACACAATAGAAACTACCAATTCTACAGATGATCTCACTGAGGAATATTGCATAGATGATATGAGGGCTGATGTTGGGGTCTTGCAAATGATGACTGCACCAAAATAAGTATCACATCGAGGTGATGTATTAGTTACATTGGGACCAATGTGAATGGAACTGAAAAAGGAATCAGCAACACTAAAGTGATGAAAGGATAAGGAAGAATGAGGAGAAACAATACAGACACAGTCACATCAGAAATCACTGACAAGGTGGCCAACTACTCTTGATGAAGTGCTAAAAGATTGATGAGATTTGAACAGGGAATAGGGGAAAAAGTGACTGTGTAGGTAAACAGCAATTATACATTCAAGTACTTAGCGGCATGGTGGCCCAGTGGTTATCACTGTTGCCTCACAGCGCCAGAAACCCAGTTCAATTCCGGCCTCCGGTCACTGTCTCTGCGGAGTTTGCACATTCTCCCTGTGTTTGTGTAGGTTTCCTCCGGGTGCTCCGGTTTCCTCCCACACTCCAAAGATGTGCACGTTTGGTTGATTGGTCATGCTAAATTTCCCCTTAATGTCAGGGGAGCTAGCAGGCTAAATTTATGGGGTGATGGTGATAGGGATTGGGCGGGATTGTTGTCAGTGCAGGCTTGATGGGCTGAATGGCCTCCTTCTGCGCTGTAGAAATTCCATTACTTAAAGATGGGGAGGTTAAAAATTGTTGATAGGAAAATATAGATGACTGAGGATGGGCTTTTTGAACAGTCAGCAAGTAACACCGGTTTTGAAATGAGATGAAATGCAAATGAGGAAAGGAGAAAGTTGAAAATATTAGGAAGCTTTGCAATTAAAACAGGTAAGTGGCTCAAAAAACATAGCGCAAAGAAAATTACAACATAGGAACAGGCCTTTCGACCCTCCAAGCCTGCACCGACCATGCTGCCCGTCTGAACTAAAACACCTTACGCTTCTGAGGACCATATCAAAGAACAAGAACAAAGAAAATTACAGCACAGGAACAAGCCTTTCGGCCCTCCAAGCCTGCGCCAACATAAGAACATAAGAACATAAGAAATAGGAGCAGGAGTAGGCCATCTAGCCCCTCGAGCCTGCCCCGCCATTCAATAAGATCATGGCTGATCTGACGTGGATCAGTACCACTTACCCGCCTGATCCCCATAACCCTTAATTCCCTTACCGATCAGGAATCCATCCATCCGCGCTTTAAACATATTCAGCGAGGTAGCCTCCACCACCTCAGTGGGCAGAGAATTCCAGAGATTCACCACCCTCTGGGAGAAGAAGTTCCTCCTCAACTCTGTCTTAAACCGACCCCCCTTTATTTTGAGGCTGTGTCCTCTAGTTTTAACTTCCTTACTAAGTGGAAAGAATCTCTCCGCCTCCACCCTATCCAGCCCCCGCATTATCTTATAAGTCTCCATAAGATCCCCCCTCATCCTTCTAAACTCCAACGAGTACAAACCCAATCTCCTCAGCCTCTCCTCATAATCCAAACCCCTCATCTCCGGTATCAACCTGGTGAACCTTCTCTGCACTCCCTCCAATGCCAATATATCCTTCCTCATATAAGGGGACCAATACTGCACACAGTATTCCAGCTGCGGCCTCACCAATGCCCTGTACAGGTGCATCAAGACATCCCTGCTTTTATATTCTATCCCCCTCGCAATATAGGCCAACATCCCATTTGCCTTCTTGATCACCTGTTGTACCTGCAGACTGGGCTTTTGCGTCTCATGCACAAGGAACCCCAGGTCCCTTTGCACGGTAGCATGTTTTAATTTGTTTCCATTGAGATAGTAATCCCATTTGTTATTATTTCCTCCAAAGTGTATAACCTCGCATTTCTCAACGTTATACTCCATTTGCCATATCCTCGCCCACTCACTCAGCCTGTCCAAATCTCTCTGCAGATCTTCTCCGTCCTCCACACGATTCACTTTTCCACTTATCTTTGTGTCGTCTGCAAACTTCGTTACCCTACACTCCGTCCCCTCCTCCAGATCATCTATATAAATGGTAAACAGTTGCGGCCCGAGTACCGATCCCTGCGGCACGCCACTAGTTACCTTCCTCCAACCGGAAAAACACCCATTTATTCCGACTCTTTGCTTCCTGTCGGATAGCCAGTCCCCAATCCACTTTAACACACTACCCCCAACTCCGTGTGCCCTAATCTTCTTCAGCAGCCTTTTATGGGGCACCTTATCAAACGCCTTTTGGAAATCCAAAAACACCGCATCCACCGGTTCTCCTCCATCAACCGCCCTAGTCACATCTTCATAAAAATCCAACATGTTCGTCAAACACGACTTTCCCCTCATGAATCCATGCTGCGTCTGATTGATCGAACCATTTCTATCCAGATGCCCTGCTATCTCCTCTTTAATAATGGATTCCAGCATTTTCCCTACTACAGATGTTAAGCTGACCGGCCTATAGTTACCCGCCTTTTGTCTCCTTCCTTTTTTAAACAGCGGCGTAACATTAGCCGTTTTCCAATCAACCGGCACTACCCCAGAATGCAACGAGTTTTGATAAATAATCACTAACGCATCCACTATTACCTCTGACATTTCTTTCAATACCCTGGGATGCATTCCATCCGGACCCGGGGACTTGTCCACCTTCAGTCCCATTAGTCTACCCAGCAGTGCCTCTCTGGTAACATTAATCGTATTAAGTATTTCTCCTGCTGCCGACCCTCTATCGTTAATATTTGGCAAACTATTTGTGTCCTCCACCGTGAAGACCGACACAAAAAACTTATTTAAAGACTCAGCCATATCCTCATTTCCCACTATTAACTCCCCCCTCTCGTCCTCCAAGGGTCCAACATTCACTCTAGCCACTCTATTCCTTTTTATATATTTATAAAAACTTTTACTATCATTTTTTATATTAATTGCTAGCCTAGCTTCATAGTCTATCCTTCCTTTCTTTATCGCTTTCTTAGTCTCTCTTTGTTGTTTCTTAAATTTTTCCCAATCAACAATGCTGCCCATCTGAACTAAACCACCTTACCCTTCTGAGGACCATATTCCTCTATTCCCATCCTATTCATGTATTTGTCCAGAAGCCCCTTAAAAGTCACTATCATACCTGCTTCCACTACCTACCCCGGCAGCAAGTTCCAGGCACCCACCACACTCTGTGTAAAAAACTTGCCTCGTACATCTCATTTAAACCTTGCGCCTTAAATCTATGCTCCCAAGTAATTGACTTTTCCATCCTGTGAAAAAGTTTCTGACTATCCACTCTGTCCATGCCCCTCATAACCTTGTAGACTTCTATCAGACCGCCCCTCAACCCCCATCGTTCCAGTGAGATGGAACCCTCTGTATCCTCTCTAAAGCTTCCACATCCTTTTGGTAGTGTGGCAACCAGAATTAAACACTATATTGCAGCCTTAATAAGGTTCCATGAAGCTGCAACATGACTTGCCAATTTTTAAACTCAATGCTCTGGCCAATGAAGGCAAGCATGCCGTATGCTTTCTTGACTACCTTCTCCACCTGCATTGCCACTTTCCGGTGAACTGTGCACCTGTACGCCCAGATCCCTCCGCCTAACAGTACTCTTAAGGGTTCTGCCATTTACTATATATTCCCCACCTGTATTAGATCTTCCAAAATGCATTACCTCACATTTGTCATATTAATATAAGCACTATCATAAGTTTCATGGAAAATTGACATCTTTGGAAACTCTAAGATGTACTTTCAAAGACGACTAAATAAAATCAACCTCGTGTTATGCTTTGAATTCCATGTTTCAAGAAAATTATAACTTGATAAATTGAGCCTAGGAGGGAAGCATTGTCGGCAAATACAGATGACAAACAAACAGATATGTGGGAGTCAGATTACATTGATTTGACCTGCAGTACATAGAATGAGGGACAATTTAAAATCTATCACACATCCTTTACACCTAAGCTGCATGCTCTCAAAGGTCCCCAAGGTATGCTGGTAAAACTGTGATGCTTCATATATTTTGGTATTGCAGCGGATTATGCAGTCTCTGAGATTCAATCATGTTTGAAATTAAATAATTGTCAACATAGATATGCCAGATGACCAAAGTATTTGTGCGCTAACCCTTCGAGCAACCAAATTGCTTAGCTTTGCTGAGGCAAAAATCATGCGGTGATGCACAAATCACCCAGAACAAGTCAATGAATTCTATTCCCCGGAGCTTTCATTCTTTTAGCAAAAGGTATGTGCTATCTGTCTTAAGTTAGCACAAGAAAGAGACCCTCTCTGAAAAAAAAGCATTCTGTTTCCCAGTGAATCTTTGCTCTGCCTCATCAACTGATAGGGATAAAATAGGGTTATAACTGCAAGCTTGATTATTAGCTCAGCAAGGTGATTATTAGGCAGCACAGTGGCACAGTGGTTAGCACTGCTGCCTCACAGCGCCAGGGACCCGGGTTTGATTCCTGGGTTGGATCACTGTCTGAGTGGAGTTTGCACGTTCTCCCCGTGTCTGCGTGGGTTTCCTCCGGTTCGGTGCATTGAGCCGAACAGACGCCGGAGTGTGGCGACTAGGGGAATTTCACAGTCACTTCATTGCAGTGTTAATGTAAGCCTTAGTTGTGACCAACAAATAAACTTTAAATTTTAGCTCATCAACTTACTTCTGAAATAAAATGAAAACAGAAAATGGTGGAAACAGCCAAGCAAGTCAAGTATCTGTGGAGCAAGAAAATCACAGAGGATTCCAGCATCCATTAGATGTTGCGTTGGCTTAGTTCTCATGCTTGATGAGTTGTCAAAATTTGAAACTACTTTCTTTTCATGGTGACTCCCTCCAAGACCAATACCTCCATTCTAGAACAAGAAATCAGTCAGTTTAAACTTTGTGGTGGGAAAGCAATAATATGGAGGAAAATTAAAAGTCACTTGGACAAATGTAGATAAAAGCCAGCGTGAAACTGTTCAAGGAAATGTATGTTTGAATAGCCTGTTTGAATTTTTGATGAGGAAAGAGAGAGGATTGATGAGGATAATGCAGTCGATGTGGTGTACATGGATTTCCAAAAGGCTTTTGATAAAGTGCCACAGAACAGCCTTTTCAGCAAAGTTAGGCAAGATGGAACTCAAGGGACAATAGCATCATGGATATGAAATTTGGCAAATGACAGTTGCCTTTTGGACTGGAAGATAATATATCGGATTCCCCAGTCAGGACCTCTACTTTTTCTGATACATACTAATGACATGGATGTATAGCGTGTGTCTATAGTGTATAGTTTATATACATAGTGTATAGTCTATATATATAGTGTATAGTGTATGGTCTATAGTGTATAGACCTGGGTGTATAGCGCAAAATATGAAAATTTGTGAATGACACAAAACTTGGAAATATTGTGAATTGTGAGGAGGATAATATTAAACTTCAAGAGGACATGGGCATGCTGATGGAATGGGTCAACAAGTGGCTGGTGAAATTTATTGTAGGAAAGTGTGAAGTGATTCATTTTGGAAGGAGGAATGAGGAGGAGCAATGCAATATACACTATAACATAAAGGGTGCAATATTATATGGGGTGCAGGAGCAGACAGACCCTGGGATATATATGCACAGATCAGTGGCGGTGACAGGGCAGATTGAGAAAGCAGTTAATAAAGCATATAGGATCCAGCAGCAGCAATCTCAGGCCCCAATCTGGCACAGGTCCAATGGGGGTTGGGATGAGGGGGAGGGGGTGTTGGGGTGGGGGAGGGTCAGGGGGAGTCCAGCCAGGCACAAGGAAGCTGTGTGGAAAGACCTGAGAGGGAAGGTGGTCCAGCATCCCTAAGGGGGAGTGGTGGTCTGGCCAGGTCTGACAGGGATGAATAGCCTGGATAGGCTTGAGAGAGAGAGAGGGATGGGGTCCAGGCAGGCCTGAGGAGGAAGGGGATCTCGGCCAAGACTGAGCGAAGGCAGCTGATACATCAGCTATGTGCTCTGCCTCCATGTGTAAACCACTGTTTAGTTCTTAACCAGCCCTACAGCCACGCTTTCACTATTTATCTGGATAGAAAACACTTTGGGATTCCCTTTTATGTTAGCTGCCAGTCTCTTTTCATGCTTCCTCTTTGCTTCTCTTATTTGCTTTCTCACCTCCCCTCTGAACCTACTATAGTCAGCCTGGTTCTCAATTCTACTTGTTGCATGACCATATAAGTATACATTTTTTCTTCCCTACGTCATTTTCTATCTCTTTTTCATTCAGGGAACTCTGGATCTGTTTGCCCTAACTTTCCCTTTTGAGGAAATATACCTTGACTGTGATTAAATCTTTGAAGGCAACCCATTGTTTAGCTATTGATTTTCCAGCCAACCTTTGACACCAGTTTATTTGACTTAGATCTGTTTATACCCCATTGAAGTTGGCTTTTGCCCAGTTGATTATGTTTACTTTGGATTGTTCTTTGTCCTTTTTCATAGCAGCCTAAATCTTGTCAGATAATGATCGCTGTCCCCGATTAAAACTTGATCCACTTGGCCCACCTCATTTCCAAGAACCAGTGCCTCTTTTCTCATTGAACTGGGAAACTACTCTAGGAGAAATATTTTCTGAACACTATGAACTTTTGTCCCTCTCTGTACTTTACAGTATAATTATCCCAGTCTATATTGGGGTAATTAAAGTGCCAACTTAAAACGATCTATGATTTTTGCACCTCTCCTTATTTTCCTTGTAAATTTAATCCTCTATGCTGGCTTCCCACTAGTTAGTGGCCAATAGACCAAGTAATCCAATTGCATCTTTTTTGTTCCTTAGCTCTAGCCAAATAGATTCTGCCCTTGATCCCTCTGGGACATCCTTTTATTTCCAGCACTGCAATACTGTCACTCCTTATTCTCTTCTTCCTTTCCTCTCTTTCCTGAACACCTTGTATCCAGAGATATTTTAACACCCACTGCTGTTTTGAGTCAGGTCTCTATCACAACACCACATTTCCACATGGCAATCTGCATCTGTAGCTCACCAATCTTATTATGCACAGTCCATGCATTCATATACATGCACTATAACTGTGATATAGGTTCATTACTTTCTACCTTATTCTGACTTCACCTATTGATTTACTATTCACTATTCTGGTGCTATCTTCCAGCACACTGTATGCTGTGGTATTCCTCTCTGATATTATTTCCTGGTTTCTACACCCCGTTGAAGATAGTTTAAATGTTCCCTAATAGCACTTGCAAAATGTCCTTCAAGGAACCCAGTTCTAATTATGTGTAATATGTCCAACCTGGATTGTTTCCAACTGCCCCAGAGCCAGCCCTGATTGTGCCAAGAGTCTAAAACCTTCTCTCCTGTACCATCTATACTGTATCCCAATACATGTGACAAAATAAATCAAATCAAATCAAATCAAGATCTTTCCAGGCTCACATTCATTTACCTGGAATTTATCCTCCTATTTCTCGACTACTTATACTGATAAACCCTACTAATATCTTACATACGTTAAACTTAAAGTAAAATACTGCAGATGCTGGAAATCTGAAATAAAAACTGAAAATGCTGGAATAACTCAGTTGGCATCATCTGTGGAGAGAGAAACAGAGTCCACATTTTGAGTCTGTGGGTCAGAATGTTACCGGCACGCCTGCCCCGGAATAGAGGTGGACGAGGCTCGCAGAATAGAATTCTCTGTTGGCCTCGGGCGGGATTTTACGAGGCTCGCCCGAGCGGGGTCATAAAATCCCGGCCTGTGTGACATTTTCAGAGCACCTTCTTTAGATACACCTTTCTAGTAGTGATGAACATTACTTAAAAATAGAACATAATACTCCCCAGCTACTTGCTTCTTGTTATCACTAGTTAACATTTTCAATGTTTTTTAAACTCCCAGTTGTTTCAACTTAGTCCTTAAGCAGCAATACTCATCAGGTAATCACCTTGCAATTTTCCTGCGATGCCACTTCTGTCCCTGGACATCCCTCCCTGAAGGTAGGTACTTCGGCCTCACTCTTCTGGTTTTATTTAGCTGCTCACTGTGCATTTCCCGCAGGTCCATCTCCCTCCCCCGAAGGTAAGTGCTTTGACTTCACCCTCCCCCCCCCCCACGCTTTACTTTTAACTGCTCCCTGTGCATATGCCACAGGTCCACCTCCCTCCCTGAAGTGCTCATTCCTCCTCACCTCAGTGCTAAATGACCAGCTCCTTATCCTGGGACTGTGCCCCTGTGTTTTTGACTCCCCGAGCAGTGGAAACAATCTCCGACTTTTCAGAACAACCCACCCTTCAGAATCCTGTCGGTTTCAACGAGATTGCCTCTCACTCTTCCAAACTCTTGAGAATGCAGGTCCAATTTACTCAGCATCTTATCAGAGGAGAATCCCCTCACCCCAGCAACCAATTTAATGAACCCTCATTGTACCACCTTCAATGAAAGTATATCCTTTCTTAAGAGTTGAGATCAAAACAAAAGGTGAGAACATTAAATGGAAGTTGTGGGAACGTTGTAGAAATGTAGGAAGCTGTTGTGACAAATTTCTGATTTTGGAAGATTGCTCTTAAAGTTCACATATTCACTCTATCCAATGTGCATTGCTGCCTTGTTCAACACTCCTCGTTCCGAACATTTATTTATACATATATCCATAGGGTATTGTGTGTCCTTTTCTGTCATCCAAGTCCATTATTTTAAATGCACCTTCTGTGCTATCTGGCATATTATTGGATTCTAATATAACTGGACACTGGGAAATCATTGAAATAAATGAGAACTTTATTCCCCTTGGTGTAAAATTGGCATTTGACAGTTTAACTTTTTTTTACTTGTCATTTTAAAACACTTGATAGAAACTTAAAAAAAGAAATCAGCTGTGTAACTACCTATTGGGATCATGGAATCCAAAATCTAGGGCACTGTGAAAGAGCTTAGTATTTTGCTAACAGCCATTGTAAAGCTAAAGTACATTAAAACAAGAACTTAATGTGCAAATTTGAATATTTGTTCCTTGCTGCTGTGCTATCGCGTATGTTTTGCTGAAGCAGTGCAATTATTGGCTCAGAACTCGCTGTCAAAATAACGGCGAGGCTAATGATGCTCGCTATTATTTATTTGCCATTTGGCATAGTGTGAGTGCTGCTGCCTCACAGTGCCAGGGACCCGGGTTCGATTCCCGGCTTGGGTCACTCTTTGTGTGGAGTCTGCATGTTCTCCCCGTGTCTGCATGGATTTCGTCCCACAGCTCTGTTGTTAACATTGCGACAAAGACGTCTGTTTGTCCATTGAAGTGGATTGAATGATATGAAGTTACTGCATTTCGTGTTGTACATGGGAGCTAAATGCGTCACAGAAAGGTGCGCCTTGTCGTTTTGAATTAAAGCCCCCTTTTAGTTACTTATTAACTGCTAAATACTGCCATTTACCCTCTCTGACACCAAAAAAATTACAAGCGTAATGCCTCATTCTTGCAGGTATTAATTGATTAATTGATGTTGGAGATTTTAAAAGTGGAAATTTTAAAATGGAAGAACTTTTTTTTCAACTTTTCATGTCTCCCTTTCTCTCTCAATCCCATGTATCATTTCTTTCTACTTTCCCCTTTCCTGGTTTGGCCTTGAGTTTGCCCTCCTCAGTTCTTGTACTGTTTATTTCGTAACCCTTCAGTCCGATTGGTTCAGGAAATACACAGTTCCTTGCTGTTTTCACTTAGGTCCCAGATGCCCTGTTTCCCCTCACTGTGTAATTAACAACTCACATTTTCAGCAACTTGTCACGCCAAAAAATTTAAGAGCCTTGATATGCAAGGGCAAGTGTAACTAACGGCAGACACCATTAGGTGCCCTGTTTCAGCAAATTGTGGCCCTGCATTTGTGAAAATTGGCACAGTGAAGTGTCTGCATTTGATCAAAAGGAAATGCAATTAACATTAGCAGAGGCACACTCATTAACTTAGGTTGTTTTATCTTCAGCTCCCTACAGCAGTTCAGTTTTTCAGAGTGCCAGCCTCAGTTACACCTCTAAAAGAGCTCTCCTCATGATATCCTTAACAAGTCTTTAAAATAGTCCCCCCCCGGCCCCACCACCACCCCAGAATTGAAAGACACTAGTGCCACATATTATTAATGGCAGTTCTTTGCTTATTTAAAAGGCACATTGATTGCAGTCTTCCCTTTAATGTTACATTTTTCAGTCAGTAATTAACGCTAAAAGTGAAGCGTTAGTCTAACACTCCAACTGAATTAATAAGCCAATATCTGATGAGTTGCAAATACTTCTACCTAGCGTAACCTTATTTTATTTTGCTATTATGTTCAAGGTGACACACTGCACATTAAGTGGTAGGACACAAGTATGTACTTGCAATTTCCATCTGAATGAATTCCCAATTATCAGCCATCCATCTGGGAGAGTGCCTGGCTGGAAGCAAGGTGCTTCACGAGAGTGAAGGGGGGAGGGGAGAGAGGGAGGGGGGGGGGGGGAGGATGATCTGTTACTAAGTAACAGAAAGTGACAAGGTCAGTTTTTTTATATCTTCTCCAGGAGAAATGTGCCTTTGATTCTATGCCTGAGGTTCATAAGGCTTCAAAAAAACTGGTCAGTTTGAAGGTTAGTCTTTCAGAGTTCTAGGCCAAAGTTCCCCAGTCTCCGGATCATCGGAGACTGGGTGTATGATTGGAAATATGTGTTAGCACCCTGTTGAAATCCTGACATGTTGACCTCTGCTGAAATTGCCCGAGAAGTTTCAACTTCCGATGGGCAATTCTGCTGTTCCAATACATCTCTGAATAGTTACCCAAAAAAGTTAGACAGATGAATCCTAGTCTTAACTGCTGTGATGCACTATCAATCAAGCAAAGACTAGTTTGTATGCAAGAACAAATAAGCTTTTATTCGCAAAAGACTTGGAGCACACCCATGCTGGTGAACTGGTTATAGACTGAGGCAGCGGGGTTGGGAGCAGTCACCTTTATACCTGGACCAGAGGGGGGAGGAGTCTCAGGCAGGGCCGGCAGGGGCATGCCCAGGCACGTCACACACACACACAGGCATTAAGCTAACAGTGGTTTACCACATAGTGGGAAACTCCTTAACTGACGCACCATTCATTCACAATGACACCACCCTGACTTCCCCCTCCCACCCCCCAAATACCACCCTCTTACCTTGACTAGCCCATCCTGACCCCGACCTCAGGCTACATCCCTCAAGAACATCTGACTAAACTCCAAACACATGGCTAACTACATACCCAAATACCATGTCACCTGCCTACCATCTCATCCACATACCACCCTACCCACTACCACCTCATTCACCCACCCTCTCAGGTACATGCCACCCTATTCATGAACACCTTACCTACCTATCACCTCACCCACCTGCTACTTCACCAACCTACTATCCCATCCACCCCCCACTTTACACAGCTTTGACCTCACCTAACTTTCACCCTCTCCACTGACCCACTCAACCAACTGTCATCTCATTCATCTCGCACCCTACCCATCTACAATCTCTGTCACGCACCATCTCAGTCAGCAACCACCTGCCACCTTGCCCATCTGTCATCCTACCCACTTAACACCTCAACCGCCTACCATCTCACACATTTACCGCAGAACCCACTTACCGCCTCACCCACCTGCTGCCTCACCCAATTGCTACCTCATCAGTCTACCACCTCACCCACCTACCACCTCACTTTCCTGGCACCTAACCCACTTTCTCCCACCTACTACTTCAGGCACCTACCATCCTGCACACCAACCACCTAAGTCACCGAGTGACTCACTTACCTACCACCTTACCCACCTAACACCTAACCATCCAGCACCTTAAACACCTACCCATCGACTACCTCACCCACCCGCCACCTCGCTCACCTGCCACCCTACCCATTAACTCACTCGTCAACTCACCCATTCTCCAATATTCAAACAGGACCTTTAAATTTACCGAGAGGCATCCCCACTTCCCCCACAGTCTACTCTGCTGCAACGGACCACTCTCAGGGATATGGTGCTCTGCATTTCTGCTAAAGCCAGCACAGAAAACTCAGCAACAAATGCAGAGCATTGTTGAGTTGGGGAAACGTTCGAACGGAGGGGCAATCAGATGCTGATTGGAAGATCTGGGCCCAACTGCTTATTTCTTTTGTACACTTCCATAAACTGACAGAAAACATTTATAATCAATGTGCTTGACCATCTATAGTTCACACTGTGTTCACATCTTTTGAAGGAAATTGCTACAATATGCAGATTTTAAAATGAAGGTTAATATTTCTGTGCTGGCCTGACTCTTAGCGAATGTATTAGTTTTGAGGCCCCTAAACCTATAGCCAAAATTGGACTCCATAGTATTACTGGTACAGGTGCTATGGAAACTGTGGACTGAAAAGAAAAAAGGTGCGTGCAGTGCTTCTGGCCAACTCTGGTGCTCCAGCACCGTCCCACCCTTCCTCCAACAGGAATGTGTGCATTCTCTGGTAGCTATTACAGTTGACAGATTGTGGCATCAAACAGTTCGCTGTCAGCATACCTGCTGACCCAAAACTTGACCTTGCAAGGACAACAGGCATGTAATGAGAGCCATGCATCTTCCCCAATGGCATGGGGCATCACTGGGATTCTCAAACAATGATTCTGCTGCCTGAACCAATGCAGGAGCCCTTCAACAAATACCCAAACTTGCCTGAAAGTGTGTGGTAGCCTGTGGGATGCTCCACAACCTGAATATTATGAGGGCACAGCCATTGCCACTGGGCCAACAGAGGAGGAGGGCGTGCAGGTAGCAGCGGGGAGGCATCTGGGATTTTTCCACTTCAGACTCAAAGTCTGAAGCGTACACTGAAACTTGAGTTACTTTAGGACATTGTCCCTTCACCAACATTGCTCCAGGACACCTCACCTTCCTAATCACCTGTCACATCCTATCACATTCTCTTGGGCAGAATCCTGTAGGAAACGCCAACAACACTTTATTAACCAATATTTCCAATGGACAAAAGAAGCTGAACTGTTTAACCTGGTAAATTCCATTAGTGCCTGTCTTGCAGGTGACTGTCCCTGTCTTTGTACTCCTCTGCTCTGTTACCACAGTGGTTGGAGGCGACTGGTGGAAAGCTGCTGACATCCACTAGAGTAGACTGCTGATGACCTTGCAGGACAATCTTGAGCAGTTCTAGATCCGTAAGGCTTGACATTGAACTGTTGCACGCCAGTATGGGCCACAGCAGTCTGGTCTGAGAGGCAACAGCAGGTAGAGTGGCAGTGGTAGGAGCAGGAAAAGAGGACAGCAGGGTTGTGCTTCACGGAGCCACGGCCACTCCCACAGGGCTGGAGGACAGATCATTGGTTTGCTGTGAGATACTGAAAGCCCCATTGAGTGCTGCAATTCACAGTCAGCCAAAAGCTGCATGCCGCTCATGACTTCCATTGGAGTTTCCGCTGCAGCTGTGGGACTATGGCTGGCTCCTGTTTGTTTTGCAATGGACACTGAGACAGTGGCCACCACATGCTGCCCCACAGTTTGGTGTTCAAATATGGTTGGTAAGATATATCATGTGGAGCTGCATTCACTGACCTTGATTGGTCACTGACAGTGAGGTCATTGCACATCTTGTGGCACTGTTGCCAGCCACTCGGAGCCAAACTGATTTGATTTGATTTATTATTGTCACATGTATTCACATACAGTGAAAAGTATTGATTCTTGCGCACTATATAGACAAAACATACCGTTCATAGAGAAGGAAAGGAGAGAGTGCAGAATTTAATGTTACAGTCATAGCTAGGGTGTGGAGAAAGATCAACTTAATGCAAGGTAAGTCCATTCAAAAGTCTGACAGCAGCAGGGAAGAAGCTGTTCTTGAGTCGGTTGGTACGTGACCTCAGACTTTTGTATCTTTTTCCCAAAGGAAGAAGGTGGAAAAGAGACTTTCCGCGGTGCGTGGGGTCTTTAATTATGCTGCTTTGCCGAGGCAGTGGGAAGTGTAGACAGAGTCAATGGATGGGAGGCTACATTCACAACCTTTTGTAGTTCTTTGCAGTCTTGGGCAGAGCAGGAGCCATACCAACTCTGTGGAGTCTGACCACCCTGGCTGCTTGCTCCCATTTTGCTCTGAGGGTGTTCCCTGAAGGTATCCTGATTCCCTGCTGAAACATGGTCCCGCTCCTTCTGTTGACCATCTGGACTCAGGCCTCCAGCACCACATCCGAAACCATGGGAACTCTTTTTCTTCTCTGTCACTCCATCTGGGATGCCTTTCCTTCCAGTCGATATCTACAGAGACAGTTTGCAACCGCTTTCCATAAGTACATCTCTTTAAGAGAGATAGGCTGCTTTAAAAATGTGCAGGCTTGTACTTGTGCTAACCTTGCACGCTGCTGGGACCCCTGTTGTACATTCAATTAAGAAGGAGCATGGGTCATGCTCAGCTGAACATTACAATCATGGAAATGAGAAGGCAGCACAACATTTGCCCGATGCCTGCTTCAGTGGGGCTGGATATAGGAAAATTGTGACTCGCATAGCTGAGAAGATCTTATTGCTTGTTCCAATTCTGAAATGTACCAATTATTATTCCTTTTAAAATTCCTTCATCTCTGAGAGAACATTAGTTTCCTGCAGAGCTTAATTCATGTGTGTGGGAAAGCTATGGTTGTTACTTAAGAATGCATGACTTAATTCTTTGACAAATGACAAACACCCGAAAGTGAGTTCTAATGAAAACCAGCATATTATTAATCTTACAATCTCAGTCTTTGTGGAAGCATTAGGAAATGTCCTTTAATGGCATTGTTATTGCCTGTTTCTTTATGTTCGAACGGTTCTAAAGATTTTTTTAATTTTTGGCCATTTGGTTCACAGATCTGCCCACCACCATGTTTAAGAGGCTCAAAATGCAATTATTTGGATAGGAAATAGAGAATGGATCAGGAGTGCTATCGATGTGGCTGCAGGTAGTCATGTTAGTGACGATGGAGCTTGAAATTCAACTCACAGTTCGTGAGGCCAATGAGGTCACCTTCATTTGTGCAGCAGGCTCGAAGGGCTGAATTTGCCTACTTATCATCAGAATTCCTATGTTCCTTTGTTTCATTTGCTTTAGCCTCAGAAGGTAGCCAGAGAAGCGGAGGGCCCAAGCCAAGATTATGCAGCATTCCATCGGATTTTTGGTTCGTGCCTCACTTTGAGATTGGACAAGCAAACTGGCAGCACAGATCAGCAAAGGATCAAGCATGGTGTAGAATGTTACATTAGAAATTTAACAAATCACTTGATCTCTTATGTCTTTAGCTATTCAACAACATTCATCTTTTCTCTTAAATGCAACACTTTTTAGATGTCAGCACTAAATTTCAGAAGGCGCTGTTCTGCCAACTGACATATGTTATCGAATGAATCCTTTAGGCTGCTGTCTGTCTCTAATGCACGCCAGTAGTATTGACTACAGATTAATGAGTTTGTATTAAGGTTCTGAACTCAAGTCAAGGCTTCAATTCTAATCCTGGAGCATTTCATTTAGGATTCTGTTCCTCCTCTACATGTCATGTCTGCTGCCTGCTGCTTTTTCTTACTGATCAGCCATTTTTTTACTTCAATTAATACAGCACGCCATTTGAGATGCCTTTTCCTCAGAAAAATATGAGGGAGGTTTATCACAGAGGAAATCCTCCTTCTGAATTTGCTATTTACAAGGTTATTGTGTTGATATTTCTTAAATGTAGTTCAGATAATTGATTCTAAGGTCTATAACTACCTGGATCTATCTTGTCACCATTATTAAAAGTAGTCTGTTTATACTTAATGAATCTAGCATTCATTGAGTCCTTGATAATAATTGACAGCACAAATTTTGTCTCTTGTTTCCCAGTGGTCCTCAGAGATATCGTTTACCACTGGTCTGATTTGGGGTCTCCATTTCTTTCTCTCAAAGTCATCAATCCCAGTTGGATCATCAATTATCTAAGTCACGTTGTTCATGACTTTCCTCATAACTACTCAGAAAAATTAATCGTTGAGTATATTAATTGTTTTATGTTTATCCTCAACTTTGGACTCATTATCATCCTTTAGGGTTCCCATTTCTTTTCTGTCTTCTTTGTATTATACTCTTCCCAATATATTTTTCATCTTCAAATATTTTCATCCCCTAAGCATATAGTACACTCGGTTGGACAGAGGGAGGACATGTCCCCTTTTCTCTCCTTGCTCTTTCTCTTTTTATTTGGCTCATGTCTAACGCTTGTTGCCCCTTGTGATGTCTTGTTGTGGCTTGTTGTCTTCTTGTCTCCCGGGCCTTTTCCTTTTTTTAATTACTCATGTTAGTTTTTTCCTGTGCGGGGTGGTGGATGGGAGTGTATACTTGTGTGGGGAGAAAAGTGGCAGGGGAGGTGTTGGTCAGGACCCCTGGAGGAAGAGGGTAGTGGGTGCATGGGTTCTGCAGTATTTTAGGTGGTTGGGGAGAGGTGGTTGTTCAGGTGGTTTGTGTTAGGGGGAGGGGACTGTTAGATTGAGGACTTTTGTCATGTTTCCGGGGGTTGGGGTGAATGTCAAGGTGGTATGTGTGTTGGAGAGTTTTTTGGGGGATTTCCTGGCTGCGGGGGGGAGTGGGGGGGGAGGTTTATGTGCCTGTTGCTGACTAAGTCTCTGGATTGGGGGGGGGGGGCTTTTTCTAGGGGTAGCAGGTGGTCTACTGGGGGGAAAATTCCTAGGGGTTTCCTGATAGGGATGTTGATGGGTAGGTAATTGGTTGAAGGGTATTCAATAATGCATTCCCTGTCTGTTTCTCTCCTGGACTCCCCTGTATTCATCTTGGTGATCCTATTCCTGTTGTATGGGTTGGAATCCCACTGTTCTGCCCTATTGTCCCTGTACTTTCTATCCTGGGTTCCTCTATTGGCCTCCAAGTGTTCTGTCTTGTCAAGCCTGTATTCACTGGGTCAGAGGACAAAAACAAGGATGTTTTACTAAACCAGAGTAAAACATTGATTTGGCCTCAGCTGGAATATTGTATCCAGTTCTGGGCACCATGCTTTAGAGAGAGCTCAGAAAAGATTCACGAGTATAGCTTCAGGGATGAGGTTTTTCATCAGTGCATAGAAAGTTGAAGGAAAATGTGATAGAAGCATTTCAAGTTATGAAGAGTTTTGAGGAAGTAAGCAGGGAAAACTATAACCATTGATTGATGAGTCAATAACTAGTGGACATTATTTGAAAGATCACACCAAAGGAACAGAATTAATGGATTTTTACAACATAGAATGCCTGGTTAAAGATACCGTGGCAAGGAGGATCCATCATTTGCCTCTCCACTGTCACCTAACTGAATGGAGCTGTTTTCATGTGGTTCCATTCTTATCTATCGAACTGTAGCCAGTGAACTTTATACACTGGCATCTCTTCCTACTCTCAGTCCATTACTGTTGCTGTCCCCCAAGGTTCTATCCTTTTCCACCTCCTATTTCTTATCTATCTGTTGCCCTTTGTTAATATAATTTGAAGGTACAACATTAGTTTTCAGAGGTGCACAAATGACATCGAGCTCTACCTCATCACCACTTCCCTTCAACTCCCGCTCTGTTGTTAGATTGTTATCAGATTGCTTACCTGATATCCAGAAGTGCCTTGGGACATTTTTGTACATTAAAGATGCTGTAGGATAAGCATAAGTTATTCTTGTCATAACTGCTAAAAGGAAGTGAATATATACTTGTTAAATAAACAAATAGCAGAAAGTTTGAAGAAAGGACAAAGGGCAAAGGACAGGGTGGCAAGATGACACAGTAGTTAGCACTGCTGCCTCATAGCTCCAGGGTGCCAGGTTCGAATCCAGCCTTAAGTGCTTGTCTGTGTGGAGTTTGCACATTCTCCCCATGTCTGCATGGGTTTCCTCCGGGTGCTCTGGTTTCCTCCCACTATCCAAACATGTGCAAGTTAGGTACATTAACCATGCTAGTTGTCCGAAGTTGTGTAGGTTAGATGGATTAGCTGCGGCAAATGTGTGGGGTTATGGGGGATGGAGGGAATGGCATGGGTAAAATACTCTGTCAGATGGGCTGAATGGCCTCTTCTGAACTGTAGTGATTCTATGATTCTCTGAGTGGGACTAGATGATGACCTTTTTAGAAAGTAGATGGGTTGAATGACTTTGTGTTGTGTTGAAAAGTTCTATGAGGTGTGCAGACCTGAAACTGATGACCTGCATCCTTAGGTCTTATGAGAAGTGGCTGCAGGAATAGTGGTTGCATTGGTTGTAATCTTCCAAAATTCCATGGATTCTGTAAGGCCCCAGCAGACTGGAGAATGTGAATATAACACACCTCTGTTCAAGAAAAGAGGGAGACAGAACACAAGAAACTATAGACTGCAGTTAGCCTAAGGTCTATCATTAGGAAGAAGCAGGAATCCATTATTCAATAAGTTGTTTCAGGAAACCTTATTTGCTGATAAGAACATAAAAATAAAGAACAGGAGGAGGAAATTCAGTCCCTTGAGCCTGCTCGACCATTCAAACGATCATGGCTGATCTCATCATGGTCTCTCTCCACCATCTGCTCACTCCCCATAGCCCTTCATCCTGCTACTATTTATAAACCTATCTATCTCATCCTTACATTTGTTTAGTGTTCTGGTGTCCAAAGCACACTGGGGCAGAGAATTCCACAGATTCACAACCCTTTCAGTGAAATAATTCCTCCTCATTTCTGTTTTAAATCTGACAATTCTTAGCCTAAAACTCATTCTGGAATGTTCAATAAGGAAAACATTTAATCTATGTCTACCCTGCCAATCCCCATCAGCATCTTATATATCTCAATTAGATCTCCTCTCATTCTTCTAAACTCCAATGAGTATCGGCCTAAATCCCCTCATCTCTCTTCATAAGACAAGTCCCTCATCTCCGGAATCAATCGAGTGAAGTTTTTCTGAATTGCCTCTAATGCATTTTCATCCTTTCTCAAGTAAGGGGACCAAAACTGTGTGCAGTATTCTAGATATAACCTCACCAATGCCCTATGCAGTTGCAACAACAGTTTCCTACATTTATATTCTATTCCATTCGCAATGAATGTTAAAATTTAATTTGCCTAACCTGCAATTCATGCACGAGGACACCCAGATCCCTCAAAACTGAAGCATTTTGAAGTAACTCCCCATTTAGATAATGGGCAGAATTTTACGAGATCATTCTAAGGGCAGGATTTTACATCCTCTCTCCAGCAAGACCAGAAATTCCTGCCCGAGGTCAATGGACGTTTCCGTGAAAATGGGAGAGTTCCAAATCTGCTTTTGGGTGAGTTTTCATGCCCAAGCTTATGCATTTAGACATTGAAGAAATGGTGTAGACTGTTGCTAGCTGCTGCAGGCAGTGGGCTGGGTTTATTTCGCCAGCCAGCCTGTAAAGGGAGCTAATGCGCATGATTCTGATCTCTGATTCTGCACATGGTCAATAGCTGCAGCAGGTGTCTAAAGACAGAGAGAGAGCTGACAGGCCCCTGCTACTGTGGGCAACCCTAACCAGCTCCCCTGCCACAATCGTGGGGGCCCGCGGCCGATCACGTTGCAGAGTGCACAGTGGGCACCCCTCCTACCCATGATTGGGCCGTCCCTTCATGTCACACCCACCCAAAGCCACCCCAATATGCCCCAACCCCCCATAGCCCTGATAGGCCCTGCCCCCATAGGCCCCACCCCATGCACTGCCCCTGTGGGCAGTGCCAAGGTGCCCACTGGACATTGCCCAGATGCCTGGTGGGCACTGCCAAGGGGCACCACTCCTTGCCCTTGGTCTCCCCAGGGGGGGTCCTCAATAGCCTCTGGTCCCATCAGAGAGGCACTGTTCACTGTTCGTGGGGAGCAAGTATTTTCCTCGACGGAGAGAACCTCTCCCAGTGAGGCCATAAAGGTAAGTGAGCCAGGATGATTGAGCCCCGGGCTCACTAAACACATGCAAATCAGAATTTCAATATATTTAAATAAATTATTCAGTCTCTCGCCCTCAGCTGACCTTGCTGCAAATCCGGCGCTCGAAACATCGCGAGAGCTGAGAAATCGGGTGTGATCCTAATTTCTCGGTTCGTGCGCAATTTTAGCGGGTCGCTCCACCCAACAATTGGTGGGATGAGCTGGTAACATTCCACCCACTGGGCCTGATTTTACCATTTTCATTCTATGTGCTGAATCTGGGCGTAATTCAGATCTGACTTGGAAATCTGCTTTCAGGCGCCCCCATACACACTCAGCCTGAAAAAAAAATTGCGAGTCCCATTCGCACTGTGGGAGGGGCTTAGCGCGCCCGAAATGATCAGAGCTCTGAACTGCGCATGCGCAGTTAGAAAAAAAGTTGAAAAAACACGCCAGTGTCAGATCGCTTCAGGAAGCGGAGAAAGCGGCACGGGAATGAAAGGTGGGAGCGATGGCCCCCACAGACATCACTGTCCCCCTTATCCATCCCCCCCCCCCACTACCCAGGCCGATCGCGACCCACTGCCCCCTTCCCCCCCCCCACCAATCGCCTGCAAAGTGGCAGTGGACCCCCCTGCTCCCCCTCCCCCCCCACCAGAGATCCATCTGCCCCCCCCCCCCCCCACCAGTGAGCGATCGGGCCTCCCCCACCAGAGATACATCTTATCCGCCTCTCTCCTTCCCCCCACCCACCCCCCCCCACCCCGCCCCTGCCGCAGAGAATGGTCTGGCCTCACTCCCCCTCCCCCCTCTCAGAGACCGATCTGGCCTCCCTCCACCCCCCCTCCCCACCAGAGATACATCTGACCCGCCTCCTTCACCTCCTCCAGCCCAACCAGACAACGATCTGACCTCACTCCCCTCCCCTGCCCCAACCAGAGAATGATCAGGCCTGCCTCCCTCCTCCCCCCCACCACCGATCTGAGTCAGAGAGCCGTTGGAAGCTCTGAACTTGCTCTTCAGCAGCTGGAGCACCCAATTCAGACTTTTATTCAGCAGGTTCATATTGGCGCGGTTCCGGATCAGCGAACGCGGCGGTAAAGGGAGAAATGCTGAAAAAGTTGGGCGGGCAGTTCATTAATTCAATTGAAATACATGCAAATACATTTAAATTGCCATTGCGCCCATTTCGGGCCTGAAGCGGATCGCGGCCATTCCTGGGCTTTGGTAAAGTGACCATCTGCGTGGACACGGGCGCGGATCGCATTAATGGCCTCAAACCTGACTTACTGCAAATTTGGCCCTTGTACATTCTATCCCTGCATCCAAGTCATTAATATAGATTGTAAATAGTGGTTCTCAAGGACTGAACCCTGTTGCACTCCACTAGTTACAAATTTCCATCCAGAAAAAGACACATTTATCCCCAATCTCTGCTTTCTGTTGGTAAACTTGTCCTCTATCCAAGCTAATATATTGCCTACAACCCTGTGGGATCTTACCTTGTGTATTAACCTTATCAAATGTCTTCTGGAAGTCCAGATACACTACATCCACAGGACTCCCATTATCCACTTTGCTTGTTACATCTTTGAAGAACACTTGCAAATTGGTCAAACGTGATTTAGAATCCATAGAATCCTGACAGTGCAGAAGGAGGACATTTGGCTCTTTGATTCTTCACCAACTCTCCAAAACATCATCTGACCCAAGCCCCCTCCAGGCTATCTCGTTAACCCGGAACATTTATTAGGCTAATCCACCTAACCTACACATCTTTGGACACTAAGTGGAAATTTAGCATGGCCAATCTACTTAACCTGCAAATCGTAGGCCTGTGGGAAGAAACTGGAGCACCTAGAGGAGACCCACGCAGATATGGGGAGAATAGAATGTACAAACTCCACACAGACAGTCACCCAAAGACCACAATTGAATTGGGTCCCTGCCTCAGCAGTAACTGCCGTAAAGTTCCTCACCTCTCTGCGCCCCAGTTACTTCATGCCAATGGTGCTGGGGGCATGCTTCACAGCTCATGTCTCACCCAGCCTGAGCAAGGAATGTTGAGCGAGACAGGAGCTTTGGAATCCCAGCATGGGTAAATCTGTCGGAGTGCTTTGAGGCAGCAGTGCTAACCTCTGTGCCATTGTGCCAACTGATTTACCTTTCATAGAACCATGTTGACTTTGAGGGATTGCGTTTTGGCTTTTGACTGCGTTTTCCCAACTGTAGATGTTAAACTTACTGGTCGATAGTTTCCTACTTTCTGCTTTTTTCCCTTTTTGAACATTAGCCTATTGCCAATCCACTGGAACCTTTCCAGAATTCAGGAAATTTTGGAATATCATAACCAATGTTCTACCTCTGCAGCCAGCTTCTTTAATACCCTAAGATGTAGTCTACCAGGCCCTGGAGACATATCTGCCTTCAATCCCAATAGTCTGATGATATGAAAATAAGTAATACACAGGTTTTGAGGGGGATACAAAAGGTTTGCAAAGGGATATGGGTATGGTAAGTGGCAAATGGTGTATATTGTGGAAAAATGTGAGATTGTCCAGTTTGATAGGGAGAATGGAGAAGCAGAATATTATTTAAATGGAGAGAAAGAGACTGCGGAATCCTGCAGTATAACAGAACCTGGCTGAAATTGTGCATGAATCACAAAACGTTCAGCATGCAGATACAACAAGTAATTAAGAGGGCAAATGGATGTTGTGGACACTCTCTCTCTTTGTCCATCCATTCTGCAAGCTTGAGCCCTGCCTTTCGTCTGACCTGCTGTATGCTGCAGGCTGCATCCAAAAACTAACTCAGCAGCTATTGACTCCAGGAGATAAAAATTGGCAATCATCTGTCAACATCTTTAATTGTTCAGTCACTGAATTTGGAAAGACCTTTGCGTTCAGTCTGAAATCATCCAAAGTATCAATCTACCAGGCCTGTATACAACTGGCTTTTTTGGACCTTGAAACTATTTAACCTATCCTCCTACTCTATAACTTACTTGTTTCCGTGTGTAAGAGCTCTTAAATACATGCGCGTGTAAGAGTTGGAGTATTGTTTTTATTGGCCTGTAACTTCCGCAGCATGGCAATCTCCGTTGCATTGCCACTCCGACAGATTTACCCATGCTGGGATTCCAAAGCTCCTGTCTCGCTCAACATTCCTTGCTCAGGCTGGGTGAGACATGAGCTGTGAAGCATGCCCCCAGCACCATTGGCATGAAGTAACTGGGGCGCAGAGAGGTGAGGAACTTTACGGCAGTTACTGCTGAAAAGGGGATGTTTAAAGGGACAAGGGAGCAGTTAAGGGGTAGCACGGTGGCACAGTGGTTAACACTGCTGCCTCACAGCACCAGGGACCCGGGCTCGATTATCAACTTGGGTCACTGTCTGTGTGGAGTCTGCACATTCTCCCCATGTCTGCACGGGTTTCTTCCAGGTACCCTAGTTACCTCCCACAGTCCAACATACATACTGGTAAAATGCATTGGCCATGCTAAATTCTCTCTCAGTGTACCCGAACAGACGCCGGAGTGTGGTGACTAGAGGATTTTCACAGTAACTTCATTGCAGTGTTAATGTAAGCCTACTTGTGACACTAATAAATAAACTTCAAAAACTTTAAGTTTCTATAGTCAGTGGGTTACCGGGGAGGGAGGAGGAGGACTAGGAAGGGCTGGGGAGAAGATGTCCCAAGCCAGCGAAGGGGGAGAGGGGTTGGTGGGGAGTGTTGGGAGGTTGCCTTGAGATCGAGAGTGAAGGGGGCAGGGGTGACAGATTTCTCACAAATCAGACGGGGGGTGTCCCAGGCCGGGGGGCTGTTCAGGTTAGGGATTGGGTGCTCTGGTGATCCTTGGTGGGGAGGTCATGTGTGTGCAGAGTGCCCTGTGCAAGGCTGGGTTTGAGTACTTAGATAGTTACTCTTGAGTTTGAACTGTTTTTTTTTCTCCTAATGCTTTCAGCACCAGGGGCCCAGGTTCGATTATCAGGGTAAAACTGGCAGTATCATCCATAGTTAATGATTTAAATCACTTCTGGTTCCCAGTCAGCGCAATTGTCCAAAGGAAGTTAACCCTTCTGAGCAATTGCTGAGTAAACCCTTATGTGGGAACCCCATCGAGGGATTCCCCAGCGCATCATTGGCCGTACCCTCCAAATGCATGCCGGGGAACCAGGAGGTTATGGGCCATTATTTTAATTTTGATGCTATTCTTTTCCCTTTTTGACAACTTACAAGAAGATGTATCTGTATGTGACTTTCACAGTTACAGAACTGAACCTAAGTACTCAGTGTACTGGCAAACATATTCTTTAAAAAGAACTTGCTCCCAAACAAAGAGTGGAAAGCAAGAGAATCTCTTGGGTGGGATTTTATGGCCTCACTCGTCCCGAAACCTTAAAATCCCACTTGGAGTCAATGGACCTTCCTGTGGTCTGCCCCCCACCTACTCCGATTCCCATGGTGGAGGGTGGCAGTAAAATTCTGACCATTGTATCAATTCTCACACAATTTTAACACCAGTTTTATGAGAATAGGTTGAGTAGATTGGACGTGGACTCATTGGAGTTTAGAAGAATTAGAGTTTATCTTGTTGAAACAATAAGAATCTGAGGCAGCTTGACATGGTAGATGCTGAGAGGATGTTTCTCTCATGAACTGGTGGACAGTTTCAAATTAAGGGGTTTCCCATTTCCCATTAAGGCAGAGATGGAAAGGAATTTCTTCTATCAGAAGGTGATTAGTGTTTGAAATTCTCTCCGATAGTAAGCAGTGAAAACTGAGTCACTGGATATATTCAAGGCTGAGCTTGACAGATTTTTAATTAACAAGGGAGTCAAGGTGGGGTAGGCAGAATTGGAGCTAAAGTCATAATCAGGTCAGCTATGATCCTATTGAATGATGATGCATGCTTAAGGGACTGAATGGTCTCCCCCCAGTCCTGTTCTTTTGAGAGAAGACATTGTACATCCATAACCGGATCAACTGACTGCTCCTGCTTTGTAAATTAAACCAATTGCATCTTGATGCATTAAATTATGCCCTTCCTAGGTCAATATCAAGAGATGTTCATTTGTACAGATCATAAGGATCTTGTTCTAAGTAATTTATAAGTGGCCGAGGATGCTGATGGTGAATGATCACAAGAGTAGTTTTGTTCTTGACATGAGCATCTTAGCATGATGAGCAAGAGTTACAATTTTGATTTCATTTTCTGTAATGTTGTAATATCTCTGTTCCATTCTCACTTGTTACTTCGCCGTCTCAAATTGTACAACATTGTATTGAACTTGGACTTCACATGTACATTACCCAGGATATCTCTGACAACCACATTCGTAAACCCTACATCAATACACGAACAACAGACAATTTAAAGTCTTCTTATAATGAATCCATGTTCAGAACTGCACATCAAAGTGAATATAAACCACTCGTTCAGAAACTTTTAAGTCATAAAATGCCTTGGTTCTGAGTCTTCTGATTGGTAAAGTTTGAAGCTCATTATTTTGACACACAAAAATGACTTTTCTCTTTTATAATACAGTTCAGCAGTCAGAGCCTGAGGCAGAATGCATAATGTCATTCAACATTTGAGAACTGTGCACTTGAAATATTTTATCTGGAGGGAATGCATTTCAAAACTGTTTTGTAACTTTCAAACCCTGAAATGCAAATAGTGAATTTTAAGGAAACAATTTGAATGGATTTGGCACCACGTAGGGGCCGATTTTACCAAATCGGGATGAAGTGCCGGATCCGGTCGTCAAACGGATCCGCGCCCGGCAGCCGCGCTCCAGCGCGCCCATACGCCTTTTTTCGGTGCCGGTCTATTGGGCGGGGCTTAGCGCTGTTGGAGCGGCCGGAGCTCCAACTGCGCATGCGCAGTTCAGAACAGACCGTAGGCAGCGTGCCCGGGCGCGAAAGGCAAAGCAGCACAGACAGCAGAGAGGGTGAAAGGAATTCCCTTTGGAGGATAATGTCCACGTTATAATCACAGGAATTAAAAACCTGACAGTCCAAAATCTGGGATAATATTACAGGACAGGGATGGGGGGGATATACATTTTGAAATATTATCCCAGATTTTGGACTGTCAGGTTTTTAGTTCCTGTGATTTGGACATTATCCTCGAAAGGGAATTCCTTTCATCCTCTCTGCTGTCTGTGCTGCTTTGCCTTTCCCTGGCGGGGAGGGGGGCGGGGGGGGGGGGGGTGGGGGGGGTGGAGAAGGGGAGAGACATGTCTCCCCTGGGGACGGAGGGGGGGGGGGATGGAAAAGGGGAGAGACGTGTCTGCCCCTGGGGGGGAGGGGAGATGGAGAAGGGGAGTGACGTGTCTGCCCCTGGGGGGAGAGGAGATGGAGAAGGGGAGTGACGTGTCTGCCCCTGGGGGGGGAGGATTCCTCCTTTGATCCCTCCTCCGGTAAAGAGGAGGGATCGGCCGCAGACTGGCAGTTCCCCCCCATTCCCCCAGGGGCAGACACGTCACTCCTCTTCTCCATCCCCTCCACCCAGGGGCAGACACGTCACTCCCCTTCTCCATCTCCCCACCCCGCCCCGCCCCCCGCCTTTCCCAGGGAAAGGCAGAGCAAGGCCAGGAACGTGCAGGAGGCTGTCGACGGACTGCAGATCGGAAGGCTGGTGGAGGGAGACCAGCGATCAAGCTAGGTCGGGGGTGTGCCTCCCAGGGGGGTCCGATCCTGGGGGGGGAGGGGGGGGTCTGCCGGTGAGGCCTGCCTCCCAGGGGGGTCCGATCAGGGTGGGGGGGGTGGGCTGCCGGGGTGGTTTGCGGGGGGGGGGGGGTGGGGGGCCGCGAAGGATGGTCGGGGGGGATTGGCTTCAGCAGTTCCCCTGCTGAATTGGAGTCCCATTCGGACTTTTATTTAGCAGGTCATTTAATGCGCGGACGCAAAATGGGCCGCAACCTGGTAAAGTCGGATTCATCGGTAAAGTTGGGCGCGAGCTTCATTACGTCGATTTAAATGCATGCAAATGCACTTAAATCATCGCGCCGGCTGATTCGGGCGCGCGCCAGACCTGCGCCCGGATCGGGGCTCGGTAAAGACGTGATCTGCCATGAGTCGGGTGCAGATCGCGTTTTAGGCCCGACGCCCAACTTTATCGTGATTTCGCGCCCGAAAACGGGTGCGAAATTTTGGTAAAATCAGGCCCATAGTGTGAAAAGAATTTGTATTGTTTCCCCATCATTCCTCTTTCTGGAATTCATTCCTGCAATCTGGACACAAACAAGGCTGGCATTTAATGCTCACCCTAATTGCCCTTGTAATTTGTATTTGACAGTGGATCCTCTTAAATTGCTTGAAGTCTGTGAATTGAAGTTGCTCCTTAAGTTTAAGTTTATTTATGAATGCCTCAAGTAGGCTTACATTAACACTGCAATGAAGTTACTGTGAGAATCCCCTCATCGCCACACTCCGGTGCCTGTTCAGGTACACTGGGGGAGAATTTAGCGTGGCCAATGCACGTAACCAGCATGTCTTTCTGACTGTGGGAGGAAACCGGAGCACCCGGAGGAAGCCCACGCAGACATGGGGTGAACATGCAGACTCTGCACAGACAGTGACCCAAACCAGGAATCGAACCCAGGTCCCTGGCACTGAAAGGCAGCAGTGCTAACCATTGTGCCACTGTGCTGCTGCAAGTAGCAAAGAAAGAATGGCAAATATGTGAAAGTCCAGATTTAGAGCATGCGCCACCATTCCCGCAGATGGCGAGTGCAGGCTCATATTCACCTCCTCTGAAATGCAGAAGGATCTGGGGTATCCTAGTGCAAGGACCAGAAAAGGCTACTATGCAGATACAGCAAGTAATTAGGAAAATAATTTTATAATTTATTGTGAGGGGAATTGATGACAAAATTGGGACATTATGCTTCAGCTGCACAGGGCATTTATGAGACCACATCTAGAATATTGTGTATAATACTAGTCTCCTTATTTAAGGAATGCTTCAAATGCATTAGAAGCAGTTCAGAGAAGGTTTACGAGATTAATACCAGGAATGGGTGGGTTGTCCTATGAGGAAATACTAGGCTCATATCCACTAGAGTTTAAAAGACTAAGAAGTGATTTGATTGAAACTGTTAAGATCTTGAGGGGTCCTGACAGGATGGATGTGGAGACGATGTTTCCCTTTCTGGGAGAATCTAGAAATAAGGGGTCTCTCATTTAGCATGCATGAGGACGGCCTCAACCGGGATTTTGGGTTCATGTCACACGACATGTAACCCCCACCATTTGGCCTGAGCTTGCAAAATCCTACTAACTGTCCTGGCTTCAGATAATTCACACCTCTTTAACTTGTGATTATTCCTCTCTCCACTCACAAAGACTTGATTACCTGTCAAGACTCGCATTATGACCATTATCTTGCAATTGTGTCTCTGTCTGTATATGCCATGTTTATGAACCCAAGTCTCCATCCACCTGATGCAGGAGCAGCGCTCCGAAAGCCTGTGATACCAAATAAACCTGTTGAACTTTAACCGGTGTTGTGAGACTTCTTACTGTACTCGCTCATTTAAGACAGAGATGAGGAGGGTTTTTTTCTCTCTCAGAGGGTCGTGAATCTTTGGACTCTCTTGATTAACAAGGAGGGTGAAAGATTATGGGGGTAGGCAGGAATATAGGGTTGAGGTTACAATCAGATTCGCAATGATCAAATTGACTGGCGGGACATGCTCGAGGGGCCAAGTGGCCTTCTCGTGCTCCTACGTTTGTGTGTTCATAAGTTAACTCAGCATCTGTCTGTGAAGCCTATGTTGGAGGTCATGTTTGCTGTGAGCTGCGCTCATCTACTGCTTACTTCTCAGATTCCCAAATGTTGGTCTCTTAACAGCAAGTTGCTGCTGCTGTTAATTTGGTTGTTATGCCTCCTTGCCTGAGGTCCAGTAAAGTCTCCAAGGTTCCAATGATCCTGACATGATTCAGAAATTGTCCATGAATAGAACATGAATTCTTAGCAAAAAAATATGCTGCTCTAATTGTTTTGAACCAATAGATGAGAAAGCTGTGAATACTGAATATTTATTGAGCTGTAACCTGCTGCCACAGTTGGTATTGTGTTCTCAACTTCCTTTCAAATGCAAGTTTCAGGAAGTCCCAGAAACCTGTGGATCAGATGTTATGCTTAAAACTGTGTTGAAACATGGCTCTGATTATCATCTGTTAACTCACTCCTGACATGGCCATAGGCAGCACGGTGGCACAGTGGTTAGCACTGCTGCCTCACAGCACCAAGGACCCGGGTTCAATTCCTGTCTCAGGTAACTCTTTGTGTGGAATTTACATGTTCTCCCCATGTCTGCGTGGGTTTCCTCCAAGTGCTCTTGTTTCCTCCCACAGCCCAAAGGTGTGCGGGTTAGTTTGGCCATAATGAATTGCCCCTTTGTGTCAGGGGGATTAGTAGGGTAAATACATGGGGTTATGGGGATAGGGCCTGGGTGCGATTGTTGTCAGCACAGGCTCGATGAGCCAAATGGATTCCTTCTGCACTATAAGGATTCTCTGATTCTATTCTATGATAGCCTAAAGTACTCGAGTTCTCAATGGATTGAAGCCAGCTTCCCTACTTTCTCACATTTACCCACCCATAGCCGCATGCATCTCCAGGTTAACATTTTCCCCAATGGAGAATGGCGGCCTTCATTCAAGGTTTGTGAATCTTTGGGTGGTATGGCAGCACAGTGGTTAGCACTGCTGCCTCACAGCGCCAGGGACCTGGGTTCAATTCCTGGCTTGGGTCACTGTCTGTGTGGAGTTTGCACGTTCTCCCCATGTCTGCGTGGGTTTCCTCCGGGTGCTCTGGTTTCCTCTCACAGTCTGAAAGGCATGCTGGTTAGGTGCATTGACCCAAACAGGTGCCGGAGTGTGGCAACTTGGGGCATTTCACAGTAACTTAACTGCAGTGTTAATGTAAGCCTTACTTGTTTCCTTTGGAATTCTCTCACCCAAAATGCTTTGGTTGCCCATTAATTGAGTTTTGTTCACAATTGAGACTAATAGATTTATTTTTTCACCAAGGGAATCAAAGGAATGTGAAGTTGAGGACAAGACATGATGTTAATGAATGGTTTGAGCGGTCATATGGTCTCCTCCTGATCCTATTTCTTCTGGCCTTATATGCAGAACATGGACTGTAGATAAACAAACTACTTCGGAAAACTATTACTGATCACATTGCCCCTACCCTCTGGTAATCCAGAGGCCCAGGCTAATGGTCTGGTGAAATGGGTTCAAATTCCACGACGGAAGATGGGGGAATTTAAATTCAATTAATTAATAAATCTGGAATTAAAAGCTAGTCTCAGTAATGGTGGCCATGAAACTACCATCAATTGTCATAAAAACCAACCTGGTTCATTAATGTCCTTTAAGGAAAGAAATCTACTGTCCTCATCTGGTCTGGCCTACATGTGACTCCAGACTTATGGCAACAAGGTTGACACTTAACTGCTCTCTGAAAAGGCCTAGTAAGCCACTCAGTTGTAGCAAACCACAACATAAATGCCGATCATATGGACTGCAGCTCACCGCTGCCTTATCAAGGGCAATTAGGGATGGGCAACAAATTCTGACCTTGTCAATGAGGCCCACATACATTGAAGTAATAAAAAATAATGAGAGTTGGGACTGGAGTACATCTTTGAAATGTTATTTCAGACCCGAGGAGTTTTCTTCGAATATGTATGCTCAAAAGAAAAGATGTCTACCTAAAAGTGGAGAATGATCACAGAGAGGTGATGGGAACAAGTCCGACAATTTGAATTTGATTTACATCTTAAGTCCTTTCTTATCAATTTCTAGAATTGATTTTTACTCTCCTACAGTTGCACTTGATTTGAAACACACAAAATGTTACAGAATTCCCTGCCAGAAAGGGTAATGGCAATCCAATAAGCAGATGTTGTAACCGAATATTCTGCTATTAAAGATTACCTAAGTTTCTACCATTAGCACAGCGTTGGTAACTAATCTCCTGGGCAGTGAAGGAAATTTCTGATAATTTATCAATACATGCATTGATCCCATCTAGAGGAAGGCATGTTCAAAAATGAAAGGCATGTCTTTATTGACAATGTTGGGGGCAGACGGAGGGTGGTTTTGGGAATACTTGTCTTATTTGGATTATATTGGTTTGTTACCCTCCATTTTATATTGGGGAAACATGCTTATTGTGTATGGGTCTTCAACTTGATTAGAAATGTTACCAGCTCTCAGGGATTAGCTAGGAGTTTGATTAGTTTATGAAAACTGAGAAACACTAAAACAATATCGCTGTCTGAAAATTTAAAATCAATGTGGTTACTGAATGACCACAACACGCAATAAATTACTGATGATAAGATATCAGCGTGAGGGATGATTAGTGATCACTCAGACATTGCCTGAGAACCAGTTGTGTGACACTGATTGACGATGTTAGAACCAATTCCGCCATCCTGTGCTCCCAATGGGGAGCTTTGCTTGCAGAGAGAGAATGTGAGAGAATGGAGCTCCAATATTTCAGCACTATCTCTGATCATATATCCTTGAATGGTGGCTTTCATATGGGAACACATCACTATGGAATTAACCCTAATAGTAACTAGACAAGGGATCTGCTATTTACAGACTAATTTCTTGACTAGGAATTCAGTGCTTTTATTTGAATCAATGTAAAATCTAGAATAATTAGAAAATAATTACTTAGAAAATAAGATTAGGTAGGGATGAAATGGTGGGCTGCTCTGATTGTATCAATTTCTCACCAGGCTTGTTAAAATTAACCTCCAAGTCTTTTCTTTACACATAGTTTGTTCCTGAGATATTTACTTCCCACAATGTGAAGGACCTGAAAAGATCATGCCTCATACATTTAGATCATAGTGATAACATGTTTCTATCTTTTTTAATTGCCTTACCCACCCTGGAAAGCCAGCCACAACAAAACAAGTCTGTTAGGGTTACTTCATTTGTTCTGGATGGAGGAGGAGAGGTGGAAAGCAGTGGCACAATGGTGTTGGTATTGTGGTATTATGGAATTGTCAATGGCATTGTCACTAGACTAGTAATCCAGAAACCTAGCAGTCCCCAGTTCTGGGGACCCGGATTCAAATCCTGCCATGGCAGATGGTGAAGTTTGGATTCATTAAAAATCTGGAATTAAAAATCTAATGGAGACCATTGCCATTTGTCATAAAGACCTTCAGGGAAGGAAATCCTACCTGTTATCCATGATTCTCCAGCTTCTAAAATTGGCTGGTAAGCCATTCAGTCCACCAAAGACTGAGGCAATAGGGAAAGGCAATAGATGCTGGCCTAGCCAGCGACTCCCACATGCCATGTAAGAATGAAAACAACAGCAGTAACCCCGGACAGAAGGAGCCTCTTAGGTCAAAAGCTCTCTGAGCCACAGTTTATGAGAAAGCTATGTTTCTCCGGTTCTCTGCAGCCAGTCATAACTAGATGTGTTGCCTGCTGAGATTATGCTTTGCCAGTGGTGGTCAAAGTCAAACTTTTATGTTTTTATTTGCCTCAAGCTCTTTCCAGGATGCTTATGGTGATATGTCCCAAAACTCCCAGTCTGCTGTGCAATGTCTTTATGATGAATGCTGGATGACACAAACACTGATGAACTATCTTTACTGATAATCCTTATCCCAACCATTCCCAGCATGCACTCTCAGACCCCCAGGTCAGGTGACCCCATATGCAAACAGAATATACCATATCGAGGTGATCTTGACCACACATTTGCCGTTCATGTGTGGTGAACCATCGTTGGTTACCACTGTGGGTTATTCCTATGTTACTGTTGGGTTAGGGGGTTGCCACTGTGGGGGTTGTATAATGTTGTTGGGTTAGGGTGTTTACCTGTGGTAGATGTTGTTATGGCACATCCCGGTCGGGCCCCGCCTCCTGGGGAGAGGTATAAGACCCTCTGCTCCGGCGGGACCCCTCCAGTCTGAACTGGTGTACTCGTGTTAGTTAGTTCCATTGTTTGCTAATAAAAGCCTTCAATAGCTGAAGCCTTGTTCCACGCGCTTGATTGTCGCGCATCAATTTTATTAGCAAACATAAAACTCTCAACAGTAAAAGGGAGTATGGAACAAATATTAAAACCAGAGCGTCTGGCGCTGGACCCACGTGCGGTCGGTGCCGCTAACACCTTCGACCACTGGTGGAAGTGTTTCGAAGACTACCTGGCAGCCTCTGCAGCTGTTACTACAGACGACGACAAACTCCAGGTCCTCCACGCGAGGGTAAGCGACACGATTTATCTTGCGATTCGTGCGGCCACCACTTACCCGAGGGCCATCGAGCTCTTGAAGAAACGATACACGAGACCACCCAACGAGATCCACGCTCGTTACCTCCTCGCTACACGACGTCAGCAGTCGAGCGAAACCATGGAGGACTACGCCAATGAGCTCTTGCAGCTTGCCAGGGGTTGCGACTGTAAAGATGTGTCAGCAGAGCAATATATGTACGACCTCGCCCGAGATGCGTTCGTAGCAGGGGTAGGGTCCTCGTACATCCGGCTTAAGCTATTAGAGAAAGGGAACCTCAACTTGACCCAAGCGATGGAGATGGCTGAGATGCTGGAGGCAGCGTCGAAAAGCTTGGCTCTGTACCCCGAAGACCACGTGGAGACAACGTGGCAAGAGCAAGCACAAATCCCTCCTCGCCCCACGGGCTCGCGCTCCCATATCGATCCGACGACGGCGGCAGCTCCAGGCGGCCAGCGATGCTATTTTTGCGGCGGAGCCAAGCATTCACGGCAACAGTGTCCTGCAAAAACGGCGATCTGCAGCCAGTGTGGTAAAAAGGGGCACTATGCTAAAGTTTGCAGGTCGAAGCCCAAAAACGGCAGTGCAGCCTGTGACCCTCCAGAGCGGAGACAATCTCCTTCGGCGTCGCAGTACCCACGAGGTCCGACCACGTGCGAACCCAGGATGGCGCCATCGTGGCTGACGGAGGAGTCGCTACATTTGGCGCCCTCACCCACGTGCGACTCATGGGGGCGGCCATCATGGTCAACGACGACTAGGAGCGACCAGCAGGGGTCCTCAGTATCAACCTCGGCTGCATGCAGTGACGCCCAGGGGCCAACGGTGGCGTCGATCTCTCTGGACCAGACAAAGCATCACAGGCTTGATAATTCCATGATGAACATCAAGGTAAATGGTCGTACTGTGTATTGTCTGTTTGACAGTGGGAGCACCGAGAGTTTTATTCACCCTGACACTGCAAAAAGGTGTGGACTCCGGGTTCTACCTGCCAAACAGACAATTTCCATGGCATCACGATCCCGGTCTGTACCGATCCAAGGACGTTGTATGGTAACCCTAGAGGTGCAGGGCACAATTTACGAGCGATACAGGCTCCTTGTGTTACCGCACCTTTGTGCGCCAATTCTCCTCGGACTAAACTTTATGGTCCACATGAAGAGTGTGATCCTACAGTACGGTGGGCCACTCCCTTCACTGGCAGTAGGGAATCAGCCGCAGCCTCCAAATTGCCCAAAGCGCCCCGCATGCAATCTCTCCACACTAAAAATCACCACACCTTCTTTATTTAAGAATCTGGTACCAGGCTGCAAGCCCATCGCTACTAAGAGTAGGCGTTACAGCGCTGAAGACCGGATCTTTATCAGATCTGAGGTTCAGCGGCTCCTCAAGGAAGGGATCATACAGGCCAGTGCTAGTCCGTGGAGAGCGCAGGTCGTGGTGGTTAAAAGCGGGAACAAACCTCGGATGGTCATCGACTACAGTCAGACCATTAACCGTTATACGCAGCTGGATGCGTATCCTCTCCCGCGCATTTCTGATATGGTCAATCAGATTGCGCAGTACCGGGTGTTCTCTACCATAGACCTTAAGTCCGCCTACCATCAACTCCCCATCCGCCCAGAGGACCGACAATACACGGCTTTTGAGGCGGATGGTCGTCTATACCAGTTTCTTAGGGTTCCCTTTGGTGTCACCAATGGGGTCTCGGTCTTCCAGCGTGCTATGGACCGAATGGTGGACCAGAACGGGTTGCGGGCTACCTTCCCGTACCTGGATAACGTCACCATCTGCGGCCATGACCAGCAGGACCATGACACGAATCTCCAAAACTTTCTGCGCACTGCATCTCGCCTGAATCTGACCTATAACGGGGAGAAGTGCGTATTCCGTACGCGCAGGTTAGCTATCCTTGGATACGTGGTGGAAAACGGGGTAATCGGCCCTGATCCAGACCGTATGCGCCCCCTTACTGAACTTCCCTTGCCCGCTAGCACAAAAGCACTGAGGAGATGCCTCGGCTTCTTTTCGTATTATGCGCAGTGGGTCCCCAACTACGTGGACAAAGCCCGTCCGCTCATCAAGTCCACGACCTTCCCACTCACGCCGGAGGCCCAATTGGCCTTCAAGGCTTTGAAAAGCGACATTGCGAAAGCCACGATGCACGCGGTGGATGAATCCATCCCTTTCCAGGTGGAAAGTGATGCATCTGATTTTGCCCTAGCCGCCACACTAAACCAGGCAGGCAGGCCCGTCGCGTTTTTTTCCAGCACCCTTCAAGGCCCCGAAATTCGGCACTCAGCGGTGGAGAAGGAGGCTCAGGCCATTGTGGAGGCCGTCAGACACTGGCGCCATTACCTGGTGGGGAAGCGGTTCACCCTGATCACGGATCAACGATCCGTGGCGTTTATGTTCAGTAACACGCAGAGGGGCAAGATCAAGAACGATAAGATCTTGTGGTGGAGAATTGAGCTCTCCACCTATAATTACGATATTATGTATCGTCCAGGGAAGCTCAATGAGCCCTTGGATGCCCTCTCGCGCGGAACATGCGCCATCATGCAGGAGGACCGCTTGAAGGCCCTCCACAATGACCTGTGCCATCCTGGAGTCACCCGACTCTACCACTTCGTAAAAGCCCGCAACCTGCCCTACTCGGTGGAGGATGTCAGGTCAGTGACAAGAAGCTGTCGGATTTGCGCGGAATGCAAACCGCACTTTTATCGACCGGACCGGGCACAATTGGTCAAGGCCACTCGCCCCTTCGAGAGGCTGAGTGTGGATTTTAAGGGCCCCCTTCCCTCAACGGACCGGAATGTCTATTTTCTCAATATAATAGATGAGTACTCCCGGTTCCCGTTTGTTGTCCCCTGTGCGGACACATCGACTGCCACAGTGATTAAGGCATTCAGTGATCTTTTTACCCTGTTCGGGTACCCCTGCTACATACATAGCGACAGGGGCTCGTCGTTCATGAGTAACGACTTGAGGCAATTCCTGCTCTCATACGGGATTGCCTGTAGTAGAACCACGAGCTACAACCCTAGGGGTAACGGACAGGTGGAGAGGGAGAATGCTACAGTCTGGAAGGCTGTCCTACTGGCGCTGAAATCCAGGGGCCTTCCAGTCTCCCGTTGGCAGGAGGTCCTTCCAAATGCGCTTCATTCCATCCGCTCCCTCCTGTGTACGGCAACCAATGCTACTCCCCACGAGAGGATGTTCTCATTCCCTCGGAAGTCGTCCTCGGAGATCTCCTTACCAGCCTGGTTGACGTACCCAGGACCCGTCCTTCTGCGGCGACATGTGAGGGCCCGCAGGTCCGACCCCTTGGTCGAACCGGTCCAACTCCTCCACGCCAACCCTCAGTATGCCTATGTGGCATATCCTGATGGGCGAGAGGACACAGTCTCCATTCGAGACCTGGCGCCCGCAGGGGACGTAGCAACTCCTGTCGCTCCCATACCCCCTGTCACGAATCCCCTATCACTTCTTTCTTCCCCAGACGTGGCGCGGTCAGCACCGGGACCAGTTATACTCCCATGTACAGCTTGCCTGAGACTCGGAGATCGGCGCCACCACAGAAGGTTCCAGGATCCCCTGCACCATCGCCTCACCAGGGTCAACCGGCCCGGGAGTCCTCGAGGGGACAGCCGGACGCTGTTTTGGAGAGAACGCCACCGCAAGCACCTGCTCCGGTGTCGCAACCGGTGTTGAGGAGATCACAGCGACGGTGCGGTCCTCCAGACCGTCTGGACTTGTGAATTTTGTACATATGTGACCTGTTTTCGCACCCCGCCGGCCTTTGTTTTTAAAGGAGGGGTGAATGTGGTGAACCATCGTTCGTTACCACTGTGGGTTATTCCTATGTTACTGTTGGGTTAGGGGGTTGCCACTGTGGGGGTTGTATAATGTTGTTGGGTTAGGGTGTTTACCTGTGGTAGATGTTGTTATGGCACATCCCGGTCGGGCCCCGCCTCCTGGGGAGAGGTATAAGACCCTCTGCTCCGGCGGGACCCCTCCAGTCTGAACTGGTGTACTCATGTTAGTTAGTTCCATTGTTTGCTCATAAAAGCCTTCAATAGCTGAAGCCTTGTTCCACGCGCTTGATTGTCGCGCATCATCATGCAAATGTCGATGGGGGCTCAAGATCTGAAAGTCACAGTTCTCGGCAGTGAGAACGCGATTTCAGATCTTCCCCACCCCTCGCTGGCGATGTCATCAGATTTACATCCATAATGGGCATGAACCTGCTTAATATGGATTTGAATGTATTTAATTGCCAACCTGGCAGTGCCAACCTGGCAATGCCAACTTGTGCCAGGGGGCAGAGAGGATTCATTTAGATGTGGTGGTGGGTGGGAGTGGACAGAGGAGCTGGGGATGCCAGCGATGCATGTTGGGGGCTGGCTGGAGGTAGGTGCTGGCTCAGATGTGGGGGAGGGGGGTGAAGGGGGCCGATGATCGGGGGCGGGGGGAGGGAAGGGGCTGATGACCCGGGAAGGTTAGAGAAGTGCCAACTCCGATCAGGGGTGGGGGAGAGACCCTCTCAGACCTTCTTGGGGGGGGGGAGGGGCATCCCCAAGTTATGTTCCGAGCTCCTTTTAAATATAGCACCCTGACCTCTGTGCAGCCGGGTTTTGCCGGTGAGTTGAAGCCCCGCCCCCCTGTTTGACAGCGTGAATCACACACTCCCGATTTTTTTTTGGTAGAATGTCATAAGACGTAGATAGGAAACCAGCGAGAGAAAGTCATTGAAAATCTAATGCTGGTGTTCACAATCAGCTACTTTCGTGACATTTCCCTTGTATTAAATAAAAACAAAAAAGCACTTCAGGCTAGTTTCTGTCAGAACATAATAGATTGAGAGTATAGCCTCCTCAAGTACACCAAGTCTCTTATTTGTACTGTCTCACTCTGTTTGGATCAGTTTGTTTTGCCTTTCATTCATCTGTGTATCTGTTTTGTTTTTTTTTCACAATTCTTCCACTGGGTGTTGTGAAGGGTGACAGAGATGATTTTGAAGGACAAAGGGCCTGCTCCAGCTCTGTGTCACTTTCACCCCTTGGATAGTTTTGAGGACTATTTATCTATTGCTTTACTGGTGAATTCTGGTTCTTCATTTTCAGTTACACTTTACACTTCTGAGCAGGGTCACATTTCAACAAACAACAAAGAAAAACAAAGAAAGGTACACCAGGGAACAGGCCCTTCGGCCCTCCAAGCCTGTGCCGATCATGGTGCTCTAGCTAAACCAAAAAACCTCTGCCCTTACTCGGTCCACATCCCTCTATTCCCTCCCTATTCATGTACCCATCCAGATGCCTCTTAAATGTTGCCAATGTGCCTGCTTCCACCACCTGTTCTGACAGCGTGTTCCAAGTACTCACTACTCTCCTTATGAAAAACTTTCTCCGCATATCTCCTTTAAACTTTCCCCTTTCATGTGTTTTCTGTAGCAATTTCCAGTTTCTCCTGTACATCTGTCCATTTGAAGCCTGCACGATGCAAGACCTTGATTTTTCTGTGATTCCTGTGACAACAGCAACATGTCAGATCCCTTCTTGCTGAATCCTCACCGTCTCTCCCATGCTCAGTTCAGACAGAGGTCAAGCACCTCGATCAAGTACTCTTTTAGCTTCTGCTGTCTCAGTTTGAGCAGGTCTTTGATTTTTGATTTGATTTATTATTGTCACATGTATTCGTATACAATGAAAGCATTGTTTCTTGTGCGCTATACAGACAAAGCATACCAGGAAAGGAGAGGGTGCAGAATGTCGTATTACAGTCATAGCTAGGGTCGAGAGAAATATCAACTTGATGTGAGGTAGTTCCATTCAAAAGTCTGATGGCAGCAGGGAAAAAGCTGTTCTTGAGTCAGTTGGATGTGACCTCAGACTTTTCTATCTTTTTCCCAACGGTAGGTGGAGGACAGTATGTCCGGGGTGTGTGGAGTCCTTGATTATGCTGGCTGCTTTTCTGAGGCAGCAGGAAATATAAGTAGAGTCAATGGATGGGAGGCTGATTTCCGTGATGGACTGGGCTTCATTCATTACCCTTTGTAGTTTCTTGCAATCTTGGACAGAGCAGGAGCCTTACCAAGCTGTGATACAACCAGAAAGGATGCTTTCTATGATGCATCTGTAAAAGTTGGTGAGTGTCATGATGGACATGCCAAATTTCCTTAGCCTCCTGAGAAAGTCGAGACATTGGTGGGCTTTCTTAACCATAGCGTCGGAGTGGAGGGACCAGGATAGGTAGTTGGTGATCTGGACATCAAGAAACTTGAAGCTCTCAATCATTTCCACCAAATCCCCATTGATGTAGACAGGGGCATGTCCTCCACAATGTTTCCTGAAGTCGATGACTATCTCCTTCATTTTACTGACATTGAGGGAGAGAATATTGTCACCACATCTGTTCATGAGATTCATGATCTCTTTCCTGTACTCTGTCTCATCATTTTTTGAGATCCGACCCACTACAGTGGTGTCTTCAGCAAACATGAAAATCAAGTTGGAGGGGAATTTGGCCATACAGTCACAGGTGTATAAGTGTAGTAAGGGGCTGAGAACACAGCCTTGTGCGGCACCGGTGTTGAGGACCTGCATATTATTGCTCATTGACTGTGGAAATAGCTGTTGGGCCACAGTTGGAAGCTTAGTACTTAGTCTTCTCCCCATCAGGAGCTGTGTTGGAGATGAAACAATGCCCGCTAATGGTGTCTCACTAATCCAGCAGGGCCAGGCAGGGGCCTCTTCTTTCTGCCTTCATCCTCTTCAACAGGTGTTTTAAGATCTGCACGGTATGTTCCACCATCCATGGATTGTTGGTATTTGGGACATGATGTTGTGTGGCAAAACTTCCAGTCCTATGAAAATTTGCATAACTCAATCCCCAAGAATTGTGAACTGGTGACTTAGATGAGCACTTGAGATATGCCATGGCAAGCAAAAATTCATTCCAAATGATTTATTAGAATGATGCTTTTTCTGTCATTTCTCAGCAGTGTATACTCAAAGATCATTGAGTAATAACCAGCTGCTAGTAACTACTCATTATTGTCAAATAGTAACAAGTCCATTCCAATGTTCTGCCAGAGCCTCTCTGGAATACTGTGCGGTTGAAGTGATCCTTTTTGTTGTCACTTGGAGTAGGTTTGGCACACTGCACACATATCCACCATTTCCCCAATTTGTGCTTCCATTTCAGGCTAATCCGTTACATCTCGTGTTCTTCTCCTGCATGTTTTCATGCCAAGGTGACTTTCATGCATGCGTTGCAACATTTCTTTCCTCAGTGTTGCAGGAATCTTTTCTCCCTTGAAAAGTATTCCCTCTGCTGCATGAAGTTCCTCACAAAAGTTCCAGTACTCTTTTACAGCAGAAAGGACTCCACTCCAATTTGTGGGACAGCAAGTTTGCACAGTTTGCTGCAGTTTTTATTCTCAGGGTAGCATTGTTCCTGGTCACTTTCCAAAGCTTATCCAGGTTGGTTGCAGTCACATATAAGTGAACCTGTGCCACAGTTTCATTGGTCCCCGTCTTTCATGATGGGTTGTGATACATGTGACAGAATGTGTGCGATGTACATTTCTTTGCCTGGTTTGTATTTAACTTTGGGTCTGGTGGTTGTATTAGTAATCATTGGATTCTTGACAGTGCATAGTTCAGGAGCTTTTTAAATATAGCTTCCAAAGGCTATACTTTACCTCCATGGGCATCCCACCTACCTCGGAAATCATAGAGGGCAGGGGCGGAACATGCAAAGGTCTGTTGACCTCAGGCGGGATTTTCCAGTCTTGGGGAAATGTGGCCAGAAAATCCTGCCCCACGTCTTTGCTGAGAGAAACCGACGGGCCAAACACAATTGCTGGTATTTCTTTCTCTATTTGGACATGGAGTCAGAGAGTCATAGAGGTTTACAGCATGGAAACAGGCCCTTCGGCCCAATTTGTCCATGCCGCCCTTTTTTTTTTTAAACCCCGAAGCTAATCCCAATTGCCCGCACTTGGCCCATATCCCTCTATACCCATCGTACCCATGTAGCTATCTAAATGCTTTTTAAAAGATAAAATTGTACCCCCCTCTACTACTACCTCTGGCAGCTTGTTCCAGACACTCACCACCCTCTGTGTGAAAGAATTGCCCCTCTGGACACTTTTGTATCTCTCCCCTCTCACCTTAAACCTATGCCCTCTAGTTTTAGACTCCCCTACCTTTGGGAAAATATATTGACTATCTACCTTGTCTATGCCCCTCATTATTTTGTTGACCTCGAGAAGATCACCTCTCAGCCTCCTACGCTCCAGAGAAAAAAGTCCCAGTCTATTCAGCCTCTCCTTATAACTCAATCCATCAAGTCCCGGTAGCATCCTAGTAAATCTTTTCTGCACTCTTTCTAGTTTAATAATATCCTTTCTAAAATAGGGTGACCAGAATTGCACACAGTATTCCAAGTGTGGCCTTACCAATGTCTTGTACAACTTTAACAAGACGTCCTAACTCCTGTATTCAATGTTCTGACCGATGAAACCAAGCATGCCGAATGCCGCCTTCACCACTTTGTCCACCTGTGACTCCACTTTCAAGGTGCTATGAACATGTACCCCAAGATCTCCTTGTTCTGTAACTCTCCCCAACGCCCTACACTAACTGGTTCAATCTACCAAAATGTACCAAAATGCATCACCTCGCATTTGTCTAAATTAAACTCCATCTGCCAGTCACCAACCCACTGGCCCAATTGATCAAGATCCTGTTGCAGTTGAAGATAACTTTCTTCACTGTCCACTATGCCACCAATCTTGGTGTCATCTGCAAACTTACTAACCATGCCCCCTATATTCTCATCCAAATCATTAATATAAATGACAACTATCAGTGGGCCCAGCACTGATCCCTGAGGCACACCGCTGGTCACAGGCCTCCAATTTGAAAAACAAGTCTCTCCAACCACCCTCTGGCTTCTGTCAAGAAGCCAATTTTGTATCCATTTAGATACCTCACCCTGGATCCCGTAAGATTTAACCTTATGCAACAACCCACCATGCGGTACCTTGTCAAAGGCCTTGCTAAAGTCCATGTAGACAACATCAACTGCACTGCCCTCATCTATCTTCTTGGTTACCCTTTCAAAAAACTCAATTAAATTTGTGAGACATGATTTTCCACTCAAAGCCATGCTGACTGTCCCTAATCAGTCCTTGCATCTCTAAATGCCTGTAGATCCTGTCTCTCAAAATACCTTCCAACAATTTACCCACCACAGATGTGAGGCTCACTGGTCTGTAGTTCCCAGGCTTTTTCCTGCAGTCCTTTTTAAACAAAGACACAACATTTGCCACTCTCCAATCTTCAGGCACCTCACCCATGACTATCAACGATTCAAATATCTCGGCTAGGGGACCGGCAATTTCCTCCCTAGCCTCCCACAATGTCCTGGGATACACTTCATCAGGTCCCGGAGATTTATCTACATTGATGCGCTTTAAGACTTCCAACACCTCCTTCTCTGTAATATGTACACTCCTCAAGACATCACTATTTATTTCCCCAAGTTCCCTAACATCCATGCTTTTCTCAACAGTAAATACTGATGAGAAATATTCATTTAGGATCTCACCCATCTCTTGTGGATCCGCACATAGATGACCTTGTCGATCCTTAAGAGGCCCTACTCTCTCCCTTGTTACTCTTTTGCCCTTTATGTCTTTGTAGAAGCTCTTTGGATTCTCCTTTGCCTTATCTGCAAAAACAATTTTGTATCCCTTTTTTGCCCTCCTGATTTCTCTCTTAACTCTACTCCTACACCCCCTATATTCTTCAAGAGATTCACTTGATCCCAGCTGCCTATTCATGTTATTTGCCTCTTTCTTCTTCTTGACCAGGGCCTCAATATCCCGAGTCATCCAGGGTTCCCGACTTCTGCCAGCCTTGCCCTTCACCCTAAGAGCGGCACGGTAGCACAGTGGTTAGCACTGCTGCTTCACAGCTCCAGGGTCCCGGGTTCGATTCCCGGCTCGGGTCACTGTCTGTGGAGTTTGCGCATTCTCCTCGTGTCTGCGTGGGTTTCCCCACTGGTCCCAAAGTGATCCCTCACTAAAACTCCTGTCACCTGCCCTTCCTTATTTCCCAAGAGGAGGTCAAGTTTTGCCCCCTGTCTAGTCGGGCCATCCACATACAGCGCTGCTGTATTTGATTCATTGCCTTTGAAGCATATGCCATTAGTGTCTCTCAGGCCGGTCTTTGAAGTATCCATGGTAGCTTGACTAGCTGACTGACATTGTAATCATAGAATCGTACTGTGCAGGAAGAGGCCATTCAGCCCATCAAGCCTACACTGGCAACAATCCTACCCAGGCCCTATCACTCTAACCCCACGCATTTACCCAGTAAATCCCTCTGACACTAAGGAGCAACTTAGCCTGGCCAATCAATCTAACCCGCACATCTTTGGAGTGTGGGAGGAAACCACAGCACCCGGAGAAAACCCATGCAGACATGGGAAGAACGTGCAAATTCCACACAGACAGCTCGATTTTCCCATCGCATTGCGCCCATTTTTGGGCGCAAAAACTTGGTAAAGTTGGGCGTGAGGCGAATAGCGTGATCCGTGCCCACCTCTGCGCAGGTTCCCCCTTTACCAAGGCTCGAAAATGGTTGCGATCAGGATCCTGCCCAGACTGGGTGCAATGTCCATTTAAATGCATTTGCATGCAATTAAATTGACTCAATGAGGTGTACGCCCAACTTTATCAGCACCTCCCCCTTTACCATCGCGTTCACCCATCCAGAATCAGCGCGAAACAGATATGCACCATAAAAGCATCTGCCAGCTCTCTGCTTGAGATCCGTGGAGGGGAAGGGGGGTCCGCTGCTACTCTGCTTGAGATCAATGGGAGGGGGGAAGGTGGGTGTGCTGCCACTCTGTCTGACATTAGTGGGGGGAAGGGGGGGAGGGGCCCACGATCGGTCTGGGTGGCAGGGGGGTGGGGGGATAAGGAGGTCAGTAATGTTGTGCGGGTGGGACAATATCTGTGGGGGCCAGGGGGAGATATTATCCAGCTTTGGAGGGATGTGGCAGGGAAACAGCATTCTATCATTTTTTTTTTGCACATGTGCAGTTGGAGGCGCCGATCGGAGCTGCAGGGTTTCGGGCGTGTTAAGCCCCGCCCACAAGCTTGTCACTGATATTTTTGAAGGCAGAGTGTGTGTGGGGGCGCCTCAGGATGGGTCTAAAAATCGGATCTGAAACACTCCCAGTTTCAAATACGCCCAGCACTTAGAATCAAAATGGTAAAATAGGGCTCAGACAGTCACCTGTGGCTGGAATTGAACCCGGGTCCTGGACACTATGTGGCAGCCGTATTAACCACTGTGCCACTATGCCAGCCTACTTTAACCCTGGTGTCTGGGTCAGTGATCTCTTCAGACTGGGCAAAGCTTCTTGATGACTTTGTTCCCAGTGTTATTCCTCATCATTTTGTAGAAGTTCTTTGAGTGGTGCTGTTAGGATTGACATGTTGGGAATGAATTTCTCAGGCTTGGTCACCATTCCCAAATGCCTCTCCAAGTCTTTCTTACGTTCTTCGGGCGGCATGTTCACAACTGCATTCATTTTCTCTGGTCCAGCCTTAGTCCCTCACTTGTAAGCAAATGTCCCAAATGCTTGACTTCATAGCAATCATAGAAATCATAGAAACCCTACAGTGCAGAAGGAGGCCATTCGGCCCATCGAGTCTGCACCGACCACAATCCCACCCAGGCCCTACTCCCACATATTTTACCCACTAATCCCTCTAACCTACGCATTTTAGGATTCTAAGGGGCAATTTTTAACCTGGCCAATCAACCTAACCCACACATCTTTGGACTGTGGGAGGACACCGGAGCACCCGGAGGAAACCCACGCAGACACGAGGAGAAAGTGTAAACTCCACACAGACAGTGACCCGAGCCAGGAATCGAACCCAGGACCCTGGAGCTGTGAAGCAGCAGTGCTAACCACTGTGCTACCGTGCCGCCCCTTTCATGAAAACCTACTTTGCACTTTTTCTTTTTCAATTTGAAGTTCCTTTCTCTAGTTTTTGTCAGCACCTGCCTCAGTCTGTGGCCATGTTCTGCTTGTCTGGTTCCCCAGACCAGCACAACATCAGTATACTTTCCCATGCCCTCTAAAGAGCTGCTTTATTGTTCTGCGGAACACCTCAGGAGCTGAATTAATATCAAAAGGTAAGTGTAAAAATCTGTAGCGCGAATGATGCATTTAAGATACAGAGATAGAAACTGCGTTCATCCAGAAGCCTGAAGCCTGAACTCATATCCAAGACTGAATAGTATTCAGCAAGAGCGAACTTACTCTTCTACTGTGAGCAACCGGTAATATTCTCTTTTTAATGTCTGGATTAATTCCCTGGAATCCAGACAGACTTTCAGATCCCCACCTTATTTTTCCAGAATTACAATTGGATTAACCCACTTTGTCAGTTCTTCAATTTTCTTGATGATGTGAAGTTTCTCCGTTATCATAGAATCCTTACAGTGCAGAAGGAGGCCATTCGGCCCATCAAGTCTGCACTGGCCACAATCCCACCCAGGACTTATTCCCTTAACCCCCCATACTACCCATGTGCATAGATCCCTGAAAGTTGGCACCCAGGTTGATAGGGTTGTTAAGAAGGCGTATGGAGTGTGAGCTTTTATGAGTAGAGGGATTGAGTTTCGGAGCCAGGAGGTCATGTTGCAGCTGTACAAAACTCTGGTGTGGCCGAACTTGGAGTATTGCGTACAGTTCTGGTCGCCGCATTATAGGAAGGATGTGGAAGCATTGGAAAGGGTGCAGAGGAGATTTACTAGGATGTTGCCTGGTATGGTGGGAAGGTCTTATGAGGAAAGGCTGAGGGACTTGAGGTTGTTTTCGTTAGAGAGAAGAAGGTTAAGAGGTGACTTAATAGAGGCATATAAGATGATCAGAGGATTAGATAGGGTGGATAGTGAGAGTCTTTTTCCTTGGATGGTGATAGCTAGCACGAGGGGACATAGCTTTAAATTGAGGGGTGATAGATATAGGACAGATGTTAGAGATAGGTTCTTCACTCAGAGAGTAGTAAGGGCGTGGAATGCCCTGCCTGCAGCAGTAGTGGACTCGCCAACATTAAGGGCATTTAAATGGTCATTGGATAAACATATGGATGATATTGGAATAGTGTAGGTTAGATGGGCTTTAGATTGGTTTCACTGGTCGGCGCAACATCGAGGACCGAAGGGCCTGTACTGTGCTGTACTGTTCTATTTCTATATTTACCCTGACAATAGTGTCAATTTAGCATGGCCAATCAACCTAACCTGCACATCTTTGGACTGTGAGAGGAAACCGGAGCACCCAGAGGAAACCCACACAGACACGGGGAGAATGTGCAAACTCCACACAGACAGTGACCCGAGGCTGGAATTGAACCTGGGTTCCTGGCACTGTGAGGAAGAAGTGCTGCCCACTGGGTCACCGTGCCGTTTTGTCCAACTCTGCTTTCAGTCGGTCTCTCAGTATGACTGCTACTTTTCCTGCGTGGGTGTAATTTGGGTGTTACAGTTCTGTCAATCTTGATGATGTGTCCTCCCTTTAGGCGACCAATCCCCTTGAACAAATCTTTGCACTCACTCAGGATGTGATCAGAGGTGACAGTCATTATTCTCTTGATTAGCTTCAGATTTCCACAAGCTTTGATTCCAAGAATGGGTTTTGCATCAGTTTTCACGTCTATGAATCGCTTGAGACTGTTTTTTCGTAGTTCTCTTTAAATGTGCATTTGCCTCCTGAAGTAATTTCTTAAACTGTGTAAGTAGGCAGCTTCAGTTTTGTTTTAGTCAGCAGATTTTCTTTGTTATCTTACAATAAGAGACTTATGGAAATGGCATTTGCCTGTGTGCTTGCGTCAAAGTTAAAATCCACTATTATGCTAGCAATTTATAAACCAATCATCCATTTGTCTTCTTTGGAATTTGTTTCTTCATCAATTAAATGATCAGTTTTTGTGCCTGTGTTATCATCTGCGATCATGTGCACTCTCTTTGAGTAACACATCTCAGTGAAGTGGTTTGGTTTATCACAATTCTGATACAGCTTTCCATAAGTTGGACAACTATGTGTCATAGAGTCATAGAGGTATACAGCACAGAAAATGGCCCTTCAGCCCATCTGCGCCGGTCAAAGTCAAATCAATTAACTCTTCCCATCCCATTTTCCAGTACTTGGCCAACAGCCTTCTATGCCTTGGCATCATAAGTGCATATCTAAATACTTTTAAATGTTATGAGGTTCTCTGCCTCCACCATCCTTTCAGGCAACGAGTTCCAAATTTTCACTACCATTAGGGTGAAAAGGTTTTTCCTCACAAATGGTGAGTGGTACATGCTCTGTTCTGCATCAACTGAGTTTAAATCTTTTCAGAGCAGTTTTGTTCTCTCTATCTTGAGGCTGGCTATTTGTTTTTTTTTGTCCCAGCGCTGTTCTGTTTAACTGCCTCTAACTGCTTGACCATGTGCGGCCTATCATCTTCCGTCCTTTATTTCATTTGGCATTTCATTGTCTCTGCCACCCTGCTGGTATTTATTGCTTTCTCCAGTATGAGATCAACTTCTCCCAAAAGTCATTCTCTCAGAGAATCATTTGCGATTCCACATATTTCGGATGAGTGATTTTTCAAGCTCTCCCAAATTCACACAGTTTAGTTAATTTTCTCAGCCCAGTTACATACTGACTAATATTGTCACTGCCTTGCATCCATGCAAAAAAGTTTGTATCTTTTGCCGGTGCTGTTTTTCTTCGGGCTGCAATCAGCCTGGATTTTTTTCTACTATTTCTTTCAAGTTATTTTGTTTCATATCATTTTCAAACACGAATGTGTTACAGACCTCTGGAGCTTCTCTTCTGCTCCAGGAAGGAAGATGGAAGACTGTACCTGTGGGTCATTCTTGTCACTGCCTGCTGCTGTGAGGTACAGCTCAAACCTTTGTCAGAATCTCCTCCAGTTGTCAGCAATATTACCTTCCAAGCTGAGCTCAGTGGTTTCAGATTCTCCATTGTTGCACTTCACCAAAAGTCCTTAGGCAGCACCTTCTAAACCCATGACCCCTTCCATCCAGAAGGAGAAGGGCAGCACATACATTGGAACACAAAGTTTCCCTCCAAGCCACTCACCATTCTGACTTGGAAATATATCAAGTAAGAAGTTTAACAACACCAGGTTAAAGTCCAACAGGTTTATTTGGTAGCAAAAGCCACACAAGCTTTCGGAGCTGCAAGCCCCTTCTTCAGGTGAGTGGGAATTCTGTTCACAAACAGAGCATATAAAGACACAAACTCAATTTACATGAATAATGGTTGGAATGCGAATACTTACAACTAATCAAGTCTTTAAGAAACAAAACAACATGAGTGGAGAGAGCATCAAGACAGGCTAAAAAGATGTGTATTGTCTCCAGACAAGACAGCCAGTGAAACTCTGTGGGGGTTACAAATAGTGGGACATGAACCCAATATCCCGGTTGAGGCCGTCCTCGTGTGTGCGGAACTTGGCTATCAGTTTCTGCTCAGCGACTCTGCGCCGTCGTGTGTCGCGAAGGCCGCCTTGGAGAACGCTTACCCGAATATCAGAGGCCGAATGCCCGTGACCGCTGAAGTGCTCCCCAACAGGAAGAGAACAGTCTTGCCTGGTGATTGTCGAGCGGTGTTCATTCATCCGTTGTCGCAGCGTCTGCATAGTTTCCCCAATGTACCATGCCTCGGGACATCCTTTCTTGCAGCGTATCAGGTAGACAACGTTGGCCGAGTTGCAAGAGTATGTACCGTGTACCTGGTGGATGGTGTTCTCACGTGAGATGATGGCATCTGTGTCGATGATCCGGCACGTCTTGCAGAGGTTGCTGTGGCAGGGTTGTGTGGTGTCATGGTCACTGTTCTCCTGAAGGCTGGGTAGTTTGCTGCGGACAATGGTCTGTTTGAGGTTGTGCGGTTGTTTGAAGGCAAGAAGTGGGGGTGTGGGGATGGCCTTGGCGAGATGTTCGTCTTCATCAATGACATGTTGAAGGCTCCAGAGGAGATGCCGTAGCTTCTCCGCTCCGGGGAAGTACTGGACAACGAAGGGTACTCTGTCCACTGTGTCCCGTGTTTGTCTTCTGAGGAGGTCGGTGCGGTTTTTCGCTGTGGCGCGTTGGAACTGTTGATCAATGAGTCGAGCGCCATATCCTGTTCTTATGAGGGCATCTTTCAGCGTCTGGAGGTGTCTGTTGTGATCCTCCTCATCCGAGCAGATCCTGTGTATACGGAGGGCTTGTCCATAGGGAATGGCTTCTTTAACGTGTTTAGGGTGGAAGCTGGAGAAGTGGAGCATCGTGAGGTTATCCGAGGGCTTGCGGTACAGTGAGGTGCTGAGGTGACCGTCCTTAATGGAGATGCATGTGTCCAAGAATGCAACCGATTCCGGAGAGTAGTCTATGGTGAGTCTGATGGTGGGATGGAACTTGTTGATGTCATCATAGAGTTGTTTCAGTGATTGTTCACCATGAGTCCAAAGGAAGAAAATGTCATCGATGTATCTAGTGTATAGCATCGGTTGAAGGTCCCGTGCTGTGAAGAAGTCTTGTTCGAACCTGTGCATGAAGATGTTGGCATATTGAGGTGCGAATTTGGTCCCCATGGCTGTTCCGTGTGTCTGGATGAAGAACTGGTTGTTGAAGGTGAAGATATTGTGGTCCAGGATGAAGCAGATGAGATGTAAAATTGCATCTGGAAACTGGCAGTTGTTGGCGCTGAGCACTGAGGCCGTTGCAGCAATGCCATCGTCATGGGGGATGCTGGTGTAGAGTGCCGAGACATCCATTGTGATGAGGAGCGCTCCTGGTTCAACTGCTCCATGTGTGCCGAGTTTCTGTAGGAAGTTCGTCGTGTCGCGACAAAAGCTGGGGGTTCTTTGTACAATGGGTTTCAGGATGCCCTCGACATAGCCGGAGAGGTTCTCGCACAGGGTCCCATTCTTTCACAGTTGCTGGGTCAAAATCCTGGAATTCCCTACCTAATGGCACTGTGGGTCAACTCACAGCATGTGGACTGCAGTGGTTCAAGAAGGCAGCTCAACACCACCTTCTCAAGGGCAAATAGGAATGGGCAATAAATACTGGTCAGCCAGTGATGCCCATGTCCCACGAATGAATAAAAGAAAAATTAGTTTACTTCTGCCACCATGTCTTGTTTTTATGATGCGCGCTGACCAACACCATTGCTGTTGAACTATTTTTACTGATAACATATTTTGTAAACATGAGCACACACCTGCAATGCATCTGAAGCCTTATCCTAATCATCTCTAACATGCGCTATCTGACCATCAACCCCCAGGTCAAGTGACCTGCTATGTAGTAGAGTGTACCGTATTGTATCTAATACTAGAGTCAACAATCTAATGGCACTGTGGGTCAACCCATAGCACGTGGACTGCAGTGGTTCAATCAGCTATTATCATGACATGCAACATCAAGCAGATCACTGATTGCTAGGGCCATCAAACACATCACCCTTCTGCTTGACTCCAACAGTGAAAATGACAGTCCTCTGGGATTGTCGTCACATTTGACTTCCCTTGTGCATTCATGAAGCTACAAAGGCGCAAAAAGATCAGCCAACAGCTCTCAACATCAGAAAATCTCTCACTCCATTCATACTCAGCTAATCATTGATCAGCAATAAGGATGGTACAAATCTTTGCCAGTTTGGCAGTCAGCTCTCAGCCTGCTTCCATTCTGTGACAATTATGATGTTAGTGTACCTTTCGGAGTTTTTTTTTCATTCATGCTCACAACTTTAGGTGATCATTGTTTGGGAGAGAAAAAGAATTATGGGCAGGTCAGATGACAAGGATTGATTTTCAGTTTCAGTTTGGAGCTGCAGGTTTAAGTTATTGGTTTTGTTTTAGAAGGGACAGCAAGCTGAAAAGAAATGTTTTCCCTCTGTCCCTGTTGTTTTGAAAATTCCATTGAATGAAAGTTTGCTGTTGTTGGGGGTTGGACCAGAATCTCTCTGGTGCTTTGGGAAGCTGTCTTGTCTTCAAACTGTTTGGAGTGAATCCAGAGAATTGCAGACTTCAGCCAAAAGACTCAAATTTCAATTATCACGTGAGCAGAAGTCTGTGCTGTGCTAAATCGGTGAAAAGGGTTTTTTTTGTCCCTGTGTTTTGGTTTAATTGGAATACATTGGAGATATTCATTAAGAGTTATGCATGATAGTGGTTGTTTTGTTTCTTTTTTGTAATTGATAAAAGTTCTTGCTAATTTTCTTACTATACATGTTAACTATATTCTTAAATAAACTTTGCTTAATAAAGCTCCCTTGTGGGTCTTTTGAATCACACCTGAAGTGAAACATTTCATGCTTATCCTAGCCAAGTTCAAGATGCAAGACCTATGATTCAGGCGGACTTCATAAAACACTTTGGAGTTTCTAATCTGAACCATAACACAATCATCCATCCCCATACTAACCCGTCCTTCTATAAGTGTTGGAGGATGAGTGTGTTGCTGCCTGGAAGTAAGGACAACCAATTTCACTTATGGTGATGACACCCCTCTATATGTCCTACCTTACCTTATAACTCAAGTACAAGCACAACTGTGGGACCACCAGGAATATCATTATGGAAACTGGAGGGCTCTTGACACAGACGTTCACATGCCTGGGTACATCTGGGAGTTCCCTGTCACATGTCTCACAAAAAAACTTTTGCATCATTGCTGTACACTGCACATTGTGAAACATGGTGTTACAATCCCAAACACAGACAGCTCTTCAAGCATAGGGTATTAGCCACCTTCTTTGCCTGCTTCTGACTGACTCTTCTCTAACTGCTGCTTGCTGATCCTTTAACTGATCTGTATGACCTATTAAAATATCTCAAAAGGGTCCCAACCCTGCTCCTAGTAGAATCTAACACAGTAACTATTGAAATATTCTGTGACTTGATTGTTACAATCTCCACTAAACCAATTGCCAAAGGCCTGGGGATTTGTTGGATTTCGGCCCCATTAATTTCTCTAGCACTGTTTTTTTTAGTAATACTAATTTCTTTCATTTCCTCCTTCTCAGGAGACCCTTGGTTCCACAACATTTCTGAATAGCTATTCGTGTCTTCTTCCATGAGGACAAAGCTAAAGTGATTGTTTAATTGCTGACAAAGTCGACACAAAAGCTACTGCAAAATGATACCACAGGCAAAAGTGCCATCAATGATAAAGGTGAGTAATTTAGTGTCAGACACAATAGTTGGCTTGGATTCATCTCTCACCCAATGGTGAACCTGTGGTCCTGCCAATGAATGATCTGCAGCCAAACGGCACTGCCCTTTAGTGGTGGCCGCCTTTTAACCCTTTGCAAACCAGTGCCTCAGGCATTCAGATGACATTCCCAGGAATGCTGCAACATCACACAGATGACACTGGTGCACCCTCTCGCCCCCATGCAAGACGTGATGATGATGCCTATCATCACGCATCCTATTCCAGGTCATGACGAGAGTGTATCAGCAAGGTCCCCTGTCAGAATGCAAACACTGGTCACATGAAGCCACTTGCGTGCCCTCTGACATGATGCCAGGATTCTTTGGGGGGCTTAGGGGCTGGAGGAATGCGGCCATTAGGTGCCACTGAGACCCTGGAGGGTCCATGCGCTCCCTCCGAAAAGCAAGGTGCGGACCTCTTGGCTGCCATCCCCGGCAGTCAATCTGGAACAAATGCTGGGAAGTGCTGGGGAGCCGTTTATATGGAGCTCCCCAGTGATTGTAGCGATTAAATTGTTGTGAGGTAGATGAATCAGAGGGTGAAAACTTGTAGGCATAAAAGTTATCACTAATGAGGTATAAAATTCGGTCTGAAATCACACCTGCGCCGTCGGCAGGAATCGCTCCATTTTACGTGCCAGAACCAACACTCTGCCATTTTTTTGGAAAGATTTTGCCTTTAGAATCAGATGAGAGAATACCACCACAATCGTTAACGTGCAATCGCATATTTTCGATAATATTTTAACTCGCTCGAGTTGAAAGTGGACAAAGTGGACAACAGTGCCAAAGGTAAGATATAAGAAAATAATTCTAATGGTAAGAAGATTGAATTTCTTACTTTTAAAATGTGTTTGTGTGTGCTAAAAATGAAATAACTGTGAGGGCAGAGCTGGGAATGCAACATCTTTTGATATTTTTGTCATCTTTTGCCAGCATCAAGTTGTCCAATGAAGATATCTAAAGTAAAAATATTTTTTCTCGATATGCTTTAACACAACATTCCAATCAACACTTCTTCTTTCCGTAGCATCCAGGCTGCCTGAGTGAGATCATTGCTTTTAGTGCCCAGATTGTGGGGAATTTTGTGCTGTTAACTCACACCTGGGAGAAAGTGTTTGCAACTGCCCATTTCACGTTGAACTACCAGACATTTGAGCGAGGAGATCTTAATCTCACCCACTGATGCAAAATTTGAGGCTACAAAAGTAATACGAATGGCAAAATCTTGCTGGTCCCACTGATGATGCACCCCCACCATGGATTTTCCGGTGGCAAGGGTGCATTCAAGGGGAAATCCCTTTGACATTGGCGGGACCATAAGATCCCGCCCGCTGCCAATGAGCGTTGCATCATGGTGGGGGAGGATTATTGATTGTGGAGGAAACGGAATGTTAGAGTAGAATGCTCCTAGAAACATGCACATTCAATATGGCAGAGTAACACTGATTGTTGGGGGGGGAGAGAGAGTGGGAGAGGATGGCAGCAATGATCAGGGAGACAGGGGTGTCAGGGTAGTGCGGTGATGGAGTGAGCTTTGTGTTCCGATGAACGTGCCCTTTAAAGATGGTGCCCAGATCCCAGTAGAGCCAGCTGCCAGTTTCTAAGACCCCCTGCCTCACCAGAGTGACGGCATAAGCCATGCCCACACTTTTTTTCAGACGAAGAAGTTCAAAACTGGAGAGAAAATTGGTCAGCGGAGCTGGAGATCTTGACACCAGTTTTCTCACCAGAAGTGGCACTTTGCCAATTTCTGGTAAGATCACCTCCCCTCAGGTGCTTGTCGAATTGACACAGTATTTTCAGATTTCTTGCTATTGATGCCCTTTGTACTGACTTACCATTGAAGGCACAGCAGGAAATCTGGAGCCCAAATCCTCCTCTGGGCATGAGAAAATCTGATTTGCACGCCCAACCCAAGTGTGGCATCACACATCATCTTTGCTGCTCCACACGGGGTTGGACTTGCTCAGCAGTTTGAGAATGAGCTGCACTAGAGTGTGGCCTTTTCACTCAGAAGGTCATATCCAGTCCCAGGAGAACCCTTGAAGACATTAATGACAGCCATGTTTTATCTGAAGGAAAGATGCTGTCCCATGCTTTGTGCAAAGACCCTCCTTCAACCAAAACAAAAAGAAAGATCATTCAATTGTTAATTTATTTGCCATTTATCAGGACTGGCTAAGCACAAATTGGTGCCACGTTAACTCGCATGATATTTGTGACTGCACTTTGAAATAATATATTGTCGATGGAGCACAGACATATGAGTCAGCATTAATGTATTTGTGGATGCAAGCATTTGGACACTGACATTCATAAAAAAAAATCAATCACAATATGTCCTTTCGTTAAAAGGCACATCCTGTGCCTTTATTACAAAGAAACGGAACTGACCTTAACTGTTCTAAAGGGGGAAACCATACTGCCCTTAAGAAACAATAAAAGATATTTTGTCTGAAACAATAACAAAAAGTCCCTGAAAAGAAGCTGCTCTAACGTTCTCCTGCTCCTCGCTGTCGGCCCATCGTGACTGGTATTATGCACTTGTCTCGTTGCCTTTTCTTTGTCCTTTCTTTCTGCTGTCCCTCATGGTGCTCCAACGTCAGGCCTCTCTCAATTGTAATACCGTACAACCTGCCATACGGGAACAATCTTTACAAGAAAATATAGCAAGGTTCCTGCTGAGCATGTTGAGATTTCCTTCACTGAAAGCTTTGATTCCTGCATGAGGACCAGTCTGCCTTTACTATATATTTTGATTTGAAAGTTGGTTTGCAAATTACAGTCAGAGGAAAATTGGGAATTTATTTTAAGATGATTCAAACAGATGTAAAAACAAAGGAGAGGGTAGCAAACACAAAATTGCAGGAGACAAATAAGAACCAAATAGTGGGGTGCCGTGTAAAATTTAGCTGATAAGAAGTAAAGAAGTTCTTGAAAGAGAATAAAGGATGAATTGGTGACAGACTTTGCAAGGCTATTTTTATTCTATTTATTCTTTCATACAATTTGATCTGATTGGAGAACTTGACAGTTCTCTTAACACATGGCTTGATAGTTGCACGCAAATAAATGTTCCCACAAAAGGAGTTTAATTCCGCAGTTTATTAAAAATCTACAATTTGCATTAATATTTTTTAACTGTTGTTTGGATAGGCATTTTAAAGTATATGATTGCAAATTGATTCGGCATTTTGCATTAGACCAGGATTTTGTGGCTCTCACTCCCCCGCCTCTCCCACCCCTCCACCCTTTGCCCACAGCCCTCATGCTCTGCGGTGGGTTTTCCAGCGGTCATTACCGGCCGCCAGCGGGATCTTCCAGTCCCGCCGACGTCAATGGTCATTTGCGTTCCTCACTGGCCACGCCACCAGGTAACATACCTCGGGAGTGTTGTGGGGGAGAGCGGGGTAGTGGGGCTGGGTGTGGGATGGTCGCCTTTGGCAAGACTGGAAAATCACATTGGTGGGAAGGGCTGGAAAATCTCTCCCCTAGTTTGATCTCTGTTACATGAACATACTGGCAAAGTAAGCATTTAATTGTAGAATCAGATGAATAATGTTGAAACTCTCCCTCCAGAGTCAATTCTCTTCAGGCATTTTAAATGCTAAACTTCCCGTCAGTCTACTGGCAGCAACTTTCCATTGTGAACAATCTAAGTGGCTTTTATGCTATGAACTTTGGGTGTGAAATATAAATGTCTTGCAGACTCATCAAAAATTTACTATCCCTGAATGTAGGGCTTGGAAGTTAGTACAACATACTGGCTGACCTTTAACAAGTGCCATCTGATGACCAAGCTATGAATGGGAACTCAGCATGTGAGAGGCTGTGGGTTCACATCACTCTGTGAGAGTGCTCGGTGGCTTGCCAAGGTATCATAACATTCTGCCGTTCAATTATTTTTAAGTCAGATTTTGTTCTAAATTTTATATTACCAGATTTACCCTGCTGGAAATCACATATCGGTACCTAATTTTTTTATTGAAAACTTACTCCTATTTTAAAGCTCCTGGCATTTTGAAAATATGATGTGGACTTTAACCTGGTGTTGTGAGACTTCTTACTATTTTGAAACCTTGCATTGTATTCAGCAAGATAAGACATTTTTAAAAAACATTCATTCATGGGACATGGGGATTGCTGGTTGGCCAGCATTTATTGTCCATCCCTTGGACGGCAGTTGAGAGTCAACCATGTTGGGGTTACATGTAGGCCAAACCAGATAAGGAAGGCAGATTTCCTTTCTAAAGTACATTAGTGAACCAGATAGGTAATTTCGACAATCAATAATGGTTTCATGATCATCAGTGGATTCTTAATTCCAGATATTTTTTATTGAATTCAAATTCCACCACCTGTTTGTGGCAGGATTTGAACCTGGGTCCCCAGAACATTGGCTGAGTTTCTGTATTAATAGTCTAGTGATAATGCCACTAGGCCATTACCTCCCATGTCATGCAATGATGAAAATGTGTTTAAGCTGCATTTTACCTCCTGTTTTTACTTTTCTATAGAAATAGCGCAGTGAATACAAACACTTTACACTGCATGACAAAAGTCTTTTAACAGCGTTAATATTGCTGTTATTGATTCAACTGACCCATAATTTAGCAAAGCTATGAAGAATTAAATAAGACAGTTGTATCAAATGGGCAGAACATTCATAAGCATTTTGTGTGTGGTTTCATTTTTTCTGATATCTAACATCTTTATAAAGTTCAGGTTTAACCCCAGTACAACTCATTTGTTAAGGAATATTGTTCATATTCAATATCTTAAATGAATGTTAATATTATTTAATGCAATAAATATGTCAACAAAGGAAGATACTGCCATTTCTCAAATGTAATGGTATTTATTCGTTCCAACACAATAGAGTCAAGTAATGTTCAAGGGAAACAAATAGTCCAGGCCATCAATAAAGCCTGTAACAAATAAAATCTGATATTTGGAAATAACTGCAGAAGGATTAAGCGAAAACAAGTACTGTTCATGATGTTATATTGTTTTCACTATATTGATATATAAGATATGGACATCACTGGCAAGGCCAACACTTATTGCCCAGTTCTACTTACCGTTGACCTCGGGACGGATTTTCCGGTTTCAGGGTGAGCGCAGCTGGAAAATCCCGCTGGAAGTTTTAGGATTCCGAATTAGTGAATAAACAGGGATAAAGATCAGAAAACGCTGGAAAACCTCAACGGGTCGCTGCATTTTTGGAGAAAGAGAATTAATAAGAGCCATTTTACCAGAATTTGGCAGGGTGTTCGTTCCGGCAGGAAAATATGCCCGTGCATTGCGTTCCTTGGAATTTTGAAGGTTCAGGGGTGATTTGAGCAAAATGTTCAAGCTATTAAGGTGAACACATAGGATTTTACAGCCTGACCATGGTGTCTGCCCCCGGTGGATGTGGCCGGCCATTTAAATTGCCGTTTACATTGGCGGAATGTAATATCTCACACGGTGGGAAGGGCTGTAAAATCCTGGCCATAGGGTAGACAGAGGGAAGCTATTTCTACTGGTTTAGGGAGTCTATGTTTAGTGGTAGCATTATGTGAAATAATAGAGCCAGATCTTTCAGGAATTAAATTAGGAAATACTTCTGAACATAACGGGTGGTAAAATTCTGGAATTCCTTTCCGTAAATGGGAATTGATGCTGATGTCAGTTGTAAATTTTAAATTCAGGATTGAAAGAGTTTTGTGAACTAAAGGGTATAAGGGACAATTTTCTTCACCCTGTTCAAGGAAGGCACCTGAACAAGAGGAGGACAAAGGAAGCACTTTCAAAGACACACTGAAGTCTTACTTCAAGAGCCATAGAATCCCTGCATTGCAGAAAGAGGCCATTCGGCCCATTAAGTGTGCAGCAACTTTCCGACAGAGCATCTTACCAAGGCCCACCCTCTGTCCTATCCCCGTAATCTCGCATATATATCCCACTAATCCTCCTAACCCACACATCTTTGGACACTAAAGGGCAATTTAGCGTGATCAATCTACCTAGCCTGCACATCTTTGGACTGCGTGGGGAAACTGGAAACCTGGAGGAAACCTACGCAGACACAAGGAGAATGCACAGTGTCCACACAGAAAGTCAGTGAAGGCTGGAATTGAACCCGGGTCCCTGGTGCTGTGAAGCAGCAGTGCTAACCACTATGCCACTGCGCAACATAGGCGTCAGTGCGCCTGCTGCAACACAGGTGTCAACACCTGGGAAATCCTTGCTCACAAGAGACCCACTGGCAGGAACCTCCTCTTTGAAGAGTCACAATTCTTCGAGGACTCTCGACGGTACGAGGAGGTCCAGAAAAGGAGCCTGAGAATGGAATGCCAGAGATCTCGAGTCCTCCCGGAAACACCTGCCAAATGTGTGATTGGAGATGCAGCTCTACAATTGGGCTCATCAGCCACGCAAGGACTCTCAGAACTCATGACCAGTGACATGCAGTTTCTTAGGTGGACTATCATATTTGGTAATGAGAGATCGAAGAAGAAGGTTAAGAGTACGGGACAAAGATGGATGTGTGGAGTTAGCTGACAGATTAACCATGATCCCATTGAGTGTTAGTACAGATTCAAGGGTCTACGCACCCTACTGTCTGATGATGCAGCTCAATACCTGAAGGAATGAGACTCCTATTTAAATTGTTCATACGCTGGATCTGAAGATGAATGGAGGCTTAGGACAATGATTAAATCATTACAGAAGGGCTTACAGTGTTAATTATTAGGCTTATCATGTTGTAGCAAGCCTAATGAATAATGAATCCAACATATTCTGAGACCAGAAGTGAGATGTTATTTGTGTGAAGTGAAAGGGAGTGCTGCAAAGTGTTATGAAGATTCACAATTCACAACGTACCTCTAAGTCCTCTGAACTTTCTGTTAATTTGCATATTAATACAGATGCATCATTCTCACACCTTTCTTTTCTTTTCAGTTAATTCTGGGATATTATCACCCTCCGTTAGACTGAACATGCTCTCATTCTCAAAAGTATTTTTTTAGATAATTGATGTCACTTAATACCTGCACTGCTGCTTCTTTCATTTGGTTTATAGGATTACATTCACTGGAGTTTAGAAGAGTGAGAGGGGATCTCATAGAAATTTATAAAATTCTAACAGGATTAGACAAGGTAGATTCACAAAGAATGGTGGGAGAGTCCAGAACTAGGAGTCATAGCGTGAGGATAAGGGGCAAACCTTTTAGAACTGAGGTGAAGAGAAATTTCTTCACCCAGAGAGTGGTGAATGTGTGTCACTACCACAGAAAGTAATTGAGGCCAAAACGTTGTCTGATTTCAAGAATTAATTCAATATAGCTCTTGGGGCTAAAAGGATCAAGGGACATGGGGGGGAAAGGGAGTTGAGGATATTGAATTTGATGATCAGCCATGATCATAATAAATGGTGGAGCAGGCTCAAAGGGATGAATGGCCTACTCCTGCTTCTAGTTTCTATGATGCTATGTTTCTTTGAACCCATTTGGACTCTCCCTGAATTATCTGCCCATTACATTGACTGTTGTGTGGGTGCTGCTTTCTGCGTTCACTCTGATTTAGGGAACTCCAGTCCTATTTCAACTCATTCTGTTACCTTTAAATTTCTGTCTCTTTGACTTTCTCCTCCTGAGCTTCTCTCTCCATCTCTGGCAATGGAAATTCCACTAATAGCTATCACCAACTTGACAATCCCACAGGTCCGTGGTTACTCTTCATCCTGCAAGGATTCCATCATTTTCTCTTAGCTTTTCCCTTATATCAGCTTTGATGGCTGTGTTTTCTTGCATCGGGTTTTTGAAATGTCCTCTTTCTCTTAGCTAAGCTTCTTCCTTATCAGTGGTTGACAGGACCCTGGGAATAAAAGTTGCCATTTTTTTGGAACCATATATCAGCAAGAGTCAATGAATGAGGAGAGAACATCAGGGTTAAAAAAAGGAGATTGCATTTCTGGCAGAAATTGTCCTTCTTGATGGGATTAAAGGATAATCTTCAATACAGATGCATGAAAGGAATAAACAGTCACCTGAGCCATTCTTTTCATGAGAACCTGTCCTACAGATTATGCTGCCTTCCCATATATACAAAAAAATTTCAGCACAAGTTATGATTTTCTATATCCTACTGATCGGATGATTTTCCATTTACTTGCCTTTTTGCAGATTAATACAGAGATCATTCATCAAAAATTGAATGACTGAATATAAGCACAAGTTCTATATTTTCCATTCTTCAAGAGGGAAAGATTTTGTATTGAGATTGATTTACTAAGGTGCATGACCTTTGCTATTGTCAGTGTGAAAATAAATGCCGTAACATTTAGCATTGTGTTTTTTTAATTGAAGTTGCTTTGTAATTGTCATTCTGGGATTTTAAAAAAGTTTTCTATCAGCATTGCTGAGGTCAGCTGAATGAACTACTCCTGGTGTGCTCTCAATCCACACAGTCAAGTATGTGAGGGGTGGTACAGTGGAATAGCAGAAGGAAAATTGCACATCTAACAGTCCTCCAAACCTAAAGGCATGTTGTCAAAAATGGGGGAAAACTAACCTGTCAGTAATGAAAAGCATTCACAAAGATGTTAGAGGGTGAGAAAAAGGGATTGCAAGGTAACCATGACAGAAGGAAACAAAGGCCACAATCCTGCGCTGCTCCTGGTGGTGTAAGCAAGGCCGGTGGGGGTACTAAATTGTGTAGGAAGTCAAAAACTTGCTTTTCCGAGGGCAGAATAAACTTTTACAATTAAGTTCAGGGAAGTTTGAATGCGTGGCATGGTGGCACAGTGGTTAGCACTGCTGCCTCACAGTACCAGGGGCCCAGGTTCAATTTCAGTCATGGGGGAACTGTCTGTGTGTCATTTGGACACTCTCTCTGGGTCTGCATGGATTTCGTTTGGGTGTTCTGGCTTCCTCCCACAGTGCAAAGAATTGCAGGTTAGGTGGATTGGCCATGCTAAATTGCCCTTTAGTGTCCCTCATGTATAGATTAGGGGAATTAGCAGGGTAAGTATGTGGGGTCTCAGGGGTAGGGTCTGGGTAAGATGGTCTGTCAGAGAGTCGGTGCAGACTCGATAAGCCGAATGGCCTCCTTCTGCACTATACAGGTTCTCTTATGATGTGCCAAGCTTTCTTAGCACCAAGTGTCAGGAAGTACATTTGCATGTCAAGCTTATTAAAAGGCCAACTCGCTAGAATTGAGTACCCCTTCCCCAATTTTGTCTCCAGATTTACGACTGCATGTAAGTGATGTGCAGCTGTCAAGTGAAGCTGGAGTGAGTGCCAATGGTTTTTTTATTCCCTCCTTGGGGAACGTCGTTCATTGGGTAGTGGCAGACTAAGGGGTACAGGGCTGAGGAAGTGAGGATATCTGGGGCAGGGGCAGAGCCAGGGAGGGAAGGCAAGGATGCAGGAATGTGGGAAGGAGGGAAAACGGTCTTGCACGATGGTTGTGGGAATCTTGTGAATGAGTTGGGAGATTGTTTCTGGGCAGGATTGGTGGAAGCGAGATCATTCGAAGGGCGGTGTCATTGCTCTCTATCATGGGGTCCTAGGAGTTGTAGTGAGTGTACTGTGCAGTATTAGGCAGTGGAGGGAACAGTCTCAGTAAGAGGGGGAGTGTGATGCGCGAGAGTGGCAGGTCCACAGTCATGGTTGGGTAGTGTGGATGGTCTCGGGAGGGTGGGGGTGGGGGCGGGGTCAGTCATGAAAATGGATAAACCAGGTGATGTATAAAATAGGAGGGGTAAGAGTCAGGGTAGGTATGCGGCTGGTAATAGACTCAGGGGAGAAAAGGCATATGTTGGGTGACGATTATAGGCTCAAGTGTAATAAGGGGAGGTTCAAGAGCAACAGAGGGGAGAGGAATGGTTATATGGGAATGATCATGGATAATAGGGGGTATTGGTGGGTGACAAGAGGAAGGTAGAAGGTGGTGGACCTTGCCTGGAAATTTATACCCACCATTTTCTCAAGGTTATTCTTCTCAACACTGTTCTTCTGTCCCTATGAATGTTCAAAGTGATAGGAGGATCTTTTTGTTTGGGTGGAGTTTAAGATGAGCACAATCGGCTATCAGAACAACACCCTAATCATCATGAGTCAACTGCATGAGAACCATGTTCAGCTGTTTTCTCCTCTCTACGGTGAAGCCCATACGGCAGCACCCTTACTCATAGGTCTCATAACATCGAGATCCCAACAAGCTGAAGTTTAAGTCTGCTCTGAAGGGCAACTGAAGTTGAGAAAGGTGGAGGTGAGGGGTTGGGGGCTGGGGTTGGGGGGGGGCGGACGGGGTGGCTATGTGCAGGGATGGGGGAGGGGGGAGGGAGGGAGGGAGGGAGGGAGTGGGGAGTGAGTGAGACAGGCTTAGCTACCCAGAGTACAGTGAGATGGGTGGAGTGGTGGGGTGATGACAGCTTTGTGCTAGTTTAGAAGCTTGAGTGTCCTATGTAGAAGATCATGGTGAATAATAAAACAGTTGGTGTATGATGGTCAGGCAAGGGTCTTTCAAACATGTCTCGAGAGTGTTGGAGGGAATACCAAGAGTTCTTGAGGGGAAGATGGCTGGACATGGCTTTCATTGCAGTGGTTAATGCGGCAGTCTGCATGCACATGGATATGTGATTGAGAGGAGAACTCGCCTGTGGCCTCAGGTTGGGTTCAACATTGAGCGTGGTGGGGCCAGGAGCCAGGGTAGACCAATGTTAGATACAGGGTTTCACGTTGGCTGAAATGCTTAGACTCAGAGAGACAGCTTCAAAGAATTTGCTGATTAAATGGGTCACTGCAATCTGTTCACAGATTTTAAACTCACTTTCTGTACTGTACAGTATTCCACACTGTGTTACAATTTTACATTGATTTTTCTGAGCAAAAGTTGTCCTCAGGAACCTAACCGTGGCTTTAACATTGATTGCCATGGGAAACTATGCTTCACTTAAAGAGATGATGTGGAGATACCGGTGTTGGTCTGGGGTGGGCACAGTAAGAAGTCTCACAATACCAGGGTAAAGTCCAACAGGTTCATTTGGAATCACGAGCTTTCGGAGCACTGCTCCTTCATCAGGTGAGTGGAGAGATAGGTTCACAAACATGGCATATAGAGACAAAGACACAGTTGCAAGATCATTACAGATTGGAATGTGAAGAATGGGTGGAATGTGAGTCTTTACAGGTAATCAAGTTTTTACAGGTACAGACAATGCAAGTAGAGAGAGGGGTAATCACAGGTTAAAGAGGTGTGAATTGTCTCAAGCCAGGACAATTCACACTGTCTGTACCTGTGAAGACTTGATTACCTATAAAGACTCATGTCTCAACCATTCTTCACATTCCAATCTGTAATTATCTTGCGAGTGTGTCTTTTCCCACATATGCCGTGATTGTGAAGCTACCTCTCCACTCACCTGATGAAGGGGCAGCGCTCCGAAAGCTCGTGATACCAAATAAACCTGTTGGACTTTAACCTGGTGTTGTGAGACTTCTTACTGCGCTCACTTAAAGAGGTTTCACGTAAAGTGGTGATTTTCAGGAATGCAACCATCACTTTAAGTGAGGACTCTTTGTAGACTATTTTTGGTCTCGTTATCAAATCCATTAAAATAGATAGTAAATAGATGAAGCCCAAGCACTGATCTTTGTGGCACTCCACTAGTCACAGATTCTCAACTTGAAAATGCCCTATTTGTCCTCACTCTCCATACCCACTACCTATGTTAAAAAGTTACCCACAACTCCATGAGCCCTTATTTTGCCTTTTCTGTGGCATCTTATTGAATGCCTTTTAGAAATCAATGTACGCAACAGCTATTGGTTCCCTTTCATCTACATTATTTGTTATGTGCTCAAAAAACTCCAATAAAGTTTTCAAAATGACTTCTATTTTGTAAAACCACATTGACTTTGTCTGATCACCCTACAATTTTCTCAGTGTAATTCTAAAACTGCAGTGTCCTAACTAGTTAGAGGTTGTGTTTTAAACAAAAGGAAAATATGTGGTTTGCGCACATAGGTTCAAACTAACAACAACAGGTTTATCGAAAAAGATTGCTCTCTGCACAGAACAGAAACAGAAACAAAGCAGCAGCCTGTGAAACATCCTAATTACATCATCTTCAGATCATGTGACTGGCTCTTAATGCAATCATGCAACTACTTAAATATATGACAAAGACTTCCTTAATAATAGTAATCTTCTTTAATCTTCTTGCAGCTACAGGTCCATATAGTCTTTCCACCTTTGCTACTGCCAAAATAATTTCAATTTTTAGAAAAAAGGTACCCCATTAAACTTTGAGATGGTTGTCAAGCTGCTTCAAGAATTTAAAAAGTGATTCCATAACCTAAAATAACTGACAGAAAGGTGTTTGCCAAACATTTTCAGCAATGTGTACGAGAGCAAGTGTGAATCCTGTTACGCAGTACTAGATATGCGTACCATCCACTTGTATTGCTTCAGGGGTGATTAATGGAGTTAAGGAAGTTAAGGTTGCATTGCTGATGAATGCAAAATGGTTTTTGGATTCTAATATTATCAAGGCATCTATATTTGAATATCTTGGGTCCTTATGGTGAGAGTGCTGCTTTCCTAAATTGAGACCTGGAAATTGAAATGGGTGGACCTAGTGATTTTCTTTTTCCAATTTTTGTTTCTATTTCCCATTATACTAAAAACTGGATAGGAGATAAATAAAATTGCACGCATTGTTTTGCATATTGTGTAGAATAGTTCAAGACTAGAAAATAAATTTCTGCATCTAGCTAATTCCTAAAAATAAATGTCATGGGGTGTCATGGTGGCACAGTGGTTAGCACTGCTGCCTCACAGTGCCAGAGACCCGGGTTCGATTCCTGGCTTGGGTCACTGTCTTTGTGGAGTTTGCACATTCTCCCTGTGTCTGTGTGGGTTTCCTCCAGGCACTCTGATTTCCTCCCACAGTCCAAAGATGTGCGGGTTAGGTGGATTGGCTATGCTAAACTGCCCCTTAGTGTCAGAGGGACTAGCTATGATTATGGGGATAGGACCTGGGTGGGATTAAAGTTGGTGCAGACCATATGGCCCCCTTCTTCACTGTATGATTCTATGATCTATGAATAGGTTTCAATACTTTCCTGATGACTGATGCCAGGCTAACTGGCCTGTCATTCTGTATTTTCCCTCTCCCTATTTTCTTGAATAGAAGAATTACATTGGTTGCTTCCAATCTGCTAGGACCAATCCAAGATCTAGGAAATTTGGAAAATTCACTATCTCTTTTCGAACATTAGAATGTAACAATCAGGTGCTGGAGATCTGTCAGTTTTAGTTCTTTAAATTTCTCATAAGCAAACTATAACTTTATCTATGCTAAACGTACCAAAATTAAAAACCTTATCAATTTTGCCTTCCTCAAAGTAGCCGGCATATTTAGTATTTGAGTTTGTAGGATAGACAGTATATTATAGGTTAAACAGAATCCTTGGGTTGGATTTATCGCCCACCCTGCCAGGCATATTTTCAGCAGTGGGTAAGTAAAATAGGATGGGTGGCTAGCCCACCACCTTCTAACCCACCCCCAAACCAGTCCCCATAATATGGTAGGTGCCAAAATCGGCAGTCAATCCACCGTTTTTAAATAGATAATTGACAGGCGATTGATCTTGTGATTGACCTGAATGATATGCTGCCCACTCCATAAAACGGATGGTCAGGCGGGTAAATTTCAGTCAGCCATTTTGTAAATAACTTTATGGAAAAGGTGGGAAGGAAGTGGGGTGTGTCTTTTAGGTAATATCGGGGGCAACTCCTGAGAGTATAATCCCTCAATACTCTCCTCCCCTCCTGGCCTTCAAAACCCATTCCCCGTCCCACACTGTCGCCCACCCGTCCCCCCCCTTCCCCTGCCCCATTCCCTCTCCCTATGCTCCCTAATCCTTTCCTACCTTAGTTCAAGATCCATCAATCTTCTCCATGGGCCTCCTTGCAATCCCAACAGCACCCACTATCGATCTCTGTCGCTGTTGGGACTGGGGTAACTGGGGTAACTGTCGCTGTTGGGACTGCCAGAGCTGCTGGCCAATCAGATTAGTTTTCAGGCCTTGAACGTGAAACGTCCTCTCATTGAGGGGTGGAAATCTGACCCTCACCTGCTTAAGGCCACCTGTAGCGTGTCATTGCAGTGGCACACTCTTGTTGAGCATTGGTCAGTGCGACACTGACTTTCCTTCCAGGGGTGTTTTCAGATAAAGCTCGGCACAACATCGTGGGCCGAAGGGCCTGTTCTGTGCTGTACTGTTCTATGTTCTATGGGTGGTGGGGGGGGCGAGGGTGCGGTGGGATTTGGGGGCAGGAGCGAGCAATACCCCCCCCCATAGAATTCAACCCCAAGTACTGTATACCAACCCTAAGCACATGATTGGTGCTCTAAGTATCTGAGGAGGTTGAGAAGCAATTGTCCTGAGGAACCTACATTAATCTTGCCCATTGGAGGTTGTTAGAGTTGCAAATACCTTCAATGATCTGGGACCACAATTTTCAGTTTTGTCCATAATAAGAAGAATCCTAATGATTTGAGAGACAAAATAGAACAATCGAAAAGTTTTGTAGATATTATATTGGCACATAATTGGGCTTCAGAATATTAATAATGGGATGGCAGAATGTTGTTTTCACCTATGAATATTCGCAGCATGTTTTGGTTTTCTATAACACAATGGAGTGTCATGCAGCCTCAGACAAACCTTTCAGCCATTATGCAATTTTGCACAAGTATCTCAAGTAGCCCTCATAAAGAAATACCTACAAGTTACAATATGGAAACACTCAGCCTAACCAGCCTGTGCAACATTTACTTTTCACGGGAGCAACACGTTTTAGAACATTTACTGATGGTGTTCCTCGTCATTTCACCAGCCACCCTTCATTCAAGGATCAAACTCAATCTAATGTTCAATCTGAGGACAGTTTCACCATTGGTGCTGCAGTGAATTCCACAATCTCCCAAATCTCTGTGTAAAGAATCTGGACACTTTAGAAACATGTGGGAAATCTTAGGATATGCACTGAACTTCCCTCAAATCAGAATGAGACAATACTGTTCAGTGTTGCTCACCCTGACCTATGTCTTAATCAGTGAAGAAGTGGGTGACTTTACATGAAATGGCATTGATGTGTTTGCACATTTCTCAAAGAAGTATGCTGCTCTTTTTTCGCTTCGGGAGCGTGAAGTCTATAACCATATAAAATGTCACTTGGTCATAATTGCTTTCTATCTACTAAGATCTAATTATCAGCAGAAACACCTGCCATGTGTCAACTTGGACTTTAACAAAGGAAGAGTTTCACAATCAATCTGTGTTTCCCATTTTTTCAATTTTTTTTGGCCTCTCTCTGAAGTAGCATTTCTTTCTTCCCTGTACACTGCTTGATGTAGTTCCCTTTAGTTTCAGTTACAGTGCTTTGATTCTTTAACCAGATATAAATATCGGGGATGACATGGGAATGTCGAGCAAAACTCATTGCTCCTCAATTTTTCTGGCCTCTTCACTAACTTTTTATAATCTCGCCCAAGAGTATACGTTTGTGATGCATTTTCTGAGTTTGCTGCGGTTTGCATAATTTTTGTTTTTTGACATTTGCCCTCCCCGAATGTTTTCTTCCTGATCACCGTAATGAATAGTGTCATTTAGTAATGCTTGTGTTTTGAAGGATTAACCCAAGTGCTGACTGAAATCTCTGAGCTAATCCCTTACCTCATTGTCTTGTTATCACTTAGTCACAAATCATTTGGTCAAGAAGGGAACCATAGGAACTGTGTCTGGCCTGACAACATCAGGTTGCCATGGTTGCTTCATGCCTCCTTTGATTGGATGCAGCGCTTTCAAAAACAGTGTTTCAGCAGACTACAAAATGCTTCTCAAATCAATCTCGACCTGCTTCATGAACAAACAATTGAACAAGCCCCAAATAGCTTTTGCTTCCTCAACCGCTGAGTATATCTCTACATTAATCTAATTCAGTTCATCTTTCTTATCGAAGCCTGAAGCAATTCGAATGTTTTCAAATCATTTGATCCAGCTTGTCCATTCTGCTGGTTTACTGAGTCAAAAATATTTGATGTGCTAATATGGAAAGGAGAAAATAAATTGTATTTTTAAAACTCTTCTATTCACAGTCATTGGTCACAATTCTCCCATCATGCTGTGCTAATTTGTTAGTGCAGCGGGCCAGGAGATTCTTGCGGCTGCCGATTCATGGGATCCACGCACGCTTTCGCACCCCACTAGCGTCTCCCAGCGCCGGCTTTCCGGCGGCATCAGATCCACGCTGGAAATCAGCGGGGAGGTGCTAAAAGCATTTGAATACTTATTTCAATCTGACTTAAATGTGCTAAGCAGGCCCAGGACTAAAGTCTCTGGTCCCACTAGTATTGCCTCCCCCTCTGCCAGAATGGTTCACTCCAGCGGGGCTTAGAGTAGCTCCCCACTAATGGGGAACTAGCGGCTCGACCCTGCTGGAGTGAAGGAGGGGTCAGTGATTGGATTGGATTGGATGCCGTTACTTGGATTGGATTGGATTGGATTGGAGGGTCCCCCAGAGGGTCAGGGGGCTGGGGGAGGGGTGCCCTCTGGACATTGGCATCATTGCAGTGCCAGCTTGGGCCCCCTGGCACTGCCCAAAGGGGAAAATGTAAATGCCCAGGGGGCACCTTGGCACTGCCATCTGGGCATGGGGCAGTGCCAAGGGGGTGGGGCATATGGGGGCAGGGACTGATGGGACAGGGTCTAGGGGGCAATTGGTGGGAGTTGGGGGTCCCCAGCCACTCTGCAGTCGGAATCGGTGGGGGAAGGAGGAAGGCCAGCGATCAGGGCGGGCTGGGGGGGTGGGCTCAGCCAACTGGAGGGGGTGGTCGAGACTGTAGAGGGGGGAAATCTGACTGGGGGGGTTGCTGGAGGTCGGGCTGGGCCAGGAGCGGGGGTTCAAAGAATAAAGAACAGTACAGCACAGGAAACTGGCCCTTCGGCCCTCCAAGCCTGTGCCGCTCCTTGGTCCAACTAGACCAATCGTTTGTATCCCTCCATTCCCAGGCTGCTCATGTGACTATCCAGGTAAGTCTTAAACGATGTCAGCGTGTCTGCCTCCACCACCTTACTTGGCAGCGCATTCCAGGCCCCCACCACCCTCTGTGTAAAAAACATCCCTCTAATATCTGAGTTATACGTCGCCCCTCTCACCTTGAGCCCGTGACCCCTCGTGATCGTCACTTCTGATCTGGGAAAAAGCTTCCCACCGTTCACCCTATCTATCCCCTTCTTAATCTTGTACACCTCTATTAGATCTCCCCTCATTCTCCGTCTTTCCAGGGAGAACAACCCCAGTTTACCCAATCTCTCCTCCTAGCTAAGACCCTCCATACCAGGCAACATCCTGGTAAACCTTCTCTGCACTCTCTCTCTCTAACGCCTCCACGTCAGGGCTGTCCCGGAAATGGTGGGGGAGCCAGCGATCGAGCCGTGGTGGGGGTGGAGAGCCAGCATTGCGGGGGTCACGGGGCTGGCCAGCGATTGAGCTGACCGGCAATCGGGAGGCCAACAGTATGGGGCCACTGCGCACGCGCCGATCTCGGCACTGACAGATTAGCTCATGTGCAGTAGCCCGCTCTGCGTGCTGATTTCAGCCTCTTCAGCAGGAATAGGCCCCGCCCCCTGAATTTTAATGAGATTCATGTTGGTGACCTCTGCAGTGCACAGAGTCTGGGAGATTCTTCTCTGAACTCCCACGGAAAAAAACAGCGTGAATTACTCCAGTTTTCACGTGAATTTGACAGAATTTTCTGGGGGGGAGAATTCCACTCATTATCTTTTCAAGACTTTCCTTTTGTCTGTTTAGCGGCAGTATATTCTGTTCCTTAGTTCCCAGATAATTCTTTTCTAAACAACAACTGATGCCATGATAACGGATTAGGATAGTGGTTATGTCAAATAGTCTCCTGTTCATATATGTTACAGAAACTCTCTGGGACAAAAAATTCTGAAAAGAAAACATTGGAAATATTCAGCAGGTCTGGCTGCATCTGCGCTGATATCCATCCATCTATCCATCTATCCGTATCTATTTCTCACTCTCAGTGGTATTGTCACTGGGCTAATAATCCAGAAACCCAGGTAATGCTCTATTCGAATTCCACCACAGTGGATGGTAAAATGTAAATGCAATAAAAATCTGGAAGTAAAGGTATTATGATGACCCTGAAAATCATTAGGGTGGTGCAGTAGTTAGCACTGCTGCCCCACAGCTGAAGATCCAGGTTCAATTCTGGCACTGGGTCACTGCCAGTGTGCAGTTTGCACATTCTCTTGTGTCGACGTAAGTTGCCTTTGGGTGCTCCGGTTTCCTCTCACAGTCCAAAGATGTGCAGGTTTGGTGAATTGGCCGTGCCAAATTGCCCCTCAGTGTCCAACGACATGTAGGTTAGGTGGATTAGCCATGATAAATGTGCAGGGTTACGGGGGGGGTAGGGAGGAGGGGAGGGGCTGCATGGAATGCTCTTTTGGAGAGGTGGTGCAGACTCAATGGGCCGAATGGCCTCTTTCTTCACTGTAGGAATTCTGTTCATCCGTCTGCCCTTCTGTCTGTCTGTCTGTCTGTCAGTCTATCTATCTATCTCTAATATCCATCTCTAAGATCTATCATCTATCGAGATGCTGCCAGACCTGCTAAGCATTTTCAGTTTTTGTTTCAGTTTCGAGTACCTGCAGCATTTTGCTCCCACTATTCATAACAATGACTCACTACTCCCTCTGCTGTTTAAATAATGTAAGAAGTTTAACAACACCAGGTTAAAGTCCAACAGGTTTATTTGGTAGCAAAAGCCACACAAGCTTTCGAGGCTCTGAGCCCCTTCTTCAGGTGAGTGGGAATTCTGTTCACAAACAGAACTTATAAGACACAGACTCAATTCACATGAATAATGGTTGGAATGCGAATACTTACAACTAATCCAGTCTTTAAGAAACAAAACAATGGGAGTGGAGAGAGCATCAAATAATGTCAGTAAGAAGTCTCACAACACCAGGTTAAAGTCCAACCGGTTTATTTGGTAGCAAATACCATAAGCTTTCGGAGCAATGCTCCTTCGTCAGATGGAGTGGTCTCTGTTCTCAAACAGGGCACAGACACAGAAATCAAATTACAGAATACTGATTAGAATGCAAATCTCTACAGCCAGCCAGGTCTTAAATGCACAGACAATGTGGGTGGAGGGAGCATTCAACACAGGTTAAAGAGATGTGTATTGTCTCCAGACAGTACAGCTTGTGAAATTGTGCAAGTCCAGGAGTCAAGCTGTGGGGGTTACTGATAATGTGACATAAATCCAACATCCCGGTTTAGACCGTCCTCATGTGTGCGAAACTTGGCTATCAGTTTCTGCTCAGTGACTCTGCGCTGTCGTGTGTCGTGAAGGCCGCCTTGGCCGTTCTCCAAGGCGGCCTTCACGACACACGACAGCGCAGAGTCACTGAGCAGAAACTGATAGCCAAGTTTCGCACACATGAGGACGGTCTAAACCGGGATGTTGGATTTATGTCACATTATCAGTAACCCCCACAGCTTGACTCCTGGACTTGCAGAATTTCACAAGCTGTACTGTCTGGAGACAATACACATCTCTTTAACCTGTGTTGAATGCTCCCTCCACCCACATTGTCTGTGCATTTAAGACCTGGCTGGCTGTAGAGATTTGCATTCTAATCAGTATTCTGTAATTTGATTTCTGTGTCTGTGCCCTATTTGAGAACAGAGACCACTCCATCTGACGAAGGAGCATTGCTCCGAAAGCTTATGGTATTTGCTACCAAATAAACCTGTTGGACTTTAACCTGGTGTTGTGAGACTTCTTACTGTGCTTACCCCAGTCCAACGCCGGCATCTCCACATCATGTTTAAATAATGTTACAGATACATAACAGGCCAGACATTGCGGCCAGTGTTGAAGTAATCATGCTTGCTGCTGACTACCTTGAATTAAAGAACAAACTTACATAGCATGACGGTGGAGGAAAGGATTTCTACTTGCAATGAACGAGGATTTCCTCATGATGAAAAGGACAGTGGATGTGGTGCAGTGAATAGAAACCATGCCTACAGATTTTGTCAAAACTGAGCTGCTGCAGTTTCAGATACAAGATAAAAAATCATTGGAGCAAAAGATTAAATGAGAGAATTGTGAGGAATCATTTTAAAAAGTCATGCATTAAAACATTTAAAAAGTCAGCTAAATCATGTTAAAAAGTCATATTTAAGCATTTTTAAAAAGTCATCTCATATTACAAGGTCAGACAAGTTTAAGGAGAATTGAAAAAATCTCTGTCTGACACCCAATTTTAAATTAGAAATCAAATACCGGTGTCCTGATTAAATATTCACCAGCTGACTCTGGGGATTGGGAACACCAGCCTTAAATCTTTGTGGTGAAAATACTTGGGGCGTGATCTTACACTCTTGCCCCACCAGTCAATGGGCGGGCTGAGCCAGTAAGAACGCAAGAGGGTCGAAAAATCAGGTTCATGCCCAAAAGGGCGTGAGGCTGATTCGAATATTTTAATTTTATTTCATCGAGAATTTAAATATTACAACTGAGCCCGGGCGCAATCGTCCGCGCTGACTTGCTGTAGCAGCCTCGCCAGTGAAAGTCCTCACTGGCGAGGATCATGTAATGGTCCACATGAATGAGGATCTGTTGTGATGGCCTTGCCAGTAGGACCGGAGGCCATTGAGCACCCAGCCTCGCTCCCCCCCTCCCCCCCCCCCCCCCCCCCACCCCCGCCCCAACCCCAGATGGTTGGGGGAGGGACGCAGTGCCAGCCTGGCACTCCCAACCTGAGATCCTAGCACTCCCAGTCTACCACCCTGGCACTGCTGGCCAGGCGCACTGTTAGTGTCCACTGTTACTGCCAAGTGGGTGGGGCCTGTTGAGAAGGGGCCGGGCTTGAAGGTGGAGGTGGACAGGGGGACACTGTGCACTCTGTAATTGGGGTCAGGGGGATGCTGCACGCTCTCACAATTTGGCCAGTTATGTGAGGCCCATTCGGGGGTGGGGAGGATCGGATGGCACGTGTCATTTTTTTTCCTCAGAGTGTGGTAAGATTACATTTGTAACTCGCCCCAAAAAAAGGCACGATTCTGTCTCGTTTACATGCTTGTTTGGCACTTAGAATTTTTTTGACAAGATCACCCCCTTGGATATTAGTGAGCAAAAAAAGCTATAATTTCCACTATTGTCATTTCTTCTGTTTTAATCTCAAGGTTATCAAGTGCATTAATGAAGCCTCCTAGACAGTACAGATCAGCCCACAGTAATTTCTAGATATACCTGCTCTACGTGTGCGCCCCTGAAGTTGCCAGATCTCTCAACTGGGCAATGACGGTGCATACTGACAGGTTCACCATCACTGCAAAATTCAGGCTATTGCATCTAATGCTACAAAGTCACACAAACTGAAAGGAGTTTTGTTCTCTTGTTATGTCATTCATAAAAAGCTACAAACCAGTTTTTTTGTGAATATGTATTCATGTGCCGAGTGTCTAGGTATCAGTACATCAGCCCACCAGCCACATGGAGAATTGGAAGGAATGCTCTTGATGAAATTCCAGCATCTGAGTCTGAAATGTGATTATTTCTAACTTGTGAAGTCCAGAAAGGCATAATATTGTGGCAGTGGGTGTCTGTGAGTAAAAATCCAAAAACGTTTTTAAAAATGAACACTAATTGGATTGAATTAATGCTAAAGAGAGGGAAAAGCTGAATAAATAGTATGAAAATGAAATGGACGCCGCTGCAATGAATGCACAGCTCCAGTCCTTGATTCATGTGGGGCGGGGGGGAGGGGGGGGGGTGTTAATGTTGTTGTAGAGGCATTTGAAAAGTTTAGTCAAGTGCGGACTGACATTCAGTAGCTTTCCAAAAGCGCCAGTGAAGAGGAAAGTGAGCAGGAGAGAAAGGGTTAAATTTGTTCAGTGGCTACCAGAGAGTGAAGAAAGCAACAGAAACTTAGGCAAAATTTTTGAAGCATTCAGTTTCGCCAAAGTCAAATCACCAGACCTACCAATATGAATGTCAAGGCCTGAGGTAGGAATCAAGTGAACCTGTTGACAATTTCTTAAGAAGATTGAAAAATGTAGCCAGAAAATGTAAATTTAAGGAAACAGATGAAAGGCTGCCAGATCAGATCATTTGGGCTCTGCATACCCTGAATACAAAAAAGATTCGATTGGAAAGGAGAAGCTCACAATCTTGCCAGAATGGATGAAGCCACGAGTGGACAGAGGAAAATGTTAACTAGAGCCATAACGCTGCATATTGAAGAAGGCTATCTTCAGATCTTTCCTTTTATTCATTTGAGGGACACGGGCATCGCAGGCTGGTCAGCATTTATTGTCCATCCCTAGCTGCCCGAGGGTAGTTGAGAGTCAACCACATTGCTGTGGCTCTGGAGTTACATGTAGGCCAGGCCAAGTAAGGATGGCAGATTTCCTCACCCAAAGGACATTAGTGAACCAGATGGGTTTTTCCTGACAATCAACAATGCTTTGACGGTCATCAGTAGATTCTTAATTCGAGGTATTTTTTATTGAATTCAAATTCCACCACCTGCCGTGGTGGGATTTGAACCCAGACCTCCAGAACATGAGCTGAGTTTCTAGATCAATAGTTTACTGATAATACCACCAGGCTATTGCCTCCCCCTGATCTGTGTGCACTGGTGTGCTGGTATGTCAGAGAATGAGTGACACAGAAACAGTAAGAGACAGCCTACTCACCCCTGCAAAAAACAAGCCTCTCTGTCTCTGTTGTTTGAGGTTACTCGACAGAAGTGACCATCGAAAGGAAATCCAACAGCCTTTTTAGCAAAACTGCAGAACCCAATGGCTCGAATTTTACCGGCCCATCCGCCACAGGAATTGGAGCGGGCGAGGGCAAAGCATGGGAAGGTCCAATTGACCTCAGGGGCGGGATTTTCCGGTTTCGGAGCCAGTGAGGTTTAAACTCCCGCCCAGTTTCTCCAAACTAATTGCTAAATTGCCAAAGTTAGCTCGACTGGAATTGCCCAACTTAGCATGCCACCATTTACACTTAAGCACAAGCCAAAGGCTGAGTTAGAGATATTTTTCTCTTTTATCTGGACCCTTAATCTCTCACTTCTGATCAGTGTATGTATGTGTGCATGCACTGTATTTTTATTATGTTTTTCAGGTTTTAGCAACTAGTAAACATAATCTATCTTTGACTCAAAAAAGCCTGATTAAATAAGTTCCTTCTAAAAAACAAATACACTTGGACTGGAAAATGATATCCATGGGGTGGTGGGGTGGGGTGAGGGGGAGGAACCTGGTTAAAGTCTCTTTTATTCTGGGTCTAACAGTAGCAAAGATAAACAACTGGTTATTTTGATTAATGATTTAAATATTTACACTAATGATCTGACCCGTGGAGCGCTCATGCTGTATAAACTGCTCACTCCTCCCATCCTGGATATAACAATTCTTTCATACCTCACAGGTCAGAGCACACCGACATGAGCTGATGAAAGGAACTGTTGGGTACCAATGGTCAGAGTCTCAGGAGAGGAGTTTCAACGAACTCAAAGAAGTAATATGCAAGGAAATGATTCTGTCATACTACAGCAGAAAGAAACCTATAACACTGCAAGTAGGTGATTTTACAAAAGGACACGAAGGAAAATCCAAAACATTCACATCCAAAGCACTAAGTGGAGGCCAAATACAAACATGGAATGAGAGCTTTGCCAAACATGAGAACAAGGAACTGGCCATTCAGCCCCTCAATCCTGCTCCGCCATCGAAAAAGACCATGGCCGATCTAATAGTATCCTCAAATCTGCACTTTGCCTACCCCTGATAACCTATAAAACCCTTGCTTACCAAGAATCTTTCCACCTCTGCCTTAAAAATATTCAAAACTCTGCTTCCACTTCCATTTTAGGAAGACAGTTCCAAAGTCTCTGACCCTCAAGTGGCATGGTGGCATAATGGTTAGCATTGCTGCCTCACAGTGCTGGAGACCCGAGTTTGATTCCCGGCTTGGGTCACTGTCTGTGCGGAGTCTGCACATTCTCCCGGTGTCTGCGTGCGTTTCCTCTGGGTGTTCCGGTTTCCTCCCACAGTCCAAATGACGTGCTGGCTATGTGGTGCATTGGCTATGCTAAATTCTCCCTCAGTGTACCCAAACAGGTGCCGGAGTATAGCAACTCGGGGATTTCCACAGTAACTTCATTGCAATTTTAATGTAAGCCTACTTGTGACACAAATCAATAAAGTTTAAACTCTGAGTTTAAAAAATCAATTAATATCCATTTTAAGTGGATGGCCTCTTATTTTTAAACAGTGACCCCTAGTTCTGGATTCTCCCACAAGATTTGATTTGATTTACTATTGTCACATGTATGAGTATAGAGTGAAAAGTATTGTTTCATGCGCGCTATACAGACAAAGCATACCAAAGAACAACAAAGAACAAAGAAAATTACAGCACAGGAACAGACCCTTCGGCCCTCCAAGCCTGCACTGACCATGCTGCTCGACTTAACTAAAAGCCCCTACCCTTCCGGGGACCATATCGCTCTATTCCCATCCTATTCATGTATTTGTCAAAACGCCCCTTAAAAGTCACAAGCGTATCCGCTTCCACTACCTCCCCCGGCAACGAGTTCCAGACACCCACCACCCTCTGTGTAAAATATCTGCCTCATACATCTCCTTTAAACCTTGCCCCTCGCACCTTAAACCTGAGCCCGCTAGGAATTGACTCTTCCACCCTGGAAAAATACTTCTGACTATCCACTCTGTCCATGCCTCTCATAATCTTGTAGATTTCTATCAGGTCACCCCTCAGCCTCCGTCGTTCCAGTGAGAACAAACCAAGTTTCTCCAACCTTTCCTCATAGCTGATGCCCTCCATACCAGGCAACATCCTGGTAAACCTTTTCTGTATCTTCTCCAAAGCGTCCACATCCTTCTGGTAGTGTGGTGACCAGAATTGATCACTATATTCCAAGTGCGGCCTAACTCAGGTTCTAAACCGGCCATAGAGAAGGAAAGAAAAGAGTGCAGAATGTAATGTTTTGAATGTTAGTGTTAGAGGAAACATCTCCTCATCTTCTCATCCATCCTGTCAGGATCTTAAAGGTTTAGATCAAACCACCTCTTACTCTTCTATACTCCAGTGGATACAAGCCTTGCCTTTCCTCCCATTCCAGGCATTAGTCTGGTAAACCTTCTCGGGACTGTTTCTGATGGATTTTACATCTTTCCTTAAGAAAGGAGACCCGTACTGTACACAATACTCCAAATGTGTCTCACCAGTATCCTGCACAACTGAAGCATAGCTTCCCAACTTGTGTTTTCAATTCCCTTTGCAATGATTGACAACGTTCTATTGGCTTTCCTAATTACTTGGTGTACCTGCATACGAGCCTTTAGTAAATCATGCGTCAGGACATCCAGATCCCTCTGCAATCAGTGCTCTGCAATATGGCACCATTTAGATAATATGCTTTTTTTATTCATCCAGCCAACATAGTCAATTTCACATTTTACCAGGTTATACACCATTTGTCAGATCTTTGCCCACTCACTTAACCTATCTATATCTTTTTGTAACCTCCGTATGTTCTTTTTCACAACTTACTTTCCTACCTATTTTTGTGCCATCAGCAAATTTGGCAACCATACCCTCAATCCTTTCATCCAAGTCATTTATATAAATTGTAAACATTTGAGGTCCCAGTACTGAAAACTGTGGCACACCACTCGTCACAATTTGCAACCTGAAAAAGACCCATTTCTGCCTATTCTTTGCTTCCTGTTAGCCAGCCAATCTTCTATTCATGTCAATATGTTACCCCGTGTAACATGAGCACTTATTTTCTACAATAACCTTTGATGTGGCACTTTATCAAATTCTTCTGGAAATCTAAGTGCATTATACCCACTAGTTCCCTTTTATCCACAGCACGGGTTACTTCCTTCAAGAACTCCAATACGTTGGCTAAACGTGATTTCCCTTTCACAAAACTACATTGGCTCTGTCTCATTATCTTGAGCTTATCCAGGTGCCTTGCTATAACTTCTTTAATAATAGCTTCCAACATTTTCCTTACAACAGATGTTTGGCTTATTGGCCTGTAGATTCTTGCTGCCTGCCTCCCACCCTTTTTGAATAACAAAGTTACATTTGCTATCTTCCAATCTTTTATTAGCTTTTATTTAGCTTTTATTGGTAGAGGGATTGGTAGAGGGATTGAGTTTCGGAGCCAGGAGGTCATGCTGCAACTGTACAAAACTCTGGTGCGGCCGCACTTGGAGTATTGTATACAGTTCTGGTCATCGCATTATAGGAAAGATGTGGAAGCGTTGGAAAGGGTGCAGAGGAGATTTACCAGGATGTTGCCTGGTATGGTGGGAAGATCGTATGAGGAAAGTCTGAGGGACTTGGGGTTGTTTTCGTTAGAGAGAAGAAGGTTAAGAGGTGACTTAATAGAGGCATACAAGATGATCAGAGGGTTAGATAGGGTGGATAGTGAGAGCCTTTTTCCTCAGATGGTGATGGCTAACATGAGGGGACATAGCTTTAAATTGAGGGGTGAGAGATATAGGACAGATGTTAGAGGTAGGTTCTTCACTCAGAGAGTAGTAAGGGCTTGGAATGCCCTGCCTGCAGCAGTGGTAGACTCGTCAACATTAAGAGCATTCAAATGGTTATTGGATAAACATATGGATGATATTGGAATAGTGTAGGTTAGAGGGGCTTCAGATTGGTTTCACTGGTTGGCGCAACATCGAGGGCCGAAGGGCCTGTACTGCGCTGTAATGTTCTATGTTCTATCTAATGGGACCTTCCTCATATCTAGGTAGTTTTGAAAAATTAAAACCAATGCATCAACTACCTCACTAGACGTTGTTTTTAAGACTCTAAGATGAAGCCCATCAGGATCCGGGCTCTTATCAGCTCGCATCTCTAACAATTTACTCAATACCACTTCTCTGGTGACTGTAATTTTCCTGAGCTCCTCCCTCCCTTCCATTCCCGGGTTTAAAGCTGCTTCTGCATCCATGGTGAACACTAATGCAAAATATCTGTTCATTTCATCTGCCATCATCTTGTTTTCCCATTAAAATTTCTCCAGACTTACTTTCGATAGATAAACACTCACCTTGATAATTCTTCTTTTTTAAGTATTTAGAAAAACTTCCACTACCTGCTTTTATAGTTCCCCATCATGACCCCTGACATGGTCCACCCCTGCCATGACCCCCTGCATAGCTCCCCCATCACTGCCCCCCTGCATAGCTCCCCCCATCAGAGCACCCATGCATAAACCCCTCCCCTTCATAGCCCCCACTCAGACCCCACCCCCTTAGTAGTCCCCCAGGCACACTAGCGGTGCCCAACTGGCATTGCCAGGTAGTCAGGTGGCCACTATCGGGGTGTCTGGTGACTACTGCTGGGATGTCCAATGGGCATCACCAATATGCCAGCTGGGGCCCAGAGATGGACACTGCCCAGCCATGCCCCCAACCACTGGGGGTTTCAATGGCCTCCAAGTTTCTTGGCATGACCATCGCACCAGGTCTCTTCTGGTAAAGATTCTTGCCATTATCGCGCAGTGTCCAAAAGCCGAAGAATTCCATGCACGGGGAGTTGATTGAGCTAAGCACTTTTAAATGCTACTTTAAACATGCTAATCGGCCTCATGCCTTTTCTGGGCTTGATCCAGTTCATGTTATAAGAAGGGAGCTGGGAGAATCGCAAACTGCTTGGTGCCGGGAGCGAAACTGACTGATTTTTAGGCCTGCGCACAGTTCTCCAGGATTGACGTGATCTGTGCCAGGAGCACACAGTCAGAGAATCATCCTCAACAGTTGCGTGATTCTGCAGAAGTATTAATATGCAGTAAAGCACATCTTTTGGAAGAAAGAAAGTAGGCTTGCAAAGAACGGCAAGGTTTCAGCAGATCCAATTTGAGCTGACACATTTATTGCTAATAAGTACCAAAATTTTCTAAATGTAACTGATCTGAAATGTTGTTCTACAGTCAAGTCTTCAGAAAGGAATCTATAAAGGAAAAATACTTTTCACCACCTTTAAAATATAAATATTTGTTAAGCCTTTTTAAAAATAATAGCAGAAATGTTTCAGTTACGAACACAACTATCATTGGTCGGAAATTACAAACTTTTTGGCAAAGTGTTGTCTCAGGCCGGGAAAACTAGTTGAATTGCCAGGTTTTCCCACCAAATTTTCAAATGCTTTACCACAAAATAGAAGGGATGGGTCCCACGATGGACTTAGTTTTCTGAACGATCAGGGCATTGATTTTAAAGGGTGCCCAAATTTTAAAAAAGCAAAAAAAAATCACACCACAGAACTCCCCTCTCCCTCCTTTGGCACTGCCCCCTGGAAGTGCCTGTCCACTACTACCTGGCGGTGCCCAGGTACTGGCACCTGGAACTACCTGGACAGTGCCACAGTGCAGTGCCAGGGACCAATGCCTGGGCAGCACCAGAAAACTGCCAGGGTACAGTGACCAGGCATGACTTTCTACCTTTGAGGACTGTACTCACCAGTGTGTCTCCAATGGGTTCTATTCACCAGATGCACTTCATGGGGGGGCCTGTTGTGATTCAAGTCGATGTGCCCTCACACCAACCTGAAAGGACAATTGAAAATTGGGGGACTATCAAGTATAAAATCCTGATAATGAGATTCAAATCAATGTAGTTGGGACTCCCAACTTTTAAAGTCAGAATTCCCGTTACATCATTGGCGGGGGTGGGTCAATTGAGCGGGAAAATCCCACCATGGTAAAAGCCACTGTGGGACTCCTGCTCGATTCTTCACCCCTTCTGCCATTAGCGCCCTCCCGAAAATGGGGGTGGAAAATCCCAGCCATTATCTTTGGTACTCAGTGATTATCCCTGCATATGTTATCAGAAGCCTCGGCAAAGGAAACTAGTGCTCTGAAGTTGAGAAATATTTGATGAAGAACAATGTTGTGTTGCATTTTTTATGCCGTCGGACCTAATTTTGAAAAGACTCTTGGGTAGACTTTAGAGAGAAACGATCTCAATATTGTATACATCTGTCCCCTGTGACCCCAGAGGTAAAATTCTCATCCAGTGTACTATCTTGTGAAGTAAACAAGACAATCCAATAAAAGCAACTGTCTATTATTTTAGAGACAACCAGGCAGTACAGTGAGCTAGAATACAATTCAGTCACCTTAGGACTAGTTTCAATTCAGCTCAGATGGAGGGGATTAAAGTCTCTTCTCTTTAATGGCTGTTAAGAGGTTTAAGTAAAATACGTTTGGACAACCTCAATCTAATGTAATGCAAATTCAATAACCACACTGAGCAAGGCTATTAAGGATAGATTTTGCAGGAAATGGAAGTGTCACAGTCAGACAGCAAGTGATTTTCAAAGGAAAAGTATTTGTGTCGTCCACTTCTTGAAAGCTCACAAGTTCCCATCTCATCAATTGAAACCAGATGTACACACTCACTTAGTCCAAATGTTAAAATGTAATTGAGTGAAGAATCAGATCTGAACGAATTTTGATCCACTGCCTTGATGGTAAGTTGTTGCTCCAGAAGAAACAAATGGATACTTTGCCAGGGTATTGTGTATTTTTGTGATAGTATACAATTTAATCAGCAAGCTATCAAGCTGAATATTTAGTTATGTATTTTACAACGGAAGAGCTCATGAGCATTTTGCAGGGTTGCATGACCTTGGACTTCAGGAATTGTCCGCACCGTTGATGTCTTGACTAATGTATCTGGCAAGATTCAATTTTTTAAGTGACCTAAAATAAGTATTAATCATATTGTTACCTATATGTTCCTGTCTGATTTAATCCATTAAAGCATCTGAGTAATATATGTGAATACTGGGGCTGCAATATTTTAAACTTCATTTTACTTGAATTGGATTGCCTCCACTGATGCTCAAAGCCATTTAGCACTTAATGCAAAAAATTGACTTTAGGTAGATGCAGTCATTTATTCTCAGCCATTCTTGCAGATAAATTATGTCATTTTCTACCAGTAATACTGAATTGCTGTGGTACAATCACTTCAGTTATAAATCAGCTTCCAGGATTCAACAGGACTATTTCATGAGTTGATAACTGAGAACTGCCACTGTTAAAATGGTGTTTCATTGCAGTGCCATTTCATTTAAAGGAAAAATCACACTTCACCCACCATGATTCACACCGAGGAGAGATACCAGTTGGCTCACGTCATGTAAACCTCCACAAAAACCTTCACAATTCCCTCTATCCACAGCTCATCCAACACAGCATCGAGATTACCTTCAATGATTCCAAGTGTTTTACAGGGTCCACACTGATCATCTCTGGTCATCATCAAATTAAGAAGTCTCACGACACCAGGTTAAAGTCCAACAGGTTTATTTGGAATCACGAGCTTTCGGAGCATTGCTTCTTCATCAGGTGACTCACGTGACTCACCTGATGAAGGAGCAGCACTCCGAAAGCTCGTGATTCCAAATAAACCTGTTGGACTTTAACCTGGTATCATGAGACTTCTTACTGTGCCCACCCCAGTCCAATGCCAGCATCCCCACATCATGATCACCAAATTGACAAAGTAAAGCTTTATGATAGGCAAAGATAGTCAAAACTGAGTCTACAGTTTGTCCCAAATCTCTTTCAGCCCCTGTTCAAGACAGTTTTTCATGATTCATGAGATAAGAGTGCCTCCTATTTTTTTCTTTCAATCGTTAAGATTTTGCATCGATAGCTATAAAGTTTCAACTGCTATAAAAAGTTTAAAGTTTCTTAATTAGTCACAAGTAGGCTTACATTAACACTGGAATGAAGCTACTGTGAAAATCCTCTAGTCGCCACACTCCAGCGTCTGTTCAGGTAAACTGAGGGAGAATTTGGCATGGTAAATGCACCTGACCAGCACATCTATTGGACTGCGGGAGGAAACCAGAGCACCCGGAGGAAACCCACACAGACATGGGGAGAATGTGCAGACTCCACACTGACAGTGACCCAAGCCGAGAGTCAAACCCGGGTCCCTGGCGCTGAGGCAGCAGTGCTAACCGCTGTGCCATCATGCAGAAATAAAGAAAGACTTGAATTTCTGTTACACCATTCATGAACTTGGGACACCCCAATGTGCTTTTACAGTTAATTAAGTACTCTTGAAGCATGGTCACTTCTATAATATAGAATATGGAGTGGAGAATTTGTGAAGAGCAAAGTTCTACAAACAATAAATGATAATTGGCTGATTATCCATTTTAATGATGTTGGTTGCGAGATGAATGTTAGCCAGAACAAGGGAAAGCACTTCTATGTTCTTCTTCAAAACCTGAGAAACCTTTATGGTCTCAGATTGATATCTCAACAGAGAGTTTGCATCTTTGTCAGTACAGCACTCCCTCAGTCCGGAACTGCAGTGTCAGCTGATGTATCTCTACAGTGGCATTTGAACCCGTGATTGCAAATATTGCCTGGGTCATTCAATAGTGCTTTTCTGCTTCAGCAGATGGCATTGCCATTCCTCTAACTTTGCTATGGTCAGAAATTTTCTAAACATTTTGTTTCTCAATCCAGGTAAATTGAGATTATTCAGAGACAGTTAACACCCCAGCATAGATCCCTGGGGCACATTAATCTACATCTTCCCCATCTAATATGTAAGTAGTACAGATGCACTTGCCCATGGCTGATACTGCAACTACATTCTGTGCACTGAAAAAATGGATAATAAAAACCTGCACTACTCCTCAATGTATGTAGTCTCAACAGGTTTGCCGCTGTAGAACCATACTACCAATTTTATTTTGCTACATTTTCTTTTCATGCCACAGTTGTAATTATGATCCTGCCTGCCTCAGGAAAACGGGGCAGGAGAGCAATTAGAATTTCCCATGCCATTCTTACCAGGACGTCCCGTATCAATTCTGTCGGGTACAACCTTAAACTACTCTCCTGAGGAGGCAAGTTAGATATCTGGTGGAAAGAGGTGAAGTCGCTTTTTCAATTGCAAATTGAACTCCAATTACATAACTATTGGCCTGAGCAAGCGCCGCAGGGAGGTGAGTGTGAGCACAGAGGCTCCAATGGGCAAATTTACACCTTCCTTGTGTTGGATTCTTTGTCTTGGGCGGCACAGTGACACAGTCGTTAGCACTGCTACCTCACAGTGCCAGGGACCCAGGTTCGATTCCCGGCTTGGGTCACTAGGGCCTGGATGTGATTGTGGTTGATGCAGAGTTGGTGGGCTGAATGGCCTCCTCCTGCACTGTATGATTCTATGATTCTGTGATTTGCCACCCCACCCCAACCCACTACAGATTGTGAGAACGTCATAAAACTCCACCATGCTGCAGCGACTGTCCCTCTGCTTTCCCAGCTGTGAACAGTCAGAGAAACATAGAAAACAGAATCAGGAGTGAGCCATTCACCATCCAACATTACCCTGTCTTCCACATGGTCAGGTGCTGTCCCAGAGACTCATTATAATTAGGTAGGACTATCCACCCACTTGGTTTCCACTCGATGGATGGAGTTCAGATTGTCCCACATGTTTTAACTTGGAATCGTGCACAACTGAAAGCATTATAATGAAAACAAAGAAATAAACTGAGCACACGTGCTGGCATTTTATGAATAGAGAGGGAACCCCCAACCTGCATGATGCTTCATCTATGAGATTGATGAAACTTTACTGAAAACAAAACTCACAAAGGACAATGGCCAGGATATTATTTAACATGGACACCGAAGAATATGGAGTGAAGATACGTACAAAGAAAATAGACCACGGTAACCGAGTACTTGCCCATATTAACCAGGGCATTTCCTACCATGGGCAGTTCAGGCCCAAGTTGGCCGAGCCCTAATAGTTCAAATGATATGAGGTGCAAATAGGAACATAGGAATTTGGAGCAGAAGTAGGCAATTCAGCCCTTCGAGCCTGCCTCGCCATTCCAGGCTGATCTTTTCCTGGTCTCAAATCTACCTCCCTTCCTGTTCCCCATATCCCTTTAACCCATTTTTAAAAAAATCAGAAATATATCTATCTCCCTCTTGAAACCATTTAATGATTCAGACTCTACCGGGCTATGGGGCAGGGAGTTCCACAAATTCACCACCCTTTGCGAGAAGTAGTTCCTCTTCATCTCAGTTTTAAATCTACCGCCTCTCAACCTGTACCTGTGCCCACAGCTGTGCCCACTGCCATCTAAATTTATGCGAGGTGAGCTGGGATAAAGTCAGTGCTAAGAGCCTTCAGAAGAATTTAGGGGATAAGGGTTGTCTTTTGAACTAAAGTCAGGAAAGTATCCCTCTGGCATTCTAAGTAGGCCACACACTACCTGAGTAAGCTTAAGTGTAAATGTCAGAAACAAAAGTGCCTCTCAAGTCTTAATTACTTCAGCCACTAGTGCAAATATTTTAACTTTCCAGCTGACTTTGATCTTCAGCTGTACTGAGTATATTAATCCAGCCTTGATCTTCTATTTCTCAATCTTCTATTGAGCAGAATTATTTTTCTCAAGACGGTCAAATTTTACTTGAACCTTGTCCAATTCTTTTATGATATATCAGTAAATGTTTTCCGGGATGTGCTGAAGTAGCTGACCTTTCTTTATCCAAGATTGAGCAGTATACTACCTTTGTTCACAAAAACCTAACAAACAAATTGTTCCAGTGCGCTTGTTTTAACAGTGCTGAATATACACAAAATAATATAGCTTATCAGTTTAAATTGATAAAGACTCGGGTAAACTCAGGAGCAGAGGCATTTTTTTGTGACTTCTGTTGTTTGTGGCTGCTTGATTATTTGCAAATTATTACTGCATGAGGGATTTTCAAGGTCATTTACTTCTTAACATTTGTCAATGTGGTTTCCAGGGAAACAATGTTTTGTTAAGTGCCCTCGCAAGGCTATCTTCTTTTTCTACTTGGTAAGCATTAAGCTCCGGGAGATGGTTTCAGCTCTTTTTAAAGCTACCCAGTATTGACCGTTGCTTCACCTATTCTTTTATTAATGCTGAGCTTCATATTTGTAAGCTCCTGAAATCAGGCTCCAGAGTAAAGCATCCTTTCTTTGTTATAGGACAAATACCTTGTTCTCTTTAGGCTATTTAAAAGAAAATTTTAAAAATCTGTGCAAAGTTACAATTTCAAAAAGCAACGCAAGGAAACATTCAGGAATGAAAAAATGTAATCCGTATTCATTTAGACTGCTGTAAAATTGCTGCTCATTCTGCTGAAGCTAATGGATAGATGTCCAGATCGTAGCACCTTTATTTGTCTTGGAGTAGCCCAAACACCTTTTCAATCCACATTTAATTGTGAAGAAAGTGTGCCTCAGGTCTCAAGGTTGAACTGTTGTGCTTTAGCCACTGAAGAGGCATCTTAACCTAACAGATCATGAAAATCTGATTGTATGGCTCTTTGACAATACTATCAAGTGCATTTCATAGAGTTAACCAAAGAACAAAGAACAGTACAGCACAGGAAACAGGCCCTTCGGCCCTCCAAGCCTGTGCCGCTCATTGGTTCAACTAGACCATTCATTTGTATCCCTCCATTCCCAGAATGCTCATGTGACTATCCAGGTAAGTCTTAAACGATGCCAGCGTGTCTGCCTCCACCATCCTACTTGGCAGCGCATTCCAGGCCCCCACCACTCTCTGTGTAAAAAACATCCCTCTGATATCTGAGTTATACCTCGCCCCTCTCACCTTGAGCCCGTGACCCCTCGTGATCGTCACCTCCGACCTGGGAAAAAGCTTCCCACTGTTCACCCTATCTATACCCTTCATAATTTTGTACACCTCTATTAGGTCTCCCCTCACTCTCTGTCTTTCCAGGGAGAACAAGCCCAGTTTACCCAATCTCTCCTCATAGCTAAGACCCTCCATACCAGGCAACATCCTGGTAAACCTTCTCTGCACTCTCTCTAAAGCCTCCACGTCCTTCTGGTAGTGCGGCGACCAGAACTGGATGCAGTACTCCAAATGTGGCCTAACCAGCGTTCTATACAGCTGCAACATCAGACTCCAGCTTTTATACTCTATACCCCATCCTATAAAGTAAAGCATACCATATGCCTTCTTCACCACCTTCTCCACCTGTGCTGCCACCTTCAAGGATTTGTGGACTTGCACACCTAGGTCCCTCTGTGTTTCTATACTCTTGATGGCTCTGCCATTTATTGTATAACTCCCCCCCATCATTATGCATCCAAAATGCATCACTTCACATTTATCTGGATTAAATTCCATTTGCCATTTCTCCACCCAATTTTCCAGCCTATCTATATCCTGCTGTATTGTCCGACAATGTTCATCGCTATCCGCAAGTCCAGCCAATTTCGTGTCATCCGCAAACTTGCTGATAACATCAGTTACACCTTCTTCCAAATCATTTATATATATCACAAATAGCAGAGGTCCCAGTACAGAGCCCTGCGGAACACCACTGGTCACAGACCTCCAGCCGGAAAAAGACCCTTCGACTGTTACCCTCTGTCTCCTGTGGCCAAGCCAGTTCTCTACCCATCTAGCCACCTCTCCTTGTACCCCATGAGCCTTAACCTTCTTAACCAACCTGCCATGAGGGACTTTGTCAAATGCCTTACTGAAATCCGTATAAACATCCACGGTCCTTCCTTCGTCAACCTTTTTTGGCACTTCCTCAAAAAACTCCACCAAATTTGTAAGGCACGACCTCCTTCTTACAAAACCATGCCATCTGTCACTAATGAGATTGTTCCGTTCTAAGTGTGCATACATCCTGTCTCTAAGAATCCTCTCTAACAACTTCCCTACCACGGACGTCAAGCTCACTGGCCTATAATTACCTGGGTTATCCCTGCTACCCTTCTTAAATAATGGTACCACATTCGCTATCCTCCAATCCTCAGGGACCTCACCTGTGTTCAATGAAGAGACAAAGATTTCCGTCAGAGGCCCAGCAATTACATCTCTTGTCTCCCTGAGCAGTCTAGGATAGATGCCATCAGGCCCTGGGGATTTGTCAGTTTTAATGTTACCTAAAAAACCTAACACCTCCTCCCTTGCAATGGAAATTCTCTCTAACGGGTCAACACCTCCCTCTGAGTCACTCCCAGTCAACAAGTCCCTCTCCTTTGTGAATACTGATGCAAAGTATTCATTTAGGATCTCCCCTATTCCCTTGGGTTCTAAGCATAATTCCCCTCCTTTGTCCCTGAGAGGTCTGACTTTTTCCCTGACAACTCTTTTGTTCCTAACATATGAATAAAATGCCTTAGGATTCTCCTTAATCCTGTCTGCCAAGAACATTTTGTGACCTCTTTTTGCCCTTCTAACTCCCGTTTGAGTTCTTTCCTACTCTCTCTGTTTTCCTCCAGAGCTGCATCTGTTTTCAGTTGCTTGGACCTAACGTACACCTCTCTTTTCTTTTTGATCAGATCCTCAATTTCCCTGGTTATCCACGGCTCTCAAACCCTACCTTTCCTATCCTTCCTTTTTACAGGCACATGACTGTCCTGCAGCCTTATCAACTGTTCCTTAAAAGACTCCCACATGCCAGGCGTGGACTTACCCCCGAACAGCCTCTCCCAATCAACGGCCACCAATTCCTGCCTAGTCCGGTTATAGTTATTTAGCACCCTACCCTTAGGACAACACTCATCCGTGTCCATTACTATCCTAAAGTTAACAGAGTTGTGGTCACTACCACATGTTCCCCTACCGAAACTTTGACGACCTGACCACGCTCATTTTCCAGAACTAGATCCAGTATAGCCCCCTCTCTAGTTGGGCTATCTACATACTGTTCCAAAGAACCTTCCAGTACGCATTTTACAAATTCCTCCCCGTCCAGACCCCCAGCCCTAAGCACTTTCCAGTCTATACCAGGGAAATTGAAGTCTCCCACTACAACAACCCTATTTTTTCTGCACATATCCAGAATCTCCTGACATATCCGCTCCTCCACTTCCCATGGGCTGTTGGGTGGCCTGTAGTATACCCCCAGCATAGTGATTGCACCTTTCCTGTTTCCAATTTCCAGTTGCTATCCATGTTACCAACCTAGTAACGTAACAAAAATGTAAATTGATATTGGGTCAGATAGGGTGGGACAAATGCAAAAACATCACAAGTCAAGTATTAGTGGGTGCTCTTCCAAGGTTTGGCTTGGGACTACCCACCATATTCTGTCTGATCTGGAAGCTCTTGGCCGGAATTCCCTTAACTCGCCTGCAACCAGGATTCTCCGATCTTGCTTCAGTGAATGGAGATTTGGCTGAGCGCCAAATTCTCTGTTCGGGCTGGCAGCAGTGGTGGAGTGTGCAAGGCTGGAGAATTCCAGTCCTTGTTGCTGGTGCTGAATGCCTGAAATGATCCCCCAGCTCTGATCTTCTTGAATACATAAACTAACACAAAACCATAAAGGAATAGTTAATAGTATTTTACAGGCTGCAATAACTGCCATCAGCTTTTGTGCTCCCATAAATGTGTGTGATCAGCAATTAAGTTTATGATACTTTCTACGATTCTGTTAATGTTATAGATAACACACTTAAAGATTTATTATGGCTGTAAAAGTGTCCCAACAATGTTCCAAACATTGTCTTGTGTAGAGAAACTGATACCGGCAACAAATATTTCAAATATGGAGTCGAAGTTTGAAAATAAAATCCTCTGTTTACTTTTGTGATTATTGCCTTGCTAAATTGAGGCTTAAGTGGATGACTGCTCAAGCATAATCCTTCCTTTGATTTGATAATCTGAATCTCAGCTTGACAAAACAGAGCGACATAATTTCAATCATTCTCCTGGCCTGTCAATCTCTCAATGTTTTTGAGCACAAGTTATCCTGGAGATTTGCCTCCACAACATTGGCACTGCAACTAAGAATTGATCGCAGCTGTGTTAATACTAATGAACATCTGTTTCGGCTTCAGTAAATAATTTTTCATCAACTGTAACACATCTTGCACATCAATAAACAACTGTTAGAAGTTACTTGAAGGCACTTCAGCCTGGATGAAGGATAAACATTATCTTAGGACTGATATATGATGGCAAGCTTACCGCCTCGGTTTTGGCACTTTTGCAATCTGGTCATCAAAGCAGAGGCGCAAATGTATATTAGGTCAAGATGCACTGATGATGAAGGAACTTACATGAGTGCCACAATTCATATAAATGGCTTACATTCATCATATTTCCTGTCCAATTCCTTATGAAATGCACAGTCTGTACACGAGGACACATGTTCATGCAATGAATCCTATCTGGTATAACACTTCATTTCTTATTCTTCACATCAACACAACTTTGTATAATTGTGAACAGAAAGCTGAAAAAAGGATTCATTCCCAGCAGAGAGGGGGTGGGGGAATGACAAAATGTAGGTTAGAAAAACTGAATAATCCTGCCACTAAAGTCCACTCAACATTCTGAAATGCATTCAAATTTTGGTATCAGTACAATATTCTTACTTAGAGTTGGATACCTAGGTTTTCTTCACTAATAGAACTTATTTGCAATGTACCACCTGCCTATAGTTGACAGACCAGTCTCTTTTTCTTGCAGTAGTGTTGTGGTTTAACCAGCCCCAATTTTAAGCCGGCAGACTTGTTGTGAACGGAGTTAGTTTGCACTTAAGATAGTAGCCTGTGTGCCCATGCATTGTTCCCACCACATTCCCCTGATCCAAGACCCCATGCTGGTTTTAGTGCTTGGTGTTCAAGGGTAAGAAGGTCATCTACTGGAGACAAACAGGGGTCTCGAACATATCAAAATGTCTGGGTCCAGTTATATAGTCACTCAAGATTTCAGAACACCTTGCAGCAACTAGCGGCAAGGCTGGGAGAGGCCTTAGGATCATAAAATTTAATATCTTACAATGGTTTGAAAAATTGCAACTCTTCAATCCCAGGCTTTCTCCAATATCCTCTGACCTCTGATTGGCACACCTTAAGGCATATTGTTTCCTTCAGTCCCCAACAACAGATGAGTCCTACCTCAATTTTCCATTCCTGCTTGCCGACCATCAAAACACTCCAGTCAGTGTTGTGCAGGAGACAGAGGTGGACCGATTAAATTGGATCCAGTTGTTAAAATAGCCCAGTCCTCATTGCAAGGAATAATTTGAGCATTCCCACCCTGCTCTCACCCAGCCACCAATCTCCCCCGCATCCCCCCAGCCCCCTCCCCATGCATCGTGAGTTAATATCAGGGCTATTCTTTCAAGTAAATCAAGAGTTATGGACAGGAAAGAGGAAAATTGAACTCATTTCCATCTGTCTGTAACTGGAGGTGTTTTTCAATTATTTTTGAACTCAGTTGTTTGTGTGGTCCAATTTTATAGGTAACACACAGAAAACTCTTTATGATTAATACAAAAGGTTTGTCTATTTCACATTCAAACCCAGGGGTAGAGAGTGGGATTGTTTGCACACACACACACACGCACGCACGCACGCGCACGCACACACACACACACACACACACACGGGGCATGGGAAAAGGCCTTTCCACGGTGATGGATAACAACATAAAAGAACCAGAAAAGTAAATATTAGTTTGCGTGATTTCCAGAGTCTGGGAAATCCAAGTCCAGAGGGTGTTTCCTTCATATCCAACTTCACTCCAGATGAGTTCCTGATTGGAGATAGCAATGCAAAAATCCTTGAAACCAATGATGATGCAGCATAATCGGATTTCTGGCTTAGACCACTTTGCAAGCCATGATCATAGACCTTTAAGACTCCAAGGAGTTCCAACATGGTAACCAGCTGTTTGGACAGCTGGGAGTCCTGCAGCGGGTCTGCTAGTTGGTTATTCAGCAGCCTAAGGGTTCCTCAGTTCTCAAAGAAATATAGGGATTTCAAAATGGTCACACGTCACCTATCTTAACAATGATTTCAAAGGGAATGTGTACCAATTGTCTAGGACTGGCTTTAGTTTCAGGATTGATAATGTCCCAGCCGTCAGATTTTGAAAGAGTTACCATCCACTACCTTGTGAACTGGTGAATTATTGTATTGGGTTTGGGGAGCCATTGTCTGGGAAGACCCCCTGATTCTGCAAGAGGGCTAAGCTTATAAAGATGCAACTGCTGCCCATTGCTCCTCAATGGTCCCACTTGAAATGGACCTCAGCATTTCCAGGTGAGATGGAACCTTGGTGTGAATAAGGAACTTATCTCCCTTGTGGTGCCCTGATTTTATGATTATCAGGGTGAATTTTCCTGTTCCACCCATCACGGGGATCATAGTGGGTGAGGGACAGACCAGGGAAAGGTCCATTGACCTCTAGTGGGATTTCTGGTTTCGGGGCGAACGTGGCCGGAAAATCCCGCACTTAATGTCCTTACAATTGGGTGTGAGATTCCACAATGCTGAGAGGAGGATTCTTTTATTCTTGTAGCTCCTGCTGGAAACTTCCAGAACAAAGGGCTAGTCCCGTGGTCATGTGACTTGTTGCAGCCAAGTTGTTAGGTTCAAAGAGATAGTTCATTACAAAAAAAAAAGCAAAAGAAGAATCAACTGGCATTATTTAGATTTCTTTCATGTCTTATTGACATAATATAAGTGATCGGTGACCAATACACTTCAATATTAGAAATCCAAACTTGTAGAACTCCTAACCAAGAATAATAGATTTCCACAAGTCATTACTTGCAATTTCAAGTGATTTTTTTTATTTTTTAAAATTTTTAATCCAATTCAATCAAATCAAGTCCAATTCAGAGTCTCAACAAGTGAGGCATTCCCGATCCAAGCTGACAAGACAGGGCTCTCACCTCCTGTCTTGGGCTTGATCTACATGATCCAAGCTGATTGGAATAGGCATTGCACCTCCTCCAAGGCTTGAACTCATTTGCATCTTAGCCAAAAGGCCAGGATGCTGCTTTTAAAAATTGCTTCAAAGAAGCTAAAATGTAACCTAATGACTTCAACCAAGTACAGCATGTCAATACTACACTTGATCTTAGCCAAAAGGCCGAGAAGCAATAGCCTGTACTGATAAGAACAGATACTACACTTGATCTTAGCCAAAAGGCCGAGAAGCAATAGCCTGTACTGATAAGAACAGATACTACACTTGATCTTAGCCAAAAGTTTCAAGTGATTCCCTTTTCATTAAAGCCACTTTAAAAGTTGTTGCTAACTTGCTGGCACTTTTAGTTTTATCACATCCACATTGCAATATACCATTTATGGGTCATGCTTTCTAAGTAGGCAATTAGGAACTAATTGAAACACTCATTGTCAAACAAATTAAGATTTAAATAGGGTGATCAATGTGATGCAACAATTAACTATTGAGCAGTTATATCTAATTCTGCTCATAATTTAATTAAGTATCTAATTTGGTTATGTAAATTGTAAGGCATTTAGCATAGTTGTTTGTGTGGAGTTTGCACGTTCTCCCCGTGTCTGCATGGTTTTCCTTTGGGTGCTCTGGTTTCCTCCCACAGTCCGAAAGACATGCTGGTTAGGTGCATTGGCATGCTAAATTCTCCCTCAGTGTACCCGGACAGGCACTGGAGTGTGGCAACTTTCACAGTAACTTCATTGCAGTGTTCATGTAAGCCTACTTGTGACACTAAAAAGTAAACTTTAGACTTTAATGGTCTTGCTTTGTGAGTACCTTATTTTTACTTAGCTCATAAGTTCTCAGAAATAATTTTGTCCTCTCACCCTCTTATGAGGTTGTTTCAGTTATTTGAGGAATGGATAATTTGTGATGTTGGTCAAAGTAACAATATGATGATGATGAGTAATCTCTTATAATTCACTCAGAAGCACATGGCATTAAACATTATAAATTCTGGATTACTTTGATTTAGGTTAATGAGCTGCTGAACTTCCCAGTGTTACTACATATATCTTGTGAACTGACAAATTATAGTAAGGGATTAACAATCACTCAATTTGATCTAATTTAGTGTAGTCTAACGTCATGCTACTTTAAAATGGCAGTTATCACCAAGTAAACTTTGAAGTTTACTGATCAAAGAACTAATAGCTATAAATATACATACTTTACATCTTTATGTATGACTTTACATGTATCTTATATATATATAGATGGATCATGATAAATTACAAAGGGGGATTTTTCCCATCTTACCTGCCACCGGATTTGTAGTGGGTGGAACAGGACTATGCAAAGGTCCGTTGACCTTGGGTGGGATTTTCCCATCTTGGGGTGAGCGCAACTGGAAAATCCCACCCTTGTTTTCAATTGTCAATTCACAAGATGCAAGGATATGATTTACTTTTAGTGGAACTTCTCCAACCATACTAATGCTACCATACTTTGTTTTAATATTATATATATCGATTGATTCTGCCTGACTCCATAGTTGGCTCGAAGGTAGATGGTTCTGGTTTCTACATATATTTGAGACATTAAGGTCTGTCACACCCTAAGGTGTGCAATTAAGGACACCTAACGAAATCTTTTACAGCTTTAAGGTTAACCTTTATGCTTAGATCTAAAATATTAAGTTTTGATTTTTTTTGTGACAGTCCTTCCTTCCCCTTTCTCCCACCACTCTTGTTTCAGGGCTGCCATCTTTTTCCAGTTTTCCCATCGGTTTTACCGATCCTCATCATTCCCATTGTCTTCCACCCACTTCCCTTCCCACAATCATGTCATCTCAGCCTGTTACCTTTTTGCCAGATTTCCATGATTGAGAAATATAGCTATAGATATTTAAAGATAGGCAGCACCAGGCATCACAAAAGATAGTAACAGGAGGTGTGTTTGTAACTGGAGTGGTTGAAAGATCAAATCAGGGGAGAATCTGGGGACTGGTAGCAGGAGGTTGTAGAGATCCACTGAAGGTGGTTGAGTGTATGAGACTGCATGAGGACTGGAACAAGATTTCTCTCTCATGCTGCCAGATGTTTCAAACCTCTTAGCGCTCTGAAAATCTAACAACTTCCTCCACCACGATGCTGCTAACTTGCAAAACCCCACACTGTGCACCTAAATGCCAGGTAGCCAGGTCCCTTACCTCCCATGTAGGAGCATCCAGGCGACCAATTTGTCACATTATCACATGTGAACTCAACTGTCTGCATTTTAACTCTTTTTAATTTACAGATTACACGCTGAGAAATTCTGAAAATCGCAAATGCTCAAAAATGCTGCCTTAATTGTTGTGAAGCAAAAATATCCAGTCAAAACGGAGGCACTTGGGAGAAGCTGAGGCCTTCAAATAAAAATGTTAATGAAGACGTTAAAAGACAATTCATTAATCATGTTATTGCAAAATATGTAAATTCTTGATTTTTGTTTGTTTTATTCCTTATTTAGTTCATTAGAAGTTTTAAATGAAAGAAAAATAAATCTGGTGGGAAACTGGTGGCCAAGGGCTGGAATCCCAAAAAATTACTAGGGTGGGATTTTCCAGCCACACGCACCCCAGTACTAGGGGATTTTCACAATAACTTCATTACAGTGTTAATGCAAGCCTACCTGTGGCACAAATAAATAAACTTAAGACCGGAAATTCCCACCTGAGGTCAACGGACCTTTAAATGGTCTACAGAATTTTCTGTCCCGCCCGCTTCAATTGGCGGGACTGGAAAATTTACCCTTAAGTGTCATTTTGGGCAAGAAAACGGGTGTGATTCTGACACATCAGCTGGGAATTTTCCTGCAGTTAGTCATTTTTGGGAAGGGATGAGTGAGGGGGCGTGGCCTAAACACACCAGTAAACCCGGCTTCACAGAGATTGGATGCAATTTTTAAAGTGCACCCCGATCTCAAATTGATATTGAGGATCCCCCTCCCTCCCCCCACAGACATCGGGGACCACCTCACCTCATTGAAGGGATGTTTACCCACACCCCTCCCCACCAAAAATAGCCATCAACAGGGCAGTGGGACCCTCCCAATGAGTCCCCCTCATGACCCTCTTCATGACCTCCTTCTTCATGACCGCTCCATTTCATGCCCCCCTACATGACACCCCTCCCCCCCTCCCCCACCACCCCGACAAGGGCAGCATGACTGGACCAGATGCGATTCTCGCCAGGCTCCTGCTGCACCTAAGGCACAGAAAATTCCAGGACCATGGTAGATCTAGCCACGAATGGTTTCAGCATTTTAAAATGCTCATTTATATATGTTGATCTGGTTCCTGCTCTGCACTAATGCATTCTGCACTGGGCACAATGCGGCCAGAAAATTGTAGCCCAAATTTCAGATCGAGAGGGTGATGTAATCTTAGAGTACCATTGTGTGTAGTCTGATAACTTTAACTATGAAATACCTGCAACATTTCTTCCCATATTGAGCAACATGTACTGTGGTACTTACATTGAGTCTTCAATTAAATGCATAATCCACATATTAAAGTTAACGGCTGTGATTCTCCCACCCCACTGTGCTATTTTCTTGGTGCAGCGAGCCGGGAGATTCTCACGTCAGCCGATTCGTGGAATTTGCGTGCACGTTCGCACTCTGCTAACGTCTCCCAATGCTGGATTTCCACCGGCGTCAGATCTACACCAGGAATAAGCGGGGAGACGTAAAGACCATCTAAATGGCCATTTGCAAAGAATGTAAATGTGATTAGTGGGCCTGGGACTGAAATCTCCGAGCCCGCTAGCATCTCAGTGGTTCACTCCAGTGGGGTTTAGAGTAGCTCGCCACTAAGGGGGAACTAGTGGCCCGACCCTGCTGGAGTGAACAGGAGCAATCGGGGCACCCCAGAGGGTCAGGCAGCAGGGGGTGCCCCCAGGGAATTGCCACCCTGGCAGTGCCAACCTGTGACCCCTGGCACTGCACAAGGGGGCACAGCTCAGGGTGCATTGCCCATCGGGTATGGGGCAGTGACAAGGAGGTGGGACATATGGGGGGGGCAGGGCCTAGGCAGGCAGGGCCTGATGGGGGCAGGGCCTAGGGGGGGCGATTGGTGGGGGGTCCCGCTGCCACTCTGCATAGGGATCGGTGGGGGAAGGAGGGAGGACAGTGATCAGGGTGGGCTGGGGGGAGTCAGCCGGGGGGGGGGGGGGGGGGGGGTGGTCAGCCTGCTGGGGGTGTCGGCACTGCGGGGGATGGTGGGACTGTGGGGGAGGGTCAGAACTGTGGGGGTGGGGAATTGGAGGGGTGGTGGCTGGAGATTGGGGCAGACCGGGGGATGGTTCAGGGTGGGGCCCGGGCATTGTCGGAGGGCCAGCGATCGGGCCGTGGGGAGGGTGGAGGGTTGGTGTTGCGGGGGTCATAGGGCAGGCGAGTGATTGAGCTGGCCAGCAATTGGGAGGCCATCAGTGTGGAGCCATTGCACATGCGCTGATCTAAGCACTGACAGATCAGCGCAGTGGCCCACCTAACGCACTGATTTCAGCCTCTCCAGCAGGGTTAGCTCCCCCCCCCCAACCCCGCTTTTAGTGATATTCATGCTGGTGGCCTCTGCAGTGCACAGAGTGTGGGAGATTCTTCTCTGAACTCCCACTGAAAATATCAGCGTCAATTACTCCAGTTTTCACACAAATTCGACACTTAGAAATTTTTTTGGAGACTTCCGGCCAACGTATAATAAATAGGTTACTCTGTTTTTGTACAATAATATATACACATCTCAGTGTGTATCTGGGAATATGCTCGATTCTCTTCTTTATCGAATCTCTCTCTGAAAGAGCATCTTACACAGGGCAGAACCCCCTGCCCTATCCCAGTAACCCCACACATTTACCATGGCTAAGCAATGTGGTTGACTCTCAACTGCCCTCTGAAATGGCCTAGCAAGCCACTCAGCTCACCACCACCTTCTCAAGGGCAACTAGGGATGGGCAAAAAAAGCTGACCAGCCAGCAACACCCATGTCCCATGAATGAATTTTTTAAAAATCCACCCAACCTGCACTCCTTTGGACTGTGGGAGGAAACTCGAGCACCCGGTAGAAACTCACGCAGGCACGGGGAGAATATGCAAACTCCACACAGGCAGTCAGCCAAGGCTGGAATTGAACCCGTGTCCATGGCACCGTGAGACAACAGTGCCAACCACTGTGCCACCGTGCCGCCTCCATGGTCAATTATTATGTATCTTCTTTGATTTAACTTTAGATATGTTTTTGTTTAATTCTTGTCATAGCTTCTTTTCATGCCAATCTCTAATTGCACTTCGCAATTGAGTGGCTTTCTAGATTATTTCAATGGCAGTTAAGAGCCAACCGCATTGCTGTTGGTCTGGGGTTTATTGAGCCAGACCAGATAAGGACAGCAGATTTCCTTTCTGTCAGAATATTGGTGAAGCAAATGGGTTTTTAAGACAATTACTTCATAGTTACCATCATTGAGATTAGCTGCTAATTTCATAGTAACATGGTGATTTCAATTTAAAAATTTACATATTTCACATACCTTGATTAATGAATTGTCTTTTAATGTCTTCATTAACATTTTTATTTGAAAGCCGCAGCTTCTCCCAAGTGTCTGAGTTTCGACTGGATATTTTTGCTTCACAACAATTAAGGCAGAATTTTCAACCACACAAATGCTTTCTGAGCATGTTCATTTTTTAAAAGAATTCTCAGCATGCAATCTGTGAATCAAAAAGGGGTTGAAAGGTAGACAGATGAGTTCACGTATGATAATTTGAGCCTTCCTTTGCATTTTTACAAAGACCTTGAAATAAATTGATTGAATTCCTGAAAGCATTAATTTCAAGCGAGTGATGATTTATATATTATACATGATATATTGTGCCAATCTAGTTCACAAATCACTCCAGTCCATTTTCCCAAAATCAGCCCAAACACAGCCTGAATAATTGCTATATTATGTAGGTGGTGATAAGAGGTACTAAATGTCATCACTGAGGTGGATACCACTCTGATGCTGCCAGTAAAAAATTTTGTTAGAAAGAAAGATGAAAGGCTTTTATTTATATCGCACCTTTCAAACCACTGAGCATTACAGCCAATGAAGTACTCCCAAATTGTAATCATGGCAGCACTTTAAGAAACACAGCAACCAATTTGCGAATAGCAAGCTCTCACAAATTACAGTGTGAGAAGGACTAGCTAATCTCTTTTTGTGATGTTAGTATAGGAACCAAATCAGGTATTATGCAGTTAGCCTAGACCTCAGCATTTTACATTTAATTTTGGCATGAGGGTGAGCATAAGATGTTTCACTCCAGGTATGATTCATGTGGCCCACTAGAAAGTTAATATCAAAACAAAATTTTAATTAAGAACACAGTTAGAATATAACAAAAAGAATTAGCGGTACTTTTGCTAATTAAAGTAATATGACAAAATATAATGCTTAACAGCTAGCTATCTCTTTTGTTCCAATTTAGCAGTATCCCCCATAAACATAAATCCCTAGATTGAATAGGTTTACAGCCTTCTCAGACCTCTGAACAGAGATTCAGACAACAGTTTCCAGAGAAGGATATATCCTCACACAGCAAAACTTCAGAGAAGTAAACCCAGTCTCTGGCTGGTCCCAGTCTCCAGATTTCAGAGACAGAAAGAGATGCCTCTCTCCATAGCTTCTAAACAGCATCTAAACTTAAATTCTCTGTATAAGTCTACCTGCACCCAGTCATATGACCTTGCCTGTTAATCAACCTAATCAAGTTCTACTCTGCAAAAGCACTGGAGAACCACTAAAAACAAGAGAACAGCATTGGTTCAGATTAAAATAAGCATTATAGCAATTAAGAACAATTATGCTGCTACAGTAACAATACAGTGTGTCAGTTATTGACAGAACGGCACCAATAGTACAAAAGAGCTGCAATTACAATACCTTTCTTAAGGGTTCCATTTTATCACATTAGATCATAGAATTTGACAGCACAGAAAGGGGCCATTTGGCCCTTGGAACCTTTGCTGATTCTGTGAAAGTGTTGTTTATTTATCCATGTACCAAAGCTGTCCTTTCAGACATTTATCAAATGCACCTAATCAATCAACGGTTTGGTCCCTGCTTTGGATATCACCTTCTTTAGTTTGACATTCAATATTTTCTTATGCTTCTGTTAAGTGCTGGGAACATTTTTTCACATTAATGATGCTACATAAATGGAAGTTGTCTTCTGACTTTCCTTAATTTCTGCCTTCTTGTTGCTGTGTTATATAAGTGTAAGTTGTTGTTGGTGTTGCCTTCCAGTGGAAATAATCCACTGAGATTTAACTGATCTTAGCTTCTCGTCATGTCTAATACCTCGATCAGGTCACCTCATCAATTACTTGCAACTCAGGAAAACAACTCCACACGTTGTTTTCTTTTCCTTCAATTTCTAATCCATTATTCCTACCGGGACATCCTGTAGCAATGTCATTACATAAAGAAGGAATAGAGCATGTTCTGGTGCTCATAACCCATGCAGCCAAGGGATTTACTGGAAACAAGGTTGTACAGTCATGAGACAAGATATTATCAGAACCAGCTTTCATTAAAGGAAACACTTGCATTTGTATCGTATCTTCCATGATCCCAGAACAGCTTCAAATGCTTTACAGTCAATGGAGCATTTCTTCAAGTGTAGCCATTGCAGTGACAGTGGTAATACAATCTAATATGGTTTCCCTTTGTCCAATAGATCCTCTGCTTTACTGCACCACAATCAAAATATTGGGTCACTATTACCTGCGAGCTGTTGCTTTTTGCCGAGTAACTGCACTCCAGGTTTTCCGTCAGTTGAATATGCCGTAATTTTAAATAGCTCGCTAGTCTTTTGATTGCATCCCTTAATTTACTATCCCGCTGTAAAAATGGCATTATGCTAGCTCACTATCTTTGCCCATTAATGGCACCCTTTCATATCAAGTGCCATTATTTTAAATAGCTCCCTGAGGTGTCTGGTCCAACTAGCTTTGCTGCTCTACAATTAAAAATGGAGCCTTGCTGACCATTATTATTGTTCGGTAATGATTCTCACTATGTTATATCGGGACCACTGCTAAACTGACAATGTCGTGCCATAATTTCTTAAGCAGTATCCATAGCCAGCTGATGCATATTAAACTAACGTGATTCTTGACTCAGGAAAAACACACAAGTTTAAATTAAGAATTTAATACCAAAAATATGTTCAAAATCTCTGCAAACTCCAGACTCAATCAGGATGGTTAGAAGAAGGAAACTGCACCAACAATTGAGAATATTTCCTGCAAGGCTTGGCCAAAATATAAATTGGCCCCATGAGAAAAAGTGCAAACAGATAGTGTATATTTAAGGGAAAATTGGATAGAGATATAAGACAGTGGAAAACTGAAAGGTATTAGTTTTGAGGATAAGTCCAATAGATTGCACTGATTCTTCCAGCCCTGTATTAAATGTACCAGAGGCTAAACATGCCTTAAGCTTTAGTGTTCATTGTTGCTTGATTTACAGCAAATCTTGTACTTTTCCTTCCTCCTTTATCGAATGCAGTTTGCTAACGACTAACCTTCAGACTTCAAACTCTTGCGCACATTTTTAACTGACATGCAAATTTACAGAGTTAATTGCTCAAGATCAAATAATGGTGAAGAAGCTCACACTGAACCCTCGGGTGCTCCACATTTTTTCACCAAGAGACTACAATTGGCTTGCTTTGCAGATTTCTCACCATTACCAGCATTACATTATGACAAACTAAGTTTCCTATTTAACATTCGGTTTGTTATTTTCCCCATGAAGTATATTGGCTGGAATTCTCTGATCGTGTTCACTTCACCGCCGCTGCCAACGAGATTGGAGAATTTGGCACTCAGCCAAACTCCATTCACTGCAGCGGGACTGGAGAATCCTGACCACGGACGACGTCGGAAAATTCCGGCCATTGTCCTTCTTCCTCTGTGTAAATTCAACCCCTTTAATTGTTTGTTGACAACTTGCCGACATTCAGTTTTAACATGTCAACTTCCCAATAAAGTATTTGAGGATTGTGTTTTCTAAAGTTACTTAGAATGGCAAACAAACTCCAGTAGGTGATTAAGAACTGATTGTAACACTGATTGTCAAATGAATTTAGATTTAATTAGGGAGTAACTCCATCAGATCTGTGCAATAAACCATCAATTAATGAGCCGCCACCTCTAACTTCGACCACAATTTAGTAGGAATTAAATGTGGCTGTGCATATTAAATTGTATTTAACATTGCATTGTTTGAAAAACATTTTTATCTTTAATTAGATCATCAGTTCTTTGCAATAATCAAATCCTCGTGAATAGGGTGCCATCTTGTGAGACTTGAATGGAATTTTTTGTGGCTTGAGGGACAGTTATGAATAATATTATTCTAACATTCACTCAAATATATTAGAATCATAGAATCCCTACAGTGCAGAAGGAGGCTATTCAGCCCATCGAGTCCCCACTGACAATAATCCCACCCAGGCCCCACCCCCGCAATCCCACACTTCCACCCCCTGCCAATCTCTCTAACCTACGCATCCTGGGACACTAAGGGGCAATTTAGCATGGCCAATGCACCTAACCCGCACGTCTTTGGACTGTGGGAGGAAACCATTTTTCATCCTTTCAGTGCAGAAGGAGGCCATTTGACCCATCAAGTCTGCACCGACCACAATCCCACACAGTCCCTATCCCTGTAACCCCACGTATTTACCCCTGCTAGTCCCCCTGACACTAAAGTGGTAATTTAGCATGGCCAATCAACCTAACCCGCACATCTTTGGAGTGTGGGAGGAAATCGGAGCACCCGGAGGAAACCCACACAGACGCGGGGAGAATGTGCAAACTCCACACAGACAGTGACCGAAGCCGGGAATCAAACCTGGTCCCTGGCGCTGTGAGGCAGCAGTGCTAAGCACTGTGCCACCATGCCGCCCAATCCAAAATATCTCTTCATCACTGGAAAAAAGTAGCAGATATGACAGGCCTTAGCGTTGGGGGTGTGTGGTTTCACATTCCATGGATGTGGGGTTGGGGTGGTGTGCTGGGGTGGGGTGGGGTGGGAAGAGCATGGTCAGTATGGAGGAGGGAGAGAAAGAACACTGCTGTTTTCACATTCCACTGGGATGAAGCGCTGAGTGTGTGCAGGGGTTTGTGGAGCATGGCGCTATGACATGATAGTGTGCAGGGTCTGTAGGGATGCTATTACAATGGTGACCTATCTATAATTGTGCCTAGATTCACCCGTGTTCACAAGGTGCCTAGAGTTTCTTATTCTTCCTCACCCTGCCGCGATATCTGGGTGTATTCCCAGGATCCACAGCTGGGATGGATGCGGCCTGCTGCCTTCCACGCCTTGTGTCTGAGATGATCTTGGAGGGTGTCCCCTGGGGGGGGGGGGGGGGGGGGGAGGATTTGTGCTTACTTTTGGGCAGCATGGGTGTTGCAGTGCTGCCCTCATCGGTGTGCAGGCTGAAGGTGTATTGCTCACAGGGCAGGGATGTCAGATGTTGCTGGACACCCACAGGGTCCTTCCCCTGGGAGGAAGACCCTGGGATGTGTGTCCTTGCTGATTCTCTCCACTTTGGGTATCCATGGGCCCTTGTACTCCTCCATGAGATAGAGGGGCAGCTGGAGTGAGATCCAGAAGCCCTGATGTCCTCTGGCACTGACAGTCATGGATTCCCATCAGTGTCTGCACAATACACTTGAAACCCTGCACCATGGAGCTCATGCCTTCAGCCATGGAGGACATGAGCTGAACAATGGTGCAAACATCTCCTACCATGGAGTGCTCGTCCTGCACTAAGGTCTCCACTGCGGATGCCATCTTCGCAGTGTTGGCCTCATTGTATTGGAATGACGGCCTCACCTCCTCAGAAGAAGGCGATGAGACTTCTCCTGTCAGCCTTGTAGTCTGAAGAGGGATGCTGTCATCACTTCCTGATGCTCACAACTCTGCCTTTACAGCTCCAGCAGCTCTAGGATGACCAGACCCAGAGGTACATCATCTGCTAGGGGCACAGCAGAGTCCTAGGCTACAGCATTCCTCTGAGTGCCGGTTCCCTGCGGAATCCCTGCCTCTACCCGCTGTGGATTTTCAATTGTAAGGTGCTCACCAGTGAGCGACCTGGAAGCCTGCCGACTAATTAATCCCACCGAGGTGTATCTACTCTGTGGAGAATGCGGGTGACAGATATGACGCCTCTTCTATGGTGGGGCTTGAGAAATCTCCCTCAGAGCTGCTTACGTCAGTGGTCTCCAAGGGGTGTGAGGATGGTCATGGCTGGTTGACTGATTGCCCTGCAAGGGAAGGGAGATGGCTTTAGTGCACACTGAAGTTTAACTGATGGGAGAAAGGTTGCTCACTTGAGGCTTGAACCATAACTGTGTATCTTGAGGGTTCTCACTTTTGTCGGCTGCTCCACTTTATCCTTTGTGTAAGCGTGGTCTTGCTCTTTGCCAAGCAGCTCAAGGGTTCTCTCCTCAAGGCATGAAGGTTCTGAGCTCAGGCATGACACTGACTGGTTGTGCCTGCTTACTCCTGTTACGCTCGAGTTTATCCTGCAATGAAATGGGGAGAGTGTAGGCGGGGGGTCATGCCAGTTCAAATAACGATGGGTTGAGGTATGTGTGGGTCATGAGTGCGAGCAGGGAATGTGAGGAGCAGAGTAGCTACTGGAAGGGACAATGTGTGTGTGTGTGGGGGAGAGGGGGAGAGGGTTCCAAGATAGGTGTAGGCAACCACCGAGGTGGTTTGGTGAGAGATCACATTGGAAATATGAGGGCATGCTGTGGGAGAATGGAGGAGGCAAATTACCCTGGCTGAATGAAGAAGGTCATTCATCTTCTTACAGCACTGCTGTCCCTTACTCTTCTACAGTGAGCTGCACTGTCTAAGGCTGCCACTACCTCCCAGGCAGAGGCAGTCACCCTTGCTAGAAAGAACATCTGTGTGCCTGTGGGTAAAGGACATCCGCGAGTTTGAGAATCGCAGTGCTGGTTTCCCGGTAGCCATCCAAACAATGGACCTACAGTAAGTACTAGAGAGTGCTGGGGAGTCACTTGTATGGAAAGTCCCACTGATTGCAAAGATTAAGTTGTCCTGGAGTGAGCTAATCTGTGAGAGGCCGCCACAAGTGCAGCGTGATTCATGCCAGAAAGAAAAATGGCTAACAAGGCTGAATATTCTATGAGATTTCCCGGTGCCAGTGGGATTCACAACATTTTTCTCAGCAAACTGACATTTTGCCAAATTCTGATAAGATTCCTCCCTATTTTGTTACAGTGAGCCGATTATGAATGCTTGGCTGTGTTTCAAAAGCTCCAGAATCATTTATCTCACCAGAGGGTTACGGATTGCCTTCCTTGGAGGGATTAATATTAATCAAATTGAGTTTTACAACAATCTGGTAGTTTCATATCCATCATAGTCACTACATGCTGGAGCTTTGATGAAGTTTACGGGATTGTCATGTTTCTGAAATGTCTTAACCTGGCAGACATGTCTCCTTTCAAAAAGCCCCCACCCACCAGTGATGCGGGAGTGGGATGGGGACTGTTCAGCCCCTCTGGAGGTAGGCCTGAGGCAACAATGGATGCGGGCAGGTCGCTGAATCAGCAGGCTAGAATGTATGCCTCCATTGACTGAGACATTGGCCAGTTTTAATGATTAATGTCAAGCCCTCAAACTTCTGTGAAATAGATGTGTGCTTTGTTTTACAAGAGGTTGCCCACTTGAAGTATTTTTTGAATGGCTTTCATGACTGCCATTTTTTTCCCCCCAGTATAGGCATGTTTGAGTGAGAGCTCGATTTGATAGTTGGCAGTTTACTTTTCTTATTTCCATTCAAAGGCACGGCTCCTGAGGTCTGTCCATAGTGGATACTGGGAAAACGATTATGGCGTGTGCATAGGAAGTATTGGGAGCATGGGGAAATGTGGGGGCATGGGCAGATAGGGAGGCATGGGAATATGCAGGGGCATGGCAGAGGAATGATGCTATGAGGGGCATGGGGGTTTGAGGAGTCATGGAAGGGGATGTGGGTGGGTGAGAAGGATGAGGGGTGAAAGTTTGAGGGCCTGATATTCATCATTAAATTTGACTGCAAGAGAAGTCCATATTTCCTATGGTAGGTAACTCACCCTCCAACCCTCCGAGCTTTTCCACCTTCTATAAGGCACAAGTCAGGAGCATGATGGAATATCATAGAGCATCATAGAATCCCTAAGGTATAGAAGGAGGCCATTTGGCCCATCGAGTCTGCACTGACAACAATCCCACCCAGGACCCTATCTCCACATATTTACCCTGCTAATTCCCCTGACACGAAGAGGCAATTTAGCATGGCCAATTAACCTAACCCGCACATCTTTGGACTGTGGGAGGAAACTGGAGCACCTGGAGGAAACCCGTGCAGACACGGGGTGAACATGCAAACTCCACACAGTGACCCGAGGCTGGAATCGAATCTGGGGCCCTGGCACTGTGAGGCAGCAGTGCTAACCACTGTGCCACCGTGCCGACCCGAACTTTCCACTTGCCAATTCCACTTCCCTGAGCTCCCAAGTTCAGGGAAGTGGAAAAAAGTTCAAAAAGCTTTCCAACATCTAGACCAAATCAGCCCACTAGATTGGAACCCCATGCACTGCTGCAACACTCAATCCTTCCATCAGCAAAGCACCATGGCTTGAGGATGCACCATCTACCAGATATACTGCAGAAACCCACCAAGGTTATTTCAGAGGCACCTTCCGCCCTTGCAATCTTAACCACCTAGCAGGATAGGAGCAGCAGGCACATGGGAACACCACCACCTTCATATTCCCTTTCAAGCAAAACACCGTTCTGACTTTTAAAGATGTTGCTTCTTCATCATCACAGGGTCAAAGTCCTGGAACTTCCTATTTAATGGCACTGTGGGAGTATTTATGGCACATAGACTGCAGCGGTTCAAGAAAATGGCTCATCACTACTTTCTCAAGTGCATCTAGAAATGGACAATTAGTGCTGGCTTTACCAGTGACACATACGTTCTATGAATGGATAAACGGAAAAAAAAAACACATGATTACAAGTTGCATTTCTGCATATACTCCTTACACAACACCAGAATGTGAAGGTGAAAAATTTATTAGCACTCCCACAAAATACTCTGTAATAAAATTATCTTCAGCTCATTCAATCAATTTATCCAGTGATCCTTATAATAGATTGTGAAATACATGGAACAAATGAGCATACCCCCTTGACTTATCATCAGCAATGGCAGCAGATATCTGCGACATATATGTGCTAGGCACATGCATTCATAACGGATGAATAGGATTGATATCCTTCTAACATCTGGTCATGTTTTGCATTTACATTTAACTTAACTTTAACCTTAAGTTACAGCATCTTTCAAGCTTCTTCAGTGGTAAACAAGCTACTTCCGTTGGCAGTTGCACAGTTGTTTAGTCAGATAGTAAGTTTGAATTGGTTGTCTGGCCAGCGGGGACGATTCAGGTCATTGGAATTTTTGGTAGTATATTATTTTATATGAACAAAGTTGGTAGCCGGAAGTCCAGCTCCATTGATTGCTGCTTTGTCAGAATATTGACTTAACTCGGGAAATTTGGTGAATAAGGAAATTTGATGCAGGAAGGTCAGAGGTACGATTCTGTACTAAAAGGGTCTGAGGGAGGAAATAGAAAACCGTAGGATCTGAGAGCTGAAGTCCAGAGATATCAATTAGGCAAAAAGGCAGGTAAACAGCGGTTCCAAATCCGCAACCACCTGCAATATGGTGGCACAATGGTTAGCACTGCTGTCTCACAGCGCCAGGGAACCGGATTTAATTCCCAGCTTGGGTCATTGTCTGTGCGGAGTCTGTACATTCTCCCCGTGTCTGCATGGGTTTCCCCCATGTGCTTCGGTTTCCTTCCACAGTCCGAAAGACGTGCTAGTTAGGTGCATTGGCCATGCTAAATTCTCCCTCAGTGTACTCGAACAGGTGCCAGACTATGGTGACAAAGGAATTTTCATAGTAACTTCATTGCAATGTTAATGTAAGCCTACTTGTGACACTCAAAAATAAACTTTAAATTTAAGTTCCCTTCCAAGTCACTCACCCTCTTGACTTGGAACCATATCATCGTTCATTCACTGTCATTGGTTCTAAATCATAGAAACCCTACAGTGCAGAAACAGGCCATTCGGCCCATCAAGTCTGCACTGACCACAATCCCACCCAGGCCCTACCCCCACACATTTACCCGCTAATCCCTCTAACCTACGCATCTCAGGACACTAAGGGGCAATTTTAGCATGGCCAATCAACCTAACCCGCACATCTTTGGACTGTCGGAGGAAACCGGAGCACCCGGAGGAAACCCACGCAGACATGAGGAGAATGTGCAAACTCCACACAGACAGTGACCCAAGCCGGGAATCGAACCCAGGTCCCTGGAGCTGTGAAGCAGCAGTGCTAACCACTGTGCTACCGTGCCGCCTTGGAACAAACTTCGTAAAAGCCCTGTGGAAGTACCTGCACCAGGAGGACTGCAGAAGTTCAAGAAGACAGCTCACTACCAACTACTCAATGGCAATTGGAGATAGGCAACAAATGCTGGCTTTGCCAGTGATGCCCCTGACCCATGAAATAATCATTCAAAAAAAGATTGATTGGTTCATTTTTTCCTTACACTAGGGCAGTGGTTTAAACCAGGCAAGGATTAACGTTATATTAAATGTATAGCTTAACTAGGCCAGCTACTTAATATAACTACAAATAATTGTTGAACATTGACTGTCATGAGGCTGTGCTCCTTAAAGACTGGGAATTTTGAAAATTGAACTGAGACAACGCAAACTGCTTAAAAATGCAAGGCTGCGGTCCAAGTTGAAGGTGAGAAACAAACAAATCGCCCTTAGGGGAGTGTGAAGAGAGAAACAGATTGTGCCTTCCTGCTGACCGGAGGTAGACTAATGGCTACCCCAGGCACCTCATCGACTCCTTGACTTGACACAGCTCCCTTGAGTTCACGGACAAAGGCGACAGCATGCGGGACTGCTCATTTCTCTGGCATCCTCCAACCAACCTACCTGATATGGCTCTCCAGGAGAGTCTGCAACCTCTCGATGGAGGAGGTCACAGGTGCAGACGAGAGGATGCACACACTGTGGAATCTCTGCCAGATCTTCACATACCTCACTCTGAACCTCCAGCACAATTCACCTCCTTCGCCTCAGAAGTGGACAACCGACCCCCTGAGATGGCAGCTTTCTGTTTCTGTGGCTGAACTATGTGATAGATCAGGAGGGTCAGTTTTTTATTCCCTCCAGATCTGAGTCTCCAGAATTGGCTCGTGTTCAGATCAATGTGTGAATAATGGAGAAGCCAGGATCACAAGGCCTTGCGTTCACCTAAGGTTCCCTCATACCCACTCATTAGGTTTCTCACCTTTCTGTGACTGCACTTCTGTCTTAATCTGTAATGGAGTAACAGCCATGATTCCCTGCCTGCTTTACAACCTCCTCTGCTCTTAGCATCATGGTGGTGAGAAGTAGGGTGTTTCTACCAATCCAGGGCCTCTCTTTTGCATTCTACACCACATTTTCCTGTGGAGAAGTGGAAGTCATATTAATTATACCACAAGAACAGACACACTGCCTGTGTGAGTGTGTGTGCGTGCGCGCACATGCACGTGTGTGCGCGTGCAAGTGTGTGCGTGTGTGTGCATGCGTATGTGTGCATGTGTTTTTACTTATTCATTCGTGGGACATGGCGTCACTGGCTGGCCGGCATTTACTGCCTATCCCTAGTTGCCTTTGAACGGCAGTTGAGAGTCAACCACATTGCTCTGGAGTCACATGTAGACCAGGCCAGTAGGGATGGCAGATTTCCTTCCCTAAAGGACATTAGTGAACCAGATGGGTTTCTCCGACAATCGACAATGGTTTCATGGTCATCAGTAGATTCTTAATTCCAGATATTTTTTATTGAATTCAAATTCCACCATCTGCCGTGGTGGGATTTGAACCCGGGTCCCCAGAACATTAGCTGAGTTTCTGGATTAATAGTCTGGTGATAATACCACTGGGCCATCGCCTCCCCACGTGTGTGCGCATGTGTGTGTGTGTGTGTGCATGTGTGTGCACACGAGTGAGTGTGTGCGCATGTGTGTTTGCATGCGTGCATGTGTGCGCATGCATGTGTGTGCATGTGCGGGTGCATGTGTGTGTGTGGATGCATGGGTGCGTGCATGCGTGTGTACACTCTTGAATGCAAACGTGTGTGAAAAGATCAGATATTAAGTATGATAAACAACACTCTTCTCTTTAAACACTTACAAAGAAACCAGTCCGTGCATGTCTTTTATAGTCACAACAGTTTAAAAGATTTATTTCTTTACCTGGCTGGATTGAAAAGAAAGACTGAACCCCCCCTCTCCCCCCCCACACCACGCCTCCGCCGCCCCCCCCCCCCCCCCCCCCGCACCGCTAAGGCAATGGAGACCACATAGGCTGCTACTAAACAGTTTGCATTTCGCTAAGTGAAATGGAAAGAAAAGATACTTATTCCCCACGGGAGTGTTAGAAATAGAAATAGAAACCCTACAGTACAGAAAGAGGCCATTCGGCCCATCGAGTCTGCACCGACCACAATCCCACCCAGGCCCTACTCCCATATCCCTACATATTTACCCAACTAATCCCTCTAACCTATGCATCTCAGGACACTAAGGGCAATTTTTAGCATGGCCAATCAACCTAACCCGCACATCTTTGGACTGTGGGAGGAAACCGGAGCACCCGGAGGAAACCCACGCAGACACGAGGAGAATGTGCAAACTCCACACAGACAGTGACCCAAGCCGGGAATCGAACCCAGGTGTTGAAGATCCTGGCTGGGATTTTCACTCCTATCTTTTAATGGGATGTCTGGAGGCAGGAGCCACAAATCTCGCGCGAAATCCAAGTTGTGTTGCATCACAATGTAAAAGCAAGACACGATTATCCTTGCCCCCACCCTCCATCCCCCCCACGCCCCCCCACTCCATCCCGCCAGTGATGTAACAGGATTTCCAATGTACAACATTGGGAATATCATTTCCATACATTAACATCTCATTAGCTGCACCTAAATCAACTCCCCCAGTGTATGAATGTCCATTCATATTGGGGGAGCTGCACAATTACGTGAATCGTGATCGGGCTCCGAAGGCATGCATCTGGTGAGCAGACATCCCAGAGGAGCTCAGGTGAGTGCAGCGTGCAGGGGGAGAAAGTCATACCCGGGAACTGCCTGGGGGCAGTGCCATGGGGCGGAGGGTGGGGGCTGCATGGTAGGATGAACGCATGGGGGTTACGTCCTAGTTAACTTTAGTGCACTGGGGTGGCCTTTACAAATGGTGCCCCGATCTTCAAAAAACCAAGTTGCTGATCGGGTGAGTTCAATCAGAGCCCGCCATGCCAACATGACATCACGGGACATGTCCCTTGCCTTTTTTCGACCAAGTCTGGGACAATATTGAGGAGAAAGCTGCCATAGGTGCCAGCGGCTTCAATGCTGCCTTTCCCACCCACCATTGGCTTTTGTCAATATTCAGGAAAATTCCGTTCCCCCATCTCCTCCCCACTATCCTGAAAGTTTGCAAATGTTTCTGAGATGAGTCATCAAAATGTAATTTGCTGTTCTAAATAAATGACTGCAGCAGACATTGACTAATAAACTTACTCTGAAATATACAGCCAGCGGAGTACTTTAAGAGACAGTTTGCCAAACAGGAGGGAGATCAGAACAAAATGCTGCACTGAAAAAGGCAGCTGATGCTGTTTGGCCAGAATTCTCCGGCCGTTCACACCGGCGGGATTCTCCGCCTGGGAGTTTCCTGCCAGCGTGGGGCGGTGTCAATGGGAATTCTCATTGACAGCGGCGGGACAAGCGAATCCCGCTGCGAGCAAACCAGGCGCCAATTCCTACTGGCGGTAAAAACGTGGCTGGGAGGCTGGAAAATCTTGCCTTTGTCCCTTGGAAGCATTGTGCCTGGATTTGCTGGTTAACCATCCCAAAAAGAGAAATTGACTGCAAACCAAAATCTTTTGGGAATAAAACCTGGAAAACTTCTCAATATAGCTTGAACCATGAAGGCAACTAAATCAAGATGGCTGTAAAATGGAATCAGTGCATTCGGACCAGCCAAAGAACAACTAATCATAAACTCCTTTGTTTTATTTTTTTCATGAACTATAAAAATATCCCTAAACCTATCATTTTATTCTGCCATCTGTATGTGCGTGTGCGTGCATGGTGGTGGGGGACGCACAGACTTGTGTGTGTGCCATATGAAAGGTAGTTGCGATTTATCTAGTCTTTTCTTCAATTCAGGAAATAATTTCAATGAAGTCATCTTGCTCTTTGCTTAACCTAAGAAAACCTATCTGTCTAATTCTTTATAACCTGAATGCATAAATAATCAACACCTGAAGCATTGGCATCCTGTCTAAATTCATAAAAAGAATAAACTATTGTCGCTGGAGTATGGCAATGAAGGGACCTTCACAGTAACTTCACTGCAGTGTTATTGTAAGTCTACTTGTGACACTAATAAATAAACTTGAATATGTTAACTTTTTCTTTACTCTTAATGTTTACAAAATTTGCTTACATTTTTACTAGAAATCTTTGAAAACCATTCATGTTGCAGTACAAGAGTCGTGGTAGGCACAGTGAACACAATTTGGGTTCCACCACGATGAATTCGGATGATGTTGTTCTCTCAGAACACAACGTGTGCCCTATTTATCATCACATCCTACTATTCGATCAAAGGATTGGAACCATCATTTCTGCCAATCTCCCAATCTCCACTTTCTTAAGCAAACACTCTCCTGAACACTTGCTTCCAACAGATTGGAAGTGTGGCTAAGCAACAATTGAGTACAGCTGTGTTAACGCTAATGAACATCTGTTTCAGCTTCAATAAATAATTCTTCATCAACTGCTAGACATCTTGCACATCAATAAACAACCGTTATGCATTACTTAAGGTTTCAGCAGCCTGGATGAAAGATAAAAATTAATTGAGAATTGAAGTTTGACGACTAGTGTGTGTCTTTGCCCTAATACCTTTGCTGCATGCAGGGTAAGTTGCATATCCATCAAAGCAGGGGAGTAAGTATTTGAGAGGAGGTCAAGATGTATAGATGATGGAAGAGTCTCTTTTCCCTTCAGCAGCTCAAATGGGTGCAGCATATCCTATGAATAGTGCACATTCATCAGATGAACATTTCCTGCCCGGATTCCATATGGTATGCATGTGATAAGTATGGTAGATGAAGTAGTTTTGCTGTGTTGTCTGAATATTTTGACACTTTCTTATTCCCGATTAAAGTTTTAACTTTTATATCATTTTGAAAAAAAAGCTGTGAAAAATGGCACTCCCACCAGGAAAAAAATACTTCAAAAAACTATCACACTCAGTAAGAAGATTTCAAAGTATAATTTCTTTTAACAACTAATTTCTATTTGTTGATTGTGTTGTTAACCTGCTGTAATTCTTTCACCTTGAAAGGTGAAATGTGAGAACTATTGCTTTGAAATAATACTTCCAGATTTACCTCTCAATCCTATTTCTGCAGACAATGGAGAGCATTTTTGTTATTCAGTGTTTATAGCAGATGAATTAACATTGCATTTCATTCTGTGTTTAGCAACCATATCTATAATTGTCAATACACAAATGCTTCCAATAGCTAGCAATAGCTAGCTTCAGACAAAATTAATTTATGGTAGGATACCTAACCGTTCAACTACTATCTATAGAATTTTCCTCATGTGACAAGAATCTCTGACCTCTCCGCTGCATGTTTGTTGGTGGTGGGAGGTGATCCGCATTGACTAGCGGTGAGATCCTTTGGTCCCGCTGTCAATGGGATGAATCATTGAATCCACCCCATGCCATCAGGAAATCTGCGGCAGGGGTGCGCCATCGACACGACCAGAAAATCCCGCTGGCATGAACAGCTGGAAAATTCTGGACATCGTCTAATATGCACAAAGCTCCAACTTTGCTATTTGAGTTCAGATGGATTCTTGATAAGAAAAGTCATGGGAATGAAACCAGATTTTTCTTGGCCTTATCAGTGCACTGCAATACTAACACATGGAATGATAGGATGCTGGGACACAAGTTCAGTCCCTAACTTCAATGAATTTCTGATTGTAGTTTTGCTGCAATGAGGAAGCATTGAACACTCCTTCCGCACAGGGAAGTTCCTCGGCCGCACGGTTGGCGAATCATGGAAAATGGCATGACATCGGCGGGACTGGAAGATCCTACCACCAGCCAATGGCAAGCTGCCACCACTACCAGAAAATCAGCTGCAAGGGGGACAGAAAATCCCGGCCTTTATGCCTTGTAAAGGTGCAGCATTTTAAACAACAAAACCAGTCCAGCTCATAACTTGCCGGGTGTCAAATTCAGCACTTGTTCAAATCCCTTCAAGGCAAAAACGTTTGACCAAATGTAACCAAATTTCATGCATACGTACAATTGCACACACGTATGTAATGTATCAATTGCAATGGAGAACAGATGACTCAAATCTGATCATTTTAAACGATATGAACATTTTGATTGTAAGCATTGCATACCCAAGAATAATCCATTTTGTCTACGTTGAAATGTAGGAATTGACCTGTTTGGTCCTTTGAGTAAACAAAATTCAAATTTTCAATGCAAGTACTCGAGTGGTATATTGCATTAGCTGAAGACGCTGAATTCTACTTTATGTCCATGCTCTTTCCTATAGAGTATCAATCAGTAAATCACAAGCTTGATGTAGAAGTAGCATGCAGAGCCCATCATTTCGCATTTCATGAAGTCAGTTTGTTTTTCTTATTCGCTGCTCAGATTTACTGGTGCACTGAGGGCATTTTGTGATCACAGCGCAAGATAGCCAACAAGAGATTTGCTTCTAAATCCTGCACAGGAACGCAACGTTGACTCTCTTCTGTTGCAGTGAGTAATGTCAACCCACCAGTGACTTGTTGATTGCTTGGTCAGAGGGATTGATTGGCCGAGTGAACTTTATGGCTTGTCCCACCGGCGGGAGGTTTCAGGCCCAATGAAGGTGACCTATTGCGGCGGAGTTCCCCAGTGGTGCAACCACCGGACAATGCAAAACACCACAGACATCGGCAAGACCAGAAGATCCTGCCACCAGCCAACGGCCAGCCACCTCTGCCACTGGAAACCGTGCACCCGGAGTGCGGAGGGATTAGAAAATTCAGCCCTATGTATATAAATTGCATGTAACCAGAACTTTCGACTGTGAGTGAGGACAGGTTGGGGTGATTGAATTATTGAGAAAGAACAGAGTTTCTACAGCAACATAATTTCAACACAGGGGTTAATATTAGGACCACTGCTCTTTTTGATATATATTAATGAGCTGAACGTGTGTACATAGCTGATAATGACCAACTTTGCAGTGAGCAATAAGCTAATAAATCAGGATGACATAGATTGATGAACTGGGCAGACAAATGCAGATTAAATTTATATACATAGGTGTGAAGTGATAAAGTTTAGCAAGAAAAATAAGAAAAATAAGGTGGGACAGTGTGAACTAAATAGTAAAGGAATAAAGACCATTATTTTTTCTTGAATGGAATGTGGACATCGCTGGCTAGACTGGTATTTATTGCTCTTCCCCGACATGCTGTTAGGTAGGGAATTCCAGGGTTTTGACCCAACATCAATGAAGGAACAGCGATATATTTCCAAGTCAGGATGGTGTATTGTTTAAAGGGGAACTTCTAGGTGGTGGCATTCCACGCATCTGCTGCTCTTGTTCTTTTAGCACTGTTTGAGAGCACATTTTCACTCCATCTGACGAAGGAGCAGCGCTCCGAAAGCTTATGGTATTTGCTACCAAATAAACCTGTTGGACTTTAGCCTGGTGTTGTGAGACTTCTTACGTTGTTCTTTTAGATCAGCCTTGTCCAAGTCCCAGCCCACAGGCTGGCTGAGGCGTTTTTAAGTGGTCCACCACGTCCTCATAGTGGAGATAACCGCTCAAGTTCAAAACCTCCAGGAAAAAAAAATTCAAGATATGCTCAGAGCCCTCTCAGCCAATCACTGTGTTGTTTCTCCATGCATTGGCTGCTGATAGGCCGTCATTGGTTAGCATCTGTGGAGAGAGAAACAGCGGGCCAATTTTACCATCAGGTTACGCCCATTTTCGGGCGCGAAAACTTGGTGAAGTCGGGCATGAGGTGAGTAGTGCGATCCGCGTCCGCCTCTACACCCGTTCCCCCTTTGCCAATCACCGAAAATGGCCACTGTCTGGATCACGACCGAAACGGGCGCGACGGCAATTTAAATGTATTTGCATGCATTTAAATTGACTTGATGGGCTGGACGCCCAAACTTACCAGCATTTCCCCCTTTACCCCCGCGTTCGCCCGTCCAGTTTCGGCGCGAAACAGACATGGTCTGCAAAGGTCCGATTCGGGCGCTCCAGCTTCTGAGGAGATAGGTTCAGAGCTTCTGGCATCTCTTTGACTCAGATTGGTGGTGGGGGTAGGGAGGCAGGTGGCTCAGAGCGCTCTCTGGTAGGGGGGTGGAGGGAGTCGTGTCAGATGGCTCTCTGGTGGGGGAGAGGGAGATGGGTCAGACGGCTCTCTGGTGCGGGTGAGGGAGTCGTGTTAAATGGCTCCCTGGTGGGGGGGAGGGAGATGGGTCAGACGGTTCTCTGGTGGGGGGGGGAGGGAGGCAGGTCAGATTGCTCTCTGGTCGGGGGAGGCGGCGGGGGGTCCGCAGCCACTCTGCGTGCGATTGGTGGGGGTGAAGAGGGGATCCACTGCCACTCTGCGTGCGATTGGTCGGGGGGAAGGGGGGGCCCGTTGCCACTCTGTGTGCGATTGGCGGGTAGGGGGCCACGATCAGTCTGGGTAGCGGGGGGGTGGGGGAATAAGGGGGATAGTTATGTTGTGGGGGTGGGGCAATGTCTGTGGGGGCCAGGGGGAGGCATTATTGGGCCCAGGAGCAATGTGGCAAGGGAGCGTGTTTCTATTTTGTTTTACTACGCATGCGCAGTTGAAGGCTCCGATCGGAGCTGCAGTGTTTCGGGCACGATAAGCCCCGCCCACAGGCTTGTACAGCATGATTCAGAATCGCTGATATGTTTTCAGGCAGAGTGAGTATGGGGTGCCTGAGAACGGGTCTAAACGTCGGATTTGAAACACTCCCAGATTCAGCACTCAGAATCAAAATGGTAAAATTGGGCCCAGCATTTCAAAACTGTGCAACTCTTCTTCAGATTAATTCAGATTAATTTTAATGATTGACTTGAGATTCAGGAGTGATTTTCAGGTGACCAAGGTAAACCGGCAGAGGCGTTGAAGCTACAACCTGTCCAGTCGAATTGGTTGAACGCCATATTCATTTCATAGTCGATATTCATTCCTCATATCAATGGGGAGATGCTTTGCAATGTGAGCAGTCCTCTGGTTGGAGAGGGATGAGGTTCTGACAGGTTCTGTCTGGGGCAAAGCCCTTGTTGGTCGGTTAAAGTGGGGACTGAGGTCATTCAGAAAATTGGCAGATGTTAACATGGAGCATATGGTAATTGTCATGTGAACCACATCCCAAACGGAAATTTGACAATCTATCACAATTTTAAATTTGAATTTTACGAAGAGAAGATATGTGTGCTGAAGGCAGGAGTCAGAAATTCCAATAACACTTCTGGAGATTTTTATTAATAAATTTTTTATATAAACAAAAAAAGAAAACGTGAACACACAAGATTACATTTACACAATTAAAATTAGTCTTGAACAACACTAACACTCAAAAAGACTTCTACTTGGTCAGACTTATAAATAAACACCCCTCTAGGCAACAATTCCTATAGATATAGGTAATGGCGCCAGTGTCTGACGGCCTCCACAATGGCCTGGGCCTCCTTTTCCACCGCTGAATGCCGAATTTCGGGGCCTTGGAGGGTGCGGGAAAAAAACGCGACGGGCCTGCCCGCCTGGTTAAGTGAGGCGGCCAGGGCGAAATCAGATGCATCGCTTTCCACCTGAAAAGGGATGGATTTGTCTACCGTGTGCATCGTGGCTTTCGCGATGTCGTGTTTCAATTCCTTGAAGGCCAATTGGGCCTCTGGCGTGAGTGGAAAAGTCGTGGACTTAATAAGCGGACGGGCTTTGTCCGCGTAGTTGGGGACCCACTGCGCATAATAGGAGAAGAAGCCTAGGCATCTTCTCAGTGCTTTTGCGCTAGCGGGCAAGGGAAGTTCAGCAAGGGGGCGCATACGGTCTGGATCAGGGCCAATGACCCCGTTTTCCACTACGTATCCCAGGATGGCTAACCGGCGCGTATGGAATACACACTTCTCCCTGTTGTAGGTCAAGTTCAGGCGAGATGCAGTGCGTAAGAAGTTCTGGAGATTTGTGTCATGGTCCTGCTGATCATGGCCACAGATGGTGACATTATCCAGGTACGGGAAGGTAGCCCGCAGCCTGTTCTGGTCCACCATTCAGTCCATAGCACGCTGGAAGACCGAGACCCCATTGGTGACATCAAATGGAACCCTAAGAAAATGATACAAATGACCATCCGCCTCAAAGGCCGTGTATTGTCGGTCCTCTGGGCGAATGGGGAGTTGGTGGTAGGCGGACTTGAGGTCTATGGTGGAGAACACCCGGTACTGCGCAATCTGATTGACCATATCAGATATGCGCGGGAGAGGATACGCATCCAGCTGCGTATATCGGTTAATGGTCTGACTGTAATCAATGACCATCCGGGGTTTGTTCCCGCTCTTGACCACCACAACCTGTGCTCTCCACGGACTAACACTGGGCTGTATGATCCCTTCTTTGAGGAGTCGCTGAACCTCAGATCTGATGAAGATCCGATCCTCAGTGCTGTAACGCCTACTTTTAGTAGTGATGGGCTTGCAGCCTGGTACCAGATTCTGAAATAAAGAGGGTGTGGTGATCTTTAACGTAGAAAGATTGCAGGCGGGACGCGTTGGGCAATTTGGAGACTGCAGCTGTTCTCCCACTGCCAGCGAAGGGAGTGGCCCACCGTACTGTAGGATCACACTCTTCATGTGGACCATAAAGTTTAGTCCGAGGAGAATTGGTGCGCAAAGATACGGCAACACAAGGAGCCTGAAACGCTCGTAAATTGTGCCTTGTACTTTCAAGGTTACCACACAACGTCCTAGCACAGCGACAGACCGGGACCTTGATGCCATAGAGATTGTCTGTTTGGCAGGTTGAATCTGGAGTCCACACCTCTTCACAGTGTCAGGGTGGATAAAGCTCTCAGTGCTCCCGCTGTCAAACAGACAATAAAGCACATGATTGTTTACCTGGATATCCATCATCGAACGATCAAGCCTGTGAGGCTTAGCCTGGTCCAGGATGATCGACGCCACCATTGGTCCATGAACGTCACTGCAGGCAGCTGAGGTCGACGCTGAGGACCCCTGCTGGTCGTTCGTGGTCATCGTCGACCAAAATGGCCGCCCCCATGAATCGCACATGGGTGAGGGCGCCAAACTTAGCGACCCCTGGTGGTCATCCTCCTCCGACTCCGTCGACCGCAATGGCGTCGTCCTGGACTCGCACGTGGACGAACCCCGCGAGGACTTCGACGACGATGGTGATGATCCCAGTTCCGAAGGGTCGCAGGCCACACTGCCGTTCCTGGGCTTCGATCTGCACACCTTTGCATAATGCCCCTTTTTACCGCATGCGGTACAGATTACCGCTTTAGCGGGACACTTTTGTCGGGTATGTTTTGCTCCTCCGCAGAAATAGCACCGCGGGCCGCATGGGGCTGCAGCCGTCGTCTGGCCCACATGGGAGCACGCCATAACACCGCACTTCAAGCCCGAGGGGCAAGGAGGGATTTGCGACTGCTCCAGCCACGTTGTCTCCACGTGGTCCTCTGGATACAGGACTAAGCTCTTCGAAGCCGACTCGAGCATTTCAGCTAATTCCATGGCCTGGGTAAGGTTGAGATTACCCTTTTCTAGCAGCTTGAGACGGATGTATGAAGACCCGACCCCGGCCACAAACGCATCCCGGGCGAGGTCGTACATGCTCTGCTCAGCCGACACAGCTTTGCAGTCACAGCCCCTGGCTAGCTGTAAGAGCTCATTGGCGTAGTCCTCCATGGTTTCGCCCGACTGCCGACGTCGTGTAGCGAGGAGGTAACGAGTGTGGATCTCGTTAGGAGGTTTCGTATAGCGCTTCTTTAGAAGCTCGAGGGCCCTAGGGTAAGTGGTGGCCGCACGGATCGCGAGGTAGACTGTGTCGCTTACCCTCGCATGGAGGACCCGGAGTCTGTCATCATCTGTGGTGACCGCTGCGGAGGCTGCTAGGTAATCTTCAAAACACTTCAGCCAGTGGTCGAAGGTGTTAGCAGCGCCCACCGCACGTGGATCTAGCGTCAGACGTTCTGGCTTGAGGATTTGCTCCATACTCTCCTTTCTTTTTTTCTTCCGTCGAGAGTTTAATTTTAGTTAATAAAATTGATGCGCATCAATTGGACACGAGGCTCGAAGCTTCAGTAAAAGAAGGCTTTTATTAACTAACAATGGAGCTATCAGAACTTTAACACACTATCCCAGACTGAAGGGGTCCCGTCCGAGCAGGGAGTCTTATACCTCTCCCAGGAGGCGGAGCCCGACTGGGATGTGCCACAAATGTAACAAACACAGGTGTAACAATCCCACCCTAACCCAACAGCAACATTAGTACAATCCCACAGTAACCTATATACATTCCTGTAGTACTGGCCAGCCCTGGCTCAGTACTATCCAGTGGGAACCAACGATGGTTCACCACACCTGTTTAACCCTGTTATAATTTTATAAGTTTCTATGCGATCTCCTCTCATTCTTCTAAACTCCAATGAAGATAATCCTAACCAACTTATTAGAACCATAGAACCATAGAACATTACAGCACAGAAACAGGCCTTTTGGCCCTTCTTGCCTGTGCCGAACCATTTTTGTGCCTAGTCCCACTGACCTGGACCTGGACCATATCCCTCCACACCCCTCTCATCCATGTACCTGTCCAAGTTTTTCTTAAATGTTAAAAGTGAGCCCGCATTCACCACCTCATCTGGCAGCTCATTCCAAACTCCCACCACTCTCTGTGTGAAGAAGCCCCCCCTAGTATTCCCTTTAAACTTTTCCCCCCTCACCCTTAAACCATGTCCTCCAGTTATTTTCTCCCCTAGCCTCAGTGGAAAAATCCTGCTTGCATTCACTCTATCTATACCCATCATAATTTTATACACCTCGATCAAATCTCCCCTCACTCTTCTACGCTCCAAAGAATAAAGTCCTAACCCATTTAACTTTTCTCTGTAACTCAGTTTCTCAAGTCCCAGCAACATCCTTGTAAACCTTCTCTGCACTCTTTCAACCTTATTAATATCCTTCCTGTAATTAGGTGCCCAAAACTGCACACAATACTCTAAATTCGGCCTCACCAATGTCTTATACAACCTCACCATAACATTCCAACTCCTATACTCAATACTTTGATTTATAAAGGCCAATGTACCAAAAGCACTCTTTACGACCCTATCTACCTGTGACGCCACTTTTAGGGAATTCTCTCCTCATATGACAGACATACCATCCCAGGAATCAGCCTGTAAACCTTTGCTGTACTTCCTCTATAGCAAAGACATCCTTCTTCAGATAAGGGCACCAAAACTGCTCACAATACATCCCACCCAGCCCCTATCCCCATAACCCCATGCATTTCCCCTAGCTAGTCCCCCTGACACTAAGGGGCAATTTAGCATGGCCAATCCACCTAAGCCCCACATCTTTGGACTGTGGGAGAAAACCGGAACAACCCAGAGGAAACCCACGCAGACACAGGGAGAATGTGCAAACTACACACAGACAGTGTCCCAAGCCGGGAATCGAACCCAAGTTCCTGGCACTATGAGGCAGCAGTGCTATCCACTGTGCACCGTGCCGCCCCATCAAGGCCGAGTGAGGCATCAAGGAGCCATTGCAAAAGCAGAGTCAGTGGGAACCAGGTGGAAACCCTCCACTGGTTGGAGTCATACCTGGCACAAAATAAGATGGTTGTGGTTGTTGGACGTCAATCATCTCAGTTCCAGGACATCACTGCAGGAGTTTCTCAGGGCAGATCCTAGCCCAAACATCTTCAGCTGCTTCACCAATGACCTTCCCTCCATGAAGTGGGGATGCTGAAGCAGTCTGTGTTTGAATGCAGCAAAATTTGAACAATGTTCGGACTTTAGTTATTAAGCAATAAGTAACATTTGTGCCATATGAGTGCCAATCAATGACCATCTAACCATCTTCCCTGAACATTCAATGACATTACCATTGCTGAATCCCCCACTGTCAACTCCCTTGCAGTTACTATTGACCAGAAACTGAATTAGATCAACCATATAAATTTTATGGTTACAAGACCAAGACAGAGGCTGGGAAATCTGCAGCAAGTGACTTACCTCTTGTCTCCTCAAATTTTGTCCACTATCAATAACACATCAGTCAGGGCTGTGATGGAGTACTCTACACTTGGCTGGATGAGTGTGGCTCCAACAAGACTGGTGAAGCTTGACACCATTCAGGACAAAGCACCCTTTCATCTCCATTCACTCCCTCTACCCCCAACATAGAGTGGCAGCAGTGTGGACTATCTACAGGATGCATTGCAGCAAATCACCAAGGCATCTTTGATAGCATCTCCCAAACCCACAACATTCACCACCTAGAGGAACAAGGGCAACACGTGCAAGGGAACACCACCATCTTCAAGTTCCCCTCCAAGCCACACACCATCCTGACTATATCACCGTTCCTCTACCATCCTGGGTTAAAATCCTGGAACTCCCTCCCTTACAGTACTGTGAATGTTTCTACCACAGGCAGGCTACAGCAGCTTAAGAAGCTGGCTCACCACCACTTTTTCAAGGCAAATTAGGGATAGGCAATAAAAGCTTGTCGAGTCAGCAATGCCTACATTCCATAAACAAACAAATAAATAATCCCATTGTTGTTTATGGGATAAAGCTGTGTGCAAATTGGCTCCTGTATTTCCTATATTATAACAGTGATGACGCTTCAAAATTATGTGTTTGGCTGCAAAGCACTCTGGCATGCCCTGAGGTCAGGAAATTCACCATATAGATCCAAGTTCTTTCTTATATTCAATACTGCTTGAACAAAAATCAGAGATTCTCCGGCTTCCCAGCCGTGTGTTTCCTGCCAGCGGGAGGTGACGTGTTGTTTGCTAGCGGCGGGATTCTCTGGTTCCCGTCACTGTCAATGGGAATTGCCATTGACTTCACCCCACGCTGACGGGAAACCCGCGGCGTGGATGCACTGCCGGCGAAACCGGATATTCTTGCCAGCATGCATGGACGGAGGATTCTGGCCCAGAAGTTACTGAGAAGGATATATGGTCACCTTGTTGGTTTAAACTTGATTCAACATCATATTCAAACCTGGCAGATAAACCTACTGGCAGCAAATGCAATTATAACTATTCTCTTAAGAAATGTCAGGGTGCTGTTCAGCGTGTTGGAGAGAAAGTGCCTGTGATCGGATTATTCAAATTTTGCTACTTTTAAGGGTACATTATAGGAGTAACATGAAATCACTTATATTGTATGTATTCAGTCAATGTTATGAGAAGGAAGATTATATATTTTCAGGTCTATCTGCATTTATTTCCTTTAGTTAATAATAAGTCCAAGTTAGAATGGTGGTAGTTTCCAATTGGCTGGTAGTCCTTGGAGAAAGAACTTCCTTGGTAGGTATGAGCTACTCGATTGTCTTTGATTTCTGTCTGGGGTTCCAAAAGTGATCCTGGAGGGTTTGCCTACAGCTCTCTGACTGTTGAACAGAATCATCCATGGGGCCATTAAATTCAAGCCAATACAGCATATAAGCAGATATTTATGATTAACTGGTAAATGCAAATATGACCCTGCAGTATGATTGAACCATTTTCATTTGATGGCAGACAATATGTAAATGCCTGGGTAAATGACATTGCACTAAGGTTTTAAGATTTTTCTTGCGGGGATTAATAAAGATGAAGATTTTGCTTTGAAAGGCTACTCCTCTTTAATTGATATCAGATGTAATTATTGATTAATTAAAATGTAGTTTCACTCTAAAATAAATAATGATTGCGGGTAAGAGGCCTTACCCTTAACTTAAATAAATTACCCTTATTTCATTATTCAGTTACACCTTCATCAATTTTGGAAGGGAAGTGCTCTGACAGTATGAATTAAACTGATTAATGCTTAGTAATAGAGGACAATGAATAAAGTTCAGAAGGTGAATACAGCACTTTAGGAACAATGTGATTTCTGTCTGTATTGATGTGGATTAGCCCAACCTCATGTCATTTTTCTAATGGATGGAAATTGCAAATCACTAATCTCACCAAGAAGACATGCAGAAAAGATGCTGTGAGAAAGTTTAAAGTCCATACCATTGCTGTGGATGTATTTTTCCAAAGTTGGGTATTCTGATTTGGGAATTTAATGTCAAAGAAATCCCTATTGAGGTGATGGGTTAAGGAAATAAAAACAAGGAAGACGAGGTACCAAGTGCATTTCAGTCATAAACTGAAAGTATGCAATAGTATGGTAACCAGGTTTCAGTTTGTCTATCATGCTCAAAATACAGTATCAATACTTCTTTGACCTAAGAGCAACAACTTGAAGAAGGAAACTTTGCCTTTCTGGCATCAGTAAAACAAGGAACAAGTGGAATAGTCTCCCAGTTGGAGTTAATAGTATAGAAGAAATGATTTGTTATGCCTGTGATCGCTCCATGAAGAAGCTTTCTAAATAGTCCCAAGTCTTTGCCATTTTTTTAAACATCCTTTTATTTTTCATATTTTTATTCTCGTTCTTTTTTTAATATAAAGTTAGGCAGCAGATGTTGGCACTGTGCCCTGACAGCAGGGAGCTGTGAAGAGGAGTGCCAGAGGGATTTGAGGAAGATGTTGGGGGAAGAGTGGGGTCGGGTGCTGGAATGCCGCTGTTTGTCGGGAAGTGGATGGATGTGGACATTCCAGGTGTGACAGACGGAACTGATGCCAGGATGTGACAGATAGACCCTCACCCTCGCAGCTAGTATGAGGTCATTAATTTTCTTGTGGTATTGGATAGCAGTCCTCAGTGTCAGGCCGCTGGCACTGACTGCCACAGCCACCGCATTCCAGGCCACATTTGCTTCCCTGCTTCTGGGTTGCCTACCCACTCGGGGTACAGGGTGTCCCGCTTCTCCTCCACTACGTCCAGAAGCCTTGCGAGATCTGCCTCCATGAAGCGTAGAGCTACTCTCCATGCTGACATCCTCCAGGTGTGGCTGTTTGTGAGCATTTAAATGTAGCTCCCCTTATTAACAGTGCACAGTTTGGGCGAGTCAAATGTTGGGGTTCTTTCAAAGCACTAAGTGTGGGACAATTGCGATCTGATTTGCATCGGACACACTAGCACAGATCACACTGGTTTTTGCACCCAAAATGACACTTAGGCTGGAATTTTCCAACAATTCACGCCTTGCCACCGCTGCAAGCAAGGATGGAGAATTTGGTGCTCAGCCAAATCTCCATTCACTGCAGCGGGACCGGAGAATCATGCTGGCGTGAACGGCCAGAAAATTCCGGCCTTAGTCATTTTCTGGGAAAATTCCACCCAATATTTTAAGTGTGCCCTAGTCAACTTGTATCAAAGCTTTAACTCAGAACAATTGCTAGGCAGATTGGTAAGCAAGACCTCAAAGTTATTTCTGAAAACCATTCTATCATATTTTGATGTCAGGAACTTGGTTTTGAAGAACATCTTGAGCACAGACATGGAAGACTGGGCTGGAGGGAACAACCTGAGGCCTCTTTGAAGTTCCATTTGAGGTCAGGGTTAAAGATATTCCAAAGATTGATTTCTGAAGCTGTGATTGAATAAGCACCTCTCTACTCTCCAACCTTGTGTTCCTGGATGAAAAGAGAAAAACAAATTTAGTGAGACAAAGGAGAAACTAAAACCTCTCGGTTTTACCATGTCTCTCATCGGCATTGGTTGATCTGTACCATAAGAACACCAAAATGAAATTGAATCAGTATGAATTTGGAGGGCACACCAGTCCATCATTGCTGCAAAACTATTGCCAGAATATTACTTCAAAGTGAGACTTGTTAGCAGGGTCAGAGTACATAAATTTAAATTAGTGAAAAGGAAATTCAGAACAGAGATTATTAAAAATTTTATTCAAAGGGTAATAACAGTTTGAGGCAAGTAGCTGAATGAAAATCACGTGGATGTATTAGAAAAATTAGTGTACTGGAGGGAAGTGCTTTTTATAGGCTTAATTATTCTTATTTTGGATACAGAACTCGATTGAATTAATCTACATGGCCTTTAACACAAAGTTAGAGAAATTGTAGCATAATTTAGCCTTCAAAACTGATCTCTCCGATAGGCAGAGAAACATTAAACTGACAAGCCATACGTTCCAGGCTAAATATTGAATTAAAGGAGTAAGTAAAGAAAGAACTTACATTTATAAAGTGCCTCCAGCATGCTAGAGCACTTTATAGCCAATGAAGTACATTTGTTGTAATACAGGAAATGTGGCAATCAATTTGTGCAAAGCAAGATTCCACAAATAATGAAATAAATGACCTGATCATTTGTTTTACCTGTTGGCTGAGAGAAAGATGTTGGTCAGGTCACCAAGAAACTCTTGTGTTTTTCTTAAAATGGTGCTGTTGGATCAATTACATTCACGTGAGATTATCTCTTTTTAACTCCTCAGATGAAAGGCAGACATCTCTAGCAGTACAGTACTCCCTCAATTCTGCACTGATATTTCAGCTGAAGGCTCTGTATTCTATTTTAAACTCTCAATCTTCTGTCCGTGAGATGAGAGCATGAAAAGTATAATAGCTCCAGAAGCCGGCTGTGAAGGAACCATGCTTTTATTGCACAAAATTAAAATAAATAATAACCACAAGCCTGTGGTGAACACAACAGGCCAAAACCAAGACTAAAATGTTAATGGACCCCCACAGGGTCTCACTTTATATGGAGCTCCATATGAGCTCCACCTGGTTGGCTAATTACCAATCCCCAGGGAGCTCGTACTCAATGAGCCCAACTGGGAGGTCAGTTAGTGACTCCCCATGGAAATCATGGGGGTTAGCACCCAAAGTTAAGTCAACAGTACGTACATTTCAATTAGTGAAAAGGAAATTTAAAACAAATGTTATAAAATGCTTCATTGAAAGGATCATAAGTATTTAAAGCAGATAGTTGAACGTAGCAAAAGTAGCAATATAGTACTGAAATTCTTTTGTATGATTGAGTTATGAAGAAATTAATTCTCCAAACAAATTGTTGTGAATTGTGAATGTCACATAACACCCACAATGATGTTCTCAGCCTGCTAAATCCAGGAAATGTATAGAACCATAGAAACTAAAAGCAGGAGTAGGCCATTCGGTCCTTCGAGCCTACTCTGCCATTCATTATGATCAGGGCTGATCATCAAATTCAACATCCTGATTCCGCCTTCCCCCATATCCCTCGATCCCTTTAGCCCCAAGAGCTATATCTAAAAAAGCAGAGCACCCAAATGTCTTTGTCGAAGAAGTTGACCTCACAAGGATATTCGTTTCCTTGAATGGTGATGCACTGTGAAAGATTCCTTCTAACATGGATTGGTTATCTCTGCCACATTGAAGTGACTTGGCCATTTCGACTTGTGCTATCTACAATGTAATTCTGACATCAAGTGGTGGGGCAGAGTACTCGACTCAGATGTCCACAAGCACTGCATTATAACTGGAATTTAAGCCATAATCATTAAGGTTCAGTCATGTTGTTTAGGGCACATCGGGTGGAACCTCACAAGGATCTTGCCAGAGTGTCGGTACCGGCGTGAGAAACAGAATGATTTCCGCCATGCTACCGACGTGATTTCTGAGCCAATCTTATGCCTCATCAGCAAAAGATTTTATGCGCACAAGAATCACTCTCAGTATGCCTCTGATCCACCCGCCTCACCACAATTTAATCACTGCATTCACTGGGGAGCTCTATATATATACGGCTCCCGAGCACTTGTTCCAGATCTACCTTAGGAGATGACAGCCAAGAAATCAGCACCAAGCTTTTCGGAGGGAGCCCCGACCAGAATGCTGGATGGTGTGCAGTGTAAGTGGGATGCACTCTACCCCCGCTCCAGTAGAAGACCTTCCAACAATGTCACATCCCCCTGCCTGGAATGCAGTGGCAGCCCTGGTGAGTGCCAGCGCTCTCCAGAAGAGGATGGGACAGCAGTGTTGTAAGAAAGTGAATGATCTTTGCTCAGCCAGGGTAAGTGAACCTCCTCCAGTTTCTTTATGAACCCTGTGTTGTTAGTGTACCTTGAAGAAAGTTTTTTTTAATCATGATCTTTGCAGTTCTCACAGCTTCAGTGTTTCTCAACTCCCAGCCTTAGCTGATGTCATTATGGCACTGGCTTGTCCTTTTATTGCTACTTCAAAGGCTTAAATGGGGTCTGTTTATTTTAACTCTGGGTTGTTTTATGATCCTGCATTGTTAGGAGGACAGTCATGTGTTTTTGGACAGTTTTCTTTCCTTTCCAGTGAGTTTAAGGTTTCATTTTCCATTTGTCCGCAGTTAGAGTTGAGTTTTAGAAGGGACAGCAAACAGAAAATAAGTCTTTCTTTCTCTCCCTGTTTTATTTGGAAATTCTGCTGGTTATCTGAAAACAAGATCTTGCTTTTCCGAAGGGGGGAATCTGCTGCTGGTGGCTTGCCTAGAGTCCCTGGTGTTTTGGGAAAGTATTCTGACTTCAAATTTTTCTGAGTCTATCCAGAGAACTGCAGACTTTACCTAAAGGACTCAATTCCAGTATCACGTGAGCATTAGTCTATGCTGTATTAAACTTGTTTGAAGGGTTTTGTTTATGGGATTGGTTTGATTGGGACAGCTCCTATATTCGTTAAGGGTTATACATTATCGTGGTTGTTTTGGTGTTGTTTGTAATTGATGGAGGTTTTTGCTAATATTCTTACTATACATGTTAACTATATTCTTAAATAAACATTGTTTGATAAAAGCTCTCTGATGGGTCATTTGAATCATACCAGAAGTGAAACCTATCATGCTTATCCTAGCCAAATTTAAGATGCAAAACTTAAGATCCAGATGGGCTCTATAAAACACTTTGGAGTTTCTTACCTGAAGCATAACAAGCCCATAACAACCCACCACCAACTCCCCCACCCCTCCTGCTCTCCACCCCCCCCCCCCCCCGCCCCCCGCCCACCCCTTGCACCTCCAACTCTATCTCTCACCCAGCCATTTCAGGGATTGCCAACACCAGACATGAGGCCCTCCTCCCAACTTCCCCCTAGTAGCTGCTCTGCTCCTCAAACTCCAGCTGCCACTCAAGCCCCCACACCTGCCATACCTCATCATCACCTTCAATCTCACGACTTCAACTTACATTCTTCCTATCTGTGTCACTGCAGGACAAATCCGACCACAACAAGCTTGAGCTGGAACAGCCAACTGGAGTCATGCCAGAGCTCAGAACTCTCATGCTCTTTGAGGAAGGTATATGGTTATGCACTGAGGCTGAAGATATGAACATCTTGATCGGAAGATTCTAGGCTGGTTCTGCTTATGGGTTTGATCCTGTGCTCCTGCTCCCTGGACAGCTATAGGCCTCTGGTCCTAGGCACATGTAGCAGCATGTCATTGTCTCTGCTGCTGTTCAATCACAATTAGGAGAAAAAGACAACTCCCTAGGCTTTATGATTGTCCTGAATCATGCATTGAAATAGTGAGAACACCACAGTGATCTATGAGGAGTCCTACCACATCCCTGACCCTCATCCCCCCATGCCTCTGTGACTTCCACCCAAGTGCTTCCCATTCACTGAGTTCAGCATCCCCTCTCACATTACAGTCACATTATTTCCCCTGTATACCACCAGAATGATTAACACTTTCTCATGGCATCTGACCTGCCCATTTCCTCCTGCATAACCACCCCCCACCGCCCCCCAGGTATGGTGAGAGTGATCCCCACCCATGGCTTCGAGCTGTGTCCCCAGCATTTTTCCGGGGGCCCCTTGAGTATTGGACAGGCTGAGGACACTGAGGCTGCCTGAGTGCTCAACTCTGAAATCTCCCTCGGAGGTTAAGGTACCAGGTTCATGCTTATGTAGAGCAGTTGCAAATAGCACCAGTGTAGAGTGAGTTCTCGTCAATGAGATGCTATTGTGTGCAGTTTTAGTGTCCTTATCTGAGGAAGGATGTCTTTGCTATAGAGGGAGTACAGCGAAGGTTTACCAAGTTTAATCCTGGGTTGGAAGGTCTGTCATATGAAGAGAAACTAAGTCAGTTAGGATTATATTCACTGGAGTTTAGATGAATGAGAGGGGATCTCACGGAAACTTATAAATTTCTAACAGGGCAGATTCAGAAAGAATGTTCCCAATGGTGGGGGAGTCCAGAACTAGGGGTCATAGTTTTGAGGATAAACCTTTTAGAGCTGAGGTGAGGAGAAATTTCTTCACCCAGAGGGATGTGAATGTATGGAATTCACTACCACAGAATGTAGTTGAGGCCAAAATGTTGTCTGATTTCAAGAAGAAATTAGATATAGCTCTTGGGGATAAAGGAATCAAGGGATATGGTGGTAAGCGGGGATCAGGATATTGAACTCAATGATCAGCCATGAGCAAGATGAATGGCGGAGCAGGCTCGAAGGGCCAAATGGCCTACTCCTGCTTCTAGTTTCTATGTTTCTATGTTTAATGCATAAAATGAGGTTCCCGACATTCCTTGGCATGTTTTGCTTCACTCCGCCGGTGGGCATAGTCCAAAATTGCAAAATGCAATCCTGCTGGCAAGAGTCCCATTTTTCAAAACTCTCCAGATTTTGAGGTGCGCCGTCATTCCCACGCACGGAGAGCCTGGGCTCAAGATTCCTCCCATTGTTCACATGCCGGACTGTTGAATTCCCAAAGCTGTCTTCTCTCTGGCAAGCTGCATTCTTGATTTTATAGCAAACAAAGCCAGGTAAAAGGACAGAAAAACTTACGAAAGGCCCCCTTTAGATATTGCAGCATCAACACAGACTTCTGGAGAAACACAGCTCCCCCTCCAGGTCAGTTTGAAAGAATTTGAGACTGCAAGTTTACAAAAGCTTTTAGATACCAAAGTGCGGTGCAGTGCAGTGCTGTAACCAAGCCTCATCTTGGATAAGGAGGACTAGATGACATCAATATTTGTTATATCACAACTGACACCCCTCACCTGGATGAAACAAAGACCGATGAAGTATTTAATCTTGGAATTATCTTGAATCAGTAGATATTTCTGATCTCTGCACCGAAGTAACGTGTTAAAACACACACGTTCTTTCCTGGATTAGTTTGACCGTTCCATCAGGCTAAGGGAGAGTGCTGTTATCTTCCGCATGATTACCAGCATATTCCAAAGATCATGGTAGTTTATTCTTTTCCGTCATTCCTAATTTATTATGTTCCTTTGCCAGGCTTTCCAAATGTTTTTTAAGGGTAGCCAAGAAATTTGAATTGATTATCCATAATTTTCATTCCTGTGACTGACGACCGCTCAATGCATAACTCATTTCCTTGCTCTCATTTTTGTCATTAGTGAAGGTTTGGACCAGGGAGCGGCGCGGGCTAATTGTTCCTGGTTTCTCGTTTCAAGGCTTCATTCTACGATCATCTTGCTGGTGCCAGTACAGAGTGATACTGCGGATAGTTGGGAACCTGTCTCGGGGGCAGGGGATTCATATGGTGTTCGTGGAAGTGGAAATGACTAGGGTTGGGAAGCATTTTCCGATCGGGGCCATTGTGATCTCCTGGACTCGTTTCGATCGCCTCAGGGGGTCGGAGAGGAATTTCCCAGATTTTTTTTTCCCCATATTGGCCCTGGGGTTTTTCACTCTGGGTTTTCGCCTCTCCCTGGAGATCACATGGTCTGGAATGGGGGGGTGGGGGTAAGTTAATAGGTTGTAATGAACAAAGCATCGTAGCTGTGAGGGACAGCTCGGTGGATAGGATATTGGTATGTAGATAGGCTGGAAAATTGGGTGGGGATCCTGGATTCAGGATTCAATCCTGGACTGGGGAGCGGCGCGGGCTTGGAGGGCCGAAGGGCCTGTTCCTGTGCTGTATTGTTCTTTGTTCTTTGTTGTTCTTTGTTGAAGCTGGTATTGTCTGACCATTAGATCGTTTTATGTATGACTGGATTTCAGATGATGTTTTCAAAATGAAATCTGGGAATTATTTACAGGGTAATTGTCAGAAGCGTTAACTTTCAAAACAATACCAAAAAAAAAGCATTAATATGCAATCCAATCATTTTAAAGTATTTGTTGGTGTGAATATATTTTTCTTGAATTTATGATCACTGTGAAATGACATGAAAATACATCGACGAAGCTTAAGCTTAATGAGCTTATCTCTGCTAATGTGAATTCAGTTCCTTCTTCCTGTCAGATTCGATAACTTTTACAAACTACTTCCTTGGGTATAATTACCATTTATGGTTCGAATGAAGATATCGGAAAATCTAAAAAAAACCAAATCTTTAAAATAAAGGGATGCAGTAATTTTTCGTGATTGGCTTTTAAGGAATTTTAATTCAAATTTTTTTAAGGTGTCTTAAACCTGTGAATAACCACAATTCACAGTTATATTGAGCACATAACATAATATGACTTCCTCTCATGCCTCACAGGAATGTTACCAGACAATATTTGACATTGAACCACATAAAGAAATATCAGGATCGATGATAGCTTGGTAAAAGAGTTGGATTTTAAGCAACTTCTTGGAGAGGGAAAGCGAGGTCTTTAAATAGTTATTAACCATGCCCATGATCACAAATAGGAATTAAACCCCTCTCCACCACGGAGATATCTTGGGCCTTCCATGTCCCCGCCCCCCCCGCCCCCCGACCCCCACTCATCTCTATCCAGAACTCCCGATCATCCCCACCCCCCACCTGTCATTGCAGTGCCAACCTGGCAGTGCCAACTTGCAAGCCGCAAGCCCACGGATAACCTCATGATGCTCCACTTCTCCAGCTTCCACCCTAAACACGTAAAAGAAGCCATCCCCTATGGACAAGCCCTCCGAATACACAGGATCTGCTCGGATGAGGAGGATCGCAACAGACACCTCCAGACGCTGAAAGATGCCCTCATAAGAACAGGATATGGCGCTCGACTCATCGATCAACAGTTCCGACGCGCCACAGCGAAAAACCGCACCGACCTCCTCAGAAGACAAACACGGGACATGGTGGACAGAGTACCCTTCGTCGTCCAGTACTTCCCCGGAGCGGAGAAGCTACGGCATCTCCTCCGGAGCCTTCAACATGTCATTGATGAAGACGAACATCTCGCCAAGGCCATCCCCACACCCCCACTTCTTGCCTTCAAACAACCACGCAACCTCAAACAGACCATTGTCCGCAGCAAACTACCCAGCCTTCAGGAGAACAGTGACCATGACACCACACAACCCTGCCACAGCAACCTCTGCAAGACGTGCCGGATCATTGACACGGATGCCATCATCTCACGTGAGAACACCATCTACCAGGTACACGGTACATACTCTTGCAACTCGGCCAACGTTGTCTACCTGATACGCTGCAGGAAAGGATGTCCCGAGGCATGGTACATTGGGGAAACCATGCAGACGCTACGACAACGGATGAATGAACACCGCTCGACAATCACCAGGCAAGACTGTTCTCTTCCTGTGGGGGAGCACTTCAGCAGTCACGGGCATTCAGCCTTGGATCTTCAGGTAAGCGTTCTCCAAGGCGGCCTTCACGACACACGACTGCGCAGAGTCGCTGAGCAGAAACTGATAGCCAAGTTCCGCACACATGAGGACGGCCTAAACCAGGATGTTGGATTTATGTCACATTATCAGTAACCCCCACAGCTTGCCCCTGGTCTTGCATAATCTCACCAGCTGTTCTGTCTGGAGACAATACACATCTCTTTAACCTGTGTTTAATGTTCCCTCCAACCACATTATCTGTACCTTTTAAGACCTGGCTGGCTGTAGAAATTTGCATTCTAATTAGTATTCTGTAACTTGATTTCTGTGTCTGTGCACTGTTGGAGAACAGAGACCACTCCATCTGACGAAGGAGCAGCAAGCTCCGAAGGCTTGTGGTATTTGCTACCAAATAAACCTGTTGGACTTTAACCTGGTGTTGTGAGACTTCTTACAGTGCCAACCTGTGCCAGGGGACAGTGCCAGGAGACACTGTCAGGGCAATACCTGGCATGTCCCTCCCCCAGGGGCTATACTGGCCATTGTACCCCTGGAGGGATCCCCTCGACAGCTTCATGTTTGGGAAAACCTGTTCTAAAGTTCACTGATGTGACATCACGTCATCAAGGGATGAAAATTTTGTGAGGGGGGATAATTTGGCAAGGGGGCAGCATATAATTATATTGAAATTTATTAAAATATATTAAAATCAGGTTCACTCCCATTATGGGCATACACCTCATTACGTTGCTAGCTAGAGCGGCGAAAATCAGAGATCGCGATCTTGCTGGCAAGATTTGCGATTAATGGTTTTCGCCAGATTTGAGCCCTCTCCAGCTATCTCACGCAAGCAGAGTGCAGGCCCAAGATGCCATCCTTAGACTTGAGTGTACAGTGCACAATGTCAACCTGAAAGTATTTTTTTATTGATTCATGGGACTTTTTCTTCGTTCATTGTAAACTCTGAGAAGGAAAATTATAGAGTTCAAGAGGTAGTCCATTGAAAGGGCAGATGCATGGCAGATGAAATTTCATGCAGACAAATGAGAAGTGGAATCCTTTTGTAGGATGAACAAAGAGAGGCAATATAAACTAAAGGGCCTAGTTCTAAAGGGGTCCAGGGATACAGAGAAGCAGGTTATATGTGCACAAATCGTTGAAGTTGGTCGGGCAGGTTGAGAACGGCTGAATGGGATCCTGGGTTTTATAAATTGAGACAGGAATACAAAAGCAAGGAAGTTATAATGTACCTTTATAAAACATTAGTTCAGCCTCAACTGGAGTATGGTGTCCAATTCTGGGCACTGTATTTTAGGACTGATGTGAAAACTCCAGAGAGGGTGTAGGATTTTTCCAAGGAAGATGGGCTTTAGTATAGATTGGAGAAAGTGATGTTGTTCTGCTTAGAGAGGAGATTTTAGAGAGATGTTTAAAGTTCAGAGGGGTTTAGGCAGAGTAGATGGAGAGAAACTGTTCCTGTTAGAGGAAGGGTCAACAACCAGAGGACACAGGTTTCAGGTGAAGGATAAAATAAGCAACAGTGACATGAGAAAACATTTTGTTTTTACATCGCGAGTGGTTAGGGTCTGGAATGTAATTGCCAGATAATGTGCTGGAGGGAGATTCAATGGTGGCTTTCAAATGGAAATTGGATGAGCATCCGAAGATAAAAAAATTTTTGGGTTACAGGAAAATGACACGGGAGTGAACCGAGCTGCATTGTTCTGGCAGACAGAAATCTCACAGTCGATTAACTGAGTGGTGTACCTCTGCGCTGTAACCATTCTGTAATTCTATTATTTCACTTCAGGGTATTTTGAAGCTTGCCATCCGAGTGTAAGTGGGAGTGAATATTGAATGTGTCCACAATGGGTGGTCAACAGGCATTGTTATCCCAGGATAGGAAGTTGACAATCTCCTCCATTGTATTGTCACACAGGTGAAGAAACTGCCAGTGTCCATTGAACTATATCCCAGTGTGACTGAGCATCTTTAGAGAGAAAACTGAGAGCAGAAAAAAGATTCAAAATGGGACTCATCAGGAAAACTCAACTTAGAGTCCATGTCCATTTTACCATGTTGATTCTAAGTGCTGGGCGGACTTGAATTTGGGAGTGTTTCAGATCCGACTTTTAGAGCCGTTGTCTGGTGCCCCCGTACGCACTCTGCTTGCAAAAATATCAGCGAGTCTGAATCGCGTTGCACAAGCCTGTGGGCGGGGCTTAATGTGCCCAAAACATTGCAGCTCCGATCGGCGCCTCCAACTGCACATGTGCAGAAAAAAAAGATAGAATAATGCTCCCCTACCATTTCGCTCCCGGGCTGGATAATGCCTCTCCCTAGCCCCTGGAGACATTGCCCCACCCCGACAGAATTACTGACCCTCTTATCCCCCCCATCCCCCTGCCACGCAGGCCCGTCCCGGGCCCCTCCCCCCTTTCCCCCCCAATGATTTCAGGCAGAGTGGCAGCGGGCCCCCCTTTCCCCCCAATGATCTGAGGCAGAGTGGCAGTGGACCCCCTTCCCCCACACCAATCTCAGGCAGAGAGATCCACTCTCCCCCCTCCACCCCACAGATATCAGGCAGAGTGATCCTCCTCACCCCCACCCTGGACCCTCCCGTACAAGACCCCCATCTCCTCTGGACTCCGATGGCTGTGTGACACCTCCCTCTCTCTCCCCTCTCCCCAATCATTGAGGCACTGATCCACCAGCCCCCCCAACCCCCCTCCCCCCCACCCCCATCAGCACATCTGCAACTGGTCGCTTGTCTTCCCCTCAATGCTAACATGCAAACTGCATGGAACTTGCTGGAATGCTGTGCCAAACTGCCTGCAGCTGATCTGCCTTAACGAGGGGTAGCTCCACTTAAAACTCAAGAATGGACAGGCAGGCAGGCATTCCTGCACAAAATGTGCGCATGACCAGCCCCCCGATTTTCTGAGGGCAACCTGGGGAGGCTACTGGATGCAGCAGAGGCGAGGCGGGGCGGGACACCCTCTTCCCCCCAGGAGGACGCACACCCAGAGGCTCTGATGGGAATGCGGCCTGGGAGGAAGTCGCCGCTTCGGTCAGTGCCGGGGCACTGGCCCCCCGAACTGTGAAGCAGTGCTGGAAAAAAGTCAATTACCTCATCCATGCAGCAAGGGTGAGTGCTGAACCCCATCTTGCATCTTCCCCCAAATTTCCCCCAGATCCTTCCATCCCCAGCACTCTGCATGCTTCCAGCTCCTGACCCCCAAGCAGCTCCGTCCTATCCGCCCAAGAGCCACACTGTGTTTGCCCTCTAAGGGCCACCACCTGATGCTCTGCAGGAGACACGCCACCATTTCTTTCATGGCTCCTTCTGTCTCCACAGGAGAAGACCAACCATAACACCCATGAGAGGGCGAAGACAGGGGGTGGTGAGCCAGACCTCCGGGTCCTCACCCCCTTTGAGGAGCGGTTGCTGGAGCTGTCAAGGGAAGGAGAGATGCGGGCTGTCAGCGACAGCATGGTCGGGCTGCTGTCAAGACGTGAGCACCTGTCATTCCTTCAATCACTTTGAGGCAACTTCTCGGGGGCACGAGTTTCGGGTGCGAGGGGCAAGGTTTAAAGGAGAAGAACGAGGCATGTTTATTTGCACAGAGAGGATAGTGGCGGGGAAGATCGTGGATGCAGATACAATAGGGACCTTTAAGGGGCTACAGCTATGTGAATGGGATGGGAATAAGGATATGGTCCCCAGAAGGATAGGGGGTAACAAATCAGATGGGCAGCCTGATCACTACAGGCTTGGAGGGCCGAAGGGCCTGTTCCTGTGATAGAATTTCTTTGGTGCTTTTTTCGATGTCAATGGAGATTCATGTGTTTGGCATCCCGGATTCCTCTCCTTCCCTTGCACTTAACCTTGTGCCCTGTGTTGCAGGGACAGATCCGGATGCCCTAGGGCCTTCTGGACTCCAGACCCCTACTGCAGCTCCCGCCCATCCTGGTCCCGACTCGTACTTGGAGGATATGGGTGAAAGGACCTTCGAGGGTGGCACCATTTTGGCATCAGCTTCCACCTTACAACTCACCATCCCAGATACTGACACGTCGGTGGGTCCAGTTAGTGTTGAGGCTTTCTGGGTCACTCTCTGGTGAGCACGACACCTCTGATAATGTACATCGGGTGGAGGAGGGAACACCCGAGACCTCTGGCGAGCGGGGGCCTGCCGGAGTCGAGAACTCATGAAAGTCACAAGTAAGGCTTACATTAACACTGCAATGAAGTTACTGTGAAATTCCCCTAGTCACCACAGTCCGGCACCTGTTTGGGTCAATGCACATTACCCAGCACGCCTTTCAGAATATGGGAGGAAACCGGAGCACCCGGAGGAAACCCACGCAGACACGGGGAGAATGTGCAGACACCGCACAGACAGTGACCCAAGCCAGGAATCAAACCCGGGTCCCTGGCTCTGTGAGGCAGCAATGCTAACCACTGTGCTACCATGCCGCCCATAATTAAGTAATTGAGACTCCAGGAGATTCTGAGTTACCCCCAATACCACCAACCCAATAAAAGAATTCTTAATTTTAAAAGGGACACGTTCACAAAAGTAAAGAGGGGCAGAACTAAAAAAAACCAAATCATACAAAAGATACAAACCATAAATGAAATATTATTTCTTCAGTGCTTACTACTCAGGCCACTGCCCACCAGTTGTGTAAAGGCAGACATTATGTACTGCTTCTCCAGGGTAGATAAGATCGTGAAAGAGACATGGGCAGCCAGAGTGACCTGCCTCTTGCAAATGGCTGTTGTTACCAGGCCCAGGAACCATAAGGGGTTTTCCAACTTGCTCACTCCCTTCCACACTGGATGGCCAAAAATCAGGCGCTGGATGGAACTGCAACCAGCAATTGAGGGGCAGCCCCTTCAAATAATGAAACAAGAATAATTAGTCTCCAAGGGGTGCACAGTGACACAGTGGTTAGCACTGCTGCCTCACAGCACCAGGGGCCTGGGTTCAATTCCGCCCTCGGGTCACTGTCTGTGCGGAGTCTGCACATTCTCCCCGTGTCTGTGTGGGTTTCCTCCGGGTGCTCCGGTTTCCTCCCACACTCCAAAGATCATAGATATGCATGCGGATTAGGTTGATTGGCCATGCTAAATTGACCCTAGTATCAGGGGGATTTGCAGGGTAAATACATGGGGTTAAGGGCATGGGTGGGATTGTGGTCGGTGCATACTTGATGGGCTGAATGGCCTCCTTCTGCACTGTTGGGATTCTATGAATAATATCCTCAGATTCGTTCTATTTACAACAATTTGGTTTTGTGGAATGAATAAAGGGCAGGCTGGATTAAAACACAGTTCCCCTTTCATCGGAAACAGCTTTTTTCGAAGCAGTCACTGACACGAAAGGACCATTAAGATGGAATATAGCTCGCGGGATACAATATATTGCATTGTTACATGATATCAGTATAACATTCTTTCATCAAACTAAAGCCATTGGACATATGCAAACATAATTTAAATCAAGTTGATCAAACAAGGTTTGCCTCACAAAAGTTTTAAAATATTGAGATGATCTCTACAACTGTCCGCTTATTCCTTACTCTAATTTGCTGTTTGTCTTCCACCGCGTCCCTTCTTGGACGCTTGCACAGTCATTTCTGAATCTGACTCCAATTTCTTCTTGATCTCTTTTCCTGTTTCTGAAAGTCTCTTCCTCCTCCACCATCTCTCTCGAAACCCATGCAGAGACAGGGAGAACATCCAAACTCCACACAGACAGTGACCCAAGCCAGGAATCGAACCCGGGTCCCTGATGCTGTGAAGCAGCAGTGCCAACCACTGCGCTAACGTGGTGCCAGGTTACCGCTTCAGACATGACTGATGACGCCTGTGCAGAATCCTGTGTCTGAGGCGGAGACCCACTATAATGACACCCATGTAGCCACTCGCGCAATAGTGACATCCCCCCCCCCCCCCCCCCCCCCCCCCGCGCCGCTGGGGAATGGCAGCCACCTTCTGCCTCTGGTGGTCATCTCCCTCTACTCCTGCAGTAAGTAAGTCCCGGGCCTCCTGTGCCCACAATTCTTCCTCCAGCTCCTCCTCCTCAGCTCCAGCAGCAACCAAAAGAACAGCAAGATCGATTGGCTGCATCGCAAAAGCCATCTCGTCACTCTGAAGCGGGGGGGGGGAGATGGAGAGAAACACATGTCGAGGTTAAGGAACGCTGCTTGCCCCTAGCACAACAACATTCACAGCCCCCCCCCCCAATTCCCCCAGTCACATGCTCCCCACAATCACAGCCCCCTCAACTCCCCCAGCTACATGTTCCCCACAATCACAGCCCCCCCCAATTCCCCCAGCCACATGCTCCCCCAATCACAGCTCCCCGCAAATCTCCCAGCCATACGCTCCCCACAATCACAGCTCCTTGCAAAGTTGAGAGGCTGCAGCAGTGCAATTTGCAAAGACTTTGTGCACATCCTCCAGCTGGAAGTGAGCTGAGGGCACTAGGACCCAGCAGCACCGCAAGACCCGAGGTCAATGCTGAGATCCGGGTCTATGCTGCAAGTCAGACATCGGAAACCCTGCAGAGCAACAACCCCCCATTCCCTGTGGTGAACCATCGTTGGTTCACCACTGGGGTTTGTTACTATGTTACTGTTGGGCTAGGGTGTTGTTACTGTGGGGGTTGTACTATGTTGTTGGGTTAGGGTGTTTACCTGTTATAAGAGTTATCATGGCACATTCCAGTGGGGTCCCGCCTCCGGTGGCGAGGTATAAGACCCCCTGCTCCGGCAGGACCCCTTCAGTCTGAACTGGTGTATTCGTGTTAGTAGTTCCATTGTTACTTTATTAAAGCCTTCAATACCGAAGCCTTGGTTCCATGTGCTTATTGACGCGCATCAATTTAATAAAGTAAACAGAAAACTCACAACTGTACGACAAGAAGAAAAAAACAGAGAGTATGGAACAGATTCTAAAACCGGATCGTCTGACACTGGACCCACGTGCGGTCGGTGCAGCTAACACATTCGACCATTGGTGGAAGTGCTTTGAGGACTACCTGGCAGCCTCGGTAGCTATCACTACAGACAGTGATAGACTCCAGGTCCTCCACGCAAGGGTAAGCGACACGATTTACCTAGCCATTCGTGCAGCTCCCACTTACCAGGGTGCTGTCGAGCTCCTAAAGAAAAGGTACACTATGCCACCCAACGAGATACATGCTCGTTACCTCCTCGCTACACGACGTCGGCAGTCGGGCGAAACCATGGAGGATTATGCCAATGAGCTCCTGCAGCTTGCCAGGGGTTGCGACTGTAAGGACGTCTCCGCCGAACAGTATATGTACGACCTCGCCCGAGACGCGTTCGTAGCAGGGGTAGGGTCCTCGTACATCAGGCTTAAATTGCTAGAAAAGGGGAAACTCAACTTGACCCAGGCAATGGAGATGGCCGTGAGGTTGGAGGCGGCGTCGAAGAGCTTGGCGCTGTACCCCGAGGACCACGTGCAGTCAACGTGGTTGGAGCAAGCTCAGCTCCCTCCTCGCCCCGCTAACCCGCGCTCCCAGATCGATTCGACGACGGCGGCAGCTCCAGGTGGCCAGCGATGCTATTTTTGTGGAGGGGCCAAGCATCCACGGCAACAGTGTCCGGCAAGAACGGCAATCTGCAGCCAGTGCGGTAAAAAAGGCCACTACGGCAAAGTCTGCAGGTCCAAGCCTAAAAACGGCAGTGTAGCTTGGTCTAAGTCTAAAAACGGCAGTGCAGCTTGTAACCCTCCAGAACGGAGACAATCTCCTTCGGCATCGCAGTACCCACGAGGTCCGACCACGTGCGATCCCAGGACGGCGCCATCGTGGCTGACGGAGGAGGAAGACCACCAGGAGTCGCTGCGCTTGGCGCCCTCGGCCACATGCGATTCATGGGGGCGGCCATCATGGTCCACGACGACTAGGAGCGACCAGCAGGGGTCCTCAGCGTCCACATCGGCAGCATGCAGCAGCGACCAGCAGGGGTCCTCAGCATCCACATCGGCAGCATGCAGTGGCGCCCAGGGGCCAACGGTGGCGTCGATCTCTCTGGATCAGACCAGGCATTACAGACTGGAACATTCTATGATGGAGGTAAAGGTTAGTGGCAGAACTGTGAATTGTCTGTTTGACAGCGGAAGCACCGAAAGTTTCATACACCCTGAAACTGCTAAAAGGTGTGGACTCCGGATTCTCCCTGCCAAACAGACAATTTCCATGGCATCACGGTCCCGGTCTGTACCGATCCAAGGACGATGTATGGTAACTCTTGAGGTACAGGGCACAATTTACGAGCAATACAGGCTCCTTGTGTTACCTCACCTTTGCGCGCCAATTCTCCTCGGACTAAACTTTATGGCCCACATGAGGAGTGTGATCCTACAGTACGGTGGGCCACTCCCTTCACTGGCAGTAGGGAATCAGCCGCAGCCTCCAAATTGCCCAAAGCGCCCCGCATGCAATCTATCCACCCTGAAAATTACTACACCATCCCTTTTTAAAAATCTGGTTCCTGGCTGCAAGCCCATCGCTACTAAAAGTAGGCGTTACAGCGCTGAGGACCGGATCTTTATTAGATCTGAGGTTCAGCGGCTCCTCAAGGAAGGGATCATACAGGCCAGTGCTAGTCCGTGGAGAGCGCAGGTCGTGGTAGTCAAAAGCGGGAACAAACCTCGGATGGTCATCGACTATAGTCAGACCATTAATAGATACACGCAGCTGGATGCGTATCCTCTCCCGCGCATTTCTGATATGGTCAATCAGATTGCGCAGTACCGAGTGTTTTCTACCATAGACCTTAAGTCCGCCTACCATCAACTCCCCATCCGCCCAGAGGACCGACAATATACGGCTTTTGAGGCGGATGGTCGTCTATACCAATTCCTCAGGGTTCCATTTGGTGTCACCAATGGGGTCTCGGTCTTCCAGCGTGCTATGGACCTAATGGTGGACCAGAACGGGTTGCGGGCTACCTTCCCGTACCTGGATAACGTCACCATCTGCGGCCATGACCAGCAGGACCACGACACTAATCTCCAACACTTTCTGCGCACTGCATCTCGCCTGAACCTGACCTATAACAGGGAGAAGTGCGTATTCCGTACGCGTAGGTTAGCCATCCTCGGATACGTGGTGGAAAACGGGGTCATTGGCCCTGATCCAGACCGTATGCGCCCACTCACTGAACTTCCCTTGCCCGCTAGCATGAAAGCACTGAGGAGATGCCTCGGGTTTTTTTCGTATTATGCACAGTGGGTCCCCAACTACGCGGACAAAGCGCGTCCGCTCATTAAGTCCACGACCTTTCCACTTACGCCGGAGGCCCAATTGGCCTTCAAGGTTTTGAAGAGCGACATCTCGAAAGCCACGATGCACGCGGTGGATGAATCCATCCCTTTCCAGGTGGAGAGTGATGCATCTGACTTCGCCCTAGCCGCCACACTAAACCAGGCAGGCAGGCCCATCGCGTTCTTTTCCCGCACCCTTCAAGGCCCAGAAATTCGGCACTCAGCGGTGGAGAAGGAGGCTCAGGCCATTGTGGAGGCAGTCAGACACTGGCGCCATTACCTGGCAGGGAAGCGGTTCACCCTGATCACGGATCAACGATCCGTGGCGTTTATGTTCAGTAACACGCAGAGGGGCAAGATCAAGAACGATAAGATCTTGCGGTGGAGAATTGAGCTCTCCACCTATAATTACGATATTATGTATCGTCCAGGGAAGCTCAATGAGCCCTCGGATGCCCTCTCGCGCGGAACATGCGCCATCATGCAGGAGGACCGCTTGAAGGCTCTCCACAATGATCTGTGTCATCCTGGAGTCACCAGACTCTACCACTTCGTCAAAGCCCGCAACCTGCCTTACTCGGTGGAGGATGTCAGGTCAGTGACGAGAAGCTGTCGGATTTGCGCAGAATGCAAACCACACTTTTATCGACCAGACCGGGCACAATTGGTCAAGGCCACTCGCCCTTTTGAGAGGCTGAGTGTGGATTTTAAGGGCCCCCTTCCCTCAACGGACCGGAATGTCTATTTTCTCAACATAATAGACGAGTATTCCCGGTTTCCGTTTGTTTTCCCCTGTGCGGACACGTCAACTGCCACCGTCATTAAGGTTTTCAGTGAACTTTTTACCCTGTTCGGGTACCCCTGCTACATTCATAGCGACAGGGGCTCGTCGTTCATGAGCAACGACTTGAGGCAATTCCTGCTCTCATTCGGGATTGCCTCTAGTAGAACCACGAGCTACAACCCTAGGGGTAACGGACAGGTGGAAAGGGAGAATGCTACAGTCTGGAAGGCTGTCCTACTGGCACTGAAATCCAGGGGCCTTCCAGTCTCCCGTTGGCAGGAGGTCCTTCCAAATGCGCTCCATTCTATCCGCTCCCTCCTGTGTACGGCAACCAATGCTACTCCCCACGAGAGGATGTTCTCATTCCCTCGGAAGTCGTCCTCGGGGACCTCATTGCCAGCCTGGTTGACGTACCCAGGACCCGTCCTTCTGCGGCGCCATGTGAGGGCTCGCAAGTCCGACCCCTTGGTCGAACCGGTCCAACTCCTCCACGCCAACCCTCAGTATGCCTATGTGGCATATCCTGACGGGCGAGAGGACACTGTCTCCATTAGAGACCTGGCGCCCGCAGGGGACGTAGCAACTCCTGTCGCTCCTATTCCCCCAGTCACGAATCCACTACTCCTCATTGCTTCCCCAGACGTGGCGCGGTCAGCACCGGGACCAGTGCACAACACTTTTACTCCCATGTACAGCTTGCCTGAGACTCGGAGATCGGCGCCACCATCATCATCACCACCACCACTACGACCAAACGTTCCAGGATCCCCTGCACCATCGCCTCACCAGGGCCGGCCGGCCCGGGAGTCCTTGAGGGGACAGCCAGACGTTGCTTTGGAAAGAGCGCCACCACAAGCACCTGCTCCGGTTTCGCAACCGGTGTTGAGGAGATCGGCACCTGCTCCGGTTTCGCAACCGGTGTTGAGGAGATCGGCACCTGCCCCGGTTTCGCAACCGGTGTTGAGGAGATCGCAGCGTCGGTGCGGTCCTCCAGACCATCGTTGGTTCACCACTGGGGTTTGTTACTATGTTACTGTTGGGCTAGGGTGTTGTTACTGTGGGGGTTGTACTATGTTGTTGGATTAGGGTGTTTACCTGTTATAAGAGTTATCATGGCACATTCCAGTGGGGTCCCGCCTCCGGTGGCGAGGTATAAGACCCCCTGCTCCGGCAGGACCCCTTCAGTCTGAACTGGTGTATTCGTGTTAGTAGTTCCATTGTTACTTTATTAAAGCCTTCAATACCGAAGCCTTGGTTCCATGTGCTTATTGACGCGCATCATTCCCCCACACACTCGCAGAGCCGCCACCGACCCAAAAAATAAAATGGCCGCAACGACAGGACACCCGTGAGCAGCAGAGAGCCGTCAGACGCTATACACTTACCTTCTCACTAACCCTCACTGATGGAACGCCCGAATCGGACTTCATGCAGCATGTCTGTTTCGCGCCGATTCTGGATGGGCGAACGCGGTGGTAAAGGGGGAAGTGCCGGTAAAGTTGGGCGTGCATTCAAATGCATTTAAATAGCCGTCGCAGCCCTTTCAGGCGCGGTCCCAATCGCAGCCATTTTCAGGCCTTGGTAAAGGGGGAATCGGCGCAGAGGTGGGCATGAATCGTGCTACTTGCCTCATGCCCGACTTTACCAAGTTTTTGCATGCAACGGGCGCAACTTGATGGTAAAATCGGGTCCATAGATTCATAAAGTTTACAGCATGGAAATAGGCCCTTCAGCCCAGCTTGTCCATGCTGCCCTTAATTTCAACCACTAAGCTAATCCCAATTGCCCGCGTTTGGCCCATATCCCTCCATACCAATCTTAACCATGTAACTGTATAAATACTTTTTAAAAGACAAAATTGAACCCGCTTCTACTACTACCTCTGCAGCTTGTTCCAGACACTCGCCACCCTGAGTGCAAAAATGTCCCCTCTGGTTCCTTTTGTATCTCTCCCCTCTCACCTTAAACCTATGCTGTCCAGTTTTAGACTCCCCTACCTTTGGCAAAAGATATTGACTATCTAGCTGATCTATGCCCCTCATTATTTTATAGACCTCTACAAGATCACCCCTAAGCCTCCAACGCTCCAGAGAAAAAAGTCCCAGTCTATCCAGCCTCACCTTATAACTGGAGCCATCAAGTCCCGGTAGCATCCCAGTAAATCTTTTCTGCACTCTTTCTAGTTTAATAATATCCTTCCTATAATCGGGTGACCAGAACTGTACACAGTATTCCAAGTGTGGCCTTACCAATGTCTTGCACAACTTCAACTTATGTGTTTAGCCATATATGAATTAGTCTTTGCAGCATAACAAGTGGCTAACATGATTTTAATCATCTCTTCCAGACATGGAGCATTTTGAGTGTCAGATGAGTAATTAATTAGCTGCTTTCAGAAACACTTGTTGTTTCAATTTTCTAGTGGTACAATTCTTTTTGGAACGGATGAATCGTTGCCCTGACCTGGAACTGATCGCTCATCTAAATGATCATAATGAGCAGCCAACACAAACATTGAGTGCAGCCTGGAACAACACACTTCATGTACCCACTATCTGCTGCATACCCATTTTCAAACAGTCAGATTTACTGGACCCATTAGTCAGACATCAAAGTGGAATCTCAGATAAATAGAGAGCTTTCTTGAAAAAAGCAGAGCATTCTTCAAATGTCTGAGAAATATGTAATAGATACAACAACATCAAATGCAGATCAAAGCAAGCAACAAAAAAACCATCTCTGGCTATTTTTCGATCATAAGAATGAAATTATAAAATGATAAAAATGTACCTCTTTCTTCCATTTCTGTAATAACACCACCCTTGCCTGATCAGTGTTTTTGGTATCTCTACATGTGACTGCTCACGGTGGCTCAATGGTTATCACTGCTGCCTCACAATGCCATGGACCCAGGGTTCGATTCCCAGCTTGGGTCACTGCCTGTGCGGAGTCTGCCATGCTCACTCATACATAATCATTTTCTAACTCCTGCACACTCACCCTATCACTCACACACACACACGACACATATACAGACACACACTGTCTCACTAACCCCCCCACACACACACACACACTCTCTCACTCCCATCCCCCCGCCCTACACACACTCGCTCTCTCACTTCCCCTCTCCCTCCCACACATACACACACTCTCTCACTCCCATTCCCTCTGCCCTATACTTACACACTCCCATTCCCTCTGCCCCACATGTACACACTCTCTCACTCCCATACCCTCTGCCGCATACACACTCACTCTCTCACTCCCAAATACTCACCAGGGCGCTGTCTCCACCCCAGGCCCAACACAGATTCACTCTCCTTGAGCCTGATGCAAGTTTGTCCTCCCTAGGCTGACACAACTTCACCCTCCCAGGACCTGCCTTACTTTGGCTCCCCAGGCTCTAGTCCCCGCCATGGCTTCCCTTTCCGTGGATCTGGCAACCATCAGAACATTCATCGCCGCGAATGTTTGCTGCTCCTCCAATCAAAGACTCTTTTGCTCACTCATTTGCCACTGATAGGCACACCAGTGAGCAAATGTGGCAAAGAAATGACCTATGATTGGAGGAGCAGCTCCTTGCAAAATTGTGGTATTTCACTTACCTGTATTTTGATCATACAGGCCTGGCTGATCGGTTTTTGAAGGGTGGCGGGCCACCAGCTGGATAAGTTTGGCTTACATCATAGGGATTTTAAAGAGTTGGTTTGAAGCTAGAGGAAGTTTGGGCTTTTGATCTTCCAAATTTCCCTAGATTGTAGAACAGACCCACAGGTTGGAAGCCAATGGGTAAAACTCTGCTTTCAAGAAAGGAGGAACAGAGAAAATGTGAAAATATAGGTCAGTTAGTCTGACAACAGCAATATAGGAAATGTAAGAATCTATTACCAAGAACATAGCTACAGGGCATTAAGAAAATTATACGAGTCAACATGAACGGGAAATCCTGTTTGACAAATAATGTAGTATTTGTAGTTTGTAGGGTTAGATAAGGACAAACTGGGGATTTTCAAAAAGCATTTGATAACATGTCACATTCGAGTTTATTACACAAACCTAGAACTCAAGGTATTGAGGATAATATATCAGCATGGATTGAGGATTGCTTAATAGACAGAAAACAAAAGAGTCGGATTAAGTGGATAATTTTCTAGTCGGCAGACTGTAACTAGTGAGTACCATGAGATCAGGACCTGGGCCTCAACCATTCATATTCCATGGCTTAGATGATGAGTGATGTGATTGGATCTGTCTGTCTTGGGAGACAGCGGACTGCACCCAGGTGGTATGTCACTTCTTAAATGAACATCATCTGGTATGGCTAGAGAGGCTGATTCATGAGTGGCAGTGCCTTCCGCAGCTGGCACAGATGCCAGCTGCTGTTTTTTGCCTCTGCTGGGCTCCCTTTTCTGCCATCTGGTCATTTATTTTTCCCTCTGCTTTTTCCACACCTTTCTTGACTGCTGATCTCTACCTTGTCTCCTCTTTGCCTGTCAGCAAAGAGGACTTCCCACGCATCAACTCTGGCCCCAGTCGACTTGAAGTCTTGCTTACAGAATCCTTGCATCACAGACATGGGTGACCTTTTGATCAGGTGCCAATAGTAAGCTCACCATAGAGCCATCATCCACTTGGCCCACATAACCCAGACAACAGAGCCACCGCTGACTCAACACTTGCATATGTTGTCCCTGCTTTACTACTGTCGAGGGGGCTGCTGAGAGCATAAACTTGCTATACATGGAGCTTTGCATTTTTGGTTAATTTGCTATTGGTCCACACTTGACTCCTCAAATTTGACATCAAAGCTGCAGCCTTGACAACGCTGGTACAGATTTTGGTATCAAGGGATGATCTAAGGAATGTGAAGCTGTCGACTCCAGAGTGAGGTTGTTGATGTTGATCAAAGGTGGACTTTCCATGTCCTGGTCTGTAAACTTGGTCTTCCTGATGCTGATTATCAACCCAAACTCCAGGCAGGCCTGAAAGAACAAACCTACAAGCTGTTACAAGTGAACTTCATTATGGGATGTCAGTACCACATCATCAGAAAAATATAATTCTGGGACTAGGACATTATGCACTTGGGTCTTGGTGCTCAGTCTTACCAAGTTGAACAGCCTGTCCTCAGCTCTGGCATCCAGGTAGACACCCTCACTTGAATTGCCAAAAGTACAACAGCAGCATATTTGTGAACAGATTGGGACCTGAGGCTGCCTCTTGAGAGATGGACTGGTGTCCAGTCCAGTGATGGCCAAAGGCACAGGCCCCAGTGATTAGCACCATGTGCATGCCCCCACTCCCAGGCCCTGCCAATGGTGTGTTCTGGGATGTCTCCAGGACACCTTGTGGCATGGTTTGCTTTGGAAGTGGCTGTTTCTCACACAGAGTTCATGTTAACACCATAGCTCGAGCAATCTCTGTCCATTTTCATTCATTTTGCTGATTCCCTGGTGCAGTATATATGTTGGCCAAGCCATTTAGTTGGTAGATGCACTTTTTTGTCCAATAAGAGGTGCAACCCTTTGATTCATGGAATTCTGCTAAAGGCAACGTCAAGTGCCTCATAGAACTAACCCTTGACACCTGGGAAGATTGTGTAGTGTTTCACTTTAAAGGATCCACTTTGAGTGAGCCTAATTTCTTATAGTGCAGGAATGTCCACATTAGGCATTGCAAGTTTTTTGTCGATCAGAGCTGTTTTGCTTGCAACGTCAACCTGCAGAAGGTCATCAATAAAGCCAGGATGCACGATCCTTATATTCCAGCTTGCATTGCGAAAGACTGATACCTTCTTTGCTGAGTTCATCATGCCTGGTGTATAGATTAGCAACCCACCTGTTAAGAAATGACTGTCTAAGCTTCAAGAACTCATTGAAGGAAGCAAGTTGTGGCTTTCGGTGTTATGCCAACGTAAACCATAAAGATGGAGTATCCTAGCCAGGTCTGGGTAAATAACATCGAGATCCTGAGTTGCCTGAGCATCAGGGACCCCCTCTTGGCATTGTGAATAGTGTCAGAAGGAAAGGATAAGACCAGTACTGCTTGCTACCAACTTTGCTGCAGGAGTTGCCGGAACAATGATACTCCACTCTATCCAAATTTTGAGTCAGTGTTTACTCTGGAACTTCTCTCCCAAGTTGCCCACAAGGCAGTTGGGTAGATGAGCGGACAGAGTGTAATATATCCAAATTGGTTCACGGTACAAATCTAACTGAGAATGAAAGCTGTGAGGAGGATGCAAATAGGCTGTAAAGAGATATAAAACAGTTCAATGATTATGCAAGATGTTAACAGGTAGAATGTAATGAGGAGATACGTGAAGTTATCAACAGCTAAATTGAATTCAGGGATTGCGATGCCCGATTAACCCACACCTGATATTTCTGATGTTGTGGTGGGATTTGCACACACATCATTAGTCCGTGCTTTTGGATTACATTCCAACCACACTTTCATACACTGGTGAAAGAGATTGTTGGTATACCGAGCAAGTGAATGGAGCATTGTGTGAAGTTATGTTCATTTATAAAGAACTGGCACATGAGGTTGAATTCAGTTGACAGTCATGTTAGCCCAGAAAGCCTCTTGTATAATGCATCCAGGCACTAAGGCCCAAATATTCAGTCTATGGGTGGGGTGAGAAGAAAAGGGAGAATTCCTGGCTATGCAAAATTGACCTTTAAAAATTACTACCCAGAGTTTGGATTTTCATTCCTGGGTGGAAAAGACTGGATTAGAAGTTGTGCCCCCAGAATGAGTGTGAAGGCTGCTAGGTGTGGAGGTGGGCTGGAAAAAAACCCTGCCTCTGTGCACTGGCACTTTGTTGAATTCAATTTTAATAAGATTAAAACAACAAAGAAAAATCCCCCAAGCCCTCCAGCCATACCCATCCCCCAGACTCCCTCATACTAAGCAAATCCATGCCCCTCTACCCACCCCTCATGGTCCCACATAAACCCTATGTCTCCCACATTCCATGGTCCTCAATAGCCACCATGCCAACTTAATGCCAATTCATGCCCTGAAGTTACTACCCTTTGCCCGTACCCTCCATGTCAATTTACCTAGTATCCTTTCACAATTCTTTGACGGCTTTGTAAGCATTGGCAGTCCTCCAACAATTTTGACAGTTCTTTGAGAGCTTTGACAGTTCTTTGACAGCTTTGACAATTCTAATGAGTTTATGGACTTTATATGCTCAATCATCTGGAGTTAAAGTCTAATGATGATCATGAAATAATTGTCAATTGTCGTAAAACCCCTTCATTTAGGGAAGGAAATCTACCATGCTTACCTGGTCTGGCCTACATGTGGCACCAGATCCACAACAATATGATTGACTTTTAAATGTCCTCTGAAAGGGCCCAGCAAATCATTCAGTTCAAGGCCAAATAGGGATGAGCAATAAATGCTGACCCAGCCAGCAGTGCCCATATCCCCTGACCAAATAAAAAAACCCACTCCTTCCACCTCCTACACTAAGGCCTCCAATGATGCCTTGGAGAATTTTGGGGCGCCCTTTCTGGCCTTTTGTGCTCATTAACTTCTCTCTCACTGTTTCCAGCCACTGCTGCAGCCTGAATGTTCCTCACCTTTATGATTTGTAGATTGGCATTAAGTAGTACAGGCTGACTATATGTAGTTCATGTTGGCTTATTGCTAGCTTCACCTTAATTCAGCTTCCTGCTGAGATAATAGCCACTCGACCACCCATTAAGCACTGTGTTGGGCTGCATACCACTCATATTTGAATTAACACATGCCTGATAAAGTTTGTATTGCTTTAAATGAACACATCTTTTTGAGGGGCTATTGAAATTTTAACCTGTAAAATTCTAAAGGGGCTTGACAGGGCTGATGCTGAGAGGATGTTCACTTAATGGGGAGAGTGGAGGGGGACAGGTGGGTGTTGGGGTGGGGGGGGGGGGGGGGGGAAGCGGGAAGTTTGTTGTGTGATTTACAACTAGAGCCATTGTCTCAGAAAAAAGGATCACTCATTTAAGATAAGGAATTATTTCTTCATTCAAAAGGTGTGCATCTTTGGAATTTTCTACCCAAGATGGTTGTGGATGTTCCATCGATGAGTATATTGAAGACAGAGATTGATAGATTATTGGGCACTGAAAGAGTCAAGGGATATGATGACAGTGTAGGAAGTTAGAGCTGAGATGGAAGATTATTGAAAGGTGAAGGGTCTTGAAGGATCGAATGATCTACCCCTGTCCCTATTTCTTATTTTCTTATACTTCAAAACCCTTCACCCCACTATTGTTAGCAATCTCAATGCTAAATTCAACAACTCCCTCTCCAAACAGACTTTTCTACTTTAAGATCATCCTTAAAACCGAAGTTTTTGGCCAGCCTCCTCACATCTCCTTTATTGGCTGAATGTTAAATTCTGGCTGGTTAAATTTCTAGGAACGTTTCCTGACATTGACGGAGCGACGTAAATTGTTGTTGATGTTGTGGAAACTTAAGGATTGCAATGGATCTGCCTAAATGGCCTTTTCATATTGATGTTCCCCACAATTACTCACAGACGCTTAAAGAGAAGGGTGATGAACATATGGAAAATACTTATCCCAGAGGCAGAGAATGTGGCAGAATTTGGAGGAAACTTGACGTAAATATCTGAAGGTGTCAGTGATTGTCAGATAGTAAGTTTTTGGCTATGTTCCATGTTCTAGGAAGTTCTGTTGGCAATATTGGTAGACAAATACTGAATCCATCTAGAGGATATTGCTCTACCTGATATTGTAAAAGGGTTAATAGATTTAAAACAGACATTTCTCTTAAGATTTCACTCACTGGAATTTTATATGCATACTGTCAACTAAAAATAATCAATTGTAGTGTCTGGCTCGTCCATCAAAAAAGATGTTTAAAAAATCAATGTAATGTAAACTTATAATTGCATTTGAGAGGAAATAGTGTGTATGTTCTGCAATAAAGTGAAAGGAGCTCACCAGGGTTAAAATGGGATTGTGCTGAAACAAGTCTTAAGGAGGGCTGCAAGACCTTGAAAAAAGCATAGTTGAAATGGCAAAATGTAATAGTAAAAAATTATTTCAATAAACAATACACTGATGAACTGCTGTGACGACAATAAACTCTCCCTCAATGTCAACAAAATGAAGGAGATTGTCATCGACTTCAAGAAGCGTAGTGGAGGGCATGCCCCTGTTTATATCAATGGGGATGAAGTAGAAATGTTTGACGCTTCAGGTTTTGGGTGTCCATGTCACCAACAGCCTGTCCTGGTCCCCCCATGCCGACCTATAGTCAAGAAAGCCTAACAATGCCTCTACTTTCTCAGGAGACTAAGGAAATTTTGCATATCCGCTACAACTGTCACCAACTTATACAGATGCACCATAGAAAGCATTCTTTCTGGTTGTATCACAGCTTGGTATGGCTCCAATGCGAGTTGTTGCACCTTGGAAGGTCTAATGCAGGAGGGAAGTATACAGTAAATAGTAGCACCCTTAGAAGCATTAACATTCTGAGGGATCGAGGTGTACAGGTCCACAGTTTCCTGAAAGTGACAACATAAGTGGATAAGGTAGTCAAGAAGGCGCATGACATGCTTGCCTTTATCAGTCGGGGCATGGAGTATAAAAATTGGCATGTGGTTGACTCGCAACTGCTCTCGGGCAACTAGTGATGGGCAATAAATGTTGGCCAGACAGCAACGCCCATGTCCCACAAATGTATGAAAGAAAATCATGTTGTTGTACAGAACTTTACTTCAGCCACATTTGCAATATTGCATACAGTTCTGGTTGCCATACTACTAGAAGAATGTGGTGACTTTTGAGAATGTATAGAAAAGTTTACCAGGACGTTGCCTGGTTTGGGGGATATTAGCTATGAGGAGAGATTCAACAAACTTGGTTTCTTTTCACTTGAACATCAGAGGGCTGAGGGCCGACCTGATAGAAGTTTACAAAATTATGAGAGGCACGGATAGAATGGACAGTCAGAGTCTTTTTCCCAGGGTAGAAATGTCAATTATTAGGGAACCGAGGTATAAGATAAAAGGAGGAATATTTAAAGGAGACGTGAGAGGCAGGTTTTTTCATATAGAGGTTGGTAAGTGCCTGGAATGCACTGCCAGAGGAGGTGATAGAAGCAGGTATAATAGTGACGTTCAAGGGGCATTTTATCAGATATATGAATAGGCAGGACATAGAAGGATATGGACTACATAGGGACCAAAGTTATTGGGTTTGGAAGTTTTTGAGTTTATTAGTGCAAGCTTGGTGTACCGAAGGGCACTGTTCTTTTTCTTTGATCTTTCATACTGCAGTAGAAAGGAAACTGTAAGATGCAAAAAAGTTTGAAATTGAGAATGAGCACAAGATAGCAAATAACAAATAGCCTGAATGATCATGTTCTCAAAGGATTTATAAGCAAATAATGGAAGTTTCTCAAAAACGGGTATGAAAGTATAATTCAAAACTTCAATATAAATAAGAGTGAAGTTGTAAGCAATTAGAAAAGCTAAATCAAATAAATTCCCAGAGTTACATGATATTCCTCCCAGAGTGTTCAGAAACAAACTCATAATTATCATGAGAGAATCAACAAGCAGTGGGAAGGTATGAGCAAGTTAGAAACAGATTAATATAGTGCCTACATTCACAAGGGTAATAAAAGAGATGCAGGTAAATCCAGACTCATTAGTTTTATGTCAATTCTGTATGAAATAATATAATCATATATCAGGAGAAATCTTGAAGATTATCTATGTATCAACACCCATTAAACAGCAGTCAACACAACTTTATACAGGGAAGATTGCAATGGACAAACTGTCTTGAGTTATCTGAGGGAGACATTAAGTGGGATTATCTAACTGCGCTTGCCCCAAGACTGGAAAATCCTGCCCAAGTTCAACGGACCTTTTCTGCCTCCTGCCCACTACAATTCTCGTGGCGGGTGGGACAGGAAAATTCCATCCCTCATGTCAGTTGACTGTCAAAATTACAAAGTTTTCTACTTAATTCCAAAAGGGAATTAAACAACATTTCACATGAACAATCACAAAGCTGTGGGGATTCACAACAAAGTTTGAATACGGAAAAATCCCAATAAGCTGAATCCTAGATGATCCACCAACAAGTTCATGTTAAGCAGAGCTTTGTTTGTGATAGTGGAAGAGACCCCATTTCCCACATCACTGTATCTCTATATAACCCTACAAATGCTGTCAGTGCCAAAAACAACAGATATAAATGCCAAATGAAAATAGAGTAGAGCAGTAAAGTTGTAGATAAAAGCAAAATACTGTGGAAGCTGGAATCTGAAACAAAAACAGGAAATGCTGGAAAATCTCAGCAGGTCTGACAGCATCTGTGGAGAGAGAATAGAGCCAACGTTTCGAGTTTAGATAATCCTTCATCAGAGCGAGTAAAGTAAAATTGTGGAATTTTTTTAATTCAATTTTTTCACACCTTGCAAGGGCCTTATAAAAGGCCAGAGCTTCTGCACTGAAAAATGTCAGAAAACTCAGTCTTTTTCTGCTTACCATGTTGTCTATAAATGTACGTGATTCAGTCCACCATCAGTGTGAGGTGTTGCATTTTGGAAAGCCAAACCAGGGTAGGACTTATACAGTGAATGATAGGGCACTGGGGAATTGAAAATGAGAGGGCATAGGTTTAAAGTGAGAGGGGAAAGATTTAAAAGGGACCTGAGGGCCAATTTTATCACATATAGAGTTGTGCGTATGTGGAATGAGCTGCCAGAGAAAGTGGCTGAGGCAGGTTGAATAGCAACATTTAAAAAGCATTTGGATAAATTGGGAAAGGATTAGAGGGATATGAGCCAAACGCAGGCAACTGGGACTAGCTGGGAGGGCACCATGGTCGGCATTGACCAGTTGGGCCAAAGGGCCTGTTTCTGTGCTGTATTGCTCTCTGACTCTATGGCCGGAACTCTACTACCTTGCCCAACATGGAAGCAGCGTAGGCGAGAGTCCGACAACGGACATCTACATTGACCTCTGGCGGAAATTTCCGGTCCCGCCCCAGCGAGGTCGTAAAATCGCGCCCACTGACTCTATGTCATCAATGTAATAAAACATGTTTCTGTTGTTTTTGGGCTGCAGTGTGAAATCCTGGAGCTTTGCTACAGCCTCTGTGGCATCAACTAGGGAAACAGGCGGTCAAGCGGGAGGGCGTTCATCCTTAGGATCGTTGGCCCCTTCGGGCTTTTTGCACTTTTGTGTAGTTTAACTCCATTCTTCTTAGTCAGGGCCATTCAATGACAGGTTTAGGCAAGTTTGGCTAATCCAGAATTCCTAGTTTTTGCTCATCCTGGGTATCATGTTATGGGATCTGCTATTCTGCCCATGGGAATGGTTGACGCCTTCAACATAATGGAATTTTGTGTCAGCAGAGTTTGACATAGCGCGATTTCACTGTGTAGGTAAGAAGAATACTAAGGGTTAGAAATGAAAGGTAATGTCATGGTGAATGGTAACGCTGAGTGAGGTGTCCAGGAGTCCGTGTTGGGATGATTACTACGTCCAATTCACATCACTGACTTGGTTCTGAAACTCAAAACTCATTGCTTGAATTTGCAAATGATACCAAGCAAGGGGGGACAGTGCAGAGAAAAAAGAGATCTGTGAAGCTGAATAAAACATGTGAAGAGACCAAAAAAATGGTTTAATGCAGACTAGTGTAAGACATTGAACATGGGAAAGAAAATAGCAAATGGACATACTGCAGAAATGGTACTCAAATAGTTAAAGATGTGGTTGAAAGAGTCCTGGGGACCTTAGTAAAATCAATTTGTCCATCAATGTGGAGTAGCAATCAACAAAGCTAAACGAAGACAAATGACATCATTAGATCAATAGAATACAAGTCAAATCAGTCAGTGTGATCAAACTATACGGTGCTTTGATCAGACGACAGCTAATGTTCCACATCCAGTTCAGTTCCTGACGCTGAGGAACAAGGAAGACAGATCACATAATCACAGACTTGTTATGGCACAGAAGGAGGCCATTTGGCCCATCGTGTCTAACCGGCTCTCCAAACGATCAGGACTCAGTGCCATTCTCCTGCCTTTTCCCCGTCACCCTTGTGATGTAGTTTCTATTCAAGTAATCATCTAATGTCTTCTTGAATGCTCCAATTGGACCTGCTCTCCACCATGCTTCCAGGCAATGCATTCCACACCCAAACAACTCATCGTGTGACACACATTCTTACATTAACACACTTTACACATTGCACAGAAAATTCACGGGGCTGATACAGAGGCCTAATTTTATGACAACATTCCCCCGACCATGATGGACAGGCTTGGGGCAGGGGCAGGGGCATTTGCACGCATTTAAATTGACTTAATGAGCTGGACACACAATCTTACCAGCATTTCCCCGTTTACCATCGAATTTGCCCATCCAGATTCAGCATGAAACAGACATGCTCGGCAAAGGTCTGTTTTGGGCACTCCAGATTCTGAAGAGGTAAATTCCAGTGGCTCTCTAACTAAGATTCGTGGTGGGAAGCGGGGGGAGAGGCAGGCCAGATCATTCTCTGGTGGGGGGGTTGGAGAAGGAGGGCCAGATGGTTCTCTGGTTGACGGGGGGGGGGGGGTGGAGGGAGGCCGGATCATTCTCTGGTGGGGTGGCGGGGAGGGGGGGGGGGGCGGGGGGGAAGGAGGGAGGCCCGATCATTCTTTGGTGATGGGGGAGAGGAGGAGGAGGGCCGGATCGCTCTCTGGTGGTGGGGGGAGGAGGAGGGAGGCCAGAATGTTCTCTGGGGGGAGGAGGAGGGAGCCCAGATCGTTCTCTGGTGGGGAGGAGGGCAGCCAGATCGTTCTTTGGTGAGGGGGGTGAGGGGGGCAGGAGTAGGGGGTCCGCTGCCACTCTGCGGGCAATCGGTGGGGGGGGGGGGAAGTGGGGCAGGGGATCGCGATTGGTCTGGGTAGCAGGGAGGGGGTGGGTGGATAAGGGGGACAGTTATTTTGTGGGGGTAGGGCGATATCTGTGGGGGTCATCGCTCTCGGGCTGCTTTATTCACTTTTTACGGCCCGGGAGTGATGTGACAGGGGAACGCTTTTCAAATTTGTTTTACTGCGCATGTGTAGTTGAAGGCTCCGATCGGAGCAGCAGGATTTTGGGCGCGATAAGCCCCGCCCACAGCATGATTCAGACTCGCGATTTTTTTTTCAGGCTAACCTGAGAACAGGCTAACCTGAGAACAGGTTTCCAAGTCAGATCTGAATTACCCTAGATTCAGCACTTAGAATCAAAATGGTAAAATCGCCCCCTTAGTTTAATCCATTTCTATGGGGATGACAAACTCACCTGTTACAACCTGACTCAGTACTTCACTGCTTAGATTGTCAATGTTTCCCGCTGGTAACACGGGCCCTGATTCTCCCATCGCGACCCACAACTTGTCTGTCGGGTCGCAGTGGAAGATGCGCATCACCGGCCTTGAACAGGGATCTGCGCATGCGCTGGGAACGCATGCGCATCTCCCAGAGCCGGTGAACAGTCGCTGGTCAAACCATGCTGGAAACCGGTGGGAAGGCAGGTAAGTAATTTAAATTTTTTTAAAATGTATTTTAAATACGTTTGTGAGTTCATTATCGGGACCTTTCAGATCCCGATTGAATCTCCCACCCCGCCAGGAGTACTTCTTTCCTGGGTTCAGACTAGCTCCCCACGTACGGGGAACTAGCAGGAGACCCTGCCGGAATGAAGGGGGTGGCAATCGGGGCCCCCCAGGAGGTCGGGCAACACAGGGATGGTGCCCCTTGGGCGTGGACACCCTGGCAGTGCCATTCTGTGCCCCCTGGCACTGCCCAAGGGGCAAAGTGCCCGTGCCCAGGGGGCACCTTGGCACTGCCCATTGGGCATCGGGCTGTGCCAAAGAGGTGGGGCCTATTGTGGGTGGGGCCTTGGGGTGATTGGTGGGTGTGGGGGTCCCGCTGCCACTCTGCATTGGGATTGGTCTGGGCTGGAGGGAGGGCAGTGATTGGGGCAGGCTGGGGGGGGGGGTGTGGTCTGCCGGTACGGGGGGGGGGCCTGCCTCCGGGGGGGTCTGACCCGGCGGGGTCAGTAGGTGGGGGAGTCTGCCAGGGTGAGGGAGGATCGCCACTGCTGTGGGGGGGAGGGGGGTGGGCTGTGCATCGGAGCGCTCCAGGACGCGGGAGGGCTGGCCTGGGAATTGCTGTGGGGGCCGTGATCGGGCTGTGGAGGGGGCTGGATTGGCAGCACTGCAGGAATCCCGGGCTGGCCAGCGATCGAGCTGACCAGCAAACAGGGAGTCTGACAGATTGAGACCACTGTGCATGCGCAGAGTTCCAGAACTGTGAAACTCCGGGCCCCCCCCTGGGTTTTTAATGAGATTCAAGATGTGGGACCTCTGCAGTGCACAGGATGCGGAGATTCAGTTGAGAAGCTGAACTGACAAAACAGTCGGGATTTGGACCAGTTTTCCCACCAATTCAGCACTTTTGGGAGAATCGCCCCCATGGTTTCAGATGTCATTCATTACTGGCTGCTGGGACAACTCTGGTCCTTGTAAATGGTCTGCATGCTTCCGGATGATTCTTCCTTATATGTCATACAAGGAAGAGACAATGGTCCTGTTTATGAAATAACAACTCCTGGGACCCAACTCGAGCCACTTCCAAAATTTCTGACATATAGGGTTTCCCCCACTGGAAACAACCTTGTTGATTCTCCTGAATCATGATTTTTCTTCTGACTGCAATGACCGGCCTCTACCCTCCCTGGAAAGTTCAGAAACACCAGGCTTAGCCTGGTCCGAAGCTGCCAGCCCATCAACAACTCAATGGTTGGCTGGATCCTTTTTTAAATATTGAAATGTGTGTTCTCCGATCAGGATGGCAGAGATTGCTTCATCAACCTCCATCCTTAAGGGTCTACCATTTGCCAAAAGTAACGCAGTGAGGGGGTGGGGGGAGGGGGTCTGCTTTCACGTTGAACAATAAATAAACATTTAATCCATTAGTACTGGCCTCTTCCATGTTATGTGATGTATTACTAACTCTATTACTGGGTAGACTGGACTTACTTTTACATTGGTGCCTTACGTGACCTTTCTGTGGCAGAAAAATCATTCAACCTCTTTATACTTGCAGCTTTCTGGAGAGCGATTAGCCTCCCCACCGGTAACACTCTATTTCATTCCTCGGTGATTGATTGGCTCTTTTAAATCTTCACGCTCTATTCGTGGCTGAATTTGCTTCCCGTTTTAAAATTATATCTTCATTTTTGATGCCACTGCTGACTGCAGCTTCCTGCCCTTACTGGTTGATGCGCTATCAATAAGGCAAAAGACCAATATAAGTGTAGGCTTTTATTCACAACAGAATCAGGAGCAGATACCAACAAATAACCGACCTGGACTGAACAAGGGGGAGGTGACAGCCACCTTTATACTAGGTGCCGAGGGGAGGAGCCAAACTGGAAGGAGATGTGTCCAGGTATGACAAGCACACACAACGGTGGTCCAAATAGGACAAAGGCACAACTGAGGTCCACCACATTCACCCCTTCCTTTAAAAAAACAACACGGGGGTGAAGCGGAAACAATATTACAAGTCCAGACGAACCGGTGGCTTGATCCGCCGTCGCGATCGTCGTAGTGCAGGTCGCAGAGTCGTCCGAGCAGGGAGCGATGTCGGCCCAGGCTCCGTACAGTGAGCGTCGAGAGAAGGCGCCAGGTGGTGTGAAGCGGACTGATCCGTCGTCCCGTCCAGTCGTCGGGTACTGCGTGGCGACGGCTCCGGCGACTCAAGCGAGCTGTACACAGGGGCGAGAGGAGTGAGCAGTGGCCCTGGTGGCGTATGGGGAACAGTGGAAACCGGAGCTAGGTGGTGGGGGGCCGCAACAGGCTCTGGGTGCACTACATTGGAGGCAGGGACTGAGGGAGGAAGAGGCGTAGCAGTCTCCGAGTGGACAACACCAGGGACCGTGGGGCGGAAGGACGTGGTGACCTCAGGGGCACCCGCGGGTGCCAAGTCATGGACAGAAACCGTGTCCTCCCGCCCATCAGGGTACGCTACGTAAGCGTATTGAGGATTAGCGTGGAGCAATTGGACCTCCTCGACCAAGGGATCTGCCTTATGGGTCCGGACATGCTTCCGAAGCAGGACGGGCCGCGGGGACATCAGCCAATCCGGGAGCGAAGTACCCGAGGAGGACTTCCTGGGAAACAAAAACATCCGCTCGTGAGGGGTCGTATTGGTCGCTGTGCACAAGAGTGACCTAATGGAATGTAATGCGTCCGGAAGGACGTCTTGCCAACGGCTGACTGGAATGCCCCTAGACCGTAGCGCTAATAGAACGGCCTTCCAGACGGTTGCGTTCTCCCGCTCTACTTGACCATTTCCCCTGGGGTTATAGCTAGTGGTGCGGCTGGAGGCAACGCCTTTGGCGAGCAGGTACTGCCTCAGTTCGTCACTCATGAAAGAGGACCCACGATCGCTATGAACATAGGCTGGGAAGCCGAACAGGGTGAAGAGTGTGGTCAGGGTCCGAATCACTGTAGCCGTGGTCATGTCCGAGCAGGGGAAGGCAAAAGGGAAACGTGAGTATTCATCAATGATATTCAGGAAATAAACATTGCGGTTAGAGGAAGGGAGGGGGCCTTTAAAGTCAATGCTAAGGCGCTCAAACGCGCGAGTGGCCTTTACAAGGTGCGCCCTACCTGGCTGGTAGAACTGCGGTTTGCACTCAGCGCAGACCCTGCATTGCCTGGTAATCGTCCGAACTTCCTCGAGGGAGTAGGGCAGGTTACGGGACTTGACAAAGTGGAAAAATCTGGTGACACCCGGATGACAGAGGTCGTTATGGAGGGACTGTACCTGGTCAATTTGGGCGCTGGCACATGATCCACAGGACAGGGCATCTGGGGGCTCATTGAGCTTCCCGGGCCGGTACATGATGTCATATCTGTAGGTGGAGAGCTCAATCCTCCACGCAAGATCTTGTCATTCTAAATCTTGCCCTTTTGCCTGGTGTTAAACAGGAAGGCAACTGACCACTGGTCCGTAATTAAGGTGAATCGTTGGCCCGCAAGATAATGGCGCCAGTGCCGGACGGCTTCCACGATGGTCTGGGCCTCCTTCTCAACCGAGGAGTGTCGAATCTCAGGGCCTTGTAAGGTCCGGGAAAAGAAGGCCACCGGACGGCCCCTCTGGTTAAGGGTGGCGGCTAGGGCAAAGTCAGATGCATCACTTTCCACTTGGAATGGGATGGATTCGTCCACAGCATGCATCACGGCCTTCGCGATGTCCGCTTTGATGTCGTTGAAGGCCCAACGGGCCTCCTCCGCCAGGGGAAAAGAGGTCGATTTTAGGAGCGGGCGGGCTTTATCCTCGTAACGGGGAACCCACTGGGCATAGTAGGAGAAGAAGCCCAGGCATCTCCTCAGTGCTTTGAGGGTAGTAGGAAGGGGAAGCTGCATAAGGGACGCATACGGGCTGGGTCGGGGCCAAGGACACCATTTTCTATCACGTACCCAAGGATGGTGAGGCGGCGTGTCCGGAAAACACACTTCGCCTCATTATATGTGAGGTTCAGGAGAGTGGCTGTAGATGGTGACGTTATTCAGATACGGGAAAGTGGCCCGTAGCCCGTGCTGGTCTACCATTTGATCCCATGGCCCGCTGGAAGACTGAGACCCCATTGGTGGCACCAAAGGGGACTCGGAGGAACTGGTAGAGGCGGCCATCCGCCTCAAAGGCAGTATATGGGCGATCCTCCGAGCGGATAGGGAGCTGGTGGTAAGCCGATTTCAAATCGATCGTCGAGAAAACCCTATAGTATGCGATGCGGTTGACTATGTCCGCGATACGGGGAAGAGAACAAAGAACAAAGAACAATACAGCACAGGAACAGGCCCTTCGGCCCTCCAAGCCCGCGCCGCTCCCTGGTCCAAACTAGACCATTCTTTTGTATCCCTCCATTCCCACTCCGTTCATATGGCTGTCTAGATAAGTCTTAAACGTTCCCAGTGTGTCCGCCTCCACCACCTTGCTTGGCAGCGCATTCCAGGCCCCCACCACCCTCTGTGTAAAATATGTCCTTCCGATATCTGTGTTAAACCTCCCCCCCTTCACCTTGAACCTATGACCCCTCGTGAACGTCACCACCGACCTGGGGAAAAGTTTCCCACCGTTCACCCTATCTATGCCTTTCATAATTTTATACACCTCTATTAAGTCTCCCCTCATCCTCCGTCTTTCCAGGGAGAACAACGCCAGTTTACCCAATCTCTCCTCATAACTAAGCCCCTCCATACCAGGCAACATCCTGGTAAACCTCCTCTGTACTCTCTCCAAAGCCTCCACATCCTTCTGGTAGTGTGACCAGAACTGGACGCAGTATTCCAAATGCGGCCGAACCAACGTTCTATACATCTGCAACATCAGACCCCAACTTTTATACTCTATGCCCCGTCCTATAAAGGCAAGCATGCCATATGCCTTCTTCACCACCTTCTCCACCTGTGACGTCACCTTCAAGGATCTGTGGACTTGCACACCCAGGTCCCTCTGCGTATCTACACCCTTTATGGTTCTGCCATTTATCGTATAGCTCCTCCCTACATTATTTCTACCAAAATGCATCACTTCGCATTTATCAGGATTGAACTCCATCTGCCATTTCTTTGCCCAAATTTCCAGCCTATCTATATCCTTCTGTAGCTTCTGACAATGCTCCTCACTATCTGCAAGTCCTGCCAATTTTGTGTTGTCCGCAAACTTACTGATCACCCCAGTTACACCTTCTTCCAGATCATTTATATAAATCACAAACAGCAGAGGTCCCAATACAGAGCACTGCGGAACACCACTAGTCACAGGCCTCCAGCCGGAAAAAGACCCTTCCACTTCCACCCTCTGTCTTCTGTGACCAAGCCATCTAGCCACCTCCCCCTTTATCCCATGAGATCCAACCTTTTTCACCAGACTACCATGAGGGACTTTGTCAAACGCTTTACTAAAGTCCATATAGACAACATCCACGGCCCTTCCCTCGTCAACCATTCTGGTCACTTCAACCATTCTGGTCACTATAGAGGATACGCATCTAGTTGGGTATACCTGTTTATGGTCTGGCTGTAGTCAATCACCATGCGGTGTTTCTCCCCCGATTTAACTACGACCACTTGCGCCCTCCAGGGGCTGGTGCTGGCCTGGATAATCCCTTCCCGGAGCAAACGTTGTACCTTGGACCGAATGAAGGCCCGGTCATCCGCACTATAGCGCCTACTCTTGGTGGCTATAGGCCTACAATCCGGGGTGAGGTTATCAAATAAGGGGGGGGGTGATCTTGAGGGTCAAGAGACTGCAGGTGGTGCGCGAGGGGCGCTGCCGTGACGGCGCCTTGCAGACAGAGAGCGGGGGATAAGGGCCATCATACTGCAGGGTGACACTCCTATGATGGCTGAGGAAATCTAACCCCAGCAGTACAGCTGCGCAGAGTCGCGGCAGCACGAGGAGCCAAAAACGCTCGTAGATTGTGCCCTGTACCGTCAGCGTCACCAAACAGCACCCGAGGACCTCCACTGAGTGGGAATTCGAGGCCATGGAGATGGTCTGGCTCCAGGGTCGCACGGGAAGGGCATATTGACGCACTATGCGAGGGTGTAAAAAACTTTCTGTGCTCCCACAGTCGAACAGGCAGTTTTCTGCATGACCATTTACCTTGATCTCCATTATTGACTTGGAGAGTTGATGAGGCTGCGACTGGTCCAGGCAAATCGATGCCACCGTCGAATCAAAGAAGAATCTGTCTTCATCCCCGTCTGATGACGTCACGGATAAAGCTTCCTGCTCAGCACGTCTTTATGCCAGTCTCAAAGATAGCGATTCCCACGCTTCCGGTGACCGCATCAAAGATGGCGATTCCCGCACTTCGGGTGACCGCATTAAAGATGGCGATTCGCGCGCAGCCACCGCCTGCCTTAAAGATGGCTGCGCCCGCGGAACACACGTGGTGCCACGAGGCTTCGGAAGCGGCTTTGCCTGGCAGACTTTAGCGAAGTGGCCTAGCTTACCGCATCCGGAGCAAATCGCGTCCTTCGCCGGGCAGCGGCGCCGAGGGTGCTTGGGTAAGCCGCAAAAGTAACATTTGGGCCCCGCCGGAACAGCCGTCGCGGTGGAGCTGTCGATAGAACGGGATGCAGGGTAAGACCTGAGATTGTGAGAGGCCGCTTTTAGCGTTTCAGCCATCGTGGCTGTTCTTCGGAGATCTAGGTCATCTTGTTCCAGCAGGCACTGCCGGATGTATGTAGACTCAATGCCCGCAACGTAGGCGTCGCGGATCAGGTCCTCCGCATTCTGAGCTGCTGTAACAGCCTTACAGTCACAAGCTCGAGCTAGAACCCGCAGGGCGCGCAGAAATTGGGCGCATGATTCTCCTGGCTGCTGCTTGCGGGTAGTTAGGAGATGTCTGGCGTAAACCACGTTAGGGCTCTTTCGGAACTGTCCTTTTAGGAGTTCAATGGCGTCCGCGTATGTAGCAGCGTCCCGGAAGATTCCATAGACAGCTTCGCTTACCCGGGCGCGGAGCACGTGGAGTTTAGCGTCGTCGGTGTCGATGGCCGTAGCGGTGTCGACGAATGCTTCGAAGCAGTCCAGCCAATGATTGAATTTATCAGAGGCTCCAACCTCTTGAGGGTCTGATGCCAACTTGTCGGGTTTTAGAAACTGCTCCATGCTGGTCAACTGTTGTGAATAAAATTGATGCGCTATCAATAAGGCGAAAGACTACCGGTGTGCCAATACAAGTGTAGGCTTTTATTCACAACAGAATCAGGAGCAGATCCCAACAAATAACCAACCTGGACTGAACAAGGGGGAGGAGACAGCCACCTTTATACTAGGTGCTGAGGGGAGGAACCAAACCGGAAGGGGATGTGTCCAGGTATGACAAACACACACAACGGTGGTCCAAAAAGGACAAAGGCACAACTGAGGTCCACCACACTGGTGAACCCACTTTGTGCATTCTGAAGCTCCTGTGCATCCTTCTCAGCACTCTCCATTGCCAGTACTATCTCCAGTGCCTTCTTAAAATTTATATCTGCTTCTGATAATTGCTTCGTTTGGATGGCCTCATTATTTACCCCGCAGTCTAAACGGTCCCGCAGCATCTCGTTGAGAGCGGCACTAAAGTCACAGTGCTCAGATATCTGTATTAACTCAGTAATATGAGCTGCAATTGTTTTCCCAGGCACGCTCCCAGTTAAGGTAAACTTAAATTGTTGCAAAGTTACCATCGCAGTCTGTTTTCACCAATTTAACTATCTCAGTGAATGACTTGAAGTGGGCCACACTTGGGGATATGAGGCTGTGTATTAAATTGCATCCCCCATGGGCTCAGAAGGATTGCCTTTCTTGTCTCTGCCTCTATTCCGTTGGCCTGAAAATAGTAGCCCAAACATTCAATGCATTGTGGCATCAAAAGGATCTATCTGTGCGAATAGGGGTATATCAGCAAACACCCTTCTGTTTCTCAAGTTGAACTGAACTTCAACATGACTTTATGCCCATGATTTTGGGGCTGCTATTTTTTTCTTTCAACCTCATCGCCACTGTAATAATTCTTGTTCACCGGGTATGTAAATAACAATTGAAATGTTAATTTACATACAACTAAACTACAGAAACTTGCAGCCTCATGGCTGCCAATCAGCTCCCAGGATCAGACTACACAGAAGCCCACCGTTGCTAGGGTGATTCCCCACCCTAGTGTCTGACTGGTTACCCGGGTCAGTCACATAAGCCTCTTGTCAGATTGCCCCATAAAGGGGGCAAACACCACAGTCTGCTGTCCCCTATCTGAGTGAAAAATGTTTCAGCACATTTAAGCACCAACACACATGCTAGGTGACCCATGAGCTGCGCATTCCGTCCAACCACAGTATGGCAGGATAGTGGTGTGTGGAGATCAGGCATTTCTTCAATGAATGAGAGAAATTTGGAGGTGACTCAGAAGAATTGGTGAGAGTTGCATCAGGAAAGGCTGCACAGTGAGAGTACAATGATAGCAGTGGTTTTAAAAAGAAAAGCAACAGCCTCACTTCCTAACCCACAGACCGCAATCAGTAAGAATACGCAACAACACCTCCTCCATGATCATCCTCAACAATGCCCCACAATGCTGTGTCCTCAGCCCCTTACTATACTCCTTATACACCTATTCCCCATGGTCGGCTCATGAAGAAAGTAAGGAGGTGTGGGATAGAGGGTAATTTGGCCGATTGGATAAGTAACTGGCTATCTCATAGAAGACAGAGGGTGGTGGTGGATGGAAAATTTTCAGACTGGAGACCAGTTACCAGTGGTGTACCACAGGGATCAGTGCTGGGTCCTCTGCTATTTGTGATTTTTATCAATGACTTGGAGGAGGGGGCTGAAGAGTGGGTCAGTAAATTTGCTGATGACACCAAGATTGACGGAGTAGTGGATGAGGTGGAGGGCTGTTGTAGGCTGCAAAGAGACATTGATACGATGCAGAGCTGGGCCGAAAAATAGCAGATGGAGTTTAACCGTGATAAGTGCGAGGTGATTCATTTTGGTAGGACAAATTTGAATGTGGTTTACAGGGTCAACGGCAGGGTTCTGAGGAATGTGAAGGAAGAGAGAGATCTTGGGGTTCATATCCACAGATCTCTGAAGGTTGCCATTCAAGTGGAGAGAGCCGTGAAGAAGGCCTATAGCTTGTTAGCGTTTATTAACGGGGGGTTTGAGTTTAAGAGCCAAGGAGTTATGCTGCAACTGTACAGGACCTTGGTGAGATCACATTTGGAATATTGTGTGCAGTTCTGGTCACCTCACTATAAGAAGGATGTGGAAGCATTGGAGAGAGTGCAGAGGAGATTTACCAGGATGCTGCCTGATTTGGAGGGTAGGTCTTATGAGGAAAGGTTGAGGGAGCGAGGACTTTTCTCTTTAGAGTGGAGGAGGATGAGAGGCGACTTAATAGAGGTTTATAAGATGATGAGGGGGATAGATAGAGTGGACGTTCAGAGACTATTTCCTCGGGTGGATATAGCTGTTACTAGGGGGTATAACTATAAGGTTCATGGTGGGAGGTATAGGAGGGATGTCCGAGGTAGGTTCTTTACTCAAAGAGTGGTGGAGTGTGGAATAGACTGCCTGCTGTGATAGTGGAGTCGGACACTTTAGGAACTTTCAAGCAGTTATTGGATAGGCACATGGAGCACACCAGAATGATAGGGAGTGAGATAGCTTGATCTTGGTTTCGGACAAAGCTTGGCACAACATCGAGGGCCGAACGGCCTGTACTGTGATGCACTGTTCTATGTTCTATGACTGTGAGGCCAAATTCCCCAAATTCAATTTTCAGGTGTGCTGATGATGCCACCATAGTAGGTCAGATATCAAACAATGACGAGACAGAGTATAGGAATGAGATAGAGAACCTAGTGAACTGGTGCAATGACAATAATCTCTCCCTCAATGTCAACAAAATGAAAGAGATAGTCATCGACTTCAGGAAGCATAGTGGAAGGCATGCCCCTGTCTACATCAATGGCGACGAAGTAGAAATGGTCGAGAGCTTCATGCTTTTAGATGTCCAGGTCACCAATAACCTGTCCTGGTCCTTCCATGCAGACACTACAGTTAAGAAAATCCACCAACGCCCCTACTTTCTCAGGGGACTAAGAAAATTTGGCATGTCAGCCACGACTTTCACCAAGTTTTTCAGGTGCACCACAGAAAGCATCCTTTCTGATGTATCACAGCTTGGTATAACTGCTGCTTAGTCCAAGACCGCAAGAAACTACAAAGGGTCATGAACAAAGCCCAATCCATCATTCAAACCAGCCTCCCACCCATTGACACTGTCTGCACTTCCCATTGCCTCGGAAAAGCAGCCAGCATAAATAAGGACCCCACACACCCCAGACATACTCTCTTCCACCTTCTTCCATTGGGAAAAAGATACAAAAGTCTGAGGTCGCATACCAACCGACTCAAAAACAGCTTCTTCCCTGCTGCCATCAGACTTTTGAATGGACCTACCTTATATTCAATTGATCTTTCTCTACACCCTAGTTATGACTGTAACTCTACATTCTGCACTCTCTCCTTTCCTTCTCTATGTGCGGTATGTTTTGTCTGTATATACCGCGCAAGAAACAATACTTTTCACTGTATGTTAATACATGTGACAATAATAAATCAAATCAAAAGCTTCCCTGCAGCAATCACCATTAATTTGTTTTAGAATATAATATAATGTTAATCCATTTGGCACACACACTCAAATGGCTTTCACTAGATGATAAATTGCTGCTTTAAAATTAAGAAGTCTCGAGATGACTGCAATGAAATGAAATCAGAGTGCTCAATACAAATTACAGGTAGTTCTTCATCTGCTTCAAGCTATATGGCAGCCATTTAAATTTCTTCAGTGACTGAACTAAAATTAAAATTAAATTCTGACATCCTTCCGTCAATGAAGGATGAAGGATAAGCAGCAGACAAATCCATTTCAGATGGGAAATATGGTACCCCTTTGTAGAAGAGGCCAGGTTGTGCTGCAAATGAAGCTTCCATGTATATTTATTTATTTTTATATATTAGTGTCACAAGTAGGCTTACATTATCACTGCAATGAAGTTACTGTGAAAATCCCTTCGTCACCACACTCCAGCACCTGTTTGGGTCCACTGAGGCAGAATTTAGCATGGCCAATGTGCCTTACCAGCACGTCTTTTGGACTGTGAGGGGAAACTGGAGCACCCGAAGGAAACCCATGCAGACATGGGGAGAACATGCAGACTCTGCACAGTGACCCAAGCCGGGGATCGAACTCGGGTCCTTGTTGCTGTGAGGCAGCAGTGCTAACCACTGTGCCACCATGTTGTTGTGGATTTTTTTTGGTGTTGGCATCTGTTGTCAAACTGCTGTAACGACTGGCTGTCATGTTGGTGCACAACAGCCCACAAAAGGTTGTTGATTTGTCTCTGTTGTCAGCTAATGACTCCATGTGGACTCGTCAATTTTTCAGGCCTTCATGTCATGCTGGCAAGCATCATTGAGGCTGAGCTTTTGTCCTACCTTTGGTTGGCTGGCGCTGGCTACCTCACCACACAGAAAGTCCTTGGGTATGTGATCATCTTCAATCATGTCCAAGCCAGTGAAGCCATCTCTATTTGATGAGTGCTGACAAATTGGAGCTCTGTCTTTGAGAAGATTGTAAGAAGTCTAACAACACCAGGTTAAAGTCCAACAGGTTTATTTGGTCACAAAAGCCACTAGCTTTCGGAACAGGCTGTCCCTTCGTCAGGTGGGTGGGAGAAACCACATGACGAAGGGACAGCCTGTTCCGAAAGCTAGTGGCTTTTGCTATTGGACTTTAAGCTGGTGTTGTTAGACTTCTTACTGTGTTTACCCCAGTCCAACGCCAGCATCTCCACATTTTGAGAAGACTGCCACATGTGTGATCTTATCCTGTCAGATTGTATCCATAATGTACCAGAGAGAGCAAAGATGGAAATTGTTGAGCTTCTTTTCTTGATTGCTTTAAGTCACCCATATTTTGCACAACCATACCCCCAAGGTGCTGAGAAGACAACTACTGGACCAATTATATCATTAAAAAAAAAGAATCATACAGCCCATCGAGTCTGCACTGACTCTCCAACTGTGAATCATACCCAGGCCAATCCCCTACCCTATGCCTGTCGCACACGCATTTACCCCGCTAATCCCCTTAACCTACATATCTTGGGACACTAAGAGGTAATTTATCATGGCCACTCCGCCTAACCTGCACTTCTTTGAATCATGGGAGGAAACCCATGCAGACATGGTGATAATGTGCAAACTCCACACAGATGATTACCCAAGGCTGGAATTGAACTCGTGTCCCTGGCGTTGTGAGGCAGCAGTGCTAAGCGTTGTGCGCCAGCAGTGCTAGCCATTGTGCCAACCTGCCACCCTGATAAGAAATGAAATTAGTTGCCTTAAATGGAGTCAGACTTCATTGGTATGAAGTTGCTACTGTTCATCATCCTTGTCCGGATTCGACATCTGAATGAATTTAGCCAATAACCTCAGCAGGAGTGGTGGAAAGTGAAGAGATTTAAATCAATAGGGGAGAACAAAAGAGGTGGGCTGGTAATATAGCCGCAGATGCAAGCAATAAAAGAAAGCAAAATATAGCACTCGCATTTTAATGAGAATATTTATACACATCTGTCAGTATAAACATATTTAAAAATCTTTAACCATTATCTAAATGCTTCTATATAATCATATTTTGTGATTAAATTATTGTACAGGTTCTTTGGTATAAATGGATTTAGGAATTTTTGGAATGCTCATTACGGAGTTCACTTGCTTTTATGCATGTTAATCTTCAGTCAACAATGGCTGGTCTGGTAGAATTTCCAAATAGCACCCTGAATAGAAGAACTCAAGAGCAGTACCCCCAACTGTTTTGGAATTCTGTTGCTGTAATGTGCAAGTTACACATTTGTTGATTCCGTGAAGTGTTGGATTTGGGTATCACAGTGAATTCCTCAGTGATTTCTTGCAAAAGGCAATCTCCACAACCTTTCAAGGATACTTCACAGTTAGGCTGTCACGGTTAAAGATTAGTTGTTACGGATTAAGTAGCTGACAAACTTGGAAGCTGCGCATAGATTCATCACCACTAATTCTGTTTTTAAAGCACCATTGCGTTACCAGTGATGATAATGGCGCGGTGTCAATACTTTTAAGTCAAAATTATGCTATTCCCTTTGCCCTGAACTGTACACCAATTGTAGCCAAGTGGGTGACTAAAGTGTTTTGCCTCAGTAACTTTTAATCCTGATCTTTTTCCCTTTTCCATTCAGCTAGTTACAGAACTTTCTGCATCTAACTGCCTTCCCAGCAGCTGAAATTGGAAATTCTATGCAGTTCTGCGAGATCAAACATCCACCATTATTCTCCATAGGAGCTCCAGTGCACCGAGCCAATATTTTATGGTGGAGTTCTCTCATGTTCAAATCTTCTTTCACCGCATCCATTATTCTGGATTTTGACAGGATTAACTCTTGTCTCTAAAAGGCATATTTCATATCTCTTGCCCTCTGAAACTAAAGCATTACAGCTGCAACATATTCAGCCCGATGTTTCCACGCTGGCGTTAAGATTGCCATCTGAATGTGTGGGCAATCTTTCAGCTCTAACTATTTCCCAGAAGAGGTTACAGTGGAGTTCAGTGCAGGCTTTCATTATAGATCCTGAGGACCTGCTATTCACCAATCCATGGGTTACCCTCAAGGGAAATTGGAATTGCTACAGCCTGCTGTCTTAGAAAAAGAGGTGGGTGAGGGGGTAGTGGTGGCGGGGCGGGGGGGGGGGGGGGGGGTGATGGAGTCTGATTGTTTGAAATGTCACAATATTGAAGGTTGACTGGATGGTGACCTTAAAAACAAGTGAGACAAGGTGACATTCACATCAAGAGTTGATATGTCATCATTTATTTTTATCGCTTTAAAGCCATTTATGGGTCGTTTCAGCAAATGGAACTTGTGCTTTTTCATTTAGTTTTTTTATTATCGACACAGTGGAGTAGATTTTAACTACTGGGTGGCATTTACAGGGCCAAGCCTTATTTTCATGCCACCAGCCAGCAGAGAGCAGCAAACAGTTGCCGCGCCATTGTTATAGACCAGGTCAGAAACTCCAAGATATTATATGAAGTCAAAAGAGACCATAAGTTTTGCACTTTGAATTTGGTGTGGGTAAGTATAAGATGTTTCACTCCAGATATGATTCAAATGACCCACTAGGGAGCTTTTATCAAACAAAGTTTATTTATGAATACAGTTAACACATAGAAAGAAAATTAGCAATAACTTTCACCAATTACAAAACAAGAAAAGAAACCATGATATTGTATAAAATCTTGACAACTAAACGCAATCTTCCTACACAACAAACCTCTTTACCAACATATACCCATCCCAGGTTTAGCACAGAAAATAAGAATGCTCACGTGATGCTGGGTTTTCTATCTCTGCAACACCTGCTGTGAATTAGTCCTTTGGATGGAGAATTGAAACTCTGACTGCACAGCCCTAGAGCTTCCAGCCCAGCTCGAGGTGGAGATGGAGCCACTGCTTGCCTCGAGCTAATAGGCCACCAACAGCAACATTTTCGCTCCAGAAAAGTAAGAAAGACTGCTTCCAGCTGGCCAGCAGAATTTCCAATACCAGGGAGAGAGATTAACACTCTGCCTCCAGCCTGGAGACCAAACACCTTCTAACTAGCCAGCAGCCAAAACTGAAAGTTAAAGAATTCTTGGGAGGGAAAAGCTGTCCCACCTGACCTATCAATCACCCTTCCCCCCCAACAATTCCAAAAAGGTCATACAATCCAGGAGAGTGCATTAGGCCCAGGTTAAAAATAAACAAAGACCCATTAAATCATTTAAGCAGCAATAAAAGGACATCTAGTCAGATAGGTCGTCAAAAAGCATCAAAGTCCCACTTAAAAGAAGTGTAAAGAAACATGATTAAAATACATTTCTCAAAGGTACGGTAGTGTCACACCATAGCTTGCCAATTCTAGACTGCAGAATGAGAAATGTAATTATCTTTCTGAGATAGAAAACATGGTAGCTGATTAAAACACAGCAAGATCCCACAAACAATAACCTGATAATGACCAGATTTTTTTAACTGATGCTGTCTTAGGTATATATGTGTACATATTAGTCAGAAAACTTGAAAAATTCTAATGCTTACCTTTTAGTGGGATGTTTTATGTCAATTTGAGAGGGCAGGTTCAGTTCAACATCACACTTGCATCTAAAACTGTGCTGATAAGGTTACATTCTCAGTGTTTGCCTGTTCAACTTGGGAAGTACAGTGCCAGGGACTCAGCAATGCAACATTCAACATTATCAACATTGGCAAATCCCTGGATTTTTATATTTCTCGAAGAAGCATTGTAATATTAGTTTGTCCTCAGACAAGTGTGTAATGAAAAATAATTCTTTGGTTGAATGACATTCTTGTGGCATTTGGCAAAGCATATATCCTCCCATCTCAAGAATGCAATGGAAACAAACCAAATGCAGTATTTGCTCAATGACCGTTCAGTATTGTTAGTACTGTACTGCAATATCTCCTGAGCCATTGTCTTATTCAAGCAACCTGTAGAGGTCTTTGCTGCCTCTTCCTCCTGATTTGGAGCTCCAAGACTAAGCCTAGTAGCAGTTACATGGACAGCAATCAAGAATAAGCAACTAATGTGTACCTGTTCCAGCCATCCACTTACTTTGAATAAGTATCTCATGTACAAACTGCTGCAAAGCAGATAAACCTTCCAGGTGAAATTGCGTTCATGTTGTGGCATTTCTAGCATTGTGGGGCTGGACTTTCCTCCGCCTCCCGCCGCCAGGATTGTCCAGTCCCACCAGAGGTCAATGGGCTTTTGACTGGCTTGCCACATGCTCCTCAGTAGGCTTCGTCATGGCGAGGCTGGAAAATCCATTAATTCCACAGGTGCAGAAGCATCCCACATGGCCCATCCAGATTTCATCAATTGTATCAGCTTCACACTGGACTGAACTGCTCCAGTCCAATTTTCCATGCTCTTTCCTTGTCTCTTTTAATATTCTTCTCTTTGCTTGTCAAAGGCGTTCTCAAATTTTGTGATTCACTTAGTTTCAATGCCCACTTGTGACAAAGTATTGTATATTTTTCTAATCCTCTGTGACAAAAATAAATCTTCAGCACTACTCCTCCCGTTATCCCCACCCTCCTTTTAAAATTAGTAGTAGTAATCTTGAATTTATGGCCCCTTGTTAATAATTCATTGACTGTTAATTTTTCATCATTCTTATTATTTCTATTAGACCTCCTTTAACCCTTTTATGTCACATAATAACCATTTACCTCTACCTTGCACCTTTTCAGGGATCCAAGGTCCTTTCTACATTGTGTTGCTTAACTGTGGCGAAGTCAATCACTCATTAACATCTCCTTTTTAAAATTCAATCTACTTATATGCAATTCAAAATTCCAATAACCCCTTTTATGGCATTAACCTGTAAGTCAACTGTTAAAAATCTGTACATCTAAATTTCTCTGTCCTTGAATTTCATTTATAGGTTTTAGACAGACTTGAGCAGTCCAAACTTAAAATGATAGCTCTATTCTCTCTCCAAAGATGCTGTCAGACCTGCTGAGAATTTCCAGCATTTTCTGCTTTTGTTTCAGATTCCAGCATCCACAGTATTTTGCTTTTCATCGGAATTCTACCGCCCTGCCCACCATGGAATTGGAGCGGGCGAGGGGTGGGCAATGGGAATGTGCGTTGACCTGGGCGGGTATTTCCGGTCTCACTAGAGTGAGGCGGTAAAATCCCGCCCCTTATCACTGAACATTTTTCCTAGCTTCACTCTATGTGCCATATATGTCTTCAGCAAAGAAAATGGCAAAGACTTAGCTAAAATCAACTCCATAAAGGCTCAATTATATCAATGCTAAGTAGCATGACACCAAGATGGCAGACCAATTAACTGGAAGAATTTTGCTTTCTGTACTACTCCAGCTGGATGGAGTTAGCTTCATGTTTTATACTTGAGCGTTTATCAAAATAATCCCTAGACTTGACAAAACCGAATTAAAATCCGCCATACAGCTAGCTTTCCTTTTGCCAGATTTGAGGCGAGCCAAGAAATTAGGTGAATGTCAGGGGTAAAAGGTGGAGCATACAACTCAACCTCAGCACCAGAAGCACTGGACAAGAAAAATACTAAAACATTTGTGTTCCTGTCAGAAACAATGTAGAATCCCTACAGTGCAGAAAGAGGCCATTCAGCCCATTGAGCCTGCATCGACAACATTTCCACTCAGAACCTATCCTGTAACCCCACATATTTACCCTGCTAATCTCCTTGACACTAAGGGGAAATTGAACATGGCCAATCAACCTAACCTGCACATATTTGGACTGTGGTAGGAAACTGGAGCACCTGAAGGAAACCCACACAGACATGGGGAGAATGTGCAAACTCCACACAGACAGTGACCCGAGGCCAGAATTGAATCCGAGTCCTTGATGCTGTGAGGTAGCAGTGCTGACACTGTGCCAGCGTGCCACCATAATAATATGATACTCTTTTATGCAGTCAACAAATGAAAAGGAAGAACTCTTCATGCCAACCTTTTTTTTAATGTTTGTGGAAGGACTTGCTTGTTGTTCAGTGACTCTTGCTGATAGGTGCATAGGTGAGAATGTTACACCAAGGACAAGTTCAGGCCTTTCCCCAATGCCCATCAAATAACCAATTGGAAGTCATTAGTGCATCAGTTTGAACAAGATGGTGGGGAAATGCTCCCTTATTTTTTACAAAAGGGAAAAAATCTGAGAGGAGAGAATACATAGGCAGAACATTCTCCAGCTTGCGAATAGTTAAAGAGCCTGAAACCGACAATGTTTAGTGTACCTGGAAATGTTCCACAGTATAAAGTGAAATGTTGGCTATAAAAAGCTACATGTGGAGAGAAATATTATAGACTTGTTTTAAATTGCTTTTCACTCTGAGGTGTGACAAACGCAGGATATGGCAAATTCCTTTAAAGTTCTTTGTTTTTTTTATTCTTTCATGGGATGTGGGCATCATTGGCAAGGCTAGTACTTTTCCCCCAATGACCCTTGAACTGAATGGCTTGCGAGACAATTTCAGAGGGAGATTTAGACTAGACCACATTATTGTGGATTTGAGTCACATGTAGGCCAGACCAGGTAAGAATGGTGATTTTTTTTCCTAAAGGACATTAGAGATCCAGATGGGTTTTTAATGTCAATTGATGATAGTTTCATTGTCAGCATTACTAAGACTAGCTTTGTATTCCAGATTTTATTAATCAAATTTAATTTCCACCAACAGCCATTTGAACCCATTTCCCCCAGTGTCTGGGGTTCTGGATTCTTCATCCAGTGGCATTGCCACTACTCCACCATCCCCCCAAAATGCACAAAATCTGTTCATTGCCAAGTCCATTCAAAAACATTATCTGAATATTTTAATTCATGTGGTTACACCGGTTGTGAACATTCCTTTACAGCTAACCAGGAGTGAATATATTCTGTTCCATCCTGATAACTTCAGTTAAAGCTCCTTTTACATGGGAAAAAGGAGCTTCTAAGTCATAGAAAATGGAAAACCTTGAGGAAATTTGCCTGTAATTTAGTTTGGCAACTCCCAAAAATAGTTAAATCGTAAGTCTGTAAATTCTACTATAGGCTGAATGATTTAAAAGACAGCTCAAAACTCTCAAGAGGACCAGGTGAACTTTCTTCCACCAACCGGCTGTGCGGAAAAATATTTGCTTTGTTCCGATTAGAGAGAAATTTTTTCTCTTGAGGCTGGGAAACACTGTTCTGAAACTCAGCAAGGGGGAGTTGGGACCACAAATCCATTACATCAGGTCTCTGCCCACGCTATGCTGTCCCACACGCAATTTCTGGAAATGATCAAAATGGATGTAAATGGGACTGCAGATGGAGAGCTGAAGGAAAGGTGTTACCAATCTATCCATCTCATTGTTCTGGGAGAGTGCCGATGGGGCATTCAAATGAAGAGGCATCTAAATAAAGAACTGTCAATTATATTTGTGCTCATTTTCTACATAGTCCAGATGGTCTGTGGGAAGGTTCCTTGGAGATCCTTGCATCCAGAAGGTATGGCAATGATTTCGTTCTTCAAAACATTGGTCCATGGAACCATCTGGCTTCTGGTTACCAGTGATCACCATGAACAGGAACATAGTTACTGGTCTCTCTTGCTTCCACCTTTTTGACCTGACACAAGGCCCTGCTATGGACAGGACAGAGCCAGGGGAAACATTCAAGCCATTCTGGCGCAGGCCCGAATATTTGAATGGCCTTCTTCCTTGGTAAATGCAGAACTGCTCCAGTAAGCTGTACCAGTCTGGCACCCAGTGGAGGATGTAGTGGCGGCAAAAGGGAAACTGGGCCATCGAAGTCCAGACAAAATTGCATTTGAAGTTCAGATAAATGCTGGTTAGGACATGGGAACTCATTACTTTTCCTTTATTGATACCGTGGGATCTTTTACATCTATTGGTGAAAAACCAATCTTCAGTTTGAAAAGCAGCGACCCCTAACAATGCAGCATCCTTCCAATCCTGCACACAAAGTGTGGGCCTAGATGATGCACTCAAGTTTGGCATATAGCATGAGCTAGCAGTGTTCCAAGGACACAGTGAAGAGTGCAACCATTTAATCAAACTCACTCTTACAGTCACCATTATCCCAGTTATGTTTACTCTATCGGTGCACAGGAATTTAACTTTCCAAATGTGAATATGTATAATCCAGTGCAACTGTGGCATGCAAAGGCAGCGGCACGGTGACACAATGGTTGGCACTGCTGCCCCACAACACCAGGGAGCGGGTTCAATTCCGGCCTCAGGTGGCCGTCTTTGTAGAGTTTGCACATTCTCCTCGTGTCTGCGTGGGATTCCTCCGGGTGCTCCGATTTCCTCCCACAGTCCAAAGATGTGAGGGTTAGGTTGATTGGCCTTGATAAATTGCCCCTTAGTGTCAGGGGGATTAGCAAGGTAAATACGTGGAGTTACAGGAATAGGGCCTGGTTGGGATTGTTACCTCTCTCGATGGGCCGAATGGCCTCCTTCTGCACTGTGAGGATTCTACAAAAACAAGTTCAAAAAACAGTTCCAGGTTTACTTCTGAGCTAAAATCTAGTTGAAGAATTGCCCAGTGAAATTTCTGCTGTTTGAATTGATATTTTGTTTTCAAAGTTTGACTCAAACTTTCAAGCAAACTCAGACTTTATATATCTCGCAAAAGTAACTTTTAATTAAAGAAAGTGAGGCTGTTCACGTGTGTATTAAACTTTAATTCTGTCAAAATTTGTTTTTGTGACAAAGGCGCTGACTTTTCATGGTGAGTGACCGGAAACAAAATCATAAGATGTGACATTTCCAGTTTACTCCTGTTACCAAACAGGCAGACAGTCAGAGATAGAATACACGAATGAATTTGTCTTGGATTGTGCAGCTGTATGTAATTCAGAGCAGCTGGATTGTGCATGACAGAAGGTCACTGAGTTTACCAAGGCAGAATGTACAAATGGCCCCAGTGAATAAGCAACAAGAATTCCTGTGCCTGATGCATATTCCCTAACTCCAGGACCAAACTTTATTACATTGACAATTGAGGGACATTAGACTAAATTTCATCATAGTGGCACTCAGAATCAGATTGCCACTCCACTCCTCATTTTTTACCTTAATCTTCATTCCATCCTATGTCACCCCATCTTGCGGGGAGATTGATGGACGAGGTTGGGCTTTGGGTTGGGTCAAGTCAGGATCATTGGGATGCATCAGGCGTCTGCAGGTGGGGGGAGGAGATCGGGCCTCAGTAAGGATGGTCGTTGGTTGGGTCTGAGGAGGGTTCAAGCCTCAGAACAGGTCTGGGCCTTAGGTGATGGGGGTGGGAGTGGGGGAGGGTTGGGGGGGCATTCGGGCATTGGGTGGGGTGCCAGACCTTGGGGGCAAGTGGGGAATGTCATGTTGAGCTGGGCCTTAGGGGCAAGGGTGGGTGGGGGGTGGGGGGGGGGGGGGGGGGCAAGGTTAGGTGGTGTGAGTGCAGTGTGAATCCTGGCAGAGCAGGGGAATGGTTCCCATGGGGTGGGGGAATCCTGTGGCTTGGGAGTCAAGGTTGCTGGTGGAACAAGCGCATTCAGAGCTACCCTGCCAGCATGATGTTATGGCTGAGTGGAAGGGAGGGAACCGGTAGAGACAGCTGAGTGAAACAAAGTCTATGAGCTCCTTACACTTGTTAAAGTTGACAGTGGAGGAGACAACGGGGAGAAGGGTTTAAGAAGGTACATTTTGTGGAGAATAGAAGCCAGTTGTTTTCTCTGCAGCTCGAGGACATCACTGCAGGAGTTCCTCATGGTACTGCCCGAGGCCCAACCATCATCAATTGCTTCATCAATGACCTTCGTTCCACCATAGACCAGAATTTACCAGCCGTTCATGCCCCACCTCCACTGCAAGAAAGAACGGAGTATTTGGCACTCAGCCAACTCTGCCTTCACTGCAGTGGGACCAGAAAATCCCGCCGGTGTTAACAGCCGGAAAGTTCTGCCCATAAGATCAGAAGTGGGAGTGATCGTTGATGATTGCACAATGTTCAGCACCATTCATGATTCCTCAGATACTGAAGCAGTCCATGTGAAAATGCAGGAAGACCTGGACAATACCCAGGCTTGGGCTGAGAAGTGGCAAGTTACATTCGGGCCACACGAGCGTCAGGCAACGATCATCTCCAACAGGAGAGAATCTAACCATTGCCCTTTGACATTAAATTGCATTAACATCGCTAAATCCACCATCATCAACATCCTGGAGGTTAGCACTGCCCAGAAACTAAAATGGACTAGCCATATAAATATTCTCGAAATAAGAGCAGATCAGATGCTAGGAATCCGATGGTCAGTAACTTACTTCCTGTCTCCCCAAAGCCTGTCCCCCATCTACAAGGCACAATTCAGGAACGTGATGTAATACTCTTCCCTTGCATGAATGAGTGCAGCTCCAACAACATTCACAAAACTTTTGACACCATCCAAGACAAAGATGCCTGCTTGATTGGCACCCCATCCACAAACATTCACTTCCTCCACCATTGATACATAATAGCAGTAGTGAAACTCACAAAGATAGTACCTTCCAAACCGACGATCACGTACATTTCAAAGGACAAGGACAGCAGATACCTGGGGAACAGCACCACCTGGAAGTTCCCCTCCAAGCCACTCACCATCCTGACTTGGAAATATATCACTGTTTCTTCACTATTGCTGGGTCAGGATCCTAGAATTCCCTCTCTAACAACACTGTGGATGCACCTACACTACATTGATTACAGCCATTCAAGAAAGCAGCTCACCACAACCTTCTCAAGGGCAGTTAAGGTTGGATAATAAATGCTGACCTAGCCAGTGACTCCCACATCCCTTGAATGAATAAAAAAATCCGAGGTGATTTAGTATAGTGAGCAATTTTCACTGAGGACTGCAGGACCCAGTTGTGCTTTATGTGCTCCAATTAGCTCCGGCAATGAATGCCAATACGACAAATCCATCATAAAGATAAGAAGCTTGACTTAGGGAGCAGAGATGAGAACTATATAGGGGTAGTTGGGCTTAGGGGTGGGTGAGTTGAGGACGGGCTGAGGGGTGGGTGGAGTGGGGATGGGCTTAGGGGTAAGTGTGTTGGGGTGGGGGTGGTGTGGTGATTGGATGACCGGGGTGTGAGCAGGTAATGAGTTTAGCAGGTGGCAGGGCACCAAAGGCAATCCGTGTGATAGCACGGATCAGTAACAGCAGAATGTGTTTGTGGATGGAAAGTAAAGGACTTTGAAGTGGAATTTGAAAGTGCACATGTAAATAGGGAAGAGCTTTTCCAGGGAAAGACAAAGAATAAAGTGACATTGAGAGGAGGAAGAGGATTATAGATCGAGAGTGATGCATGGAAGTGATTAGCAGTGACTTCATCTTTGATTGATATAATGACAGTAACATTTTTATTATTTTTTTAAATCTGTAAACCCAGGTATTTCCTAAATGAATAAAGCCACAAGGTTCACGTTTTTAGACAAAATAATTTTACCATGCAAGGATCAAAGATTATGAATAATAATGACACTATATTAAATATTCAGTTACATAAAATATATTAAAATACAATGATCATAGATGCTTACACTTTAAAACAAACTTAACTTTCCATGTTCACCCATTTGATTTATAGACCTGATCACACAGTCGGATACTTCATTGAAATTTGAAGTGTTATCACTTGGTTTGAGTACTGTTTCGAAGAGTTGAGATTTCTTAGGCTTCCCGCTTACTTCTGATGAGGATAAGCTTTCAAATCTCTTTCCAACCATCCAATGGCTGCAGCCTCTATCATAATCTAGGAATAATTCCCACTCTGACAATTCTGTTCACAAAGGCACTTCGCAAATTGACTTTACACAAAGGAACAGCTTCATAAATTTCATTCATACCCATTATTCAGCATTTTTCCTTCATAAAACTGTTTGGAACACAATCTGTATCACCAGCTACCATCAATGACTGATCTGCCCCAATATCTTTCTTTAATTTCTTTAAATATTTTGTTGGAGGTCTCTCTTTGAGATAAGACATCCAGAACCTCCAGCAGTTTGACTTCCTTTAGAATTTTCTTGGCTATCCTGTGGTACAGTGGCACAGTGGCTGGCATTGCTGCCTCACAGCGCCAGGGATCCGCGTTCAATTCCGGCCCCAGGTGACTGCCTGTGGAGTCTGCACGTTTTACCCATGTCTGCGTGGGTTTCCTCCAGGTGCTCTGGTTTCCCGCTACAGGTTAGGTTAATTAGCCATGCTAAATTGCCCCATAGTGTTCGGGGATTAGTAGGGTAAATATATGGGGTTATGGGGACAGGGCCTGGGTGGGATTGTTATCGGTGCAGGTTCAGTTGGCCAAATGGCCTCATTTGCACTATAGAGATTCGTTGGTTCTTCAATTCTATATCGTCCTTGTTGGTATGTTCAGAGGAAACCTGTTCCAATTGGACCACTGCTACAGTTTGAATAACCATTTCCTTTACTGAGGATTCCTTAAGAATTGCTATTACTGCAATAGGTCTCCCATTCATTTATTTTTGATGTCCAGGTTTATGACAATAGAAGCATGGAATTTTCTCGACATCACTTCGAGGTTCTATCACATCTCCCTTAATATTTTGACATCTTTCTGTCTGTCCCCCAGCACGAATGCCTCTTCCATCACCAGATTTTCTGTTCCTCTAATTTTCCTGTTCATTCTCATATGACTATGTAACTGTCTGTGTGAGATACCACGGCCGGAATCTTACCGCCCCGCCGGCCACAGGAATCGGATCGGGCAAGGGGCGGAACATGGAAAAGACCGTTGACCTCAGGTGGGATTTTATGGTTTAGGGAGGGGCGAGGCTGTAAACTCCCACCCATAGGAATCAGCCAAAACTGCCACTTCTCAGATTGTTGATACTTGACAGTCATCTAAATAAATTTAAATGGTTAATGGGATGCTATTTCGGAATTCTTACATAATGGGCCCGATTTTACCATCGTGTTGCGCCCGTTTTCGGGCGCGAAAACTTGTTAAAGTCGGGTGTGAGGTGATTAGCGTGATCCGCACCCGCCTCTGCGCCCGTTCCCCCTTTACCAAGGGCCAAATATCGCTGCCGTCGGAACCGCGGCCGAAATGGACACGACATCAATTTTAATGCATTTGCATGCATTTAAATTGACTTAGTGGACTGGACACCCAAACTTACCGGCATTTCCCCCTTTACCACCACGTTCACCCGTCCAGATTCGGCACGAAACAGACATGGTCCGGAAAGGTCCGATTCGGATGCTCCAGCTTCTGAGGAGGTAAGTTCAGAGCTTCCGGCGGCTCTCTGACTCAGATTGGTGGTGGGGTGGGTGTTGGGGGCGGGGGGGGGGGGGGGGGGGGGGGTGGGGGAGGCGGGTCAGATGGCTCTCTGGTGGGGGAGGAGGGAGGTGGGTCAGATGGCTCTCTGGTGGGGGAGGGAGGCGAGTCAAATGGCTCTCTGGTGGGGGAGCAGTGGCAGGGTGCAGGAGGGGTCCACTGCCACTCTGTGTGTTATCGGTGGGGGGGGAAAAGGGGGCAGGGGGCTTCAATCAGTCTGGGTAGGGCGGGTTGGGGGGATAAGGGGGTCAGTTGTGTTGTGGGGGTGGGGAAATGTCTGTGGAGTCCAGGAGGAGGCATCATCTGGCCTGGGAGCAATGTGGCAGGGGAGCATTTTTCTATTTCTTTTACTACGCATGCGCAGTTGATGGCTCCAATCGGAGCTGCAGCATTTCAGGTGGGTTAAGCCCTGCCCACAGGCTTGTGCAGTGCGATTCAGAATCGTTGCTATTTTTTCAGGCAGCGTGCATATGAGGGCACCTGAGAATGGGTCTAAACATCGGATCTGAAACACTCCCAGTTTCAAGTCTGCTCAGCACTTAGAATCAAAATGATAAAATAGGGCCCAACGTCATGCCAAGAAGACACAAAAGAAAACTATATATATCAGTTTGGCTACTTTATAAAATTATTATATGTAACAAAATGGACAAAAGTTTCACAAAGACAAAAATTATGACCTGCTAGGATTCACACTAAAGGAATGTCTGGGCTTCAGAGAATCATAGAAATCATAGAAACCCTACAGTACAGAAAGAGGCCATTCGGCCCATCAAGTCTGCACCGACCACAATCCCACCCAGGCCCCACTCCCACACCCCCACACATTTTACCCACTAATCCCTCTAACCTACGCATCTCAGGACACTAAGGGCAATTTTTTAGCATGGCCAATCGACCTAACCCGCACATCTTTGGACTGTGGGAGAAAACCGGAGCACCCGGAGGAAACCCACGCAGACACGAGGAGAATGTGCAAACTTCACACAGACAGTGACCCGAGCCGGGAATCGAACCCAGTCCCTGGAGCTGTGAGGCAGCAGTGCTAACCACTGTGCTACCGTGCCGCCGTCGCGGCCTCTTTATCTCTAAAGGTACGTGAAGCTCCCTGTGTCTGCAGAAATCAAATTCCGAGGAAATGCACAAAGGCCCCTTTAAATTTTTGATGCAAAACCTGGGACAATTGAAATGATCCATCTGTGAAGACAAAGGACTTTGAAACCTCTGATAAACGTATGAAACATGAACCATCTCAAGAATCCAGAACAGGAATATACATCCTTTGTCCAAAACAAAGGGAAGAAGTGGGAGTTAGGTTACATGAACCCACTCCTCCTCTGCGGCTGCTCCCCCCTCCCCCCATGTCCCCGCTCCCACCCCTGTGCCCCCCCCCCCGCTCTCAAAGCTGCCAGAATGTATAATATTGTCTTGTGAAGCTAAAAGAGACAAACCGCCACTTTCCAACCACAAAACAGCAACAGAATTGAGTTCTGCACAAGTTTAAATTTCTGGGCTATCAACTACGCTGTTGTTGTTAGAATGTCACAACTTCTGTACCAGTGCCTACTAAAAGGCTAATTCAGCTGTAAGTGCTTTTCCCATCATGGAAATCAGTGCAATTGGGAAAATGGATTACCCTGCATCAGCTTCAGCCCGCTAAACGCACAGATGGAATACCTCATTGGACTTTTAATTCTGGACTCATGAAGCAATAATTCTCATTTTGTCTCAGGATCTTTGCCTTCTAGCTCTTTATTTCCTTTATCCCTCTTTTATTGTGTGAGTGCAAAATGCGGGATAGGGTGGGGAGACACTGGAAACCCTCTTGCCATGTTTTGCGCATGTGTGAAATTAACTAACCCTCTGAACTTACCTATCATGTGGGATTATTAATCAGGATCAGATCATTCCAAAACTCAAGGATTCAGAAAAATACCCCACAACCGAAAAAGTGAGAGATCAAAAATCAAAAGCACCTTTATGTTTATGGACTAGTGGTGAGGGGAGGAATCAGAGCTTAAATTAAACCGTCTCCTTCCCACAACGCTCAATCATGATTTCCCTCATGTTCTCCATTTTTTTCCTCTAATTGCAATGATTGAAACCATTGATCCCACAACATTTATTTTTCTCTTGCAAGTTTTACAAATGTCTGATTAGGTTTCTTTCTCGTGATCCTCAACATTCTTTGATAAGGTTCAGGGACAAGCTTGTATCCATTAGAGTGTTATCCTGTTAACCATTCTGTAGTCTTCAGACTGCTCTCCTGACGAACCAGTAACATTACACACTTTGTAACATGAAGGACGAAGCATTTTTTGGCCAATTCAACTTCACAGCTATCTTTTCAAATTATGTGGACTACCTTTCAACTCAATCCTTTGTAAATTTAGTCACTGGATGAGGATTTTCAGTTGATTGAATTCTCAATGGAATCAGAATCATCCGTTGAAATACTCTCTCTCATTTTTTTCCATTATTCTAAGCTTTTCTTTTTCTTAAAGCAATTCTAAGGGATTTACATTTATATTAGTAAGTAGTAGAACTAAGGTATAGTTTTAGGTGATTTAATTCAATGTTTCTGTACTTGGAAGGAAGCTATAGTTAGATTACATGCTGGACAAAAGATGGTGGAGTAGTGGATGAGGTGGAGGGCTGTTGTAGGCTGCAAAGAGACATAGATAGGATGCAAAGCTGGGCTGAAAAATGGCAAATGGAGTTTAACCCTGATAAATGTGAGGTGATTCATTTTGGTAGGACTAATTTAAATGTGGATTACAGGGTCAAAGGTAGGGTTCTGAAGACTGTGGAGGAACAGAGCGATCTTGGGGTTCATATCCACAGATCTCTAAAGGTTGCCACTCAAGTGGATAGAGCTGTGAAGAAGGCCTATAGTGTGTTAGCTTTTATTAACAGGGGGTTGGAGTTTAAGAGCCGTGGGGTTATGCTGCAACTGTACAGGACCTTGGTGACACCACAGTTGGAATATTGTGTGCAGTTCTGGTCACCTCACTATAAGAAGGATGTGGAAGCGCTGGAAAGAGTGCAGAGGAGATTTACCAGGATGCTGCCTGGTTTGGAGGGTAGGTCTTATGAGGAAAGGTTGAGGGAGCTAGGGCTGTTCTCTCTGGAGTGGAGGGAGACTTAATAGAGGTTTATAAAATGATGAAGGGGATACATAGAGTGAACGTTCAAAGACTATTTCCTCGGGTGGATGGAGCTATTACGAGGGGGCATAACTATAGGGTTCGTGCTGGGAGATACAGGAAGGATATCAGAGGTAGGTTCTTTACGCAGAGAGTGGTTGGGGTGTGGAATGGACTGCATGCAGTGATGGTGGAGTCAGACACTTTAGGAACATTTAAGCGGTTATTGGGTAGGCACATGGAGCACACCAGGATGATAGGGAATGGGATAGCTTGATCTTGGTTTCAGATAAAGTTCGGCACAACATCGTGGGCCGAAGGGCCTGTTCTGTGCTGTACTGTTCTATGTTCTATGTTCTATGGTTTTATGTGTCAGTTTCAATTCCAACTGGGATTCTGTTATTCTTAGAGAGTTACGGCATGAAAAAATAAATATTTTTGCAGACACATTGCTTAGCAACTCAAGGCCTCTGTAAGGAAAAAAAAGCTTTATTTTTGTTCCCTGGAAGCTAGAGCAGTTGGTGGCAGGCAGCCAGAGAGGGAGCATCTCTCTCAGCTTTGCCAGAAGAAAAGCCATACAATTGAGGAATGGTTAAGAAAACTAATGCCAGAAATCTAAAGGGCAGCTATGTAAGGAAGCCAAAGAAATGAAGAGGAGTTTCCAAGGAGTCTGAAGTTAAAAGAACAGAGGAACTGGGAAGAGAACAGCATCCTGTTCATTCAAGTTACCAAGCTGCAAAGAGAATTCAGAAAGATATCTGAAGTGGCGCTAAGGTTTGTGATATCTTACTACAGCTGAGAGACATTAATTGAAATAATTGTGGAGCAATCAATGGCTGGATATCGGAGTTTGTATATAAAAGCAGACAAGACAAAGGAATCGTAAAGGGGCGGTGTATCCTGGAGTGGATTCAATTTTAAAAGTGCAGTGGAAGCTTTATTTAGATCATAGATCATAGAATCTACAGTGCGGAAGGAGGCCAATTTGGCCCATTGAGCCTGCAACAACAACAATCCCACCCAGGCCCACTGTAACCCCACATATTTACCCTCCTGTTCCCTCTGATATTAAGGGGCAATTTATCCTGGCCAATCAACCTAACCCGCACATATTTGGACTATGGGAGGAAACCAGAGCACCCAGAAGAAACCCACGCAGACATGGGGATAATGTGCAAACTCCACACAGACAGTCACCCGAGACCGGAATTGAACCCAGGTCCCTGGCGCTGTGAAGCAGCAGTGCTAACGACTGTGCCACCATGTCGCCCCAGTGTCATTTGTAAAATCTGGAGTGGATTTCGGAATGCAAACCACCAAATGAAAGCATCGCTATGAGAAAAGATTTTACAGCCTGTTTTTGGGAGTGGAGTTTGAAAACTCTCATATGACAGTCATCTGCGGGGGGTTCTGAGGATAAATCCACAGACACTACGTTGGGTTCAGAGGGGAGCATGTACTTGACCACCATCATCTTGTGTGCTTAAAAGGGAATTTGTGAGCTAATTAGATCATTGTAGCTTCAAATGTGCTGTGTCATCAGTGTTAATCTTTAAACCTGTGTGTATTTGTTAAGCCAAGGAGGGAGTAAATGAGCATTGTATTATAATCCAATTTTTTTCATCTTAGCAAATGTTTTGTTTTGTTGTTAAAAGCAAATAGCGGTGCTATGATTCTGTTTCTCCATGTTTGATCTTTTTAAAAAAGTTAAAGTTACAGTCGTTAGAATGAGGATTCCATTCTGGGATCTTTCTGTCCAGTTACAACATCAACTAAGATTGTAACATGTAGCCAGGTCATGTTGTCTGAGTTCTTTCTTTGAACCTCCAGCTCAAGATTTCACATTTCCATTTTGTTTTCTCTTTTTCCTCCAATTCAAGACTTTACGGCTGGAATTTTACCGCCACGCCCGCCCCAGAATTGGGGCGGATGCAGCTTGCAGAACAGAATTCTCCGTTGGCCTCAGGTGGGATTTTACGAGCCTTGCCTGAGCGAGGTCATAAAATATTGGCCTACATCTCTCTTTCTCTTTCTATCTCAAGCTGCTTCATTTTCAACTAAATCTCTGCTAGCTCTAGTCATGTTACATCAATTTCAGATTTCTCTCCTTCTAATTCTAAATGCTGGTTCGGTACTTTAATCATATAATCCTTATGAAATCCTGCTTTTATTTCTACATGCAATTCATCTGCTAACTCCCTGAGTGCAGCTTTGTTCAAGAATTTCAAATGATCAACTATTACATCTTGTACTTCCAGAAAGGTTTTAGTAACAGTCAAAGCCATTTTTAATTCCAACCGTGTAATATACTTCACAGTAAATCCTGTTCCTATGCGCAGAACCTCTGTGTAGTCATTTATTTAAGGATTCATAGATTCCATTTGAATTCAAGGACATTTAATCCCGCAAGAGCCCTTCTTTTATTAAAATCCGAGCTAATATTAATACTGAACAAGTCATTTCCCAGAGTGGAACGTGGCTTGATAGAGCGTGACTTATTTATTTTTTAGTAAGAAGTCTCACAACACCAGGTTAAAGTCCAACAGGTTTATTTGTGATCACAAGCTTTCAGAGGGCTGCTCCTTCATCAGTTGACTCACCTGATGTAGGAACAGTGCTCTGAAAGCTCGTGATACCAGATAAACCTGTTGCACTTTAACCTGGCGTTGTGAGACTTCTTACTGTGCCCACCCCAGTCCAACGCTGGCATCTCCACAGCATATTTATTTTTTAAACTGTGGACAGCAGTTACAGTAAGAAATCTCACAACACCAGGTTAAAGTCCAACAGGTTTATTTAGTAGCAAAAGCCACTTGCTTTCGGAGCGCTGCTCCTTCGTCAGGTAAGTGGGAGTTCTGTTCACAAACAGGGTATATAAAGACACAAACTCAATTTACAAAATAGTGGTTGGAATGCGAGTCTTTACAGGTAATCAAGTCTTAAAGGTACAGACAATGTGAGTGGAGAGAGTATTAAGCACAGGTTAAAGAGATGTGTATTGTCTCCAGACAGGACAGTTAGTGAGATTTTGCAAGCCCAGGCAAGTCGTGGGGGTTACAGATAGTGTGACATGAACCCAAGATCCCGGTTGAGGCCATCCTCATGTGTGCGGAACTTGGCTACCAGTCTCTGCTCAGCGACTCTGCGTTGTCGTGTGTCATGAAGGCCGCCTTGGAGAACGCTTACCCGAAGATCAGAGGCTGAATGCCCGTGACCGCTAAAGTGTTCCCCAACAGGAGGAGAACACTCTTGCCTGGTGATTGTCGAGCGGTGTTCATTCATCCGTTGTCGTAGCATCTGCATAGTCTCCCCAATGTACCATGCCTCGGGACTTCCTTTCCTGCAGCGTATCATGTTGACAACGTTGGTCGAGTTGCAAGAGTATGTACCGTGTACCTGGTGGATGGTGTTCTCACGTGAGATGATGGCATCCGTGTCGATGATCTGGCATGTCTTGCAGAGGTTGCTGCGGCAGGGCTGTGTGGTGTCGTGGTCACTGTTCTCCTGAAGGCTGGGTAGTTTGCTGCGGACAATGGTCTATTTGAGGTTGTGCGGTTGTTTGAAGGCAAGAAGTGGGGGTGTGGGGATGGCCTTGGCGAGATGTTCGTCTTCATCAATGACATGTTGAAGGCTCCAGAGAAGATGTCATAGCTTCTCCGTTCTGGAGAAGTACTGGACGACGAAGGGTACTCTGTCTGTCGTGTCCCGTGTTTGTCTTCTGAGGAGGTCGGTGCGGTTTTTCGCCGTGGCCCGTCGGAACTGTCAATCGATGAGTCGAGCGCCATACCCTGTTCTTATGAGGGCATCTTTCAGCGTCTGGAGCCTCCCGAAGATACACAAGGCAAACACACCCGGCCGTCCCATCGTATCAGGCAATGGGACCCTGTGCGAGAACCTCTCTGGCTACGTCGAGGGCATCCTGAAACCTATTGTACAAAGAACCCCCAGCTTTTGACGCGACACTACGGACTTTGTGCAGAAACTCAGCACACATGGCGCAGTTGAACCAGGAGCACTCCTCGTCACAATGGATGTCTCGGCACTCTACACCAGCATCCCCCATGATGATGGCATTGCTGCAACTGCCTCAGTACTCAACGCTGACAACTGCCAGTTTCCAGATGCAATTTTACAACTCATCCGCTTCATCCTGGACCATGATGTCTTCACCTTCAACAACCAGTTCTTCATCCAAACACACGGAACAGCCACGGGGACCAAATTCGCACCTCAATATGCCAACATCTTCATGCACAGGTTCGAACAAGACCTCTTCACCGCACAGTACCTTCAACCGATGCTATACACTCGATACATCGATGACATTTTCTTCCTTTGGACTCATGGTGAACAATCACTGAAACAACTATATGATGACATCAGCAAGTTCCATCCCACAATCAGACTCACCATGGACTACTCTCTGGAATCAGTTGTATTCTTGGACACATGTATCTCCATCAAGGACGGTCACCTCAGCACTTCACTGTACCGCAAGTCCATGGATAACCTCACGATACTCCACTTCTCTAGCTTCCACCCTAAACACGTTAAAGAAGCCATCCTCTACAGACAAGCCCTCCAGGATCTGCTCAGATGAGGAGGATCGCAACAGACAACTCCAGACATTGAAAGATGCCCTCATAAGAACAGGATATGGCGCTCGACTCATCGATCGACAGTTCCGACGCGCCACAGCGAAAAACCGCACCGACCTCCTCAGAAGACAAACACGGGACACGGCGGACAGAGTACCCTTCGTCGTCCAGTTCTTCCCCGGAGCGGAGAAGCTATGACATCTTCTCCGGAGCCTTCAACATGTCATTGATGAAGACGAACATCTTGCCAAGGCCATCCCCACACCTCCACTTCTTGCCTTCAAACAACCGCACAATCTCAAACAGACAATTGTCCGCAGCAAACTACCCAGCCTTTAGGAGAACAGTGACCACGACACCATACAACCCAGCCACAGCAACCTCTGCAAGACGTGCCGGATCATCGACATGGATGCCATCATCTCACGTGAGAACACCATCCACCAGGTACACGGTACATACTTTTGCAACTCGACCAATGTTGTCAAAGAACAAAGAACAATACAGCACAGGAACAGGCCCTCCGGCCCTCCAAGCCCGCGCCGCTCCCTGGTCCAACTTAGACCATTCTTTTGTATCCCTCCATTCCCACTCCATTCATGTGGCTATCTAGATAAGTCTTAAACGTTCCCAGTGTGTCCGTCTTCACCACCTTGCTTGGCAGCGCATCCCAGGCCCCCACCACCCTCTGTGTAAAATACGTCCTTCTGATATCCGTGTTAAACTCCCCCCCCTCACCTTGAACCTAAGACCCCTCGTGAACGTCACCACCGACCTGGGAAAAAGCTTCCCACTGTTCACCCTATCTATACCTTTCATAATTTTATACACCTCTGTTAGGTCACCCCTCATCCTCCGTCTTTCCAGTGAGAACAACCCCGGTTTACCCAATCTCTCCTCATAACTAAGCCCTTCCATACCAGGCAACATCATGGTAAACCTCCTCTGCACTCTCTCTAAAGCCTCCACATCCCTCTGGTAGTGTGGCGACCAGAACTGGGCGCAGTATTCCAAATGTGGCCGAACCAACATTCTATACAACTGTTACATCAAACCCCAACTTTTATACTCTATGCCCCGTCCTATAAAGGCAAGCATGCCATATGCCTTATTCACTACCTTCTCCACCTGTGACGTCACCTTCAAGGATCTGTGGACTTGCACACCCAGGTCCCTCTGCGTATCTACACCCTTTATGGTTCTGCCATTTATCGTACAGCTCCCCCCACGTTAGTTCTACCAAAATGCATCACTTCACATTTATCTGGATTGAACTCCATCTGCCATTTCTTTGCCCAAATTTCCAGCCGATCTATATCCTTCTGTAGCCTCTGACAATGTTCCTCACTATCTGCAAGTCCAGCCATTTTCGTGTCGTCCGCAAACTTACTGATCACCCCAGTTACACCTTCTTCCAGATCGTTTATACAAATCACAAACAGCAGAGGTCCCAATACAGAGCCCTGCGGAACACCACTAGTCACAGGCATCCAGCCGGAAAAAGACCCTTCCACTTCCACCCTCTGTCTTCTGTGACCAAGCCAGTTCTCCACCCATCTAACCACCTTTATGCCCTGAGATCCAACCTTTTGCTCCAACCTACCATGAGGGACTTTGTCAAACGCTTTACTAAAGTCCATATAGATGACATCCACGGCCCTCCCTTGTCAACCATTCTAGTCACTTCTTCAAAAAACTCCACCAGGTTAGTGAGGCATGACCTCCCTCTCACAAAACCATGCTGACTATCGTTAATGAGTTTATTCCTTTCTAAATGCGCATACATCCTATCTCTAAGAATCCTCTCCAACAACTTCCCTACCATGGACGTCAAGCTCACTGGCCTATAATTTCCCGGGTTATCCTTCCTACCCTTCTTAAATAATGGGACCACATTAGCTATCCTCCAATCCTCTGGGACCTCACCTCTGTCCAGTGACGAGACAAAGATTTGCGTCAGAGGCCCAGCGATTTCATCTCTCGTCTCCCTGAGCAGCCTTGGATAGATTCCATCAGGCCCTGGGGATTTGTCAGTCTTTATATTCCCTAAAAAACTTAACACTTCCTCCCTTGTAATAGAGATTTTCTCTAACGGGTCAACACTCCCCTCCGAGATACTCCCAGTCAACACATCCCTCTCCTTTGTGAATACCGACGCAAAGTATTCATTTAAGATCTCCCCTACTTCTTTGGGCTCTGAGCATAATTCCCCACTTTTGTCCTTGAGAGGTCCGATTTTTTCCTGACAACCCTTTTGTTCCTAACGTATGAATAAAATGCCTTGGGATTCTCCTTAATCCTGTCTGCCAAGGACATTTCATGACCACTTTTTGTCCTTCTAATTCCTCGTTTGAGTTCTTCCCTACTTTCTTTGTATTCCTCCATAGCTCCCTCCGTTTTTAGCTGCCTGGACCTAATGTACGCCTCTCTTTTCTTTTTGACCAATCTCTCAATTTCCCTGGTCATCCACGGTTCTCGAATCCTATCTTTCCTATCCTTTTTTTACAGGCACATGCCTATCCTGCAGCCCTAACAACTGTTGCTTAAAAGACTCCCACATGCCAGATGTGGATTTACCCTCAAACAGCCTCTCCCAATCAACAGCTGCCAATTTCTGACTAATCCCACTAAAGTTAGCCTTCCCCCAATCCAACACCTTACCCTTGGGACACCACTCATCCTTTTCCATCACTATCCTAAAGCTAACAGAATTGTGGTCACTATTTGCCACATGTTCCCCTACCGAAACTTTGAAGATCTGACCAGGCTCATTCCCCAGTACTCGGTCCAGGAAAGCCCCCTCTCGAGTCGGGCTATCTACGTATTGTTCCAAAGAACCTTCCTGTACGCATTTTACAAATTCCTCCCCATTCAGACTCCCAGCCCTACGCAATTTCCAGTCTATTACTGGGAAATTGAAGTCTCCCACTACAACAACCCTATTTTTCCTACACCTACCGATTATCTCCTGACATATCCGTTCTTCCACTTCCTTGATACACTGCAGGAAAGGATGTCCCTGTCAACGTGATACACTGCAGGAAAGGATGTCCCGAGGCATGGTACATTGGGAAGACCATGCAGATGCTACGACAACGGATGAGTGAACACCGCTCGACAATCACCAGGCAAGAGTGTTCTCTTCCTGTTGGGGAACATTTCAGCGGTCACAGGCATTCAGCCTCTGATCTTCGGGTAAGCGTTCTCCAAGGCGGCCTTCACAACATACGACAACGCAGAGTCGCTGAGCAAAGACTGATAGCCAAGTTCCGCACACATGAGGACGGCCTCAACCGGGATCTTGGGTTCATGTCACACTATCTGTAATCCCCACGACTTGCCTGGGCTTGCAAAATCTCACTAACTGTCCTGTCTGGAGACAATACACATCTCTTTAACTTGTGTTTAACACTCTCTCCACTCACATTGTCTGTACCTTTAGGATTTGATTACCTGTAAAGACTCTCATTCCAACCATTATTTTGTCAATTGAGTTTGTGTCTTTATGTGCCCTGTTTGTGAACAGAACTCCCACTTACCTGACGAAGGAGCAGCGCTCCGAAAGCTAGTGGCTTTTGCTACCAAATAAACCTGTTGGACTTTAACCTGGTGTTGTGAGACTTCTTACGGTGTTTACCCCAGTCCAACGCCAGCATCTCCACATCATGACAGCAGTTACTACACAGGTTCAATGGAATCTGCTGATGAACTTTTAACAAAAGAATAAACCATTTATTAAACAAGAAAAAATGAATTATATTACACTAGTCAAAACTACTTCAGTACAGATACCAGAAAATTATTCAAACACATTATTCCTTGTTTCCCAGCAATGTTTACAGACACAAAACTCAGTGAAATTTACACAAGAACACAACACAAGAAATAAAAGCAGGAGTAGGCTACCAGGTCCTTCAAGCCTCCCCACCATTCAATATGATCATGGCTGATCTATGCTGGCCTCAGCTCCTTTTCTGTGCCATTTTACCCTATTGCTCTATTCCTTGATCCATCAAATATTTATCCACCTCTACTTTCAATACTTCTGATGATCTAGCCTCCGCTATTCTTGTAAGTTTCAGGGCAATCCTCCATATGTTAAAAGACTCAGAAGAAATCTTGACAGTTTAAAAGTGACCAACTCTGGCTGCTGCCTGATGGAAAGCTTCCCAGAAGGCTTGGCAGGACAAGCATAGCCGGCCTCGGACTGGGATAAGGAAAGGTGTGAGCCAGCCTTGAATATGCAAGCGGCCAGCGGAAGTAGAAAGGCAGACACACCTGTGATCTAATCATTGGAACAAAGGCAGATGGAGACCAGCAGACGAATAAGTAAACAAATCAGCGGGGGGACAACGGCCATGGAAATCGGTCCATCCCCAGAAGACAGGAAGACCCATCCCACTAATGGGATACCATTCAGGAAGCTCCGGAGGGACATCAAAAGGACATTAAAATATCAATCAAGGAAGTTTCAGCCTTTTGTGTTTGGACTTGACTCAATTTAAACCAAGACTGCGGGTGATCGAAAAGTCTTTGAAAGCATCTACGGGGGCGGAGTCGATCGAACCCTTTTGAAAAGTCAAGACTTAAAAGATACAGGTTCAAGGCAGAAGGGGTGCTTCAGGTCTCACAGGTACTGCAGAGTTGTTTTCAGAGTTGTGGCGCTTGAAAGCCGTTTTGGAAAAGTTAGCTGGAGAATGTGGCTGTTTGAATGGGCAGGAGTCAAGATTAAGAAAGCAGACAAGCAAGGCCAAGCTCCTCTTCCAGAATCGCAAACTCCCTGCACTAAGACGTTCGAGCTCACCACAAAGGGACACCTTTTTTTGGATCGTGAGTATCCCAGCCAACCTTGTGAAGTTCCCGAAGATAGGGTAGAGGTTGAGGGAAAGGGGGGGGTGGTGTATTGTAATTTTAAAGTTCGGTAATCTTGTTTGAACTGTGTATGGCATTTCTCCCATAGTGGTAGCATAAAGCATAAGTTTTATTCATGTGTGCTGTGGCATTGGAGAGGTTGATTCTATTGTTAAATAAATCACTGTAAGTTTGAAACTCATTTTGGAGTTTGTCTTGCCTCTTGTTCTCTCATCGATGCACTCTGACGAGGTCACAGTTTCAATATCCCTTACCATAAATCCGGAGTCCAGAACCGAGGGTGATCTGAGTGATTCGAACCCGCTCACTCCAGGGAGACTGCTGGTCAGGAGATAAAGGATCAGAGTCTCTCTGTTACTGTCTCTTGGGAACCCACTCAAGTGGTGTGGGTACAGGGTGGCTATTGTCCCACCGACAAGGGAGAGAATCACTCGGGCCTTGGTGGTGGTTCTGGGATAGCTGTGTGATATAAGTATCAGGCTACCGGTCAGGTATAAATGGTGAGCCTGGTTCAGCGCTCTCTCCTGCGGAGTTGCCCCAGTGCGGCATTCCCCGATCCTTTGAAATTTGTAGGAGAGAGACACTCACAGCTATCGGCAGACCCCCAAATACCGGCCCGCAAGTGGAGTAAAAAGAAAGATCCCGCTACATCTTTAGGGCAAAGAATTGCAGAGATGCACCACCCCCTGCAAGAAAACGTTTTCATATATTTCAGTTTTAAATGACTAGCTCTTTATCTTGTCCCCTTGTTCACAACTCTCCCACCAGTGAAACATTTACCCTGCCAAGCCCCCTCAGGATCTTATAAATTTGAAAAAGGTCACCCCTCACTCTTCTAAACTCCAAGGAACACAGATGCAGACTATTTAGTCTCCCTTGATAGGACAACCCTCTCATCCTAGGAATTAGCCTGGTTAATCTCCTTTGGACTACCTCCAATGTTACAATATCCTTTTTTAGATAAGGGGATCAAAACTGTTCACAGTATTCCAGGTGAAGCATTACCAACACCTTGTACAATTGCAAGAACATCTCCCTTTTTCAAACTCCAACCCCTTTGCAATAAAGGCTAAAATTCTGTTTGTCTTCATAACTACTTGTTGGACCTGTCTGCTAACTTTTTATGATTCATGGACTGGAACACTTAGATCCCTCTATACTTCACCCACCTACAGTCTTTCTCCATTTCGATCATAATCTGCCTTTTGATTCCTCCCACAGAAGTGCTTGACCTCACACTTCCCCACATTAAACTCCATTTGCCAGGTTTTCACCCAGTCACCCAATCTATCTATATCCCGTTGCAGATCACACCTCATCGCACCTATCTTTGTATCATCCTCAAATTTGGAAACCTTACATTCTGTTCTTTCCTCCAGATCATTAATGTAAATAGTGAACAATTGCGGACCAAGAACCGATCCCTGTGGTACTCCACTGGTTACATCTTTCCACTCTGAAAAGGACTCATTTATTCCAACTCTCCATTTCCGAAGGGACAGCCAGTTTTCAATCCATGCTCAAACACTTCCTCCAATTCCATGGGCTTTTACTTAATGCAGCACCTTGTCAAATACCTTTTGGAAAACTAAATGCACTACATTTACATGGTCTCCTCGATCTACTTTTCCTGTTAAATCCTCAAAGAATTTTAGCAAATTTGTCAAACATAATTTACCATGCTTAAAACCATATTGACTAGGTTTGATTATGTTCAGTGTTCCTAAATGATTACTTACTTCCTCTTTGATTATTGACTCCAGCGTCTTGCCAATAAGAGATGTCAAAACAACTGGTCTACAGCTCCCAGTCTTCTGCCTTTTTCTCTTTTTGAATAAGGGAGTCGCATTGGCTGTACCAGAGGATACCATCCAAGAATCTAGCGAGTTATGAAACATTTCAACCAATGGATCCACTTTCACTGCAGCCACTTCCATTAAAACCCTCGTGTGCTGTTCTCCACGTCCTGAGTTTCTGTAATACTCTATCCCTTGTGATTGGGATTTTTGTAAGTTTTACCATGTAATTTGAAATCAGCCCATCCGATATCGTCGGGATATTTGCAATGTCTTCCACGGTGAAGATTGATGCAAAAAATTAATTTAACATATCCAACATTTTGTTGTTTGCTGTTATCAATTCACCAGCCTCGTTCAGTAGAGGTCCCACATTTACCTTAGCCACTCGCTTCCTATTTATATATCCATAGAAACTCTTACTGTTCTAATGCATGTTAACTCAGGAAGTTTGTATCTAATACTCTTTTACACACATACACAGGGCCCTATCCTCTGCAGGCAAAAATAACATATCCAGGTATTGCTCATTTTTAATTAAACAAGAACAGTCATATCCAAATTGAAACCAAAAAGACCTGAAGTGTTAACTCTTTCTTTCCTTTTCCACAGATTCTGCCAGGCCCACTGAACATTTCCAGAATTATCAGTTTTTATCATGGTACGTCAACCAGCCTTTCCCTCTGACCAGGTTGCAGGACACTTATGCCCGCTGACCTAGTACATGGGGATGCTGATTCTATGCTACCCTCTAAGGTATCTGCCAGCATCTGAACTGGTGGCTGCGAATGTCAGATCAAATGACAGTACTTCTTCATCAGTGATACGGTGTTGGTCCTTAGCCTTGGATTGCTATGACCAGGCAGGCAGCAGTTCCTGAGTATCTGAAAGCATAAAATCAGAAGGAAAGAGTCAGGCTTCGTGTCACAATGGATGAACTGGGTTGTACTGTGAGTGGGACTAGGGTGTATAGCAAGAGATCCATGGTCACATCGTCTGCAGCTTTCACATATTGCCAGATGGCACCATGAGGTGGGAGTTGAGAGGGGGAATAGGAAAGTTAACATACATGCTGTCCGGAATGCAGTCGGTGATGTGGGATGCTTTGCCCTGTGTACAACAGGGCACAAAACGCACAGCATCATCCCCCCCATCAAACTCAATTGATGAATCTGCCTGTCCACCACCAGCTGGGCTCTGCTCCCAACCATTGTGGGCAACCTTGTGCTGCAAGCGAGAGGGAAGAATGATTGTGATTGTGTTGCGCTGTGTTTGGTTGATGTGCCTGTCACAGCTGAATAGTTCGGTGGAGGCGGTGAGAGGTTAGTATGAAAGTGGCTTTGTTGGAAGTTGTATGAGCATGAGGTGGAATGAATGAAGTGCTGGGGAGTCATGGGCGGTCTGGTGCACTGAACTGTGTGCCAAGTTGGTGTGAGATGTCCTTTGCACATGCATTCACTGACCCCTTAACCACCCACACGTGATCATTGTACCTCTTCCAGCACTGCTTCTCGTCTTGTGGCCAGACTCTAGAAATTCACCCCTCTAACCATTTACTTCTATTTCCTTTGAAGGGTGCTCCTTGATGATGTTATTTATTTTGTGTGGCCAGCGTCTGGAATTCATAAGAGAGACTTTAGACCTTGCTTGGAATTAGGAAGGTACTTATTGAATAGAGAAACGTAGGTACAGGGGGTTTAAGCAGAATGAAGGCTGCCCAGTTCGACATGCTTACTTCATGCTTCCAGAAGATTCTCCTGAGAGAGTACTCCACCCTCTGGTGTGAACACTCACTCTCAGTTTCCATTGGTCCCTCAAGTCAAGTGACCCTCTATTTCTGTACTGTCTTAAAGAGGCTGGCACCACATACACAACAGATGACACCCTCATCTCCTCAAAACTTGGAAACATGGTGTCACTTCACCTTTTCACCTCCAGTACTGCATTTGTGACAAAGGTACCCTCTCAATGCTCATATCAGTTCTCTCCATTTGCAGCAATAATAGTCACCAACAGCGTCCCTGCATTCTGTGCAGCTTGCCTTCAAGGGCTGAAAACTAGTTGAAGCAAATGCTAGCCTGGCACGCTGTTTGGGCCCCTCTTGAGTGTGCAGCCAACCTGGCAGTGCAGGTCGTGTGAGACTGCACATTGCAGCCATTCAAATGCAGAAGTAACACAAAGTTTACATGCAGCCCGGCTCAATGTCACTGGGCATCGACAGGTTGCAGTTTGTCACACCCCACACCCAAAAACAAGTGCAAATGAATTTTTAGCCCTGTTTGTTTCTTGCATAGGAATATCTAAATGGAATTTAAAAAGTTACAAAAACAATCTTCCTGCCAAAAATATGTATGACTGGATTGTTCAGTTTTTAAAGTTAAGTATTTGTGCCCTGTTTGTTAGATATAGGTTCGAGTTGATTTATCTGGAACAGTCGAGGACGATTAGCTTGTGATCAGAAAAAAAAACTAGCTGTCTCCCACTTTCCATCGATTCTCACTACCTTCGATATTCTATTGCTTTTCAATAGACCCAAATTCATTTGCTGTCCAGGGGAATAAATCACTGTACTTCCCTCGGACAGGCCAGTTCAGACAAGACATTCGCCGGAATTCTACCACCTCACCCACCACAGAATGGGAGCAGGCGAGGGGCGGACAACGGAAAAGTCCGTTGACCTTAGGTGGGAATTTTCGGTCTTGCTCGAGCAAGGCCATAAAGTCCCACTCACAATCCACACATACAGGCCCTGTTTAACATCATGGAGCTTCTCCGCTGAAAGCCTCTTCATGTAAACTCACCAGTTGCCAATTTTTGACCGTCAAATTGAAATGAACAATAAGAGGAATTAATTGTACAGTTTGACATTTTCTTGTTAGATTAGGTTAACTGCACATCAAGACACACAATAAAAAGGCTGGAATGACGTTGAAGTGTAATTTAGGGATTATTGCAGTTTATTGATCACTGCAGCACTTGGAAGGAAACAAACTTTAGACTGAAATCAGACTCACAATTGACACAAGCTAATTAATCTTTAGTACAAACGTGGTATCAAATTTGTGCTATATATTGATGGAACTTGAGTGACATAACATAATACCACGGGATTGCAGATCAATATCTAGCCTGTGTGGATTCAAGCTGTGTAGTTACAGTATAATACAAAGAGTCTAGTGTTGATTTACATGAGCAAAGTAGAAAATGGCTTGCTTATCAATATTAGTCTGCCGACTCCAGCCAGTTCAGTAGGTTTTGTATCCTTAAGTAGATTTCAGTGTTTGCGGTTGATTGAATTAGCCTTCACATGCTGAGGACTTACAATTGCCTCGAGAAAGTACTTTGCAATTCGGCTTCACATGAAAGTGACAGAGTGAGTTCAACCTAGAACAAAAACATATTTATTAGTCACAAGTGGGCTTATGTAAGCACTGCAATGAAGTCACTGTGAAAATCCCCCAGTCACCACACTCTGGCACTTGTTCGGGTACACTGAGGAGAATTTAGCACGGCCAATGCACCTAACCAGCACATCTTCCAGACTGTGGGAGGAAACTGGAACATCCAGAGGAAATCCATGCAAACAACATGCAGACTCTGCACAGACAGTTACCCAAGCTGGGAATTGAACCAGGGTCCCTGGCGCTGTGAGGCATCAGTGCTAACCACTATACCACTGTGAATTGCTATAAATTTCCAGTCTCCCTTAGATATTCCCTTGGATTTACTGATGCTGGGTAAGCCCATATATCCTCAATGTACCCCCACATTGAAGGGTTCACCAGTACAGTTCAGGTCTGTATAAGGTAACCTGAAGGGTGTAAGAATGAGATCAACTTATCATGTAAACTGGAAATCATAATCTCCTTGCATGCCTTCATATGTATTTTTTTCAATCTTCTGAAAGGCAGACTGGTGAGACAACATTAAAATCAAGAAACTGTGTTTTCATTCATTCATGAGACATGGGCATCGCTGGCGAGCCAGCACTTATTGCCCATCACTGAGTGGCTTTCTCGGTCATTTCAGAGGGCAGTTGAGAGTCAACCATATTGCTGTGACTCTGGAGTCACATGTAGACTAGACCAGGTAAGGATGGTAGATTTCCTTTCTTAAAGGACATCAGTGAACCAGATGACTTTTTCCAACAATCGACAATGGTTTCAATGGTCATCAGTAGATTCTTAACATTAGCTGAGTTTCTGGATTAATAGTCTAGTGATAAAACCACTAGGCCATTGCCTAATCTGACAAAACACTGTAGCAATGACAATTTTCTTTAGCAACAAGTAATTTTTTAAGCTTCCTTGAAAGTGTTTGTGTACTATACAAATCAAAGCACGCCTATTGTCACTGCCATATTTGAGCATTAAATACTATAATTTTATTCAGGTCAGCCATAGCTGAAACTTTAATTACCAGCCAAGATTGGGCCTGTTTCTCACAGAAGACTTCTCAACTGATGTTGAGTATTGTATCATAATGAAGTGTGATACAGCACAGAAAGAAGTCACCCAGGCCTTACATGCTCCTTGTAATGCTGGCTCCTTGATAGAGCTATCTGTTATATATTAGAGTTATTGTGTGTTGCAATGCCCCTTTAAGGGTTTGGTCACATGGTCAGTCTGTGCGATCATTGACTACTTTGGGAGTTTTATCCAGTCTAGATCCAGCCACTGCGAAGTAAACAGCTGCCTAGTAAACCTGTTTTGTCGTTACATCCAAAACCCATGTTCTATCACTTTCTATTCTTTTATCCTGTAACAAGTGCTAAAAAATAACAAGATGAAAAGAAAACTGGCGATGAGGAGCGGATTTTAATTCTTCAACTAAAGAAAGAAGACAAGAAAAATTGAAATTGAAGTTATCATGGAAGGTCCACGAGCAACAAATGTAACACAACTGAGATCGCACCCAGGATTAATAAACTATATTTGGAAGGTCAAACTTAGCAATCCTGCATAAACCACTACACAACTTGTTATATACTAAACAAGCATGGCAATGGACACCGGATTGTGAAAAAGGTTAAAGCACAGCCAAAGAAGCACTGGAAAAGTTAGAAGTTGTTGGTACATTTCAACCCAAAGTTACCACTGAAACTTGCCTGTGATGCATCCCCATACAGAGTTGGAGCAGTGGTGTCACACATACTACCTACTTCTGGGGAAGAAAGAACAGTAGCTTTTGCATCAGGTATTGTAACAAGTGCTGAATCAAACCACACACAGTTGAAAAAAAAAACACTGAACATTGTTTTTGGTCTAGTTCCATCAATACCTTTATGGTCATCACTTCAGATGGTTGAGGGACAACCAGCCCTGAACAGCCATCTTTGGGCTGTACAAAGATATTCCCTCGCTCAGTGCAAACAGACTTCAGAGACAGTCATTGGTACTGTCAGCACATTCATATGAAATCAAGTATTGTCAATCTGACAGCTATGCCAATGCAGATGCATTGACACATCGATCTTTACCTACTGGTCATGTACCACCAAGTAGTGTTTCCAATAACTTTTACTTTTCACAGATAGACAACTTCCCAGTGCTCATGAAATAATCCCGTCATGGGGGAGGTACTGGAAATGCTGTTAAAGGGAAGGATAGCTGGAACGCATCCCAATTTCAAGCCATATGTTTCCAGGTAATTTGAATAGAGGGGAGATGCCTGTCATGGGGGATGAGAGTGAGAAATCCTCCAAATGTATGACAAAGAGTTTTGGAACAATTACATGAAGAACACCCAGGTATAATCACGTTTATCCAGTCCTTGAAGCATGCACTGAAAGCCTCCAAAGACTAAGATTCAATAAACTGCCATCTGAGCAGCTTCTTGGCAACATATAGCAACACCACACATGCAACAACACCAAATATACCACCTTTCCTACTCATGAAGAGAAAGCCGAGAGCCACTTTTGATTATTCATCCCGCAGGAGACATCTGAAATAGTCGAACACAATCAACAGTCACAAATCCAACAACAGGAAGTTAATTCAAAATAATACCTATTTCAACAAGGAGAGCAAGTTTTGGTGCGCATTTATACCACCAATCAGAAATGGGTTCCTGCAACTCTCTTGGCTCAAACTAGTCCAATCTCGGATACTGTGCAACTGGAAGATGAGTTAGTTTAGAGAAGATACACAGGTCAATTATTGGCTACAGACACCAATGTGTTAACATCAATGCCAGAACTACCTCAGGTTGTACCACCTTCCATTCCACCAGAGACTTTAACTGCGACTTCGGATCAATCAGCCGACTGTGAGATCCAGGATAAATCCATTGCTAATAGTTTACCTTCTGTTGAGGAGTTGGTTGCACCTTACAGAGTGGAAACACCTACTGCAAACACTGAGAGGACCTCTAAGGTCAAGAACAATCAGATTCCTGAAGTGCACAGGCATCCAGTGCAGAATAAGTGCCCTCCAAATCATCTTCTTAACTGTATTCTAATTACTGTGTAATGATCATTTGCCTCCCAATGTATATGCTGTTTTTCTGATGACTATGTAAGGATATCATATATACTCATTGTTATGGGACCTTAGAATAAAGGGGGAGGAATGTTATATTTTAGAGTTATGATATGCTACATGGTCTCTTTAAGGATTTAGTCATGTGGTCAGTCCTTGATGTCATTGGCTACTTTGCGGGCTTTATTCAGTCTAAATGCAGCCACTGTGGAGCAATCAACTACCTAATAAACCTACTCTGTTGTTACACCCAAAACCCACATGCTATCACTTTCTATTCTTTAATCCTGCAACAAGTGCTACAAATATAGTACAATCCAATTGACTCTTCTCCTTGCTTTTTCATCATAGCCCTGCAAAGTTTTTCTCTTCAAGTACTTATCCAACTACCATTGGAAGGTTATCACTGAACCTGCTTCCTCTATCCCTTCAAATAGTTTGTTTAGATCATAACAATTCACTGCCCAAAACAATGTTTCCAAACGCCATTTGTCTTTTTTTACCAATTTCACTTTAAATCTGTATCTTCTAATTGCCACTCATTCTGGTACTGCAAACAGTTTCATCCTATTTTACTCAATTTTAACCGTAAGATTTTGAACGCAACTATCTTCTTGTTACCTTCTCTACTCTAATCTTCTCCAGCCTCTGCACATAGCTGAAGTCCATCATTCAAGGTGGCATTTTAGGAAAACAATTCTGCACTCGAAGGATTTAACATTCTTTCTGAAGCGTGCTTCCCAGCAGTGAACACAATACTCCAGCTGAGGCCTAACCAGGGTTTTTGATTTGATTTGATTTGATTTATTATTGTCACATGTATTAACATACAGTGAAAAGTATTGTTTCTTGCGCACTATACAGACAAAACATACCGTTCATAGAGAAGGAAAGGAGAGAGTGCAGAGTGTAGTGTTACAGTCAGAGATAGGATGTGGAGAAAGATCAACTTAATGCAAGGTAAGTCCATTCAAAAGTCTGACAGCAGCAGGGAAGAAGCTGTTCTTGAGTCGGTTGGTAAGTGACCTCAGACTTCTGTATCTTTTTCCCGAAAGAAGAAGGTGGAAGAGAGAATGTCCAGGGTGCGTGGCATCCTTAATTATGCTGGCTGCTTTGCCGAGGCAGCGGGAAGAGTAGACAGAGTCAATGGATGGGAGGCTGGTTTGCGTGATGGATTGGGCTACATTCACGACCTTTTGTAGTTCCTTGCAGTCTTGGGAAGAGCAGGAGCCATACCAAGCTGTGATACAACCAGAAAAAATGCTTTCTATGGTGCATCTGTAAACATTGGTGAGAGCCATAGCTGACATGCCAAATTTCCTTAGTCTCCTGAGAAAGTAGAGGCATTGGTGGGCTTTCTTAAGTGTAGTATCGGCATGGGGGGGACCAGGACAGGTTGTTGGTGATCTGAACACCTAAAACCTTGAAGCTTTCGACCCTTTCTACTTCGTCCCCATATTTGTAGACAGGGGCATGTTCTCCTTTATGCTTCCTGAAGTCGATGACAATCTCCTTCGTTTTATTGACATTGAGGGGAGATTATTGTTGCCGCACCCAGTTTACCAGATTCTCTATCTCATTCCTGTACTCTGTCTCGTCATTGTTTGAGATCCGACCCACTATGGCGGTGTCGTCAGCAAACTTGAAAATCGAATTGGAGAGGAATTTGGCTGCACAGTCATAGGTGTACAAGGAGTATAGTAGGGGACTGAGAACACAGCCTTGTGGGGCACCGGTGTTGAGGATTATATAATGATTTGTACAGCTTCAGTGTTTTGTACTCTATTCCTCTATTTCCAAAGCCAATGATCTTCTATGCTTTTTAACAACCTTCCTGCCATCTTCAAAGATCCGTGCCAAGGTCACCGCCACCACGTTCAAAATTGTACCATTTTGTTCATTTTCCTCTTTTCATTCTCCAAACTGTGCCGCTTCACACATCTCTGCATTAAATTTTATGTTTCGTGTGTTCTCCCATTTTAATCATTGGTCTATGTTTTCATGCAATCTGTTACTATCCTTTTCAGTGTGTAACAGTATTTCTGGATTTTGCATCATTTCCAAATGCTGCAGCTTTACCTTCTATCAGGTGTTTCTTCTCTTTTGGCCTCTCTAAACAGGGAGTTTGGCATTTTGACCTCTGTCTTAATCTCTGTCCGGGGGATCTTTCACAATGCTGCCAATTAAAGCATTGCCCTCCTGAAAGTTTACTTCTTCCAAATAACCCCATGCTGCTCAAAGAAGAATGCAGTTTTTCCCACCAAGTCATGTGGCAAATACCCACTGGAATTACCTCAAGTGAGATCAAAATGTCCCCTTTGTCTCAGATTGTTATGGATAGCAGTTTGAATGGTTCACTCAATAGCTCTTGTCAAGAAGCCAATCTCCTATTTATCTCACTGACAACTGTCTGCCTTCCACTGTCAATGTAATAGAAAGGAGATGGGCCTCTTTGAGGATTAACTCTTTAAATTCTGAAGCTGCATTGACATCAGAAACATATTATAGTGTAAATCCCGGCGAGGCCAAATAATCAATAGTTTGCAGTCATGATAGAAACACTTACAAGTCGGGACATTGTATTCAGAAAAAAAGAAAAAATTTCTATGTGCATCCTAGCTACCTGTCCTTAAAGTGACTGATGCAGGTTGCAACTAAAATGTTAATTTTAAAAATAATGGTTGTCCTGCCAAGGGGAGGTGGTGGTGTAATGGTATTGTCACAGGACTAGTGATCCAGAGACTCAGGATAATGCTCTGGGGACTCAGGTCAAATCCCACCAAGGCAGATGGTGAAATTGAATTCAATATAAAAAAAAATAAAAGTCTAATGATACACATGAAACCATTGTTGATTGTCATTCACTAAAGTCCTTTAGGGAAGGAAGGAAATCTGCTGCCCTTACCTGGTCTGAGCCTATAGGTGAGTCCAGACCCACAGCAATGTAGTTGACTTAAATGCCCTCTCAACTGGTCTAGCAAGTCACTCAGTTTGAGGGCAATTAGGGATGGGCAATAAATGCTGGCCTAGCCAGTAACACCTACATCCCATAAATGACCTACTAACATCTTCTACTTGTTTAATACCCCCTCCATGCTCCTCGTGGTCACTTCCTTTACTGGTCTCCTTCTGTTTGCCCAGTCTCCCCCCCAACACAGACACCATGTGTGCCCCTTCCAGCTAATATATAACGCCTAGTACCTTATCAAAACTCCTCATATACCTTAAATTACTTTGAAATAGATAAACACAACCATTCTGCAATGTGATGTTCCACAAACAGCAATGATATTTATGAGCTCTGAAAAATTATTTTGAAACTTCCTTTGGTCCTCTGAATAATGAATTGCACCTTTTATTCCAACATGATTTGCAAATTTCAATAGTATTTCCTTGAGGCTTCTGCAGTCCCGGTAAGCATAATTAGTCCATTGTACAAGATGGCTGGTTTAAAAACTGAAGTGAAGGCAGAACTGCCTCTTCAAATATGCTGCTGTTATCATGTCCAGTGAAGGTACATCCTATTCATAACTTTAAACATGGTGTGCACTTGTGCATCATTGTGTGGAATTCTCTTTTAATTGAAAATGGGCACTAACAAGACTATTAAGATGGCTGTCACAGGTCACCTGACATGACACTAAAGTCGATGGAGTTGTAGACAGTGCGGAGGGAAGTGGCAGGTTACAGAGGGACATAGATAAGCTGCAGAGCTGGGCTGAGAGGTGGCAAAAGGAGTTTAATGCGGAAAAATGTGAGGTGATTCACTTTGGAAGGAGTAACAGGAATACAGAGTATTGGGCTAATGGTAAGATAGTTGGTAGTGTGGATGAACAGAGGGATCTGGGTGTCCATGTGCATAGATCCCTGAAAGTTGGCACCCAGGTTGATAGGGTTGTTAAGAAGGCGTACGGTGTGTTAGCTTTTATTGGTAGAGGTCATGTTACAACTGTACAAAACTCTGGTGCGGCCGCATTTGGAGTATTGCGTACAGTTCTGGTCGCCGTATTATAGGAAAGATGTGGAAGTGTTGGAAAGGGTGCAGAGGAGATTTACCAGGATGTTGCCTGGTATGGTGGGAAAATCATATGAGGAAAGGCTGAGGGGCTTGAGGTTGTTTTCGTTAGAGAGAAGAAGGTTAAGAGGTGACTTAATAGAGGCATACAAGATGATCAGAGGATTAGATAGGGTGGATAGTGAGAGCCTTTTTCCTCGGATGGTGTTGGCTAGCACGAGGGGACATAGCTTTAAATTGAGGGGTGAGAGATATAGGACAGATGTTAGAGGTAGGTTCTTTACTCAGAGAGTAGTAAGGGCGTGGAATGCCCTGCCTGCAGCAGTGGTGGACTCGTCAACGTTGAGAGCGTTCAAGTGGTTATTGGATAAACATATGGATGATATTGGAATAGTGTGGATTAGAGGGGCTTTAGATTGGTACCACTGGTCGGCGCAACATCGAGGGCCGAAGGGCCTGTACTGCGCTGTAATGTTCTATGTTCTATGTTCTATGATTTGTGGATTCAAACTGCCACTTAATCTCACCTTAGTTTCATTGCTGAGTTTCCCAAACATGGGCAAACTTCTGCAACAGTCATCAATTCCAAGTTGGGCTCCCAATGCCATTATAAAAAAACTTTAAAATGTCAGTGTACATTTTACCTCCACTCTGATCGGGTTTTCAGAACTCTGACCTCTTCTAAAGTGACATGGAGGTATGCAGTGGGTTAGGGTCATGTTTTGCCTAATGGAAGGTTTAACCATTCCCCTCTGCCCTGCTCGCCCTCCCAACTCTCTCCTTCCTATCATGTTGGGGGTTAATATATCGAATCCTTAATGCTGGATAATATATTGTTCCCAGTAACACTTCAATAAGCGCTTACTGACAGTTCCACACATCTTTATTATCTGTGCACTTAAAGAGAGAGACTGAGTCTGCTAATTTTCAAAGGTTAATGAGCTAATGGTTGAATAACAACATTTGCTGCACTTCAGTATAATTGATCGGATGTGTAGTACTTCAGGACATCCTCAAGATAAGTCATTTTAGAAGTGCACATTTTGCTTTAATTTTAACCTAAGGTTACATTTAATATTGGTATTTTGCAGGTTGAAAGTCCTTATGCTACATATTTTATCAGGCAATTGTACATTTTACATTTTTAAATGTTTAGCTTTTCCATCCAGTTCATTTCATATTTCGGTGGGGATGAATTATTGTTCACTAATTGAGGAAAATCAATGCTGGAACCAAGCAATTGCACTTTTGCAATGCAGTATCTGTATCTAACACTCAATAATTGGTCTCATCAAATACACTGAAAAGCTGAGTCTCTCCAAATCTTGTGATGTGGTCCAACTGAAACCTCAAAAAGGGATATCCCGCTCCACCATTGTTAACCTGTCCGAGTTGCATTCTGAATGAGATTGCTAATTTCATGATGGTGATCTATTATCCATTAGTAGCTGAGTTGAGAATGATCAAATTCTATTTTCCACAGGACTCTTTGAGCTGACATAGAGAGAAAGTGTTCAATCCACCCACCTCAGGTGACATTGTGTGCTGACCTACTGCGTTACTCAATTTGGCTGGGCAACCCCAGAGTTACACAGAGGCTTGGAGGGGGTCATTTTTAACTGTGCCAGTCCACAGGGCGGTCATACTGTTCCAAATACCATTGTGATTCAGCCACCCAGGAACCCCTCCTAACATCTTAGGTTGAGATTTAAACTGCTCTTCTGAGAAGTGAAGAAGAAATTCTACCAGGAAGAAGTAGGCTTTGTCTTTTAATAAACAGACGCTCTCAATGTACCACTTCGAATGATTGTGATTTTCCCACTAGGTTAACTTGAGACTAGGGGCGGTATTTTCTGGCTGTGCTTGCCCCAAAACCGGAAAATCCCTCCTGAGGTCAACGGACCTTTGAATGGTCCGCTCCCCCCACGCCCCCCCCCACCTCCGCCCCCACCCCACCCGCTATGATTCCCGTGGCAGGCGGGATGAGAAAATTCCCCCCTAGGAATCAAAGCCTGAAAGAGCATAAAAGGGTTTTTTATTCCTTTTTCATAGAATCTCTAAAGAACAGAAGGAGACCATTCAGCCCATCATGTCTGCACCGACTCTCCAATAGTGCATCTTACCCAAACCCCATCCCCATAACACCATGTATTTACCCCGCTAATCCACACACCTTAGGACATTAAGGGGCAATTTAGCACGGCCAATCCATCTATCATGCACATCTTTAGACTGTGGGAGGAAACCGGAACATCTGGAGGAAACCCACACAGACACAGCGAGAATGTGCAAGTTCTACACACACACAGTCATCCAAGCCTGGAATTGAACCTGGGTCCTTTGTGTTGTGAGGCAGCAGCGCTAACCACTGTGCCACCATGCCACCCAACTTACTTTGTGGGACAAAAAGGAGGGATACTTAACCAGGTCCCACATGGACAGTTTATACCTCCACTCCTCAGCGCCTCTTCCCCATTCTGATTATGAGGCTTTGCAGAAAACCCCTCCCAACAGATTATCTGATTGCAGGACTGTTACCTACATTCCTGGCAGTCGCCTCCTGCCAATCAATATTGCAATTCCACCCACGAGACACCTGCCAATTTCTGTCAGGATCCTGAACAGAATAAAATAGATGAAACCCAAGAGATATTGCCAAGGTTGAAATGTTTATTTAGCTTGCCTCTGACCCAGCCACCTGAACCTGCCCCGAGTTAAAACTGCGTGCCACAATGTGACCTGCTCGACAACATGAGAGCAATATCCTATTGATTCACTGAAACTATATCGAACCTCTGGCGTGGAAGAGTCATTTGCTGTCATGCAACACTCTGCATCTAATGCTAAATGATAAGGGGTGATTAGTTCCTTTTAGAGAGGGGAATGATTCATAGCTTCCTCACTAAATCAGGAAATAGAAAAATAAATAATTCTATGAAAGACACAAAATATAATCCATTTTTAACTTAAACACCAGAGCAGACTGCTTTACCCTCCTGCTATTTGGACTGACATTGATGGTTTAGATCAGTGGTTCCCAAACTCCTTCTGCTGCATACTGTTTTCTAGCCCATGTAATCTATAGCTGACTGTATTTTGGTCTGAGCTAGAACTTTTCTGTGACTGATTGAAAGGCTTTAAAATATTTGGGTGATTATCTGATGATGAAATGACTGCAGGGCTACAGGGAAAGGGACACACTGAGCAGCTCAGAGAGATAACAGGGACACAGCTGGCTGAATGGCCTCGTGCAGTGCTGTAACCATTCTATGATCCCATAACTCTATACTTTGAACCTGTCAAACCAGCAAGCTGAATCCATTCCATCTATAGAAACTTTATCCCATCATGAAACTACTCACTTTAACTCGAGACTATCGCTTATTATCCCCTCTATATTCCCCACTTATTACCAGGACGTATCTATCCTAATCTTGTATATAACCAAGCCAATGTAATCCAAGTTCCTCTATGCTCATTTGCTTGTGTTTTGCTGCTGTTTCAGGATCAAGTGTATCACATTAATTTCCTCTTTGTTTTCTGTTTCGCTTTTTCTTTTTAAACCCTCCTTGGTTTGTTCTCCTATTGTCATTTCACCCCTCTGAAGTGCTCTGTCCTCAACAGTCCCTTCCAACTTTTCAGTCATCATTGTCTTTCCTACTGCCCTACCTTCTCAGTTTTGAATCACTATACCTACAGCTTCCCTCTGTGCCTCAGTTGGCATCCACCCAAAGACCCATCATGGCACTTCCTTCTGCCTCCTTGCCCCATCCTACTCTGTTGCCAACCTTTCTGCCTAGTGTGCCTGTTGGGGGCTAAATGGTCTAAGCTCCTTCCCATTCCACTAACTGTTCCTGCCATTGACCCGATAGACTCTGTCAGTAGGTCAGCTTTCGTCGCCCCTGTCTGCATCTCCGTCCTGTTCACTTGTGAACAAGGCCCTTGCCATGCATGAGAGCATTGTAGATGATTGTATCAACACCATGACCTTGAAACAAACCAGGTTGAGAAGTGATGATGGCTTATCTCTTAATGAAGTTTCGTGGGCAATATCTTCTACCACTTACCCATCAAAACAGCTGCAGTAGCGGTGTAATCCTTATTACCAAATCACAGCTCAATTTGTCCCTCCTCTTCTCAGGTATCTTCTCACCCCTTTGATCCTCTTGTTTTGCTCTGCCCCTGTCACCTCTCATTTAAATTCCTTATCCTCTACCACCACCAAAGTACCATTCCAAGTTTCTCACTGAAATATCTCCACTACTTTTAAGCCTCAGCCTTTGCACCAGGCAATTTTTCACCCTTGGTGTTCTCAAACTCCCTCTCAAATCATCATCTTTTCTCTCTTCTGAGTTAATTGGCCTCCCATTCTTCCTGAATGTCTCCCTCCATATAAACTCTCCTACATATATTTACCGAGACTACCTTGAACTTGCCCGGTCATGTGACCTCCCAGCTTCCATTATGTCAATCACAGATACACTGACCTCAGGCACTTTCTTTATCTCTCTGCAGCCACAACTCACTTCTCACTTCCAACCTCATTTCTTTCTAATGTCAACTCCTGAAATAACATCATCCCAATTCATGTAGAACAACACTTGCAATTTCCCAACTGTCGAGCTTTTGGGCATCCATTCACCATATTTTTGCAGCTGCTCAGTCACACCATCATAAGACCATAAAGATCATAAGAATTAGGAACAGGAGTAGGCCATTCGGCCCTTTGAGTCTGCTCCACCATTCAATAGGATCATGGCTGATCCGACATTCCTTACATTCACTTTCCTGCCCTTTTCCTGTAACCCTTGATTCCCTTACTGATCAAAAATCTATCCATCTCAGTTTTAGATATACACAAGGACTCTGCCCCCACATCTCTCTGTGGCAAGGAGTTCCAGAAATTCTTCCTCATCTCAGTCTTAAATTGACGCCCCATTATTCTGAGACTATGTCCTCTGGTCCTAGACTCTCCCATAAGGGGAAACATCTTCTCAGCGTTTACTCTGTCAAGCCCCTTAACAATCCTATATGTTTCAATAAGATCACCTCTCATTCTTCTAAATTCCAATGAGTAGAGTTCGAACTCATTTACCCTTTCCTCATAAAACATTCCCTCCATACCAGGTATCATTCAAGTGAACCTTCTCTGAACAGTCTCCAATGAAATAATATATTTCCTTAAATAAGAGCACCAAAACTGCTCACAGTATTCCAGATGTGGCCTCACCAGTACCTCGTACATTTCCGACTCTTATATGCCAACTCCCTTGAAATAAGGGCCAACATTCCATTAGCCTTCCTGATTAGCTGCTGTACCTGTCTGCTAGCTTTCTGTGATCCATACACAAGTACCCATAAGTCCTTGGTGTTGCAGCTCTTGCAGGTTTTCTCCATTTAAATAATACTCTGTTCTTTTGTTCTCCCTTCCAAAATGGACAACTTCACATTTTCCCACATTATACTCCATTTGCCAATTTTTTGCTCACTTACTTAGCTTATCAATATCTCTTTGTAAACTGCTAGTTTCCTTCTGGCAACTTGCCTTTCCACCTACTTGACCTCTGTTGCCCTTGTCCCTTGGTTATTCCCTTGGTATAGTCCTCAGACTTGATATAGTGCTCAACTATGACAGACAGCTGGATTAAAAATTCATCACTAAACTTGAACTCATCTCTTCCATGAGATCCAATTCCTGCTCCCTTGCCACTATTCCCACCAACCAATTGACCACTCAACCCAACAACTTGACCTCCATGTTAGTTATTAATAATGGTTTCTTTCCTCAGATCCTGTCAACCTCTCCTTCACATCTTCCATCATGATCACTTATCATGAGATATCCATCCTTGCAAATTACCATCCCATCTCCAACCTCCCTTTCCTCTCACAAGTCCTTAAATGAGTTATCCCCTCCCAGTTCCATACACGTATTTTTCGTAAAGTAAAGTTTATTTATTAGTCACAAGTAAGGCTTATATTAACACTGCAATGAAGTTACTGCGAAATACCCCTAGTCACCACACTTTGGCGCCTGTTCGGGTCAATGCACCTAACCAGCACCTCTTTCAGACTGTGGGAGGAAACTGGAGCACCCAGAGGAAACCCATGCAGGCACAGGGAGAACGTGCAAACTCCACACAGACAGTGACCATGTTGGGAATCAAACTCAAGTCTCTGGCATTGTGAGGCAGCAGTGCTAACCACTGTGCCACCATGCCCCCAATGGTAACTCTCAGGAATAGAAATTGGGTTGTCTAAATTATAGATTGTGGGACTCATAAGGCACTATGTAAACCTACTAATTCAGGTCACATAACTTGTATAGCCACCTAATTTGGATGATTAATAGGGTAGATGCTGCAACATTGTTTTTGCTAGTTGGGGACCAGGACATGTTCTCAGGCATGGGGTCAATCCTTTAGGCCTGAGCTGAGGAGAAATTACTTCATTCAAATGTTGTGAATCTTTGGAATTCTCTACCCCAGAGAGCTGTGGACGCTCCTTCGTTGAATACATTTAAGGCTGGGAAGGACAGATTTTTGGTCTTTCAGGGAATCAAGGGATATGAGAAGGAGGCAGCAAAGTTGAATTGAAGCCTATTATAAGCCATTATCGTATTGAATAGAGCAGCTAAACAGGCTGTATGGCCTAGCCTTGTAATTGGTGCACCTCCAGCACTGCTCTCTGCTCCAGAATGCGAGCAGTCAGCTCTGCATACAGCAGAAGGCTCCTACAGTGTTATTTATAGACCACACGGTAATGGCAGCCTGCTCATCTTAAAGGCAAGCTTCCTCTTAAAGGAAAGCCTCACAAGAAAAGACACATTTGCTGCAATGTAAGTTCTTGTCAAATGAACATTAGGGCAGACAAAGGAAACACAGTGATGGACGTGGTGCTGGAGCTATCAATGGGTCAGATGGACAAGGGGAAAGGTGTCCTGTTCTCACCGAGGCCCAAGAGATACTCAATGACTACCACACATATGAACAAAGAAACAAGGATCAGGACTAGGCCATTCAGCCCCTTGAGCCTGCTCCACCATTTAATACATTTATGGCTGATTTGATAGTAATATCAAACCTGCATCCGCCTACCCCCATTAACCTATTACCCCCTTGCTTACCAAGAATCCATCCAGCTCTGTCTTAAAAATATTCAAACACTCTGTTTCCACCATATTTTCAAGAAGAGAGTTCCAAAGACTCACGGCTCGCTGATTGGAAGAAGTTTACCTCATCTCCATTTTAAATGAACAACCACTTATTTTTAAAGTGATACATAGTTCTAGATTCTCCTACAAGAAGAAACATCCTCTCCACATCCAACCTGTCAAGACCCCTCAGGATCTTATATGTTTCAATCAGTCGCTTCGTAGAAGTCTGAAACTTAGGACTTGGTAGCAGTGCCACGAGAAATATTATGGCCTCACATAGTTGGTCAAAGCCAGTGAATGCATCTTCACATGACATTTCCCATCTACAGCATTCCCAAACTCTGATGTTACCCAATGCACCGCACCTTCATTACTCATCCAGCAACATTCAGGACTCAAATCCAACACTCAGACATTCCATATATATTAAAGCAAATTACTGCAGATGCAGGAATCTAAAACAAAAACAGAAAATGCTGGAAAATCTCAGCAGGTCTGACAGCATCTGTGGAGAGAGAACAGAGCTAATGTTTCATGCTCAAAACGTTAGCTCTATTCTCCCTCCAAAGATGCTGTCAGACCTGCTGAGATTTTCCAGCACTTTCTGTTGACCCAGATACGCCACCCCAAAGTACCACAGCCACCAATGTTGCCATCTTTATACCTATCACTGCCTCCACATGCCTTCAGCTATTCAGCTACAGTAGGCAGATCGTCCAAACACAGTGCTACCTCTGCCCTCTCTCTTGCCCAATGCGGTGGCATACAATAGAACGGAGCAGAGCAGAACTGGTGGGAAACGAGGATGCCTCCATACCTGCATTTTGGCAGATTCAATTCAGGTGGGAGATATAAAATAAATGGCAGAACCATCAGGAGCATAGACACACAGAGAGATCTGGGAGTACAGGTCCACATATCCTTAAAAGTGGCAGCACAGTTGAAAAAGGTGGTGAAGAAAGCATATGGCATGCTTGCCTTCATCAGACGGGGCATTGAGTCTAATAGTTGGCAAATTATGTTACAGTTGTATAAAATGTTGGTTAGGCTACATTATTGTGTCCAATTCTGGTTGCCACACCACCAGAAGGATGTGGAGGCCTTGGAGAGAATACAGAAAAGGTTTACCAGGATGTTGCCTTGTATAGTGGGTAGTAGCTATGAGGAGAGATTGAATAAACTGGGATTGTTCTCTCTGGAAAAACAGAGGCTGAGGGGCGACCTGATAAAAGTTTATAAAATTATGAGAGATATAGATAGGGTGAACAGTTGGAGGCTTTTTCCCAGGCAGAAGTGACAATTAAAAGGGGACACAAGTTTAAGATTATGAGGGAAAGATTCAGTGGAGATGTGCGGGGGAAGTTTTTTTACACAGAAGGTGGTCGGGGCCTAGAATGCACTGCCAAGTGAGGTGGTTGAGGCAGTTAGGTTAGCCACATTTAAGACTTATCTTGATAGGTACATGAACAAACGGGGAATAGGGGGATATAAGCAGTTGGTCTAGATAGGTAAACAGGATCACCTCAGACTTGGAGGGCCAAAGGCCTGTGTTGTACTGTTCTTGGTTTTTTGTATACCTGATGCTTACAGAAGAGATGGTGCTGGTTTGCATTATCTGTCATCACCAAAAACATTGAGGATGATGGTATGTTCCTGCCTCATGCCCCTTCTCAAGTCCCAGCTCACCCTCATCTTGCTGCCTGGCATGTTGAGCAAGGTGCTGATGGTGTGACCCTGGACCTCCTTTCTTCCCATGCCACCCCTCCCTTCTATCACACTGACTTTCCACTCTAGATTTTCTGCTTTCAGAACACTGAAGAACTGATGCCTGCTCAGCCACAGCAGCCTTCGGAGGCAGAGAAAGAGTAACAGCACAGTACTGAAGAGGAGGCCCCACCACCTGCTCTGACATTCAAAGCTGCCAGCTCAGGTATTTCTACTGCATGACCCTTGGAGGTGAGCATAAAATTGGGATCAGCAAGTGGTGAGTCACTGGACATAAATGGTCTACAGTCTTACCAGGGGTAAAGCATGGTTTCAAAGAAAGATCAGTTTGGACTTTAAACATTAACTCTGTTACTCTCGCTCTCCACGGATGCTGCCAAACCTGTTGAATCATTCCAGCACGTTCTGTTTTTAATTCAGATCTTCAGTTTACACAGTATTTTACAGTAAAAGATTATTCGTTTGCCAGTTCACTAGATGGCAAGGTTTCAGAGGAGTTCTGCTGCACAGAGCTCAGAAAGAGGACCTCAATGGGGCAGCATGCAGGGGATCACTGATGAGGCTGCATGCTGGGAGGCTAGATGCATTGGCGAGCCTTTCAGAGAGCCTTCTATCACTGTCAAGAAGCATTGAGGAGTCAGGCTCCGACCTGGCAGAGGGCATGACACAGAGCATGCCCTCTCTGCAGCCTCTGCTCTATCTGCCTGTCAGACCCCGTTACTGCTCCCCACCCTCCCCATACCTCTTGCAGCATTTTTGTGTGCACCAGCCTCCTACTCCTTGAGAATGAAGCACCATTCTCTGACAATTGTAGAAACTCACCAAAAGACCTCCAAAAACACTCCAGAGTACTTTCAGACAATTTACAGTCGCAAAAGATCCAAAAATGTAACTTGCCTGCAATCAACGTAAATGGCTCTTTAAGTAACTTTGTAATAGGGCCCATCTTGGAGCTGAACACTTATTTTGATGAGCGAACAGCGCAGGCACTCCCAGTACATTTGTTGCACAAACTTGAGACCCTGCCATCAACCCAGCCAGTTGGGCTGTGTGATGTCAGGCCAACTCAAGGCCTTCTGGCACAGTTTGTACTCATGGCCTCCAATGGACTGCAGAAGGAGCAGTCAGGAGTGCATACTTCCCATGTCCAAATGAAGGTAGGTTTGTATGGTGCCACTGAAAGTGATGGTACACAACTGAATTATTGCTCCATGTTTGAACCCTCCAAACAGGTTTCTGCCTTTGCCACTATATTGAAACACGTCTGACCAAAGTCACGTGGCATCTGATTGACTATGAGAACAGTACCTTATCCCTCCTCATCCTTTTTAACCTGTCTGCAGCAATTGGCCAGGTTGACTAAACCATCTACCATTCTTTGCCATCCTCCACCAACAGCAGTAAATCTTTAGATTTAGGTCTTGTGGTGCAGGAGGTAGTGTTCCTGTCTTTGGGCCAGAAGCTCCAGGTTCAGATCCCCCTTCAAGACTTGATGGCCATGAACAGTGTGTTCATAATGTGGTCAATCAGGTTGATTATCAGCCTCTAAATCCCTCCAATGTGGCGAGAGTTTCCTGGTCAGCCATGCTACAAAAGGCAATGATAACTGACTGCAGTAATTTCCAAAGCATTAGCATGGACAAAGGCCATGGATGCCAATGCCCGCTCATAGATACTCAGTCAATAAATATGTTGAAGACTGGGATTGTTTGATATTTTGGTCATCATGGAATAAGGTGGAAAAGTGGAGTTCATTTTGAAGTTTAACTATGATCTTATTAAATGGTGGAGCAGACCCGAAGAGCCATAGGGTCTACTACTCTGACGAAAAGTCATACAGACTCGATACATTAGCTCTATCCTCTCTCCACAGATGTTGTCAGACCTGCTGAGATTTTCCAGCATTTTCTGTTTTTGTGACTTACTTCTGCTTCTATTTTTCTAGGTTCTTATGTCCTTATGAGTTCTTCATGGCTCTACCTTCTACCTTTATTCCTCACCTTTCTCCAGCCCTTTAGCAATCTCATCTAAAAGCTCATTGTCAGGTTCAACCTGTACATGGCCGACACCGAGCTCTACCTCGTTACCACAGACGATACCTAGCTCTACCTCGTTACCACTCCCTTGATCCCTCCAATTTGTCACACTGCTTGTTCAACATCCAGCATTGGATGAGCAGAGATTTCCTCCAATTAAATACTGGGAAGACCAAAGTTGGCATTTTCTGTTCCCGAGACACTAACTTCGTCCCTCTTCCTGGCAACTGTCTGAAGTAGAACCAGACCTTTCAAAACCTTGGTGTTATATTTGACACAGAAATGAGCTTCTGGCCATAAATCCACTTCACCGTCAAAACTGCCTGCTTCTACCTCTGTAAATTCCCACATCCCTGTCCCTCAGCTTATCTGCCTCATCCATGCATTTGTTACCTCTTGGCTCAATGATTCCTTGCTGTCCTCCTACCCTCCTTAAACTTTTACAGGTGCACCATAGAAAGCATTCTTTCTGGTTGTATCACAGCTTGGTATGGTTCCTGCTCTGTCCAAGAAACTACAAAGGGTTGTGAACGAAGTCCAGTCCATCACGCAAACCAGCCTCCCACCCATTGCCTACATTTCCCGCTGCCTCAAAAAAAAGCCAGCATAATCAAGGACCCCACGCACCCCAGACATACTCTCTTCCACCTTCTTCCATCGGGAAAAAGATACAAAAGTCTGAGATCATGTACCAACTGACTCAAAAACAACTTCTTCCCTGCTGCCATCAGACTTTTGAATGGACCTCGCATTAAGTTGATCTTTCTCTACACCCTAGCTATGACTGTGATGTTACATTCTGCACTCTCTCTTTCTTTCAATATGTAAGGTATTCTTTGGATAGTGCACAAGAGACAATACTTTTCACTGTATACTAATACATGTGAAAATAAGAAATCAAATCAAATCAAACCTTATCTAAAACTCTGTTGCCCACATCTTAACTCATGGCAGGTGTCGATCACACATCGTTCCTGCTCTTACTAACCTGTATTGGCTCCTGGACTGGGAGTGCTTCAATATTAAAATTCTCATCTTCATTTAGAAACCCCTTTTTGGCCTTGCCCCTTCCTGTTTGTGTCCCCTCCACCAGCTCTGCAATCCTTTGAGATCTCTCTGTTCCTTTAATCCTGGCCGTCATCTCTGATTTCAATTACTCCACCTTTGGGGTTTGTAACCTTCCATTCCTGGGTTCTAATCTCTGGAATTCCTTCTCTAAACCTCTCTGGCCTGCTGTGTCTCTCACCTCATTTAAGACAGACCTTTAAAACCTCCCTCTTTGACCAAGATGATGGTCATCTGCTCGAATATTGCCTTATGTAGCTTGATGTCAAATTTTGTTCGAAAAAACTTCTGCAAAATACCTTGGGAGATTTTATATATTAATTGTCAGTTTTTGTTGTGTTGTGAGATTCCATGATTCCTGTGTGAGATACAGCTGAGCTGTCAGCTACCTCGCACAAAGGCACTATTGAGATTAAGAATTCACTGTCTGAGCAATCATGGGAATAATTCCTACCTCCCCCTTCAGAAAAGGAAAAGAAAAACAAAAAGAAGTACAGATATCTTCCTTGAATTTCAATATCTTTAGGCCATTTCCAAAGGGGCATTTCAAAGGCAATATCAAATAAAGTATACAACTCTCAGAGTCATAGAGGCTTATAGCAGGGAAACAGGCCCTTCGGCCCAACTTGTCCTTGCCTCCCTTTTTTTTAACCACTAAGCACGACCCAATTGCCCGCGTTTGGCCCATCTCCTTCTATACCCATCTTACCCATGCATCCCTCTCAAAGGGAGCAGAGGTTTCTTGGGATATTTGAAGGTGGCTGGGCAGATTTAAAAAGTAGTTAAAAGGGCTTTACAAATTGAGGCATGAATCATAAAATCCCTGCAGTGTAGAAAGGGACCATTCAGCCCATTGAGACTGCATTGACTCTCTGACAGAGTTTCTCACCCACGGCCCTCTCCCCGCCCTATCCCCATAATCCCGACATTCACCATGGCTAATCCATCTAACCAACATATCCTGGGACACTAATGAGCAACTTAGCATGGCCAATCCACCTAACCCACACATCTTTGGACTGTGGGAGGAAACTGGAGCACCCAGAGGAAACCCACGCAGACACGGGGAGAACATGCAAACTCCACACAGACTATCACCTGAGGCCAGAATCAAACCCGGGTCCCTGACACTATGAAACAACAGTGCTAACCACTATGTCACCGTGCCACCCAAAGTGAAGTACAAAGGCAAGGAAGTTATGGATAACATTTATAAGATATTTGTTCAACCTCAGGCAGAGAACCATTTCCAATTCTAGGCACCACATTTTAGAAAAGAAGTGAAGGCATTTGGTGTGGCATAGAAAAGGTCTCTGTGAATGATTCCAGGGATGAAGGGCTCCAGGCATATGGATAATTTGGAGAAGTTGGAGCTGTTCTCCTTCGAGAAGATTGAGAGATTTGATGAGAGATGCTCAAAATCATAAGAGGTCTGGACCGAGCTGATACTGGTGGAAGAGTCGAGAACCAGAGCACACCAATTTAGTGAGTGGTAAAAGGGCCAAAAGTGACTTGTGAAGAACCTTCTTTCTGTACCGTGTAGTGCAGATCATCACAAGTGTAGTGGAGACAGATTCAATCATGATTTCAAAATAAAATTGGATAATTACCTGAAGAGAGCTAATTTACAGGAGTATAGCAGATGTAGTTGAGAATTAAGCTGGACACAAAGGGCTGAATGACCTCCACCTGTGCTGTGATCAATGTGCAAATTTACCTTTTTAAGTGTTGCATTTTGAGCTATAATATTTTCATCTAAGTTTGATAAAAAACTGAACTGAAAGGTGGTTAAGACACTAATGGGATCATTTTGTTGTAATTTCCCTGTAGGCTATCAGTGATAAGCAATTTGTTACTCTGTCTGGGCAATTGCTAAACACCTGACATCAATTGTGTTGAAAATTCTGATCCCTTTCTGGCTGTGAACAGAGGGTAAAAAACATGGAGATACAGCAGGCAGTCTGTCATGTTTGTGAAACACAAAAGCTCTGAGACCTGGGAAAGATTGTTGGAAGTAAAAGGCAGTTCAGAGTGAGGAAGGGATCATACGCAAACCATAGACAATTGAGAGCTACCCACGATGTGAGGAGAGGTTTCAGAATGTTATAAAGCCACCCATGATGTGGGGAGAGGTTTAAGAATGAGAGAAACTGTCAGAACAATTCAAATTAAGGGAGTATAGCCTTAAAAAAAATCTTTGAAAGCAATTAAGGTAATCAGGAATGTCTTGCAACCTGGAAACAATACAGAAAGGAAAAACAAGAGCATAAAGCCTCTGTTATTGATTTGTCCAAATCTGCATTTGAAAACACAACTGCCATGGGTCAATAAACCTCCCCGTTTTGAAAATGAAGCTCTAATGTGTGACTAATTGGCTGCACGAGTTAAGGAATGCTTTGCTTGGGTGCATCACCAGTTTTGTCAGGTGTGACTTGTTTGTTTTATATTGTAACATGATTGTGGTTAGTACTAATAGAAATAAGTGAATTTAACTGTGACTTTCTTTGTACTTTCACTTGCTGTTAAATAAACTAGCTAATGAGTCATGTAACCTCATCATGCCAAACCTTTTTTCACACTCAGAGTTCTGGTGGTTGTGTGGTTTTATTTAAGGTACTTTTCAAGTTCTGTATTTATATAATGTTCAGGGTATACCCAAATCCCTAGCTGCCCCCTTCGTTTAGGTAGGAGTGGGAAGCAAATATTGAAGGCTGGTGGAGGAAAACTTCTGCCTACTGCTGTTAAACGCTAGCTTCAAACCTTTTTTTAAAAATTCATTCATGGGATGTGGGCATTGCTGATTGGGCCAGCATTTATTATACAGCCCTGAGGACACTTAAGATTTAACCACATTGCTGTGGGTCTGGAGTCACATGTAGGCCAGACCAAGCAAAGACAGCAGATTTCCTTCCCTAAAGGACATTAGCAAACCAGATGTGTTTTTCTGACAATTGTTTAATGGTCATCAGTAGCTTCTTAATTCCAGATAATTTTTGTGGAAGTCAAATTTCACCACCTGGTCTGGTGGGATTCGAACCTGGGTCCCCAGAACATTAACTGACTTTCTGGATGAATAGTCTAGTGATAATACCACTAGGCCATCGCCTCCCAGCTGCAGGAGTTGAACCCATTCTATTGGAATGCATAGCAGGATGTTGATCAGAACACACAAAGTGATGAGTGTATGGAAAAACTAATTCAAAAATTTCAGTAATCCTGGTGTTCCATTTTAAGGTGCACAAGTCCAATTCAGACATGTTGTACTGGAACACTTCATTTCCAAGTTTTACTGTATTTTTTTGCAGTTGTGGTACACCTGCAAGCCTGATAATGCTCTTGACTCTCTCTTGCTGCTTTACTTTCTCCTTGAGGGAGGAGATGAAGTTGAGAGGGTCAGTGACATGCCTGCATAGCAGTGTATAAAAGGCTGTCTGGTTATAGCCCGAAACAAAGCTGTGGTAAAGAAATTCAGATCTACAGTCTCCTTGGTACCAAGTGTTGTTCATGTCATACTCTGTGGCTCCTGTTCATGTTGTGACAGATGACAACTATGACCACATATCTTGCCCAGTAGTGGATGCTCGATTGGCCATCCTATTATTAAGTTGCAGTATCAAGGGTGGTTTCCGAATACCCCGTGTGTTGTCTCTCCTTTGGTGCTGCTGCTTTTCATGTGGCAGACTCAGCCAAACACCCAGGATACAAGAGAATTGGCAGACCTATAAAGACAGAAAAGTTGCTGGTCCTCCCTAAAGTGGATTACAATACATATTAAAACTGAGTGTGTCATTGTAGCCATAGCAGTAACCTCACAGCCTGAAATGACTAACCAGGGCTTTATCTGAATAATAATGATGTAATAGTTATGGTGACCTGCCCAAGGACAGGAACTCTGCTCCTTTCTCTATACTTTATGGTCTTACATTTTCCTCTGTAGTTGCTTGTTAGAGGCTCCCATTTTCAGTTTCAGGTTGTTTTAACAACATCATTCTCTTTCTCCCTCTACTTTTCCTTAAGTCAGCTGTTTCAGCAAGCTCTCTTCGAATATCCAACCTTGTCTTTTCTTGATATTCACAAATAATCTTTACTCTTCCACCCGCCTGAGATCTTCTCCATTGCTCTTGTGTTCTCTTCAACTGACCCCCATTACATCCTTCCCCAGAATCACATTTTATAACTTCCTTGTCTTTGGACATCTGATTTTCTCGAGGCTCTTTAGGAAACCTGCCCATTGTTTAGGCATTATTACATTGCAGTTTGTGGGGTATGCCGAGTAAGTTGGCTGCCAAGTTCCTTACAGTGCAACAATGGTTATGTTTCAAAAGTAATTAATTGGCTGTAAAGTATTCTGATGTTCAGTGGTCATCAAAAGTGCCATGTAAATCTCAATCCATAAATTGAGTAGATGCCTGGGAAGCCGAAGGTGCCCACTTCAGTTCAGGGACTGATGCGCATTTTAGTTGCTTGTGTTCTCTGTTCAAAATCGGTTTGCTGTTGGTCCATTTCACACCTGGAAAAACAGGTGAATTAAGGATTAATTTTGGTCCTTAGCTCTTCAGATATGAATGGTGCATCTGGGATCAGTACTTTCATTTGAATTCAGAGATGAGTTGAAGATAATACCTCTTTTATAATACCTCCTTGATTGAAATCCTTTTACATGGTTTTTAAGCTCAGTTGTGCAATAAGAATATAGTTGAGGTTTCTCATAGCATGCACAACTGTACAAAAAAAAGCTTCAGAATTATCAGCTAGAGATAAGATTGTAGAAAAATGCGAGCGCGCATGTTCTCCTTTCTTGTCTGCCAAGCAATACCAGCAGGCAAAGAGTTCAGCATAGCTTGAAGCACATAGACCAGCAAGCTTTAACAACATGAGAAAAAGCAACCCCATTGATTATAAAAACATCTGGAAACACATGCCCTATTGGGCAACATTCAATAAGAACAAAAACAATTTAAAAAACTATGAATTTGCATTTCAACAGAAATTGCCTAGTTTATCAATATGAAGCAGCAATGTCTAAGAACTCCAAGCAGATGATCTTTTTGTAGGCTCCTCAAGATTCAGTTTGTCTGCTCACTTAGTATGAATAATCCATGGATGAGAAGTAAAGGGATTTGCCTCACCATCTCATTGTCAGAGTGCGCAGTCAAGCCTGAGATAAGGTCTTTTTTTCAACTTTCCTAGTTTTCATTTTTGCTGCGATTTAAACCTGGTAAGAAGTTTAACAACACCAGGTTGTTAAACTTCTTACTGTGTTTACCCCAGTCCAACGCCGGCATCTCCACATCATTTAAACCTGGTGCAGACATGAATATAAACTCACCCTGGCTTCCGGTCAACAAGTGCTGCAATGCCAAACAAGACACAAAATATATTGCATTAAGAGACATTTAAACAATGATTTATTTCATGGTTGTTTATATGATGGAAGAACTAATCGATTTATAAAGTTTAACATAGAAATTCTAGGTGACCAAATGACTATTACCACGTACCACTGTGATGACATTTTACCTCGAAAAATCAAACCTACTCAGGAATATAAATTCTGATTTATTGCAGGAATAGTCATTTACATATTGCACAAGCCATATTTGTTATCGTAACCATTTATTTAGCATGTTTTCTAGAAATTAAAAACTTATACATCTAGAAATTCAGAAACATTGCATGGTATGTATCTTTATATTCTCTATATTTTTCACTGTTGTTTAGAGGATTTTTTAAAAACCTGAGACAACAAATGCGCAAACTGCCAACAAATGAGAATATTTTTAACATGTGATCCCGAACAACACATCCTTTTGAACAAAATGGATTAAAACATGTGTTAACTCTCATCGGGGAACAATGAGTGGATAGATCTATCACTATTGTGAAGGAACTACATAACTCACTCGTGCACTCAGTGCTTTAGATTTATGACTCTATCATCTTTGTGAAAGATTGGCATGGATGAGTGGAAAATACACGCAATAACCCCTATATATAGCACAGGTGTGACAATAAAAAAACATCAAGTAACTCCAGCTGAGCAGCAGCTGCTCAATACCAATTTCTTCAAGCAACTGTATAAACAACACATAATAAATTTCTAAGTTTATAGGAATAACATTAGCCCCATTTAATCCAGTCGTGTTGGAGCTAAAACAAAAATGTACCAGCCATTCATCATTTTCAGGGCTAAATTGCCACACACCCTCATAATAATTAGAGGCTTACTTCAAAATATTCTTCGAACCATGTGGAGGCTGCTTGAAAACGCTGCAGAGAGAATCCATAATACTTTCCCCCGGACCAGGAATAAAACTGCAATAGACACATAACTATACGGCTAAACGATATCACTTACAAATAATTGAGATGTCATTTTTGGTGGTTGACCTTTTCTGTTCTACTTCCCCAATAATGAGATCCAAACTTTTTATTTTGCCACTAATTAGATGGGGAGGTTACATTAAATCTAACTTAATACAAAGAACAAAGAACAATACAGCACAGGAACAGGCCCTTCGGCCCTCCAAGCCCGCGCCGCTCCCCGGTCCAGGATTGAATCCTGAATCCAGGATCCCCGCCCAATTTTCCAGCCTATCTACATCCTAATATCCTATCTACCGAGCTGTCCCTCACAGCTACGATGCTTTGTTCATCACAACCTAGTTTGTGTTAATGTTTGCAAACTCAAAAATATCATTACTACCATGCAGTGGAGCTCTATATCTACACTCTCCGACGAAAGAAGTATTGCTATTCTCTCCAACAATCTTGCCCTGTTTTCTTTCATAAGGTCGTAGGATATGGGAGCAGAATTAGACCATTTGGCCCAATGAGTCTGCTCCACCATTCAATCATGGCCGATAAATCTTTGTTTTCAGCTCTGACGAAGGTTCATTTAAGACTTGAAATGTTGACTATTCTCTCTCCACAGGTGATGTCAGACCTGGTGAGATTTTCTGGTATTTTCTGTTTCTGTTTCTACACTTTCCTGTTTCTGTGGGATATAATTTAATATCATGGGGTCACAGTGTATAATTTGATCCTCTATATTGTGGAACTTGGTAGGAAGCATGTCTGCTTTGGACCTCTGATGGTAGGCTGATGGTTGTCTTACTCCACTATCCACACCTTATCTTCTCCTGATGTGAAGATGTATGACCCCCCCCCCACCCTCAGCACTGCCCCCACCCCAGCACTGCCCCCGCCACCCCGCACCCCCCTCCTTCCACACCCCCACTCCTCCTCTTCACCACCATCAACTCTTAAACTTCAGAAATACTCATCCTTTCTGTTGCTCAGCCCACAATTTAGTGTGCAGCTAGTAGCGAACACTCTATTGTAGATGCAGCTAATGGAGTGCGTCACAACAAATGGCACCCTGATCAGTAAAATAGCAGGATGCCACAGGCCAAAACAGGGCTTTTAGCTTCAGAACAGTAAAGCACTGCTCAACAATTCTGCTCAGTCCAAAGGGGGGGTGCCCCAATGATACAGTTAGTTGCACACCAGGAATTCAGTAAGAAGACTCACAACACCAGGTTCAAGTCCAACAGGTTTATTTGGTATCACGAGCTTTCGGAGCGCTGCTCCTTCATCAGGAGTTCCACAGTTCCAGTTTCAGATTAATCTGATCGCATTGAGCTCCCAGTCGGTCAGTTGAACAGGCCCCAGTTGGCCAGCTTCCCGTTGATCAGTTGTGCTGGTTTCCAGTTAAAGTCAGTTGAGCAGTTGGTTTTCCAAGCAAGCTGGTTCCGGTGCTAACCTGGTTACATTTACTGGCCTGTTTGGTATCATTCAATACCAGCTGCACAGGGTGATCATGTAAAATAAAGAAATATTTGGGACCAAGATCGGAGGGTATTGAGGTGGGGGGGGGTGGTTATAGTTGACCATGTGAGCAGAGGGTAAGGGTTTGGCAAGCATGAGAAAGGGGATTCAACATAAGAGGGATGGGGGCAGGGTCTTGAGACCACAATAGTGGGGAGGCAGGGCAAGCCATTAAAACTTTCTTGTAGCACTACAATGTTGTCACCTCTCTGCTTGCTGATTCACTCTCCTGCAGGCCTACTTGAATTGCTCAAACTCACCCTGGAGAATCCCAGGTCAGTGTCTTGCAAGCTGTCTCAGAAAATACGGGGTAAAAACCAATCAATCAAGAAACAATCCATTAAACTATGGGACAAGTTAGACTGAAGATACATATTCAAAAATTGCGAAAGAGGCTGGAAAATTAATTCATCCATTCTATTCACATACATACCACGGTGGCACAGTGTTTAGCACTGCTGCCTCACAGCACCAGGGACCCGGGTTCAATTCCGGCTTTGGGTCACTGTGTGTGTGGGGTTTGTACATTGTCCCCGTGTCTGCGTGGGTTTCCTCCAGTTTCCTCCCACAGTCCAAAGATGCACAGGTTAGGTTGATTGGTCATGCTAAATTGCCCCTTAGTGTCAGGGGGGTTAGGAGGGTAAGGTTGTGGGGTGTGAACTTGGGTGGGATTGTTGTCAGTGCAAACTCGATGAGCCAAATGGCCTCCTTCTGCACTGTAGATTCTATGATTCTATGAATAAATGAAAAAAATCACATGCCTGCATGAAATATAACTTGACTGGATGCACTAAGTTTCACATTTTGTGATGCGGAACAACAACATGAAGCAAATACCAAATAAGCAGTGCAGAAAGCAAAAACAAGTTAAAGTGTAAAAATGGTCAATCAACATTCCAACTTAAGCATTATTTGTATTTCTATGTTGACATTTATGTCTTTCCCCAGATTTTTGTCCCTTAGTGTGGTCCTAAATTTTCTTGGCTATTATTCATTTTTTCGAGCTATTTCTTAAAATGCTTCCTCCCCTTGGTCTGGAGGTGGTGGGTGAAATGTGCTGCAAAGTAAGCGAGAAAGTTTAAGCTTTAAATTAGTCGGGGACTTCCACGAGGACTCCAAGCCGACCTCTTCCTGAGAGAATTTGCATCTTCAATGAAACAGCTTTCTTTTCAGATCGCCAGACCCCAGATGATAACAGTCAAGGACTTGATGAATAATGAATTCTTCTTTTGGATATGTGTGCCATTACACGCCCCCTTGCTATCACACTACAGTTTTCCCTGTAAGTAAAATCAGGTACATACTTGCTGTGCTACATGTAAAATTGGAAGACAATACAGAATCAGGTTCCCTGCAGACTCTATGTGAGGCTATTCAATAATTTGGTCTCGCTGAATGACAAGTCATTTGTGATGGAGGCAAGTTGAACACTGCATACACTGTCATAGTGATCAGTCACTTTTTGCTGAAGCCAGCACTGATTGTCAAATTATAGGAATCATTACCATGCCATCAATTGCATTGTACAACTACTTGCTCTGGTTTATCATGCATATGACACTGCTGTCTCTGCCTGGGTAGTGCTTAGGGTGCAGTCATGTCCAACGCTCTTTGCTTGTGTGGTGCAAATCAAGAAGATATATACACTGGCTACATTTGCATCTTTGAGTACTCAATTTGTCCTTGCTGGCACAGGAGGCTTTGTCAGCACTGCCGCTGTCTTTGACAATGCTGCCAACAATCTTGGGCACCTTGATCCACTCTCATGGCTATCTGTGGATCAAAATAACATTACATCATAACAGTGTTATACAGCACATTTTAGATTCACCTGCCTTGTTGTTCAGGGCATTGTATATAAACCTGTGAGCTGGGAACAGGAGTAGACCATCAGCTCCGTGAGCCTGCTGCACCATTTAATAAGATCACGACTGATCTGATAGTAACCTCAATTCCGTGTCCCACCCACCCCCAATAACCTACCACCCTCCTGCTTACCAAGAATCTATCCCCCTCTGCCTTAAAAATATTCAAAGATTCTGCTTCCATCGCCTTCTCAGAAAGAGAGATCCAATGACTCATGACCCTCTGCGAGAAAATATTTTGCCTCACCTCCCCTTATATCTAAACAGTGACGCAGGCTAATAAAAACACTTGGGTGGGATTTTCCAGCCCTAGCACCGTGGGTCACTCCATGGCGGATGAGGTGAGACAGCCAAAAATCCAATAACTTCAGTGACACCTGAAGATCCTGCCAGATGGCATGACTGGAAAATCCCGCTCTTGGGACAGGATCTTCCGGCTGTGCTCGCCCCAAGACCGGAAAATCCCGGCTGAGGTCAACGGATCTTTGCGTGGTCCATGTCCCACCCACTACAATTCCCCGTGACGAGCAGGACGGGAAAATTCTGTTCCTGGTTTCAAGGCAAACTGCTAAGATCCACAAATCTTCTCCTCCCTTTCGGCAAAAATAAAGTTTTCTCATATCTTTGACATCTACCTGTGAGCATGAGGATGAACTTCAAGCTCAAAACCTGCTTCCTACTCTACTACTTCGTCACAGAATCCCTACAGTGCAGAAGGAGGCCATTCAGCCCATCGGGTCTGCACTGACAATAACCCCAACCCCAGGCCCTATCCCCACAACCCCACACATTTACCCTGCTAATCCCTCTAACCTACACATCCCAGGACACTAAGGGGCAATTTAGCATGGCCAATCCACCTAACCTGCACATCTTTGGACTGTGGGAGGAAACCGGAGCACCCAGAGGGGACCCAGGGGACGGGGAGAATATGCAAACTCCACACAGACAGTGATTCAAGCAGGGGATCGAACCCAGGTTCCTGGAGCTGTGAGGCAGCAATGCTAACCACTGCACCACCATGCTGCCCCTTATAGTCCACCTCGGTTTTACAGGATCATTGTGCTGTCTAGAGACTTATGACCAGTCACTGATGTCCTCTATGATGTACAATTTGACAATGTACTGTTGATTGAGGAAGTAAGGCAAACCCAAACAGGCGGATTTAAGTGAAGAAAGGGGGTCCGTGATGCAAAAAGGTGTTGGCCGAAATCTTCCGTCCTTGTTCACGGCTGAGATTTTTCCTGTGCCGCTGAAATTGTACAGAGCTTTGACTGGAATGCCAGTTTTTCCATTCTCGCTCATAGAGCAATAAAGCACGGAAAAAAGGCCCTTCAGCCCAACTGAAAACTTCCCCAACCAAGCTCACGATGGGTCCCACCAGATGAGACCGCAAAATCTCACCTTTTATGTCAGTGCTAAAGAGGTGATATTAAAGCAGCTCCATCAAACCTTTCTCCAGTAAAGATGTCAAATAAAAATATTTATTTGCAGCATCCTCTGAGAGAAAGTTTCTTTGACAACAAAAATTTCCTGACTCTCTACCCAGCATGCAACACATTCTGCAGCAGCTGGGCACATAACCATGCTGTTGATTATCAATAGTTGTGGCCAAACAGCCAATCATGGGGTAATGGGTGCCACCTCTTGCAGCTCGGATCTCTCACTCCTGCTCTTTCAGCCATATTGTTCTCTTGCTCCCTCCCGATTCGAGGGTCTGTCACTCCCTCCCAGCTGCTTTGTGATCTACCTTTCCAGCCACTTTGCGGTGCTCACTGCCTCCTTTCTGGTCCCTAATACTCAACTCATTCCCCCCAGTGGGGCCACCTCTCTCCCACTCCTTCTGGTATGGCCATCTGACTCTATGAACACATTCTACCCTCCGCTTAATGTTCCTTCACTCGCTATCCTTCCAAACACACCTCTCATGAGGCACTCACAGGAAGAGCTCATGAGAGGCGTGGTCAGAAGGATGGTGGGTGAAGCAACAAGGGGTTCAGTGACTGGGAGGAGATCAGTAAGCAGCGGGAGGGAGGTCTTAAGGACAGTAGAGAGTTGGAGGGAGGTGACCAGTACTGGAGGGTGGAAGTGAGAGCAGCCATACCAAAGAGAGAGAGAGAGAGAGGAAGGCAACCATATTAACAAGAGTGGAAGGGAGGCGACCGTATTGGGGAGAGAGGAAGGGAGACAGCCATACTGGTGGGAGCGTGAAAGAGGCAGTCAGTTAATACCAGTGAATGGGGTGGAGGCAGCCAATTCTGGGGAGTGTGAACAGGGATGCTGGCCTGTGGAGAGATAGATATTCAGGCAGCAAAGGGGTATCTTCCCATCTTGTGTTAATATGTTCATCTATATGCTAACTTCTTGCAATATGTTCATTTATTTGTGTCTTGTTCCACTTGTATTTGACATTTTTTTTCAGTGTGTGATCTTAGTGTCAGTTTTTTCTTTCCATTATCCATTCCGAACTGGAATTGAAAGGTATTTCCCAAGTGACTTTCAGGAGGGTGTAAGGAATGCTACCATTAAATTTTAACTGTTACTGTATCATGACAACTTAAAGTACCAATAATGGCAATGGTTAATCTGTGCTTCTCAATGAGAAAAATTCTGATTTTTAAATTTGTCATGTTGAGAAGTTTTCAACATAATGGTTCCTGTTTGCCATAATGTATCATTTGGGTGGGGCTGTACTCAAAATCAGAAAACTGTTGAAATGGTTGAATGCACAACATTAATAAACTTGTATCTGTGCAATCTATTCAAATATGTGGGGCGGGATTTTATGGCCTCGCTCATCCTGAAACCATAAAATCCTGCCTAAGGTCAACGGACCTTCCAATGGTCCGCCCCTCGCCCATTCTGATTCCCATGGTGGGTGGGGTGGTAAAATTCTGAGGTGAGGAGATAAATATCACTGTGTTGTTTGTAACAAATTGCAAACTTGATGTGAAAATATGTACTGACACAGCAATGCCTTTTTTGCCTTGCACATTTACTCAGGCAGACTATTTATGTAATCCAATCCAGTTTGCTTCAACAGGTAGAGTTCTCAGTTCAAAGAACCATTGAAGCTGAAACTTATTAACTGTCTCCACTTAATTCCAACTTGTTCCCGTTTGCCTGCCAATATATTCCAGCAGGAGTCAACTGGTTCCAGTAAGATTCAAATGGTTAAAGAATCCAGTAAGATTCAAATGGTTGAAGACAACTGGGCAGATAGAATCACAACCATTGTAAGTTATTCCTGTTGTATACAGTTGAACAAGTCAATGGGTCCCAGTGAGATTAAAATTGTCCCAGTTAAACTCAACTGGGAAAGCAATGATGCCAACAGGTTTCCTGTTATTCCCATTGCGAACAGATAACGCCAGCTCTGACCTGGTGCTTCTGTCAGAAATCGGTCATGATCAGCTGATATTTCTAACTGGTTTCAACCGATTTTGCCTTGAGTGCCAATGCCAAGAGTATGTGGATAGGTGGAAATCCCACTCTGCTGAAATTAGCAAACTCCAAGCAATATCTCAAATGCAGAGATGTGAAATAGCTCAGCCCAAGCAATAAATACTAATTCAAATAATGCCTCCAAAAATAAACTGAATGAATTCTTGTCAAGAGCAGCATTGCTGTTTGTAACATAAGTACAGATAGAAAAGATGAAAGTTATGTGCATAGACAGTCCATGATTTTCAGTGGTAATTATCAAGGAAGACAATCAATCAAAGATCCATTAAAATATAGAATTAGGCATGCTGTAATTGTGCTTGGCAGCGATTGTTGAGAGTTAGATATCATTCATGATAGTATATGTTATAATGATGGGTAGTGGAATGGCAGAAACTCATGTGGTTGTTAGTCCTTGCAATCATGGCTTCTCACGAGATGACTGAATCCTGCTCTACGCACTTCATTTTCACATTTTATTTTGTTTCTCTCTCAAGTTATGTAACTAAAGACTTTTGGATTGAAATTCGATTTGGAAAGTTGGGTGAAAGGATTAACATCGCATGCATTTCCTGTTGAATTCCCTGTCCAATATTCAAGGTGAAGGGTCATCAAAGTGAAATGTTGTCTCTTTCTCCACTGATGCTGCCTGACCCACTCAGTATTTCCAGCACTTTCTGTTTGTATTTCAGTGCCAGTGACTTCAATTGAAATATCAGCTGATCATGACTGATTTCTGACAGAAGCACCAGGTCAGAGCTGGCATTATCTGTTCGCAATGGAATAACAGGAAAACTGTTGGCATCATTGCTTTCCCAGTTGAGCCGAGGAGATACTGCCCTTTTTTTCTGCGACTGCCTGAGATCAATTTTTAACCCTTTTTCTCAGCCCGTTCCCATGTTTGTAGATTTTTTAATTAGTTCCGCCAGCAGCCAATGTTGTGATATGATCAACAGGAAACTCCCCAAATGGCCTTTCAGCCAAACTTACAGATGTGCCTTCAAATGTTACAGCGTTAAGAATGCCTTTGAATCGTGATTTGCATTGCATTTTATTTTCAGTCCCTCGAATAAAAGTAAATGATAAATTAACAGACAATGCTAAATGCACTTAGAGAAGAGATCATGGCTGTTCACTTGGCCTGAACTATTTCTCCAGTAATAGTGTACAGTAATTGTCATTGCGACAGCAATTGCCTATGACTGATGTTCTTGGGCTTTCTCTAACCGTCATGGTTATGGAGGAAAGTACCACTGTGACTGAAATACTGCAGGTAAACAACCGAACAATTCTCCTCGGATGGGTCAACTCGAATGCGAAAACTGTAATAACAATTCTACACTGAAATCGCAATTCTTTTCAATGTAAAAAAAATGCAATAGTATCAGTTTTCTTGTTCGACCACTGATCAGGTCTTTTTAACACGGGCTAGTCAAACAAAAGAAAGTATCTCATATAGATGAACCAAATGATCAAATAAAGGGGTTTGAACGCTCAATTCATTGTATAATGGCAGGGTTCAAGAACTTGATTTGATTTGATTTATTATTGCCACATGTATTAGTATACAGTGAAAAGTATTGTTCCTTGCATGCTATGGATGGGTGACTTTTACATTATCATTTTGTCTGATCATTAATTTCCCTTCTGTCGGGATAGTTACCTTGAACAGTATGTTACAGAACCTTCGAGGGAACGAGTTATCTTAGATCTGGTAAAGTGTAACGAGGTAGGTAGAGTTAAGGATGTTCTTGTGAAGGACCCTCTTGGGTCAAGTGATCACAATATGGTCGAATTTCTGATACAAATGGAAGAGGAGAAAGTAGGGTCCCATACCACTGTCCTCTGTTTGAACAGAGGGAAGTACGATAGGATGAGGGCTGAATTGGCTAAGGTGGACTGGGAGAGCAGACTGGTAGGTAGGACAGCTGAGGAACAGTGGAGGATTTTTAAGGAGATCCTTTTCAGTACTCAGCAACAATATATTCCGGTGATAAAGAAGGGTTGTAAGAAAAGGGATAACCAGCCGTGGATAACAAAGGAAATTAAGGAGAGTATTAAATTAAAGACCGATGCATACAGAGTGGCCAAAAATAGTGGAGAATCGGAAGATTGAGAAAACTTTAAGAAACAACAAAGAACGACTAAGAAAGCGATAAAGAAAGGAAAGATAGGTTATGAAGCTAGGCTAGCTCTAAATATAAAAAATGATAGTAAAAGCTTTTACAAATATATAAAAAGGAATAGAGTGGCAAGAGTGAATGTTGGACCCTTGGAGGACGAGAGGGGGGATTTAATAGTGGGAAATGAGGAAATGGCTGAAACTTTAAATAAGTTTTTTGTGTCGGTCTTCAAGGTGGAAGACACAAATAGTTTACCGAATATTAACGATAGAGGGTTGGTAGGAGGAGAGGTACTCAATACAATTAATGTTACCAGGGAGGCAGTGCTTGGTAGACTAACGGGACTGAAGGTGGACAAGTCCCCGGGCCCGGATGGCCAGGGTACTGAAAGAAATGTCAGAGGTAATAGCGGATGCGTTAGTGGTTATTTATCAAAATTCGTTGGATTCTGGGGTAGTGCCGGTGGATTGGAAAACAGCTAATGTTACGCCACTGTTTAGAAAAGGAAATAGACAAAAGGTGGGTAACTACAGGCCGGTTAGCTTAACGTCTGTAGTTGGGAAAATGCTGGAATCCATCATTAAAGAAGAAATAGCAGGCCATCTGGATAAGAATGGTTCGATTAAGCAGACGCAGCATGGATTCATGAGGGGAAAGTCGTGCTTGACGAATTTGTTCGATTTTTATGAAGATGTGACTAGTGCGGTTGACGGAGGGGAACCGGTGGATGCGGTGTTTTTGGATTTCCAAAAGGCGTTTGATAAGGTGCCTCACAAAAGGTTGCTGAAGAAGATTGGATCACACGGAGTTGGGGGGCAGGGTGTTAGCGTGGATTGGGGATTGGCTATCCGACAGGAAGCAGAGAGTCAGAATAAATGGGTGCTTTTCTGGTTGGCAGATGGTAACTAGTGGCGTGCCGTAGGGATCGGTACTGGGGCCTCAACTATTTACCATTTATATAGATGATCTGGAGGAGGGGACTGAATGTAGGGTAACAAAGTTTGCAGACAACACAAAGATAAGTGGAAAAGTGAATCGTGTGGAGGGCGTAGAAGGTCTGCAGAGAGATTTGGACAGGCTGAGTGAGTGGGCGAGGATCTGGCAGATGGAGTATAACGTTGACAAATGCGAGGTTATTCACTTTGGAAGAAATATTAGCAAATTGGATTATTATCTAAATGGAAAGAAATTACAACATGCTGCTGTGCAGAGGGACCTGGGGGTCCTTGTGCATGAGACACAAAAACCCAGTCTGCAGGTGCAACAGGTGATCAAGAAGGCAAATGGGATGTTGGGCTATATCGCAAGGGGGATAGAATATAAAAGCAGAGATGTCTTGCTGCATCTGTACAGGGCATTGGTGAGGCCGCAGCTGGAATACTGTGTGCAGTATTGGTCCCCTTATTTGCGGAAGGATATATTGGCCTTGGAGGGAGTGCAGAGAAAGTTCACCAGGTTGATACCAGAGATGAGGGGTGTTGATTATGAGGAGAGACTGAGCAGATTGGGTTTGTATTCGTTGGAATTTGGAAGGCTGAGGGGGGATCTTATAGAGACCTATAAGATAATGAAGGGGCTGGATAGGGTAGAGGTGGAGAGATTCTTTCCACTTAGAAAGGAAACTAGAACTAGAGGGCACAGCCTCAAAATAAAGGGGGGTCGGTTTAGGACAGAGTTGAGGAGGAACTTCTTCTCTCAGAGGGTGGTGAATCTCTGGAATTCTCTGCCCACTGAAGTGGTGGAGGCTACCTCATTGAATATGTTTAAATCACGGATAGATGGACTCCTGATCGGTAAGGGAATTAGGGGTTATGGGGATCAGGTGGGTAAGTGGAACTGATCCACTTCAGATCAGCCATGATCTTATTGAATGGCGGGGCAGGCTCGAGGGGCTAGATGGCCTACTCCTACTCCTATTTCTTATGTTCTTCTGAGCACAATATGGATCTTTTTTAAAAAAGAGAGATTATTGTGCACACAAACTCTCCAACGCTGCGAGTTTTATATTCTAAAAGATGTACCATCTCCCAACGGTGCTGACAGATTCCTACCGATAACAATGTTTCACTTCAGCAATATTTTGCTTGCTATCAGAGAAGTTCAGGATATGTCTACAAGGCAAGCTATCATTTTGCAGTTTCGCAACTCACCGAAAAGTGTGCACATAGTGCTGAAAAGTGATCTTTTAATAATGTGTATAGGATGCACTTGTATACTTTGAAAAATGGTTTCATTTGAAACAAGATAAACTTCAGCTATTTCAACATTTTCTGATATGTGACCATTTTTAATATAATTCACTTGTGAAAACCTGCGTTGGCACAGGATAAATTGATTTAGAGTGCCATCTTCTGGATATTTTAGAGACTCATTTTTAATTGTTACTATCGTTGGAGAAACAATTAAAAGTGTTTGGGCATTTGGGATTACTTTTTTAGAATGATGTATTCATTCATTGCCCCGTCTGCTCTAAATGAGGCAAAAGACTTTTGATGTTCTTTACATTTGGACCTTATAGCCATGTCAGTTATAGAATGCATCAGTCACACAATTGTTGTACAGAAAATTTCTGAAAATAGTGGATTCTTATAAGCCACTTATGTCACTAACTCCAAGTCACTCACTTTCATTTTTTGTGATCTGATGTTCACAGTGGTAGAAATGGAGGACTGTTGCTATCATACACCAGAAGCTAATGAGCATGGGCATGTCAAAGATCATTTTTGAATTACAACCCTACTTTGCACATTGAGGAGTACACATATTACAGAGGAGGAGGTGCTGGAAGTCTTAAAGCACATCAAGGCAGATAAATCCGTGGAACCTAATGTAGTGTATCTTAGGACATTATGCGAGGCTAGGGAGGAAATTATGGGTCCCCTAGCAGAAATATTTGAATCATCGACAGCCACCGGTGAGGTGCCTGAAGATTGAAAGGTGGCAAATGTTGTGTCTTTGTTTAAGAAAGGCTGCAGGGAAAAGCCTGGGAACTACAGACCAGTGAGCCTCACATCTGTAGTGGACAAGTTGTTAGAAGGTATCCTGAGAGACAGGATAAAGAGAAAGAGGGTAGCCAGAGAGAGGGTTGGCCCACTCAAGACAGGGGAGGGAATCTATGCATGGAGCCAGAGGAAATGGGCGAGGTATTAAATGAGTACTTTGTGTCAGTATTCACCAAAGAGAAGGACTTGCGGTGGATGATGAATCTGGGAAAGGGTGTGTAGGTAGTTTGAGTCATGTTGAGATCAAAAAGGAGGAGGTATTGGGGTTCTTGGGAAACATTAAGGTAGACAAGTCCCCAGGGCCTGATGGGATATACCCTAAAATACTGAAAGAGGCAAGGAAGGAAATTGCTGGGGCATTGAGAGAAATCTTTGTATCCTTACTGGCTACAGGGGAGGTCCCAGAGGATTGGAGAATAGCCAATGTTGTTCTTTTGTTTAAGAAGGGTAGCAAGAATAATCCAGGCTGGTGAGCCTTACGTCAGTAGTAGGGAAATTATTGGAGAGGATTCTTTGAGACAGGATTTACTCCCACTTTGAAATAAGTGGACGTATTAGCGAGAGGCAACATGGTTTTGTGAAGGGGAGGTCATATCCCACTAAATTGATCGAGTTTTTTGAGGAAGTGACAAAGATGATTGATGAGGGTAGGGCAGTGGATGTTGTTTACATGGACTTCAGTAAGGCCTTTGACAAGGTCCCTCATGACAGACTGGTGCAGAAGTTTGAAGTCGCATGGGATCAGAGGTGAGCTGGCAAGGTGGATACAGAACTGGCTTGGTCATAGAAGACAGAGGGTAGCGGTGGAAGAATGCATTTCTGAATGGAGAGCTGTGACAAGTGGCGTTACTCAGCGATTAGAGCTGGGACCTTTGCTGTTTGTAACATATATATAAATGATTTGGAGGAAAATGTAACTGGTTTGATTAGTAAGTTTGCAGATGACACAAAGGTTGGTGGATTTGCCGGATAGCGATGAGGACCACCAGAGGGTACAGCAGGATATAGATCAGTTGGAGACTTGGGTGGAGAGATGGCAGATGGCGTTTAATCCAGGCAAATGTGAGATAATGCATTTTGCAAGGTCTAATACAGATAGGAAATATACAGTAAATGGCAGAATCCTTAAGAGTATTGATAGGCAGAGGGATCTGGGTGTACAGGTACACAGGTCACTGAAAGTAGCAGCACAGGTGGAGAAGGTAGTCAAGAAGGCATACGGCATGCTTGCCTTCATCGACCGGGGCATTGAGTTTAAAAATTGGCAAGTCATGTTGCAGCTTTATAGAACCTTAGTTAGGCCACATTTGGAATATAGTGTTCAATTCTGGTCGCCACACTACCAGAAGGATGTGGAGGCTTTGGAGAGGGTACAGAAAAGATTTACCAGGATATTGCCTGGTATGGAGGGGATTAGCTGTGTTTCTGTGTTGTGTATAGGGACCCTGGCCCCGTCAAGGAGATGAGGAGAATAGTGGGCCTGAGAATAGTGACCAACTCAAGCTCAATTGGATGTTTCTTCAAAAAATCATCATTGCAGTTGAAATGCTGTTATTTCATTTGCTTGTATAAATTCTGAATCCTCTTCGATCTTCAGGGAGGTAATGACAGTTCATTTAGAAAACCATAATATAATCAGGCAGAGTCAACATGGTTTTTGAGAAAGGGAAAATGTGTTTCACTCATTTATCAGAATTCTTTGGGGAAGTAACAAGCAACATGGATCAAGGGAAATATGTGGAATTCCAAAAGGCATATAACAAGGTGCCATATCAAAGGTTACTTCACAAAATACTTTTGGGGTAACATGTAGTTTGTCATTAATTATCTCCTTCAAGGCCTCAATAGACAGTGCAGAAGGAAAGTCGACTTTGGGACCTCTTGCCCAGAACTTAATTCTGGGAAAGGCAGGAAAATGATGAGGGTTCTGGTTTGCCACCATTCCATCGAATTACATGCCCTTCCCACCTCCAGGTCCACCACCAATGAGAGCATAAGATTCTTCCCTCACATTCAGCTTGTCAAACACTCTTAAGAATTCTGTTTCAATGGGATCACTTTTCATTTTTCTGAACTCCAATGAATATAAACCCATTCTATCCCATCTTTCCTCTTGGGACAGTCTCTCATCCCAACAACCAGTTTAGAGGTATAAAACTTCATTGCACGCTCTAAGATAAGTATATCTTTCTTCTGAACAAAAGTCGTATGGACTTAAGTTCAGTTTTTTAAGTTCTTATAAGTGTCATAAGCAGGCTTACATTAACACTGCAAGGAATTATTGTGAAAATCCCCTCATCGCCACGCTCTGGTGCCTGTTTGGGTACACTTCTCTTTCTCTGCACCCTTTCAATGACTGTAACAATACATTCTAAACCCTCTCCTTCCTTCCCTAAGTACGGTATGCTTTGTCTGTACAGTGCACAAGAAACAATACTTTTCACTGTGACTAACACATGTGACAATAATAAATCAACTCAAACCGAGGGAGAATTTAGCATGGACAATGCACCTTACCAGCACATCTTTTGGACTGTGGAAGGAAACTGGAGCATGCAGACACAGGGAGAATGTGCAGACTCCACACAGACAGTGACCCAAATCGGGAATCGAATCCGGGTCCCTGGTGCTGTGAGGCAGCAGTGCTAACTACTGTGCTATCATGTCACCCTGAACCTCTGTTTCTCTCTCCACAGATGCTGCCAGACCTGCTGAGCTTTTTCCAGAATGTTTTACCTTTGCTTCAGATTTCCAGCATCTGCAGTATTTTGCTTTTATCCTTCCTTGAGTAAGGAGAACACAAGTGTACCCAATCCCTTATCTCAACTGCAATTTCTTTCATTCTTTCCCTCCACACGATGCTTTGAATTGTGTTGCTGACCAGAGCTAAAGCAAAGGCCAGATGTTTCCATTTAGGGATTGAAAAAAATATTAGTTGATCTATCCATTCATACTCCTACGTAAAGTTCCATTGGTTTATTTGGTAGCAAATACCATAATCTTTCGGAGCGCTGCTCCTTCGTCAGATGGAGTGAAAATGTGCTCTCAAACAGTGCACAGAGACACAAAGTCAAGTTACAGAATACTGATTAGAATGCGAATCCCTACAACCAGACGCGGATGCCATCATCTCACGTGAGAACACCATCTACCAGGTACACGGTACCTACTCTTGCAACTCGGCCAACATTGTCTACCTGATACGCTGCAGGAAAGGATGTCCCGAGGCATGGTACATTGGGGGAAACCATGCAGACGCTACAACAACGGATGAATGAACACCGCTCGACAATCACCAGGCAAGACTGTTCTCTTCCTGTGGGGGAGCACTTCAGCAGTCACGGGTATTCAGCCTTGGATCTTCAGGTAAGCGTTCTCCAAGGCGGCCTTCACGACACACGACAGTGCAGAGTTCCGCACACATGAGGACGGCCTAAACCGGGATGTTGGATTTATGTCACATTATCAGTAACCCCCACAGCTTTCCTCCTGGACTTGCAGAATCTCACTAGCTGTTCTGTCTGGAGACAATACACATCTCTTTAACCTGTGCTTAATGCTCCCTCCACCCACATTGTCTGTACCTTTAAGACCTGGCTGGCTGTCGGGATTCGCATTCTAATCAGTATTCTGTAACTTGATTATGTGTCTCTGTGCACTGTTTGAGAGCACATTTCCACTCCATCTGACGAAGGAGCAGCGCTCCGAAAGCTTATGATATTTGCTACCAAATAAACCTCTTGGACTTTACCCTGGTGTTGTGAGACTTCTTACTGTGTTCACCCCAGTCCAACGCCGGCATCTCCATATTAAAGTTCCATTGGCAGAGGCAGGGATCAGATTTCCATTATGTAGCCTAAGCCCAATAAGTATTCATCATGGTTCTACAACATGAAAAGTAGTGATTTATAAAATTAAACTGAATACTCCAGGACGTAATATAGTTAAGTTTAAGTTAAGAAATAGGAGCAGCAATGCAAACATCAATATTAATGCTAAATGGAATCCAATTTATTCAAAGCCATAAGTAAATTTGGACTGGTAAAATGGTTCATTTCTCTGTACACTGACAAATTTCTTCATTACATTTTCAAATGCATTAATTCCCATATCACCTCCAGAGAATGCTGTCTTGGAATCTTAAATGTTTCTGTATTTTAATATAGATTTACTTTTTGGACAAGCTGACAATTTAAAGAAACAGAAAATGTCAGCGTGTTAAGATGATTTCAGGCTGAGGAAGTAGTCCCCAGGATAACCTTTCTCATGCAAAGATATTGTTTGGCCAGTTTCTGGTAGATCCTCCTTAGTTTTATTAAACTGCATGTCAGTAACACTCAATCACAGTCTGCTGCCCTGATGCAGTTAAAAGTGATGCAACTCAATTTGAAAGTGTTCTACTCTGCGGTACTTACTTTCACTGCCTCCACAAGGAACAAATCGGACCACTCCGTAAATTACAGAACTTAACTATCCCATTTCTCAGTCCCAATTCAACTACCATTTTTCTGGAGCCTCAACAATCTCAGGCATTTTAAGGTACATAAATCAGGGCCCTGTGCCTATTTTACAAGTACCGTTGGGTGAAGCATCATCATACACTAAAGAGACCAGTGCAGTTTCTCACAGGCATCATTGATTTTTTTTTAGAGACAGGAAGAGCACGCCAGGATGCTTCTGGCTGCACAAAATTCATCCTCTCATTAGTTGGTCATTTTGGTCCAAATTCCCCCTGCAATTGTGTCTTCCTTAAGGGAGACAGTGGCAGATTGGTCTCAGAATGCAGAGACCCAGGGTAATGCTCTGGGGGCATGGGTTCAAATCCCACTATGACAGATGGTGAAATTTGAATTCGATAAAAATCTGGAATTAAAAGTCTAATGATGATCATGAAACCATTGTCGATTGTTGTAAAAACCCATCTGAGCCACTAATGTCCTTTAGCGAAGGAAATCTGTTGTCCTTACCTGGTCTGGCCAACATGTGACTGCAGATCCACATTGGTTGACTCTTAAATTCCCTCGGAGATGAGCAATAAGCATTGGCCCAACCAGTGACACCCACACCCCATGAACGAATAAAAAGAAAAGGTAATCACCAGCTTCACTCTTGGCTCCAGGGAGGAGCCACTGGATGTCTGCCCTTACCCCACTTGCCATTCACAAGCTGCCTATGAGCAGCTGTGAGTTTGCTAAGTGCCCATGTAAATGTGGCTCAACCATTGAAATTACTTGGAGCACTGGCGGAGGACATTAGATGGGTGGTACAATTGACCCATCCAGTGTCCTCAGCTGAAGGTCTGAGCCGCTGTGCGTTGAATGCTAAAACTGGTCCCTATGTTCGTCATATATATTTCATAATTCTTTTTTTACCTTGTGGAAGTTATACTTCTAAAACTAACTCCCTAATTTCTTGTTTAAGATGCAAGTGCAAGAAGTGGCAATGAACCGAAACCCATTATATATTGAGTACAGTGAAAGTCTGTGACATTGGTTTGTTGAGTAATGCTGTGCTAAATTAGCAATGCCTGCAATTTGTGAACCAGCTGGGAACCATTTGACAGCATGAAAATTGGAACCATTTCCAACCAAACAAATCTTAAAATTTAGTTCATAAAGAACATTTACATGCCACGTACAAGTGTTTTCGCTTAGTTGGAAAACCAAATGATGCACAGCAGAGGTCCAAGATGCTGTGTGCCCTCCTCCTTGAGTTGTATAGAGATACAAACCTCATAGGACCTACTTTGAAATAAAAGTTGTATAAAAGTTTCACAACAGTTCATATTGAGCAATCACTTATCTACTTCCAGATGAGAGTGGAAATCTGGGTGATGGAGTGGGGGAACCCAAAAACAGAGTATGCAAAGTATGCAGATGAGTAATGTCATGGAAGTATCAGCTGCCCTGCAGCTGCCCTGCATTATAGTTCACTGTTAAAAACAGAGCAACACCAGTCCTTGTTAGCCCATGTATTTCATATCTATTCTCCCATGGTGTTTGGATAGAGCATTATCGATGCCAAAAACAAACTACTGCAGATGCTGAAAATCAGAAATAAGAATAGGAAATGCTGGGATTTCTCAGCAAATCAGGTAGCAACTGTGGAGAGAATAAAACAGAGCTAACATTTCAAGTCTGTGAATTTCAATCAGAAAACATTTTGGATGAAAGATCACAATGTTGAAATGTTAACTTTATATCCCTCGTCACAGTTGCTGAGAATTTCCAGCATTTTGAGTTTTTTACCAGATTATCTGTGGTCGACTCATCTCTGAGAAGCCAATGGGTGCAATACTGTGATTGACATTGACTGCAGAGATAATTATGGCCCTACCTTTTTCCATCCTTGCAGCCAGGTTCTTCCTGTCCCAGCTGAGCAACAACCCCTTGGCGCAGACTTCCACACAGAGGACTGGTGAAGCAGGGCAGTACAGAGGCTTTGGCCTCCTTTATTCAACACCACCTGTCATGTTCAGCTAAATTTTTAAAGGTCTTAAGGGTTTTAGTGGGGTTGGAATATGAGTAGAGGTGTGGGTAGGGTTGCAGGGTGGTCTGGATTGGGTAGTCAGGTCAGGCTGGGTTGGAAGTCAGTTATGGGGGCGTACATGGGGATGGGAGTTTCATGGAGATTGTGTGTATGTTTTTGTGTGTGTGTGTGGGGGGGAGGTTGTGGAGTGGGATCTACTGTTAATCACTGACCTACGTCAGAAATTAACAGCAGATAATGTTAGGGTAAGCATCTAGATTAGTAGCATGCAACAGATTCAAGTTTCCAACATTAAAGTCAGTATTGGAGATATTTTCATATTGGCTTTGGCAATGCCCATTGGAAATTGAAACTTCCCGGGTAATTACTGTGTATGTGCTTGGGTCAGGAATTTGTAAAGGACCCAAAGCGCAACAGCAGTGAACATCTCGACATTCACTGTTGCTGGCACTGGGGAGATCCCTTCCATTGTTTGTTGTCTTTTGAGGAGCTGTTTCACTTTTACTTCCCTCGAAATGAAAGCAACATGCAAGTGCCTGAGCATATTCAACTGAGATATACGTTGCTTTCTGATTGGCTCCACGCATTCTTTTGAACCCCTCCCACCCCACCACCGCTTTCACTTCTCTCCCATCCGTCCTCGTGGCTCAAATGAATCCCAAGGGCTGATAATCCCTCACTGATCTGTTGAACTGGCTGTGAGTGCTGTCTCCGAGATGAAATAGTTAATCAAGGTTCTTTCTGGCCCCTCAGGGGCACATAAAAGGTCCTATGACACCATTTGAAGAAAAGCAAGTAAGTTATCTTGCACTGCAGGTCAACATTTATCCATCACCACACACCAGATCAAGTTATCTGGTTATCTATATCATTTTTTGGAGACTTTGTGCATGTAAATCATAGAATCGTAGAATCCCCGACAGAAGGAGGCTATTCGGCCGATCCAGCCTGTACCGACAACAATCCCACACTGGCCCTATCTCCATAACCCCACATATTTACCCTGCTAATCCCCCTGACACTAAGGGGCAATTCAGCATGGCCAGTCCACCTAACCTGCACATCTTTTGGACTGTGGGAGGAAACCAGAGCACCCGGAGGAAACCCACACAGACATGGACTTGCAAATTCCACACAGGCAATAACCCGAGTCCCTGGCGCTGTGACGCAGCAGTGCTCACCACTGTGCCACCATGCCGCCCTGTTTGCTACTGTGCTTTCCTATATTATGCCAGTGAAAATACTTCAAAAATACTTCATTTGCTGTGAACTGTTACAGAACCTACTGATTTCAAAGAACCCGCTATGCAAATGAAAATTCTTTCACCGTGGCAATACGTGATATTCTCTGCCTTTCATTAAGTTCACTAATGCCAGATGTGCTTTTAATAAAGTACACATGTTTTTATTATCCTTCATGGTGTATAGTTCTGCACATGTTTTTCTTGATTGGGGTTTAATGAAGTTTTGATTAAAATTATGCCTCTCGCCCTTTTAGTGTACACTAATATTCATGAAGGAGCAGGAAAGGCTTTCAGAGAAGCACTAAAGATGGATAAGTAATCCATTAGCACTTTCTCCCAGCATTGTACCACTCTGTAATCACATTCTAAAGAGCAGAAGATGTAGCCACTTATTCAGCACAGCCTTTACAGCATGTTATAACTTCTGACCTGCACAAGAGATTTCCTTTGTTTGTTATTTGTAGTAAAATCATACTTTATACTTGAAGACAAAATGGGGATATCTTTCTCTCTACCCCCCACCCCCCTTTTATTTCTCATGTTGGTGACAGATACTTAGTTAAATTGTCAACTGAATATCCGCCATATATATCACCTCAAAGCAGCTCCTGAGAACTCTACATGAGTAGCACTATTTCTCCTTTCCTCATAGCTGGTGGCATGTTCTCTTTCACATAAGGGTGCATCCCACTGGAGACCAACAATTGGGCTCTCCACCCTTGAGTTGGAAGACAAAATTGAATTAGACTTTTTAATTCCAGATTTTTATTGAATTCATACATCACCATCTGCAGTGATGGGATTTGAACCCAGGTCCCCAGGTTTTGCCTTGGGTCTCTGGAGTACTAATCTCGGGACAATACCACTATGCCACTGCGTCCCCACAATTATCATACAACGGATGATTAGAAATTGAATTTCAAGAGAAACTTTAAAGTGCATCACTCGAGAACATATGGTGACAAAGCCTCCAATCTCTCAGTTTTGATGAGAATCTTAAGAATGGAATATTGATTAATGAAATAAGCCCTTCTGCTACTGCTGAGCTCAAAAGTCTAAAGTAGTTACGAATGTGCAGTGATGCTATTGAAGATTTTGTGTTATTTTCTTGTGGAAGAAGGATCCAGTTTCTGGATATTGTATTGCATTTCTGGACCCACGAAGAATCTGCTTTGGCCAAAAACATAGGGCTGCTTTTTACATGCCACCATGGGACATTTTTCATTGTGGTGGGGTGGAGGTTAGGGGGGGAGTAGGGGGGCGGGGAGGGGGGCTGGTGGGGGGGAGGTGGGTGGTGGTGGGTAGACACACTATCACCCTCCCAACCATCCCCTGAGCTCACCCCCATAACACAAGTGCCAAATTCGGCAGCCTGTGTTTTATATTTAAATAAATAATTGGGAGTCAATTGCGCTTATTTACCCCAATAATATGCTGCCCATGCCATAAAAGGGTTGGCGTGAGCACTCAGGCAGGAGTGGATAGGCTGTACTGAAATCGGCAGACCGCTTGTTATATGTAAATAAATAAGGGTTAGTTGAACAAACTAATTGAACCCAATAATACACTACCCATGCCATAAAATGGCAATTGGATAGGAGGGGCAAACCCCTTAAAAATATGTTTTAAAAGGATGGGAACCAAAACTGGGCATGGGGAGTGGGGGCGGGGGGAATTCCCTTTGCATTTTGGGGACAGTCCTCCTTCCGCGCCCCTGCCAAGATAGTACCCCACTTTCTTCCTACTCAATACATCCCACCACCTCCACCAAACACCCCCCTCCCTAAACTGCCTGAACCCTTTCTGCCCAAAACCCTGGACTTATCTGGCTCCAGCATCCATGCACAGTCTTGTTGTTCTCGGTTGCAGTCCCTGTGGCATCCATTAATGTGCTCAACTTGCTGTATGCAGGAGACAGTGCTATGAGATTGGAGAATTATATGCAAATTACAGTCCCACCTGGGAGAGGTATTTGGGGCCCCTGGACAATGGAGTGAGAGAAAGTCAACGGTCAGACCTGCTATCATGTGCACTTGCAGGAGAAGGCATCAGCTAACCATTTCCTGTGTTTCCCTGAAACATTTGCCAGCTCATTCCACCCAAACATATCATGAGTTTATTTATTTCTATCTCTTCCCTTTGTTCTGATATGCTATTTGTATTTTTTAGGCCACATTTTTGTTGCCCATCTCTAATTGCTCTTAAGAAGGTGGTGGTGAGCTGCTTTCTTGAACCACTGTAATCCATGTAGGGTAAGGGCATTCACAGTATCCTCCTAGAGTTCCAGGATTTTGATTCAGCTATATCGAAGGAATGGTTATTGTGGTGAACCATGGATCGTTATCACTATGGGTACTGAACCATAGATGGTTATCACTATGGGTACTTGTACATATGTTACTCTTGTTACTGTTGGGGTTAGGGTTGGGGTGTTCCACCTGTTGGTATTGTTCTGTGGTACACTCCGATTGGCTCCGCCTTCCTATAGGAGTATAAAGGTCACTGCACTTCCGAGTGACCCTTTAGTCTGGGATTGTATTGTTAAGCAGTATGCTCCATTCTTGTTGCTAATAAAAGGCTTTATTTCCCGGGTACGATCCAGCCTCCTGAGTGAATTAATCGCGCATCAATTTTATTAGCAACAATTTTGTTTGAAGAAAAAAAAAACCATGGAGCAAATGTTAAAACCCGATCGGCTTATCTTAGATCCGCGTGCCGCTGGAGCGTCGAACACTTTCGACCATCGGTTGAAGTGTTTCCAGGATTATATCGACGCCTCAACAGCAGTCCAAAACGACGCCGACAGATTGCGGGTCCTCCACGCAAGGGTAAGCGACACTGTGTATGCAACAATCCGTGATTCCCAAGACTATAAAGGGGCCATCGAACTACTTAAGAAGCTGCACCATAAACTGCCAAACGAGATTCATGCTCGGCACCTACTAGCCACTCGACGGCGGCAGCCCGGCGAAACGACGGGACAGTACCTGCGCGAACTTCAGCAGCTAGCCAGAGCCTGCAATTGCAAGCCAGTGTCGGCTACTCAATATACTAACGGTCTGATCCGAGATGCGTTCGTGGCGGGAATCGGCTCATCCTATATTCGCCTGCGGCTGCTAGAGCAAGGTAGCTTGGACCTGGCTAAGACGGTGGAATTGGCTGATGCGATGGAAATGGCCTCCAGAAGTCTTGAAACTTACCCCACCGACCACGTGGGAACATCGTGGCAAGTACAGCCACCGACTCAACTCTACCCAGCGGCTCAAAGGAACTGCGCGATCGTGCTTTCAACCTCGGACCTGACGGCGGCGGCAGCTCCAGGTGGCCCACGGTGCTATTTCTGTGGATTGGTGAAGCACCCTCATCAGCGATGTCCGGCCAGAACTGTATTTTGCTCCGCATGTGGGAAGAAAGGGCACTATGCTAAAGTGTGCCGAGCAAAACCACCTTCGAAGCCAAGCAGTGCTGCGTGTGACTCTCCAGGATCTGTCTCCTCATCTCCAGCTTCATCGAGGTCTTCAACCACGTGCGATTCACAAGCGCCACCATTCCTGAGGACGACGACGCAAAACACGTGCGACCTGCGAGTGCTGCCACTTTCAACGCCATCGACCATGTGCGATCCATGGGCGCAGCCATTTTGGTCAACACCGACTGCAGACGACCAGCAGGGGTCCTCATCATCGACCATCTCAGCTGCCTGCAGTTGCACTCAAGATTCAACGGTGGCGTCAATCATCCTGGACCAGGCCAAGCCTCACAGACTCGACAAGTCCATGATGGACATAGAGCTTGCCTGAGTCCAGGAGATTGTCGCCACCTCGGGGCTTGCCTGAGTCCAGGAGATTGTCGTCACCTCAAGGTCCACACGTCCGTGAGGAACTGGAGGAGTCACTGGACACCGCCTTGGAGAGAGGGTCATCACGGTCACCAGAACCGGCACTACCGCCAGTGTTGAGGAGGTCGCAGAGACGGTGCGGCCCTCCGATACGACTGAACTTGTGAATATATGGACAGTTCGTACTGTTTTTTTGCCCCACCGGTCTTTGTTTTTAAAGGAGGGGTGAATGTGGCGAACCATAGATGGTTACCACTATGGGTACTGAACCATAGATGGTTAGCACTGTGGGTACTTGTACATATGTCACTCTTGTTACTGTTGGGGTTAGGGTTGGGGTGTTCCACCTGTTGGTATTGTTCTGTGGTACACTCCGGTTGGCTCCGCCTTCCTATAGGAGTATAAAGGTCACTGCACTTCCGAGTGACCCTTTAGTCTGGGATTGTATTGTTAAGCAGTATGCTCCATTCTTGTTGCTAATAAAAGCCTTTATTTCCCGGGTACGATCCAGCCTCCCGAGTGAATTAATCGCGCATCAGTTATGTAGCTCTAAGTCAGGTTGGTGTGTAGCTTGGAGGTGAACATGCAGATGGTCGAGTTCCCATGCATCTGCTACCCTTGTCCATCTAAGTAGTGGAGGTCATTGGATTGGAAGGTGCTGTCCAAGAAGCCTTGGTCAGTTGCTGCAGTGCATCTTATAGAGGGTCCACACTGCTGCTGTTGTATGTCGGTGGTGGAGGGAATGAATGTTTGTGGATTGAATGCCAATCAAATGAGCTGCTTTGTCTTGGATGGTGTTGAGCTTCTTGAGTGCTGTTGGACTTGCACTCATCCAGACAAGCAGAGATTATTCCATCACACTCGTAGCTTGTAGCTAGCCGGCAGGCTTTGGGTGGACAGGAGATGAGTTACTCTCCACGGAATTCCCAAGCTCTGACCTGCTCTTGAAGCCCCAGTATTTATATGTCTGGTCCAGTTCAGTTTCTAATCAATGGCAATCCCAAGTTCTGCTGGTGGAGGATTGAGCGATGGTAATGCCATTGATTGGCTTCTCTGTTGCTGGAGACAGACATTTGCGTGGTGTGAATGTTACTTGCCTTTTATCAGCCTAAGTCTAATTGTTATCTAAGTCTCACTGCATATAAACAGGTTGTTTATCATTTTCCAGTCCTAATGAAGTGTTAGACATGAAAAAAATACTTTGTCCTTTATCTCCACAGATTCTGACTGACCTACTTCATCGTTCCAACACTTTTTGTTTTTATTTCCATTTTGTCAGGTGGGTATAGACTGGGCAAATGTCACCCATTTAAAAATAACCTAGGTTAGGCTGTGCAGCAAAATTTCAGTGGTGTTGCGATCTATTGTATCTTTGGTGCTAATTTCTCAGCTTTGTTTAACACTTATTATGATGTGTCATCTGTCTAAATTGATCTAATTAAATAAACAACTTCCAGACAAGCTAGCAAGATAAAGGCAGCTGCTGGGAAATGCTGACTTTATTTGCCCTATATTCAAAATAGAGCTGTGAACAGCTGGTAGCATAATACACCCCTTTCTTAAGCTTCGCTTTTAAAATAAACTATAAAGATTTCAATTTAAATATTGATTCAATTGTCTTTTATGTACAACATTAAATCATGGTAGGTTTTTAACTACGTCGCCACACTTCTGAGCTGGAACAAAACATTCAATTTTTAATATTTTTCTTAATTAATTAATGATCAAACTACCTGTAGTGAGGATAAGGGTACTGCACTCAAGAGTCATGAATTAAGTCCTTCAAAAGGTTAAATACAAATGAATCATATTTAAAGTTAATGTCATCATCATAAAGTTGACTTTAAAAAGTGCTACCTGGACCACTTAAGGCAGATGTTGGATCAAGCTTTTAAAGAGACGCTCATTCATCAAAAACACATTTGAGGCGATTGCTCTACTCTCAATAGACTGACTTCAGAGGCTGATTAGAAAACCAAGCCCTGATTCTTTTTTTGCAACAATGGAAAGCATTGCAAAAATGGCAGCAGTGGCTAAATCCTGCCACTGAACAAGACACCCATCATTTTAACAGTGTGCAGAGCTAGGAGTTGGGTAGGCGGGGGGTGGAGGGGGCGTAGGGGAGGTGCATGGAGGGTGTAGGTGAGGGAACGAGAGGGGAATGGAAGTGGGTTCCAAGTTGCAAATCCATGATTCATGAAGGCAGTTACCCATATGAAACAGCAGTTGCCTTCAGCCAGGTGTGATTTTCATTAGCCATGAGCCGGAATCGGGGCGGGCGCGGCTCACAGAATGGAATTCCCCGTTGGCCTCCGGTGGGATTTTACAAACCTCGCCTGAGTGAGGTCATAAAATACCAGCCACTATGTCTGCAGATTTGTGGCGTGCTTTGTACGGTTGGGGTAACCTTGTGGAGTGGTAAGGTATCTTGGATATGGTCCCAGGACAACTTCAGGGGGAGTCTGGTATGCTTTGGAAAAGGTACAAAGAACAAAGAACAATACAGCACAGGAACCGGCCCTTTGGCCCTCCAAGATCATGTGTTCCTAACTAGACCATCCATTTATATCCCTCTATTCCCAGTCTGTTCATGTGGCTATCTCGATAAGTCTTCAATGATCCTTGCATGTCTGCCTCAACCACCTTGCTTGGTAGTGCATTCCAGGCCCCCACCACCCTCTGTGTAAAATACGTCCCCCGCATATCTGTATTGAACCTTGCCCCCCTTACCTTGAACTTGTGACCCCTTGTGTTTGTCATTTCTGATCTGGTAAAAAGCTTCCAACTGTTCACCCTATCTATGCCCTTCATAATTTTATAAACTTCTATTAGGTCACTCCTCAACCTCCGTCTTTCTAGGGAGAACCACCCTAGTTTGCTCAATCTCACCTCATAGCGAATACCTTCCATACCAGGCAACATCCTGGTAAACCTTTTCTGCACTCTCTCCAAAGCCTTCACGTCCTTCTGGTAGTGTGGTGACCAGAACTGGATGCAGTATTCCAAATGTGGCCTAACCAACATTCTATATAACTGCAACATCATATGCCAACTTTTATACTCTATGCCCCATCCAATAAAGGCAAGCATGCCATATGCCTTCTTCACCACCTTTTCCACCTGTGCTGCCACCTTTAAGGATCTGTGGACTTGCACACCCAGATCCCTCTGTGTGTCTATACTCCAGATGGTTTTGCCATTTATTGTATAGCTCTCCCCTGCATTAGATCTACCAAAATGCATCACTTCGCATTTATCTGGATTAAATTCCATCTGCCATTTCTCCACCCAATTTTCCAGCCTAACTATATCCTGCTGTATTCTCTGACAATGTTCATCACTATCCGCAACTCCAGCAATCTTTGTGTCATCCGCAAACTTACTAATCAGACCAGCTACAAGTTCTTCCAAATCATTTATATATATATCACAAACAGCAGAGGTCCCAGTACAGAGCCCTGCGGAACACCACTAGTCACAGACCTCCAATCAGAAAAAGACCCCTTCGCTGTTACCCTCTGTCTTCTATGGCCAAGCTGGTTCTGTACCCATCTAACTAGTTCATCTTTGATCCCGTGAGATTTAACCTTTTGCACCAGCCTGCCATGAGTGACCTTGTAAGAAGTTTAACAACACCAGGTTAAAGTCCAACAGGTTTATTTGGTAGCAAAAGCCACACAAGCTTTCGAGGCTCTGAGCCCCTTCTTCAGGTGAGTGGGAATTCTGTTCACAAACAGAACTTATAAGACACAGACTCAATTTACATGAATAATGGTTGGAATGCGAATACTTACAACTAATCCAGTCTTTAAGAAACAAAACAATGGGAGTGGAGAGAGCATCAAGACAGGCTAAAAAGATGTGTATTGTCTCCAGACAAGACAGCCAGTGAAACTCTGCAGGTCCACGCAACTGTGGGAGTTACAAATAGTGTGACATAAATTCTGATTCTAGGATCGCATGATAAAGACTCAGGAGGAAAAAAGCAGAAATATTTATGTGAAATAGTGTGACATAAACCCAATATCCCGGTTGAGGCCGTCCTTGTGTGTGCGGAACCTGGCTATCAGTTTCTGCTCCGCGACTCTGCGCTGTCGTGTGTCGCGAAGGCCGCCTTGGAGAACGCTTACCCGAATATCAGAGGCCGAATGCCCGTGACCGCTGAAGTGCTCCCCAACAGGAAGAGAACAGTCTTGCCTGGTGATTGTCGAGCGGTGTTCATTCATCCGTTGTCGCAGCGTCTGCATAGTTTCCCCAATGTACCATGCCTCGGGACATCCTTTCTTGCAGCGTATCAGGTAGACAACGTTGGCCGAGTTGCAAGAGTATGTACCGTGTACCTGGTGGATGGTGTTCTCACGTGAGATGATGGCATCTGTGTCGATGATCCGGCACGTCTTGCAGAGGTTGCTGTGGCAGGGTTGTGTGGTGTCTTGGTCACTGTTCTCCTGAAGGCTGGGTAGTTTGCTGCGGACAATGGTCTGTTTGAGGTTGTGCGGTTGTTTGAAGGCAAGAAGTGGGGGTGTGGGGATGGCCTTGGCGAGATGTTCGTCTTCATCAATGACATGTTGAAGGCTCCGGAGGAGATGCCGTAGCTTCTCCGCTCCGGGGAAGTACTGGACAACGAAGGGTACTCTGTCCACTGTGTCCCGTGTTTGTCTTCTGAGGAGGTCGGTGCGGTTTTTCGCTGTGGCGCGTTGGAACTGTTGATCAATGAGTCTAGCGCCATATCCTGTTCTTATGAGGGCATCTTTCAGCGTCTGGAGGTGTCTGTTGCGATCCTCCTCATCCGAGCAGATCCTGTGTATACGGAGGGCTTGTCCGTAGGGGATGGCTTCTTTAACGTGTTTAGGGTGGAAGCTGGAGAAGTGGAGCATCGTGAGGTTATCCGTGGGCTTGCGGTACAGTGAGGTGCTGAGGTGACCGTCCTTGAGTGACCTTGTCAAATGCTTTACTAAAATCCATGGAGACGGCATCCACGGCCCTTTCCTCATCAATCATTTTTGTCACCTCCTCAAAAAACTCAACCAAATTTGTGAGGCATGACCTCCCTCGTACAAAACCATGTTGTCTATCGCTAATGAGACTATTCAGTTCTAAATGTGTATAGATCCTATCTCTAAGAATCTTCTCCAACAATTTCCCTACCACGGACGTCAAGCTCACTGATCTATAATTACCCGGGTTATCCTTGCTACCCTTCTTAAATAACAGGACCACATTTGCTGTCCTCCAATCCTCTGGGACCTCACCTGTGTCCAATGAAGAAACAAAGATTTCTGTTAGAGGCCCAACAATTTCATCTCTTGTCTCTCTCAGTAATCTAGGACAGATGCCATCTGGCCCTGGGGATTTGTCATCCTTAATGCTTCCTAAAACACCTAACACTTCCTCCCTTGTAATTGCGATTTGTTCTAACGGGTCTACACATCCCTCTGAGACACGACCAATCAACGTGTCCCTCTCCTTTAATGAATACTGATGCAAAGTATTCATTTAGGATGTCACCTACTTCCTTGGGTTCTGAGCATAATTCCCCTCCTTTGTTCTTGAGAGATCCGACTCTTTCTCTGACAACCCTCTTGTTCCTAACGTATGTATAAAATGCCTTGGGATTCTCCTTAATCCTGTCTGCCAAGGACATTTCGTGACCCCTTTTTGCCCTTCTAACTCCCTGTTTGAGTTATTTTCTACTTTCTCTGTATTCCTTCAGTGCTTCATCTGTTTTTAGCTGCCTGGACCTTATGTATGCCTCTTTTTTTTCTTTTTGATTAGACCCACAATTTCTCTGGTTATCCACGGCTCTCGAATCCTACCTTTCCTGTCCTTCCTTTTTACAGGCACATGCCTCTCCTGCACTTTTGAATTGTTAAAGGTATGCATGAATGTGTGTAAAGAAAAACTGCATAAACGCGCTGGAACTGTCATCACAGTTGTCAAAAAGAACTGTCAAAAGTAACTGTCAGGCTGTCAATGCATATAAAGGTCGTGCCCTTTAAATATTAAAAAAATCTATGTGGATTGTTAAAAAAATCATTACTTGCTATTTTTAAAACCTTCCATACATTGCTGATACACCGAGGTCGGCCTTCTATCCAGCCTGCCTCCACACTCAGCAGCCTATACACTCATTCCAGTGTCAACCACAACACCACCGTTTTCACCTGCTCCCTCACTAAAAATTCAACCTTTCGGGGCACTCTCTCCCTGGTCGGGTTTGTGGAGCCCAGAATTGTTCCAATTCTGCGCTACCGACCTGGATGCAAAAGCAAAAATTCAGGCCTTAGTATTTCCATGAATGGCAAATGTTGGCCCGAACATTTTAGCTGTACACGCCAGTGGGATCTTCTCATTCCGCCGAAGGTTTATCCCTGACACGGGTTTCCCAGAGGCATGGGGTGAAGTCAATGGAAAATCCCACTGCTAGCCAATGGCACACCACCTCCCACCACAAGAAATATCCCACGGTGTGGCCAGAGAATTCCGTCCAATGTTTTGGTTCCTAGCCAATGTAGTGAAGTTATTCACCAGATAGCCAAATTATTCAGTCAATTGTACAAAGGATACATTCATCACATTATGGTGAAATCTGGTGGAAGCCACATGTCAATCTGTGAAGTCTGTATTTTCCGGCTCACACCATGGCAGAATTTGCCTTGCATTAACCTTAGCTTTTTCAAACAGAAATACAGAAAAACCTCATAATGGTACTGATCCTCATCAGCAGCCTGCAATGAGAGAGCATTACACCACAATAGCACTAACCTTGCTGTGGGGCCTGGATATCATTATAGATAACCTTGGAAATGTGAGCCTTATACTGGCACAATATAAAGTTCTCAGAAAAAAATACAGCATGAGGAATTAAAATTTGCTCTCAATGGGGATTGTCACATTAGCCCAACTCCTCCTGGAGAATTCAATCATAAACTTTCAACAAGTGGTTGGCTGGTTTTAACTTGTACAGTTTGAACTGTTCCTCCCTCACTACTTTCAGCAAAAAGAAATATTTTGCACAACTGGGAAAAATTAACAACCAGTATTTTGCAGCGACTGCCATTCAGTTTACAACAGTTCCCAATTGCCAGAGCAAGAGAGAACCAGTAAGGCCACTCCAAATAGTTTTCATAAAATCTACAGTGCAGAAGGAGGCCATTTGGCCCATCGAGCCTGCACCAACAACAATCCCACCGAGATCCAATCCCCGTAACCCCACACATTTACCCTCCTAGGACCCCTGACACTAAAGGGGCAATTTAGAATGGCCAACCCACCTAACCTGCACATCTTTGGGGTGTGGGAGGAAACTGGAGCACCTGGAGGAAACCCACGCAGGCACGGGGAGAACGTGCAAACTTCACACTGACAGTGACCCCGGAGGCCAGAATCAAATCTGGGTCCCTGGCGCTGTGAGGCAGCGGTGCTAACCACCGTGCCACCCATGATTTTTCAAACGTTTTGAGAAACGTTTGACTGTAATCTCTCTTTCTTCAGTCAGCTCACGACTTAAGACAGAAAAAAAGGAAAAGTTTAAAAGGCGAAGTACAAAACTATAGATTTTCTGTGTTTAGAATCATGTTACAACATAGAGAGAAGCCATTTGGTCCATCATGCCTGTGTTAAATTTCCAGAGAGACAATAAAACAACAAGATGAAAAATGACTGAAAGAAAACTTGGAGGAAAATAAAAGTTACAATTTTTTTTTCAAAATGAAGTTGAGAAGAAGGAGAAATTAATGAGATAATGTAGAATAAGCTGAAATCCGTGAAAAAGCAATTAGAAAATAAGAACAAGCCCAGTGAGGAACTGAATCATGAGAATAAGAGCTTAAAGAAGGAAATTTGGTAATGAGAAATTAGCTGAAGAGGTAAAATCAGCAACTCAGACAGAGAGAGAGAAAAACTGAGATTACGTGCCGGAACAAGATTTCTGAAATGGTTAATAAGTTTATTTATTAATGTGGCAACGGGCAACATGGTAGCACAGTGGTTAGCACTGCTCCTTCACAGCTCCAGGAACCTGGGTTCGATTCCCGGCTTGGGTCACTGTCTGTGTGGAGTTTGCACATTCTCCTCGTGTCTGCGTGGGTTTCCTCTGGGTGCTCCGGTTTCCTTCCACAGTCCAAAGATGTGCGGGTTAGGTTGATTGGCCATGCTAAAATTGCCGTTAGTATCCTGAGATGCATAGGTTAGAGGGATTAAGGGGTAAATATGTAGGGATATGGGGGTAGGGCCTGGGTGGCATTGTGGTCGGTGCAGACTCGATGGGCCGAATGACCTCTTTCTGTACTGTAGGGTTTCTATGATTTCTATGACAAGTGGGTTTACATTAACACTGCAATGAAGTTACTGTGAAAATCCCCTAGTCGCCACACTCCTGCGCCTGTTCGGGTACACTGAGAGGGAATTTAGCATGGCAAAAGCACCTAACCAGCACGTCTTTCAGACTGTGGGAGGAAACCGGAGCACCTGGAGGAAACCCACGCAGACACGGGGAGAATTTGCAAACTCCACACAGTAACCTAGGCTGGGAATCGAACCCGGGTGCTGGCGCTGTGAGGCAGCAGTGGTAACAACAGTGCCACTGTGCCGGTTAACTCATAGAAAAGCACAAGAACCAATACGATAAAATGGTTGATGAAAAAGATGCTGAATTGGAATGCTGGAAAGAGAAGCTTTATCACATTACCTAAGTACTAGAAACAGAGTACCATGACCATTCTTTCACACGTGACAGACCAAGATTGTGAAAGAACGGCCACATTAAGATTTTATTGTATTATGATGATATGTGCCTGCATGCATTATAGTGTAAGGTTCTCAGCAGAGCAAGGGTTAACGTGGGACTAGAGAGTGGCACCACCCACAGAGTGATGTATATTGTCACATGGTCAGAGAACAGTCTAGTACAGAACTCGGTAAGCAGCAAGCCTGCATGGAACAGCCCCATGCAAGACTATATTTGAAAATGTACATAGTTAGAGCCTACCAGTAGAAGTGTTTATATTAAAACACACAAGCCGCAATGAGCCATCATCACTGCAACAGAGAAAAAAACATTTTAAGTACATAATATGAAACTTCGGTAGTGGATCAAATTAGATTCCCAGAATTATTGTTTCTAAGACCAGACCTCTGTCGTACCTAATAGACATGGAGGGGTAGATCGTTCATAAACATGTGGACCACTTGAGGAGTAGAGAAGCTCTCCAGCAGTCCAGCAGTGTTGCCATCAAGAAATGTTTCCAAACCCTGTAAGTGCCGAAGTAACTGATTAACCTGTTATAGACAAAACTGATGTCTCTGTGGAAGCATGTTGTAAAGAACTACCTGAGCCAGAAGAGGTACGTGTTATTGCAGTTCCTATTAATGTCAATCCTGTGGAAGTATTTCATTCGACTGAAGTATACCTTTCTACAAGATGCAGAAAAGCCCTTCTAAAACTCAATTTATAACTGTCCAAGCCATGCATATGCCCAGTTAGAATTTTGAACAGTGTAACTTCGTTATTGAAGATTGTATAAAGGAGTTCAAGGGGGAGGGGTGTCGTGATCTGTGATGATTATCCCTTTAAGGGCAACACAGCAGAGTAAGGATCACCTGGATTGAGGGACAAGTTGGAACTCTGAGTGGGTCATCACCCCAGGGGCTGGATTCCTCTCTTCAGCAGGAAATACATTTGATTTGATTTGATTTATTATTGTCACATGTATTAACATACAGTGAAAAGTATTGTTTCTTGCATGCTATACAGACAAAACATACCGTTCATAGAGAAGGAAACAAGAAAGTGCAGAATGTAGTATTACAGTCATAGCTAGGATGTAGAGAAAGATCAACTTAGTGCAAGGTAAGCCCATTCAAAAGTCTGACAGCTGTTCTTGAGTCGGTTGGTATGTGACCTCAGACTTTTGTATCTTTTTCCCAACGGAAGAAGGTGGAAGAGAGAATGTCCGGGATACGTGGGGTCCTTAATTATGCTGGCTGCTTTGCTGAGGCAGCGGGAAGTGTAGACAGAGTCAATGGATGGGAGGCTGGTTTGTGTGATGGATTGGGCTACATTCACGACCTTTTGTAGTCCCTTGCGGTCTTGGGCAGAGCAGGAGCCATACCAAGCTGTGATACAACCAGAAAGAATGCTTTCTATGGTGCATCTGTAAAAGTTGGTGAGAGTCATAGCTGACGTGCCAAATTTCCTTAGTCTTCTGAGAAAGTAGAGGCGTTGGTGGGCTTTCTTAACTATAGTGTTGGCATGGGGGGACCAAGACAGGTTGTTGTTGATGTAAACACCTAAAAACTTGAAGCTCTCGGCCCTTTCTACTTCGTCCCCGTTGATGTAGACGGGGGCATGTTCTCCTTTACTCTTCCTGAAATCGAAGACAATCTCCTTCATTTTGTTGACCTTGAGGAAGAGATTATTGTTGCTGCATCAGTTCACCAGATTCTCTATCTCATTCGTGTACTCTGTCTCATCATTGTTTGAGATCCGACCCACTGCGGTGGTGTCGTCAACAAACTTGAAAATCGCATTGGAGGGGAATTTGGCCATACAGTTACAGATGTATAAGGAGTATAGTAGGGGGCTGAGAACACAGCCTTGTGGGGCACCGGTGTTGAGGATCATAGGGAGCTAGGTACAGCTGTGAGACTTCTGTTTTCTTATTAATAAATCAGTTCTGTATTCAGAAATGAAGTCTGTGAAAGTCCAAAATGCCACATGTGAATTCGTCGAATTGGTTGAAGATTGCCAATGGTTTGTTTCAGTCAGCTGAGTAATAACAGAGTGTTAATGAGGTTCCGTTATTTATGTTTTGGCAACCCTTTAATTTAATGGCAGCTGACTAGGTTTCCCAGAGCTCGGGGACCTCAACAACTAAAGAAAGCCAAGAGCGACTAAATGTGGCAGGGAAGTGTTTTTCCAGTATTTGTTTTGTCATGAGGAGAAAGAATGATTGCCCTCAGACTTGCAACCAAGCCGACTGTGATCTATCTCTCTCCCACGATGTGCCCTGATTTATCCTCCTATGACCTGATCTCTCAAGAATCCTCCGCCACAATCCCTTCCATTTGCACAACCTCCCTCACTTTGATCTCTTGGATCCACAAGTAATCTCTCCCTCACTGGCCAACCTGTCAATCCTGCCAGCTGCCTGGTGGGAAATGAAGTGAAAACATTCCACTGAGATCCTGTCATTAAATTCTCTGTTTCTAGTATTTCTGAGTTGCTTACCCTGGACAGGAGCCTCTGCTCACTCCATAAATATTGAAGCCTTTATTTCTTCAGAACACGGTATAAAAATAGCCAGAGGGAAAGAATGGTCTTTCATGTAAAAACTTGAAGAAAAACCTCAGTGCACTGTGTACAAGTACTGGGAGATCTGGCACTGTCTCTACACCCCTGGACATCGTACCCCCCATCACACCCTGGACATTTTGCAACATTAATGAATAGATGTATTCATTGCCCAGATCTGAACCTGGCATAGGGACACATGTCTATCCAACTTGGCAGTGAGCCAGTGGGAACATCCATTTTGACCTTGAGGTAGAATCTGCCATTACCAGGTGACAGGGAGGTAGTACCAAAAGGGGAGAATACGTCCAGAATCAGTTGGATGAACAAGATATCATCATGCTATTAAGCATCTTATGATGGGCTGAAGTACTTGACAGAGATCAGTATTGATGTATAACTGTTGAATGGAATTGATTTTAAGTTAAGGCTGAGTGTGTGGGCATCTGCATGGCAGATGCAGTATAATGTGGATAAATGTGAGATTATCCACTTTGTAGCAATAATAGGAAGACAGATTATTACTTGAATGGGTGTAAATTGAGAGAGGTGGATACTCAGCAGGACCTTGGAGACCTCGTGCATCAGTTGCTGTAAAGAAGGCAAATGGTATGTTGGCCTTCATAGTGAGAGGATTTGAGTACAGGGATAAGAATGTTTTGTGCAATTGGATAGGGCATTGGTGAGGCCACACCTAGAATATTGTGAGCAGTTTTGATGTCCTTATCTGAGGAGGATGTCCTTGCTATAGAGGGAGTACAGCGAAGGTTTACCAGGCTGATTCCTGGGATGGCAGGACTGTCATATGAGGATAGACTAAATTGATTAGCATTATATTCACTGGAGTTTAGAAGAGTGAGAGGGGATCTCATAAAAATCTATAAACTTTTAACAGGGTTAGACAGGGTAGATTCAGAAAGAGTGTTGCCAATGGTGGAGGAGTCGAGAATGAGGGGATCATAGATTGAGGATGAGGAGTAAACCTTTTAGGACTGAGGTGAGGAGAAATATCTTCACCCAGAGGGTGGTGAATGTGTGGAATTCACTACCACAGAATGTAGTTGAGGCCAAAGTGTTGTCTGATTTCAAGAAGAAATTAGATATAGCTCTTGGGGCTAAAGGGATCAAGGATATGGGGGGAAGGGGGGATCAGGCTATTGAACTCGGTGAACAGCCATGATCAAAATGAGCAGGAAGTGGTTCGAAGGGCTGAATGGCCTACCCCTGCTTCTAGTTTCAATGTTTCCATGTTTCTTTGTATTTCGTAAGGATAAAAGCTCAAAAAGTGGAAGATAAGTTTAAACTTAGCCAGACTCTGCAATATGCAAACTGCAGGCTGGAACAGACAGTTTTCATGCAGCAGGCCCTGGACAATCAACTTCCCACAGAAACCAGACAGGCTAATGGCCCCGTTGTTTCAAAATGAACAGTTGTTTACACTTCCAGTGAACCTGCTTTATTTGAAGAATGCTACGCAGACTTGGTGGCACCCAGCTTGGTAGGAGGCCAGAGGCATAATATGACAAGGATTGGACGCAGACCGCAGAAGCTTGGAGAAGGGCGTGAAAGGAGCAACCTGGAGCCCCAGCTCTCTCTGCCCTTTTTGCACTGGCTTCACTGGCAGCTCCAGAGAGCACTTTTGACTGGCAGCTGAGCAGCACAGGATCTCCAGCGCCTGGTACCTCATGGTGAACATCATTAGACTGACCAGACCCAGTAGATCACCCCGGTGAGATGGTTTGAAGACCAGAACCAGCCCTGGATGCGAGGGGATGCCCAAATCGACAACTGCAGATCCTGAAACATCAGCCACTGCTAAAAAACCGAGGAGCAGCCTGCCCTACCCTTATTGAATGGGAAATACTGGTATTTTCAGACAAACAGTTTGAATATAGTGATGGGGTTGGATAGGGTGTAGCGAACCCTCAGAGGCATGTGTTGGAAGTGGATTGCTAGCGTGGATCTAAGACTGTTTACTGAAGAGTCCTATGAAGAGATTAAATATTATTTTTCCTTGATAAAGTGTTCAATAAAGTTGTGTTGGACCTTCACCTGACTCTTGTTCCCTTTGTCTATCTCACCACGTAACGTACTTGAGTTAAAAAGGGTTGCTGCAAAGTCAAGGTTAGTCATGATACATTTACCCTCCTTTCACTTTACAACAGTATCAATAGCAGATACTTTAAGGGTTTGGATGATCAACACTCACTGTAGAAAAATCAATAGTGAATTACTGGCAATTTTAAGGCTTATTTTTACACACCCTACTGTCACTATAGGGTTCATTGCTTCTATGCAGTGTATATATAGGCATGGAAATGCTATACCTAGCATTCGCGAAAGAGGGGCCGCAGAAATTGTTTGAGGAACATAGTTTGGCATGAGGCCCATTGGGGTTGTTTGAGGAGAATACCTTGGCATGTGTTGGCGGGGGGGAGAGGTGGGGGCAGAGGATCAGGACATCCCATTCTCTGCCAGAAGTATAGGTGTGGGTTCATGACCCAAACCAGCCCGCACCTTTAAGAGGCTCTCCTGAAAATGGGGAGCCTTGGAAATGGGGTCAGGAACCCCAGAATCAGGACCTGCCTGCCATTTCTAAAGGACTCCTAAGTCAGCTCAACTCAGCCAAAGTGCAGCTCTCTGTCTCCCCACTCCCCTCTCATGACACTCCCACTTGACCTCCGACGTTTAAAGAAAATTACATTTCCCGGCAGGAGGAAATGATCTTACCCGCAATACAGGCAATACAGATTCCACATCATCTATGCTAATATCTTTCCCCAATATCATATCAACATCATCTTTCATTAACAATGCAACTCCACCACCTTTTCCTTTCCGTCCGTCCTTCCTAAACACTGAATCACCCTCAATGTTTAGTTCCCATCCTTTGCTCACCTTGGAGCCATGTCTCCATAATGCCAACTATATCATACCCCTTTACATCTGTCTGTGCAGCTAATTCATCCATTTTGTTTCGAATGCTTCGAGCATTCAGGTACAAACCCTTAAGATGGGCACTTCTAACATTTCTTTTCCCTTTCCTACTATTTTTTACTTGGTCCTTATCTGACTCTGGCCCTTGATTTCCCTGCCTATCACTTTCCTTATTTTCCTTACTGTCTTTTCCTCTATCAATATTTCTGTAACAATCCTGGAGGTCATGGATCTCCTGACCACAATACGTTAAAAGATCTGAATGATTGCCACTTTTATTGGGCTGCAGTAAAAAGGAGAGCTTTTTTCAGGAAAGTTATCAATGAATTATTTTTTCAATCTCTTTTTATACATCCTGCTGCCAATATAGCGTTCATTGCTTCTCTGCAGCATATTTTGGGTGAATGTGCATGGAATTGCCAGAGAGTGGCATGGGGACATGAAGGCCCATATGAGATGGGGGAGCTTTTCACAATAACTTCATTGCAGTGTTAATGTAAGCCTACTTGTGACATTAATAAATAAACTTTAAACTTTAAAGGCATGGCGTGACATGAATGGGGCATTGGGAGTTCGTACAGGTTGAGTAGTTGTGAGGGCTGGAGGGCCTTTTGTTTATAACTGGAATAAATTGACAGAGCACTGAGGTGGGCCTCCAAACCCAACAGCTTCTGCAGCTGCCTCCAAACCTTTTTCACCAGTTGGCTGGTCCTGTCTGCAGACTGCACCTCGCGCCCCCCCCCCCCCCCCCCCACCCCACAGCCCTTGCTGCCCTCCTCCCCACCACCCACAAACCATCCCCCGCAATGAAAATCCCACCCTTGAGGTGACTCTCTCCCAAGAGTCAGGAATGTTCTCGACTCCCACTACCCACCACGAGGATGAAAATCCAGCCCAGAGACTGTGACATTGAGAAGTTACATTGTGGGCGCATTTGACCTTTCCGCCCATATGACTATAAGACCATAAGAGATAGGAGCAGTATTAGGCCATTCAGCCCATCAAGTCTGTTCCGCCATTCAATCATGGCTGATATGATTCTCATGCCCATTCTCCTGCCTTCTCCCCATAACCCTTGATCCCCTTATTGATCAAGAACCTGTCTCTGTCTCTGTCTTAAAGGCACTCAATGACCTGGCCTCCACAGCCCTTTCCTCCACAAAAGATAGTTTGAGTCAGAAGCATGTTTTGCATTCTATAACTAACTTTAATGAGGGTCAATCAATCTAAAAGTGGAGAGAATGTTATATGGCATTTATAAAATCATAAAATTCATAAATCTTCAGGGCTGGAATTCTCCCGTCCCGCCTGCCACGGGGATTGTAGGGATGGGTGGCGGATCATGCAAAGGTCCATTGACCTCAGGTGGGATTCTCCGGTTTTGAGGTGAGTGTGGCCGGAGAATCCCGCCCCACATGTTGAAATCTGCAATTGAAAAAAGACATCAGAATCACGGTCAGCATGTGTGTAGAGTACAGACCAGTTAAGGCTTCAGGTGTGGGTCCTCTGATTGAAACGGAAGTTATTACACAGGATAAAGAAGAGAACAAAGGGGAAGGCAAAGGGAAAAATACACAGCAGGGAAGCATATGATGCTGTAAATATCCTTGATTTCTCTCATCATGCCCCCTATTCATCCACGTTAATATCATTTGTCTTACAAAAGAACACTTTACATTATGTTCCATTCTTACAACTGTGTGCATGTTGCTTTTGTTCTGAGCCTTTATAAATGCTATCCATCCACGCTCAACTTGACCGATAACTTACCCATTCTCTTCAATGCCATTGATGATTTGCCAATTGTCTCAAGCATTTTCTAATTTTATACCAAAATTGTAACTGGGCCCCTATGCACATTAAATCATGAGACATCGTAATGCAATCTCTGGAAAGCTCTGGTGAACTTTTAAATATTTTTCAAATCATAGAACTCCTACAGTACAGAAGGAGGACATAGAACCATAGAAAATTACAGCTCAGAAACAGGCCTTTTGGCCCTTCTTGTCTGTGCCGAACCATTTTTTGCCTAGTCCCACTGACCTGCACTTGGACCATATCCCTCCACACCCCTCTCATCCATGAACGCGTCCAAGTTTTTCTTAAATGTTAAAAGTGACCCCGCATTTACCACTTTATCCAGCAGCTCATTCCACACTCTCACCACTCTCTGCGTGAAGAAGCCCCCCCTAATATTCCCTTTAAACTTTTCTCCTTTCACCCTCAACCCATGCCCTCTGTTTTTTTTCTCCCCTAGCCTCAGCAGAAAAAGCCTGCTTGCATTCACTCTATCTATACCCATCAAAATCTTATACACCTCTATCAAATCTCCCCTCAATCTTGTACGCTCCAGGGAATAAAGTCCCAACCTATTCAATCTCTGTCTGTAACTCAGCTTCTCAAGTCCCGGCAACATCCTTGTGAACCTTCTCTGCACTCTTTCAACCTTATTTACATCCTTCCTGTAACTAGGTGACCAAAACTGTACACAATACTCCAAATTCGGCCTCACCAATGCCTTATATAACCTTACCATAACACTCCAACTTTTATACTCGATACTCCGATTTATAAAGGCCAATGTACCAAAGGCACTCTTTACGACCCTATCCACCTGTGACGTCACTTTTAGGGAATTCTGTACCTGTATTCCCAGATCCCTCTGTTCAACTGCACTCTTCAGAGTCCTACCATTTACCCTGTACGTTCTACTTTGGTTTGTCCTTCCAATGTGCAATATCTCACACTTGTCTGCGTTAAATTCCATTTGCCATTTTTCAGCCCATTTTTCTAATTGGTCCAAATCCCTCTGCAAGCTTTGAGAAACTTCCTCACTGTCCACCACACCTCCAATCTTTGTATCATCACCCAACATGGACCCAACACCGATCCCTGCGGCACACCATTAGTCACAGGCCTCCACTTAGAGAAGCAATCCTCCACAACCACTCTCTGGCTTCTTCCATTGAGCCAGTGTCTCATCCAATTTACTACCTCCCCATGTATACCTAGCGACTGAACCTTCCTAACTAACCTCCCATGAGGGACCTTGTCAAAGGCCTTGCTGAAATCCAGGTAGACAACATCCACCGCCTTCCCTTCATCCACTTTCCTGGTAACCTCCTCGAAAAACTCTAATAGATTGGTCAAACATGACCTACCATGCACAAAGCCATGTTGACTCTCCCTAATAAGTCCCTTTCTATCCAAATATTTGTAGATCCTATCCTTTATCACACCTTCCAATAACTTGACCACCACCGACGTCAAACTTACTGGCCTATAATTTCCCGGATTTCTTTTGGAACCTTTTTTAAAGAACGGAACAACATGAGCCACCCTCCAATCATCCGGCACCTCCCCCGTGAATACTGACATTTTAAGTATGTCTGCCAGGGCCCCTGCAAGTTCAACACTAGCTTCCCTCAAGGTCCGTGGGAATACCCTGTCCGGTCCTGGGGATTTATCCACTCTGATTTGCCTCAAGACAGCGAGCACCTCCTCCCCTTTAATCTGTAAAGGTTCCATGACCTCCCTACCTGTTTGCCCTATTTCCGTAGACTCCATGCCCATTTCCTCAGTAAATACGGATGCAAAAAAAACCATTTAGTTTCTTCCCCATCTCTTTTGGTTCCATACACAGTCTACCACTCTGGTCTTCAAGAGGACCAATTTTATCCCTCACTATCCTTTTGCTCCTAACATACCTATAGAAGCTCTTTGGATTTACCTTCACTCTGTCTGCCAAAGCAACCTCATGTCTTCTTTTAGCCCTCCTGATTTCCCTCTTAAGTAGCTTCTTGCACTTTTTATACTCCTCGAGCATCTGATCTGTTCCTTGCTGCCTGTACATTTCATACAACTCTCTCTTCCTCTTAATCAGTGTTTCAATCTCCCTCGAGAACCAAGGTTCCTTATTCCTATGTACTGTGCCTTTAATCCTGACAGGAACATACAAACTCTGCACTCTCAAAATTTCTCCTTTGAAGGCCTCCCACTTTCCATTTACATCCTTACCAGAGAACAGCCTGTGCCAATCCACACTTCCCAGATCCCTTCTCATTTCATCAAATTTGGCCTTTTTCCAGTTCAGAACTTCAACCCGAGGACCAGATCTATCCTTATCCATGATCAGGTTGAAACTAATGGCATTATGATCACTGGATCCAAAGTGTTCCCTCACACTCACATCCATCACCTGCCCTAACTCATTTCCCAATAGGAGATCCAATATCGCATCCTCTCTAGTTGGCACCTCTATATACTGATGTAGAAAATTCTCCTGAACACATTTTACAAACTCTACCCCATCTAAACCTTTAACAGTATGCGAGTCCCAATCTATATGTAGAAAATTAAAATCCCCTACTATCACAACTTTGTATTTCTTGCAGTTGTCAGCTATCTCTCCGCTGATTTGTTCCTCCAATTCTCGCTGACTATTGGGTGGTCTATAATACAACCCCATTAATGTGGTCATACCCAATGGGGCATTGGGAGTTTGTACAGGTTGAGTAGTTGTGAGGGCTTGAGGGCCTTTCTTTTTAACTGGAATGAGTTGACAGACCCATCGGGTCTGCACCAACTCTCCAACAGAGCATTTTACCCAGGCCCTATCCCTGTAACCCCAAGTATTTACCCTGCTAATCTACAAATCTTGGGACACTAAAGGGCAATTCAACATGGCTAATCCACCTAACCCGCACATCTTTGGACTGTGAGAGGAAACCAGAGCACCCAGAGGAAGCCCACGCAGACACAGGGTGAACATACAAACTCCATTTAGACAGTGACCTTTGGTTGGAATTGAACCCAGGTCCCTGGCATTGTGAGGCAGCAGTGCCAACCACTGTGCCACCATGCCACCCCTAGTATTTCTTAGGGTGATGCAAAAATTTTGATTATTTGTGTGATAGCACTTCAAAGGAAAATGATGTCCAACTAGGGGGCACTGTTTAAAATTAAGGGGTCTCCCATTTAAGATGGAGATGAGAAGGATTTTTTCTCTCACAGGTTCACTAGACTTCAGAGCTCTCTTCCCCAGGCCATTGAATATATTCGCGGCTGAGTTTGATGGATTTGTAATTGTTAAGGGAGTCAATGGATATGAGGGGGTAGGCAGGAAAAGTGGAGTTAAGTCAAAACTTCAATTATTTATGATCTTCCTGAACAGTGTCAGTGCAGGCTGGAGGAGTCGAAGAGCTTCCTGTGCTTTTATTCCCTATGATCCTTGCCACAATTAAATTCTGCCATTGATGTGACCTGGTACAGTAAGAGAAAGTAAAATTAGTATTTACGCAAACATGACTCTTTCCATTATTAAAATGAAGACTGCTTATTGAGATGGAACATCAAAATGCTTGCAAAATATTTTAGTCAGCAGTTGCTAAATATGAGCAGAGAAAGAAGAAGTTGCCACAGGTGGCAATGGGTTAAAGGAAGATTGATATTAACATTAAAGCTAAATCTCCTTTTTCCACCTCAACTGATAAATATCTAAGGTCATCAGGAAACCTTTCATTTTGTTCGCTCACAAATGTGTCTTACTTTTTAAAATTTCTACGTGTGACACAATGTTTCAAACTAACGTCTAGCACGAGTGTTAATGGTTTTTGCAGATCTTTGTTCTACAACTTTAGAAAAATTAACATTGAACTAACAGGATGTGGTTTAACTTTGCAGATTGTGTGTAGGCACTGAATCTCTCATCCTCAGCATACACCCTGCAAGATTAGCTGCAACGATGATTGCGTTTCACACATGTGACCACTGGTGGGTTCCTTTATTTGGTAAAACGTTCACAAAACCATTGCGTCCTGATGGCAGTTTGAATAAGCACGAGTAAGCTGAGCCCTGGGTAAGAACGTACTCATGTAATCCAACTTTAACTAGTCGTAATGATTTTATTTCATTTTATAGTTGGTCTATATGACATTGGTTCTGATCATCATTGTGGAGTGTATATTTTAGTGCTTCTCTGATTTGCTGACCTATTCGGTTTCACACATGTTGCTCAATGCTTTGTAGCGAAGGTACAAAACCAACTGAGTTTTCACTTTACGCAATGCTCTTGTGGACAATTTGTACTTGCGGGGAAAAATATTAAACAGGCAGTCATAGTTTAAACTTTACTTTATGAAGTTATAGCACTTCCCTTTCATACGCAGTACTCTGTGCAAAGTTATGTTTTCAGAGGTGATCACAATACATTCAAGGAGTGCTAAATTAAAAGCAGACTTTTCTTGGCAATTAAATTTATATTGAATTTACACTTTAGTATATTTATCAGGTTTAATTATGGGGATGGTTGTGCATTGGAGGGCTCTCTATTTTTATCCTAAATGAATTTATTATTTTCACACTTGTAAATTTATTTTTGACTTTACGTACAAACTAAAACTGTTCCTATCTGCAGCCTGTACTCAATTTGATACCCCCTGCACTTCTTGCAAGGAGCCACTTGCAAACTAAATGTGCATAGGCCCAAATTGCATCCATTTTAGGTGTATCACCTTGTTTCGCGTGTGCTTGATTAACTTCCCTCTACTGTCTGTCTGCCTTCAGAGGTAAGAATTAGTTTTATTTGGACTTTTGACACACACTGCTGGCTGTGATAAGTTGATATTATTAATAAATCAAAAATAGTTTTATGCTTCAAGTCACAGAATGACAGAATTGTTACAGCACAGAAGGAGGTCATTTAGCCCGTCGGTTCAGTGCCAACTCACCAAACGTGCAATGCACCAAGCGCCACTTCCCCGCCTTCTACTCTTAACCTTGCACATTGTTCCTTTTCAGAAAATAGTCCAATTCCCACTTGAATGCCTTGATTGAACCTGCCTCCACCACACTCTCAGGCAGTTCATTCCAGATCTTAACCGCTCACTGTGTAAAGGTTTCCCATCATGTTTCCATTGCTACCCAGAACTGGACACAATACTCCAGTTAAGGCCGAACCAATGTTTTACACAAGTTTAACATTAACTTCATTGTTCATATAATCCATACCTCTGTTAATAAAACCACGATACTGAATGCTTTATTGATCATGTCCTCATCTTGTTCTGCCACCTTCACTGACTTGTGCACATATATACTCAGGTTCCTCTGTTCCTGAACCCATTTTGGAATTGCATTCTTTATTTTATATTGCCTCCCTTGTGTTAAAATCAATTACTGCACACTTCTGTACATTGACACATGCCCTCTCATTTCACCAACTTGACCATATCCTTTTGAAGTTCTACACTATTCTCCTCACAGTCCAAAATGCTTCCACATTTTGTATCACTTGTAAATTTTGAAATGGTGCCCTCTACGCCAAGGTCTAGGTCATTGATATAAATATATATATAAAATATCAAAACAGCAGGGGGCCTAATACCAACCCAAGGGAACCTCCTCCATAAGCCTTCCTCCAGTGCAAAGAACATGCATTAATCACTACTCTGTATCCTGTTACTCAGCCATTTTTAAAAAATCCATGTTGCTATTCTCTTTTATTCCACTATCTCCAAAGGGCCTCTTTTCTGCACTGTACGATTCTATGATTCCGTGATCAAGAATTTAAAATCCAAACTATTCTTGTTCACTGTGGTGCAACACACCTCATGCTGCCACCTACACATCTCATTACATCAGGACATCGAAAACACTTTGCAATCAACAACGTACTTTAGAACTGTAAACACTCCTTAATTTAGGATATGGAGAAATTGATTTGCAAACTGCAAGACCCCACAACGAGCAACATGACAATGACCAGAGGAAATCTTCTTTCTATCAATGTCAGTTAAGGGATGAATATGAGCAAAGACACTGGGGAGAAAGTCCAGTCACTGTTCATGTTCGAAATGGCACGATGGAATCATTTACATCCACTTGAGAGGAAAGATGAGGGAGGGAATTTGACAGGCAAAGGGAAATGAGTTTCAGTGCATGAAGGGAGTTAAATCCCCTTAAATCCCAATGTCATCTGCCCTCTCCTGAGTATCACCCAGGCATATGGGAACGTGAGCAGCGAATGCCCCCATGCCCTCACCCCAAGGAGTTATCGTTAAATCATTTAAATATTCTAATCAGTAAAACAGTACCGTTCAAACAAAGCATTCAGGCTTTCACAAACAGTGCAACTATTTTCTGACCTGCCAGCAACTTGTCAGAGCCCTTGAAGTGAGAGCACAGAGGAAAGTCCTTCTTTATTGAAATCGATAGAGTGCAAAATCTTTGATCAGTGGAACTGAAGAAGTTCAGCTATGGCCAGGTGAGAGACTGCTGTTCACTCTAAATCAGGGTGAGCTCTCACAGCTGGACAGCTGTTTGCCAATGTCACTTCACCTACCTTGCGCTTCATTCACTTTCACTGCAATTCCCTGCAGCCAGCTGCTCCATGGCATGAGAGTAACTCGGGCAGCTGCACCTTGCAGCTCTTGAGCAGAACAAGAGAAACAACAAAACCAACAGCAGCACCAGCTGTCTTCTCCCAGAGACACATGCGCCGGAATTTTACTGCTCCGCCTGCCACGGGAATCGTAGAGGGTGAGGGGCGGACAATGGAAAGGTCCGTTGACCTCGGGCAGGATTTTATGGTTTTGGAACGAGCGAGGTTGTAAAATCCCACCCCATGGAGCTTCACAGGGCAGAGACGGCAAAAGCAGAGTTCCAGTTCCAAGCACATGGGATTGCTCAACACTTGGTCCTCAGACTGAGTAACAACCCTCTCCACATTTATGAGCAACAGTGGCTCAGAGGCACAGGCAGTCACAGCAGCTCCTGTCTGACATCTGCAGATTCCTGGAACAAGATCTCCTTCTGAGTGGACCACGTAGGCTTGCATTGTCAGTGGTTGTCAAGGCAACTGTTACTAAATGGTTCTCCTGAGCCCCCCTCCAGTGGTGCAGTGCTCCCTCAGTACCGCACTGGAGTGTCAGTCGAGATTTTGTGCTCAGGTCCAAGGAGTGGAATCCACAAAATGTCTGACTCGGCGGGGGGGGGGGGGGTGGGAGGCTGCTAAAACTGAACTAAGGCCGGTGCAATGTTGTAAGAGGAACCTTGTGGTGTATGGTTAATTGAAATTTCCCATTCTCTTACGATCACAGATCACTGTGGGCAAAATACCTTCATGATGCAGACTTTTATAACATTGTTGCCTTTGTTTTCCTATTTCTATTGATTATTAGCCTGATACTTTGAAGTGTTCAGGGGCACTTGTTATCTCGCAATAATTTGTTGTGAATATGTCTTGTAAATGCTCTACGATATATTTCTTAATGTTAGTGGGAACAAAGATGGCGCCAGAGCAAGGCGACTTCTTGCAAGCTGTGCCCAGCGTACCTTCTAATTCTATCTTTACTCTCGTTCTACACCCTAGTTATGACTGTAACACTACATTCTGCACTCTCTCATTTCCTTCTCTATGAACGTATGCTTTGTCTGTATAGCGCAAAAAAACAGTGCTTTTCACTGTATGCTAATACATGTGACATTAATAAATCAAATCAAATCAAATCAAAATATTTAATTCGGCCCAAGCTATTTATTTACTTCACATGCAAAATTTCTGCAACAACTTTTGAGATTACATTGAGTCCAAAAACTATTATAAACAAATCCGCATTAATCTTTGTTATTTTCTCTTCTCTCTCTTTCCATTGACTTCCTGGTGCCCTGGTTGGCAGTTGGGTAACTTTGTCTAAATGTCGCTCTATTTTGATAATATGAGCATAAATGTTGCCTAATTTTTCAACTTTGCCTTTCTCCTGGTTTAGCTTCCTCTTTCTGGTGGGCCGGACTGGGTACGTTGAGAAGCCCTCGGTCTGGGGAATTGTAGGAATAACCTCAAATTCCATTAGTCACAGAAACATAGAAACTAGAAGCAGGAGTAGGCCATTCGGCCCTTCGAGCCTGTCTGGTCGTTCATTTTGATCATGTCTGATCAATATCCTGATCCCCCCTTCCCCTCATATCCCTTGAACACTTGAACCCCAAGAGCTATATCGAATTTCTCCTTGAAACCAGACAACGTTTTGGCTCAACTACATTCTGTGGTAATGAATTCCACACATTCACCACCCTCTGGGTGAAGAAATTTCTACTCACCTCAGTTCTAAAAGGTTTACCCCTTATCTTCAAACCAGGACCCTTGTTCTGAACTCCCCCACCATTGGGAACATTCTTTCTGAATCCACCCTGTCTAACCCTGTTAGAATTTTGTAAGTTTCTTCTCACTCTTCTAAACTCCAGCGAATATAATCCTAACCAACTTCGTCTCTCCTCAAATGACAGACATGCCATTCCAGGAATCAGCCTGGTAAACCTTTGCTGCACTCCCTCTATAGCAAGGACATTCTTCCTCAGATAAGGACACCAAAACTGCACACAATACTCCAGATGTGGCCTCACCAACGCCCTGTACAATTGCAACAAAACATCCCTATCTCTATACTCAAATCCTCCCGCTATGAAGGCCAACATACCATTTGCCTTCTTTACTGCCTCCTGTACATGCTTACTTTCATCGAATGATGCATGAGGACTCCAAGGTCTCATTGAGTATCTACCTCTCTCAATTTACACTAATTCAAGTAATAACCTGTCTTCCTATTATTGCTACCAAAGTGGATAACCTCACATTTATCCACATTATACTGCATTTGCGATGCAATTGCCCACACACTCAGCCTGTCCAAATCACGCTGAAGCATCTCTGATCCTCCTCACAGCTCACCCTCCCAACAGCTTTGTATCATCTGCAAACTTGAAGATAATACATTCAGTCCCCTCTTCCAAATCATTAATGTATAATGTGAACAGTTGGGGTCCTTGCACAGATACCTGCGGAACTCCACTCATCATTAACTGCCAATCAGAAAAAGACACATTTATGCCAACTCTTTACTTCCTATCTGCTGACCAGTCCTTGATGTAGTGTTAATTGAGAATATACATTGAGAACAACCATTCTTGCTCAAAAAATTGGAACTGTATCTAAATAAATTACATTGAGGCTTGGACCCATGAACTCATTTGCTTCTTTCTACAATGGTGTCACTAGTAGTAGGGATGAAATTAGGTGCATCTATAACCAAGTAGCACATAGAATAAATGCTACTTTTTTTTAATAGTCTGTATTTTTTATATTAGACAGCAGTGTGAAAAGCCTGGTGGATTAAATAGATTGAAACATAATTGTTTGCTCTTTGGGGCAATAGTGTGTGTCCAGCTAGATCAATGGAGTGAAAGTTCTCTCTTTTGTTATCAAAATTAATGTCCACATGACAAAAGGGGTAATGGCAGCATGGATACAAAATCAACCAGGATACGAAAAACAAAGAGTAGTGGAGAATAGATGTTCTTCAGACTGAAGAAAGGTATGTAATGCTGTACTCCAGCACTGGCATCAGGGTTTGATTTTTACATATTAATGACCTGGACTTGGGTACACAGGGATAATTTCAAAGTTTTCCAATGGCATAAGAAATGAATTAAACAATGACGTGGATAGTGGCAGACTTTGGGAAGACATAGACTGGGTGAAGCTAGCAAATAAATGGTAGATAAAATTTAATATAGAGAATTGATGCATTTCTAAAGGAAGAATGAGAAAGGCAATCTGAAATAATGTTACAATTTTCAAGGTTGTACACGAACAGTGAAACACAGGGTCAGGATTTTCTGGTCCAGTAATGGCAGGGATTATGGTGGAGATGTAGAAGCCTAGTCCAAAGTTTTTTAAAAAATTCATTGGACATCGCTGGTTGGCCAACATTTATTGCCCATCCCTAGTTGCCTGAGAGCATTTGAGAGTCAACCACATTGCTGTGTCTCTGGAGTCACAGACCAGGTAGGGATGGCAGATTTCCTTCCCTAAAGCACATTGGTGAACCAGATGGATTTTTCCAACAATCGACAATGGTTTCATGGTCATCAGTAGATTCTTAATTCCAGATTTTTTAAATTGAATTCAAATTCCACCATCTGCTTGTGGTGGGATTTGAACCCAGGTCCCCAGAACATTTGTTGATTTTCTGGATTAATAGTCTAGCGATAATACCACTAAGCCATCACCTCCCCTTAAACTGACAGTGGGCGGAGCTGGAAAATCCCACCCAAAGGGTGTTATGCATAAAGATCTTTGAAGGTGAAAGGATCGGTTTATAAGACTGTTTGAAATCATGTGGGATCCTTTGTTTTATGATGGGGCATTGTATTCAACAGAAAGGAAGCATAATCAACTTTTGTAAATCAATGGACAGGTCAACACTGGAGTGTTGTGTGCAAGTCCAGACATTGCACTTTCAGAAGGACATCAATAGGATGAAGAGGAGATTTACTAGAATTGCATCCCAGATGACGGTCTATAGTTATGTCGTAAAAAGAAAGATTTATACAGTGCGTCTTGCAACCTCTGAATGTTTCAAAGCACTATTACAGCAAATAAGAATTTTTGAAGTAAATTTTGGAGTGTAGGACTTGGGGCAGCCAACAAACAGCAATGTGACAATGTTTAAAGAATAAATATTGGTCAAGTACCCTGCTCTTCCTCAAAACAGTGCCATTTACGTCCATGGAAGGGAGCAGACAGGGCCTTGGTTTAATATCTCACCCAAAAGACATCAATGTCAACAGCACAGCCCCCCCCTCAGTACTGCACTGGAGTATCAGCCTTGCACTTTATGCTCCACTGAAGTGGCACCTGAATTTAGAACCTTATATCTTAAAGCCAACAATGCTATCAATTGAGACCCAGGTGATTCTAGCAGTTGCATGGCAAGAAGTTAGTGCTGTTACTGCATAGAACACAAAGAAGAGATTTAAGGGGTTTTGACAGGGTGCATAAGTAAAATCAAAATACTGAAGATGCTGAAAATCTTTTTCATTCATTCAGAGGATTAACCATCTCTGACAAGGGCAGCATTTCAGGTTAGGTGGATTGCCCACTCTAAATTGCCCCTTAGTGTCAGGGGGATTAGCAGGGTAAATAGGGGGGTTACGGGGATAAGGTCTGGGTGGGAATGTTGTCGGTGCAAGCTCGATGGGCTGAAAGGCCTCCTTCTGCACTGTGGGGATTCTATGAATTCATTTCTATGTATTAATTAATTGTCCACTCCTAATTGGCTTTGGGAAGATGGTGGTGGGCTACCTTCTTGAATCGCTGAAGCCCATGTGGTACAGGTGCGCCCACAGTGCTGGTAGGGAGGGAATTCCACGATTTTGTCCCTGCGACAGTGAAAGGTCGGTGGTATAGTTCCAAATCAGGATGCTGCGTGGCTTCAAGGGATCTTTCAGCTCGTGGTGTTTCCTGGCATCAGCTGCCCTTGTTCTTCCATGTGAGACAGTTTGTAGGGTTAGAATGAGCTGTCAAAGGTGCCTTGATGGGTTGCTGCAATGCATTCTCTAAATGCAACCAGAGGGCATCAGTGGTGGAGGGAATTCACGTTTAAGCTGGTGGATGGGGTGTCAATCAATGGGCTGCTTTTGTCCTGGATGTTCACTCATCCAGGCAAGTGGAGCATATTCAATCACACTCTTGACTTGTGTCTCGTAGATGGAGAGCAGAGATGGATGCTGTCCATTTTCTTTCTGATTCCAAGTGGGCCTATTTGGGACCAAGAAACTCCAGGCCTTGGGCAGAATTTTACAACTCTCCATTGGTGGGTTTGCAGGCTTTGGGGCTCATAAAACTCCCCCAGTGACCTTCCTGCCATCCTCCTGCCCACCCCAACCTGTCAGCAACTTTACAAAGGGCACTAAGGTGGCCACCGAATGGCCACTTCCTGCCTGACCTCAATTTTGAAGTTGTAGTGAGGGGGACTTCAAGGGCAGAGAGGGAGCCCACTCACTCTGCTTGGGCCTCAGAAAGATAAAGGTCATTGTGGGCACCTCCTTCAATGGCAACTTTTCCATGTCGGGCTCTCCGTTCCATGGTCTGCCCCCTGCAGGTGCTCCACCCATAACGCTGGTCTCTCCATCAAGACTGTTTCTATGCCTCACCTCCCTGCCATGAGACACCCCTCCAGCACTCGGCCCTGGACTCCAGGACTAAGAATCTGAGTCTCAGTCGTCCCAATCCTGGTCTCTGCCACTGACATATTGTTGCAATTACAGAGCTGCTGACTAATCAGAATGGCAGACAGCTCTCAGAAACCTGCTGTCTAAAAAATCCTGCCCTTGTCTGCTCAGTAAGAAGTCTCACAATACCAGGTTAAAGTCCAACAGGTTTATTTGGAATCACGAGCTTTCGGAATGCTGCTCCTTCATCAGGTGAGTGCAGCGCTCCGAAAGCTCGTGTTACCAAACCTGTTGGACTTTAACCTGGTGTTGTGAGACTTCTTACTGTGCCCACGCCAGTCCAACACCTTGTCTGCTCAAGAACAAAGTCTGTTTGTTGTCAGAGACATTGATATTCCTCAACGTTGCCCTCCCCTCCCCCCACCCCCCTTTATTCTTTGCTGTGCGATTATAGCATTTTGAACAGCTATTTTTGTAACACATTGTAACTGTTGTTTTGATGTTCTGGACTGATTGAACTTCAGCAGGAACTGAACTGATGCAGGCTGAGTTATAGACAGAGATTTTCCCTTTGCGATTCAACACACTACTATGGTGATTACACCTTGAAGCTCTGCATGTTCTCTGATTCCAAAATTGCACTGAATAAAATGCAAATTGAAATAATAGTTTTGCTGAGTTAAAAATATCCGTGAGCGATAACATTGGAAATTTTGAAGTTTTGATTTCAAAACTGATTTAAATAGATATGAAGTCCAACATTTGTGTGTAAGTGTAGATATTTCACTCAGTGACTGCATTTAATCCCAACCTGAATTTAAACATTCAGTCTGAATAAATGTAAATACTCATCCCTAATGACTTCTTACCTCTTGCTTTTATATTTATGACACATTCATTTGCTGGAGATTGGAACATAAAGAAATGGAGTCCAAAACAAAAGTGATGCCTCCATATATTCACTTCAAGTATTGTCATTGCAACGCTATTAAAATGTTCCCTTTAGCTTTCTGAATTTAACAACACAATGTTGTTACATGAATAGCCTTTAAATTGCTTTTTTTTCAACAGAAGCAGCTATCTTCAAGGAAAGCTTGAAATGTATCATAAATCATGCTTGCAATTTGATCAATTAGCAGAGACAAAGTATATCCATGAATGTCCACTGGCAAGGGATTGAAGTGTGTCCTTGGAAACATACTGACTGAATCCAGATGGTGTCAGAGGGAGCAATTCACTCTTCTGATAAATTTTGTTTCCCCTAAATAGTGCAGAAACACAGTATTAAAACAGTCATAGTCGTTTACAGCATGGAAACAGGCCCTTCAGCCCAACGTATCCATGCCACCCAGTTTTTACCATTAAACTAGTCCCAATTGCCCGCGTTTGGTCCATACCCCTCTATACCAATCTTACCCATCTAACTGTCTAAATGCTTTTTAGAAGACCTATTCATATAACAGTTTAATTTGAACCAGCATTTCTGCTGTACTACTGGAAGTACCTGCATTAAATAAAGGATAAAAGCACTCCTCGTACATGTCAGTATGGAAAATAGACACTTCCTAGTTGACTTCAGGCATGAAACAGGATGATAATTTTGAATGTTTAACATTGATCGTTTAAAATTGATCATTTTTAAGAAGATATCAACCCATGACTGATTTACCTGATGGGTGACCCTAATCTTATACAAAGCTGTTCACTGATTTATCAGCAGTGTAGAATATTGAGGTTAACTTGGAACTAATAGCAAATTAGAAACTTGCCATAAGTGCAAGAGGCAAGACCAAACTATTTGCGAATGTCTTCTGCCAAAAATGTTGAGTGTGTAATCCCACTCCTTAGGTTCCCAGGAGGATCACAGGATCTGGTGTCCTGCCAACACTCTTCATTTTATGCCATGTAAAGAAGTGGTTGAATGCAATGGGCACAATGGAGTCCATAGGTTGTGAAAACATACATTCTGTAATGCTGCACATCTAAGCACCCAGTCTACCCATCCCCAATCCCAGCCAAGTGTTGTGTTGTTACTATGATATTAAGGTACCATTCACTCTTAAGAGATTGGGTAAAAATGTTGTGGGTTCATTTATTAGCATTTGACATGCAAGAACAAATAGACATGGGTATAGAATTTAATAACATGAGCTACAGAACAATGTATGCTGTATTCTGCTCAAAGGCAAAAGTGAAACTAAGTCTAGATTGTATGGCAAATTTCACTTTTGTGATGACATCTACTATCTCTTAAAGGCATGTTACAACATTTGCCTTCTTTTTTAAGATATTTACCCCCCTTCCAAAGTGGTATAGCTCTTTACAATACATGTTTATGCTTAGATGCATCTTTATGCGTGTATAGAGCAGATGATCTGTGAGTCTCTGAAACGTAGAAGTAATCTGCTGCCATGCTCCGATCTTATAATGGTAACTTTGTCTGGAGTGTTCTCACAGTGATCCAAGGGATTGCCATTCTTCAATGTTGTTCCTGGTTGTTTTCAGGATCTTTTCCTGCTACAGGAAGAAATAAGACTGTAAGGTGATTGAGGAGCTAGAATGGATCTGATTTGTCCCTGATTATACCTCACCATTGCATTGTTGTGAATAATTACTTCATAAGAGCTTGGTTCTGAAATAATTCTTATCACCTTGGCTGGTTGCCATGTGCCTTCTGTGGAATCCTGGATTGTGAACCTGTTACCCCCAACTATAAACATGGAAATTCTCTACCTGCATTTTTATTGTGCACATTGGTCATTTTCTCTTGCAATTTTCAAAGTTGCTCTCTCGGTTCTGAGAGAGTTGAATGTGTAAGAGTAGGTAAATTGATAAAAAATGGTGTCCCGAACATGAGCTCTGCTAGTGAAGGATTAGCTCCACTTAAAGATGCCGCTCTCAGATATAACATTGCAATGTGTAAATCTTGCTTGGTCTATCTACATTTGATAATTAGGGATTTCACTGTGTGAATTATTAATTCAGCTAAGCAATTAGATTTAGCATAATGAGTTGACGAAGTAGTTTGTTCAATATTCCACTTCTCACACATATTCTCAAATGGCTCATCAATGAATTGTGATGTTAGCTGTAATTATCTATTTAGGCACACCAAATTGACTAAAAATGGCACTTAAGGTGTACATGACAGTTGTGTTTATTGTATTGTGCAATGTCAAATAAAGTAGTTGATGATGATGATAAAGTCAGGGCCATTGGCGAAAGAAGTCAGATGCAATCATGGGTCAAGGCTCTTTCGGAACTTCATGTGGAATCAATGGTTCTTTGTGCTGATTTGAGATATGCGCTTAACATCGGTTACACGTCTTGACAATGACATCAATGTTGTTCTTTAAAGCAGGCCAATATACAATCTCTCTTATGAGTCTTCACATCCAGTCTATATCCATGTGTGAATGATGAAGCTATTGAAGAGTACCAGGTTGCAAATATTCCAGTATGATAACCTGCTTGCCTTTAAAAAATGACTCCCCCAGAATCCTAGCTCATCCCTGTAATGTCAAAACATGTTAGTGGACATGCTGAATTGAATCAGGCCATCCATCAATGATGGTCTTCCACAGTTTCTGTAGCATAGAACTTGTTGCCGTTTCTTCCTGTGGCCACTGACATTTACATTGTGCAAAATGTATTAGATCAGTAAATGGACTTGCCTTCTCCTGCAAGCATAATGTTGCAGCTCCCTTGAAACTCAATTTTGACAAACAATACTGGATATTTCAATGTTAGGTTGTGAACTGAGGTTGTAGGTATAGTTTTTAAGGTTGATATGCCATGGATTGTCATTAGTGTGAGGTCAGGGCATGCCAGTTGATGGGCCTTTCGTCTTTAAAGTAAAATAAGGGCCCATGGTATTCGAGGCAAGGTACTAACATGGATTGACGATTGGCTGTCAGACAGAAGGCAGAGAGTTGGGATAAAAGGTTCTTTCTCAGAATGGCAACCGGTGACAAGTGGTGTCCCGCAGGGTTCAGTGTTGGGGCCACAGCTGTTCTCTTTATATATTAACGATCTAGATGACGGGACTGGGAGCATTCTGGCCAAGTTTGCCGATGATACAAAGATAGGTGGAGGGGCAGGTAGTATTGAGGAGGTGGGGAGGCTGCAGAAAGATTTAGACAGTTTAGGAGAGTGGTCCAAGAAGTGGCTGATGAAATTCAACGTGGGCAAGTGCGAGGTCGTACACTTTGGAAAAAAGAATAGAGGCATGGACTATTTTCTAAACGGTGACAAAATTCATAATGCTAAAGTGCAAAGGGACTTGGGAGTCCTAGTCCAGGATTCTCTAAAGGTAAACTTGCAGGTTGAGTCCGTAATTAAGAAAGCAAATGTAATGTTTTCATTTATCTCAAGAGGCTTGGAATACAAAAGCAGGGATGTACTTCTGAGGCTTTATAAAGCACTGGTTAGGCCCCATTTGGAGTACTGTGAGCAATTTTGGGCCCCACACCTCAGGAAGGACATACTGGCACTGGAGCGGGTCCAGCGGAGATTCACACGGATGATCCCAGGAATGGTAGGCCTGACATACGATGAACGTCTGAGGATCGTGGGATTATATTCATTGGAGTTTAGGAGGTTGAGGGGAGATCTGATAGAAACTTACAAGATAATGAACGGCTTAGATAGGATGGACGTAGGGAAGTTGTTTCCATTAACAGGGGAGACTAGGACGCGGGGGCACAGCCTTAGAATAAAAGGGAGTCACTTTAGAACAGAGATGAGGAGAAATTTCTTCAGCCAGAGAGTGGTGGGTCTGTGGAATTCATTGCCACAGAGGGCTGTGGAGGCCGAGACGTTGAGCGTCTTCAAGACAGAAATTGATAAATTCTTGATTTCTCGAGGAATTAAGGGCTATGGGGAGAGAGCGGGTAAATGGAGTTGAAATCAACCATGATTGAATGGTGGAGTGGACTCGATGGGCCGAATGGCCTTACTTCCGCTCCTATGTCTTATGGTCTTATGGTCTTATGGTCTTTATGATATAGATCATCTGTGACACCCGGGAGGATTAATTGATCTTGCACATGGAATGACTGAACTGTTGTACATCAAAAGTTGTGGTTTCACCATGGCCCTCTACTTATCTGTAACCTGTTCAGTGACACTCACTTTGATTTCTTTTCACCTTGGTTTTGATTTTTCTCACCATAGTCTTCATCCAGATCTAGATATAAAATCAACCCAGAGGTAAAATACTGGAAGATGCTGGAAATCTGAAATAATGAATATAAATGCTAAATGTCAGAGCAGGACTAGAAGACAGGAGATAGGTTTGGCAGCATGGAGCCTCAGAAAAATTGAGGTCAGCAGGATCAAAGACCTTCAATCATTGGAGAAGAGAGAAGGGTGGCCATTGTGTAGTTGGGACTAATTGTCACAGTCAAAGGATGTTGCAAAAGGTATTCCTCATGGAACTATTCTTGGCCTAAACATCTCCATTAGCTTCATCAATGATCTTCCTTCATTCATAACCTCTGAAATATGGTTACTCATTATGAATGCTATTGTGTTCAGCTTAATTTATTCTACAGCAGGGCCTGGACAACTTCTAGCCGAGGACAGCTTGGTGTGACATAACATCTTGCTGTGTAAAGTGCCAGGTAATGTCACATCCAAAAGATACCCTGAACATCTCAAGCTAACTTTCAATGACGTTTGCATATCCAAGTCCTCCACCATTGATCTCTTGGTCTGAAGCTTACCCGGACTAGCCCAGATTAACAAAGTAGCTATCAGAACAGTCAAAGGTTGAGTACTCGTCGATGACTCTCCTCACTACTGCTCAAAATGTTCCTACCATCACCAAGGCTCAAGTCAGAAACGTAATGAAATACTCACCACTTACCTGGATAGTTACAGTTACGACACAATCAAAGAGCTGGCTGATAAATCTGCAGCATGCACTGCAGCAACTTACCAAGCTTAATTTTTAAGCACCTTCAAGCCCTTTAGCGTCTAACAGCAGTACTTAAGAATAATAACACCATTAAAAATTCACTTAGAATGGACAAGCATTAGCTTGTCCTGGAATGTTTAATGGGTATCTGGTGGATAAGTATCGCAACAACATGTCCTTTGTGTGTGTGAATGCTGAATCTGTTGGCAAGATACCAGTGTCGTGAAGCTCATGGAGGAGCACGGCAACTGAGACAGCAACTTCCTGACTTCTGTATTCAACTGCACACACGTGGATGCCGGAAGATGCTCACTAATACATTCATGAATAATGATAAGCATTGACAATCTCACCATGATTCTCAGTGCAAATTTTGAGCCAATGTACATTTTGTTAAAATGAATGTTAAACTCAAAAGATCAAAAGACAACAAAAGTTTATAAACGGGAGGCTGACTTATCAGAAGCAAATAAATGAGGAGGGAACAATATTATACATGCAGATTATATATACAGGAAGTAGAGAGAGGGGAACATAAAACTCGGAGAGGAATCATCAGTGTGACCACAAGTCAAAACTATTTTTGCAAATCATTTGTGTGATAGTCCTTACCACTGCGTAGTTGTTTCTCTATTTATAGATAAAGACTGAATACTGCAGTTTATTACTGAAAGACACCCCCCTCTCCCCTGTCATCTCCCCCTCTGACACAAAGCCACCCCCCAGCCCCCGCCCCCCCTCCCCCCCTCCCCACACCGCCACCCAAATATAGCAATAAATTATTGCATTGATGGTAAACTCTTCAACCTCAACTGACTAAAGCCATGGCAGTATGCTTATCACGCACAAACCAATGTTCAGTCTGAAGGAGAACTACAACACATTGCTGACATATTCATTGAAGTCTGTGAGAGCATGGGACTAGCTCTGAACACTAAGATATTCAAAGTTCTCTTGCAGCCCACATCAAATGTATCGATTCCAAAGTCATGAATTAAGATTCCTGATGAAGAGTTGGAAAATGTCCTTTTGTTCCCATATCTTGGAATTTATCTATCCCAAAATGCAACATTGAATAAGAGGTATGCATTTGCGAACGTGAAGAACTCGTGGGACAAAAGAACGAAAACATGAATATCTCCCAAGATAAAGACATGCCAAGCATTGAGGTAATTTCACATTCGGTGAGATGAGCAGCACATACCCATGCTTGAGTCAAGACTGACCAAACAGATTCTCTACACAATGCATAGAGCTTGCTCTCACAGCATTTTAAAAATATTTCAAAGTCTTCATGAAGGTTTTCTCTATTGACATCAACATGTGACAAGAAGATGCCCAATTGCATCAAAAATAGTGACCTCTCATCAAACATTGTGTCAAGGCATTCAAATCCATAAGTCCAAAGGTGTGTGGGTTAGGTGGATTGGCCATTCCAAATTGCCCCTTAGTGTCAGGGGGACTAGCTAGGGTAAATGCATGGGATTATGGGGCTAGGGCCTTGGTAGGATTGTGGTCACTGCAGATGTGATGGGCCGAATGGCCTCCTTCTGCACTGTCTGATTCTATGATTCTATTCTAGAAGCATGCACTTTAGAAAGTGAGGCAAGAGAGATGGAAAGTGAGGGCTGCCGTTCGAACAGTCAATCTGCCTCCATCTCTAACATCTAAACTCTACTGTCTGACAATTGATATATTTACTGTGGGAGAAACCTACAAGACCAAGATAGGGCTCATCAGCCATCAATGAACCCACAACAAACGCCTCCAGACAGCTTTCATCACAAATGATTATATAAAAAACACTGTGGCCAAATTTTTTTATAAAGTAGATATAGATACCCTCACGGCTATTTCTAAAATTTTTAAACCCGGACAAAGGCCTTTTAAAATGGCTGAAGCTGTGTCTGTCCGTGACTGTTGAACAAAAGGGGCTAGTACGGCATTATTGAAGAAACTAGCACTCGTTATCTCTGAACAGGCACAAACAACCCCCACACCGCCCCCCCACTGGCAGCACAGACCAAATTCAAAGAGAACCATACAATAACTATACAAGGGCCATCTGCATTTCAGACCTCAGTATGGTCAACCAGAGTATACCCATCTGTTGGGAGAAAGGGCCAACAACCTCCCTTTCAATTCTTAATGGCTAGGATAGTTAATGATCTCAGAGACTCAGATGAGGGATAAAAGTCCTTTATCAAAGATTGTGTGGCGAGATGGGAGTCATGTGACATGGAGCACTAAGTGGGAGGTGAGGAGTGGGGGGGAGGTGGGGAGGTGTCCAAACCTGGGCAGAGCCCCTTTTCTGCCAGGCTAATTGTAAGATGGTAAAATGGCAGACTACGATTTTGCAATGTATCAAGATAATATAGCTGGCTCCACCAGCTAGTGCTCCATGACACATGACGCCCATCTTTCCACACAGTCTTTGATAAAGGACATATGAGTCACTGAGATCATTAAATATCCTAGCCATTAAGAATTGGAAGAGAGGTTATTGGCCCTTTGTCCAGACGACACGGTGGCACAGTGGTTATCACTGCTGCCTCACAGTGCCAGGAAGCCAGGTTCAATTCCGGCCTCGAGTCACTGTCTCTGTGGAGTTTGCACATTCTCCCCGTGTCTGCGTGGGTTTCCTTTGGGTGCCACGGTTTCCTCCCACAGTCCAAAGATGTGCAGGTTAGGTTGATTGGCCACGCTAAAATTGACCCTAGTGTCAGGGGAATTAGCAGGGTAAATATGCGGGGTTATGGGAAAAGTGCCTGGCTGTGGTCAGTGCAGACACGATGGCCAAATGGACTCCTTTTGCATTGTGGGGATTCTATGAGTACTGGGAATTCTGCACCATCACCTACAAGACTCATTTATCTCTACATGTCCATCTCATTGTGTGATGTGAAGTCATCACCACCAGAAAAGTGAGTTAAAAAGCACTGGTTTTTAACCAGTGGACTTAGAATCTGGATTCTGGAGCACACGTTAAACACCATTTATTTTCTCCATGGTCTCTGCATTGTCAATCTTTTCTCTATCCCTCTTTTATGGTATAACTGCAAAGGGGGCAACATTACACATCCCCTTTCACATTTGAGTGTGTGCAAATAAACTAACCCTCTGAGTTCATCCTATCTTGGGTTATCTGTGGGGTTTTTGATAGAAATTGAATCATACCAAAACCAAATTGTGGGAAATATGTCACTGCTTATCAAGGGGAAGCAAATCAAAGCCTTTCTGTTTACAGGCAGATATTGATAGGAGAAATTCATGCTATTTAAATTAACCATCCTCCTGTTCATGCACTATTAAAATGCAGGGTTGCAACTAAGATAAACGAAAGACCGCTTTGAGTTATATAGGTTTTTTTTTGACAAATTTTACAAGCAGTACTTTCGACAAGTAATTTATGGTAGAGCCATTGCATTGTAGAATTATTTGCATATTGTCGTGTAGGAGATGGGTGTTGTTTGTGAACATAACTGGCCATATATATTGCTGTAGAACCTTCCAAAGGATACTCCAATTTGTAGCATTAAAGGCGGTCATGAGATTAAAAAAAGCTACTGCAAAGGCATGTTCTGCTCTCTGCGCTTTTCCTGAAGTTCATGTTCTGTGAAGATAATGGCACAGAACATTCAGGATTCTCCCATCGCAACGCACCAGTTTTTTGGCATGTCAGGTTGGGAGATGCACGTGTCGGCCATTTTGTGGGATTCTTGCATGCGTTCTCGATGCATGCGCATCTCCCACAGCCGGAGAGCAGACGCAGTCGGGACTGCGCTGGAAACCTGTGGGAAGACAAGGTCAATGATTTTAATCTGTTTTTAATCTTACTTAAATTCATTATCGGACCCAGGACTGAATTCTCCGGCCATCCTGCCAGGAGTATTTCACTCCGGTGGGGTTTAGAGTAGCTCCCCACTTGCGAGGAACTAGCGGGAGACCCTGTTGGAGTGAAAGGGGGCAATCGGGGTCCCCCAAAGGTCGGGTGATGGGGGGGTGGTGCCCCCTGGGCATGGGCACCCTGGCATTGCCAGCCTGTGTCCCCTGACATTGCCCAAGGGGCAAAGTGCCCATGCCCAAGGGGGTTAAGCGGTGGGGGGGGGGGGGTTCTGCCGGGTGTGGTGGGGGTTATCGCTGCTGGAGGGGTATGGGGTGCTGGAGATTGCGGTGTTCCAGGACGGAAGGGGGGGTTGGGGCTGGCCCGGGAATGCTTGTGCGGGCCACGATCGGGCCACGGGGGGCTGGAGGAGCAACACCGTGGGGGTCTCGGGCTGGCCAGCGATCTAGCTGGCCAGCAAAGTGCAGGCTGACTGTTCGGGGGCCATTTCGCATGCGCAGAGTCCCGGAACTGTCAAACTCTGGTGTGAATAGGCCCCGCCCCCTAGCTTTTAATGATATTCACGATTGTGACCTCTGCAGTGCACAGAATGTGGGAGATTCGAGTCTGAACTCACACTGAAAACACAATCGGGATTCACACCATCTTTCCTGTCAATTCAGCACTTAGAATTTTTTTGGGAGAATCAGGCCCTCAGTGTCCAGATGGTATTATGCTGGAGTTACCCTGAAAGATGCTCTGGGGCACTGACAGTGCAGGAATTGTCTGGAAAGTATCAGCTTCCAACGGGCAATTCCCCTCCATTTGGAACCCTTCGAAACTCTGAGCTAAAGTTGGACACTTCAGATGATTCAGAAGCACATTGCAGATTAGTTACCCAGGAAAAGTTAGAAGGATTAAAATCAGTTCTAACTCCTTGATAACAATACTACTGACTCCTGACTCCCCGACTACCGTCCACAAGAACCTGACTGCCTCCACCCATGACTAGCTTCCACTCTCAACTAACCCTCTCATTTCTTGACTAGTTCTCTGAATGAACTAGCCCTCCACTAACCACCTGACTGCCCCAACACTGTCTGACTAGGTCAGAGAATCATAGAATCCTTCAGTGCAGAAGAAAGCCATTCAGCCCATCAAGCCTGCTCCGACCACAAACCCACCCAGGCCCTAACCCCATAACCCCATTCATTTAACTTAGCTAGTCCCTCTGACACCAAGGGATAATTTAGCATGGCCAATCCACCTAACCCGCACATCTTTGGAGTGTGGGAGGAAACCGGAGCACCCGGAGGAAACCCATGCAGACGCGGGGAGAATGTGCAACAGACAGTAACCCAAGCCGGGAATTGAACCCGGGTCCTTAGCGCTGTGAGGCAGCAGTGCTAACCACTGTGCTGCCCGGTCACACCCTGACTACTGCCCCCACTACCTGACGACCTGGGTTCAGCCCCTGTCTTGGGTCACTGTCTGTGTAGAGTTTGCACATTCTTCCCATGTCTGCACGGGTTTCTCCGGGTGCGCTGGTTTCCTCCCACAGTCTGCAAAGCATGCTGGTTAGGTGCATTGGCCATGGTAAATTCTCCCTCAGTGTACCCAAACAGGCACCGGAGTGTGGCAATTAGGGGATTTTCACAGTAACTTTATTGCAGTGTTAATATAAGTCTACTTGTGACTAATAAATAAACTTTAACTTGTAACTTTTTATCTATCTGACTAATCCATCGAACCGACTACCCGGTATATGGCAGCTACAAAAAGGGGGCGTGGTTTGGCTTTCCCTGGCTACACTATGAGGGAAGGACACCAGAACAGGTATAGGGCGTATGACATCAGAGAATTATTTGTGTGACGCAAAGAAATTGAACAGTGTAAATTGAGATTTTGGAGATTCGCAATTCACATATACCTATTAATCCCCTGATAATGGCAACTGATCTCTACATTAATAAAACCATGCATTCTTAATACGTGATTGCTTTTCCAGCAAGATCCAGCCCATTATCTTTACAAAAGAATTCCTATAAAACAAAGGAAATTAATATACATGGTTGTAATGTTGCACCCATTTTAGGAATAATTTTTAATCACGCTTTTAACATGTTTAAATGTCCAAATGATTCTAAAGTAGCACAGTTCAACATTATTTGCTCTACCACTTCTGGTTCGGCAGAATTGTGCCAATACATTCTAATTTGAGCAAAATAAAGAGTATGTTGTTCACGATGAGTTCAATATTAAACGGTGAAATTATGACATATGTTACTGATTTCACCATCACAGGAAACTCTGGATCAAGGACTTATGCAATTGTGCTTGTGACTGAATACTAGAGATGCCATATGCTTATTCAACCTATTGTAGACATTCTAAATATGGGCACAACAATGGCTTGTATTTAAACAATATCATAAACAACATCACAGGGTCCCAAGATGCTTTCCAGAAAGCATCAAACTGCAACTGCTGCGAATCTAAAATGGTATTCCACAACAATGTCATTGTTTTAACTGTCACAATATTACGCTTTACAGACTTACTCAATCTTTAACTTTCTTTAACACTAACTGCACTATTTAAAACTCAAGCTATTTAACATCTCTGTGGAATTCAGTTTCAGTATTACTCATCCTTCGATACATCGTCTGCCTTTTCATGCATGTTTCATGCATACTTTTGCAATGGTAATGTGGAGAATAAATACAGTAGGATTTCCGTCGAACAATTTCCTACAAAGGGTGTCAGATAAATTAGGTCAGTTGCTAAGAGGGACTTTATGCAGATGGTCAACCAACAACTAAATGTAAGAAAAGGAAATGTGGTGGTTGAAATCAACAAATTGTCATTTGGACAAATGACCTCTTTCCCATTTATAAAATTTATAAATGTCTCAACTCCCAAGATAACTAACTTATACCTTTACAAGTGAGGACGTTTGTGTTGGGGGTGGTGAGGATAGGAAGCAGGAGTTTGAAATCCTTCAGTCACTTCACAGGGACGTAATCAAACAAAACATATTACTGAGCCAGATAAGATATGGGGAAAATAATCAACTAATTAAGTTTAAGGACAGACATCTCAAGAGGAAAGAAGAGTGAAGAGATTTAGGGAGAGAACTCCAGAGCTTAGGGCCTTGTCAGCTGAAAGCATAACCATCAACAGTGGAGCAATTAAAATTGGAGATCTGCAATAAAAGGGTAGGAAAATGTGTCCACCTCCCCTCATGTATAAACCACTTTGTGTGTTTACTTTCAATATATTTTGATTGATGGTCTATTCGTTTTGAGCTTGAGACATGTATATAGATTTCTTTTGCTCTAATCATTTTTGCGCACAATAGGAAGTCTCACAGCACCAGGTTGAAGTCCAACAGGTTTATTTGGTATCACGAGCTTTCAGAGCGCTGCTCCTTCATCACCTGATGAAGGACTTTAACCTGGTGTTGTGAGACTTCTTACTGTGCCCACCCCAGTCCAATGCCAGCATCTCCACAACATAATCATCTTTGAGCAGTGCTTTTGAATCTCTTGTTTTCAAATTAGGTGGTTCATTTGAAAGCATCAGAAAGACAGACGGAAATACACCAGAAATAATAGATAGCAAGTCAAAAATAAATCAGCATGTAAAGGTTCAGGAACTTCGAGTTGATGCAGTTTACTTGCAATTTTGCACAGCATCACACAAGTGATGATTTTTATATTCTGAGAAAAAGTAATTTAAATCTGTAATTCTAAAGGATGTCATTGCTACTAATCACATTCCTGCACTGTTAATAAGTAGCTCCAAACCAAGATTCAGTTGATTTTTATTTAATCAGTCATGAAGTCGAGAATGGTCACAGGTTAAATTTTTGTTCCCACCACCTGGTGATCAGATCATCCATGACCCACAATACCTTAAATCCATTGAAATCAAAAGAATGAAATCCAGACAGTTTCTATCAAAGGTAGGAAATTAGTTCTGTCAGTATATCATCCAAGAGCTGAAGACAATGATCTACCTTCACATAATATAACCAGCGATCTAAACGACAATAAAAATAAATTTCTGTGTAATCCTTGGCTCATTACAAGTGGCCTAGATTTTGAACGTCAGGACACATTCTGAGTCATAGAGAGCAAGTGGTCACATCTTGTCTGAGACACTGAGCCCAAGAAAATTATCTGTTAAAAAGTACCTCAATTACAGATGAGTACTTGATACACCATAACATTCAAGGCTATGGGCCAAGTGTTGCCAAGTGGGATTAGGTGGGCAGGTCAGGGCCTTCCATGCTTCAGTGCGCACTCGATAGGCCGAAGGGTCTCTTTTGCACTGTAGTATTCTGTGATTCTGAAACTTGACCGATATCACAGGCATTCTAATCCTATAAAGCAAATGTTACCGATTACACACTAAGGGCCCTATTTTACCATTGCCTCGCGCCCGTTTTCGGGCGCAAAAACGTGGTAAAGTCGGGTGAGAGGCCATTAACGCGATCCCCGCCCGCGTCCACGCAGATTGCCACTTTACCGAAGCCTGGGAATGGCGGCGCACCGCTTCGCGCCCAAAACGGGCGCAACGGCAATTTAAATGCATTTGCATGCATTTAAATTGAATTAATGAACTGCCCGCCCAACTTTATCAGCATTTCCCCCTTTACCACCGCATTTGCCAATCCGGAACTGCGCCGTAATGGACCTGCTACATAAAAGTCTGAAACGGACGCTCCAGCTTCTGAAGAGCGCGTTCAGTGTTTCCAACAGCTCTCTGACTCAGATCAGTGGTGGGGGGGGGGGGGGGAGGAGGGAGGCGGGTCAGATCATTCTCTGGTTGCGGGGGGGAGGAGGGGAGTGAGGTCAGATTGTTGTCTGGTTGGGGGCGGGGGGGGGCGAGAGGGCCGACTGTTGTCTGGTGGTGGGGGGGAGGGCTGATCGTTGTCTGGTGGTGGGGGGGAAGGGAGGAGGAGGCAGGTAAGATGTATCTCGGGGGGGGAGGCCCGATCGCTCACTGGTGGGGGGGGCAGATGGATCTCTGGTGGTGGGGGGGGCAGATGGATCTCTGGTGGGGGGGGCAGATGGATCTCTGGTGGGGGGGGCAGATGGATCTCTGGTGGGGGGGAAGTGGGGTCCACTGCCACTCTGCGGGTGATCGGTGGGGAGGGGAGGGGGGCAGGGGTGGCGATCAGTCTGGGTAGCAGGGGGGTGGATAAGGGGGACAGTGATGTGTGTGGGTAGTGGGGGGGTGGATAAGGGGGACAGCGATGTGTGTGGGTAGTGGGGGAGTGGATAAGGGGGACAGCGATGTGTGTGGGTAGCGGGGGGGGGTTGATAAGGGGAACAGTGATGTGTGTGGGTAGTGGGGAGGGGTGGATAAGGAGGACAGTGATGTGTGTGGGTAGTGGGGGGGGTGGATAAGGGGGACAGTGATGTGTGTGGGTAGTGGGAGGGTGGATAAGGGGGAGAGTGATGTGTGTGGGTAGTGGGGGAGTGGATAAGGGGGACAGCGATGTGTGTGGGTAGCGGGGGGTGGTTTGATAAGGGGAACAGTGATGTGTGTGGGTAGTGGGGGGGGTGGATAAGGGGGACAGTGATGTGTGTGGGTAGTGGGGGGGTGGATAAGGGGGACAGTGATGTGTGTGGGTAGTGGGAGGGTGGATAAGGGGGACAGTGATGTGTGTGGGTAGTGGGAGGGTGGATAAGGGGGACAGTGATGTGTGTGGGTAGTGGGGGGGTGTGGATAAGGGGGACAGTGATGTGTGTGGGTAGTGGGATGGTGGATAAGGGGGACAGTGATGTGTGTGGGTAGTGGGGGGGTGGATAAGGGGGACAGTGATGTGTGTGGGTAGTGGGGGGGTGTGGATAAGGGGGACAGTGATGTGTGTGGGTAGTGGGGGGGTGTGGATAAGGGGGACAGTGATGTGTGTGGGTAGTGGGGGGGTGTGGATAAGGGGGACAGTGATGTGTGTGTGCACACTCGCTGCCGCTTTTCGCTCCCGGGCCGCTTTCTCTGCTTTCTGTGACCCGGGAGCAATCTGACCCGGACGCGCGTTTTCAAATTTCTTTCCAACTGCACATGCACAGTTCAGAGCTCCGATCGTTTCATCCGCGCTAAGCCCCGCGCACAGCGCGAATGGGACTGGAGATGGCTGAGAGCGTATGGGAGCGCCTGAAAGCAGATTTCTAAATTGGATCTACATTACTCCCAGATTCAGCACTTAGAATGAAAATGGTAAAATCAGGCCCTGAATGTAAGAGGGCTGTATATAAATCAATAATTATGTTAATTACAGTTGCATCTTTTATTGCAATACCACAAAACTGTATTTCCTTGCTAGATTCCTTGCTAAACATTTTAAATTGGACAGATCAACATTAATTTTGTGTAATGATGCATTGATTTTGCATAAGGCATAATGTGATTCTAAACTTATTTAAGAATTGTCATCAGAGAAAATCACATTTGCTTCTCAAACTGGAACTTCTGTGAAGGACTCTGGGGAAGTTGGTTGTTTCAAAAACAACAAATGTAAAGGCAAACTCAGCCCTGGAGGCCTGATCTATTTTTTGCAAACATTTCTCAGAGCTTACTTGAGGAAATCAAATCATTTCTGAAAACTGGCACAGAATCCAACCTCAAAGTTTACTCTTTTGTTTCAAGCATAAAGTAAAGTTTATTTATTAGTCACGAGTAAGGCTTACATTAACACTGCAATGAAGTTACTGTGAAATTCCCCTAGTCGCCACACTCCGGCGCCTGTTCAGGCCAATGCACCTAACCGGCGTGTCTTTCAGAATGTGGGAGAAAACCAGAGCATCTGGAGGAAACCCATGCAGACATAGGGAGAAAGTGCAAACTCTACACAGACAGTGACCCGAGCTGGGAATTGAACCCGGGTCCCTGGCGCTGTGAAGCAGCAGTGCTAACCACTGTGCTACCGTGCCGCCTGATGCCTGATTTTTTTTCTGCCTGGTGCTAATGTACTTTTCTGTTGATTTAATACCTGTACTGAAAAAGTTGTCTCCAGATATGGGTGGCCTGACTAGATTTCATCATGGAGTTGAGAGTGACTTGGGGAATGAGGAGCGACTGTGCACAGCATGGCAAGCTGCTGGAAGAGAGAGGAGGGAGGGGCAGGAGAACCCCACTCAGCAGGAGGCTAAATCTGCCCAGCAAGTAATTTTCTTACCTCACTTCAGTGAGGACCATCACTTGAGACATCTTTGCTTCATTGAAAAGCTGGTCACTGAAACTTATCATGCTGTATGTACAACTACAACCTCAAAGCAGGGCAAGAACCACATTGACGATGGCTCCTAAGGTGACTGTGGCTCTAATGCTTTATACTTCTGGCCCCTTCTAGACTACTCCCAGAGATATATGCAACACTTTGACATTTTGCAGCACGCTGCTGTCTATGGAGTGTCATTGAGGCTCTCTCCACACAGAGAGACAGCTTCAGCTCATTGCTTCAAATGCATGCAAAATACTGCAGATGCTGGAAATCTGAAATAAAAGCAGAACATGCTGGAAAAACTCAGCACACCTGACAGCATCAACAAAAAATGCTGTAAAAACTCCACTCTGAAGAATAGGCACGTGGACTCGGAACGTTAACTCTGTTCCTCTCTCTCCATACATACAGTTGGACCTGTTGCATTTTCCCCGCATTTTCAGTTTTTATTTCAGCTCATTCCTTCTTGACAGTGACAATTAATTGGATGAGCACCAAGGATTTTCATGAAGTACTAGCTTCCCCATGTGCAGGATGGCATTGATTGCGCACACATTGCATTCCTTGTTCCTCATGTCAACTCAGCTACTTTCCTGAATCACCCACTCATAGCACATGACACGAGGCCCAAATAGACGCACATTGCATTGAGAGACATGCAGTCATAAGAAAGCACATTCTGTCCTCCCTGAGCTGATGACTCAGTACTCTTATCATATTGAACACCACTTAGATGCAGCAGTCAAGGTAGCAAGGGCCCAGAATGTATTCTGGGGGCCCGATTTTACCATCAAGTTGCACCCATTTTCGGGCGCGAAAACTTGGTAAAGTCGGGCGTGAGGCGAGTAGTGTTTCCTTTACCAAGGCCCGAAAATGGCTGCCATGGGACCGTGCCCAAAATGGGCGCGACGTCAATTTAAATGCATTTGCATGCATTTTAATTGACTTAATGGGCTGCATATCCAAACTTACTGGCACTTCCCCCTTTACCACCGTGTTCACCTGTGCAGATTTGGCCCGAAACAGACATGGTCAGCAAAGGTCCGATTTGGGCGCTCCAGCTTCTGTGGAGGTAAGTTCTGAGTGTCCAGCGGCTCTCTGCGTCAGATCGGTGGGGGTACCGGGGAGGGCCGGGGGGGGGGGGGGGAGGTGGATCAGATGGCTACACTCAGATCGGTGGGGGGGAGGTGGGTCAGCTGACTCCCCTTAGATCGGTGGGGGGGAGGTGGGTCAGATGGCTCCACTCAGATCGGTGAGGGGGTGAGGGAGGTAGGTCAAATGCCTCCATTCAGATTGTTGGGGGGGCGGAGGTGGGTCAGATGGCTCCACTCAGATTGGGGGGGAGGCAGGGGGTGGGCGGGGGGGTGCTGAGGGGGGCAGAGGGTGCAAGGAGTCCACTGCCACACTGCCTCTGCTCAGTGAGAGGGAAGATGGGGGTCCACTGTCACTCTGTATGTGATTGGTGGGGGGGAAATGGGGTCGCTGCCACTCTGCAGTGATTGGTGGGGGGAAAGAGGGGTCCACTGCCACTTTGTGTGTGATCGGTGGAGGGGGAAGGGGGTCTGCTGCCACTCTGCGTGTGATCGGTGGGCGGAAGGGAGCAGGGGGACATGATCAGTCTGAGTAGTGGGGGCTGGAGGGATAAAGGGGTCATTAATGCTGTGGGGTGAGGCAATGTCTGTGGGGGCCAGGGGGAGGCATTATCCAGCCCGGGAGTGATGTGGCAAGGGAGCGTTTTTCTATCTTTTTTTACTGCGCATGTGCAGTTGGAGGCGCCGATCAGAGCTGCAGCTTTTCGGGCGGGTTAAGCCCACCCACAGGCTTCTGCAGTGCGATTCAGAATCACTGCTATTTTTTCAGGCAGAGTGCGTATGGAGGCGCCTGAGAACGGGTCTAAAAGTCAGATCTGAAACACTCCCAGTTTCAAGTCCGCCCAGCGCTTCGAATGAAAATGGTAAAATAGGGCATTGGGTATCGATCACCAAGACTGTCTCAAGAACACCACCAGTGACTGAGCAGGCTGAGTCCTGAAGGACATACCTACCTGACTGATGGTAAGAGAGCCAATATTGGCAAGGAAACTTCATGATCTCGTCCTCACCAATCTAATCATTGCAGATGCATCTGTCCGTGACAGTATTTGAAGACACAACCACCATACAAGCCTTGTGGAGATGAAGTTCCGTATTAACACTGTGGAAACTCTGCAATGTGTTTTGTTGCACAGTCACCACACTAAATAGGTTCAGAACAGATCTTCGAGGTCAAATCGAGCATCCTTGAAGCATTGTCGGCTATAAACAGCAGCACCACAGTTTGCAATCTCATGGCGCAGCATAAACCTCAGTCTACTGTTACCATTACACCAGAAGACCAACATTGGTTCAATGAGAAGTGTAGGAGAGCATTCCAGGTACTGCATCAGCTTTCGCAAAAAATGGAATACCAACTTGATGAAGGTAAAAGACAGGATTTCAGCTGCTGATGGAGCTATGTGGTCTTACAACCAATGGATCAGATCTAGATTTTGCAATCCTGTCACATTCAATTGACAAGGGTGGTGGACAGCAAACAACTAAAGTAAAGCTTATTTATTACTCACAAGTAGGTTTACATTAACACTGCAATTAAGTTACTGTGAAAATCCCCTGGTTGCCACACCTGTTCGGATACACTGAGGGAGAATTTAGCATGGCTAAAGCACCTAACCAGCACGCCTTTTGGAAACTGGAGCACCCGGAGGAAACTCGCGCAGACACGGGGAGAATGTGTAGACTCCATACATGCAGTGACCCAAGCTGAGAATCAAACCCAAGTCCCTCGCGCTGTGAGGCAGCAGTGCTAACCACTGTGCCAAGGGAGGAAGAAGAAACTTTATGAATATTCCCATCCTTAATGATGGTGTAGTCCAGCATGCCAGGGCAAAAGGCAAGGCTGATGCAACCACTTCAGCCAGAACAGCCGAGTGGATGATCCATCTTGGTCTCCTCCTCAGGGAACAATTGTAAATGAATTTAGTATGCAACCAATTCAATTCACTCTGCCTGATATCAAAGAACACTAAAAACATTGGATACAGTAAACATTATGGGCCCCAATAACGTCCCAGTAATAGTGCTGAACCCCTGTGCTGCAGAGCTAGCTGTACCCTTAGCCAGTCTGTTACGGTCAAGCTATAATGCTTATTATGATTTCCATAGAAACTGATAACTTTTAAAATAAATTCAAATAAGATTTTTTTAAGTTTAAGTTCATTTATGAGTGTCACAAGTAGGCTCACATTAACACAGCAATTAAATTACTGTGAAAATCCCCTAGTTGCCACATTATGGTGCCTTTTCGGGTACTCTGAGGGAGAACTTAGCATGGCCAATGCACCTAACCAGCACATCTTTCAGACTCTGGGAGGAAACCGGAGCACCTGGAGGAAACCCACGCAGACACGAGGAGAACGTGCAAAATCTGCACAGACACTGACCCAAGCCTGAATCGAACCCGGGTCCCTGTCACTGTGAGGCAGCAGTGCTAACCATTGTGCCACTGTTGCACCTGGTATTTCCAATAGCTGAAAGAATGACATGCAAAATTTCGCATTTTAAAATGTTTACTGCATCAAAGGGCTAAAGTATTATTGACTAAACACTATACAATTTATACTTAAAACAACAAAACAGAATGTTCTGCAATTTCTTTTAGCACAACCAAAAACGTACTTCGTAGATAGACTTTACATTGTCCTTTAAGTAGACATTCAATTCTCCTGGAACAAGTTTAAATGATTTATGCTCCTAAGCAAATTCTTTTATTCGCTCTTCCTGGGAACTTTTAATCTTAGGACCATCTTTCATAGTAAGATTCTTTTCAGTGGAGATTCATCTTCTCGCACAGGCTAGGCAAATCTTCCAGCCTCATTTTAACACCTCATGATTTCAGTCTTTTCAATCTGAGCGTAAGCTCCCACCCACATTCCTGTCTGCTGAACTATAGCATCTTGCTGACAAAACTGCTCTCCCTCTCTTGGATCTTGTTAGAATAAATTTGCCTGTGGATTTTCACGGATGGCTTAGACCTTCCCCCTCTCAAATCCCATTGCCATGGCAATGTGAATCACTTGGGCCTTATAGCTTGGTAGAAATGATAATCAGCTATCCTTGAGACCCCTGTTATATCTTGGAAGTAAATGGACATCTGTTCAAACCCAACATCCTCAACAATTTTCTGGGGCTTTGGATACTCAAAGTCCATTCACTGTTAGCACACAGTCTGCTGCCATTGTTTTAAAGTGTAAATACCTTGCACCTTTTTCCCAGTAAAACAATATTGTCCCCATTAATCTCCAACAGTTAAACCACTCAGGCTTACTGTCAGGCAGATTTCAGAAGACATCACGTGATTCCTTTCATTTTACCTTATATTAAAGTCACAATTGTAAAACATAACAACCCTTTTCATCTTTGAACCACACTAGCATTTGCCTTACAGACTGAAAAATTGCCCAGTTATGCCATGTTCACAAATAAAAATAGGCCAAATCCAATAGTTGACTCTCTAGCAAAAGCAAAATGATGGTAGCTGTGGTCAGTGGTGACTGTCCTTGATATCAAAGTTTAAAGTTTATTTATTAATGTCACAAATAGGCTTACATTAACACTGCAATGAAGTTACAGTGAAAATCACGCAATCACCACACTCTGACACCTGTTTGAGTACACTGAGGGAGAATTTAGCATGGCCAATGCACCTAACCAGCATGTCTTTCGGACTGTGGGAGGAAACCAGAGCAACTGGAGGAAACCCACACAGACACAGGGAAAATGTGCCGACTCCGCACAAGCAGTGACCCAAACCAGAATCGAACCCAGGTCCCTGGCGCTGTGAGGCAGCAGTGCTAACCATTGTGCCACCGTGCCGCCCAAGGCAGCATATGACCAAATATGGCATTAAGACGTCACAAACCCAGCGTCCATTTTCAGATCTTATCCTGACTCTTCCACCTATGATTTATTTCAAAACAAAATAGAACAAAACTTTGGCACTGATTACTGATGCAAAATACTTATTTTTCAAACTAAAAATCTGCAGCAAACGAGGAACAGAAATATTTTTTGCCAGGGGTTTGACTTTGACTTTGCCCCTGTCAAAAGAAATGTCATCAAACAGAATTGCAGTTTGTCAAAGGAAACTCTCCTCCTGGGGCAATCTGTACTGGAACAAATTGCCTTGTTTTTACTTAACTATAGTTGAACAAATCCATATCAAATTTCCAAAGCCAACATTGTCAGGAACCTTTCTGAATAGTTTATAACCCAGGAGAGTTCAGGTTGTGTAGATCAATGTCAGCTTTAATCCAAGTTCCAGATTCCACCAGCAGCCAATATGCTTTGGCATAGGTCTGCTTGGATGCAATAGCATAATAATGTAATCAAATAATTGTTAATTGTGATTGATTTTCTTTGACGGTTAAGAGTCGCGAGATTTTTTTTTGAATTTCCATTTAATTCTAGTGGGTATTTGTACACGGACCAAACTTCCTTAGATTTGACAATCCTATTTGTCATATCCATGAGTGAACATGTGATTAAGAATGGGAATATGGACCTAGCAGAACAATTTGTGCATCTGTGGTCGATACACCTTATGGATAATAAGTTCTATTCTAGCGATCAGTCATAAATCACAAAAGAGCACTGCCGCAAAATAATCGAAGGCAGATTGGAAAAGTTGTTCGTTTATAATCTGAACAACAAGATTCTGAAAACCAAAGCCATATTTTACAAGAAATGAAACAACTAGCGGTGAAAAATGTGCTGCACTTCTGCTGGGTTGCTGATGTAAGTACAGCAGGAGAGCACCAGAAGAGTTTTAAGATTATAAATGGGAACAGGAGCAGGCTCTTCAGCTCTTTGAGCCAGCACCTCCGTTCATTACGGTCCTGACTAATCTGATTGTGGTCTTCCATCCACTTTCCTGCCTGTCCCCCATAACTCTTGACTCCCTTGTTGCCCAAAATCCTGTCTGACTCAACCTTGAATATATTCAATGATCCAAACAGAGACCAGGTCCTTGATAGGCCTAAACCTGGATTTGCCGTTTCTGAAGGCCTTGCTTTGGAGTGGAACCACCGGCCATCCCAAGAATCAGAGTGATTGTGGCTGCAGAAATGTTATCTATCTCAGGGTGGCATGGTGGCACAGTGGTTCACACTGCTGCCTCACAGCTCCAGGGTCCAGGGTTCAATTCCGGCCTCAGGTCACTGTTTGCATGGAGTTTGCACGTTCTCCCCGTGTCTGTGTGGGTTTCCTCTGGGTGCTCTGGTTTCTTCCCACAATCTAAAGATGTGTGGGTTAGGTTGATTGGTCATTTTAAATTGCCCCTTAATGTCAGGGGGATTAGCAGGATAAATACATGGAGTTACGGGGATAGGGCCTGGGTGGGATTGTTGTTGGTGTCGGCCTGATGGTCCAAAGGGTCTCCTTCTGCACTGTAGGGATTCTATGATTCTATGAACTTTTCTCATATTTGACCTCGTGAAATAGTCATGTGAGATTCATAGGCCGAGCCTACATTACAACAATGACTGTATATTGAAAGTACTTCATTGGTGGTAAAATGCTTTGGGACGGCCTGAAAGACATCACATAAATCCAAACTCCTACCAAAGCTCCTGACTTGGATTACAGCTTGGACCCCTAATAAGTTTTTCTTCCTCACAATATTTCATTCGACCAGTTACAAGGGAGGCAGATGTGTGCTATTTCAGAATAGCACTTCAAGGAAGAACACTTCACTCTCTGCCATTCCACCAACCCAGGAGCTGTCAGCCTCTAACAAAGCTACTGGTTAGTCAGGCAGTTGCCCGATATGTACTCCAAGTGACACAGGAAATCGGAGGTAATATTGAAATAGGTTGACATCCCGTGTTCATTGTGGATACTGTGCTGAGAATTAAGTCACCTTGTGTTTGTTTTTCACTTTTCAGCCCTCCATGACATTTAAATCTTTAAACCCCATTTCATTGAGTCCTGAAACTTAGTTTTACGGAAGAGATATGCTTCTAGCTACTCTCATTTCTTGTAACATTTTAAATTTGGCAGACGTAAATAATTTAGCCAACTCATTGTGAATTGCTCCTTCTGACCATTTCACCAATTGCAATCTAATAGTTGCATTTGTCCCATGGGGAATCACATTTTATTTTGTTTGTTGATACCACTTCACCATAAAGATCAGATCTCCACTTTACCACTCAGTGATAAGCTAAGTTAATTTGATTTCAAAGTCTGGAAAGATTGGCTGAAGAACATTGTGTTGTAACTTTTTTTGATGAATGGAAAAATGTGTGTATTTCCAACAATGCAGTAATCTATATCTAAATTTACAGACTGCAAAGATATAATTAAATATCAGATGTTGAACTTCCCTAATTACAAAGAAGGAAAAGGAAGACCTTGCATTTATATAACACTTCTCATGACCTATGGAAATCATCAAGCACATTACTGGTCTTAGTATATAGAGCTGTCATGACTAATTTATACTCAGGAAAATCATGCAAATGGCAATGAGAAAATAACAAAATAATTTGTTTTACTGAGGTTGGTTCATAGAATCCCTACAGTGCAGAAGGAAGCCATTTGGTCCATTGAGTCTGCACTGACTCTCCAACAGAGCATCTTACCCAGACCCTATCCCGATAACCACATGTATTTGCCCTACTAATGATTAGGTTGATTGGGCATGCTAAAAAATTGCCCCTTAGTGTCCTGAGATGCGTAGGTTAGAGGGATTAACGGGTGGATGTGTGGGGATGTGGGGGTGGGGCCTGGGTGGGATTGTGGTCGGTGCAGACTCGATGGGCCAAATGGCCTCTTTCTACACTGTAGGGTTTCTATGATTCTATGATACTAATCTCCCTAACCTACACATTTTGAGACAGCAAGGGGCAATTTACTATGGCCTGTTCACCTAACCTGGACATCTTTGGACTGTGGGAGGAAACTGGAGCACCCAGACAAAAATGTCTGCGTGGTTTTCCCTGAGGAAACCCACGTAGACATGGGGAGAAGGTACAAACTCCACACAGTCACCCAAGGCTGGAATCAAACCCAGATCCCTGACCTGTGAGGCAGCAGTGCTAACCACATGGCTGCAGGATTAATATTGGTCAGGTCAGCAAGAGTAACATAACCTGCTCTTTTCTGAAATAATGGCATGGGATCTTTTATGTACACCTCCGAAAGACAGATGAGACCTCAGTTTAATATCTGATTAAAATAGCGACACCTCTCTCATGATTGCACCAAAGCTTCAGTCTAGATTTTGTGCTCAGGTCCCTGAATTGGGGGCAAGAATGCTACCATTGAGGAATGGCTGACACCTTGGGCGGGATTTTCCCACTGCGCTCACCCCAAGACCGGAAAATCCCACTCAAGGTCAACGGACCTTTGCATGGTCCATGTCCCGCCTGCTACGATTCCCATAGCGGGAAGGACAGGAAAATTCTGCCCTTTATCCTTCACATACCTGATTAATAGCTGAGCCCTAAGACTGTAAGTTCCCAAATCAAATCCCCAGTCTCTGCTGAATTTGCAAACCTCAGCTGCAATGATGAGTGGGTTTCAACCAATTGGCTGCACTGACATTGGATTAGTAAAAGGAAAGAAAACAAGTCAACAACAGCAGGTTCAGGCAGGATCTAAGTTGGTCCTCGTGCCCCCAATGAATTAATATACTGCTGACCCTTATTACTAAGTCTTACATTAAAATCGTTGCTATATGGAGGGTAACTGACAGCAATAGAGTCAAAACTATAAAAGAGGACAACACATTCATGAGGGAAGAAGGAAAAAAAATGGAAAAATACTCATTCCTGGATATAATTTTTCTTGTGTATTCATTTTTTAAAAAGAAAACCATGGCTCACGCAACACTTGCTTTTCACTTCTGTGTATGGAACTAATCTGGGCTGACAGGGTGGAAGATTCATCTCTCTGATGTCTTCAAGCTTCCTAAGTAAATTGAATAAGCAATTGATCTCCTTTCTGAAGAGCACAGGTCCTCGGAACACAACTGTACAAAAATTAGCACTTAAATTGATCGTATGCATCACAAGGACCTTGAGAACAGCTACTGCAGAAATGAGAAATCCATACTTATTATGGTTCAGGCAAGTTGAATTCAGCGAGTCCCCTGCAAGTAACCTATATTATGAGAGACAGAAGAATATTAGAAACACACAGCATCTGAGAACAGAAAGGAACAGTTGATGTTTCAGGTACTGAAAATAAGAGATGGACAGGCATAATACAATCAGGGAAAAGGGAGGGTTAAGTACAGAAGAAATGTTGAAAATCTCAATGCAAACACATGAACATCAAGAAACGTCAGGTGTGGAATATAAATGGTTTGAAAAGAGGCTATCACTAAGCTTCGAAGCTATTGCAGTCATCATTCTGACCATAAAGTTCCAGGGATCCCAGAGGATGGATGTGACATTGGGCAATTTGTAATGGAGGTAAAGGGGGTTTTGTCCATTGTCTGGACAGTCACAAGAGCCCCACAGCCCTCCCTTTAAAGAGGATCCGCCACATTAAATGCCACACAGATGCTGAACTGGACTTCAGTGGGCTTTTGCCAGGATCAGGTCCCCAGTGGCAGAAGTTCCGCCCACCAGAGCTGCCAGCTGATCAGCACTATTGAATGACAGCACCACTGGGGATGTGTGCTGTTGGCTGCTGCAATTGCATCATCTGCTTGAGGCTTACTTTCATCGTTTGATCTCAGGCCCACAGGAAAGTGATAATGAGGCGGGGGGGTCAGCAGCAAGGAAAGGGGCTGGCTCTCATCCTTGCCTTCCTTCCCTCAGTTGGGTATTGAGTGTTGTTGAGCAAGGGATATCCTCTGGGACACCACAAGTAAGCCTACAAGGGTATGATGTAGTCGTGCCTCCCTCATGTCAAGCCCCTGCTTGCTACATGGTTAACACCAGTGGTGGCAGGACATTGACAGATGTTCCTGAACCTAGAAGCATAGAATAGAATCATAGAGTCCCTCCAGTGCAGAAGGAAGCCTTTCAGCCTATCGAGTCTGCATCGACAACAATCCCAGCTAGGCCCTAGCCGCATAACCCTGCGCATTTACTCTGCTAAACCCCCTGAAACTAAGGAACAATTTACCACCATCAAACAACTTAACCTGCACATCTTTGGACTGTGGGAAGAAATTGGAGCACCCGGAGTAAACCCACACAAACACAGGGAGAACGTGTAGACTCCACACAAACCAGGAATTGAACCCGGGTCTCTGGCGCTGTGAGGCAGCAGTGCTAACCATTGTGCCACCGTGACACCCTGCCACGGAGAAGGGCAATAAATTCCATCTATTACTCTTAAAGTTTGAGTTAAACTTTGTTGGGAACATGTGCTTTTGTTTCATATTTCTAGCATCTGCCATGTTGTTACATACAAAGAAATGCTTGGCGCTGGAACTAGAGCCTGGATTCTCCTTTAGGATATGGTATTCTGGTGTGTCATGACCTCCACCCACTCCTTTGAGGTTTGCTCCAATGCCAACCCATTTGTCAGGGTCAGGTGTGATGTCTGATGCAAGGTAAACTCTCAGTTATACTTCTACTGTCAAGAAGGAAACCTACTATCAGCTCAATAGCAACTGGAATGGTGCTGCAACAAGACTGTCACTGTAGGTGGCAGTAATAGAAGACTTGTAAGATTCAACTGGTAATTCATTAGGGAGGGAGGGAGGGTGCAGCTCCTCTCCTTTCATAATGGGACTTTGCGATCATTATCACCCTGGTGAAGCAACAGTAACAAACGCAGAAAGGTAATAGAGGTGCTGGGTAATGAGAACAGTCCTGGCGATAGGCCTCATTATCTGAACTTCATTCACTCCCAGGAATTCACCCCATTTTAGGTAAGATTATGCAGTGGAATCCTAACCTAGATCTCCAAAGTGGAAAAATGTTTTATTCTCCACCACTGACATCCTTTGATTTGACGATCATAAAAATATCCACTCAGAGGAAATACAGTTTTAAAAGATCTCTTTGTATTTGCATCTCCATTTTGCCCATTGCGATTTGGTGTTTTCTGCTTCATTTCTTATTAAAAATAATTATTTTCTTTGACAAAATGAAGAAGAGTTTATGTGGTCCTTTTCATATGACAGAGGTTGTTTTATTGAAGAAGGATTCGTGAATTAGGAATTCAGAATGGCAGTAATGAAATACTACTTGTTTTCTGTCTGCGTTACCTATGAGAAAATACATTATTGTGACAAATCAGATAAATGAAGAGTGATTCAGAGTAATATTGGCCTGTACCTGGTTTTCCATTTTTTCAGAGTAGTGGTACTTTTAATATAAGAACATAAGAAATAGGAGCAGGAGTAGGCCATCTAGCCCCTCGAGCCTGCCCTGCCATTCAACAAGATCATGGCTGATCTGAAGCGAATCAGTTCCACTTACCCGCCTGCTCCCCATATCCCTTAATTCCCTTATCGATCAGAAATCTATCTACCCGTGATTTAAACATATTCAACGAGGTAGCCTCCACCACTTCAATGGGCAGAGAATTCCAGAGATTCACTACCCTCTGAGAGAAGAAGTTCCCCCTCAACTCTGTTCTGAACCGGCCCCCACTTATTTTGAGGCTGTGCCCTCTAGTTCTGGTTTCTCTTCTAAGTGGAAAGAATCTTTCTACCTCTACCCTATCCAGCCCCTTCATTATCTTATATGTCACTATAAGATCACCCCTCAGCCTTCTAAACTCCAACGAGTACAGACCCAATCTGTTCACTCTCTCCTCATAAGCTACACCCCTCATCTCCAGTATCAACCTGGTGAACCTTCTCTGCACTCCCTCCAAGGCCAATATATCCTTTCGCAAATAAGGGGACCAAAACTGCGCACAGTACTCTAGTTGCGGCCTCACCAGTGCCTTGTATAGTTGCAGCAAGACCTCCCTGCTTTTATATTCTGTCCCCCTCGCAATAAAGGCCAACATTCCATTCACCTTCTTGATCACCTACTGCACCTGCAGACTGAGTTTTTGCGATTCGTGCACAAGGAACCCCAGGTCCCTCTGCACAGTAGCATGATGTAACTTTTCTCCATTTAAATAATATTCCAATTTACTATTATTTCTTCCAAAGTGGATAACCTCACATTTGCCAACGTTATATTCCATCTGCCAGATCCTCGCCCACTCACTCAGCCTATCCAAATCTCTTTGCAGACTTTCCGCGTCTTCCACGCAATTCGCTTTCCCACTCATCTTCGTGTCATCAGCAAACTTTGATACCCTACACTCAGTCCCCTCCTCCAGATCATCTATGTAAATGGTAAACAGTTGAGGCCTCAGCACCGATCCCTGCGGCACGCCACTGGTCACCAACTGCCAACCAGAAAAGCACCCATTTATTCCAACTCTCTGCTTCCTGTTAGATAGCCAATCCCCAATCCACGCCAACACCTTACCCCCAACTCCGTGTACCCCAATCTTCTGCAGCAACCTTTTGTGAGGCATCTTATCGAATGCCTTCTGTAAGATATCAGATAAGATGCACATGCAACCCTTTTCTTCTTCACTTGTAATCTTTGGTCGAATTGGAAAAACATAACAGGTTTCAGAAGTATACTTGTCCTTAACCTCTTGAGATTCCCAGAGATTGTCAAGAAATAATTAGATTTATATAGTGCCTTTCACATCCTCAGCACATCTCAAAATACTTTACAGCCAATGATGTACTGTTTGTCATGTAAGAAATGTGACAGACACACACACACTCACAGTGCCACAAAACAGCAGTGTGAAAATAGTCAGATAATCTATACTTTGTGAGGTTGACTGAGGTATAAATGTTGGCCAGGATACCAGGGATATTGCCCTGCTCTTCTTTAAAATAATATTGTTGGATCTTTTACCTGACGGTGCAGATTTGGCCTTGTCAATTTAATGTCTCATCCAATTGGCAGTACCTCCTCATGTGCAGCATTCCCTTTTGCACTCAAGTTTCAGGAGTGAGCTGTCAACCCAAAACCTAATGACTCTGAGGCAAGAATGCTATCACTGTATCATAATTGACATCAGTTGTTACTCTTCATATGTGAGGAGCTGGTAGCTCCTAACTATGTCATGGTTATGGTTGTCTCTGGAACTGCAGTTCCATCTGACTGGTTTACTGTACCTGCATAATATATCTTCTATTGTCACACCAAATGACAGCATTGGCAGTGGCAGGGCTCTGCTGGAGTTGGAGTCTGAGGCAGTTTAAGGTGAGCAGCATTCACCTTGAACTGCTGCACTCCAAATGATAAAGGTATTTCCTTAATGCTGTTAGAGAGTAAATGGGATTTTGACCCAGCAACATTACACCGTTACAGCTTCCCTGATTAATCACAGACTCCACATCCATTGCTCCTGAGACAAGTCTACATACACCCACCATAGTTTCTGAAGGTAACAGGAGCTAGGTACTATCCTTTCAAATTGTAATCTAACGATGTAGTCTTTATCTCTATTATTCCCTATTCTCTTCTTCCAAATTAAGAAAGTTAACCAGTGTATCAAAGAGTAAAGTCTCAAAAGAGTTGGTTATCTCTTATTTCTGTTGTAAAGATTGAAAAAATTGTCTTGAGATCTGAATGACATAATTGCTACCACAATACAATGATACAGTTTATTCATAGTGGAAACTTCTGATGCTGGGCAAAATTGGACTTCCTATTGTAAGTGGAATGAGGCCATTTATGGAGTACAGCAGAGATTGAAATCTAGGCCTCAACATCCAAATTGTGTATTAGAAATTACAATTTCTTAATTAAAAACTAGAATGCCTTTTTCAAAAACCAAAACATTGAACTGTAAAGAGATCCATTGTGATAACGTTGGAGAATACATTTCATCAGAGTGTAAAATAGTTAGGATCATGGATTCATAGGAAGGAGCAAAACTTACTATGCTGCATGTTTTAAAAAAATATTATTATAGCTGAGAATGCTGTCATGTTGTGCGGATATGGGGGGAATCTTATCGGCTTTCTTGCTGGTCGATAGGTGTAGTGAGTCAGTAAGATCAGACAAGAGGCAAAAATCAGGTTCACAACCGTTTTTTGCCTCTCGCGATCTTACTGACACTGAATTGGCAGCGAAATTGGTTTTGTACCCATTTTTCAGGATGGCAGCCGGTGACTAGTGGTGTGCCTCAGGGGTTGGCGCTAGAACCACAACTTTTCACAATATACATTAACGATTTGGAAGAAGGAATTGAAGGCACTGTGGCTAAGTTTGCAGATGATAGAAAGATATGTAGAGGGACAGGTAGTATTGAGGAAGCACAGGGTCTGCAGAAGGACTTGGACAGGTTAGGAGAGTGGGCAAAGAAGTGGCAGATGGAATACAATGTGGAAAAGTGTGAGGTTATGCACTTTGGAAGGAGGAATGGAGGCATAGACTATTTTTTAAATGGGGAAATGCTCAGGAAATCAGAAACACAAAGGGACTTGGGAGTCCTTGTTCAAGATTCTCTTAAGATTAATGTGCAAGTTAAGTCGACAGGAAGGCAAATGCAATGTTAGCATTCATGTCAAGAGGGCTAAAATACAAGAGCAGGGATGCACTTCTGAGGCTGTATAAATCTCTGGTCAGACCCCATTTGGAGTATTGTGAGCAGTTTTGGGCCCTGTATCCAAGGAAGGATGTGCTGGCCTTGGAAAGGGCACCAGCTTTCGGAACAGGCTGTTCCTTCGTCAGGTGGGTGGGAGTTCTGAACTCCCACCCACCTGATAAAGGAACAGCCTGTTCCGAAAGCTAGTGGCTTTTGCTACCAAATAAACCAGTTGGACTTTAACCTGGTGTTGTTAGACTTCTTACTGTGTTTACCCCAGTCCAATGCCGGCATCTCCACATCTTGGAAAGGGTCCAGAGGAGGTTCACAAGAATGATCCCTGGAATGAAGAGCTTGTCGTGTGAGGAACAATTGAGGACTCTGGGTCTGTACTCGGAGTTTGGAGGATGAGGGGGGATCTTATTGAAACATACAGGATACTGCGAGGCCTGGATAGAGTGGACGTGGAGAGGATGTTTCCACGAGTAGGAAAAACTACAACCAGAGGGCACAACCTCTGTGGAGCTCTTTGCCACGAAGGCTGTGGAGGCTGTGTCTTTAGGCAGAGATAGACAGGTTCTTGATTAATAAGGGGATCAGGGGTTATGGGGAAAAGGCAGGAGAATGGGGATGAGTAAAATATCAGCCATGATTGAATGTTGGAGCAGATTCGATGGGCCAAGTGGCCTAATTCTGCTCCTATGTCTTATGGTCTAATAAAAGGAGCGAGGCTGATTTCAATATTCAGAACCTAATTTAAATCTCATTAGCGAGAAGCAGACCGTACCAGTTGAGGTCCACACCAGCGAGGATCATGTATGGTCCCCACCAATAGGGACCAGATGTAATGGCCTTGCTTGTGAGATCAGAGGCCATTGAAGCCCCCCTCAGGTGGTCGGGGGCAGGGGCAGACAGTGCCCCTTGGGCAGTGCCAAAGGTGTGGGGCTTGAGGGGTGCGGGGCTTGAGGGGGTGGGGCCTGAAGGAGGGAAGGGCCTTGACAGGGAAGGCAGGGGAAAACTCCATAGGGGGGGAAGGGAAGGGGAATTTTGCGGGGGGGGGGTGATGATGTCCGGGTCGGCGATCAGCAGGAGGAGGGCATGTCCAGGGCGGCGATCAGCAGGTCCCGATATCCATGGGGTGGGGGAGGAGTGGGGAGAGTGACAGGAGATCTCCCAGTACACCGTGCACACTGTGTTTATGCAGTGCACTGGGAGATCAGGATGCCTGAGCAACGATGCCCCGAGAGCTCAGCAGCCGGCTTCACCAGCAACTTCGGCTTGCCCACCCACTACTGGCGAGAATCGCATCCTGGCACTTTTTTTGACTAATTGCGATAAGATTGTATTTTTCAACTTGTCGAAAAAACTGGTCTGAAACTCTCCCGTTTTCTCACTCGTTCAACACTTAGAGGCTGGGATTCTCCGGCCATTCATGCCAACGGGATTCCCTGATCCCATCGGCAGCACACCCCTGCCCTCCTGGTCTGACAGATACTGGGTAAAGCTTCTGCTAGATTCATCCGAAATTTGACAAAACAGCACAAAAACATCCCCCTGGAAGATGGTCCTCACCCTCAAAACTGGCCACACCTCATAGCGCGGGACACAAAAAAATATAGAGAGGTACCTTTTAAAAATTAAGCAATATTTAATTTACTGAGAGACTGGCAATCATACACCAATGAAACTAACAAACGAATCATTTAAATTTTTCAGATCACTTTCCGTTTTTTAAATTTGTTCTCAATTGGTGGATGAGACACTTTAGTAAAACACTTTATTTTTTGTGACAAATCTATTTTCGCCCAAATTAATAAAATTGTGCCAGGTCACCGCTCTTAGATATGTGAATAGAAATTTTTTTAATGCAAGAGACAGAAAAGCAATAACATTCTCAAATCCTGTGTGACTCTTTGGGTTCATGAAGAATTTTACATTTCTGAAAATGCAAATACATTTGAGTGGAAACTTAAACCAGAACTTCATTTTGGAAAAGTACCAGAATTTTAAGTGGGATTTGCAACTGGGTTGCCGATTTTGCCTAAAGCAGAAACTCAAGCCCACTGTCTATATAGTCAGGTCAGGAAGCAGTGAATGGAGGCTTATTTGTTCACATGTTTGAAGGTTTGACTCTAATGTGAAGATTATGTTGAGGCTCAGGGCTACCTGTCATTACAACTTAATTTCCTCAGATGAGTGTTTGTGCTAGTTCCACAGTCACCTGTCAGCTTTCTACTCTTCTTCAAAGGACCTATTACGTCCATGCGAACCACTTCAATTCTATAAGTTTCAAGATACTTGTAGAAAAAGATAGAAGTAGTCCCACAGTGAAAGTACTAAACTGGGGGAAGGTTAACTACGACAGTATTAGGCAGGAGCCAGGAAATGTAGACTAGGGGTGGCTGTTTGAGAGTAAATACACATCTGATATGTGGGAGTCTTTTACAAGTCAGTTGTTAACAGTTCAGGAGAAGTATGTCCCTATAAAAATGAAGGATAAAGATGGCAAGATTTGGGAACCCAGGATGACAAGAGAGATTGTGGGCTTCGTGAAAAAGAAGAAGGAGGCATTCATAAATTTCAGGAAATCGAAAATGGATAAGGCTTTTAAGGAATACAAAGAGAGCAGGAAAGATCTTAAACAGGGACTTAGGAGTGCAAAAAGGGACCATGAAATGTCCTTGGCAGACGGAACTAAGGAGGATCCCAAGCCTTTTTATGTGTATATAAGGAGAAAGAGGGTGGCTAAGGAAAGGGTAGGTCCACTCAAGGACAGTGGAGGGGATTTGGGTGTGGAGCCAGATGAGGTGGATGAGGTCCTTAATGAGTACTTTGCATCAGTATTCACAAAGAAGAAGGATGGTGAGTGTAGAAAGGAGGATGTTGACATTCTAGAGCATGTTGATATAAAAAGGGAGGAGGTGTTGGAGGTTTTGAAAAACATTAAGGTGGACAAGTCCCCAGGGCCAGTTAGGATCGATCCCAGAATACTGAGGGAGGCGAGGGAAGAAATTGCTGAGGCCTTGGCCAAAATCTTTGTATCCTCTTTAGCCACAGGCAAGGTACCAGAGGATTGGAGAGTAGCTACCATTGTTTCTCTGTTTAAGAAGGGCAGGAGAGACAATCCAGGAAATTACAGGCCTTTGAGCCTTACATCAGTGGTGGGGAAATTATTGGAGAAGATTCTTAGGGACAGGATGTACTCACATCTGGAAGAGAAGAGGCTTATTAACAATGGGCAGCATGGTTTTGTGAAGGGGAGGTCGTGTCTCACAAACTTGATTGTGTTCTTTGAGGAAGTGACAAAAAAAATTGCCCAGGGCAGGGCTGTGGACGTTGTATACATAGATGTTAGTAAAGCCTTCGATAAGGTTCCGCATTGCAGGTTGATACAGAAGGTGGAGACATGTGTGATCCAAGGTGAGCTAGTAAGATGAATACAAAACTGGCTTGGGCATAGAAAGCAGAGAGTAGCAGTGGAAGGATACTTTTCTAACTGGAAGCCTGTGACAAGCTGTGTTCCACAAGGATCAATGCTGGGGCCTCTATTGTTTGCAATATATATAAGTGATTTGGAGGAAAATGTAGATGGTCTGATTAGTAAATTTGCAGGTGACACAAAAATTGGGGGAATAATGAACAGTGAGGAAGATTGTCAGAGGATACAGCAGGATATAAATCGGTTGGAGACCTGGGCCGAAAGATGGCAGATGGAATTTAACCCGGACAGATGTGAGGTGATGTGATTTGGAAGGTAAGAGAAGGAAATTATAGATAATTGGTAGAGCCCTTAGAAATATTAGCATACAGAGGGATGTAGGCATGCAGATCCATAGTTCTCTGAGATGGCAACTCAGGTGGAAAGGTGGCCAAGAAGGTGTATGGCATGCTGGCCTTCATCGTTCGGGGCGTTGAGTATAGGAATTGGAAAATCATGTTTCAGTTGTATTAGACTTTGGTTAGGCTGCATTTGGAGTACTGTGTACAATTCTGCTCGCCACAATACCGGGAGGATGTTGATCCTTGGAAAGGGTGCAGAAGAGATTTACCAGGATGTTGCCTGGTTTGGAGGATATGGACTACGAAGAAAGGTTGAACAAATTTGGATTGTTTTCATTGGAGTGTCGGAGGATGAGAGGGGCTGTGATAAAAGTTTACAAGATTATGACAGGCTTGGATAGTGTGGATAGTCAGAGTCTTTTTCCCAGGGTCAAAGGGTCAATTACTCGGGAGCCTAGGTTGAAAGTGAGAGGGGGAAGTTTAAAAGAGATGTAAGGGGCAAGTTTTTCACACAGAGGGTGGTGAATACCTGGAATGTGCTGCCAGAGGAGGTGGTGGAAGCAGATTCTATTACAACAAGAGACACCTGGATAGATACATGAATAGGCAGGGAGTACAGAATCAGTGCTGTACTGTTCTTTGTTCTTTAGCCTGTTTCCCATCAGAAAATCAGTTTGACTGGAGCAATCCCCCCATACTCCATGGAAGATTATGACTAGAACTTTCCTAGCCCATAAGATGCAGCTTGGCGATGGGGCCAGGGGCTAAAGTATTGGGTGGAAGGGAGGGGTTAGCTTGCCCATAGCCCTACCTCTGATGTCGGCATTCTATCTGTAATTGCGATGATGGTGGATATCTGTCTTTCCCAGAGATAATTTGAGACCTTTAAGTGGCCAATTAAGGGTCTCTTCTTTCCTGTTAGTATTTTACTGTTGGCCGTGGGTCATCTGCCTCATGGGGAGAAACCCTTTGCAGGTTTGGTGGTGTGGGCGCAGGCAAAGCCCTCTCAGTTGGGCACATTGTGCCACATGAAGAACCCCCCCTCAGTGACAATGGCCACTCCTGTAGTAACAACTCCTTGCCCTCACCAACCGCTCACAATCCATCACTGACGCCAAACCCTAACCCCACTTACCTTATTCCGAGGGCCACATCCATGCTGCTTCTCTAGGCATGGTAGCATAGTGGTTAGCATTGCTGCCTCACAGCGCCAGGGACCCGGGTTTGATTCCCGGCTTGGGTCACTGTCTGTGTGGAGTTTGCATGTTCTCCCTGTGTCTGCGTGGGTTTCCTCCGGGTGCTCCGGTTTCCTCCCACATTCTGGAAGACGTGCCGGTTAGGTGCATTGACCCGAACAGGCGCCGAAGTGTGGCGACTAGGGGAATTTCACAGTAACTTCATTGCAGTGTTAATGTAAGCCTTACTTGTGACTAATAGATAAATAAGATAAACAGATGCAGTTACAGTAGTGACCGTTGCTCCTGTTGGCACTGCTGAGACTGATGAGCTGCTGCTCCTCTAATTATTCAACAAGCTGAGCCATTCAACCAGTTTCCGTTACAAGCGCTCTTGATTTATAACATAAGTTGTCTAAGGTCCACTGTTTGTTGTACAAATAAATTTGAACTCTGCTGGCATTAAATGCAGAGTTAAGGTGCTGCTGCTCCTCTAATTAGCCATGGATCCCAGAAACAGCTGAACCTTTGGCCCTGACCTAAGTCAGCTCCACTCTGTATAACTTCAACCATCGTCTTCAAGTTCTGCAATGTGCCTTCAACACAAAATCATCCCTGATCTAAGCGAGGCTGCTCATAACTGAGCTAAAATCCAATATAAAATACAGCATAAAGATAAGACTTCAGTCACCAGAGAACTATAAAATTACAAGGAATCAACTACTTTTAATATTGCCAAATAAGAATATGACAGCAAATCATTTGTTTTATGTATTTCTAGCCAGTGGTATCACTGAAGTATGTACTAACCAGATAAAATGTAACGGTTAAAACCTATTTCATTGTCACAACATAAGACCAGAATATATTTATGATCATGATTTCAAAATTGGAAAATATTTATCCCTGGAGGTTTCTCTGGTTTTTACGACTGTGTTCTCTCAAGATTTGATAAGAAAATATGGTAATTTGAAACATAACGAATATGGCAATGAAAGGGGATGATCAAGAAATTAGTCAGACACAGAGGGCTGAGTTTTGTTGGAATGTAGAAGTGCATTTCAGTGCACAACTGATGTTTTATGGATAAAGTATGATTTTCCTATGCATTTCCAATCCTGCACCATTTTCCTGTGGCTATTTCCATCACCATTACCTGTAAACATCGCTTATTTTAATTCTTTGGGCAAGATTTTCCTTTTGAAAGCCTATTTTGCAAGTCAAAGCATTACAGTGCGGCTTACAAATTGCACCCCTGATTGCCCAGGATTCTTGTCTTTTCCCATAGGGTTAGGCTTCACAGTGCAGATTGCACTGCATTGACAACCTGACCTCCAGCAGTCTGTTCTCATAGAGATCAGTGCAGGGATGTAAATGCTTTGCAGCCTGATATCAGTGATACGAGTACTGTGGAGGCTGCAGATACTGTGCTGTCTCAGGAAGATGGTGTGCCTGCATTCGTTTCACACCATCATTCAATGTGCACACTCAGGTGCCACCAAGTCAACTCATCATTCTCACCCAGGGTCACTGATCTCGGAGACAGTATATCCCAACAGCTGTGCAGGCAAGTAGGCCTGACTTGACTCTTCCCCTTTTGAAGGGTGTGGTCTTACAGAAGGACATGGACACAGGAAAAAGAATGAATGAAAGTGTTGGATAGGTTGGGGAGCCTTATCAGTGTGGCGCGGTTTAGTATCAACATTTGAGCAGCTCCAGGAAAAGAGATGCACGCAAAGGACAAATAAAACACAAGAGAAAAAAACATTCACTGGTATTCTACCGCCCCGCCCACCAAGGAATCGGAGGGAGCAAGGGGCAGACAATGGAAATGTCCGTTGACCTCGGGATTTTGTGGTCCCGGGTCGAGTGAGGCCATAAAATCCCGCCCACTGACTCTGCTGATTCCCTACTTCCATATTTCAATTCCTGATGATAACCCATGTGGCCAAGGCATAAAGTGAAAATCCACCTCACTGTGTCTTCTATGAATTCTTACTTCCCTAATAATAACACATATTGAGTTAACAATGTCACAATGATTTTTGATTCAAATCGATAAAACTGAAGTGCGAAAGCTAAATCACGCATGCTGAATATTATTGGATTAAAAATATAAACTTCATAACTAGTAATCAAGAGTTGATTGATTCAAAGACTCTTTGTGCAAAGGGACGGTCTGATCACCTATCCTAAAATATTAATTCAGTGCCAAAAAATGAATTGGACTTAAAATAAAATGTTTTGCACCGCTGGGCCCCAACTATAACTCTTATGATCATCTTACATGTTTAAATAATGGTAATTATTAGCAGTTCTTTTAAAAAAAGGTGAATTGCTTATTAAGAAATTTTAGAATTTTTTTGAAGCATTTTTATTTAAAGGGCAGAATCCATGAATTAGAGTGGATTGTTTCATTTATTAGTGGAAACCTGTTAATTGCGAGTGCATCTCTATAGCTGGAGATGTCATTTCCAACTGATTATATAATGCAAACTCTGTTTACCTCCACACTGGCACAGAATGTGCAGTATTGCTAATTGCACACATTATGTAGAAAATTCTGGAAATACTCAAGCATCTGTGGAGAGAGAGAGAGTTAATGTTAAACTTTCAACAGAACTGGGAAAGGTTAAAACTATGATAGCCTAGATCTTCCGGTTTCTGGATCATTGGAGACTTGGATGTACAACCCAATAAATGCATTGGGAAGTCATGGAAGTCCCACCACGCTAACTCCGGGGGATTTACCTGAGAAGTTTGAATTTCCAATGAATAATCCCCCTGCTCGCTGAGACCCTCTGAATCTCCAACTCTGTTCTGCATTACTCAGCTGAATAGTGACCCAGGAAATATTAGACAGGAAAATCCTAGTCTAACTTCTGGGTAACTATACAACTGATTTCTCCCCCCCACCGCCAACTTAATCACCAACATTGATCCTCCCACTCAACTGCACAGCTATTCTGAATCCTTAACTCACCCCTGCGATCCTACACACCTGCAAGCTTGCCAACTCACCCACCTGCCCCCTATCCACCTATAGCCCACTACCCTACCCGAATACCACTTAAAAACTTACCTCACTGCAATGATGCACTTTCACATACATCATTAGACACAGAAAAGGTATTGATTAACAAGAAAAATCATACAGCAGTACAACAGCCCTCATGTAGAAATCATAGAATCATAGAAACCCTACAGTACAGAAAGAGGCCATTCGGCCCATCGAGTCTGCACCGACCACAATCCCACCCAGGCCCTACTCCCATATCCCTACATATTTACCCAACTAATCCCTCTAACCTACACATCTCAGGACACTAAGGGGCAATTTTTAGCATGGCCAATTAACCTAACCCGCACATCTTTGGACTGTGGGAGGAAACCGGAGCACCCGGAGGAAACCCACGCAGACAATGTGCAAACTCCACACAGACAGTGACCCAAGCTGGGAATCGAACCCAGGTCCCTGGAGCTGTGAAGCAGCAGTGCTAACCACTGTGCTACCGTGCCTTAGCAGTTCACACGACTGCCCTATCAGCCCATACAGCTGCCCTAGTCCTTTGCATGTCTTCTGCCTAAAAGGGGACTCCACCCCCTGGGGTGATTATGCACGTTTGCCCCAATTAATCCCCCAAACTAGGTGACCCTCTTCTGCTATGTTACCCTTAAAGGGACTGTCACCACATCTCTCCCTCTTTAATTCCTTTATATAATCTTCAGTAGCTAAGTTACTCAGTCCTAAACTCTAACTAAACATTGTACACACGAGTTGGACAATTATAAATCGAGTCTTTGATGGGTTTTTCTGTTTCTTGTGGAGCAGTGTAATTCTGTAGATGCTTGAGATAAACAGGAACTGTAATAATGGATATTTCTTCTGGCACATGCAGTTCATTACTACTTGTTTCCAAGGAGACATCAGTTATGTCTATAACGGGTCGATCAGGTACTTCAGTGTTTACAGGTTTGAAAGCATTTCTTAATTGCAACACTGACTACTGGAGCATCTCTCCACTCCTCAAGTGGTCCACATATTTATGAACAAGCCGTCCTTCCATGTCCAATGGGTACGACAGGAGTCAGGTCTCACAGACAATCCAAATTGACCCTCTACCGAAGTTTCATATTATGACACCACATCCGACTATGTACTTAATACATAATATTGTTGTGATGGTAATGGCTCATTGATGAGATTTTGAGGCTTGTGTGTTTAAATATAAAGACCGACAAACTACCACCAGTCACACTAGGGTTTCCCATCCTGCTGCAGTGAACGGAAATTTGGCTGGGCGTCAAATTCTTCGACCTCGCTGCAGCGGGAACATGGCATGAATGGCCGGTAAGATTGCACCCAAACACTTTTATTAGTAGGCTTTAACTATGTACAGTTGCAAATATAGTCTTGCATGGAGCTGTGCCATGCAGGCTCACTGCTTACCAAGTTCTGTGCTATACTGTTCTCTGACTATGTGACTATATACATCACTCTGTGGGCAGCACATGGTTAACATGGAACTCTCCAGTCCCATGTTAACCCTTGCTCTGCTGAGCACCATACATTATAATGCAAGCAGACATACATCATTACAAGATAACAAAGTCTTATAGAGATTTGAGTCATAGAGGTTTACAGCATGGAAACAGGCCCTTCGGCCCAACTTGAGCATGCTGCCCTTTCTTTTTTAAAACCCCTAAGTTAATCCCAATTGCCCGCATTTGGCCCATATCCCTCTATACCCATCGTACCCATGTAACTATCTAAATGCTTTCTAAAAGACAAAATTGTACCCGCCTCTACTACTACCTCTGGTAGCTTGTTCCAGACACTCAGCACCCTCTGTGTGAAAAAATTGCCCCTCTGGACACTTTTGTATCTCTCCCCTCTCACCTTAAACCTATGCCCTCCAGTTTTGGACTCCCCTACCTTTGGGAAAAGATATTGACTATCTAGCTGATCTGTGCCCCTCATTATTTTATAGACCTCTATAAGGTCACCCCTCAACCTCCTACATTCCAGAGAAAAAAGTCCCAGTCTATCCAGCCTCTCCTTATAACTCAATCCATCAAATCCCGGTAGCATCCTAGTAAATCTTTTCTGCACTCTTTCTAGTTTAACAATATCCTTTCTATAATAGGGTGACCAGAATTGCACACAGTATTCCAAGTGTGGCCTTACCAATGTCTTGTACATCTTCAACAAGACGTCCCAACTCCTGTATTCAACGTTCTGACCGATGAAACCAAGCATGCCGAATGCCTTCTTCACAACTCTGTCCACCTGTGACTCCACTTTCAAGGAGCTATGAACATGTACCCCGAGATCTCTTTGTTCTGTAACTCTCCCCAATGTCCTACCGTTAACTGAGTAAGTCCTGCCCTGGTTCAATCTGCCAAAATGCATCACCTCGCATTTGTCTAAATTAAACTCCATCTCCCATTTGTCAGCCCACTGGCCCAATTGATCAAGATCCTGTTGCAATTGGAGATAACTTCCTTCACTGTCCACTATGCCACTAATCTTAGTGTCATCTGCAAACTTACTAACCATGCCTCCTATATTCTTATCCAAATCATTAATATAAATGACAAATAACAGTGGACCCAGCACTGATCCCTGAGGCATGCCACTGATCACAAGCCTCCAGTTTGAAAAACAACTACCCTCTGGCTTCTGTCAAGAAGCCAATTTTGTATCCATTTAGATAACTCACCCTGGATCCCGTGAGATTTAACCTTATGCAACAACCTACCATGCGGTACCTTGTCAAAGGCCTTTTTGTAGACAACATCAACTGCACTGCCCTCACCAAGGGTAACCTTCTTGGTTACCCCTTCAAAAATCTCAATCAAATTTGTGAGACATGATTTTCCACTCACAAAGGTATGCTGACTGTCCCTAATCAGCCCTTGCATCTCTAAATGCCTGTAGATCCTGTCCCTCAAAATGCCTTCCAACAATTTACCCACCACAGATGTGAGGCTCTCTGGCCTGTAGTTCCCAGGCTTTTCCCTGCAGCCCTTTTTAAACAAAGGCTCAACATTTGCCACTCTCCAATCTTCAGGCACCTCACCCCTGCCTATCGATGATTCAAATATTGTTGTTTTGTGATTCTTCTTATTCTGCATGGGGATCGATGGGGACAGAAGGGAGGCCAGCTATAGGAGCGGGCTGCGGGGATCGGGACTGCTGGGGGGGGTTAATCTGTTTTGGGGGGGCTAGAGATCGGCACGGGCTGTGGGGGGTGCCTGCCGGGTTGGGGGGGGGGGGTGGTGGGGGGGATCTGCTGGAGAGGGGGTGGGGGGATTGTCACTGCTGGAAGGGGTGCTGGAGATCGGGGCCGTCCGGGATGGAGGGGGGGTCAAAGCTGGCTCAGGAATGGTTGTGGGGGGCCATGATTGGGCTGTGGAGGGGTTGGGGGGCAGCACTGTGGGGGTCCTGGGCTGGCTAGTGATTGAGCTGGCCAGCAAATGGGAAGACTGACAGTTCGGGGCCACTGCGAATGCGCAGAGGCCCACTGATTTCAACCTCTCCACCATGAATAGGCTCCGCCCCCTGAAATTTAATGATAATCATGCTGGTGACCTCTGCATTGTGCAGAGTGTGAGGGATTCTAGTGTGAACTCCCACTGAAAAAAACAGCGTGATTTACTCCAGTTTTCCTGCAAATTTGACACTTCGATCTTTTTGGGGAGAATTCCACCCATAGAATCCCTACAATGCAGTCTGCACTAAGTCTCCGACAGTGCTTCTTACCGAAGGCCCAACCCTCTCCCAGCCCAAACCCCTAACCCCACACAAATTATGCCGCTAATCCCCCTAACCTACAAATCATTGGACACTAATAGCCAGTTTACCATGGTCAATTCACCTAACCTTCACATCCTTGGACTCTGGAAGGAAACCAAAGCACCAGAAGGTCACCTACGCAGACACAAGGAGAATGTGCAAACTCCACACAGTCACCCGAGGGTGGAATCGAACCCAGGTCCCTGGCGATATGAGGCAGCAGTGCTAACCACTGTGCCACTGTGCCGCCAGACTCCAATTAAAAAAGGATACTCACTGGAATCAGGTCAGAGGCAATGTCATCATAATTTTATCCTCGATGCCAGATGGAATAATGCACTTTCCCAAACTTCATTAGAAACAAAAAGGATATTTATTAATAAGAAAAACCGAACAGCTGTACAGCAGTCCACATGGCTGCCCTAGCAGCCCACACAGCTGCTTTTCTCACAAATCTGTTGTGTGGCACTGCATTAAATGTCTTCTGGAAATCTTCACACATCTCATCCTTCCCCCTTACGCATTAACTCCACCCACCTACCCACTCCACTACCCTACTAACCATTCACTCATTCATCCACTCATTCATTCACCCATTCACTAATATTCACATCAGGCATTTCAAGCAGAATTTTCCTGTCCCACCCACCACGGGAATTGTAGCGAGCAGGACTGGACCATACAAAGATCCATTGACTTTGAGCAGGATTTTCCAGTCTTGGGGCGAGCGCAGCTGGAAAATCCCACCCCTAAACTTACTTTATGACAGGTAGTGCTGTAAACAAACATGGGGATGTCTTCTGTGCTGATCCTCTTAACATCTCCCTGCATTGTTTCCTGCGTTGAAGGAATTATTCTGCATCCGGAATCAAAAACCCGGCCTTCACCAATTCCAAATCTGATCAGAAGACTTAGCCCATTAGGCTTTAAGCAAGTGACATGGGGACTGGAAAAAGAACAAAGGGTGGAAGACAAGACAGACTAATGACAAAGGACTTCAAGGAAAAGCCAAAGGGAGTGGTAATGGGACAAGTAAAGAAACGAAGATATATCTAGAGGAGGTGTGAATGGCAGGACAGTGAACATCTGTCACCTGAAAACAAAGACAAGAGCAAAAGGCAGAAAAGCAAAAGGAAACAAAGTGGGGGAGAGGTTTTGGCCTGAAATTGTTGAACTCGGTATTAAGTCTGAAAGGTTCTCAAATGCCGAATTGAAAGATGCCGTACTGTTCCTTGAACTTACATTGAATTTTATTGAAACTGCACTCAGTCAAGGACAAAAGAGGTCTGAGTTAGAGCAAAGTGGAGAATTAAAATATGGGCAATCAAAGAACAAAAGAACAAAGAACAAATAAAATTACAGCACAGGAACAGGCCCTTTGGCCCTCCAAGCCTGCATCGACCATGCTGCCCGACTGAACTAAAACCCCCTACCCTTCCCGGGACCATATCCCTCTATTCCCATCCCATTCATGTATTTGTCAAGATGCCCCTTAAAAGTCACTACCGTATATGCTTCATATACCGGTAACAAGTTCCAGGCACCCACTACTCTCTGTGTAAAAAATCTGCCTCGGACATCTCCTTTAAACCCTGCCCCTCGCACCTTGAACCTGTGTCCCCGAGTAATTGACTCTTCCACCCTGTGAAAAAGCTCCTGACTATCCACTCTGTCCATGCCTCTCATAATCTTGGAGACTTCTATCAGGTCGCCCCTCAACCTCCGTTGTTCCAGTGAGAACAAACCAAGTTTCTCCAACCTCTCGGGGGCCGGGGGTCGGGGGGCAGGGAATTCATATGGTGTTCGTGGAAGTGGAAATGAATAGGGTTGGGAAGCATTTTCCGATCAGGGCCAGTGTGATCTCCTGGACTCGTTTCGATCGCCTCAGGGGGTCGGAGAGGAATTTCCCAGATTTTTTTTCCCCATATTGGCCCTGGGGTTTTCACTCTGGGTTTCGCCTCTCCCTGGAGATCACATGGTCTGGAATGGGGAGGTGGGGGTGAGTTAATAGGTTGTGATGGTGAGATAATAGGTTGTGATGAACAAAGCATCGTAGCTGTGAGGGACAGCTCGGTGGATAGGATATTAATATGTAGATAGGCTGGAAAATTGGGCGGGGATCCTGGATTCAGGATACAATCCTGGACCGGGGAGCGGCGCGGGCTTGGAGGGCCGAAGGGCCTGTTCCTGTGCTGTATTGTTCTTTGTTCTTTGTTCTTTGTTCTCTCCTCATAGCTAATGCCAGGCAACATCCTGGTAAATCTTTTCTGTACCCTCTCCAAAGCCTCCACATCCTTCTGGTAGTGTTGCGACCAGAATTGAACACTATATTCCAAGTGTGGCCTAACTACGGTTTTATAAAGCTACAACATGACTTGCCAATTTTTAAACCCAATGCCCCGGCCGATGAAGGCAAGCATGCCATGTGCCTTTTTGACTACCTTCTCCACCTGCATTGCCACTTTCAGTGACCTGCGTACCTGTACACCCAGATCTCTTTGCCTATCGATACACTTAAGGGTTCTGCAATTTACTGTATATTTCCTATCTGTGTTAGACCTTCCAAAATGCATTACCTCACATTTGTCTGGATTAAGGTCCATCTGCCATCCCTCCACCCAAATCTCCAACTGATCTATATCCTGTTGTATCTTCTCTTGGTCCTCATCGCTATCCGCAAATCCACGAACCTTTGTGTCGTCCGCAAACTTACTAATCAAACCAGTTACATTTTCCTCCAAATCATTTATATAAATTACAAACAGAAGCTCATGGCCATGCTAGTACATTGAATGGAGGTATTCCACAAAACAGTCGCTCAATCTGCATTTGATGTCCCCAGTCCCAGTGTTATGCTGACTGCATTGTGAGCAGCAAATGTAGTATTTAAAATTGGAAGAGATACATGTAAATTGCTTTTCCTAGAAGGTGCGTATGGGATCTTGGACAGGGAAGAGAGAGCAGGTAAAAGGGCATCCCTTATGCTTTCATGGAAAGATACCATATGGGAAGGGGAGGAGGTATTAGGGGCAGTTAAGAAGTTGACCAAGATGTCTTTGGAATAACTTATATGCATGGTTTGTTTGAAAAGCCCAATTTAGAAGTAAGCAGAGATACTGAGGTGTACATCCCTTCTGCTCTTCCAATACTGCACTTCTCCTCCCTGTTCATTCCTTGGATTCCACCATTGGTGGCTGCTCCTTCAAACACCATGCTCCTGCAATTTGGAACTCTCTGCCACCTTCTCAAAGCCCTTATCATTACCAATTCCTATGGTTCCTGTAGCAATAGCCTCTCCATTTCCCTTCACTATCTCAAGGTCCATCACCACTGCTTCCTCGTCTTGTACAGTCCTGCATGTTTCTCCTTCTGTAGCTCAATGTCAAAAATGTTTTCACCGATGCCGCTCTCATTACATCACTTTAAAAATTTTCCTGTTACGTGCAGTGCATACATGTAAGCTACAGTAAATGAATGAATAATATTTGCTTCAGTCTGTGAAAACTTTCTAATATCTACCGGTTCAAAGAGATATGATAACATTCTGTGAGATTTGCCCTCTGTCCAAACAAATCATTGCATGTCAGGCAAAGCAATTGAATAGTTGTTGACACTGGATATTCACAACCATTAAAAAAGGTTCACTTTGTAAAGGAACAGAGGGCAGATGGCACTCAGAGAATGACTTAAGAGAGTTAATGCTTTCAGGACAATGGTAGGTAAACACTGGGGGATGATATAAAAAGGGGAAGAGAAAGTGTTTTATAAGTAAGTTTATTTCATTTGTCTTGAAGATAGTAAATATATCATATTGTGTGCTATAGAATAAACACTTAATAAAAGACCATATAAGATATTACACCAAAGTGCAAGTAATAACTAATGTAGTTAATTTACGTTTGTGTGAATTTACCAAATGCATTGCCTGACTAATCATTTTGGCTGATTAAATTCACTGATGTTGGTTATCCAACAGGAAACCATGAAGATAAGCTTATGTAGTTTATTCAAAGCAACTGAAAGGTTCTGTCATCTGTTTTATTTGTAGGTCTGGTCATCTGAAGCCGATTGTGAAACCAAAAGCCTAATTTTAATTCTGAGTGAAGAAGCAAAGTAAGTGAGACTGGAGCCTCCAAATCCTAATCGACCTCCCATCCAGTTAATGGATGTTTGGGAGGTTCACTTGGATGAAAATACAGATCGTAAATTCTACATTAACACGGTCACAAAAGAGAAGACATGGAAACCACCAAGACTCTTTCTGGGAGTGAGAGACATGAAGGTAAATCAAAAGTTTCTGAAGGAAAAAGAATTATGGGAGGCAGGGGTGTCATGGTATTGTTTCTGTACTAATAATCCAGAGTCCCAGGCTAATACTCTGGGGACCAGGATTTGAATCCCGCCATGGCAGATGGTGAAATTTGAATTCAATAGAAATTTGGAATTAAAAGTATAATGATGACCATGGAACCATTGTCGATTGTTATAAAAACCCATCTGGTTCAGTGATGTCATTTAGGGAAGGAAATCTGCCTCCCTTGCCTGGTCTGGCCCAAATGTAACTTCAGACTCACAGCAATGTAGTTAACTCTTAAATTCCATCAGGGATGGGCAATAAATGCTGGCCCAGCCAACAGTGCCGTGAATGAATAAGAAAAAGGCAGTTGTGTGATCTTTATTGACTCATTAAGTCCCCCTCCAAATCACTCACCATCCTGACTTGGAAATATATCACCGTTCCTTCACAGTCGCTGGGCCAAAATCCTGGAATTCCCTCCCTAATGGCATTGTGGGTCAACCCACAGTGCATGGACTGCAGCGATTCAAGAAGGCAGCTCAGCACCACCTTCCCGAGGGCAACTTGGGATGGGCAATAAATGCTGGCCAGCCAGCGACGCCCATGTCCCACAAAATAATTTTTAAAAATTCAGTGTCGGGTTTCTGCAATATGACAAATGACATAGATCTTGAAGTTCCATTAATTATGCTGCAGATGCATTAACATGTTCAGAAATGTCTATGTCCAGAATTTTGGAAACAAATAATCAATTTCAAGCATGTTTACATGTTAATTAAGGATAACACAATTCTCAAAATGAAAAATAATTGACTGTCGTGTGTTTAGAATTGCTTCTGTTCCGAACGAATTGGCAGTGATAATACCAAAGCAAAATACTGGATGCTGGAATTTTGAAATAAAACAGAAAATGCTGAAAATACTCAACAAGTCTGGCAGCATCTATGGCAAGTGAAGCAAAGTTAATGTTTCAGTCCGATGACCTTTTCTCTGAACTGGAAGATTTGGAGATATTAAGGTTTTAAATAAGTACAGAGATAAGGAAAAGGAGAGTCCGAATAAAACAAAAGTGAAGGTCGTTAACAGGGTTGAAGGCGGGAGACACAAAAGGGATGATGGAGGAAGGCAAAAGGAGATGGTAATTGGAGGAGAAACTAGGGATTGCACTTTCAAACTGAATGTGGATGTTACACAAAGTGGTCATCTTTCTGTTTCTGGTCTCCCTAATAGAGAGGAGAGTGCATTGTGTGCAATGAATACAATATACTTTACAAGTAAATTGCTGTTTTACCTGGAAGGAGTGGTTGAGTTGTTAGATAGTAGGAGTAGGTAAAAGAGCAAGCATTGCATCTTTTGTACTTGTGTGGGAAAGTGCTGGGGATGGGGAGGAGAATGGAGTAGTGTGTTCCAGAGAGAATGGTCCTTTTTTAGAATACTAAGGGGAGCAGAAGAGAAGATACTGCTAATGTCATTATGTTGTCATATCACATCTCAAAGATTTAAAGTGGATTTTACTTGTGCAGTTAATTGTCTCAAAAACTCAATGAATCACAACTGAACAGATAAGGAACTACCAATGAAGAATGTGCAATATTTAAACAATTTTACAGATAAACATCCTGAAGCAATAACAAGTAGTCTTCAATTTATTTCAGAATGACCTTGTAAACAATACTTCCGTATGTCAAATGAGTGGGAGAGATTAGATTTCTGCTCTGATCCAGGTAGACTTTATAGCCTTAAATAAATATGTTACATGAAACATATCTTCACCTTAGCAATAGCTATCAATCCTTAAGTCTGTCCCTTTATGATAAAATGGTAAGTGCTAGCAAGATGTAAACAGTTCCATATTTCCAATGCAATGTGTTGATTGTTATATAGCTTTATGCTGTGGGGGAAGTCAAATAATGGCATTACAAAAAGTATATTAGATAAATTATCATAAGCAATGAGGATCTGATAGCTTTGTTGGGAAAACATCGGAACCTGATGAAGCCAATGAAATGAAAATCGAACTGAAGAGACAGCATGACAAACTTTAAAAGCATCCCATAAGTACATTTTACTGAAGCTTATCTAATATTACCCTAATGTTATTTGAAGTTTCTAAGGAAGAACACCAAGGACAGAAATGCAGGAATAAGGAAATTCTGACTGTCACTAATCCTGCCCAAATTCCAAGGATGGGGTTACTTATCTAGTTGAGTTTGGGCATCCTGCATTTGTAATGGTGCAACAAATATCCTATAGAACACAGATGTTCTAATTAGGGTTAAGGCAAATAAGTCAGACTTTTTTTGGAATATCAATAAGAACTCCATGTTCAAAGAACAAGAACAAAGAACAATACAGCACAGGAACAGGCCCTTCGGCCCTCCAAGCCCGTGCCGCTCCCTGGTCCAAACTAGACCAAACTAGTTCTTTGAGCAACATCAGTCAAACAGCTTCATAATCCAAGTTAAGTTTACAATGCACTCAAACATGCTCTCAGCACCTGGATGCCCTGTTGAATCTATTGGAACATTTTGGGTAACATTCTTGAGTAGAACACCAGAAACAACTTCCATTTATATGGTATCTTTCTTCTGGTTAAAAAGTCCCAAGTTGCTCAGAAAAACCTTGTTCTCATTACTACAAATCTCCTCCAGCACAAGTAAAACCAAATGATCCAGACAACTAGTTAAGGCTGTAGGAATAATATAACTACCATTATTACATTGGTATGTGCCAGCCAGAATACCGTGTTTGAATGCTTAGTTTGGAAGGCAGTGATATAATCAGACAAAGTTAGCATGGATCTACAAAAGGGAAATCATGCTTGGTGAATCTATTGGAAGTCTTTGAGGATGTAACCAGTAGGGTTGACCAAGGAGAACCAGTGGATGTGGTTTATTTAAACTTTCAGAAGGCTTTCAACAAGGTCTCATAACAGACTACTATGTAAAGTTAAAGCACATGGGATTGCAGGTAATGTCTTGAGATAGATAAAAAGCTGGTTAGCAGATTAAAAGCAAAGAGTTGGTGTAAATGGGAAACCTGTGAATGTGCTTGAGTAACCAGGTAAGGCCCTGATTCACTGGGATACCTCTGACAGTGCAGCTCCCTACTTTACTATAATCAACTAAGGAACATGTCACCTTAAACATTACTTTACAGCTAAAATTGTCAATGCTTCTCTAAAACCAAGCCCATATAGCAGTGACACCATTGGATATTTTCTAGCAAATAGTTAATTAGTTATTTGTCTCTCATTTTTCTTAGGAGCTTGATTTTTTTTTTATTCTTTCATGGGATGTGGGTTTCACTTTGAATTAAGAGTAGATATACAATGAAACAAAAAAAATTGTAATGGAATGGGTTTTAGAGGGAGTAAATTGGGTGAAACTAAGGTGTAGTTAATACAGAGGAAGAATGTAATACACTACTGAAAGAAAACTAGCAGAATAGATGTGAGCAAATGTGTTTCAATGTAGATAAGTGCAAGGCAATACATTTTGTTGGTCAGAATAAGGAGGCCACATACTCCTTGGAAAACAAATATCTAAATGGAATAAGGACAGAAGGATCTGGGAATAGGTACACAGGCCCATAAATGTCGTGATGTGGGTTAATAAGACCATCAAAATGCAAAGTAGTCACTAAAAATTCATGAGAAACCTCTTTATCCAGAGATTGATTAGAATGTGGAACTTGTGACCACAGGGTTAGAGTGGATAACATAGAGGCACACGGTGGCACAGTGATTAGCACTGCTGCCTCACAGCGCTAGGGACTTGGGTTCAATTCTAGCCTCAAGTGACTGTGTGGAGTTTACACGTTCTCCCCATATCTGTGTGGGTTTCCTCCAGGTGTTCCAGTTTCCTCCCACAGACTAAAGATGTGTAGGTTAGGTGCATTGGCCACAGTAAATGTGGTTGATAGGGTCGGGGAGAGGGCCTGGGTAAGATACTAGATGAGTGCATGAGAGAGAAACAAATGGAAGGATTTTGAGTTTGGGATAGGAGGAGGTTTGCATGTAACATGATGAGTACATTGGCTTGTCTCTGCTAAAAAGATTTTGTAAAACCTGATTCCACTGGTCATAGATTTAAGATAATTAAAAACAAATCTAGATGCGAAATGAGAATGAGTTTTACACATTTGTGAAACAAATTTATTAATGACTTTCAAAAGGGAATTGAATATATATACTTTTTAAAGTGAAGTTTATTTATTAGTCACAAGTAAGGCTTACATTAACACTGCAATGAAGTTACTGTGAAATTCCGCTAGTTGCCACAGTCCAGCACCTGTTCGGGTCAATGCACCTAACCAGCACGTTTTTCAGAATGTGGGAGGAAACTGGAGCATGCAGAGGAAACCCACACAGACACGGGGAGAATGTACAAACTCCACACAGACAGTGACCCAAGCCAGGAATCGAACCCAGGTCCTTGGCGCTTTGAAGCAGCAGTGCGAACCACTATGCTACCGTGCCACCCCATTTTGAGGAGATACCAGAGAAATAGGACTAATTCGATAGCTCTTTCAAAAAGCCAGCACAGACATAATGGGGCAAATGGCATCCTTCTGTGCTATATGATGCTATAATTATATGATTCAAGGAGTGAATGGTTCAAAACTCAGGAATATTCATATTTAGCAGTGGACTTTTAAAATTAAGTTACACATCACTTTCATATTGACAGTTCCAACTTGAAACCTGATTAAAGTATGAAACCTTCTCCAAAATTTCACAATTATTAGTTACAGGATAATTTCAGATACATTTCCAATGTATGGCACGGTGGCACAGTGGTTAGCAATGCTGCCTCACAGCACCAGGGACATGGGTTCAATTCCCGGCTTGGGTCACTGTCTATGTGGAGTTTGCACATTCTCCCCGTGTCTGCGTGGGTTTCCTCCGGGTGCTCTGGTTTCCTCCCATAGTCCAAAGATGCGCAGGTTAGGTTGATTGGCTATGCTAAATTGTCCCTTAGTGTCCCAGGATGTGTAGGTTAGAGGGATTAGAGAGATAAATATGTGGAGTTGTGGAATAGGGCCTGGGTGGGATTGTGTCGGTGCAGACTCGATGGAGGACTGAATGGCTTCCTTCTGCACTGTCAGGGATTCTATGATTCAAAGTGCCCAGGGTTTAATTGGATCTCCTGGACAACTTTGAATAGAATGCCTTCATGCGAGAAATGTGTGGAAACTCTTGTACTCACATCCTCTGTTGCTGTACCCTGTTTCCTATCAGATGACTAAAACTAAGCACTAAAATACGATATTCTAGCTGATACGTAACAACGTTAGTTGTTATTACTACAGCCTTAAGTAGTTGTCTGGATCATATGGTTTTACTTGTACTGTAGTAATGACAGCTAATGGTCTGAGAATTGCTGAAGACAGGAATAATGTAGTGAACTGTCAACTCTGGTTTTGTAGTAGCACACTTGTATCCAAGTTAGAAGTTTGTTAGTTCAATTGTCACTCTGGAAATTAGAGCACATAATCTAGGGTGCTATTCCAGTGCGTGCTGATGAGGTGCTACACTGCCGGATATGCCAACTTTCAGCTGAGGTGCTAAATCAAGCCCCAACTACTCCTCTCAGGTAAACATAAATGATGCCAGGACACTATTCATGGAAGAGGAGAGGAGATGCCCCAGGTGATATACCCAATTTACATCCTTCAAGGAACATCATGGGTGATTAACTCATTGCTCTTTTTGGATCTTGCAGTCTACAAATTGGTGGCTATGTTTTCCTACAATACAAGAGTGGCTACGCTTTAAATAAATTATTTAATTGGCCATCAAGTGCTTTGGGACAACCTGAGGTTGTGTGAGACGTAATAACTGTGTAAGTTCATTCTACTTTCTAGAAAACCAATTATGTCTGTGCAGACCACCCTGTTCAGGTTCAAGTCTACTAGGAATAATATAAATTAATGTATATTCATTTAAATTCCTAATAGAAGACTGCTTCAATTATAACTACTGCTTTGAAATGAACCCAGTACACCTGAGTCATGTAAGGTGACCTTGCATCATTTTCACTTGTGTGCATAACACATAAAGTTAACTGTTCATTTCAAGTGCATTTACACTACAACTAGTCCTAGCTTTTTTTAATTAAGTGTTAGGATGGGTGCATCACCTAATTGTCTTTGAGAAGGTGGTGGTGAAGCACCTTCTCAAACTGCTTCACCACACACACACGCACGCAAGCACGCGCGCACACGTGGAAGGATTCCTGAGCTGATTATCAGACCATTGAACCACATTGTGAACACTCCTTCCATGGCTAACAAGTCCTGGCATTGGACTTGAACCCAGCACTTCTGGTCCAGAGGTAGAGGCACTATTCTACTGTCCAGAAGACCTCCTATTGTAGTCAATGTGTTGTAGGTACATACATCGTCAGTAAGTTCCAGGAATTTGACCCAGAGATGATGAAGGAACAGCAATACAGTTCCACGTCAGAATGGTGTGTGATTGGTGGAAACTTGCAGGTAATGGTGTTGTTATGCATCTGCTGCCTTTGTCCTTCTCGGTGGTTGAGGTCATGAGTTTAGAAGGTGCTGTCAAAGGAGCTGCAGTGAATCTTGTAGATAGCGCATTCTGCCACCACTGCTGGTGGAGGGAGTGAATATTTAGGGAGGTCCATAGGGTGCGCATTAAACAGGCTGCTTTGTCTTGGATGATGTCAAACATCGTGAGTGTTGTTGAAGTTGCACTCATCCAGGAAAGCAGTGAGTATTCCATCACAGTCCTAACTAGCACCCAACAGATGGAAGCTGCAGAAAGAAGTAGTCCAAGGCTAATTGGGGTTACTTTTGGATCAGTTTGGTTTGATGCTATGAGGAATGTAATCCAATGTGCTGTGAAAATAAATTTGCCGTATATACTCAAGTAATTATTAATCTTCTGTAAAAGTTTGACTTTGGCCAAAAAATTATAGATTTTTTATATATCTTACGTACAACTCGACTGCCAACTTGTAACCAAAAAAGTCCAAGCTGTTTGTACATATCACCCGTGCGCAACTAAAGTCATACTCACCCTGGCGCAAATCTACTCATTAATGGAGTCATAGAATAGTGCACTATCAAAGGTGGCTGTTCAGTTCTTCATGTTTTCACACGTCAACACGAGATGTCAAGGCTACCACCTCACTGGTGCATTCTGTGTTCCCACCAATCCCACCCCCTAATATGGTAGCATGGTATCAAGAAGGAACATCAGCCCAATTCAAACTTGGAGCCATTGAGTTTGCAGAGCAGACAAATAATTGTGTGGCAGCTAGAGAATTCAAAATATCGGAGAACATTAGGGACTGGTGGAAGCTTTCTACACAGCGTAGGCCTAAGGATAAATGTGCAAACAGAGGAAAGCCTAGCATGTATCCACAATCAGAAAATGAAGTTGCAAAATGCAACAATGAAAATCACCAGAGTGAACTCAGTTTCTCGAGGATCAATCCGAAACTTCACCCTGAAGCAAGGAAGAGAATTAGGCACTGCAGATTTCAAAGCCAGCCCTGGATAGTGTACCGGGTTTAAGAAAAGAAATAATTTTATACTGCGTCAGAAGACTGAGTTTTCACAGCATCTCCCGCAGAACTTAATCACAGATCTTAGCTTATCGCATTTCAGTGGTTTATAATCAAACATAGACAAAAGAATGGGCACGGTTTGACCGGCATTGGGAAGATGAATGAGATTCACATGAATTTTTGATTTTCCAGCCAGCCAAATAGAAAAACAGTGTTAGTGAAATAACAGAATCACAGTCGTACTGTCATGCACATCCAATGAGACAAAACTTAAGCCAATTGTAATACAAAGAGACAAATCCTCTGAAAACCACAATTCCCAAAGAGCATGCTTATCCACATTCACAATGAAGGATGGATTAATGAAAATAGCTTGAAACCAGGTCTGAAGAGTGTTTGGAGTGTCCTACCAGGATGATTACTTTAAAGTCTTCTCATCTGGGACATGTTACACATGATGGAAATAGCTGTTGTTAAAGTTAAAGAAGGTGGAACTCCTGAAAATGAAGATGGACCTCTGGGAACACTCTGCAACCAGAAGATGGACTTCCTGAGAACACTCTGAGGCTGGACGATGGTCCCCCTCCAGGGTACCTGATCTGGAAGGTTCATTTGCAGATGTTCCCCCAACTGCTGTGGTGTTCTCGGGCCCAAGGTTGCAGGGAGCCTCCATTTTGAACCCTGGAGGCAGCCCTGGACATTGTCCAGATGAGTCCCGACATCTGCACACCATGTTGTGCGAACGTGTTTCATGCCGGCATGTTTTCATAGAGTCATAGAGGTTTACAACATGGAAACAGGCCCTTCAGTCCAACTTGTCCATGCCACCCTTGTTTTAAAACCCCTAAGCTAATCCCAATTGCCCGCATTTGGCCCATATCCTTCTATACCCATCTTATCCATGTAACTATCTAAATGCTTTTTAAAAGGCAAAATTATACCCGCCTCTGCTACTACCTCTGGTAGCTTGTTCCAGACACTCACGACCCTCTGTGTGAAAAAATTGCCCTTCTGGACACTTTTATATCTCTCCCCTCTCACCTTAAACCTATGCCCTCTAGTTTTAGACTCCCCCACCTTTGGGAAAAGATATTGACTATCTACCTTATCAATGCCCCTCATTATTTTATAGACCTCTATAAGGTCACCTCTCAGCCTCCTACGCTCCAGAGAAAAAAGTCCCAGTCTATCCAGCCTCTCCTTATAACTCAAACCATCAAGTCCCGGTAGCATCCTAGTAAATCTTTTCTGCACTCTTTCTAGTTTAATAATATCCTTTCTATAATAGGGTGACCAGAACTGCACACAGTATTCCAAGTGTGGCCTTACCAATGTCTTGTACAACTTCAACAAGATGTCCCAACTCCTGTATTCAATGTTCTGACCGATGAAACCAAGCATGCCGAATGCCGCCTTCACCACTCTGTCCACCTGTGACTCCACTTTCAAGGAGCTATGAACATGTACCCCTAGATCCCTTTGTTCTGTAACTCTTCCCAACGCCCTACCATTAACTGAGTAAGTCCTGCCCTAGTTCAAATTACCAAAACGCATCACCTCGCATTTGTCTAAATTAAACTCCATCTGCCGTTCGTCAGTCCACTGGCCCAATTGATCAAGATCCCGTTGCAATCGGAGATAACTTTCTTCACTGTCCACTATGCCATCAATCTTGGTGTCATCTGCAAACTTAATAACCTCCTATATTCTCATCCAAATCATTAATATAAATGACAAGTAACAGTGGACCCAGCACTGATCCCTGAGGCACACCGTTGGTCACAGGCCTCCAGTTTGAAAAACAACCCTCTACAACCATCCTCTGGCTTCTGCCAAGAAGCCAATTTTGTATCCGTTTAGATACCTCACCCTGGATCCCGATCTGATCCGATCCTGTCGGCATTGTGGAGCATCTGGCATAGGAAGGTGGGAAGTTACACCATCATCTGCATACCATCAATGGGTTAGAAATGAGATTCTGGTGGGTTTTCCGTAATTCCATGGTGGGTACCAACAGAAGATCCTGCTGTTAATTCATACCAGTGTGAAACCATTTTCTGGATCAATCTAACAATCACTGGTCAGTTAGCTTAACGTTGGTGGTGGGAATGTTGCCTCACAGCACCAGAGACCCAGGTTCGATTCCCGGCTTGGGTCACTCTCTGTATGGAGTTTGCACGTTCTCTCCGTGACTGCGCAGGGTTTCCTCCAGGTGCTCCGGTTTCCTCCCACAGTCTGAAAGACGTACTGGTTAGGTGCATTGGCCTGAACAGGCGCAGAAGTGTGGCGACTAGGGGAATTTCACAGTAACTTCATTGCAGTGTTAATATAAGCCTTACTTGTGACTCATGAATAAACTTTAACTTTAGAAATGACAGTGTTGGACAACAGCTGCTTGGATACCATAAATATTGACCTATAAGTCGATGTTTGAAGCCTCAAAATACCCCTCCAAAAATGGGGGTCAACTTATATGCCGAGCATAAAGTGGATCACCTTGGTTGTGAGTGGTCGTCAGTTTGAAATGTCATTGGCATCCGATGCAAAGGGTGTATGTGGCTTATACTCTTCACGTCTTGACAACATAACCTGTATCACCTGCTTGATGCCATGCATCCAGTTTTAATGTATATGAAGCATGCATTGATTGGGTGAAAAATTGAAGCTGACTACTAATGCAAGTGTAGCTTGTCATGGTTTAAAAAGGGGGTTGCAGAGTGTTGACTTATACACGAATACACACAAAAACATAATTTTTGGGGGCTGAAAAAAGTGGGTTATCTTATACATCGGGTCAATTTTTACTCCACAGTTTACGCTATGTGTGTATTTAATGAGGAAAGCCAGCACAGATTTGTTAAAAGTGCATCTTGTTTAACTAACTTGATTGAGTTTTTGTTGACATAACAGAGAGGGTTGTTGAGTGTAGCGTGGTTGATGTAATGTATGTAGATTTCTGAATGGCATTTGATAAAGTGTTCCATTATATATTTGCCAGCCTGTGGAATAATAGACAGTGACAGCGTATTTTTAATGGATGTGAAATTGGCTGACGGGCGGGCACAGACAGAAGTGGTGAATGGTTATTTTTCAGACTGGAGGGAGATCTATAGCAGCGTTCTCCAGGAGCCAGGACTGAGACCAAAGATTTTCATTCTATATATGAATGGTTTAGAGTTAAGTATCTAGGGTATAATTTCAAAATTTGCAGATGACAATAAACTTGAAAGTATTATGTAGTGTCAAGAGGACATAAACATACTGGTGGAAAGAGTGGAAAGTAAATGGCAGGTGAAATTTAATGCAGAGAAGTTATGAAGTGAGACTGTTTAACAGGAAAAACGAGGAGAGGCAATATAAAATAAAGGGTATGATTCAGAAGTGATGAAACAGAGAAACCTGGGGCATGTGTGCACAAATCACTGAAGGTGGCAGGTTGAGAAAGGCATACAGGATGCTGGACTTCATAAATAGAGACAAAAGGGTGGGATCTTCCACACACACGCACACACACGCGCGCACACATGTGCACACACATGCACACACGCACACACACACAAACACACATACACACACAGGGAAGGGGAGCTCCACAGGGGTGGTATTCAGGGAGGGATCTCTGTGGGAGTGGTGATCAGCAAGGGGGGAAATTTCTGCAGACGGGGGTGATTGTGGGGCGGGAGAGACCGGCACAGGGAGCAATCAGCAGGTGAGGAGGGGATGGCAGAAGATCTCCCAGTGCACTGGGAGAATAGGGCGCCTGCACAATGGTGTCCCAAGAGCTCAGCAGCCGGCTTCACGGGCGAGTCTAGGCTTTGCTCCCCCGCCTCCCCACCACACCGGCGAGAATCACATCCTGGCTCTTTCTTTGCACTTATGTGCCATAAGATTGTGACTTGCAGTTTGCAGAAAAAGCCAGTGTGATTCTCTCCCGTATTCTTGCTTATTCAGCACTTAGAATTTTTTTCATAAGATCATGCCCAGAGGGTTGGGGAGAGTCAGAGGATCGGGGGGGGGGAGAGTTGGAGGGTTAGGGGAGTCAGAGTTTCAGGGGGAGTTGGAGAGTTGTGGGGTCAGAGAATGGGTGGAGGGGGTGGAGAATCGGGAAGGATTGGGTCGAGGATTAGGGAAAAGTCAGAGAGTCAGGGATTGGTGGGTCAGCAGAGGTTTGACAGTTCGGGAGATTTGGAGGGTCAGAGGTGAGTTGAGGAGAGGAGGGTCAGTTATATAGTTATCCAGGCGTTAGATTTGTGTTTTTTTTTCTGCCTAACATTTCTTGGGTAGCTACCCAAGTCTCTGAATCAAACTCAGAGCTGGAGACTTTTGCAGAGGGTTGCGGATACAAAGGAATTACCCACTGGAAGTTGAAAATTCTCAGGCAATTCCTGTGGATTTCTTGCACTGGAACCCCCTCGAGATCCTCAGCGCACATTCTGGGATATGTCCTGAGTACGACCATCCGCAGACTGGAAGATCAGAGCTACTGTCTTCTGAATGATGTAGCTGGTTTCCTTCTTTTGACTGTCAGAATTTTTGGACAGTGATGTGAAGCATATTATTTTTGAGAGAAGCTTGAACTGCACAATCATTGGAAAAGAAAATCAATATATAAAGTACAATATATAGCGTTCAAAACCTTTCCTATGCCCTATAAAGACACTGGGCACATGCAAAACAAAAAAATTAAATGCAGCAGCTTCTTTGCTGATAAGCCAATGCTGGAAGAAATTTGTGATGTTAAGTGCCTGCCTCTGTCTGTTTCTAGGCAAAATATCATTATTCATTTTTAATACACCCTTAGCTGCGTATGCTACTTCTCAATTACCATCATGAAAGGCATAATCCTCATTATCTTTGGAAGAAAGGTAGAAAACTCACTTTGTAGCTCAAAGAGCAGAGAAGCTATTGGGAGTGATCTTATACAACAGAAGCATAAGAGTCATTTGTTTAATACTCGGAAATCAATCTCTGTATTGAGATTGCTAAGCATTTGCAATTTGGTGACTATATATATTACGTCAAATTACATCCCTTAATATATTAAAATTTGGTGACACTTCCAAGGACTTTTGATGTAAACAGTTTTTCTGATCATTCTGAATTTCATTGAAACATGAATTTATTGCCAGCATGCTGCGGACCAAGTAAATCGAATCATTTCCCATTCCAGGGATTTGAGCACATAGTCCATGCTGGCACCTCAGTGCCAGTACTGAAGGATGTGCAGCATTGTCAGGGATGCCATCTTTTGGATGAAATGCTAGATTGCATTGTCCCACTAGACTATTTTGGAAATGGCCCGGGGATATCAATCCTCGAACTGATACCATCAAAAATAGCTTATATGGTCATTTCTACATTGTTGTTTGTGGAATCTTGCTATGTGCAAATTGAATGCTGCCTTCCCTACATTAGAACACAGTTTCCACTTCAAAAAGCACTTAATGGGTTGTAAAGTACTGGAATGTTCTGCAGTCATGAAAAATATTTTCTTTCTTTCCATCTCATATGTATCATTGATCAGAAGTCACTGTAAATACGCATACAAAAAAAGTAATTTTTGATATCAGAGGGATTGAATTTTGATATGCAATCTCATTATTATCAATCACTTAGAAAAGCAAAGTGAACTGGATTAATGCTAACCTTGCAGTGATTCTTCTCAGGAAAATTCTTGTTAATATTTTTGCTGTACTTTTTCATCTACAAGTCGTATTGATATCTAGATTTAGAATCATAGAATCCCGGCAGTGCAGAAGAGGCCATTCAGCCCATTTTATCAGACTCAATGGGCCGAATGGCCTCTTCTGCACCATCTCTCTGATAGAGTATCTTACACAGACCCTATCCCCATAACCCGTCACATTTCCCATGGATAATCCATTTTGCCTACACATCTTGGGACACTAAGGGGCAAATTACCATGGCCAAGCCACCAAACCTGCACATCTTTGAACTATGGGAGGAAACCCACACAGATATGGGAGAACGTGCAAACCCCATGCAGACAGTTACCCAAGGATGGAATTGAACCCAGGTCCCTGGAGCTGTGAGGCAGCAGTGCTAACTACTGTGCTACCTTGCTGCCTTTTGTAAAGGCCTTAAGTTTTTGATTTTGATTTGATTTGATTTGATTTATTATTGTCACATGTATTAACATACAGTGAAAAGTATTGTTTCTTGTGCGCTATACAGACAAAACATACCGTTCGTAGAGAAGGAAAGGAGAGAGTGCAGAATGTAGTGTTACAGTCATAGCTAGGGTGTAGAGAAAGATCAACTTAATGCAAGGTAAGTCCATTCAAAAGTCTGACAGCAGCAGGGAAGAAGCTGTTCTTGAGTTGGTTGGTACGTGACCTCAGACTTTTGTATGTTTTTCCCATGGAAGAAGGTGGAAGCTAGAATGTCCAGGGTGCGTGGGGTCCTTAATTATGCTGGCTGCTTTTCTGAGGCAGCGGGAAGTGTAGACAGAGTCAATGGATGGGAGGCTGGTTTGCGTGATGGATTGGGCTACATTCACGACTTCCACGAGTTAAACTAACTGGGTCCAGAAACATGCTTGTAATAAACCACATCTTTGGTTTTATTTTCTCCATAGTTAATATCCTTCCATTGTATTTTCAGGAAATGTGGTTTAGAAATATGTAATTTCAGAGAATATTACTGAGATCTTCTAGTCTCGCTGTGGTCTGAGGACACGTCGGACCAACGAAAAGTCCATCGACTTTTGGCAGAACCGTAAGCCCCCAGTGGTGAGCACGGCCAGAAAATCCTGGCTCATGATTCTCAATTAAGCCACCATTCTCGCATTTTGTGACAAAATTATTTCCCCAAAACAACAATCCCTGCAATTGTTTTCAGTCTCACTACAGTCAAATTGCTCATGAGTTTTAAATCTATTCCTAATTGCTTTAGAAGCAACTTAAATTGCTTAAATCTATGCATTTTTCAAGCTAATTCCGTATTTAATAGAGAGGTTTACTTACAATTATTTTGAACATGGTGATGCATTCCCAGATCAACAGGGGCAGTTTAGCAATTCCAGAGAATCCTATCAAGCTTGCCTAATAACATTACATTGAACGTGTTAAAAGAGTACTCTACCGAGGCCTTTGACGATGCATTTGTGTAAAGATCACTCCCCAAAGTACTTCTTACACAATCCATTGAGAGAATAAGTAGTGGAAGATTATTTTGGCTGATTGACAACATGACAATCAGGGGGCAATGATTAAGGATTATTATTTGGAATATGAAGCAAAATGTTCAAATACATTTTTTTGTCATGGTGGAGTATTTAAATATTGCATCCTTTACCACAGCCATAGCAGCTGTTGTGCCAGAAAGCATGGCATAATTTAGAAGGAGATTGATATCACTTAATGGATGAAGAATTATCGAGGAATATATGAAAAGGCAAGGAAATGGGATTGAAGTGGATAACGCTCGTTGAAGTGCGAGCATTTGCAAAAGTATAATGAGCTGAATGGTTTCATGCTGTGCTGTAATATTATGATTCACTGCTTGTGACTTTTGCCCTAAGAAAACTCTCCTATACTTGAAACACATCAGCAATAAAACGATCTGGTTGCACCCATTTTTGAGTGGAAAATGAGTGAAAGGTATCCAAAGGGGTGGCAAGGTGGTTAGCACTGCTACCTCACAGCATCAGGGACCCGAATTCAATTCCGGCCTTGGGTGACTGTCTGTGTGGAGTTTGCACGTTGTCCCCATATCTGCGTAGGTTTCCTCCAGGTGCTCCTGTTTCCTCCCACTGTCCAAAGATGTGCAGGTTAGGTGGATTGGCCATGCTTAATTGCCCCTGAGTGTCCCCCATGATGTGTAGGTTGGGTGGATTAGCCATGGTAAATGTGTGGGGTTACAGGATAGGGTGAGGGAAAGGGCTTGGGTAAGAAAGCTGGTACAGATTCGATGGGCTGAATGGCCTCCTTCTGCACTGTAGGAATTCTATGAAATTATGGGGCTTAACTCCCACACTTAAATATCATCGGGAACAAGTCCAATGTATGTTGGTTCATGAGATGTCCCTAGAAGTTGCTTAATCAGGCATTGTCCTCTTTGAATATGCAAATAACAGGCCTCATGCCTGTTTTAGAATTCAAATCAGAAATTGGTTTGCACTGAATTTAATGAGAAAATTAAACACTGAATTTTGAAGGAAGCTGAAACTTACAGATACAAAAAAATCAATTAAAGTGTTTAAAAACAATTTTGTCCTTATGGTCAGCCAGTTATTGGGAAATAGGAACTATATCAAGTATACTATTAATAGGAACATTATTTTGAGAATTTAGTCAATGGACTGATGGTAAGAAATGAGACATTTTACAGAACCATTTATTTGGAGCAATTTATTTAAATTACCTTTATGATAAGGAATTCGTAAATGATTAGAATTAAGGGGGAGGGTGATTTTTAACATTTCCACCCCATGGCACAGTGTTAGAGGGGATTCAATTATTAAAAATGTGAAATACATTCCTAACCCTTACTGCATGCGTCCTACTTTTGGTTTAATTGTGGTGGGCTCCAGCTAGGCCAAGTAAGCCAGACTGGAGAAATGGATCAATCATTATAATATGTTAATGAAACTCCAATTCTCCACTTTTGGTAGCAATTTGAATTTGTTGGCTGAGGGCTGGGCTTCCCAGTTCCTGGCTGCTAAAAGGGAGAACTGTCAGAGCAAGCAGTTAAGGACTATCCCAGCACTGTTTGTGGGCCAGGGGGAAATGGTGTACTTCTCCACCATCCCTCAAGCACATTTTCTGCTGCAATTTCTTCCCACTTCCACCCTTGCTATCTCTCTCTCAACCCTGCAATCTCCCAGGCCACTACTAACCTGCAGTCATCTCAGTTGCTAGGGATTTGGCCAGAGCAGTTGCTGCCTGGTACCTTAGGCTTTCCCATCTGGCAGCAACCCAGCATCTCAATCTTGTTGGCTGCCCATTTGGAAATGAGGTGAAAAATGCACCAACAGTCTGGCTGTTAAATTCAGCAGGGTCTCCACACCTTCTCATTATCTCTGGTTTACCTGGCTTTGTGCACCCTCTGCATCTCCCATTTGAAAGTTAATGCCTAGATTTGCATATCAGCCATTCATGTGGAAGATATGGGCACTGAAATGCTTTAATGCTTTGGAAGCTTTTCCAAAGGTATTTCATTGAAATCTTTTGAACATTAAAATGCAGGAACATTCTGCCGATTTGATTAAGCTGAAAAGATTTGCAACTGAGGCACCCACAACATTCTTTGTTGGTGTCTTTATGAGAGACAACAAAATTTAGGCCTGGGAATATTATTAACTGCGAAAGTCAATAGTATTGTAAATCAGATTTTTACACAATAAAGTAACCCAATCTAAAATGTTTCAGACGTAAGGCTGGGAAGTGAAACCTCTTTGTGCAATGGAATTACATTTGGGCCTTTGCATATTCAATTGTTTTCTATGGTTCTATGTTTGACGAAAATTAGTTTGGCATTGAGAGCTGTGAGGAGAAGCTGAAACTGTCACGTCAAATAACCTTTTACGCATTTTATTTACTGCATTTGTATGTGGTGATATTGATTAAAAATTAAACAGGTGAACTAACTGACCCCCCCCTCCCCCAATGTCATTGTTCATGCATTGTCTCATATCTCTAGCATGGTTATAATATTTAGCTGTTGAAGTGAAACTGTTTAACTTGGACTGTTGCTTTAATGGCATTGCTTCTTGTGTGAACCAATCCAAGCAGTGACATCCTTAAAGTTGATTTGAAGCTGTTTGCTATTGGTAGTTTCTTTGGATTGGTAAGTATTTCTTGCATGGGAGGGAAAGATTGAAAAATAAAGACAAATGACTCTGTTTTTCTTTCTGCATATGTGTGGTGATTGTCCACAGCACAGCAGAAGAGGGTCACCTGTCTTGAGGGACCAATTGGGCCTGAGACAAAGTCAGAAGCATGCATTGGCGACGAGGCTGGGATAGATTATAAGTGTCTGTAACCTGAGACGCGTGAGCAATGAGATGCTGAGATATTGCCAGATCCTGAGGGACAGACACAGAGCAAACCTGAATTGTAAAATGTAGAAAAATAAAGACCTCAGGGAAGAGGCAATTCCAGCCCCTTCCCTGAATACCTCACGAAGGGGACAATCGGAGACCTCGGCGGAGACAATGAAAGATCCCAGAAAGAGGGCACTGAAAGACCCCAGAAGGACAATGATCGATGCCAAGAGGAGAGCAATGAAAGACAATAAATAACCAAATGGAGAGCAATGAGAGAATTGCAATATTGGAACAAGTCAACACTTTTGATGGGGACAGACCCGACCAACGATGAAGCTAAAAAGGGTTTAAGTGATGTGAAAAGCAGTAGAAATTAAGATTCCATTTGTGAAATGTAAATGTCCAGTCAAACATAAGGGAGTTCCCTTGGTAGAAATGCCGAAATTAAAGACTTCAAAAGAAACTGGGAACTATTGAACTGAAGAGGAATCAGCAAAAAGAATTAAAACTCCAGAGAGGATATTAAAATAACAAGATGAAATGACTGGCAACAAACTTGGAGAATAGAAAGTTGCAGAAAATTACAAAATGAAGTTAAATGAAAGTAGAACTTAATGAGACAATGTAAATGAAGCTGAAGTCCATGAAAAATCAATTAAGAAATAAGAACAAGTCCGGTGAAGAAATGAATCAGGAGAGTAGGAGTTTAAAGAAGCTTGACAATGAGAAATTAACTGAAGAGGGAAAAAGGCTTTAAAATTTATAGCAGAATCAGCAATTCAGACGGGGAGAAACTGAGATTACATGTCAGAACAAGATTGCTGTATTGGTCACCAAATGGAAAAGCAGCAAGCTTGTATGGAAGATCTCACCATGCAAGACACAGCACAGTGGCGCAGAGGTTAGCACTGCTGCCTCACAGTGCCAGGGACCCAGGTTCAATTCCAGTCTTGGATCACTGTCTGTGTGGAGTTTGCACTTTCTCCCTGTGTCTGCGTGGGTTTCCTCCCACAGTCCAAAGACATGTGGGTTAGGTTGATTGGCCATGCTAAATTGATCCTAATATCAGGGGGATTAGCAGGATAAATGAGGGTTATGGGAATAGGGCCTGGGTGGGCTTGTGGTCAGTACAGACGAGATGGGCCAAATGGCCTCCTTCTATACTGTAGGGATTCTATGATTCTATGAAGACAATGGGGATGATCTTACCGCCTTGTCATGCTGGTCATTCAGAGTGGCAAGCTGGTAAGATCGGGCATGAGGCGAAAAATAGAGGCTCACGCCCAGTTTCTCTCCTCTCACGATTTCACCAGCCCCATTCTGTCAGAGAAATCAGCCTCGCGCCCGGGAAGGGCGCAAAGCTGATTTAAATATTCAAAAGTTAATTTAAATAGTGAGTCCCGGACGCAATCGTCCAGGCTCACTTGTCCTTACCTGCTCGCCGGTGGACGTCCTCACCAGCAACGATCACATTAAGTCAGCAACAATGACGACCTGATATGATGCCCTCGTCGGTGGGACTGGAGGCCATTGAGGTGGGTGGGAGAAAGGCTGAACAGTGCCTCTTGAGCAGTGTCAGCTTGGAACCCTGGCACTGCCAGCCTGGTGTCCTGGCAGTGCCCAACAGGCACTGAGCAGTGCCAAGAAGTGGGACCTGGGGTGGGGGGGCGGGGGGGGGGGGGGGGGGGGGGGCGGAGGGGCGGGTGGCCTGATGGGGCAGGCTCATGCAGGGTGTGGGGCAATGACAGAGAGGCGGGGGAGCTCCATGGAGGGCAGTACTCTATAATGGGGGCTGACCAGGCCAACAGTCATCTGGAGTATGGGGAATTGGGGAGGGCCAGCGATGAGGGGTCACGGGGCTGGCTAGCAATCGAGCTGGCCAGCAATCGGGAGGCTGGCAGACAGGGGCCACTGCGCATGCACTGATCTCGGCACTGACAGATTGGTGCATGCGCAGTGGCCCGCGCAGCGCTATGCTGCTGGCCTCTCCAGCGGGAATAGGGTTTTTTTAATGTGATTTACGCTGGTGCACTCAGCAATGCACAGAGTGTGGGAGATTCTTCTCTGAACTCCCACTGACAAAAACCAGTGTGACTTACTCCAGTTTTCACGCAAATTCGACACTTAGAACTTTTTTAGGAGAATCCCGGCCTGAAAGGGAGAAGAGATGTGGTGATTGTCCATTGAAGGGCAACACAGCAGAAGAGGGTCATCTGACTTGGGGAACCAATAGGAACTGAGAGTGGGTAATCACCTCAGGGGATGGAGTCCCCTCTCAGGCAAAAGACATCTAGAAGCCATGTCGGGATTTGGGCAGCTGGTCGGCTGCTCCAGGGCAGCCGGGGACACTGCTGACCTCTACGCAAGTTTTTCCTTGTTAATAAATACCTTTTATATTCCCTATGATGTCTGAAACATGCATCATTACATCATCACACAATATGTCTTTGTTAAATTTGTTCAATTGAGATTTGTTGGTGTTACACAAAAAAAGCTGACAATTGCAGCGTACTAAGTTGTGGGATCCACCTGAAATGAATGACGTAGAATTGGTCAGAGCAGGTATCAGACATGGTATCCCTGCAACAGTAAACACAATTCTTCCATTTCCATTGCAGTAACCACCTCTTTAAAAATATGTGGCATTTCATGATTAATTGCTTTAAGAACACTGATTCAGCACCTTATGTGAAGAATGCGCTAAAATAATTGAATTGCATTTTTCTTCGTACAGCCCAGGGAACAGAAAGAAATAAGGTCAAATTATGAGATGGGATGGAGATCAGTAATTTAATCTAGATTGTTTTATGTTGTCGGAACTGATCTAAATTGGTTTAGATTATGCTGTGGAAATCCATATGACATTTTATGATTACTGTACAGTCTGTATGTATTTTGTCAATTGCCTAGTCCTCACTTGAGATTTTGTATTTACAGAGAGTTACATTAAGTTTGCAATAGAGAAACAGGGGGTGGGATTCTCCAAAAACATTTCTAAATGTCGAATTTGCATAAAAACTGGCTTAAATCATGTTGCCTTTTTCAGTGGGAGTTTCAAAATGAATCTCCCACACTCTGCACTGCTGAGTGCACTAGCGTGAATCAGTCCAGAAATCAGTGGGCAGGGCCTATTCCCACTGGAGAGAGTGGCAGCATAGCGCTGAGCGGGCCACTGCGCATGGGCCGATCTGTCAGTGCCTAGATTGGCGCTTGCATAGTAGTACTTGTCTGTTGGCCTCCCGATCGCTGGCCAACTCGTTCACTGGCCAGCCCCGCGAACCCGACATCGCCAGCCCTCGGCACCCCCCCCCCCGCATAGTGACCTCCCCTGTAGCCCCGACACCAACCCCGCCCCCCCCCCTCACCCCGTCCCAAGAGGCTGGCCTCCATCCCTCCCCTATCGATCGACTTCAGAGTGGCAGTGGAACCCCTCACCCCAACCAATCACCCCCCAGAGGCCCCGGGCTCCCATCAGGCCCCGTCCCCATTAGGCACCACCCCTTGGCACTGCCCCATGCCTGGTGCCAAGGTGCCCGCGGACATTAGCACTTTGCCCCTTGGGCAGTGCCAGAGGGCCCGGCTGGCACTGCTGAAGTGGCAATCCCCAAGGGCACCTCACCAGCCCCTGACCCTCTGGGGGGGGGGGGGGGGGGGGCATCGCCTTCACTCCAGCGGGGTCGGGCTGCCAGCGTCCTACAAGTGGGGAGCTATAGTAAACCCCACTGGAGTGAAACACTCCTGGTGCAGGGGGTGGAGAAGCTGGCAGGCCTGGAGACATCAGTCCCAGGCCCGCCCATGACAGTTAAATTATATTACAATGAGCTGCTGCGTACATTATGCTGCTCCATGCCGATTTACTGTGCGGAGCTGACGGCGCCAGAAACCCGGTACTGGGAGATGCGTGGAGACCCGGACGCCCAGAGTGAATCACGTGAATCAGCCACCGTGAGAGTCTCCCAGCCTGCTGCGCTAAAAAGGCAGCGCAGTGAGATGGGAGAATCGCTTCCGGGATGTTTTGCCCAACTTAACGATGGTGATGTTATGCTCCACATAAGCCTCTGCCCTCTTCACCTAACAATACCACATATCCTTTGTCCCGAATATGCTTATCTAAGCTTTTCCTCAATTACGTGTATGATACTTACCTCAATCGGTCTTTTTGATAGCGAGTTCCATATTCTAAGCACTCTTTGGGTAAAATTAAACAACTCACTGGAGGAGGAGTCTCCACAAATATCCCCATCCTCAATGATGGAGGAGCCCAGCACATCAGTGCAAAAGATAAGGCTGAAGTATTCGCAGCAATCTTCAGCCAGAAGTGCCGAGTAGATGATCCATCCTCCAGTGGTCCCCAGCATCTCAGATGCCAGTCTCCTGCCAATTCGATTCACTCCACGTGATATCAAGAAACGGTTAGAGGCACTGGATACTGCAAAGGCAATGAGCCCTAATAACATTCCAGCAATAGTACTGAAGACTTGTGCTCCAGAACTTGCTGCTCCCCTAGCCAAACTCTTCCAGTACAGTTACAACACTGGCATCTACCCAACAATGTGGATAATTGCCCAGTATGTCCTGTACACAAAAAGCAGGACAAATCCAACCCGGGCAATTACTGCCCAATCAGTCTACTCTCGATCATCAGTAAAATGATGAAAGGGGTCATCAACAGTGCTATCAAGCAGCACCTGCGCAGCAATAACCTGCTCAGTGACTCCCAGTTTGGGTTTCGCCAGGGTCACTCAGCTCCTAACCCCATTACAGCCTTGGTTCAAACATGGACAAAAGAGCTGAATTCCAGAGGTGAGGTGAGAGTGACAGCCCTTGACATCAAGGCCGCATTCGACCGAGTGTGGCATCAAGGAGCCCTAGCGAAACTGGAATTTATCTGGAATTATCAGGGGGCAAACTCTCCCCTGGTTGGAGTCATACCTGGTGCATAGGAAGATGATTGTGGTTGTGGAGGGTCAGTCATCTCAGCTCCACGGCATCTCTGCAGGAGTCCCTCAGGGGACTATCCTAGGCCCAACAATCTTCAGCTGCTTCATCAATGACCTTCCCTCCATCATAAGGTCGGAAGTGGGGATGTTCGCTGATGATTGCACAATGTTCAGCACCATTCGCAACTCCTCAGATACTGAAGCAGTCCATGTCCAAATGCAACAAGATCCGGGCAATATCCAGGCTTGGGCTGACAAGTGGCAAATAACATTCGCGCCACACAAATGCCAGGCAATGACCATCACCAATGAGAGACACTCTAACCACCGCCCCTTAACATTCAATAGTGTAGCCAATATCTTTTCCCAAAGGTAGGGGAGTCTAAAACTAGAGGGCATAGGTTTAAGGTGAGAGGGGAGAGATACAAAAGTGTCCAGAGGGGCAATTATTTCACACAGAGGGTGGTGAGTGTCTGGAACAAGCTGCCAGAGGTAGTAGTAGAGGCGGGTACAATTTTATCTTTTAAAAAGCATTTAGATAGTTACATGGGTATGATGGGTATAGAGGGATATGGGCCAAATGCGGGCAATTGGGATTAGCTTAGGGGTTTAAAAAAAAAAGGGGGCGGCATGGACAAGTTGGGCCGAAGGGCCTGTTTCCGTGCTGTAAACCTCTATGACTCGATCACTGAATCCCCCACTGTCAAAATCCTTGGGGTCACCATTGACCAGAAATTCAACTGGACTCACCACATATCACAGTGGCTACAAGAGCAAGTTAGAGACTAGGGGCAATGTGAGTTCAGCCAGGCAGGTGAGGGTCTGAGTACTTTTATTCACCTCACCCATTCTTCAATGTGTATTTTTTACTTAGTTGCTGAACTTGTGTTATCTGAAGGCCACATTAAACTTGTTGCCTCTTTAGGAATTCCTTTGCCTACTGCGCAATATTTTTCAAAAAGCATTAATTAAAAAATACTGCCAAGAAAAGTTGAAAGTTTAAGTTGGGAAAATGTGCCATTTTTGTAGCCTATTGCTCCATCTTCTGGTTATTTAGAGTTTAGCCTTTAGTTTGCAGTTGCTGTCCTGCACAGCCACCTCCTGGTGATGGTTAGTACAGCAAGATACTTTGTGCTTGGAATTGCCAAGTATTGAGTTTGATCCCTATGAGTAAGGCAGGCATAACACTGTCAAATTTAGCGGAAGAAGGCCCTTCTCCAAGCTATGTGGGTAATCGGGCCACGGTTAAAATTGTTCGGCTCAGTTATAATGAATCCTAACATTCGTAAGACAAAGATCCTCCACTAATTGGCTCCATCACACAGCACTACCCCACGGTTATCAAAATCCACAACGAGGCCTTGGACAACATGGACCACTTGCCATACCTTGGGAGCTTAATGTCTCCAAAATAGGCTGCTTGAACATAGAAATCATAGAAACCCTACAGTGCAGAAGGAGGCCATTCGACCCATCGAGTCTGCACCGACCACAATCCCACCCAGGCCCTAACCCCACATATTTACCCGCTAATCCCTCTAACCTACGCATCTCAGGACTCTAAGGGGCAATTTTTAACCTGGCCAATCAACCTAACCCGCACATCTTTGGACTGTGGGAGGAAACCGGAGCACCCGGAGGAAACCCACACAGACACGAGGAGAATGTGCAAACTCCACACAGACAGTGACCCAAGCTGGGAATCGAACCCAGGTCCCTGGAGCTGTGAAGCAGCAGTGCTAACCACTGTGCTACCGTGCCGCCCCAACCACTGTGCTACCGTGCCGCCCCTACTAATACTAATCAGGGAACTAATGCCTGTTTCAAGAGCCCTCTGGCAAACTTATACCCAATGAGTGCAGTCACCTAGGCCGACAGCTACAGGTTTTTAAAAATAAATTTGTTTTCAAACTTTCCTATCGAGTCAAAAGGAAGAAGGATGTTCCTCTAATTCTGCAGTCACATTGAGTTGCCCTGGGACTTATCTCCAGGCCATATGCCTCACCATCACCTTCAATGTGTGGGCTGTCTTTGGAGGCACACCAAGTTCCGAAAGATCACAATCTAAACTGATTTTAGGCCCGAACCGCAAATTTGATCAGGAAAAGGCTTTCTACACTTTGAGCTCTGAAATTTTCACAGCAGAATTTTAACATATTGAGGAGCCGTTTTCACCAGCTGCCTATTCTATGAGATAGGAAAAGAGCAAAGGAAAGTTTGGTGGGGCCTTTGAAAATTTGTCACCTGTCTCGAAACAACTGCTTCTTTCATCAAAAGCACACTTGTACGGAAGAGAATCAGCAGCTCTCTGTCAAAACATTATTATATTCTTGCTGCTCTCCTCACCACCACACTCCTGCTGTGGGTCTGCCACACTCCCGGTTCCCCACCCCCCTGCTTTCCTCAGTGCCACACCTCCAGGTCCCAGTCCCAGGCTTCTATCTTTCTCAGGCTCCTGCGGCGCACACTGTTTAAAATCCGCAGCAGGTGCCGGCACATTCGCAAGTTTCCTGCGGCGCAGCGATTAGGAACCACTGGCCTATCACACCAATGGATCTGCAGCGCTGGTGCTACTTCTCCAGAGGTTTGAGGTACCGCTGTATATAGTTCATATCTCTGAGTCATATTGGAAGATATCTCTGAGTCACTATTGCTCAGCAAGCCATGAGCTTGGTGCCGAGTCTGATGTTCTGATCTTCAAACACTCCCGTCCTCAGGCGACTAAAGGCTATGCTGGCACATTGAAGGCAGTGCTGAACCTCATCATCATTGTCTGCCCTTGAAGACATTAAGCTCCCAAGGTACGGTAAGTGGTCCATGTTGTCCAAGGTCTCGTGAATTTTGATAACCGTGGGGTAGTGCTGTGTGATGGAGCTAATTAGTGGAGGACCTTTGTCTTACGAATGTTTAATGTAAGGCCCATTCTCTCATACACCCCACTGAAGCTGTTGACAATGGCTTGGAGCTTGGCCTCAGAGTGTGCACAGACACAAGTATCGTCTGATTACTGTAGCTCAATGATAGAGGATGGGATGAACATGGATCTGGCCTGCAGGCCGAGGAGGTTGATTGCTGTTTGTTCTGTAGTTTAGCTCCACTCCAGCAGAGAGCTTGCTGAGGGTGAGATAGAGCATTGGAGCAAGGAAGATCAAGAAGAGTGTCAGTGCAATGATGCAGCCTTGTTTGGCCATAGTCCAAAAGTGACTTGGTGGATCCATTAGTCATGATCATGGCTTGCATGTCGTCATGGAGCAGGCAGAAGATGGTAACACACTTTTGGGGGAAACTGAAATGAAGGAAGATGTTTCATAATCCCTCACAGTTGAAAGTGTTGAAAGCCTTCATGAGGACAAATAAAGCCCATGTACAAGGGTTGGTGCTGTCCCCTGCATTTCCCTTGTAGTTGTTGCCGTGTGGTGAAGTTCATGTCCATTATGCCTCTTAGTGGGAGGAATCCGCAATGTAATTCTGAGACATGGAGAAGGCGATTAAGGAGGACTTTTGCACTGACCTTCCCTGTGGCCAACAGCAGGAAGTTCCTCTCTAGTTGCTGCAGTCAGACTTGTCACATTTCTTGAAAATGGTCATGATTACAGCATCTCTGAGATCTCCTGGCATGTTCTCCTCCCTTCAGATAAGGGTAATGAGGTCATGGGTTCATGCCAATTGTGCTCCTCCACCATGACTTAGTGCTTTGATGAGTATTCCATCTGCTCCTGAAGCCATGTTGTTCTTTGGCCCTCAGATAAAAACATAAAGCGTAAGAACTATGAGCAGGAGCAGGCAATTCAGCCTCTCAAGCCTGTTCTGTTAATCAATATGATCTTGGCTGATCTCATCTGGTCCTCTTCCTGCCCACTCCCCATAACCCTTCATCCCGCTACTAATTAAAAACCTATCTATCGCCTCCTTACATTTGCTCAGTGTTTTGGTGTCCACTTCATTCTGAGTAGAGAATTGCCCAGATTCAGGACATTTTGAGTGAAATAATTCCTCCTCATTTTTGATTTAAATCTGCCACCCCTTAGCTTAAATCTACTGGCCTCTCATTCTCGAATGTCCAACAAGGGAAAACATTCCCTCTACGCCTACCTTGTCAATCCCCTTTAAAATCTTATGTACCTCAATTAGATCTCCTTTCATCTTTCTAAATTCCAGTGAGTTTAGGCCTAAACTGCTCAATCTCTCTTCCTAAGACAAGTCCTTCATCCCTGGAATCAATCTAGTGAACCTTCTCTGAACTGCCTCTAATGAATTTACATTCTTCCTCAAGCATGGGGACTAAAACTGTGCGTAGTACTCCCAATGCTGTCTCACCAATGCCCTATACAATTGCAACATCTTTTCCCTACTTTTATTCTCTATTCCATTAGCAATGAATGCCAAAATTCTATTTGCTTTCCTTATTACCTGGCCTTTTCTTCCTCGTGCCAGGTCGGGGTTGTGCTTCGATGGTGGCGGATAGTGTGCTATGGAGTGAAGTTGGGAACATTCACATTGAAGACAGAGGCTCGGTTAAAGGGTCTTTGAAGTTCTTCTTCCAGTGGACACTGACTGCACCTCCTCTTGATCAGCACATCTCCATTCATGGCTAGCAGTGGGGTGGAGTCTTGGGTGAAGGTAGCCTTGACTGTGCTAAGAAACACTGTCTCATGGTTGTTGGCTTACTGCTATATCTCCTGCGGTTTCCCCACCTACCAACTGTTCTTTGGATTATGGGTTTTTTGCTGGACCTCAGCCTTCAGTTATCTGTAGAGCTACTTTATTGTTCTTGAGTTTGGATTGCTGTTTCATGTTCAGAAAGGACTTGTGACTGAGGCTTCCCAGTCCTGGGACCCCCCCTGGTCATTCTCATCTAAGCAGTCTTGATGTTTCCCAGTCTAGTGACCAAGTCTCTTCGCAGGTGTTGATTATGGAGGCCTTGATGGCAGACCAGGCACCATGAACATTCTGCGTCTGTAGGTCACTAGGAGTCATCAGGTGGCAGTGAGGCGCTGGCTGAGTAGGGTTCTCTTATCACAATCTTTGAGTGCCTCAGTGTTGAATTTCCTGCGGCATTGTTGCTGTTGCTGCTTTGGGGCTGTATTGATATTGATTACAAAGTGGATTAGACAGTTGTCCGCTCCTGTCATGGTGTGGGTGATACACATCCTTGCAGTCCCTCACTCAGAAGATGACATAGTTGAGCATGCACTAGCGCTTGGAGAAATGGTGTTGCCATGAGACCTTGTCTCATGTCTGTCTGATGGAACAAGGCTGTTGGTTTTGACAAGGCTGTGTTTTTGGTATTTTTTCGGGAGAAGGGCACCATTGGTGTTGGATTTCCCTAACCCCTCTCTGCTGTTTGCACCTCCCCAGAAGTCTGTGTTCTTTACAACTCTGTCATTGAAGCCACCAAAGAGGATGTTTGTTGCCCACTGGGACTTGTGCCAAGAATTGTTCAAGACTGGAGTAAAATTCCTCTTTGGATTCGTCTGTAGCCTCCAGTTTTATGACATATGCACCAAGGACCATAGTGCACTGGTTCTGGGCTGGGGTAAGCCATGAGGCATTTGTTTATTCCACAAGGTGAGTCTCTGAGATGGCCAACTAGTTTTTGTTTTATAGTGAAGCCAGCCCCATGGAGACAGTGATCTTTTTCTTGTTTACCTTTCTAGAAGAAGGTGTAACCACCATCTTGTTCCTTGAGCTGGCCTTCCCTCTGCTGCAGGGTCTCGGTTAAGGTGGTGATGTCAGTGTTGAAATACCTGAACTCCCGGGCAATGATGTCAGTATGCTATTCTGGTCTCTCACTGTTGAGGTTGCCCATGAGGGTCCTGATTTTCCAATGGTAAACCCCCCAGGATGTTGATAGCGTGGGATTCAGCGATGGTATTGCCATTGAATATCAAGAGGCAATGGTTCGATTTTATCTTGTTGGAGCTGATCATTGACTGACACTTATGTGACACAAATGTTACTTGCCACTTGTCAGCCCAAGCCTGGATATTGTCCAGGTCTTGATGCAGTTGGACATGGACTCCGTCAGTATCCAAAGAATCACGAATGTTGCTAAATATTGTACATCCCTGTTTCTGACCTTTTAATAGAGGGAAGGTTATTAATGAAGCAGTTGAAGATGGTTGGGCCAAGGACATTACCCTCAAGAACTCTTTGCCACTGCTCCTATGCAATCTCTGGATCCCACACTCTCCAATTAGCTGCTGCTCTCTTCCACTACTCTTTATAAAAATCAACAAACTAAATCTTTGTTTCTTAGGTCGGGGAATATATGTTTGTAACATGCATCTCTGTAAATAAATGCTTATAAAAGTTGTAAAGGCTGCCACCAGTCCTATCTTTCACTACCTGGCTTTCAGGATGATAAGACGACAGCAGAGGATGATAGTCTAAAGGTGAAGGTTGAAAACAAAGAATAAAATCTCGGTGACAGAAAACTAAAATTCCAATGGTCATTGTGGAAAATGACAATAAGCAATGCTTGTATAGTTGGAAGAACGAAGTGGATATGCAGCTATGGATTATATCCCCATAAAGAGAACACAATATATGACCTTGGGATGTTGCTTCTTGCAAAAAGTAAAATCAGACGAATGCTCATCAGCTGGATAATGATGAATATTTTGCCCTTCTCTACAGGTTCCTGGATGACATTTATTAGAAAGATGCTCTGTTAAATGCCTAATGGCATGGTCAAAATTGGATAGATTTCAGAAAATAGATTTTCATTCCATGGAAGCATATGTCATGGACTTTAAATTTTGTGTAAAAGGTTGACGAAATTCAATTTGGAGATCCCAAGACCGGTACAAGTATTTAACTTAATGGACTGTGCAAAGGTGTGACATATGGTCAGACTAGTTTTTTTTAAAACTGATATTCAGATCCTGATGAGGGAGGCATGTTGGATTAAATGCCTGCAGCCTTAAAAGAAATCCTGAAGGAGCAATGCTTTCCTTCAGTCTTCACGAAACAAATGAGACATTCTTCAGTGATATAAGGAATAGAGGACTCAAATGGATTGGCCGCTTTCAAATTCGTCCAGATTCTGAGCATCAGTGTCAAAATAATGGGAGGATTACAGATAGATAGAATAAGGATGACTGCTTCTTTAGCAGATTCGACCTATATGGCAGAAAACAAAATTGGAGTACCAATAATAGATGAATGAATCCTAGAAATGCACAAGAAATAGTCAATAAGTGTTTCAAGTGTGACTTGAAGGATTGTAACATGGTGAATTACCCAAATTGAAGAGCATTCTGATAAAAGAACGAAGGTAAGAAGGTCACAGGAGTTTTTCTGCTTGATCTAAAGATGTGCAGGTTAGGTTGATTGGCTATGCTAAATTAACCCTTAATGTCAGGGGGATTAGTAGGGTAAATACATGGGATTATGGGGATAGGGCTTGGATGGGATTGTTGTTGGTGCAGGCTCGATGGGCCAAATGGCCTTTTTCTGCACTGTAGGGATTCTATGATTCTCTAAGATAATAATGTGTTAGTCACAGACTCTTTCAACTGTGTAGTATTGGATAGTGCTTTAACTTCCACAGTACCTTTGCCACCTTGGTTAGAATGTTATTTGAGAGGACTAGTGAATAGAGGAATGCAACAATTGTGGGATGTGCAGGAAAAACTGCTGGAAATTTTAAAATGAACACTGGAAATACTCAATAGATCTGGCAGTTTTGAAGAAGAATCATATTCAACTCAAAACATTGTCCGGAATTCTCTAGCCATTCACGTCCCACCACCCTTACCAGCAAGAACGAATAATTTGACGCTCAGCCAAGTCTTCATTCACTGCAGAGGGACTGGAGAATCCCAGCTGTGGGTGAGGTCAGAGAATCCAGCCCATTAAATCTGTTTCTCTATCCACAGATGCTGTCAGACCTGCTGACTGTTTCCAGCACTTTCTGTTTTTATTTCCAGTAAGTAGTCTCACAACACAGGTTTATTTGGTAGCACGAACTTTCAGAGCATTGCCCCCTTCATCAGGTGAGTGAAGAGTTCGGTGTGAAGAGACCGAACTCTTCACTCACCTGATGAAGGGGCATTGTTCCAAAAGCTCGTGCTACCAAGTAAACCTGTTAGACTTTAACCTGGTGTTGTGAGACTACTTACTGTGCCTACCCCAGTCCAACGCCGGCAACTCCACATCACGTTTTAATTTCAGATTTGCAGCATCTGCTGTATTTTTCTTTCTTTTTCTACTGGCATATTTATATTGGTTGTCAGTTCAGAGTGTGGTGAATGAATGGAGAGTAAGGAAGCACAGTGCAAGCACTGATAGTGGCCTAGAAGAGATTCTGGTGCCAGAAAATGAGAAAATAGTGCAAAAGGGAGATCAACCGACTCAAAAAAAGCTTCTTCCCTGCTGCCATCAGACTTTTGAATGGACCTACCTCGCATTAAGTTGATCTTTCTCTACACCCTAGCTATGACTGTAACACTACATTCTGCACTCTCTCCTTCCCTTTCATATGTACGGTATGCTTTGTACAGCGCACAAAACAATAGGTTTCACTGTATACTAATACATGTGACAATAATAAATCAAATCAAATCAAAATCAAAAAGCAGGCATTAAATTGGAAGTAGGCAATAGCGTAAACAGATTGACAATGAAATATAGGCCTCAAGATATGTGGCGGCACGGTAGCACTGCTGCTTCACAGCTCCAGGGTCCCGGGTTCGATTCGCGGCTCGGGTCACTGTCTGTGTGGAGTTTGCACATTCTCCTCGTGTCTGCGTGGGTTTCCTCCGGGTGCTCCGGTTTCCTCCCACAGTCCAAAGATGTGTGGGTTAGGTTGATTGGCCAGGTTAAAAATTGTCCCTGAGATGTGTAGTTAGAGGGATTAGCGGGTAAATATGTGGGGGTAGGGCCTGGGTGGGATTGTGGTCAGTGCAGACTTGATGGGCCGAATGGCCTCCTTCTGCACTGTAGGGTTTCTATGTTTCTATGTTATGATAGTCTTGTAGCAGATTGTGAAGTTTTGATGGTTGCCAATAAACTTGAGAATAAACTAATAAGAGAGGCAAAACAAAGGAAGTTAGATAGGTGGAGTGTTTTTGGACTTTTCTCCAAAGTACCAGAAAAGGGTCAACCAGGCAAACTTGTGCAGAAAAGCCCTTGCTGATGGGACTTACAAGTGAGGTCAATTGCTCGAACTTTGAAGAGTGGCTGGTTGATACAGATGTTTTCAGTCAAACTCTGAAACTTTGCCAAATTCTGGTAAGATTGCCCCTAGTTTATGATCAACTAAAAGCAGATCTCACACTGTTTGGTTGGTGTTGTAAAGGGTAACTTTCAGACATCTTCATAATGCATGTTGATGGTTTAAGACCACAAGGCAACAAGATATAGGAGCAGAATTAGGCCATTCGACTCATTGAGACTGCTCCACCATGGCTGATATTTTCTCAACCCCATTCTCCCACCTTTTCCCCATAACCTTTGATTCCCTTCCCAATCAAGAACCTATCTGCCTCTGTCTTAAATGCACTCAGTGATTTGGCCTCCACAGGTCTCTGTGCCAATGAATTCCCCAGATTCACCATCCTTTGGCTGAAGAAATCCCTCAACACAGTTCTAAAGGGATGTCCCTTTACTCTGAGGCTGTGCCCTCGGATCTTCATCTCTCCTACTAATGGAAACTTTCTGAAGTGGTGCCGTTGCAGAATTTGAGACATGCATTATTAATAAGATTAGAGTTTAAAATTGTGCATCATGCCAGTGGGGCTTTTCATTATATTGGTTTAGATATTAAGCAAAGTAGGTCTAGAATCACTTTATTTACGGAATGTTACTGCCATCCTGGCTAATCGAACTAGTCATGATGTGGAGATGCCGGCGTTGGACTGGGGTAAACACAGTAAGAAGTTTAACAACACCAGGTTAAAGTCCAGCAGGTTTATTTGGTAGCAAAAGCCACACAAGCTTTCGGAGCTGCAAGCCCCTTCTTCAGGTGAGTGGGAATTCTGTTCACAAACAGAGCATATAAAGACACAGACTCAATTTACATGAATAATGGTTGGAATGCGAATACTTATAACTAATCAAGTCTTTAAGAAACAAAACAATGTGAGTGGAGAGAGCATCAAGACAGGCTAAAAAGATGTGTATTGTCTCCAGACAAGACAGCCAGTGAAACTCTGTGGGGGTTACAGATAGTGTGACATGAACCCAATATCCCGGTTGAGGCCGTCCTCGTGTGTGCGGAACTTGGCTATCAGTTTCTGCTCAGCGACTCTGCGCCGTCGTGTGTCACGAAGTGTGTGTCGCGTGTGTCGTGTGTCGCGGCCTTCGCTACAGGCTAATAGGCTGGAGGAAGAGAAGGTGTTACAGGCTAATAGGCTGGAGGAAATAGATGTTTGGAGGGAGGATGTCCTGGCAGTTTTGAATAAACTGAAGGTCGATAAGTCCCCTGGGCCTGATGAAATATATCCTAGGATTCTTTGGGAGGCAAGGGATGAGATTGCAGAGCTTTTGGCTTTGATCTTTGGGTCCTCACTGTCCACGGGGATGGTGCCAGAGGACTGGAGAGTGGCGAATGTTGTTCCTCTGTTCAAGAAAGGGAATAGAAATGACCCTGGTAATTATAGACCGGTTAGTCTTACTTCGGTGGTTGGTAAATTGATGGAAAAGGTCCTTAGGGATGGGATTTACGACCATTTAGAAAGATGCGGATTAATCCGGGATAGTCAACACGGATTCGTGAAGGGCAAGTCGTGCCTCACAAATTTGATTGAATTTTTTGAGGAGGTAACTAAGTGTGTTGATGAAGGTAGGGCAGTTGATGTCATATACATGGATTTTAGTAAGGCATTTGATAAGGTCCCCCATGGTCGGCTTATGATGAAAGTAAGGAGGTGTGGGATAGAGGGAAAGTTGGCCGATTGGATAGGTAACTGGCTGTCTGATCGAAGACAGGGTGGTGGTGGATGGAAAATTTTCGGATTGGAGGCAGGTTGCTAGCGGAGTGCCGCAGGGATCAGTGCTTGGTCCTCTGCTCTTTGTGATTTTTATTAATGACTTAGAGGAGGGGGCTGAAGGGTGGATCAGTAAATTTGCTGATGACACCAAGATTGGTGGAGTAGTGGATGAGGTGGAGGGCTGTTGTAGGCTGCAAAGAGACATAGATAGGATGCAAAGCTGGGCTGAAAAATGGCAAATGGAGTTTAACCCTGATAAATGTGAGGTGATTCATTTTGGTAGGACTAATTTAAATGTGGATTACAGGGTCAAAGGTAGGGTTCTGAAGACTGTGGAGGAACAGAGAGATCTTGGGGTCCATATCCACAGATCTCTAAAGGTTGCCACTCAAGTGGATAGAGCTGTGAAGAAGGCCTATAGTGTGTTAGCTTTTATTAACAGGGGGTTGGAGTTTTAAGAGCCGTGGGGTTATGCTGCAACTGTACAGGACCTTGGTGAGACCACATTTGGAATATTGTGTGCAGTTCTGGTCACCTCACTATAAGAAGGATGTGGAAGCGCCGGAAAGAGTGCAGAGGAGATTTACCAGGATGCTGCCTGGTTTGGAGGGTAGGTCTTATGAGGAAAGGTTGAGGGAGCTAGGGCTGTTCTCTCTGGAGCGGAGGAGGCTGAGGGGAGACTTAATAGAGGTTTATAAAATGATGAAGGGGATAGATAGAGTGAACGTTCAAAGACTATTTCCTCGGGTGGATGGAGCTATTACAAGGGGGCATAACTATAGGGTTCATAGTGGGAGATGTAGGAATGATATCAGAGGTAGGTTCTTTACGCAGAGAGTGGTTGGGATGTGGAATGGACTGCCTGCAGTGATAGTGGAGTCAGACACTTTAGGAACATTTAAGCGGTTATTGGATAGGCACATGGAGCACACCGGGATAATAGGGAGTGGGATAGCTTGATCTTGGTTTCAGATAAAGCTCGGCACAACATCGTGGGCCGAAGGGCCTGTTCTGTGCTGTACTGTTCTATGTTCTATGTTCTATGTCAATAAATGCTGACAGAAGTTGTAACGACTCTATCTAGATCTATCCTTCACCACCTGGTTTTTGGGAATATAAAAAGACTCACAGTGAAATTGCACTTTTTGCAGTTTTGTCAAGGCTAACAGCGGAGAGGTGCTAATCATCTGATAATTTGTAGAGAATCAGAACTCATGGAATACTTCTTCACCACAGTTGTGCCTTTTGGGAAATAATAATAGTTAATTTGTCGTTATTGTTTGTGTGTAATGTGCTAGTGCATGCACATTTTTCAAGGGTAACGGGGTAAGCGACGTGACAAATGGAGATGCATAATTAGAAATTGTGATCATTTCCATTTTTGCTACCTTAACCTCATTCACAATGAAGGAAAATATTTCTGGTTGGGTATTTTCACAAATGATAGAATTTTCTTTGAGAAAATAATTATTTTTCAATTAATATGCGCAGATTCTTCCTTGCTCCTAAAAATAGATTCTCAGGAAACCTATGTAGAAAGATTATCACTGGTTGCTGGGATAACTAACCTGAATCAATGGGCGGGATTTTGTGGCCTCGCTTGGGCGAGACTGGTAATTCCCGCTTGAGGTCAGCGGAGATTTCCGTTGTTCTACCCTCGCCCACTCCAATTGTGTGGCGGGTGAGCTGATCTCTGCACTCATTCCGGCGAATGAGTGCCAAGGTCAGATATAATGCTAACAGAGCAGCAAAGTGAGGATGGATTTTACAGTTCTGCTCGTCATTAATCCAGCCACTAGCTAAATGGTTCAAAGTAAAGTCCTGTGTTTCACAATTGTCTTTATTGTCATCCAAGTTGTCAGTCTTTAATTCTGATTAGTTTTGTTGGTGGAAAAAAAAGAGCATTTTTTTTTCAGTGACAGTTAAAGCCAGTAGCAAAATGTACTGCTTGTGAAAATTATTACATTTGAGTCCTGTCAAAATACATAGGTATACGGGATTGTTATTAGTACAACGGTTCAACTTTTGACCTCTGATTTTAACTAAAATATGCAGCCTGTGGTTTGAAATGTATTCATCTTATCCTTTACTGAGTTTGTCCCGAGCAAGTGTTTATTATAAATTATGCTCCTCTGCCATAATCAAGTTGACTCATTGCACAGACTCGCAATATTTATTAACTAGCTTTTCAGTGCAAGGAAGAATGCCTTTCTTCCATTCTTCTATTAAAGAGCAATTTAAAAGTCCTAAACTTCATCCGTGTCTTTGGAGGGGAAATATGCAGGAAGATTTTGATACCGGATGAATTCTTGGTAGTGTTACTCCCACGTGTTTTCAGGCAGATTTTAAATTCTACATGAAGTGTGTGTAGCAACAGATCTTACAGCAGCATCTGGGCACACTTTATAAATGTAGTTTTCATACTTTTATCTTAATCCTGTGTGGAGTCTGCACGTTCTCCCCATTTCTGCGTGGGTTTCCTCCGGGTGCTCCAGTTTCCTCCCACAGTCAAAAGATGTGTGGATTAGATTGATTGGCCATGCTCAATTGCCCCTTAGTGTCAGGGAGATTAGCAGGGTAAATATGTGGGGTCACGGAGATTGGGCCTGAGTGAGATTGTTGTCGGCGCAGGCTTGATGGGCTGAATGGCCTCTTTCTGCACTGTAGGGATTCTATGATTCTATGAAAACTAAGATAGGAATTATAAATTTGGTGACTTGATCGCCGGAATTCTACCGCCCTGCCCGCTATGGAATCGGAGGGGGCGAGAGGTGGACAATGGAAATGTTCGTTAACCTCAGACAGGATTTTCTGGTCTCGGGTAGAGGGAGGCTGTAAAATTCTGCCCATTGAGTCCCGTGACATACTTTTTTTAAAACCAGAAAATTCTGGATAAATTCAGCAGATCTGGCAGCAACTGTGGAGAGAGAAACAGAGTTAACGTCTCAGGTCTAATGATCCTTGTACAGAACTGAAGAAAGGCAGAAATGTACAGATTTATATAGTTGGAGGGATGGGAGATGAGGGAGGGAAGGTGTGAGGGCAGAAGGGTCAGACACAGTAAAGTGCCTATCAATTTTTTTTTATATAGTTGGAAAGGGGGAGATGGGGAAGAATGGAAGACCAGAGAGAGGTTGGGGTAAAGGAGATATTGACAAATTTGTCATGAACATGAGACTGGAGAATTCCACCTGACAGACGCTCCCAGTGCCAGCGATAACACACTGGTTTTCCTGCTGGTGTGAGAACTTAGTCCCGGTTCAGAAGAATCGCAGCCCACGTTGGGAGCAGTGAGTATAATAGACTCCAGTTGAAGGAGGTGTAGGTGAAATTCTGCTTTAACTGAAAGGAATTGAGAAGGAAGGAGGTAAATGGGCTGATGTTGCACCTTCTATGATTCCTCAGGACGGTGCCGCGGGAAAGAGATGAAGGGTTGGGGCAATGGAGGGGAGGATCAGGGTGTCACAAAGGGAGTGATTCCTGTGGAATGCTGATGGGGCGAGGGGGCGGGGGGGGGGGGGGGGGGGAAGGTGGTGGGGTAGGGACGTGAGGAAAAGATGTGTTTAGTGGGGGCACCATGCTGGAGCTGGTGCAAATGGGAGAGAATGATCCTTTAAATGCAGAGGCTGGTGAGGTGAAAAGTGAGGGCAAGAGGGAACTTGTCATTGTTTGGGAGGGAGGGAAGGTGTGAGGGCAGAAATGAGAGAGAAGGGTTGGACACAGTAAAGTGCCCTATCAACCATGGTGCGGGAGTGGGGGAGTTCTCGGGTGAGGAAAAAGGCAGACATGTCAGAAGCGCTGTTTTTGAAGGTGGCATTATTGGAACAGATGTGAGGGAGGAGGAGAAATTGGGAGCGGGGTGTGAGAAGCTGTAGTCAAGGTAGCTCTGGGAGTCGGTAGTTTGGAATGAATATTGGTGGTCACTCTATCATCAGTCATGGAAATCAGGGAAGGGAAGGGGAGTGTCAGAGATAGACTATATGAAGGTAAAGGGGATGGAAATTGGAGGCAAAATCAATAAATCTTTCGAGATCCAGCTGAGAGCGTGAAGCAATGCTGATATTGTCATCGATGTAATGGAGAAAGCGCAAAAAGTGATGTGAAACTCGACTCAAACATTAAATCTGCTTCTCTGTCCAGTGCGGAGAGACCTGCCTCCAGGTTTAACCAGCATTTTCTGTTATTATTTCAGGTTTCCAGCGTCCGCATTATTTTGCTTTTATAATGCTGACATGACAAGTTGCTGTGCTTTCAGATTTGATAACAGTCTATATAAACACAATATGATTTAATTAAGTCATGCTCACATTTTGTATCAATGCAAAGTAGTTCTTGCTTTGCAAACTCCAGTGTAACTCGGCTGTGAAATTGCCCAAATGTAGCAATAAAAACCAGCGCACAACAGAAATGTAGGCAAAGCAAAGTTTAAAATGTTAACCTTTAAACTTCAATATTAATGACTGTTGTCAGCTGTTTGTTAATATTAAAATGTAGCCATCAAGTATTTCTAGCATCCTGTTTTTCTTGGCTAAGAGGTGGTGTGGAGGCAGTGACATAACTTTGCTCTGCTTGTTCTGGGTCATTATCTCCCCCAAACGGCTGCGGAGGCTGTCAATTGAAATTTTCAGGACTGAAGTTGATAGATTTTTATTACCTAATATCAAGAGTAGTGGAAAAAGAGTGGATAAATGAAGTTTAGACACATATCAAATCTGAAAGAAGCGAATAATGGAACAGGCTCAAAGGACTGAATGGCCCACAGTAATTATTGCTTATTATTGTAGTTGCATTTCTGAAAAGTGCAATTTTAGGTGAAACAACATTAAGCAAATTAGATTCTCCCACTGTAACCCATGTAAAGGAGAAGCAATGGCCCAGTGGTATTATCGGCAGTCTATTAATCCAGAAACTCAACTAATGTTCTGGGGACCAGGGTTCGAATCCTGCCAGGGCAGGTGGTGGAATTTGAATTCAATTCAAAAAAATCTGAAATTAAAAAATACTGATGATCATGAAACCATTGTTGATTGTTGGACAAACCCATCTGATTCACTAATGTCCTGTAGGGAAGAACATTTGTTGTCCTTATCTGGTCTGGCCTACATGTGACTCCAGAGCCATAGCAATGTGATTGATTCTCAACTGCCCTCGGGCAACTAAGAATGAGTAATAAATGCTGGCCAGCCAGCGATGTCCCACGAATGAATTAAAAAAAAACTTTAGTTAGGTTTTGAAGGGTACTTATCGTCAGAAAAAATCCCACATTTCAGTATTATATCCTGCAAGTTTAAATACTCTATGTTCCTAATTCCTAATATTTGTAACCGAAAAAAAGAGAAATAGTCTAACCACCTGCTCACTACCTTTTCCGCTCCCCAACCCTTTGACTCTTTGCATCACCCACTCGCCATTTCCCACCTTGAACCTCCTTTCCACTTGCCACTTCATTCTCAGGTACCCTTGCTGTGAGCAACAGCTCAGGAAAGGAGTGGCAAGAGAAAAAGAAGCGAGCGAAGGAGTGGGAGGAGCCAAGAGTGGGAGGGTTAGGGAGGAAAGCAGTGAGAAGACAAGACGGAGATCAACTGAGAGGGTCAGTGAGCAAGGGGATTGGGAAGAGAAGTGGCGAGCAGGAGAGAGGCAGCAAGTATGTGGGGGTCAGCGAGTGGGCTACAGAAGAGACAAGTGCAGGCCACACATGGAATGCCGGTAATATAGATAATCTTCGCACAAAAATAGATTGCAGAATTTTACGAAAAGGTCACTGTTGCTTTGAGTGCAATCAAATGCCTCTCCCTGCACTCGCTCTAAAATCATACCTATCGGGTCACGTAAAGCTACCTGGACTCTGGCATGAAACAGGAACAGAACTCTCTTTGTTCAGTGCCTATCCATTCCGCTTCATTTCATCCGTTGGCCGGAATTTTACCACCCTGCCCGCCATGGGGATCAGAGCGGGCGAGGGGCCATGGAAAGGTCTGTTGACCTCGAGCAGGATTTTACGGTTTCGGGATGAGTGTGGTCGTAAAATCCCGCCCCTTATGTTAAAAGCGTAATAGCACTGAATGAGGTAACTTCAAATGAGGACTTACATTAACACTGCAATGAAGTTACTGTGAAAAGAGTCGCCACACTCTGGAGCATATTCGGGTACACTGAGGGAGAATTTAGCATTGCCAATGCGCCTAACCAGCACAGCTTTCGGACTATGGGAGGATATTGGAGTACCCATAGAAAACCCACGCAGACATGAGGAGAACATGCAGGCTCCATACAGACAGTAACCCAAGCGGTGAATCAAACCCAGCTTCTTAGCGCTATGAGGCAGCAGTGCTAACCAGTGTGCCACTGTGCCTTCTGTTTATGATTGGACAAATTGCATGCAATAAGCAAGTCACAATATTTTTTCACTGAAAGTAGCTTCTAAACAATTGAAGTTTTTTATATTATTATCTGGCAGCGTTCCAGCAAAGGGCTTAAGAACTATTCCCCTATTTAAAAGCCAACAATTCTTTTTAATTCATTTGTCTTTTGCACACAATTTCAGGAGTCACAAAGTGTTTCACAGTCAGTGAACTTTGAAGTGTAGTTGACGTTTTAATATAGGGAAGCACAGCAGCCAATCTCCCCCAATAAGGATCCATGAACCTCAGAGAGGCACATGCCAGATTGAGGGATAAATATTAACCTGAGACAGGTGGTGAGTTACCATTTTGTTCTTTAATTAGTGCAACAAGATCTTATACATCCATTTCAGAGGACTGATTTAATCCTGCTTGAATATTTCATCAAAAAAATGGCACCTCTGACAGTGCAGATTCCCTTTACACTTGAGTGGCAGCCTAGTTTATGCACTTCAATCTCCGTGGTAGGATTTGAACCCTTGAACTCCTGATTCAGTCGCGAGTGTGCTTCTCTGAACCAAAGGCCGAACATATAAAAATTTGACAGGTTTGTGGCAGTGCCTCATTCTTCCACCCCTTCTGCGAACACCAAGTCCTGTCAAGGGATAGGCTCGCACTTGTGGTGCTGCTGGCAATACAAACTGCCCTTGGGAGGAAATCTCTGTCACATTGGGGCAATGCAAGAGCAAAGCAATTTGGAAAATTTGCATTGTATTGGCAGTTTCACCTATTATCAGGAAGATTGGCAATGACTACTGCCATTTTTGGCACCAGGTTTTAGTTTTAAACACATTACATCAGATTTTCCAGTCACTACATCTGAGGCTAATGGATTGCTTGGGAGTAATGGATACAAGGAAATTGGAAGATTGCGGGGGGGTGGGTGGGGGGGAGGGGGGGGCGGTGCGGGAGCACTTCCCAGTGAGCCTTCCTGATTTGCCAACCTTTTGTTTTCCAACTAATGGTGATGGAGTCAGTGAAGTACCTAGTATGGTTAGCGGTTTCTGCTCCTCATTACCCAGATTTCTCCCATCCACAACTCTCGGCAATCCAATAGTTCCAGTTGCAGGAAGAGCAAAATCTGTCCCGATTATATTTTGAACTGAAGCAGAATTTGAACAGGAAATCTGAAACAAATGAAAATTTTCATCCTACTAATATTCAGTGAGGCGGTTAACAAACTTGCTGTGCTATATAAATTCTGACATGTTGGTCAAACTGAAAGGAGTCAAAGGGAAATTGATATAATTTAAAAATTATTGCCAGCCAGTAAATAAGGCTACAAAGTACGATTTTTAAAAATTTGATTTGATTTATTGTTGTCACGTGTATTGGGATACAGTGCAAAGTATTGTTTCTTGTGTGCTATACAGACAAAGCATACCATTCATAGAGTACGTGGAGGAGAAGGAAAGGAGAGAGTGCAGAATATCTTGTTACAGTCATAGCTAGAGTGTGGAGAAAATCAACTTCATGCATGGTAGATCCATTCAAAAGTCTGATGGCAGCAGGGAAAAAGCTGTTCTTGAGTCGGTTGGTAGGTGGTCTCACACTTTTGTATCCTTTTCCCAATGGAAGAAGATGGAGGAGAGTATGTCCAGGGTGCATGGGGTCCTTGCTATGCTGGCTTCTTTTCTGAGGCAGCGGGAAGTGTAGACGGAGACAATGGGCGGGAGGCTAGTTTGCGTGATGGATTGGGCTACGTTCACAGCCCTTTGTAGTTTCTTGCAGTCTTGGTCAGAGCAGGAGCCATACCGAGCTGTGATACAACCAGAAAGAATGCTTTCTATGGTGCATCTCTAAAAATTAGTGAAAGTCAAATTGGAATTTAGCACACTGATATATTATAGGTATTTAGATGATTAATGTTTACCATGGATTAACTAACATGATTTCCTTATTTCTTTTCAAAGGATGGGCCGACAACTCTACCGAAAGCCAATGCCCAGTCAGCGTCCACCACTGAACATCTTCCCTCGCCCAGCTTCAGTCCTGCTGCAGTGCAGCGGAGAGTGAAGAGTGGGGCCGTTAACTGTGACCGACTCAGTCAAACAAAGTCAATGGTTCTCACTGATTCCAGCCCCATCAAATTACCGGTGAGTAGATGATGCTGTATTTTGTTCCATCATGAAGGTGTTGCTGGAAAATTACTTTAGATATTAATTTTGTTAAAGGCCAGGTGAAATGTCTCTTTGAAAAAGTCTCTGAACTTTATCCAAATAAATGGGCAATAATAAAGCTGCAGATAAAATCGATGACAGCCCACTTGAAGCACTTCAATTATTAACTGTAGGTAGGGAATATCGCTTGGAACTTTAAGCAATGAGCCATTTTATTACACATTTTTAATGAAACTTGGAATGTCTACATTTGGACTGGAGAAGGCATTCAACACAAAATGACTGTGCAGAAAATGATGGGGATTTCTTCTGGTACCCCATTATCTGTCAGTGCCAGTTTAAACACAAGTGTTCATAGAATCATAGGATCCCTACAATGCAGAAGGAAGCCATTCAGCCCATCAAGTCTACACCAACAAGAATCCCACCTAGGCCCTATCCCTGTAACCTCACATATTTACCCCGCTAATCCGTCTAACCTACGCATCTCAGGACACTAAGGGACAATTCAGCTTGGCCAATGCACCTAACTCACATATCTTTGGACTGTATGAGAAAACCGGAGCACCTGGAGGAAACCCACGCAGATACAAATTCCGCATAGACAGTGGCCCAAACCGGGAATCGAACCCAGGTCCCTGGAACTGTGAGGCAGCAGTGCTAATCACTGTGCCACCATGTTGCCCATTCTATTGTAGGAGTCAGACGATAATGTAGTCTGGCAAAACGCAATAACCCATACATTTGGACAGTAGAAGCTATTGCTGTCCATGCTATTTCTATACTGTGACTAAAATTTGGAATTGTCAAGAAGGTTTCATTGGTTTTTTTGGCAAACGTATGTATTAATGCTTCTGTAGGGAATACCTCCCACGTACATTGTTGCATGTTATTATGAATTGATTGCTTTCGGGGATGTAGAGCCCCACAACAGTTATGTTTGGCTGCTCCCAGTGCATTTTATTACATTCTGATTACATTGATTTCTTGCAGTCAGAAACTGTTGTTCATAATTGTTTTCTGCACTTCATACTTAAATACCAGTCAGAAAGAAAGCTAACAAAATAGAACAAAAGTTTCAAAAAAGTTGGCATAGCCGAAAAATATATCTTAAGACGTTTGAAAGGGAGGTTTTGCCACAAGAAATGATGAGTTTGGTGCAAGTGTTCCCACTAAAGTTTTAAGAATTGGAATTCCTGATCCAAAGTCATATCACTTCCCCAATCAGAGTTTTGCCTGAGGATTGGGGAGGGGCCAGATGGCTAAACAAGTCCCTCCAAGGAGATGGTTTGGCACCTTAACTATGTGAATAAGTTTGTGAAGTTCATGGCTATGCAACATTTTGAATTAACCCATGAATGGTTAAAATTCCATGTGAAGCAATCCCACTTTTCAAATTCCCTGTACATTATCGCCCCCGTTCTTGGTGGGTCAAGTAAGTGACAATCCAGCCCATATTGAAAGTCGAGTGGGACATAAAGTTGCCATCGCTAAATTGCAGTTATAGCCGACATTCAGTCACATTTATTGCCGAGGAAAATGCTTAAAGTAGACTGACATTCACCTTGCAGCAGTGGTGAATTTAGGAACCCCCACCTCCCCCAATGGGGGAAGCATCTACAGGTGGATCTCATAGATTCAGTATCATTGAGGAGGTCCATCTTCCAACCTCAGAGTGTTCCTGAAACTCCATCTTCCCTTGCAGGAGGTCAATGTTCTTTCTTCAATGGTGGTTTAGTGATGTTGGATGCCTTTTTAATATGGCACCCAGATATGATGGTGGCATTTGTGCTATTGTGCCTGCATGGCATGGTTTCCCACAGGTCTCCACTGTGGATTGGCACTGCCAAGGTTGGGGCTGGGGCAGCAAGGAAGCAGAGACAGGAGCTGGGCATCCCATTGAGTGATTTGGAGGAGGCTGTCCTTCTGTCCCTCCGTGGTCAAGGGTTGGAGGATCTTCCCCTTGTCTACCGGGGGTCCTAATGTCCATGGGGGGGCGGGGGCTTTAATTTTACTTTGAGATTGGGGTCCCTTAAAGACAGATGCCCTGAAAATTGTGGATTCCCTCAAGAATGATGGCACGTCCCCACCCCCCCCCCCCCCCGCCCCGCCCCCCCCCCCCCCCCCCCCCACCATCCGTCCTCCCGCTTTCTTTTGACAAAGTGTCAGAAGATTTCGGGTGGGATTCTCTGATACCCATCACCCCACCCCTGCTGCCAGCACTCAGCCAAAACTCCATTCACTGCAATGGCACCAAAGAATCCCAGCCATGGACGAGGTCAGAGGTTTCCAGTGCTGGAGTAAAAATCTGGCTGTGTTTCTGGGGAGAAACATGATCCTTTTCAGTCAGAACCTGACACTTTGCATTGTTTAGGAAAATTCTACCCAATGTCTCGTAAAATCGAGTCCATAGACTCATTACAGCACAGAAGGAAGCAACTTGGTCCATGGTGTCCATGTCAGCTCTATGTAGTTAAACAATCCCTTTCTGTTGACCTCTCCCCATAGCCCATGTTGGTTTATTTTCCTGAAGTGCCCATCCCCATTTCATTTTTAAATTATTCATCGTCTCCACCCTCAAAGGCAATGAGTTCCAGGTCATTACTACTCACTGTGTTAGAAAAAGTTCTTTCTTACATCCCTGCATCTCTTGCCAAAGCAAATCAGCGAATGAAACAGTTTTTCTTTGTCTACCTCATCTAAATCTGCCATAATCAGATACACTTCCATCAAATCTCAATCTCATTGACTGCAAGGAGAACAACACTTGCTACTCCAACGTAACCTAATACCGTTATCCCTGGATCCTTCATGATAAATCCCTTCTGCACCCTCTCAAAGGCTATCTCAAGGAGTTGGTTTGCAGGTGCAGCAGGTAATTAAGAGGCAAATGAAATGTTGTCCTTCATTGCTAGAGGGATGGAGTTTAAAAACAGCGAGGTTATGTTGCAGCTGTATAAGGTGCTGGTGAGGCTACACCTGGAGTACTGTGTACAGTTTTGGTCTCCTTACTTGAGAAAGGATATACTGGCACTGGAGGGGGTGCAGAGGAGATTCACTAGGTTGAATCTGGAATTGAAAGGGTTGGCTTATGAGGAGAAACTGAGTAGTGAGTAGACTGGGGCTATACTCATTGGAATTCAGAAAATGAGGGGAGATTTTATAGAAACATATAAGATTATGAAGGAAATAGATAAGATTGAAGCAGGGAAGTTGCTTCCACTGGCAGGTGAAGCTAGAATTAGGGGGTATGGCCTCAAAATAAGGGGGAGCAGATTTAGGACTGAGTTGAGGAGGAACTTCTTCACACAAAGGTTGTGAATCTGTGGAATTCCCTGCTCAGTGAAGCAGTTGAGGATACCTCATTGAATGTTTTTAAGGCAAGGATAGATACATTTTTGAACAGTAAAGGAATTAAAGGTTATGGTGAGTGGGCGGGTAAGTGGAGCTGAGTCCACAAAAAGATCAGCTATGATCTTATTGAATGATGGAGCAGGCTCGAGGGGCCAGATGGCCTACTCCTGCTCCTAGTTCTTATGTTCTTATTATCACACACTTAAGACTGGACACAACATTTGATTTGTGGTTTAACTAGAACCTTATTGGAAGTTGCTGGAAGCTATTTACACTTTAGCAACAGTGAGCGCCATAGACTGGACTCTTATTTGGACCACATCATCTGGCTCATGATAAACGACTGCAGCTATTTTCATATAAAAGAAATAGTCACCGGGAATCAATATAACTTTATAGGGTCCAGTTCCTTTCAACAGAATCTAATCCCAAATAAATTATGTTAACCATGTTAAATTGTGAAGCAATCAATTTGCAACATGTAGCGGCAATAATCCCAACAGACAATGCATTTCACATCTGCAAAAGACAAATGTACTCAGAGCCACATCTGATGTGCGCCCAGGGTAGGAAAAACAAAGGTCTGTTACCTCGAGGGAACATGCTGATTAAACTATTTTCAATTGATTTTTAAGCTGTATCATGAGAGAGAATCCTATCAAAACAAAACCTTAGAACTGAGTTTTGATAACTGGCCACACCAGAACTTCACCTGCCTTTACTTTATTTGGATTCCAAACCTTTTTTTTATTTTCAAGAGCTTAACACGTGGAAGGTTGTATTTGTGCTTTAGATGGCCCTGGCTGCCTGCCTGTAGATTAGGATTTACAAATTACTGTACTCTTGTCAATAATATCACTTATATTTCCCAGTTGCATATTTCTTTCCCAGTTAATGAATGGTAATAAAGAGAGTTCCACAATGCGCACATAACCAAATTGGAAAATTATGTTTAAAGTTATAAAACACAGCTAGCTTCTGTACTCACACAGACCAACTGCCTGCATTACTGTCTCACATAGCGTGCTTGCATGCGATAAGTTTCTAAAACATAATAAATCATAGGTAAAACAGATTATTCCCCTTTCTACTTTCTAACAGCTGTATAAATCAGTTGTTATTGTAAGCATTATAATATGAGACCAAAGGGAGACTATGCTTGTAACAAATAGAATTTAAGACTTGCAACAGAGTAAGATGGGCAGTAAACAAACAGACTTCAGAGCTACTAGCTCAACAGATGTCGAGACTGAATGCATAAAAGTAATGGGAAAAGGTTAAACATTTACATGTTGTTATCATACTAGGTTACCATTTCAATGGTGTAAAATGTAATCCACATTTTTTAATCCATTAGATAAACTTTTCAAACTCATCTGAATGCTTCACATATACAATGTTGATCTTTTACTTGACAGCTTGCCAGTTGGTGGAAGTAACAATGTGGCAAGCACATTTTTTTAGGGGTTTGTTACGTCTTCCAATCACAGCACTACCATAACTTATCTAAATGAATACATATACGACTCATGCTATAACATTTAATGTAAAGGTGACAAAACCATCTTGTGTAACTTTTAAACACTTCCCCCCTCTATGGTTTCAAAGTCTCTATGGTTCATGCCTCCATGTGCCGGGTGTAAAACTCGACAGCTGCGAAGGTTTGGTGGTTTCCAGGAAAATTAATAAAAACGTACCTGGGACGGGCTCTCAGTGAGACCACAACGTTGTCATTTGCTTCCTTCAAGGAAGCAGATGGGTTCCTGGGCCTGCTGTGGCCCCCTGCATGGAGGCATGGAACATGGAAAATAACTGAAGGTAGGATTGGAGGTGAGAACGCCAGCTGCCCAGCTGAACGGCCATTTTTTTCCCACCTCCATTTGGCGACAATGAGAATCTAGCCATTCATCTCAATTAGGTCATTCCAGCATAAGCTGTGAAGGTTTTCAGCAGAATTACATAGTTGTAGGTCAGTAAATATAATATTCACTGCTGTAGTTCATCTCTACCAACTATAATGTAAAAGTAGGAGTCCCAGATGTAGCACAGTATGATATTAAGCCTGCAATTAGTATATTTCAGACTCACAGTTAGAATGAAGTTCAGTATCATGAAAAACAGAGGGTATTCATTTATGCTCTTCAGCACTTGTGCTCCTTACAGAAAACAGAAAGAGCATAAGCTTACTGTTCAATTTTGGTTAACTTTATTAAAGTTAAATGTTCGACTCAGCTGGATGAATACCACTCAACCTTACACAAGGAAACAGTGAGACAGCAGTCTAGTAGTCTTTGGAATACCATCATTCGTGGTTGTCACATCATTGAACCTTCTGTCATCCCTCCCGGAGTACTGTAAAGGAAATGTAAAAAATAAGCTGTCCAAATGAAAGATCAGAAGCATAACATGCTGAAATCATATTTGAAAGCTAATGTAAAAAATGCTCTCAAGTGAGAGTAAGAATTGGAAAATATTTTCTGCCTATAAACCAGGCAACATGTTACATTGAAAAACAAGCCTGAAACTCAGGTGTCTATCAGAGTTATAATGTGGAGATGCCAGCATTGGACTAGGGTGGGCACAGTAAGAAGTCTCAGAACAACAGGTTATAGTCCAACTGATTTATCTGGGATCACGAGCTTTTGGAGTGCTGCTCCTTCATCAGGTGAGTGGAGTGGACTCCATTCACCTGCTAACGGAGCAGTGCTCTGAAAGCTCGTGATCCCAAATAAACATGTTGGACTTTAACCTGGTGTTGTGAGACTTCCTACTATCAGAATTATGTATGAAAGCTTTCACCAGCAGTGATTTTTGTGGGCACAAAAATAGTGCACCTGATGGCTCGAGACAGACAGTTGCTTAAAGTGATCTATGTCTGGAAAAGCTAAAGGCTTTATACTACTCTTTAGTTAAGAAATACTTGCGTGTTTGGAGCTCCATTTAATAGTGCCCAAATTTTGCTTAAATAGTAATGTTACCCAAGAGGCTAGCGTTAAACAAATTTTTTTAAAAACTCTCCTAACATTTCCTGCAGTCCAGGAAAATCCACTTTATTTCCCACATACTGTACATCAGCTGTGAAACCAAAACAGTTTACATCCATAGAAGGTAAAAATGGTCTTATCATGCAAACTTGATTGCAAAATCCAGATTCATTTTCACATAATGATATTTGCAGAGTCGACGAAAGGTTTGCGTTAAATGCATTTTATTGTGAAAAATTATGGTCAATACCTTTATGAATAGGTAAGTTAGATCTAGTATAGTGAGTAAGTAGTAATTGTTAACTACTTTCTCTGATCTTCATCAGTTATAACACTGAAGATTATGTACTGAGATGCATGTCTGCCTGCAAAGTTAAGCTAAAAGTTAAAGTTAAAGTTTATTTATTAGTCACAAGTAAGGCTTACATTCACACTGCAATGAAGTTACTGTGAAATTCCGTTAGTCGCCACACTCCGGCGCCTATTCGGGTCAAAGCACCTAATCAGCACGTCTTTTGGACTGTGGGAGGAAACCGGAGCACCCGGAGGAAATCCACGCAGACACGGGGAGAACATGCAAACTCTGCACAAACAGTGACCCAAGCTGGGAATCAAACCCGGGTCCCTGGGGCTCAGAGGCAGCAGTATTAATGACTGTGCCACTGTGCCACCTCGTTTGTCATCTATGTTATCTCCAATGTATTGGCAGTACGGTGGCATAATGGTTAGTACCGCTGCCTCACAGTGCCAGGGGCCCGAGTTCAATTCCCGGCTTGGGTCACTGACTCTGCAGTGTCGGCATGTTCTCCCCGTGGTTGCATGGGTTTCCTCCGGGCATTCCGGTTTCCTCCCACAGTCTGAAAGACATGCTGGTTGGGTGCATTGGCCGCGCTAAATTCCCCCTCAGTGAACCCAAACAGGCGGCAGAGTGTGGTGACTAGGGGATTTTCACAGTAACTTTATTGCAATGTTAATGTAAGCCTACTTGTGACACTAATAAATAAACTTTATATTTTTAAGCTTTCCTCAGTTGATTAAGGGAGAAATTTTATTGCGAGGATCTCCAATACATTACCTGGGTGTTTATAAGTTAATTACTCTTGGTGATCATTTGAAACTCACGCAGATTTAGGATAAACTGCCTTAAAATCCGTCCATAAATTCAAAAGCTTCATGTGAGTTTTGTACGATGATTGTTAATAATCTCTTGTTAATGTTGTACAATAACTTAGTGACACCATACATTTGTTGGTGTGATTTTTTTCTGAATAGTGATAGTAAGTGGGGAAATTTAACTACAAGTAAATGCAGAATCTTCACAATCTTGGAGAGGAAGAAGAACTTTTCGGTCATAGAACACGACATCTTTGGTTGAGAAGCATCATTAGTCCGGTAGCTTGTAGCATATTGAGTAGCAATGGGGGATTTGATTAGGCCATGATGGGAGGAAATGCTGCACTTGTGTCTTGAATTCTAATCCAAATTTAATTGGAGTTTGAATTGTTAGAAAAAGTTTACTGTTGGAGACTCATGTAGATTTGATCCCTTGATGTGTTGCCATAGTACTGGCAATAAATATAACACAGTAAGAGGTTTAACAACACCAGGTTAAAGTCCAACAGGTTTATTTGGTAGCAAATGCCACTAGCTTTTAGAGCGCTGCTCCTTCGTCAGGTGGAGTGGAGATCTGCTCACAAACAGGGCATACAGAGACACGAACTCAATTTACAGAATAATGATTGGAATGCAGTCTTTACAGATAATCAAGTCTGAAAGGTACAAACAATGTGAGTGGAGAGAGCATTAAGCACAGGTTAAAGAGATGTGTATTGTCTCCAGACAGGACAGCCAGTGAAATTCTGCAAGTCCAGGCAAGCTGTGGGGGTTACAGATAGTGTGGCATGAACCCAAGATCCCGGTTGAGGCCATCCTCATGTGTGCGGAACTTGGCTATCAGTTTCTGCTCAGCGACTCTGTGCTGTCGTGTGTCATGAAGGCCGCCTTGGAGAACGCTTACGCGAAGATCAGAGGCCGAATGCCCGTGACCGCTGAAGTGCTCCCCAACAGGAAGAGAACAGTCTTGCTTGGTGATTGTCGAGCGGTGTTCATTCATCCGTTGTCATAGCGCCTGCATAGTTTCCCCAATGTACCATGCCTCATAAGCCCCAATGTACCATGCCTCGGTACATTGGGGAAACCATGCAGACGCTACGACAACGGATGAATGAACACTGCTCGACAATCACCAGGCAAGACTGTTCTCTTCCTGTTGGGGAGCACTTCAGCGGTCACGAGCATTCGGCCTCTGATCTTTGCGTAAGCGTTCTCAAAGGCGGCCTTCACGACACGCGACAGTGCAGAGTCGCTGAACAGAAGCTGATAGCCAAGTTCCGCACAGATGAGGACGGCCTCAACTGGGATCTTGGGTTCATGTCACACTATCTGTAACCCCCACAGTTTGCCTGGACTTGCAGAATCTCACTGGCTGTCCTGTCCAGAGATAATACACATCTCTTTAACCTGTGCTCAATGCTCCCTCCATTCGCATTGTTTGTACCCTTCAGATTTGATTATCTGTAAAGACTGCATTCCAATCATTATTCTGTAAATTGAGTTTGTGTCTCTGTATGCCCTGTTTGTGAGCATTTCTCCACTCCACCTGACGAAGGGGCAGCGCTCCGAAAGCTAGTGGCATTTGCTACCAAATAAACCTGTTGGACTTTAACCTGGTGTTGTTAAACTTCTTACTGTGTTTACCCCAATCCAACACTGGCATCTCCACATCAATAAATATAACACACAGGACTTGTCACATGTCGGGGGAATTTTAACCTGATGGCAGAACAGGAAGTGGGCACCACTTCACCGCTCTTACTTTTTGCTGGTTCCCACACAATTACAATTAAAATTTAAAGCATTGGTGACATACACAGGGGACATCATAAGAATCAAAAGAACTCGGAAGAGGAGTAGGCAATTTAGCCCCTCAAGCTTGCTCTGCTATTTAATACAATCATGGATGATCTCATCTTGGCCTCAACTCCACTTTCCTGCCTGTTCACCACAGCCTTTCAAACCCTTATTAATTAAAAATCTGTCCACCCCTTCCTTAAATTTACTCAAAGTCCCAGCATCCACCATACTCTGGGCTAGTGAGTTCCTCAGACTCACAACCCTTTGAGCTAAGTAATTTCTCCTTATCTCCATTTTAAATCTGCCACCACTTATCGTGGGGCGGCACAGTAGCACAGTGGTTAGCACTGCTGCTTCACAGCACCGGGGTCCCATGTTCAATTCCTGGCTTGGGTCACTGTCTTTGTGGAGTTTGCATGTTCTCCCCATGTCTGTGTGGGTTTCCTCCGGGTGCTCCGGTTTCCTCCCACATTCTGAAAGACATGCTGGTTAGGTGCATTGACCCGAACAGTCACTGGACTGTGGCGACTAGGGGAATTTCACAGTAACTTCATTGCAATGTTAATGTAAGCCTTACTTGTGACTAATAAATAAACTTTAAAACTTTAAATCTATGTTGTAAGTTGCCCTACAAGAGGAAACATCCTCTCCGCATCTGCATGTTCGATCACGTGGCAAGGGGAGCTTTCTAGTGGTGAAACCTGCAGTCAGCTGGTACGGGGGGGGGAGCGTCTACAAAAGACCCTCCTGGGCAAACAGGGAGGCTCTTCTTAGTCGCCACAATTTCCATTCTGAACTCCGTTGCCATTAATATAAGACTCATTGAGAGCACAAATTTGGTTCGGGTAATTTTCAAATTTGAATTCCACTTGTAATTGTTTCTCATTACATTTCTTTCACTTTATTCATGTGTGTATGATCATGATTTATGAAACCAGCTTAGTCAGAGATCTAAATGTACTGGCACGCCTCATGGCTGGCACGCATTGATATTTCCAGGGGAGTTGGGGACATTTCTTTATTGTGGAAGAAGCAATGATTTGTTTTTGAATTCACTCCTTATTGAATATTCATGTTAGTGCCCAGTGTTGTACCTGACACTCTGTGGCACATGCCTAAACTTGCAGACTCAGCGAACCCTCCCTTCTCTGCGTTGTAAAAGACATTGGGCGTGATCTTGCCAGCCGTTTATGCCACACTCCTGCTGCAGCGAGGTTGGAGAATTTGGCACCCAGCCAAATCTCCATTCATTGCAGCAGGATAGGGAAATCCCGTTGGCATGAATGGCCATAACATTCTGGTCATTATCCCAGATCACTCTCAGTGGGGATGATTGAAGTGATGTAGATGAACCCAAAGTCCTGTGAGGACTTTGCCAGCCAATATCCTCAGACGGACCCATATTTGGACAATGCTGGCATTGTCCTTTGAGTCACTCATTTTCTTACCTTGACTAACTGTTCCTACCAACCCCACCACACTCGAAGTTAGCCATCCCCATGGCCATTGTTACTTTGAAACTGCTACAAGGCATCTATGACCAACTGGAGACATATTTTTAGCTCAGCAATTTTCCAAATTTAACAGCACAGGAAAGAAAATGACTTCATAAAATAATCCAGCCGCCATCACGTCTCAGCTGTGACACTCAAGAGACTTAACTAAATTGCAGCAACTGGAGCAGATTTCAAACTGTAAATTGTCTCTATTTCCTGACATTGTTTAGGACATCAAAACATTAAGATTATGTTAATGGGACTGAAAATATGCCATAAAAGTGCCTTTATTTTCAGTTTTAAAAAAGTCAATTAGTTTAATGATCAATTAGTTTGTTTGTTTTTCATTAACATTTTATTAACTAGCTTTTAGATTCTCATTCCTATTGACCAAGTGGTAAAGAAAGCACATCTTGCTATCAAAGTCCAATATAGATTATTGAAACAGCAAAACCTCTTGATAAACAAGTTGTCCTCACGTGAACAGAGTCTATTGCACCGCATTAAGACTAGTTGGAAGGATTATAGGATTAGTCTATTGTGTAGCAACAGATTTGGTGAAGCTTATATTTTAAGATCTAGTCCTGACATTAAATCTGATGGGCTTGCCACATGTGAATCAGTCAATCCGTGGAGCTGTTTCAAGCAGCAGACTTATTCCTTCCAATCTGATGCACAATAGCTCAGGCGCTAAAAGATAAGTTGCAAACATTTTTCAATGTCTGGTTGTATTAAAAGCAGAGTTGGTTATTTTTGACAATTGAAGAAGCATTTTTTTTTCATTCCTGGAGCTATTTTTACCTTTCTAATCTTAAGTGAACATTCAACAATAGGTAGCACAGTGGTTAGCACTGCTGCTTCACAGCTCCAGGGACCTGGGTTCGATTCCCGGCTCATGTCACTGTCTGTGTGGAGTTTGCACATTCTCCTCGTGTCTGCGTGGGTTTCCTCCAGGTGCTCCGGTTTCCTCCCACAGTCCAAAGATGTGCGGGTTAGGTTGATTGGCTAAAATTGCCCCTTAGTGTCCTGCGATGTGTAGGTTAGAGGGATTAGCGGGTAAAATATGTAGGGATATGGGGGTAGGGCCTGGGTGGGATTGTGGTCGGTGCAGACTCGATGGGCCGAATGGCCTCTTCCTGCACTGTAGGGTTTCTATGGTTTCTAAACCATCTGAACTCAAATACACACATATTACAGTGGTTGGACTGACCAATCCACGTGGAGAGATATGTGTCATGTACAGAATTTTGTTTTGTGCAAGAGAAACCTTACAAATTAAAGTGCACCACTAAAAATGCTCAAGTCATCATATGAGCACCATTGCTACAAAAGACTTGAAAATCTGAGCCTTTTTTCATTAGAGCACCACAGATTATGGAGTGATCTGGTTGAGCTTTTTTACAATTCTGAAAGGGTGGGTCTAGGTAAACGCACAGGTTGAGGAAACAGAGCTAGAGATACAAGATAGGGAAAACAAATCCCTGGATGAAAAAGGAGATAGAAGTTAAGTTGAGCAAGAAAAAAATGTGTTTACGACAGGCATCAGGAAGAAAATATAGTTGGGAACTAAGGTTCAGACATTCCGATGGGAGGTGAAAAAGCCCATTAGAGAAGCAAAGAGAGATAATGACAAAAGACTGATTAGCCAACAAAAAAGAGGAATCCTAACATCTTCTATGGGCATATAAACAGAAAAATGGTGGTAAAGGGAGTAGAGCTGATTAGGGAACAAAATGGGAATTTACACAGGGAGGCAAAGGGCATGATCTTAAATGAATACTTTGCATCTATTTTTACCAAGGAGGTAGATGCTACACAGGACATGGAGACAGGCAAGGAAATTCTGTCCCAAAAATGGTTCAAAATTGACAATGAGGCATTGTTGAATAGACTGTCGGTACTTAAAGTTGACAAAGCACAGGACCAAATATAATGCATCCAAGGATATTGAAGATAGTAAGAATGGAAATTGCAGGAATGCTGGCCATAATTCTAATCTTCTCTAAACTCAGGGGAAGTGCCAGATGACTGGAAAATTGCAAATGTTACATCCTTGCTCCAAAATGATTCTAAGGATAGCCTCAGCAACTACAGACTAGTCAGTTTAACATCAGTAGCGGGCAAACGTCTAGCAACAATTATTTGAGTGAAAATTAGAGGTTACATGGAAAAGTGTGGGTTGATTAGGAAGAGTCAGCATGAATTTCTAAAGGGGAAATCATGTTTAACTAACTGAGAACATAGAACATTACTGCGCAGTACAGGCCCTTCGGCCCTCGATGTTGCGCCGACCAGTGGTACCAATCTAAAGCCCCTCTAATCTACACTATTCCAATATCATCCATATGTTTATCTAATAACCACTTGAATGCTCTCAACGTTGACGAGTCCACCACTGCTGCAGGCAGGGCATTCCACGCCCTTACTACTCTCTGAGTAAAGAACCTACCTCTAACATCTGTCCTATATCTCTCACCCCTCAATTTAAAGCTGTGTCCCCACGTGCTAGCCAACACCATCCGAGGAAAAAGGCTCTCACTATCCACCCTATCTAATCCTATGATCATCTTGTATGCCTCTATTAAGTCACCTCTTAACCTTCTTCTCTCTAACAAAAACAACCTCAAGCCCCTCAGCCTTTCCTCATACGATTTTCCCACCATACCAGGCAACATCCTGGTAAATCTCCTCTGCACCCTTTCCAACACTTCCACATCGTTCCTATAATACGGCGACCAGAACTGTACGCAATATTTCAAATGCGGCCGCACCAGAGTTTTGTACAGTTGCAGCATGACCTCCTGGCTCCGAAACTCAATCCCTCTACCAATAAAAGCTAACACACCGTACGCCTTCTTAACAACCCTATCAACCTGGGTGCCAACTTTCAGGGATCTATGCACCTGGACACCCAGATCCCTCTGTTCAACCACACTACCAAGTATCTTACCATTAGCCCAGTACTCTGTATTCCTGTTACTCCTTCCAAAGTGAATCACCTCACACTTTTCCGCATTAAACTCCATTTGCCACCTCTCAGCCCAGCTCTGCAGCTTATCTATGTCCCTCTGTAACCTGCCACTTCCCTCCGCACTGTCTACAACTCCACCGACTTTAGTGTAATCCGCAAATTTACTAATCCATCCTTCCACGCCCTCATCCAAGTCATTAATAAAAATGACAAACAGCAATCCCAAAACAGATCCTTGCGGTACACCACTAGTAACTGAACTCCAGGATGAATATTTCCCATCAACCACCACCCTTTGTTTTCTTACAGCTAGCCAATTCCTGATCCAAACCACTAAATCACCCTCAATCCCATGTGTCCGTGTTTTCTGTAAAAGCTTACCATGGGGAACCTTATCAAACGCTGTGCTGAAATCCATATACACCACATCAACTGCTTTACCCTCATCCACCTCTTTGGTCACCTTCTCAAAGAACTCAATAAGGTTTGTGAGGCACGACCTACCCTTCACAAATCCGTGCTGACTATCCCTAATCAAATTATTCCTTTCTGGATGATTATAAATCCTATCTCTTATAATCCTTTCCAATACTTTGCCCACAACAGAAGTAAGGCTCACTGGTCTATAATTACCAGGGTTGTCCCTACTCCCCTTCTTGAACAAGGGGACAACATTTGCCATCCTCCAGTCTTCTGGCACTGTTCCTGTAGACAATGACGACACAAAGATCAAAGCCAAAGGCTCTGCAATCCCCTCTCTAGCCTCCCAGAGAATCCTAGGATAAATCCCATCCGGCCCAGAGGACTTATCTATTTTTACCCTTTCCAGAATTGCTAACACCTCCTCCTTATGAACATCAATCCCATCCAGTCCAACAGCCTGCATCTCAGTACTCCCCTCAACAACACTGTCCCTCTCCAGTGTGAATACCGATGAAAAATATTCATTTAGTGCCTCTCCTATCTCTTCAGACTCCACGCACAACTTCCCACTCCTGTCCTTGACTGGCCCTAATCTTACCCTAGTCATTCTTTTACTCCTGACATACCTATAGAAAGCTTTAGGGTTTTCCTTGATCCTACCTGCCAAAGACTTCTCATGTCCCCTCCTGGCTCTTCTTAACTCTTTCTTTAGGTCCTTCCTGGCTAACTTGTAACTCTCAAGTGCCCTAACTGAGCCTTTACATCTCATCTTAACATAAGTCTCCTTCTTCCTCTTCACAAGAGATTCAACCTCCTTAGTAAACCACGGTTCCCTCACACGTCTGCTTCCTCCCTGCCTGACAGGTACATATTTATCAAGGACGCGTAGTAGCTGTTCCTTGAACAAGTTCCACATTACAATTGTGCCCATCCCCTGCAGTTTCCTTCCCCAACCTATGCCAGCTAAATCTCGCCTAATCGCATCATAATTTCCTTTCCCCCAGCTATAACTCTTGCCCTTTGATATATACCTATCCTTTTCCAGTGCTAAAGTAAAAGTAATCGAATTGTGGTCACTGTCACCAAAGTGCTCACCTACCTCCAAATCTAACACCTGGCCTGGTTCATTACCCAGTACCAAATCCAATGTGGCCTCGCCTCTTGTTGGTCTATCTACATACTGTGTCAGGAAGCCTTCCTGCACACACTGGACAAAAACCGACCCCTCTAAAGTACTCGAACTATAGCTTTTCCAGTCAATATTTGTAAAGTTAAAGTCCCCCAGTACAAATACCCTGTTACTTTCGCTCCTATCCAGAATCATCTTTGCAATCTTTTCCTCTACATCTCTGGAACCTTTTGGAGGTCTATAAAAAACTCCCAACAGAGTGACCTCTCCTTTCCTGTTTCTAACCTCAGCCCAAACTACCTCAGTAGACGAGTCCTCATCAAATGTCCTTTCTGTCACCGTAATACTGTCCTTGACTAACAATGCCACACCCCCCCCTCTTTTACCACCTTCCCTGCACTTACTAAAACATCTAAACCCCGGAACCTGCAACAACCATTCCTGTCCCTGCTCTATCCATGTCTCCGAGATGGCCACAACATCGAAATCCCAGGTACCAACCCATGCTGCAAGTTCACCCACCTTATTCCGGACGCTCCTGGCGTTGAAATATACACACTTCAAACCGCCTTCCTGCCTGCCAGTACACTTGCTGGAATTTTTTGAAGAGGTAACAGAAAGGGTCAATGAGGGAAATGCTGTAGATATGGTGTACGTGAACTTTCAAAAGGCATTCAATACAATGGCACACAACAGTTGTGAGAATAGTTATAGCTTGTGGAATAAAATGGACAGTAGCAATGTGGATACAAAATTGGCTGAAAAATAGGAAGCAGAGAGTAATAGTCAATGGATATTTTTGGGTTGGAGGAAGGTTTATAGTGGCGTTCCCCAGGGGTTGATATTGGGACCCTTGCTTCTCATGATAAAACTTAATGATCTAGACCTTGGTGTGCAGGGGACAGTTTCAAAGTTTGCAGATAATACAAAACTTGGAAGCATTGTAAACTGTGAAGAGGACAGTGTAGAAATTTGAAAGAACATAAACAAGTTGGTGGAATGGGCAGGTAGGTGGCAGATGAAGTTCAATGCGGAGAAGTGTGAGGTGTTGCATTTTGGTAGGAACACATGAGAAACAATATAAACTAAGTAAAATTCTTAAGAAGGTACAGGAGCAGATGGGCCTAAGAGTATATGTGCATAGATCATTGAAGGTGGCAGAAAAGGTGAAGAGAGCAGTTAGCAAAGCATATAGTATCCTGGGCTTTCTTAAGGGACATAGAGTACAAGAGCAAGGACATGGAGTATAATTAGGTCAGCTCTTAGGGGGTAGTTGGAGGGTCAGGGAAGTTGGGGGTGGGTCATGGGAATAGAGGGGATTAGGAAGGGGATTGTGGGGAGTCGTGGGGTCGAGGGAATGTTTGGGTAAGATCAGTTAGCTCGTTACAGAGAAATCAGACTTAGATTTTTCTGTCTAACGTTTCTTGGGTAATATCCACATAGGTAAATGAGCACTGTCTGAAGTCTCCAATTATAACTCAGAGTTAGAAACCTTTTTGGAGGGTCATAGGGAACAACTGAATTGCCCATCAGAAGTTTAAATTTGCCAGGAAATTCCTATGGAGTCAGTGCATTGAGACTTCCAAGGCGTTCCACAGCACATGTCAAGGGGTAGTCTGCTCTCAGATTACCCTGGAGACTGATAGGTCTGGGCCATTATTCCCAAATGGTCATGCGACTATGAAACTAGAAGCACATTGATGACTTATTACTGTTACAGAAAATTAAGTTTATATCATACTTTATTTTAATGACAGTTTTTACCCATGAAGCCCACATTTCTCCACTGCGAATATTATACTAGTTTGAGTACTTCTGTCCTGAACCGTTTGGTGAAATGCTGAGCTAGTTTGCACTTGATTTTAAGATGATACGAGAGCCCTTAGACCCCCAAAATGATGTTGGTGGCAGGTTCACCCACTTTTGGGGTTACTGGTGCTGGACTCCATATGGTGCAGCTGTTAGTGAATGTCCAACAGAGCAGGTCGATCTTCAGTAATGCTGATCTGATGCCAGCGGTATCATTTTGAAGCTCAATGCTCCTGTGAAAGTCCCTTCTTAACCTCATATAACTGGACACATGGATTATCTAGCCCAAGCCTTTCTCCCTAGATGGCCTCAAGTCTCCTCTGAATTCTCCGATCCCCCAATGTGGCCTCACACCTACCACACCCAGACCCCACTGAGGCCGAGGCCTCTGATGCATCCCACCTCAGTCTCCAATCCACCTTACTTGCTCCACTATAGAATCAGACTATTCTCACACCCTCAGGATCAGACTACACCTCCCTGATTCAGACTAACTTGCTGGAATTTTACCGCCTCACCCGCATGAAGCTCATAAGATCCCACCAGAGGCCAATGGAGAATGCCGTTCTGTGAGCCTCACCTGCCCTGATTCTGAGGTGGGCGAAGCGGTAAAATTCTGGCCACTGTTCCTCACCCCACTCTGCCTTGATAATAAAGTTTAAAAAATTCTCCCACCCCATTAATTCGATTACTGTATCCACAGATGCTTCTGAATTTTTCTTTTTAGCATTTTAATTTGTTTTTAAATCAGAGGGATTTAAGTGTACGTGTATAAGAAACATGGTGAGTTAATACACAGGTATAGCAATCAATTCGGAAGGAAATGAAATGTTGACCTTTATTGTCAAGGGATTGAAAAACAGAAATAAGAAAGTCTTGCTAAAACTGTTTAGGGTTTTGATGAGAGCAGACTTAGAATACTGTGCACAGTTTTGGTCTCCATATCTAAAGAAGGATATTGTTGCATTTGAAGGTGGTAGAGCAAAGATTCACGATATAGGTTCATATGGGATGAAAGGATTCTCAGATGATGAGAGAATGATTACATTGAGCCATCTTCTTTGGAGATTAGTATAATGAGTGGTGATCCCATTGAAAGGTAGAAGATTTTGAAGGGGCTTGATCGGGGAGACACTGAGAGATTAATTCCCCTGGCTGGAGAATCTCGAACATGGGGGCACAGTCTCATGATAAGGGGCAGATATTATAGAACTGTGATGAGGAGGAAATTCTTCACTCGAGAGAGCTGTGAATCTTTGGAGTTCTCTGCCCCAGAGAGTTATGGATTGCATTCTCACAAGGATCAAAGGTATTGAGGAGAGGGTGGGAAATTGGAGTTGAGGCAGGAAATCTGGCATGATCATATGGAATACCAAAGCAGGCTCAAGGTGTCGTAAGGTCAACTTCTGCTTCTATTTCTTATGTTTGTATATTTTTATTATTTATCCAACTGTGAAAATATAGGCCCAGGTCTTCTGCTCAGATCATTGGAAATCGAATGAATGATCTAAGATGTATGTTAGGACCCGATGGAAGTCCTGACATGATGACCTTTGTGGGAATTCCCGGAAGTCTGAACACCCTTTGGGCAATTCCTCTAATCCACATCACCCTCCGCAAATGCCTCCCACTCTGAAAAAGAGTTGAAGACTTCAGACAGTTCTGCAGTACTTACCTGGATAGTTACTCAGGAAATGTTAGACAGATTAAAACTTAGACTAATTTGTGAGCAACCACGCAACTGAATCCTCATCCTGGGTGAGTGGAATCGGCTGACGTCGGTGGTGGTGGAGGCAAACTCGTTGGGGTCTTTTAAGAGACTTCTGGATGAGTACATGGGATTTAATGGGATTGAGGGCTATAGATAGGCCTAGAGGTGGGGATGTGATCGGCGCAACTTGTGGGCCGAAGGGCCTGTTTGTGCTGTGGCTTTCTATGTTCTATGTTCTATGTTCACTCACACTGACTGCCAGACTACCCACCCCACTGACCTGATCCAACGGCCCCCATCACATCCCGACCAGGTCCATCTACACCCTGTCAAGATCTGATTACCACAATCCATCTACCCACCTTACCAACTGCCACACTCCAACCTCCCACTCTTTCTACCTGCCACCTCACCCATATGCAACCCTACATGCCTGCAATCCACATCACCTACCAACTCACCCACTTGCCACCCTACCTATGCATCACCCTATCCATCTATCACTTCACCTACCTTCTATCCTACCTACTTTCCCATTTTCCTCATCCATCTACCCATCTTACCTCCCCACCCATTCACACTGGATCTTTAAACTTACTAGTCAGCAGCTAATGCTGTAAAGATGGGACATGTCCTGTCTTCACCCCAATCCTCAGGGCTGCAATGTAATTCTCTGATAGATGCTGCATTCTGCATTTCTGGAGAAGTTAGGCTCGGAAATGAAGAGTGGTGTTGTGGCATGGAAAAGTTTGAGTAGAGAGGTAATCAGACGATGGTTGTTGCTCAACAGAAGATCCAGGCCAATCACTTTCTTCATAAATTTTGTCACCAAAACTTTCTTAAGAATTTATTTTAAGTGGTTGCCATCCTCAGGTCACTGTCAAACACAATGGAATAGCATGTTGGCACCTTCTATTCACCTTACAGCATTTGCTTGGCACATATAGATTTAGTAACTTTCTGGAACTGTGGAAAATAAAGCTTTTAATATCTTATGATGACATTCACCCGAGTTTCCAAGGTGAGGAGCGTCAGTGTGTGTTTCAAATATCTTTAAAATGAAACTTCACGCTACAATGATTCATGTTAGTGACATGATTTTGAGCAAATTGAAGCCGCCTCCAGAATAGCTTTAATTGAAACAAATTATGATGGATCCAACAACATTATGTTCGCCTAGTTGAATAAAACTAATTCAATAGTCTTCATTGCTTATTGTAGAAGATGTAATGGCCAAATGAAATTTTAAATGAAATTGATGTCTACAGCAGTGGTATATCTCATCTGAGGTGCTAGCAAATAAAAGTTAGCAATGATTTCTTAGCCATCTTGGCTTAATTTGACCTTCAGTATTAAAAAGTGAAAGGCAAAACCAGATACCTTCCTACAGCAATTTGCATCAGTTGTCATATTAAATCACACTGATTTCTCAGAGAGTCATGTCTCTTTGTAACTTTTAATTGGGAATAGAGCCTGATAAAATTTTACTTTGTTTTCTAATGATGTTTTTATGCCTTTATGGAACGCATATGGCAAAAGGTATTAGACTGTAGATGGTTTTGACAAGCATGAAAGCTGCACAGCATGTGCCTGCAAATGGAATTATGTGCAAAAAATTTCTAGTGATCCATCTCTCGCCAGATTATCCACCTCAATACCCTGAAGAACTCAGCTACCAATTAACACCTACTTTATTACATGTTGGGATATACTTAATAACTTTCATATGTTTATGCACTATTACCTTGAGTGATGGCTTTTATACAATTAGACATAATTGGGATATCAATATGCAACAGCTAAATATATTAACCCTCTTAAAACTAATGAGCATTTCTGCATCCAGCTGCTAAATATGACAAGGTAAGCATCTTTCATTCTTGACAGGAAATCATTCATCAAACCTTTTTTTCTGATTATTGGATGCTTCATTTTTACGACAATTGTATTTTTGTTTGAAATTCTATCAAACACACATATGAACTTCAGATTAATACGTGTTAACAGACTAACGTTCAACATTGCAGAACATCATTTTGGATCGGATGTCTTGATTTCCTTTCCCGTTGTATTATGCTAAAAATACAATTCTGGTATATGTTTTACATGGAGGATTTGTCCATTCCGAAACACGATGATGTTCCAAGTGTGAAATATAGTTTTAGTGATCTGAAGCATTCTGTTCCAAATAAGATAAAAAGGTCATAAAATTCAGCTTCATACCACCAGTGGATTTTGGTACTAAAATGGTGTCCAGGCTGTTTCTGCCCATTTCAGTCTGGACACAAACTGAATACCATTTTGTTGAAGCACTAGTACAGGTGTTACACGCATGCCTTGGAAGTATGCAGAGTATGAAGGTTGTGATGCCAGTCAATGCTGGTTTGATGCCCGACCTGTCATTTTTCAAGATCAGCCATGGATTGTCAGTTGCTATTAATGTGACATTGTCTTTGAATTTTTCACCATTTAGCCAATGCTTGAGACTGGAACAGGTGACATAAGGAACATCTCGCAGTTCATCTGCCATTGCTGCATACAAGAGGTGATAGAGGCTCTATACATTCGGAGGGGGGACTTCATTGTCTTCTCTGTAAACATTGAGAAACAAGAGAAGTGGACATGTGACTTTGTCAGGATAATAGTCATTCCAAGGCATAATGTGCCATTGAGTGGGCACATGGCTTTGTGAGAACCCCACCTCATTCATAATAAGAACAGAAATCGCATAAGGTACCGCTCACGTAACGCATAGTTGGTGTATGACCATACAAAGAGCGTAATGCTAATGAATGCCTGCAATCCTGGCAGCTCATGCTGTGTCAGTCCACTACTCCAATGATCTCTCAGCCATTGAGTTGAGCCAAAGGGTGGCTGTGATGTGATACGGGTTCTTGTTACATATTTAGAAGGGCTGCAGGTTGCTTTAAGAGCTGATCAAATAATTTGATAGTGATGTCATTAGGATGTTTGCGGAGGCTGCTGTTTTGTTTTCAGAGCAGAGAACATCCTTTTCAATAAAACCTGTTGTCATTCGTTTGAATGTACTGTACAAACCACATCCTTTCTTTTCTTACTTTAGTGCCTGCCTTGTGGGTGCCTTTGCCTATCCTAGTTATCCTATACAGTGCTAACCCAATGGCTACAGCACTGCTGCTAGGAATCTGCTGATTGTCAGTGAGGAAATATGAGATGGCCTTGCAGAATGCCCCCTCCAGCAGCTTTGCGCCATGAAGGCCCCAGCTTTTAACTGCACCATCTGGATTTCCAGACGGCATTTGACAATGTGCCACACCAAAGACTGCTACATAACTTAAAGGTGCACAGTGTTACAGGTAATGTATTAGCATGGATAGAGGATTGGTTAACTAACAGAAAGCAAAGAGTGGGGGTAAATGGGTGTTTTTCTGGTTGGCGATCAGTGACTAGTGGTGTGCCTCAGGGATCAGTGTTGGGACCGCAATAGTTTACGATTTACATAGATGATTTGGAGTTGGGGACCAAGTGTAGTGTGTCAAAATTCGCAGATGACACTAAGATGGGTGGAAGAGCAAAGTGTGCAGAGGACGCTGAAAGTCTGCAAAGGGATACAGATAATCTAAGTGAGTGGGTGAGGGTCTGGTAGATGGAGTACAATGTTGGTAAATGTGAGGTCATCCATTTTGGTAGGAATAACAGCAAAATGGACTATTATTTAAATGGTAAAAAATTGCTGCAAACTGTTGTGCAGAGGGACCTGGGTGTCCTTGTGCAGGAATCTCAAGGAGTTGGTTTGCAGGTGCAGCAGGTAATTAAGAAGACAAATGAAATGTTGTCCTTCATTGCGAGAGGGATGGAGTTTAAAAACAGCGAGATTATGTTGCAGCTGGATAAGCTGCTGGTGAGGCTACACCTGGAGTACTGTGTACAGTTTTGGTCTCCTTACTTGAGAAAGAATATACTGGCACTGGAGGGGGTGCAGAGGAGATTCACTCGGTTGATTCCGGAGTTGATAGGGTTGGCTTATGAGGAGAGACTGAGTAGACTGGGGGCTATACTCATTGGAATTCAGAAGAATGAGGGGAGATCTTATAGAAACATATAAGATTATGAAGGGAATAGATAAGAAAGAAGCAAGGAAGTTGTTTCCACTGGCAGGTGAAACTAGAACTAGGGGGCATAGCCTCAAAATAAGGGGGAGCAGATTTAGGACTGAGTTGAGGAGGAACTTCTTCACATAAAGGGTTGTGAATCTGTGGAATTCCCTGCCCAGTGAAGCAGTTGAGGCTACCCCATTGAATGTTTTTAAGGCAAGGATAGATAAATTTTTGAACAGTAAAGGAATTAAGGGTTATGGTGAACGGGCGGGTAAGTGGAGCTGAGTCCACAAAAAGATCAGCCATGATCTTATTGAATGGCGGAGCAGGCTCAAGGGGCCAGATGGCCTACTCCTGCTCCTAGTTCTTATGTTTATCATGCATATAGCAGTCTGGGCTGGTTGGCTGACAAGTAAAGGTAGTGAGAGCATGAATATTATTGATGGGAGTAAAGAAGGATCAGGTTCCACGAATGCACTGGTGTTGGTAATCTGCTGGAGCACAGATTGCTGGACTGCTGTAAGATTTCAAAAGGCCCCTTTGAGCACTAGTATCTACCACAATGATGGCAGCCATTTGGGTCTCCAAGGCAACAAGCTGAGATTGTAGGACATCAGACCAAGTTTCCACTGCAACTCTCAGACATTACGGCACTTCACCTTGTGCTGCAATTGTAATTGAGATGGGCTGTCTGACACAGCATTGTGGTTGGACCTGCAAGTCTCCAGAGTTGGCCACATTTCCACACTGGAAAAACAGAAGCTCTGCGGCCTGTGCAAAGCTCCATCCCAAGTGTGAGACAGCCTGGGGCAGTCCTGCCAATGCACCCAACATTTTTGTGCCCATGCAGCCTTTCTCTACATGCTGCTCATCAAAACCCTCATCTGAGTCCTCTGCAGCAGAATTTGTGCCCACCAGGGCGCTGAGACACACATAATCCTTTCCCTCCGACCTGCCTGTAACCCACTCATAGCGAGTGCCTCACCACATGGAACTTCACTCACTGTGCTATTGTTTAAGCTTCACATGGTGTCAGTGTCTGAACTGGTGATGTGCGAATGTTAGAATGAATGTTATAACAGTCTCAGTGGCCATTGCAATTATGTCCAACACCGTCTCCTCGATGGGGATCAGCCATGCCTACCCTTCCTCCCAGTGTGCTGCTGTTGCCATCTATTATGGGCTATCTATTTCTGCAAGAGAGAGGGAAGTTGTGTCTGTGAGTGTGGTGCAAAGTGTTTGGGTGATACGCCTGTCACAGTTGAATAGCTGGCAGTTGGTTGGTCCAAGCTGTGAGATACGAGTGTGTGTGGCTTCTTGTAGTTAGATGTGTGTGGACTGTATGAATGTGAGATTTGAGTTGTGGTTGATGTTGATTTCTATGGGACGTGTGGAGGGGAAGGGATGAATGGAGCAGTGTGTGAGGCTAGTGGTGCAACTTTCAAATGGGACAACGACAGCTTAGGGAAACTTGAACAAATGCACAGGCAAGTGAACATTAAGGAATTATTGACTCACAGTTTTAATTATTTCAGTCCGTATTTTCCTGGGATTTTTTGTGCCGTTCCTTAATTACCCTTGTCAAAAACAGTTAGAAGGTAATTATCATAACTCTGCCCCTCATTGAAATCAATGGCAATCACAATTTTCATGCCTTTTAAGCCACTTTCCCTGCTGCTGCAGCTTCTGCATTGGTTGTCTGGCAATTTGGATTGCTGAGTGTAAGCGTATTCTCTGGTTGCATTCAAATCACATGCTAATGTGTTTACTGATCGGGACTTGTTGAATGGCAGTTCTTAAAACCATGGCAGAGTCTTGTCAATGAAACCAACTCCATTAACAATTCTTCTTTCAACTGTGTGTCATTCAAATGTACCTTATAAATATCAAATTTTCTTTGTAAAGCCAATGAATCCACACGCTTTCTTGACAACATTTTCCCTCCAGCTTTAAAGACTTGTATATGTGAATAAGAGAGCCTTTTGAATTGTAACCTTTGATTATTTCGCCTCATCCCATTTTTCCTCCTCAAATGTATGCCTTCACACTCCTCTGGATGAAATGTAACTGGCTGTGTCTCTGCCCAGTCTGTCCATGCCCTCCTGAGGTCCACTGCTATCCTGTCGCTTTACTATATTTCCAAGTTATGCACCATTCACAAGCTTTGAAATTATACCCCTATACCCAGTTTTATATGTTTAATCTATGTGAAAAAATGATGTGGTCCATAATACTGACCCCTGTGGGATATGACTGTTTAGCTCCCTCCAGTCTGATGGCAGCTTCTTCCCTGCTGCCATCAGACTTTTGACTGGATCTACCTTGTATTAAATTGATCTTTCCCTACACCCTAGCTATGACTGCAACACTATATTCTTCACTCTCTCGTTTCCTTCTCTATGTACGGTATGCTCTGTCTGTATAGTGCGTAAGAAACAATACTTTTCACTGCATACTAATACATGTGACAATAGTAAATCAAATCAAATCAAAAACAAGCATCCACCCCTAATTTCTGCTTCCCGTCACTTAACAGCAGGAACATTTTCATAATCAGGTCACTCACAAGTTGGATTGTTCTATTAATGTTGCTTATTGTTGTTGTTAAATCCACTTTCAGCAGTATGAATAAAACTGCAGCAGGTTATCACTCATATATATCAAGGAACGTGTGAGAGGAATTTTTAAAAAAAGAAATTATGCTCTGTTATGCTGCTCAATTGTGCTGATTCAAAGGTTTAACCTTTGTAATTATGCAAATTAGTTTTATCAGAAACTTGAACTGTAACGTAACGCAATTTTGATTGCATCCAATGTGAAAACTCCAAGACTCCAAGATGTTAAATGACTCTTAAATGTTCCTGACCACAGATCCTCCATCATGTTAAGAATTAACATTTTCTACCTGGATAAAATGTACATTTATGAATATGTTAATCTAATAAAATTAGTTTTACCTTTATTCAAATGTGAAGCCAGGAATTAATTAGAGCCTCAATCTGCTTCAGCCCAAAGATTTTTATTCCCACAATCATTAATTTTGAAAATGGAGATTCTCTGGAAACTTCCAGTCACTATTTGTAACGCCTAATTCATTTTGGCAGCAAGAATATGGAGATACAGTATAAAATATAGGGAGGAACTTCAGAGGAGATGTGGGAACAGGGGGACCTTGGTGTATATGTACATTAGTCATTGAAGATCGCAGGGCATGTTGAGAGAGCGTTAATAAATCATACAGTATCTTAGGCTTTATTAAGAGAGGATTGAGTACAAGAGTAAGCAAGTGATGTTGATCATAAGACACGAGTTAAGTCTCATCTGGAGTACTGCATTTTCACAGTAACTTCATTGCAGAGTTAATGTAAGCCTACTTGTGACTAATAAATAAACTTTAAAAGTCCTGGGCACCATACTTGAGGAACATGTCCAGGCATTGGAGAGAGTACAGAGGAGATTCACAAGAATGATTCCAGGGATGCAGAACGGTCACTATCAGGATAGATTGGAGAAGTTGGGATTGTTTTCCATGGAGAAAAGAAGGCTGAGAGGAGACTTGATAGAGGTATTCAAGATCCTGAGGGAAATGGACAGGGTAAATAGTGAAACATTATTCCTACTCAAGAGAGCATCAGGAACTAGGGGGCACAGATTCAAAATAATTGGCAAAAGGAGTAAGCGTGATGTGAAGAAACGTTTTTTCAGCCAGAGGGTTGTTGGAGTCTGGAAGAAATTTCCTAAGAGGTGGTGGAGGCAAGTTCAATCGAGGCATTCAAAAGGGAATTGGATTGCTATCTGAAAATAAAGAATGTGCGAGGTTATGGAGATAAGGCAGGGGAGTGAGACTAGGTAGAATGCTCTTTCAGAGAGCCAGTGTAGACTTGATGGGCCAAATGGCCTCCTTCTGCACTGTAAAGATTGTGTTATTCTGTTATTCTAATCCATGCCTATCTTAAAAGCAAAATACTTTGCATTGAATGTATCACTGGAAGAAAGGTCTGTGCTGTTTCTGATTCACTGCCATGCTCAGTATTTTAATTAGAAATGCAAGAAAACATGGAGCAAGCTCTCAATGATAAAATCAATATACAACGTGGAAAGATTTTTAGTGTACATCGCCAATCTCACCATCAGAGAAAATCTGAACCAATATTTTTTGAACAGCATAACAATGAATACACTCAAAACTCTCTGATTGTATTCCAGGGACTCTATGTTCACAGAGCAGGCTGATTTTTGTTCTGATTTCACCCTTTTGATAGGGAAGCCTTTGACCACTCTTCTGGTCTTTGGTTGTGAAGGTGAGATTGGTAGTCCACTAATTTGAGAATGACTTGTGAGAATTTATCACATTGGGTGGAATTTACTCTCCTCCCATATGGCAAATTTGTTAGCGGAGAGGCATTTAATCAGGAGGGAGGCTGATAGATACGAGACCCTGCCACCTCCCTATCTTCACTCAATTAAATCCAGGGTGGGAAGGCCCATAGATGGTGTTCCTGCCCTGCTGCCAATTGAGGCACTTAAATGGGCAATTCCTGCTCACGTAAAGGCTTCGTCCTGCTGTCACTGCTATTATTCCAGTGGTGAGAAAGGAGGGACTTGCCATGTGGGAACACAATAGGAAAACACGTGCGGTTTGTTTACAGGCTTCCAGGGGACTCCCTGGATCAAAGGCACTCAGTAGCTGAATGAAGGACTTAGCATCAGTAAGGGGACAGCGCCCTATGGAACCAGACCCCCCAGTTGCTGTCACCCGTGACCACAACCACGTGACTCCCTCATTCATGCCATCCTTCACCTGCGGCCTGGCATCCAGCAATGATACTAGGCTTTGAATGGCTGCCATACCGGCAGCAGTACTGCCTCCCCAGACCACAGTGTCTCTGTACATTGTCGACTGGAGGTTTTTATATTTGTCAGTTTTAATTCAGTGACAATCTACCAGGGGTTAGTTATTCTCCAGGATTTCAAGATGCTTTATGCTGACACTTGCTTAATTCCAATCATAGGTACCAGGGCCCAGAGCCTAATCTCTGTGGAGAGGGGGATGGGTGGGTTGGGGGGTGGTGGGGGGCGGGGGGTGGGGGGGGGGTTGCTGGTGGGGGGGGGGGGTTGCTGGTGGGGGGGAGGGGGGAAGGCATACCCAGAAAGTAGCCTGGAAGATTCACCTGCCACTCCTCTCCACCCCTCTCCCCACCCCAGAAGTTCCCATATAAAGACTGCATAGGAATTGTCCAAAAAGTTTAAACTTCTCTCAGGCAATTACCTTGCACTGGGAACCATCCGATACTCCAATTTGAATCAGAAACTTTGGATGATTCTAATTGTCTGACCAAAATAGATACGCAGGAAATTTTAGAAGAATTAAAACTCCTCATAATTTATCAGGCTCTTTTGAAAGTACCTTCCAAACCCATGACCTCTACCACCTAGAGGGACAAGGGTGTAGATACGATGGGAATACCATCACCTACAAGTTCCTCTCCAAGCCACACTTGACTTGCAAATATATCACTGTTCCTTCACTGTCGCTGCGTCAAAATCCAGGAACTCCCTCCTTAACAGTACTGTGGGTGTACTTATACCACATAGGCTGCAGTGGTTCAAGTAGGCAGTTCACCACCACCTTCTCAAGGGCAATTAGGAATAGCCAATAAAAGATGGTCCAGCCAGGGACACCCACATCCTGTGAAAGAACTTTTAAAAATACAAAATCACCAATCACTTCCCCATAATCATTCAGTCACGATCAATGATGAATCCCCACAGTCTCCGGCTCGCCAGCAATCACCGATTTCCACAATCATGGACTACCTTGCAATGAGGTCATTGACCCTCGCAACAATCTGCAACTTTTTTCTGTCCCAGCTCTCTCCCCAAGCCCTCCATCTGTTTAAACCACTCAGTACAAATGTTCCTTCCAAACAATAGCATGGAGGTTACTGCACTGTTGCGCTCAAGCTGTCCTTTTAAGATGTGTAGCTGTGCCAATAAAATTTAAAGGTGCTGCATACTTAAACCAATCTGTCACACGCCCAAGAAAGATATTGCCCTGTACCTATCCCCTACTCAAACCCAAACTTCGTAATTTTAACCTACCTATTCCTGGACTCCGGCCTCCACTAGAATGTTTCCTATTCAATAGAGAGCCTGTCAATCATCTTGGATTCCTGTCGGGCAGGGAACTTGTTGTAACAAATATGCATGATGCGGAATTAGATCTGATCAGGGTTCTGACTAGAATTCAGCACGGTGGCACAGTGGTTAGCACTGCTGTCTGACAGCGCTAGGGACCTGGGTTCGATTCCCGGCTTGGGTGTCTGTCTGTGTGGAGTTTGCACGTTCTCCCCATGTCCCGTGGGTTTCCTCCGGGTGCTCCGGTTTCCTCCCACAGTCCAAAGATGTGCGGGTTAGGTTGATAAGCTATGCTAAATTGCCGCTTCGTGTCAGGGGGCTAGCAGGGTAAATAAATGGGGTTATGGGGATAGGGTCTTGGAGGGATTGTGATTGGTGCAACTCGATGGGCCAAATGACCTGTTTCTGCATTGTAAGGATTCTATGATTCGATGAATTCCTTCCCACTGCTTGGAATTCCCACCCCTGTAAACATTTGTGCCATTCCTTGCATTGTTATATTGTGGTGGAGCTTTAATTGAAGGGAATTTTGTAGAATTTACAGTAGAGAACAGGCCATTCAGCCCAACCAGTCCTGGATGGAATTGATGCTCCAATTAGATAAATTAGGATAATGTGCAGTGACAGCTCATAATTGATAAATCAGTAGTTAGGGAATTTTTTTTTTGAATATGTAATTCTGCTTCATTTACTTGTTTCTCTGCAATGCACAAAATCAGTATTATTGCTCATTGGCAACAGTTTATTTTAAATGCTAAAATTGAATCTTCTTTCACTTTTTACTAAAACTTTATCAATTGTCGCTCAGAGTATTTAGCATTAAATTTACTTTATCGTGTCCATTTTCCATCAATTTATCTTTGATATAAGTACAATCAAGGCACTGTCCAACCTTGCTTGTTTGTGGTGTGAGTCACATAGTCACAGATGTGGACGTGGGCAAGTGTCTCATCAATTGAAAGCTGCTTGTGAAAAATCTGATGAATTTAAACTGTGGACGCGGATGGATGTCTCATCGATTGAAAAATGTCTGTGAAGAAGCTGCTGATTTAAAAAAAAAACTATAGTATCCATTTAATCCAACTCCTAAGAGAGCTGTTGATCTGCCTGTCTGCCTACAGCAATTCTTTGCTCGAAACCTGGCAGCGCATTATGGTAAAATAGTTTTCTGCTGCACAGATGTCACTGCGTTAGACTTCAACAAGCTCTGATTTGGCAGTTAGCTCTCTCGCCTTTGTCCCTAAAATGAATTTCCTAATGAAGGTTTTGAAGGAGCTGAGAGGGACATTCCACAAAGAGAGTGTAGTTGCCAGTCTCCTGTGGTATGAGAAATGTATTTAATGAGTAAACCAGCTGCATAACCATTGCTTGTGGTCATGATAGTCAGGCACATAAGTAGAGGCCAGCGTGTGTCCTATCAGTACCATGTATCCACCTTGTTAAAGGTCCACTGTGATCAGGGCTTCTGTTAAGGAGAAGACAAGACTTCTCATTAGGAGGAAAGCGTTCACGTCTACGATATCAGCGAACTGCAAATCCCCCCAGAACTTTTCAAAGAAGTACTGGATTTGAAGATTTTGAATGCTGCAATTGTCAGATACAGACTTCCATGCACTGTTTAAATTCTAGCCAATTTGAAAACACTGTGACTGATAGTTAATCTGAATCACATGGCTGTAGAGCTATCCTCACTTATTTAATCGGAAGGCATTGCATTTCCAAATAGAATGTGAGGTGATGGCAATGCATCTCGAAAGGGGAAAAGCCAGATAAATCCTAAAATTATGTAGGGGTTTTGATTTCTTTAATGTGAACTTCTGGCCCAGGATCAACGAAAAACTCAAGCGTGCAATAGGGTGGTGGGATATGGCATCCAGCCCCCACTTCAGTGTGTTTGTATTCGCAATAGACTTTTTTTTCTGTTGAAAGACATTGAGCGAAGGCTTAGGGCCTGGATTTTTCATCCATCGGGGTGTGTACTGTTAGAATGTAACCGATGACAACTTTGTACTGGATGTAATGTGACCAATGGGAACAAGATGTAAGAGTCAGCTGACCCAGTAAACCATGGAACCAATTACAGAGTGATGTAGTAGTCAGCTGACCAGCTGATTCACTATAAATAAGGAACTGTAAAGAATTGTGGGGAGCTTGGAGTGGCCCAAGGCGAGGCCCCAAGTTTGGAGTAATGATGTTTTTTTATTAAATCCTTTCTTTGATTTATAAATTGGAGTAAATTTTGTTGCATTTTCATTGGCTGCATTTTGAAGAATTCCTGCTGAAGAAACATGTTCACTTGGCGGGCCCAGACGCAGACACAAATGTACTTCCAGCCTTGGTCAGCCCCTGAATGCAATTTCACGTTGGCTGGCCCAATAACGGAGTACCAGCGTGAAACACACACTGGGAAAGACTCTGTGCTGCCGGAGAGGGTGGGAAGAGGGCGGGTGTCGAGGAAAGAGAAGCTGCGGGCTGGTTCTAATGGGCTCCCTCAAGAGGATATCTGCTGCCGAGCTGTCTCAGGGAGCCGCAGACCTGTAAAAAATGAATTACAATGGAAAAACTATGCAACAAGTATGGAGGCGACACATTCAAACACAAACCTCAGTCCCCAGACACCTTTTGAAATTTTGACATTTCATCCCACCCTGGATCGAGGTTGAAGCTAAAACGCAAAGGCCATCTGGCCAATTGGCACACCCATCAAAAGCAAAAGCAAATGGGCTGCATAAAATCTCATTCTAATGGATCCTAATCAGTTAAATTGCCTCCTTGATTGTCAGTGGGCACTGTAAAATTCTGGTTGAGGTCCTGTGTTGTGGGTGAAGGAAAGTTAATGGGGAATCAGTGGTAGCTGTGGTTCAGAGGTAGCCCTCGCACATAATAAATCAAAAAGCTGTGGTTTCAAGACCCACTCCAGAGACTTGAGCATATTGTTTTGGCTGACACTCCAGCACAGTACGGAGGGAGTGCTAAATTGTCAAAGGTGCCTTTGTGTACTAAATCAAAGTGTGCCCTCTCAACAAATGAGCTGCATGTAATGCCTTTAACTAAATAACCATAATGAATTCATGGAATGCAGCAGGAAGGCATTTGAAAGAGACAAGATTGCTTTGAACATTGCAACAGCAACAACGTACATTTATATAGCTTTTTTAATATGGTAAACACCCCGATGCACTTCACAAAAACTTTGTCAAACAAAACTTCACACCGAGTTACAAAACGATATGGTAGAACATATAAGCTCAGATCAGGAGTAGCGAGGCATCGGGCTTCAGAGAGGGAATTCCAGAGCTCGGGCCTCAACAGCTGAATGATGGAGTGATACAAGTCAGCGTTGCGGAAGAGGCCAAAGTTGGGAGAGGACAGAAACCTCAGAGGGTTGTGAGGTTGTAGGAGGTTACAGAGCTAAGGAGGAGAGGAAGCATGGGGAGATTTCAAAACCAGAATTTTGAAACTGAGACTGAGCTGGATCACATTGAGTTTTACAGGCCCCTCAGCCCATTGTGTCCACTGCAGCCATCAAGCATCTTCTAATCCCATTTCCAGCACTTAGGCCACTTGTTAGTTATGGCGTTTCAAGTGGTCACCTCAGTTCTTCTTAAATATTGAGAGGATTCCCGTCTCTACCACCCCTTCAGGCAGAGTTCTGGATTCCCACCACCCTCTGGGTGAAATAAGTTTTTTTCTCAAATCCCTTCTAAATCTCCTGCCCCTTCCTTTAAATCTTTGGCCTGATCAGTCTCTCTTCATAGCTCAGGCAACATCCTAGTCAATCTCCACTGCACCCTTTCAAGTGCAATCACATCCTTCCTATAGTGTGGCAACCAGAACTGCACACAATACTCTAGCTGTGGCCTAACAAGCGTTTTATACAGCTCCATTTCATCTTCCCTGCTCTTATATTCTATGCCCCGGCTAATAAGGAGAAGTATCCCATTTGCCTTCTTAACCAATTTATCTACCTGGCCCGCTGCCTTCAGGGATCTTTGAAAATGCACCCCAATATCCCTCTGGTCCTCTGTACTTCCTAATGCCCAACCGTTCATTATGTTTGCTTGCATTGTTAGTCCTCCCAAAATGCATCTCCTCAGACTTTTCAGGGTTAAATTCCATTTGCCACTGTTCCACCGATCTAACTAGCTCATTTATATCTTCCTGTAACCTAAGGCATTCCTCCTTGCTATATACCACATCACTAATTTTCATATCATCTATGAACTTACTGATCATGCCTCTGGCACATTCATGTCTAGATCAGCTTATGTGTCCATGATCACAGAGGTGAGAGATAAATCTCTCTTGGGCCTTATAATACAGTTGTTGTCTAAATTCCTGTTTTTCCCAGATCAGCCTAAGCTAAGCAGAGGCCACATGTTTGGAAGTTTAATGTAAATATGAACGCCATATATACTCCATTCGGGCATTGATCCTGAGAAAGGAGAAACCAATGTTGCGACCAGATGAGGAAGGATGAACTGACTCCTGCCTTTGTCCCACTCCTGGACAAGGCAGGAGTTGGTTGTAATAGAATTTGAAGGTAAAAAGAAGTTGATAATGCCAATTCAATATATATACTTAACTGTGTGTAGCCCAGTGTAAGATGTAAGACAGCCAGGTTCATTAAGTTAACAGTAAAGAGTTAGTTTTATTGCTAAAACTCAGGTAAAAATGCAGAAATGGCCAACAAAAGGTTTGAAATCTACATATTTGCCCAGCTACCCACTAATCACAAGCATACACAAAAAAAAACTCTGCAGATCTTCATTTCTTAAACTTTGGCCAAGCAAAATAAAGTCACAAAAAATATGATTACAGATTATCCAGATGCTTGTTTACAGCTAAGTGTCACTTTTCACAGTAGCTGCTGATACTGAAGCTGTTGTTCTGCAGTTGTGAATGGTTGATTCTCTTTTTTCTTGGAGACAGTGGTGTTGATTCAGACTCCTCCCTTGAGAGCTCTCGGTTTGCAGCAATGAGGTCTTCTGGTGGGTTTTCAAATCACAAACAGCTCAGTTTTGATGAGAGAGGTTTCAGAAAAAGAGGAGGGGTAAAGCTGTTGCCCATTCTATCTCTGTGGCTGTCCCTTTGGCAGTTAGTTCAAATTTTACTGCCAAGAGCTGGATCACATGACCTCTCCCTTGTTTCAATCTGGGCTTAGTTTAGCCACTGCCCTAAAAGCTCCATAAACTCTGCGCTTCCATTAAGTAGCTTTTGTGCTTCTCAGAAACCATATTGTAGCTGCTGTAATCCAATTGCTTAGTGTTGCGACACAGAGGTTAATCCCCTTTACCTCGTGTCGTAATCTGCTACAATTATTTGGGAAGGTGTTATCTGTTCTTAATCAACAGTTAGAGGTTCATTAATATAAAGGTCTGACACTTGCTTTAAGTGAATAATTAACAAGGTATTTTATTTAAATAACCGGGAACTTTAACTAAACAAGAACCCATTAACGAAGGTATGTTTCGACTGAAATGCTGTTCGAATAATACAAGGAGCATTCATTACCAAAACAGTAATAACAGAAGTTTAGTCACTCTCAGAAAAAATATACATAACCAGGTCGGATAGCATTCGGAAGCTTTGGAGTTCTTAGGTAGTTGTCCACTGTCTGTAAGGTCTTTCTGACTCAGCATCCTTCTGTTAGATAGCTGGATAATTCTCTTAAGAGATATTTAAATTGGCAGGGTGGAAAGCTACTCTAGAGATGAATGCTGGCCTTTTAGCTGGCTGCCCTGGCCTCTGGAGATGTTCTTCCAAGATGTTCTCTCTTGAAACGGCTGTTGCTTTGGCCTTTATACCTGTTATGACCTTGCAATTTTTTTACACCACAATTGGTTTGTGGCTGTCAAAACTATCAAATTCAAATCTGATAGGCTCTTAACAGTTGAGTGTTTTCTTTAAAATCATAGACTAGCAAAAATGCAAAAACCTGCAGAGCCAGTTACCAAGACAACCTCAATACTTTTGGTCCTTTTGAAACAAATGTTGCAACCTGCAGTCTGTGTGTACTCTGCATTTTAGCACAGAACTCAGAAACAGCTTTTAAAGGGACCAGACACTATTTTCTTTCCCTCTAACATTTTTTACAATTCTTTTGTATCTTTATAAACATTCTTTGCATCTCTACAAACTCAACATCACAACATTAGCCAAAGTGTTGTTTTTAAAAAGTTATATATGATATGAAATATATATATTGATGTACACACATCCACCCGGTGACATTATAAAGTAATATTTGACCATCCAATGACATTATAGATTAATATTCCATATAATACACCTTCATAACACACAGGTAATCCAGAAAGCATTGTGAAATTGTTCCTTGGGTTTGACTGTTCCCTGCATGGCTTCAAAAATCACTTTCCGATGTCAATCAGAGTATAAAGTTTAGCTCTGTCTGTGAAATCCACAGCTCCCACATTCATAGCCTTATGATATAGTATGGAAATTACACAAGAACTGTTATTTTCCTAATATTTGTTTTGTGCTAATATTTGTTCGCCAGTCACTCTTGTCTGCATCATTTAGTAACTTGCTGCCCATGTAAGCAATTAAACAACATAATTAAGTTTAAATTCTGATATAAATCAATTGATTCTTATTTATCTAAGGGTTGTGCAGCTCCCGATCCATCACTATCAAGGTTGTGTTATTTTTGCAGCAAGTTATGGCCACTGGAGGACTGGGGAGCATGTGGTCTAACTTAAGGGATGGCTCAGTGGCACAATGGGGCAGCACGGTAGCACAGTGGTTAGCACTGCTGCCTCACAGCGCCAGGGACCCGCGTTCGATTCCCAGCTTGGGTCACCGTCTGTGTGGAGTTTGCACGTTCTCCCTGTGTTTGCATGGGTTTCCTCCTGGTGCTCCGGTTTCCTCCCAAAGATATGCGGGTTAGGTGGATTGGCCATGCTAAATTGCCCCCTAGTGTCAGATGGACGATCTAGGGTAAGTGCATGGGGTTATGGGGATGGGGCCTTGGTGGGATTGTGGTTGTGTAGAGTCGATGGGCTGAGTGGCCTCCTTCTGCGCTGTAGGATTCTAAGGGGCGGGATTTTCTGGGTGCACTTGTCCCAAAACTGGAAAATCCCACCCGGGATCAATGGACCTTTGCATGGTCCACCCCACCCCCCAACACCGCCCCCCCGTTGGTGAATGAAATGGGTTTTACAACAATTGATGGTAGTTCCATGGCCATCATTACTGAAACTAGCTTTCAATTCCAGATTTTATTGAATGAATTTTAAAAATTCACCACTGGGCCTCAAGATTACGAGTCTCGTGACGTTACCATTACACCACTAGCTCCCCTGAAAGCTATTACCTTTCAAACCAGCAGCCGCACATAAATTCTATCTTGTTATAACAAATCTATTTTTGCATAAGTGACATTGGCAATACAGCATGTTTGGAAGATATTTTGCTCTCTGAATGCATAATCAATGTATCCATACAATAATTAGAAATGATACCGACTTCAAGTGTGCAGCCAGGAACCCTAAAGCTAGCTTCATAGGATCGTCATCAATGCATTTTATAAACACTGCCAGAGTGCAAGATCCTTCATTCATGTAGAAAATTAAAATGTCTTGAACACAGGATACATGGCTGAGCATCAGTGATTTACCCAGAAATCAGTGATATTAGGCCATGCAAGACGAAGGTGATCTGTTCGAATCAGATTATAAATGGTTTGTTTTTTGACAAATCCATAACTGCCTAGGAAGTGCAATTGTTTTATCATATCTGGAAGTTATGATATTCCTATGTATCAGCCAATTAGATATCACATCTGGTCTCGTCATGTGACGCGGTGGTTTCTGGGCTAATTGAGTAGCACACATCTGGAGACCACAATTCACCATAACTCAGTCAGTGTTAACAATATCAAAAGTGCAAACTAGTAAATGGTAATTCCAATAGCCCAAAAACCATTTGCCTATTTCACCTTCGAGAGAGTATGACAAGCATAAATTCAGCATTTTTTGGCATTATGTATGTGAATTAATCACATGTCTACAATTGAATGATGGATTGCAAAATAACAAGGCAATTACAAAGAACAAGACAAAGAACAAAGAAAAGTACAGCACAGGAATAGGCCCTTCGGCCCTCCAAGCCTGCGCCGATCATGATGCCCTAACTAAACTAAAGGAAAACCTTCTGCCCTTATTTGATCCATATCTCTCTATTACTTCCCGATTCATGTACCCATCCAGATGCTTCTTAAATGTTGCTAATATGCCTGTTCCCACCGCCTCCTCTGGCAGTGTGTTCCAGGCACCTACCTCTCTCTGTGTGAAAAACATCCCCCGCACATCTCCCTTAAACTTTCCCCTTCTCACCCTGAACTTCTGCCCCCTTGTAATTGACACTTCCACCTTGGGAAAAAGCCTCTGACTATCTGACTACAGTTAAGAAAGGAACCAGAGAAGGTTTTTTTTTAATGCAGCAAGCCATTATGATCAGGAATGTACTGCCTGAAAGGATGGTGGAAGCTGGATATACAATACTATATACTTTAAGAAGGGAATTGGAAATTTGCTTGAAAAGCCAAAAATATCCAGGCAATGAGGAAAACAATGTGGAGATTGGATGTCACTATAAAAACACTGATACAGGCATGATGAATCGTTTGGCCTTCTTCTGTGATCTAACATTCTATGCGATAGAATTTTGTTCATATACCACAACTTGTAGAGGTGTCATTGAGGCCTTGTGCAACTCGACTTGTGTTCTCCATCCCATCAGCAGCTTCCTGCATGGCCTATGCAAAATTCCCTGAGGATAAAGGTATTTGCATGTGTATCCCCTGTGGCACCGGAATACCAAGATTAGCTCAACCAGCTGGTGGGAGGCCAGAATTCTAAATTTGGACAATAAATATCCAGGCAGCATCTGCATTATTTACTCAATTCAATAAAAACAAGCATGAAGCTTCAAGATAGGCCTGCACTATTCAAAAGAAAAGGCTCTATATTGCATTTTTTGGAACTAATTTGTTGCAAATTGTCTAAAAACGCTCCGGTTAATTTTCCCATTGATGTGATGAGTTCTTGGATTTACCACAGAGTATTGCTGAAATTCATGGGAGGCAGATGAGTAGGTGACCTGCCCGCATAACAGCTGCAACAGGTAAGGGGGCAGCAATGGCAGTTTCTCGGGGTCTACAACACGACAGCGAGATGGATCTGAAGCAGTGGAAAGGATTGCTCTGTGTGATACTCTCTGCCGACTCCTCCATGCTCCTTGACAGTGGCAGGCCAGGAAATGTGCTCAGCATCTTGGTGTGCAACCCTGTCAGCGCTCTCCAGTACGTCACCCCATTGCCGTCCCTACCTGGGTTCTGTGCCATCTCACTGTCCGAGCCGCCCTTATATCGTGCCCTGGATGAAGATCACTTCTGCCCAAATAATTCACCATGCATTGATTCCGACCTTATAGCAGCGCCTAAGTGCTAATACCTTAGCTGGTGGCTGCATTGTCAGATAACATGACAGGGTATCTTTATCAGTGCTGGGTTGTTGCTGTCCTTCCTTTCTCTGGACTTCTGTGTCTGGACAGGTTGGATCTCTGAAAGCAGGAACTCAGAAGTGGAAAGTTATGGTGTGAGGGAAGGTAGAAGGGGTGTAAAACAAGAGGATCAGTAACTAGAGCAACATGAGGGTTTACTGGAGTTGAGAAAAGGCAAAAGGTGAGAACATGCCATCATCCCCACTGGCCCCAGCAATGTTAAATGCTTTGAGCACAGCTGGCACCATGATGCAGAGAACCATTCCCTCTGTAGGGATCAGGAAATGGAAACATCCTTTCCCCCCCACCAGTTATGGTCTGCTCCCTATTGGGATGTTAAGTATGAGTCCTGAATGCCAGGGACTGAGTGTCAGGGGAGGCAGGGTAGTACAGTGGCTAATACTGCTGCCCCTCAGCACCAAGGACTCGGGTTCGATTCAGGCCTTGGGTGACTGTGTGGAGTTTGCACATTTTCCCTTTGTCGTCATGGGTTTCCTCGGGTTGCTCTGGTTTCCTTCCACAATCCAAAGATGTGCAGATTAGGTGGATTGGCCATGCTAAATTGCCCCTTAGTAGACGTAGGGTCGATGGATTCGCCATGGTAAATGCGCGGGGTTACAGGGCAGAGGGAAGGACCTGGGTGGGATGCTTTTTTGTGTCACTGCAGACTCGATGGACCAGATGGGCTCTTTTTGCACTGTAGAAGATCTATTTTAAGTGGCACAGTGCATTTGATGGCACAGTGGCACAGTGGTTAGCACTGCTGCCTTACAGTGCCAAGGACCCAGGTTCAATTCCAGCCTCGGGTGACCATCTGTGTGGAGTTTGCATGTTCTCCCCAAGTCTGCTCAGGTGCTCCGGTTTCCTCCCACAGTCCAAAGATGTGCGGGTTAGGTGGATTAGTCATGCTAAATTGCCCCTTAGTGTTAGGGGGATTAGGGAGGTAAATATGTGGGGTTATGGGGATAGGGCCTGGGTGGGATTGTTGTTGGTGCAGGCGTGGTGGGCTGAAATGGCCTCCTTCTGCACTGTAGGGATTCTATGATTTTATGTTTCTATGGAGTGCTGATGGGTGAATGATGGGGCAGGGGTGTACTGAGTAGCATTAGAGGCTGTTATTTTAATGGGTATGAGATGTCGCATGAAGATTAGTTCACTAACGTTGACCACTCACATCAAGCCATTAGACCTTTTTGTGGTACTACGCCCAGGTTTTGCAGTGTCGGACTGGACCTTCTTGGACAGCTATTCCCAAGCCATTCTGAGGGTAGTCTTTATGATTCTGCTAACTCCTGCGAACCCAAGGAGTCTCTCCTCCTGCCCACCTGCACCACGAATGCCTCCAGCACTACATCCACCACTCCAAATCTCTCTCTCTCTGCCTTGATTGCACTAATTTGTATTGCAGCAATAATTTTGTGCAGCTTCACTTTAAGATGTCATTAAGAAGACCAGTCTGGCTGTGGTTTTGTTGTCGAGATATCCTGCTATGAAAAGAGACCACAAGCAGAATTCAGGAGTCAACAGTAGCACAGAGTCAATCTGGTGAATGGTACGATCATTCAGAGGAGATGAACAGACAAAATTTGCATGTTGTCCACCTCAATTTAAACAGTGGCAGGTAGTTTGCAAATTGTAACTCTAGGACCCAAAAGTCAGAGCTAATCAAATTCTAGCCCTCGAGATGATGAATTTTGATACATCTTAGTTCACCTGTTAAGTAGAAGTCTATGTGCAGAATTTTATCATCCCACCCGCCACGGGAATCGTAGTGGGCGGGACACGGACCATGCAAAGATCCGTTGACCTCAGGTGAGATTTTCTGGTCTCAGGGCGAGCGCGGCCATAAAATCCCACCCTATGTCCCCCTAATGAGGTGGCACGGTGGCACAGTGGTTAGCACTGCTGCCTCACAGTGCCAGGGACCCGGGTTCAATTCCGACCTTGGGCCACTGCCTGTGTGGAGTTTGCACTTTCTCCCCGTGCCTGCATGGGTTTCCTCCAGGTGCTCCGGTTTCCACCCACAGTCCAAAGATGTGCGGGTTAAGTTGATTGGCCATGCTAAAATTGACCCTTGTGTCAGGGGATTAGCAGAGTAAATATGTGGGGTTATGGGAATAGGGCCTGGGTGAGATTGTGGTCTGCACAGCCTCGATAGGCCAAATAGCCTCTTTCTGCACTGTAGGGATTCTATGATTCTATTTTGTCTTCCAAATATTTCTCAAATTATTTCAGGATTTTTACTCCATCTACTCTACCTCATGGATTGCTGTGAGAAAGAATGTCCTGACACCGGACTTAAATTTGTCTTTTACTGTTGTGAAACCTGTCTTATTGTCATTATTTGGTTTGAGGTGTCTTTTGGATTTACCTATCTTCTATTATTTATTAGCTTGGATTTCATGGTCAGCCATAAACAAAGGAGGAATGCTGTTCATTACATTTATACTTGCCTCTAGTCTTTCTATGGGGTTTTACATTGGAAACCGTGGTGATTAGGAATCAAAAACAGAGTGGTGTCCTCCATAGGGGTTCTCAGATCTCCTGTGAACCCAAGCAAGGAATGGCATGTCTTCTTAATTTATCGGCTTGCAGACCGCAGCGTCTGAACCAGGAGGTAAGTTTGAATAATTAATTTAATGTCAAATCATGAACAAAAAATAAACAAAAGAGTAAAAGAAAGATGGGAATAAGCAAAAGAAATAAAAGAAACAGAGATAAAAAAATAAAAAAAATTAAAAATGTTCAATTTTCTTTAATCTCCAACAATAATTAACAATTGAAAGAATGAGACACCACGCTTGTAAAAGGAGATTTTCAGCGTCAAAGAGATTAAGACTCATCATACCATTTTTAAAAATCACTTGTACGTGAATAGAGAAGCACTTTCTGGCATCTTTATTGGGTATCCATCCTGCAAGTATTGCATCATCATTGTCTGCATGCATTTGAATGCCGAAACTTTTAGCAAAATATCGATGTAACAAAAGTGGTGGGGGAGCATGACGACTTTCCCTGACAAACATCTTCCTGATTTGTACATTTAACTATGCGTATGCGGTCACCAGAGATTGCTGTCTGATTTCTTCCTTAATAACAAGGAATGCTGATAGCCTCACTGTTATTTCTACTGCAAAATACAGTCCATTAATATCTTTATATACTTCACAGGATCATTTCTTAATCTTCTTTCAAGACTGAAAAGCCAATGCTTTGCAATATTCCTCAGTAATCAGAGGTGAAAATGAGGAATCAGCTTCATTGTCCTGGAATAATTCACTTTTATCTTTACACCTGATACTTTTCAAGCTAGAAATCTACTGTCATTAAAATAAATTCAGTAAATATTTCCAGGGTAAAAATGTTCCTGATGATCTCTATAAAAATGTACCTCATTAAAACAAAACTAGCTGCCTTTGCTGAGGTTGTGCATTATTAATGGCATTTTAGTGCCGGAAAAATACTGTGGTTTTTCTTGATAAATTAATTACTGGATGAATGGGGAATATATGATTTTATTCCTTGTCTCGGGATCATGTTCTCTTTTACTTTGGCCCCATTTAACTAAAGAAGTAACAAACGACAGCTGAAGAAGCTCAGTGGCTAAATTTTGACTGGTTTGAAAGTTTGAACTTGTATTTTCAGTATTTGACTCATTTGGTAGCAGTTGTATGATCAAGCCATTCATTTCAAACATAATTACTAGAGCCTTTATAATGCATCTTAATAGGTCTCTGAACCAGATATATATTGTATTGTTAAGGGTAACAAATTAGGCGTATAACTCCAAATTATATGGACAAATTATGTTTACAATCAACTTCTATTTACTATATTAAAGACGGAAGATTGTTTGGAATTTATGATGCAATTTAGCCATCATGGGGCGTGGCCCTACTTATGACACATCAAGCTCACAGAACAATTTGGGGTTTTATTTTTGTTCAGATGTTCCTGCTCTGGATCGTGGTGTTCCATTTAAATGACATCAAGTCAGTACAGATTGATAAGATTTGGCACTGAACAGGGGGATAATTGCCTGCCATTCCAGTCAGCGTTTTCTCTTACTTTCAAGTAGTGATGTTTCCTAAATATACTGCCAATGAAAGCTGTCAAACTCCATTTGAGGATCAATAGAAGAGAAGCATTGATCATCAGCCATCGTTTTTCAGCTGATGAAGAGATTAGTGTAGCATTGTCTGACTCTGAGCTGTTCAATCTGCTTCTGTGTTTGCTATTTCAAATGATAAGTGTGACCTTGTTAGCATCTGGACTTATTTACATATTAAAAACCCCTTCAGAGCCTACAAGTGATGAATTATTGACAACAAATGAAATGTTTTGATAGTTAACGACACAAAGCGCGCTTAATGTTTTATGTGTTGCTTCCTAGCTAATTATGTAGATGACACATTTGTCAGACCTAGACTGCCATTATAAAACTGTTTCCAGAGGGTGGAAAAGTAGGTTATTCGTGGAGTAATTAACTAGAATGCTCAATGACCTGTGAGAGTTTAGAATGTCTGCCAATTCATGCATTGTTTTGCCACAGAAGCAGAGGAGTAATTAAATCCTGAATCATTCTGTTGCACTCAAGAGTTGTTTGTTAATAAATAGAGATGACATCGCTGATCTGGTGTTTGATATCGGGGACTTGACAGCGGCATGGAGCGAGTTCTGATTATCCTGAAGAACGTGTCAGCTGGGATTGATTTCCACTTTCTCGTTTTATGTAACAGTTCCTCTAACATAGCTGACCCCAGCTAGCATTACCTTGTCATTTTACTTCATGGACTGGGGAAGATGAGCTGAATAGCTGGGTTCTGACCTTGAACCTGCCAAGGCGGTGAAGAAGTGCCAGTGATTTGTGTTTTATGTACTAAAACCTCTCCATGTCACTATTACAGAAATAAATTGTCATTGCAGTAATAAACCCTTGTCATTTCATTTTTATTTAAGTCTCTTGCGCATATATGCAAGCGCTGGCCATTCTGACCATAGCTAAAACCTACCTGGTGGAAAAGTGGCGACACATTAGCTTCTACCAATCTCAGATTCTCATTTCCTAAGACATTGTTGTGAAATAAATTGATGAATTTATATTGGATATCAGATGGAGCTAGCTGCAAGGGCAGAAATCAGCATACTTTAATTTGAATACGTAATGGTGAGCGGTTGTAATGTGTTTTGAGGTGTTAATCTGTTTTTGTTTGGAAAGATATGAAAAATATTGTTAAGCTGGGTCTTTTGGAAGAATATCTGATTAACAGTGAAGACAGCAGATACTGCGGTGGCACAGTGGTTAGCACTGTTGCCTCACTGCGCCAGGGGCCCGGGTTCAATTCCCGGGTTGGGTCGCTATCTGTGTGGAGTCTGCATGTTCTCGCTGTGTCTGTGTGGGTTTCCCCCGGGTGCTCCGGTTTCCTCCCACCGTCTGAAAGACCAGCAGGTTAGGTGTGTTGGCCATGCTAAATTCTCCCTCAGTGTACCCGAATAGGTGTGGAATGTGGCGACTAGGGGATTTTCACAGTAACTTCATTGCAGTGTGAATGTAAGCCTATAAAGAATGGACTGCCTGCAGTGATAGTGGAGTCAGACACTTTAGGAACATTTAAGCGGTTATTGGATAGGCACATGGAGCACACCAGGATGGTAGGGAGTGGGATAGCTTGATCTTGGTTTCAGATGAAGGTCGGCACAACATCGTGGGCCGAAGGGCCTGTTCTGTGCTGTACTGTTCTATGTTCTATGTTCTACTGGATTGCTGTTTGGTCTGTCACAGGGGTAAAAGCTTTGCAATTAATATGATGTGCAAGTAAATGATTAGCATTGGATACATCTGACCCAGGAGTGCTCATTCGCCAGGAGATGCTAAATAGTACAATCTTCAGATTTTTTTTAATCGTGTCTTCCTCTGATCATGCTTTACTGTTCCTGTTCTTATTTTATACAGCACAGCACAAATTAGCCGAACTGTGTTGCATTTCTTCAGGCCACTTTGATCTTTTTTTGTGGCCAGCCAGTAGTAAATTTAACCAAAGCCTCTCAGTAATTACAGGAACCATTGAATGTGGAATTAAAAGAAAATGCATCTAGCCTTTTATTGTCCAATACCACTCAGTTAATCTACGCTGGAATCCTATTATATTTGATAACTCCCCCCCTCCCCCGCCACCCCACACCCCACCCCCGCTGTTTTTGTGTCACTTTATTCTGCATTCAATTGATTTCAATCCTACCTGACTTCACCCGTAGTTCCAAATCGACCTGCTTCTAATTTTCGAAAGCTGTAAAAGCTTGGTAAAAACAAAATTGTAGCCATCAGATGTCCCAAAACTTGAGAAAACAATGAGTTATGTTTGAAATAATAGAATAGATATAGAATCCCTACAGTGCAGAAGGAGACCATTCAGCCCATCAAGTCTGCACCGACTCACTGAGAGCGTTGTTTACCCAGGCCCTATCCCCCATAGCCCCACACATTCACCCTGGCTAATCCACCTTACCTATACATCTTGGGACACTCAATTTAGCATGGCCAATCCACCTAACCTGCACATCTTTGGATGGTGAGAGGAATCCAGGGTACCCGGAGGAAACTCACGCAGACACGGGGAGAATATGCAAACTCCACATGGACAGTCACCCAAGGCTGAAATCGAGCCCGAGTCCCTGGTGCTGTGAGGCAGCAGTGCTAACCACTGTGCCACCATGCCGTCCTTGTCAATGCAGTCACTGATGTTTCATTGGCAAGCACAACAGCTAATGTGAACATTCCAAAGTCCTATATAAAGTAAATGACATGTCCAGCAAGAAGTAAACAGGAAATAATACTGCTGGTAACACCATAATAAGCAATAAATTCTTGGTTGATTGGAGTCTGCAGCAAGTAACAAGCAAGGTGGAGTTGAAGTTTGAAACTCTATTCTGTTGACAGCCTTACCTTTGCTTAATATTTTTGCTTGTTAGTCTGTTTGCCTGTGAACAATATGGGCAGGATTTTACAGCCTCACTCTTCCCAAAACCAAAAAATCCCACCTGAGGTCAATGGACCTTTCCATGGTCCTCCCCTCACCTGATCCAATTCCTGTGGCAGGCAGGCGGGCAGGTAAAATTCTGGCTTATATCTCAAAAATGAATTAATAGATTTTGACTAAACTATATAGAGAGGGTATGGCTCAAGGAAGAATGTTCCTATGTTCCTGGGGTTCATTGAAATCATTTGTGAAATATTTTCAATAAAATGGTGGACAATCACAGGCAAAGCAGCTCCTGAGTATTTTACATGTCCTCAACTTCAAAGCCTAGACACAGACTCAGAACAAGTGTCAGACTAAGGAAAAATTTAAGACAAGCCAGGACTGAGCTTCCCCTCAAGTTCAAGTAGGATCCCTCCTGGCACTGGCTGCTCTCTTCCTGCATTCCAAAATGACAATTCTGGAGAACAAATTATTCACATCTTCCAAACATCACAAATGTAAGACATGGGATGAAAGGAAATTAGAAAAGAATATGGCAGGCAAGAGTGAATGAAAAAAAGGCCAAAAATGCAATTTCAATGAAATTGGAGAAAACAGGGAATGTAAGGAATTAATGTGAATCAGTCAGGAGGAAGAAGTGTGAATGATTGAAAGTAAAAGTGAATTGCGATGAGAAAGAAGTTTGGTAACGGGAGAGGTGGATGGGAAATAGAGGAGTCCAGATTAGAGTTAAATAGTTGGAAACAAAGCATGATGGAAGTACCATTGATGAGTTAGGTTTCAAAATTATATGCATGGTACATTTTAGCTATAATGTAAATATCGTTGTACTCACTCGTATTGTAGCGTCAAAATTCTATGAATATTTTCATAGCACAAAGCCCCAAGAAGGGTACAATTTTTGTATAGACTGGCCTTGCATTTGAAACTTGTGGTTCTCCGTTGGAATACAAATTCATTGGTTTTTGAAATTCTGAAATTTGATCAACCCAAACTTACAGGGACTGCTTTTCCAAACTCCTTAACTTTGTCAACTTTAATAGTCCATCTGAACTTTGCACACATAGCAGTACAAAAGCTTTATTGACAAAAATAGCATTACTTCTTGGAGTATTTTATGGCACAACAAACAATTAGTTCTGTCATGAACTCTGTAGATTTGTGTATTTGATGTAAATTTTCAATACATTGAAATCAATGGAGTGCAATCCTTTTGTTTGATCTTTGCATATGGATATTTAATATGCTAGAATGAAATTTCATTCTTCACTATTTTGATAGAAGAATAAACCTTGAAATAAAGAGCTTAATGCCGCATTAAAATAGCAGCAAACAAAATCCTTGTGTACAAATTCAGCACACACACATATCACACACCATGATTTCACCCTGGAGGATATGACATATATGTCTTCTACCTCAAGAAATGTCTTTGGCTTATTGTCTGCTGATGCTTCATCCAACATTTTTCTTGTTAGCTTTTATCAGTGGTGGCTTGCCATTGGCTTCCAGGATGATGAAAAGTTTAGTTTAAAGTTTATTTATTAGTGTCACAAGTGGGCTTACATTAACACTGCAATTAAGTTACTGTGAAATTCCCTAGTCGCCACACTCCGACGCCTGTTCAGGTACTGAGGGAGAACTTAGCATGGCCAATGCACCTAAATGGCACATCTTTGGAGTGTGGGAGGAAACCAGAGAACCCAGGGGAGACCCATGCAGACACAGGGAGAATATGCAAACTCCGCGCAGACTGTGACCCAAGCCAAGAATCAAACCCGATCCCTGATGCTGTGAGGGGGCAGTGCTGACAACTGTGCCACCGTGCCTAGGAAGGTCCCAAGTCTAACGCAGCCAGAATGGGAATTGAATCCACACTGTTAACATTGTTCTGAATCATACACAAGCCATCCAAGCTAACCAGCCCCATTTCACCATAATAATATAAATAAACACATGCCGACAATTTTGTGAACCTAACATAAATCATTGATATCAACTGTGGTAAATATTTGTTACACTGTGTGACTGGGTAATACTATAGATTAGCAAATTGTTACAATGCTGTGACATTGATTGTAATATAGCCTGACCTCCCCTCTCTTTTTGCCATTATAGCAATTCTAAATTACATGAATTTGAACAGGCCTAACAAAATCTTAATCTGCAGAACAAATAACCGATAATGGATAGTCAATTGGCTGTAGCACTTAGAGAAGAATTTGTGTGGGAAATGTTAAGTCACACTAGTTGGAATACTCCTCTGGTGTTTGGATTAAAGGTACGTAGGGAAAAATGATGGGAAAATTATGTCCCACTCCCATTGAGATGAGATAGCTAAAATTTGGTAAAAACAACAAAGGTTAATGTTCCTTCAATTGATCAATAAATTAAATCCTTAAAATTTCAACAAATTAGAAATATGTTTTAAAAATTCATCCATGGAATGTTGACAGCACTGGCTAGGCCAGCATTTATTGCCCATCTCTAATTGTCTTTGAGAAAATTGTGGTGAGCCATTTTCTTGAACTGCTGCAGTCCATGTGGTGTAGAAAGGGAGTTCCAGGATTTTGACCCAGCGACAGTGAAATAATGGTGATAAAGTTCCAAGTCAAGATGGTGTGTGGTTTGGAAGACAACTTGCAGGTTGTAATATTCTGATGCATCTGTTGCCCTTGTCCTTCCAATTGGTGAAGGTTGTGGGTTTGGAAGGTGCTCTCAAAGGAACCTTGGTGAGTCACTGCAGTGCATGTTATAGCAGGTAGACATTGCTGCAACTATGCATTGATGGTGGAGGGAATGAATGTTGAAGATGGTGGATGGAGCCAATCAGCTGGGTTCCTTTGTCCTGAATGTTGTTGAGCTTCCTGAGTGTTGTTGGAGCTGTACTCATCCAGGCAAGTGGAGAGCATTCCATCGCACTTTTTGCTTGAACCTTGTATTTGGTGGACAACCTTTGGGGAATTACTCTCTGGAGAATTCCCAGCTTCTGACTTGATCTTGTAGCCACAGTATTTATATGGCTGGTCCAATTTGGTTTCTAGTCAATGGTAACCCCTAGGATCTTGATAGTGGGAGATTCACTGATGGTAATGCCAGGGATTTTCAGGGGGGTTGGTTGTAGTCTTTTTTGCTAGAAATGGTCATTGCCTACCACCTGTGTGATCCAAATGTTATTTGCCACTTATCTGCTTGGGACTAGGGTCAAGCTCAAGACAAAACATTTAGATGTCAAGAGTTACTTCTTCGTACAAAGAGTGATATTGAATCAACTACTGGGTAGAATGTTGGAATACATTTTAAAAAACAATTGGATGCAGTGATTGGGCAGGATACAACTGTTTGCACAAATTAAGACAAAGGTACATTTATATTTATACAAAGCACTGTTGGAAAGCTAATAGAAAAAGGAGTGCCTTCCCCACCCATAGCTCTACAAATGTCATGTTCATTCCCTTCAGCATCACACCCTACCACCACTACCACCAACCAGGGCCACTGTCATCACCGTAAGGGTCCAATATTAATTTTTAGTTTTGCCCATTAAACTGCTTGACAATTAAGTTCAATGCTGAACACACCTTGAGTCATAGAATCCCAACAGTGCAGAAGGTGGCTATTCGGCCCTCTTTGGACTGTGGGAGGAAACCGGAGCACCAGGAGGAAACCCACACAGACACAGGGAGAACATGCAAATTCCACACCGACATTCACCCAAGGTTGGAATTGAACCTGTGTCCCTGGTGCTGTGAGGCAGCAGTACTTTCCACTGTGCCACCCAACCTTGAACTTATCTGTTCCACCATTTTTGTGTGGCAAACAACACTATGCAATGGTGTCCATATATTATTAAAAGTGTGTAAGAAAATACTTTTTGTTCTCCTCTTAGGCTTAGATTGATATAGGATGCCTTCTGCTCCAAAATGAAATGAGTGGCTCTTTGAATCCAGTTTCCCTTAGATACAAGTTCACCAGTTTTTCCTGGAACATATGATCAGAGCATGAATCTTCCCATAATGTGTTATAAATTAATGTTATTTGCTAACCTAAACCGCAGCCGATTCAGGACGTCTGGAGTGGGTAAGAATTGGTGGTATGGAAGAGTGATCTTGAGGAGTTGGAAAGGCCAGGTACATAAGAACATAAGAAATAGGAGCAGGAGTAGGCCATCTAGCCCCTCGAGCCTGCCCCGCCATTCAATAAGATCATGGCTGATCTGACGTGGATCAGTACCACTTACCCGCCTGAGGTAGCAATAAATGTGACCATGGGCCGAAAAAGATTGTCTTAAAAACCAAAATTGTTCATTAATATTCCTTAAAGAAGGAATATTCTTACCTGGTCTGGGTCAAATGTGACTCCAGTTCCATATCAACATAGATGAGTCCTCACTGCTTCTCAAATTACCTACAAGCCACTCAGCTGTATTAAGCTGCTGCTGAATAGTGTAAGAAGATGCCTACTCGCACCTTTTCAAAGCAAATAGGGATTGACAATAGATGCTATTCCTTGCCAGCAATGCCAATACTTCCAGAATGCAATAAAAACGTTATTGGTTTAAGAATACATATCCTGTTAAAGATTACAGTCTTCAGGAAGGACCAAATTCTCCATAATAACACAATTGTCCCAATCATGTTCAAACCATGAAAATATCATTTATGGAATGTACCTAACTAAAATCAAATATGATGTAAATCCTGGAGTTGAATTCAATTGAGAATATTTGATAAATCGGGTAGGTTGGTGATCTGTTTGGTGGACTTAGTTCAAAACGTTATTGTTCAGCGATTGCTTCAGGCTCCCTAATAAGATTGGCCCAGTTAAGTACTCTAAAATGTGTTACTGTAATTATTTATTACCTATTTATGACCTAGGAAATAGCATTGCTGAAAGTTGACAAATGCTTTGCTCTGGATGGAAGATACTTTAGGATTCTGAAGAAGCAAAGTTAGAAAAAGCACATGCATTGGTCACAATATTTCAATCCTCATTGGATATAGGTTGCTAATGTTATACACTATTCAAGGAAAGGGATAGGGATGAACCAGGAAACCACAGCCAGTTGGTGATGGCAAAGTCATTGGAAACCATTAACAGGAACAGAATGGGCTTTCATTTAGAAAGGCATTGGTGACTCTATTGGTGAATATTAATTTGTTAATGGCAAATTGCCTGGAATCATTTGATTGGATTCTTTGAGGTAGCAAAGAAGATTTATTCAGGTAGTTAATGTTCAAGTGCCACACAGGGGGCATATTAAGAAGATGGAAACCCATGAAATTAAGGGGAAGTTGTGTAGATTCAAAATTGGCTCAGTGACAGGAAGTGGTGGTGAATGGATGTTTTTCAGACTGGCATGTGTCCAAAGATGTGCAGGTTGGGTGGTTTAGCCATGCCAAATTGTCCCTTAGAGTCTATATAAATACTATAAATGGCATGGTTCTGAATGGTATAGATGAGCAGAGTAATCTTGGTATCCATAACCGTAAAAGCGGCAGAGCAAGTTTATAATGTGGTTCAGAAAGTAAATGGGTTACTTGGGTTTACAAATGTCAGCGTAGAATATAAAATCAGAGGTTGTGCTAGAAGCTTATAAAACACTCGCACCAGGAATGGCAGCGTGTGCTCAAAATTCAGAAAGCACAATTCGCGCCGGCAAGTTTCCGAGTTCTGATCTTACCAGATCCTTGCCGTTGGAATGGCATGAAACACGCCACGGGACAGCAGAAAGCTAATTTTAATACATTAGCATGTCATTAATGAGAACTCTCTCCGGGACTCCCCCCTGTGCACCCCCCCCCCCCCCCCCCCGCCCCCCCTCCAACTCACCGGATATTCCTAGAAGTGAATCTGGCGTCGTAAAAGTAAATATAACCCTGGGGAAGTGTCTTGACAATGCCCCCTGCAGTGCCAACCTGTGCCAAGGGGCAGGCTCTAGTGGGATCTTCATGGAAGGGATTTTGGAGGGGGGGGGGATTCATTTAGATATGGTGGCAGCTGGGAGTGTACGGTGGAGTAGGGGAATCCGGCGATGGTCTTTTCAGTTAGGGAGGGGTGATGGAGGAGAGGAGGTGGGTGCCAGAGTGTCATAAGATCTGGAGAGAAAACCAACCAGTTTCTCTGGAGAGAATCATGCTGGTTTTCGCACCGGAAACAACGCTGTTGTGTTTGGGTAAGATTTTACCCAATATCACTCTTTCAAACAGTAAACACAGACATGATGGGCTGAATGGCCACTTTCGGTGCCGTAAATCTTTATGTTTCTATGGCACTCACATTGTGAACCTCAATGAGTGCTGAATGCTAACTGTGTTTGCAATAGGTGAGGGGAAAGATCCATTCTCATATCTGGCATTCCACCTGCGATCTGTTGCATTGGGAAAATATTGAACAAAAACATTCCAAACTGGCTAAACCGTCAGCAGAAATATGTATTTGAATACTTCACAGTGGAGCATTAGACCTCCGACCAAGAAATTGCAAAACCGGATATAAACACAAATCTAAACTTAGTTGCCTTAAATGGAAGAATCTGACCACTGCTGAAATGGGCTTTCTGATAGGGTAGAATTTGATCATGAGAGCAAAGAAACAAGCTGACTGTAGAGGAATCATCAATTCAAAATCAGCTTGATTTGTCAACTAAGGGAGGGAGAAAGCATGTAATGATGAGGATAGACAACCTGAAAGCTAGCAAAATAATTTAAAAATGCTTCATTGTAACTAGGGATCCATGTACAAGATGTAAACTTGTAGGAGTTAATGGAAGAACAAATATGTAGTACAGAGTAACATGCATCAAAGCACAGTGGATAACATATTTCATATTTATCTGTGCAAATTATGTAGTGAATATGGTATTAAGACAGTGAAGTGACACTTCAGTAAAAAGGTTTAGTATGTATAAAATTTAAACTGACACTTTTGCAATTCCCTGAAGGAACAGCTGCCAGAAACTACATTATTTCTTTTGGAAGCTGTCTTGCTGAAGATGCTGAACAATAATAGGAGTAAGAAAACACTTGGGGGACAAAGCTATGTCACATAACAAACTATAACTAAGATATTATGCATGAATAATATTCAGCAAAATAGATTGTTAGGGAAGATTTTTTGCAGTCTAAATGCTTGAAGAAGAAATAGTCTTTACATAAAATCTAAATGGTAATGTTCTCTTGTACTGCCATTGGTTTAATAATTAGAACCATAATATACTGAACAAAGAACTATACGCAATATTTAATAAAAATGCAATTGCTTTTTGTTTTTACAATGGCTTTTGAACATGAGGATGTTAAGTGCAGTTTGTAAGATAACAAGAAACATTAAGTAAAATATCCAAAATACATTAAATGATATTCAAAGTATACATTCAAAGCCAATAGTAGTAATTTGTGTCGATCCAAAATGAAAATAAGATCATCTGTTGGAGGAAGAGAAAATCCAATGCTGGAACCCCACGAGTGTTGTATCCTGGGGAGGCAATGGCCTAGTGGTATTATCACTAGACTATTAACCAAGAAACTTAGCCCACGTTCTGGGTATTCGGATTCAAATCCCGCCACGTCAGATGGTGAAATTTGAATTCAATAAAAAAGAATCTGGAATTAAGAATCTACCATGAAACCATTGTCGATTGTTGGAAAAATCTATCTCGTTCACTAATGTCCTTTAGGGAAGGAACTCTCTGTCATCCTTACCTGGTCTGGCCTATATGTGACGATGTGGAGATGCCGGCATTGGACTGGGGTGAACACAGTAAGAAGTCTCACAGCACCAACCTGGTGTTTAACCTGGTGTTGTGAGACTTCTTACTATATGTGACTCCAGAGCCACAGAAATGTGGTTGACTCTCAACTGCCCTCGGGCAACTAGGGATGGGCAATAAATGCTGGCCAGCCAGCGACACCCATATCCCACAAATGAATATTTAAAAAATTCTGAAGATCAGGGACTCAATATGATGAACCAAAGGTTGGGGAAACTAATTATTTGCGTAAATTATATCTATAGAATCATAGCACATAAGGCACAACTGGCATACCAGACTCGATTGAATTTACTTCAGCAAATTTAACACATGAGCTATGATATGTGAGAAAATAATTTACTTAACTCAATTAAACATGCAAAATCAAGGAACTTGTTTGTCCAATAATTGAAGAAAGAGAGTCTTACAAAGAAACCACGTGGGGTGCGATCTTACTGGTTGTTCACGCCACAATTTGGCGCCCAGCCAAATCTCCGTTCATTGCAGCGGGATGGGAAAATCCCACCGGCGTGAACAGCCATAAGATTCCAGCTCTGAAGTTTTTACATGATTTTTACCCAGATATCAGCACAATCTAGCTGGAAATGACTAAAAAAGTACAAACAATTGCAGAATTTAAAACTGAAGTGAATGATCCCATTACACTGGAATTTCCGTGATATTTTATATTGGCACTGGAGTCAATTCACTTGAAGCCGTCTCTGTTCACTGGTTAGGATGGCAAGTTTCCTTTAATTACTTCTGTTTGTGGATGCCCATCACATTGTGTTCAAAATTGGATGGCACACTGACACAGTGGTTAGCACTGCTGCCTCACAGCGCCGGGGACCCAGGTTCGATTCCCGGCTTGGGTCACTGTGCGGAATTTGCACGTTCTCCTTGTGTCTGCGTGGGTTTCCTCCGGGTGTTCCGGTTTCCTCCCACACTCCAAAGATATGCGGGTTAGGTGCATTGGCCATGCTAAATTCTCCCTCAAGTGTACTCGAACAGGGGTGTGGTGGCTAGGGGATTTTCACAGTAACTTCATTGCAGTGTTAATGTAAGCCTACTTGTGACTCATAAATAAATTAACTTTAAAAATTAGGGTGCACAAGCAACTATGATCATATTCATCCATTGTTCATGACTTGTAGCTGCTGTGACCAGCATTCAATCAAAACCTCATCCAAGTTTCTCATTGTCAATTGATCAGCCTGTGATGCATAAAACCTGTGACCAGCGGTCTGGTGAAACTATTGATGAACCTATTGCTTCAACTACTGCAAATACCTGAACATATTATCCATTCAAATAAGTATAATTCAGTAAACTTGAGGTGCTATTGGCCAGGTTTCAGTCAATAATCAATTATGTCTTTGCCCAACATTTGCTGATTCAAAGGAGATTTCAGATCATAGAATCATAGGGGGATCTTACCAAAAAGATTCTAAGTCCAGGATGGGTGGGGAAACGGGAGAGTTTCTCATCCATTTTTTGGGCGAGTGGAAATCCAAAGTTTTATGCACTTATTGTATGAAAAAATAGGCTAAACCATTCCTCGCCTGTAGGAGAAGGGGAGGGGCTTAAATCGCCAGCCAGGCTGCTGTCGCAGCAGAAGACGCATGTGCATGTGCACCGCACGCGTGTTCGAAGCATTGGCTCTATTCTGTCTCCACAGATGTTGTCAGTCGGTGCAAACTCAATGGATCAAATGGCCTCCCTCTGTACTGTAGGGAATTTATAGAATCCCTACAGTGCAGAAGGAGGCCATTTGACCCATCGAGTCTGTACCGATCACAATCCCAGCCAGGCCGTATTCCCGTAACCCACATATTTAACCTGCTAATCCCTTGACACAAGGGTCAATTTAACCTGGCCAATCAACCTAACCCGCACATCTTTGGACTGTGGGAGGAAACCGGAGCACCCGGAGGAAATCCACGCAGACACGGGGAGAATGTGCAAACTCCACACAGACAGTGACCCGAGGCCGGAATTGAACCAGGGTCCCTGGCACTGTGAAGCAGCAGTGCTAACCACTGTGCCACCGTGCCGTCCCTCAGATCAGTGACTCACCATGTGCTGATTCCGACTCTGCACTACTCTCCAACATATCACAGTGCCAGTATCTCAACTGCTGGCTGTGACTGTCAGATCAATGTGTGTATATTCAATGGCTTTTGCTCTTCGTGGTGATGTTACATTGGCTGGCCAGGTGGTAAATCTGAATAAAAATTAGGTTTTTTGGTTTTGTCTTGCAGGTGTCCCGTCATAGGCGAAACCACTCTCAGCACAATCTTTCCGAAATTACTGGCATGGTGGATCAGTCGGTAAGTGGAAGAACTAGTTTGCATGTCATCAGGTTGAATGTATTTCCATCACATATGAGGCAACTGGAGGCTTATATCTGTTAAAGAAAAAGACAGAAAGACTCTAATTCGTTCTGACATGTGTAAGTGTGGTTTGCTCAATAGAAATACATTTCCAGGCCACTGTTCATGTCTGGAAGTAAGTAGAGTACAACAAACACTAATCATGCTGTCGAGATTGTTCCGGCATCAATTTCTTCGACCTGGAACTTGGTTGTGGAAAGCCGTTGACCTCAATGTACCACCAGCACATTGAAAGTGACAAGGCCCATGTCACTTTCCAATTGGAAATGGTCTTTCATGCTCTTAGGGGTTTGTCTTTGACATGTTGAACCCTTACAGGATACATACTGTGACATGAAGTTTTAGTAAGTAGACATGGTTAACTATAATAGAGGAATTAACCCTAGTTAACCAGATTGTGCTCTCTCTTTTCATGTTCCCAAATTAATGACACCCTAGTGCCTCCTCCCTCCAACTAACATCTCCTATCCTGTCTTTCTGGGACTGTCTTATTGTTTTTACTGTCCTACCTACAGGCAGTGATCAATAACTAAATGTCAAAAGTCATCAGCTGTAGGTTACCAATATTATATTTATGTTACCTATTTTTCTTCTTTTCATCTTATTCATCCATTTTTATTACTTTATTCTTATTTTTATTCTTCCACTTCTAAAATCTCGCTTTGCATCTTGTTTCCCACTCCCATCGCCACTCCCATATTCTTCAGCTCTCCACCTTTGTTCTGCCATTCACACATTCCAATCTCTTAATGGACGCTCTTAGCACTATTCTCAGCCTTTATCATTACCATTTACATTCTCTTTGCCTTTGTGTTTCTGCCAGTCCTATCAATTACAGCCCCCCAACCACTCCCCCCCACCCCCTACCCCCTCAATCCCTCACCCTCATAGTATAAATCTTATCTGATTTCCTTTGTCTTCAGCTCTGACTAAGGGTCATCCAGAGTTGAAACATTGGCTCTATTCTCTCTCCACAAATGCTGTCAGACCTGCTGAGATTTTCCTGCATTTTCTGTTCTTGTGTTATATTTACCTGTGAGTACAGACAGTTGCACATACTTTGGATTCCATCTTAGATCTCCCTGAAGTGATTCACACAACTCAACATAACTGGATTGCCTACGAATAGCATACTTGCTTAAAACAGGTTCTAAAATGTGTGCCACACATCAGTAAAGTCGGAAGCGTAAAACATTATTTTTGCAGCGCTTGGTACAAACAACTTCATTACAAATGTACTTCCTAATTATACGGTTTAATAGTGTGAAAGAGAGGACATTCATTCACTTTGCTCCTTTCACAACCTTAGGTTATGCCAACATGCTTCATATCCAACAAAAGACTTTCGAAGTGCAGTTATTATTGCCATGAAGTAAACATGGCAGCCAATTTGCACATAGCAAGCTCCCACCAACTGCAATTTGACCAGAGAATTTACTTTAATAATATATTTTGAGGACTAAATGGTATCCATGACACTGGGGAGAACTCTCTTCCTTTTATTTCCATCTAAGAGGGGAGACAGACCTTTGGTTTAATGTACCCTCTGGAAAAAAGTGCAACACTTCTTCACTGCATCACCTGGACAAGTGATTTATATCATTATTCAAATGTGCTCAGAAACAAACATTTTCACTACTTCCAATATTTGGGTCATTAAATGTGGAAATGCATAAGGATTGTCATGGCCGGCACGGTGGCACAGTGATTCGCACTGCTGCCTCACAGTGCCAAGGACCCGGGTTCGATTCCAGGCTTGGGTCACTGTCTGTGCGGAGTCTGCATGTTCTCCCCGTGTCTGCGTGGGTTTCCTCTGGGAGCTCTGGTTTCCTCCCATAGTCTGAAAGACGTGCTGGTCATGCTGGTGCATTGGCCATGCTAAATTCTCCCTCAGTGTACCCAAACAGGCGATGAGGGGATTTTCATAGTAACTTCATTGCAGTGCCTATTTGTGACACTAATAAATGAACTGATTGACCTTGATATCACTGAACTATCGTTTTTGCTGTATTCAGTCACATTCGCCATTTATGTGGTTCGTTTTCATCCGTGTCCTTTTCTGTTAATTTCAGTGTCTGCAACCACTGGAGAAAAATGGATTCCTCAATAAAGCAAAGATTACAGAGGGAGGCAAAAAACTGAGGTATGTTTGAAAAGCTTCTAGTCTTTCTGTTCTGCATTGGCAGGCATCCAGAACTTGTTTGGCTGTCACTAAGACTTGCCTATTTTTATATTACTTTCAATTTTCACAGAGGATATCACTAATACAATTAGAGGTATGAGTGTTCAATCCAAAGAGACCTCTGGTGCATTATACTATTCTGTTCACTAAGCTCTCTTGTGTAATGCAGCGCACATTTGATGCATGTCTGGAATTTGCAGTGAATGGAATAATAATGGCTTTGATGGATAATATGTATATATAGGCTAATCATTAAGCAACTTTAAGACAGAAATTGGACCCTGCTGCACCTGTTTTATGAGCTCATCACACAACGCAAAGATACCTGAAAGATGTCCGACCCAATATTAAGTTGGCCAACTTTCCAAAAAATTAGGGAGGCGGAGGTTTATTGGCATTGTTAATGGTTTAGTAATCCACAGACTCAGTAATTTTAGAGGCGGCACAGTGATTAGAGCTGCTGCCTCACAGCGTTAGGGACCCCGGGTTCGATTCCAGCCTTGTGGAGTTTGCACATTCTCCCCGTGTCTGTGTAGGTTTCTCCGGGTGGTCAGGTTTCCTCCCAAGGATGTGTGGGTTAGGTTGATTGACCATGATAAATTTCCCCTTAGTGTCATGGAGATTAGCAGAGTAAGTATGTGGGGTTATGGGATAGGGCCTGGGTAGGATTGTTGTCTGTGCAGGCTCGGTGGGAAATAGCCTCTTTCTGCACTGTAGGGATTCTATGATTCTATGAAATAGACATTGGACCCTTTGAATATGGTAACTTTAGAATCCATTCAGGTATATTGGGCTGCCATGAACAGAAGGTGCGTGCCTGCTTCCCCAGGTTTTCCGGGTTAGACGTGGTCCAGAAGTGCCATCAAAAGGGAGAACATTCAGACTTTACATGGAGTAAGGAAGAATGTAATTCCTCAGCACTGCTGTTGCCAACAATTGCTCCCTTCCCATTCTCCTCCAGACCAGAGAGTTACCATTGGACTGTTGCCAGCAAAGCAAGTGGTCGAACATTGATCCATTCTCATTTAGAGATTCTCATTAAGAACATTCTGTGGCATTGGCACCTTGTCCAAATGATCTATTGAGATCTAATTCCCAATTGTTGGCCAACCTCAGAGATTTTGATGTATCTCAACAACCCTGCAAACTGCCTTCAGGGAAGTCCCACCACTTTAGGGCATTTAAGGTCTGAACTTGCAATTGCATTATCCATGTTGCACTCTTTCCAGTAGTAATACAGTTTTTTTGCACATTAAAATTACTGTTGACTTCAAAAGGAAGTGAAAAATAAAATGTACCTGTGTGTAGCATAAATGGAAACATAGAAAATAGGAGTAGGCCATTTGACCTTCCAGCCTGATCCACCATGGCTGATCACCCAACTCAGTAGCCTGATAACACCTCCGCCCCCCCCCCCCCCCCCCCCCCCCCCCCCGCCGCACCCCCCCCATATCCTTTGATCCCCTTCACCAGAAGAGTTATATCTAACTCCTTGAAAACATACAATGATTTGGCCTCTTTCTGTGGCAGCGAGTTCTACAGGTTTCCCATTCTCTGGGTGAAGACGTTTCTCCTCAATCATTCTCCAAATGGTGTGAGACTGTCGCCAAGCTTTTGTATAGTCAGGTCATATAGTGAGTATAACTGCCAGAATCAACTTATAATAAACCTTTTTTAAGAGTCTAGATATGTAAAAAGATAACCATTGGCTGAATGGTGGGGATTTAACCTGAGATCATCATACCTCAGGTGAGGGGCAAGGTTGAGAAGGCAGGGTCTTCATGAATAACTTCAGCCAGTGCAGGAATTGAACCCACGCTGTTGGCATTGCTCCGCATCTCTAACCAGCTGTTCAGCCAACTGAGCTAACATATTGGCATGGATAGAAGATTGGCTAGTTGACAGGAATCAGAGAAGAGGCATTGGCTGGTTGAAAGGATGTGACGGGTGGTGTGCCATAAGGGTCATGCTGGGTGCGCAACTCTTTCCAATTTATTTTGAACGATTTGGATGAAGTGTTCAATGACAAGGTTGCTAAATTTGCTAACAACACAAAGATAGGCAGGAAAGTAAAGTGCAAAGAGGATGTAAGAAGGTTGCAAAAGGATATAGATAAATTAGGTGAGTGGGCAAGGATCTGGTAAATGGAGTATAATATGGGAATATGTGCGGTTGTCCATTTTGGCAGTAAGAATAAAAATAGAAGCATATTATCTCAGTGGTGAGAGATTGCAGAGCTCTGAGATGCAGAGGGAGCCGAGTGTCCTTGCGCAGTGGTTTTCAAACGGCGTGCATCAGCACACTAGCGTGGCGTGAGAACTGTTCAAGTATGCAAAGGTACAATATTTCCTTTTGAGACTGGCACAGTTCTGGTGCAGAGGGAGTTCTGTGAAAACTAAACTGTTAATGGAGAATTAAGGATCTGAATAAATTCCTCACTAAATCGTGTTATGTTGATATCTCTCGTATATAATCCACTCATCCTTGCTTTTATGTTCATTGGCCAAATTAAAACACTGCCTTATTGGAAGCTGGAAGAAAGATAGCATTTAAAATTAGAACTTGAAGAAGAACTGAACCTGACCTCCTGACATTTAATAAATAGGGTAAGAGTCAATGAAGCCATTATATCTGAAATTCTCTCTTTCATCTTGGACACAGTTATGTGATGAAATTTTGATGATTAGGGAAGGATTTTGAGAAATTGTTGCTTCTTCTAATTCTGTGGGATTTGTCCGTGGATCCTATATGCTTTCATACATTGTACATGTTATATATATATATATATATATATTTATACATAAATATATAAAAGAAGCTACTTGTTCCTTCCTTAACCATGATAGATCCTTGCACCAGCTCACCCAGTCTGACTAACTCGGTGGTAGAACTTTTTTTTTCAGACTTGACAATTGTTTGAATAAAAAAGATTTCTTTCAGTTTTATTTCAATCCAATGATTGGCTTGTGGTTTCTAAAACATTTCTGCTGTCTTTAAATTGACTTGAATTAATGAGATTTCCATTTCTCTATCCATAACCCACAAATCGCCAAGTCATTTTCATTCAAATGATTTATTCTTTCCCACCTCCTGTCTCCCGAGCAATTTCACTCATTCCAAAAATATCCCCGTGTAGCAGTTAAAATTGCTGCTTTAGATTGTAAGAAATGCCATTCATTCAGTCAGTGATCCGGTTTGAATTTCTTTCCTGATCTCCACCCATCTGCTTGTCTCAAAAAGTTTCGCCTCTACACTGTTGACCCGGATTGGAGGGAGTTTGTGTTTCTTCCCATACATAGAATGACTTCAACAGAAATATGGGATAGGAATGCTCTAACAGAGCGAATTGCAATTTTTCAGATTTCCAAAGCTCTGAACATTATTTATGCCACACTTTCTAGCAATGTTCTTGTTACATGATCAACAATGTGAAATTGTGATATTATCCTGTAATTAAGTAGTCCTCCGACATTATTTATCTCCTAATAGTAGCATAGAGGTCACCATGAAAGATTGCTCTTCAACAATTACGGTAAGATCCTGACTGGATTTTAATCGCTTATTTTAAAGGCAATCTAATCTAGATCTGCGTGTTCTCCAGTTTTTCACCTGTCCAACAAATTAATTAATGTTAAATAACTTCCTCATTTGTGATGCTTGTGTTCTTCCTGAAAGATGTGATGCCTTCTCAAGGGCATGTTAGGGATGGGCAATAAGTGACACCCACAACCCATGAACGAATGAAGATGTGATTGTTAACTCAGTTGTTCAATGTATCTGGACTAAATGCTTTGGAGCAGTATGTGTCAGTTTATTTATCTTAAACTTTGGTCAATTTGTTTCAATGGTGATGACCTGCTTTCTGTTTTCATGTCTGTTTAATATTATCACTGGCAAAAGTTCTCAAAAAGGCCATTACAGGTGCGATGCCTCTTGTCTTTGTATCATGGAGGGCACTCATATCAGATATCAATCTCAGGGAAATATTTAGATATTGAAGTTAGATTGAATGGGCACTCTTCACATGACATTGTCTCTACTGCAATGATCTGTTGACGTCAAACTCAAATGATAACATGTTGCAAAATATTTTGGCAATACAGGAATACAATCATCAGGGAACCTTGTTCTAAAACACATCTGCTTTTGAAAGCATCTTCTAACTTTCCGCAATGTGTTTAATTTGATTCTATCTGAATGCTGTGTGTGCTGGACCTGCAGAGATATGGCTATTCCAAATGCTTTCTTTCCAGGTAACAATTGCTTGAAGGAGTACGGAATCAATACAACACAAGAGGCCATTCGCCCCATGGAGTGTGTGTTGATTCTTGTGAAGAATAATCCATTTGGTCCCATTCCCCAGCTCCTTCCTTATATCCTTGCAATATTTTATCTTATTCAAGTGTTTATCCAATTCCCTTTTGAATCTGGTATCCACCATCCTGTTAGGCAGCCCACTTCAAATCCTAACCACTCACTGTTTTTTTCCCCTGCCAATTACCTTAAATCTGTCTCTGGTCATCCATCAGCTATTTGAAATGATCCCTGTTTATTCTGAGTGCCAGCAATATATTGAAAGGATGAAGCTGTGGCTGGTCAGACATACCGCTAGTAATGACCACAACGGGACTAGGGTTGTGATTATCTGGGCCAGTCATGACAGGAACCCACCGCGGAAAATTCAGCCAGCCCAGCCACAAACCAATTGACTTTCAGTGGGACAGACAAATCCTGTCAGCGGGCGGGGCTGGAAAACCTCGTCCAAGGTTTTACTCAGCGTAATCGAGCACAAACAGCCAATACTCTCTAATTAGGGAACTGGAGATGAACGAGTATGTCCAACTCCCACCATCCAAGCTGATCCGTATCAGGAATTCAAAGGGTGAAGGTGGGAAAATATTTGTTGGAAAGGTTTAAAATAAGGACTGGGAGGCTTAACAGAGTGGAATGGGGTCATCTGTTTATGCAAAATAGAATTGACTGGCTGTTGTGCACAGTTATGTTCGCAATTATTGATTGAAATAATTTGAAAGCATTGTTGTGAAAGATGATTCTTCAGAATTGCCCAAAATCATTTTTTTTTTGAGGGAATTCAATCTATGAAAACTTCCTACAATTTGTTTTTGATCTCTAAGATTGGTGTGGCCACAGCTTGGGCAAGGGAAGCTATAATGATTTATAGGATACTGCGAGGCCTGGATAGAGTGGACATGGAGAGGGTGTTTCCACTAGTAGAAACACTATAACCAGGGGGCACAACCTCAGGCTACAGGGACGATCCTTTAAAACAGAGATGAGGAGGAATTTCTTCAGCCAGAGAGTGGTGAATCTGTGGAAATCTTTGCCGCAGAAGGCTGTGGAGGCCAGGTCATTGAGTGTCTTTAAGACAGAGATAGACAGGTTCTTGATTATTAAGGGGATCAGCGGTTATGGGGAAAAGGCGAGAGAATGGGAATGAGAAAAATATCAGCCATGATTAAATGGCGGAGCAGACTCGGTGGGCTGAGTGGTTGAATTCTGCTCCTAGGTCTTATGGTCTAACTGTATAAAATGTCCCTTTATTCTCTGCTTGGGTTGTGGTTGGGAAGGAAAGGGAAACAGGTTAGTTTTGTTTCTTGATTTAACCCATTCACTTCAATGTGCAATGACTACTCACCAATTTGGAATCTTAAATAAATTAGAGGGAGTTACAACTTCTCTTTCCAGGAAGGGCAGCATGGTGGCACAGTGGTTAGCACTGCTGCCTCACACTGCTAGGGACCGGGGTTCAATTCAGGCCTTGGGTGATTTTTCTGTATGGAGTTTGCATGTTCTCCCCGTGTCTGCGTGGATTTCCTCTGGGGGCTCCAGTTTCCTCCCATGGTCCAAAGATGTACGGCTTAGGTTGATTGGCAATGCTAAATTACCCTTTAGTGTCGGGGGGAATAGCAGGGTAAATACATGGGGTTACAGGGATAGAGCTTGGGATAGGGCCTGGGTGGGATTGTTGTCGGTTCAGGCTTGATGGGCCGAATGGCCTCCTTCTGCACTGTAGGGATTCCATGATTCTATGAATTAAAATTATAGTCGGGTCCAAAGTTAGTCTGTGTTGTGTGGGTTGGGTGAGATTTTTTTTCCAATCATTTTCTCTACCCTGTGTTAAGCACCTCTGTGTGGATTAGAAGTCACTCATATGTTTGGAGTAACAGTGTTGTTTTCCTGATTAAGTTGCTAATTGAGACGGGGAGGACTTCAGTATAGAAAGTGAGAACATACCTTGACCCTGGCGGGTTAAAGGCTCTGTAATATGGATCTTTTAAAGAGCAAGGTTTCAGCGAGGGAAGAGGGTTGCAAAAAGTGAAACTTTCATGAGGAGAGCGAGCGACTTGAGGGAGAAGTAAACTGGGAGAGTGGGATACAAAGAGGGTGTGGCCATGGCCAGTTAGGGGAGAGCAGTCATAAAGGGCGTGACTAAAGGAATGAGGTGGAGTTGCCGGTGTTGGACTGGGGTAGGCACAGTAAGTAGTCTCACAACACCAGGTTAAAGTCCAACAGGATTATTTGATAGCACGAGCTTTCGGAGCGTTGCCCTTCATCAGGTGAGTGAAGAGTTCAGTTCACAAACAGGGCATATATCGACACCAACTCAATTACAAGATAATGGTTGGAATGCGAGTCTTAACAGGTAATCAAGTCTTTACAGGTGCAGCCAACGTGAGTGGAGAGAGGGTTAAGCACAGGGGAATTAAATACAAAGTAGGGAGGTTATGCTTGAGTTATACAGGCCCACCTCTGGGGTATTGTGTACAGCATTGGTCTCATTATTTAAGAAAAGATGTAAATGCATCAGAAACAGTTCAGAGAAAGTTTACTCGTCTAAAAACTGAAATGGGCAGGTTGTCTTATGAGAAAAGGCTGGACAGGCTCGGCTAGCATCTGCTGGAGTTTAAAAGAGTAAGAGGCGGCTTAGGATTGAAAAGATGTTTCCTCTTGTGGGAGAGTATAGAACTAGGAGACATTGTTTAAAAATAAGGCATCACTCATTTAAGCAGCGATGAGGACATACATTTTCTTTCAGAGGATTGTGAGACTTTAGAATTCTCTCCCTCTGAAGGTGGTAAACGCAGAGCCTTTGAATATCTTTCAAGCATGAGTAGATACATACTTGATAAGTAATGGGGTGAAATATTATTGGGGGTAAACAGGAATGTGAAGTTGAGGTAATAGTTAGATCAGCTATGGTCTTACTGAACTTTAGAGAAAGCTCGAGGAGCTGAATGGTTTACTCCTGCTCCTAACTCATATCTTTGTAAGTCGCAAGATTGAAATTCAGAATGATACATATCTCTTATGATTCCCTCGAGATGGTTGTCCATGTCTAGATCTATATACATTGCAGATGAACAAGTGAACAAAATGTAAACTAGAAACGTTGGTTCCACTCAAGTTTCAAATGTTGATCTCTCCAAAGTAGGATCGTGTTGTGTATGAATGGTAAACATGAGTTTCATCTATAAATAGAAAGCAATTATCCCATCATAAAATAGCTCTTCCTTTTAAGGCAAGTGTTCTTAAAATGCTTGCCTATAATCCTAGTCAAATTCAATTTTAATCTGAATGAAGTAAATACAATGAAACATAATTCAGAATGGTACAGATAATACACTGTAAAAGCTATCAAATAATGCAAACATTCTATTTAAAGTATATCATCGTTAGAAATCTATTCATGAATATTAAGATTTCCAGCCCTCCCTTTTACAGCATGTTCGAAATTGATTTCTGTAATTGGGATCAATTATTGAATGAATCCTTATCTTCTTTTCTACAATCATGTACTTGCTCCAGAATAAGCTAAATACGCATTAGGGTAACATTGATCTCCTCTTTCTGCTACTTATAAAATTTCCCCCTAAATTAAAACATTATTCTTTCTACTGGCCCCAACTCCAAGAAGTATTGAAAGAACGATTACAATGCATTTATCAGGGCTCTCAATATCGCTGCCACGGAGTTTTGTTCAGAAGTCATATTCTATGTCACCAATTAAATTGTAGTTTCTTTCCAGATAACCTGCCCGTCCAAGAGCACTGATGCCAATTAAAAAACCTTAGTCCATCACTCAAATGCCTATTCTATTATGTCTGAGAGCTGAAAATGTAATATTATAACTATCATTCAATCATATCAGTCCTTACACACATATAATAAAATGTCAAAATGGGATGTCTGAGCTGACATAAACAATTAATTTTCTTCCATTCATGCAAGCTATGTTCATTAATCAGTAGTTTCCTGCCCTTTGGATGTTGAAGTGAATAAAAATGACAAAGAAATCAGTATAATTTCTAATTTAGAGGATGGACTTAAATTGAGCAAGATGTTCAAGAGGACTGCAGAGGACTCTATATTACTTTCCTCTTCAAAAGTTAGGAGAATAAATTCAGATAAGTAGTTGCAGGTCATTCTGGAGGAAGTAGAGATACGTATATGAATCATTCAGTTCTGAATGATGCTTTGTCCATCTTTATTGCCTCCAAGAATTCAGACTTCATGCAGCAGGAGATTCATTATGTTGCCAAAAGTAACTGGCAAAACATCACTCAGAAACTGAGCATAGCTATCAAGCAGGTTGAGAGTAGTTTGAAGTGCACAACAAGTGGTATGATTGGAAGGTTCAGGTCAAAAAGAAGGCAGCCAAGACTTCTGTGAGTACTGGAGAGACAACAGCTCTCTTCTTCCTTGATTCCTTCAATGAAAAGTTTGTTGTACAATGGGAGATAACAATACTGTGGAATCTCTATCTAAAAAAATATATATTATTGGCTATATCTTATTATTTAATGTTTTCACATTTCCCCCATTTATTCCCACTTTCTGTCTGGTTTTCTATTTGGGGTGGGGAACATTTGTTACAATGTTTTGAAGAATTTGATGGTATACTTTGTTGTTCTACATGCGTCACTGTTCCCTGTTTTCTATTTACAATAAGATCCAAGAGCAGAACCCTCTTATCACAAACTATCACCATGGTAGTTTGGGTGGCACAGTGGTTAACGCTGCTGCCTCACAGTGTCAGGGACCCCAGTTCAATTCCGGCCTCGGGTGACTGTGTGGAGTTTGCACATTCCCCCCGTGTCTGAGAGGTTTTCCTCCGGGTGCTGCGGTCTCCTCCCACAGTCCAAAGATATGAAGGTTAGGTGGATTGGCCATGCTAAATTGCCCCTTACTGTTCAAAGATGTGTAGGTTAGATGGATTAGCCATGATAAATGTGTAGGGTTACGGGGATAGGTCGGGGGAGAGGGCCTAGATAAGATAATCTGTCAGAGAGTTGGTGCAGATTCGATGGGTCAAATGGTCTCTTCAGCACGGTAGGGATTCTACGATTCTATGATTTTCAATGATAATGCTCCCATATTCTACTACAATGGAAATTGTACCAAACGCCTGGAGGGAGGCAAGTGTCATTCCTCTAATTAGCCCAGTTGTGGGTGAACCTCCAGGGGAGTAATATTCATTTTTGGTGCAGGTGAGAACTTGCCAGAATGGTTCAGCTGCTGATGATACATCCTACAATTAACCTTTCCATTGAAGTCAATGCAAGGAAAACTGGGTGACATAAGTAGCAAGCGGCTAATCCACTATTGCAAGATTCCATCTAAAAGTGAAAATTGCCCTCCTACATATTTTATTTGGAGACATGCAAACAATGAGGAAGAAAATAGGAAACAGCACTGTGTTCGCAAAGTGGATGGGTAAATGATCAATGCAGATTGCTGCTTCAAAAGATTGGTCATGGCACAAATCAATTCCGGCCTCCCAGATCGCCTGGATCCACTACAGTTCGCCTATCGCTGCAAGAGGTCCACTGCAGATGCCATCTCCCTGGCCCTGCACTCAACCCTGGACCACCTAGATAACAAGGACACCTATGTCAGACTCCTATTTATTGACTATAGCTCGGCCTTCAACACTATTATTTCTACAAAACTCATCTCCAAACTCTATGGCCTTGGGCTCGGCGCCTCTCTCTGCAACTGGATTCTAGACTTCCTAACCCAAGACCGCAATCATTAAGGATAGGCCACAACACTTCCTCCATGATCATCCTCAACACCGGTGCCCGGCAAGGCTGTGTCCCCAACCCCTTACTATACTCCTTATACACCTATGACTGTGTGGCCAAATTCCCCTCCATCTCCATTTTCAGGCTTGCTGATGATACCAACGTAGTGGCTTGGATCTCAGACAATGATGAGACAGAGTACAGGAATGAGATAGAGAGTCTGGTGAACAATTGTGACAACAATAATCTCTGCCTTAATGTCAACCAAACAAAGGAGATAGTCATTGACTTCAGGAAACATAGTGGATGACATGCCCTTGTCTACATCAATGGGGACAAAGTGGAAATGGTCAAAAACTTCAAGTTTCTTGGTGTCCAGATCACCAACAATCTGTCCTGGTCCCACCACACTGACGCTATAGTTTGGAAAGCCCACCAATGCCTCTTCGTTTTCAGGAGGCTAAGGAAGTTTGGCATGTCCACTATGACTCTCACCAACTTTTACAGATGCACCATCGAAAGCATTCTTTCTGGATATATCACAGTTTGATTTGGCTCCTGCTCTGTCTAAGACCACAAGAAACTACAAAGGGCTGTGAATGAAGCCCAGTCCATCACGCAAACCAGCCTCCCATTCATTGACTCTGTCTACACTTCCTGCTGCCTCGGCAAAGCAGCCAGCATAATCAAGGACCCCAAGCACCCTGGAAATACTCTCTTCACCTTCTATTGGGAAAAAGATACAAAAGTCTGAGGACACGTACCAACCGACTCAAGAACAGCTTCTTCCCAGCTGCCATCAGACTTTTGAATGGATCTACCTCGTATTAAGTTGATCTTTCTCCACACCCTAGCTATGACTGTAACATTACATTCTGCAGTCTCTCATTTCCTTCTCTATGTAAGGTGTGCTTTGTCTGTATAGTGCACAAGAGACAATACTTTTCACTGTACACTAATACATGTGACAATAATTTAAAGTTTTTTAAATTAATATCACAAGCAGGCTTATGTTAACACTGCAATGAAAAATCCCCTAGTCACCACACTCCGGCGCCTTTTCGGGTACACTGAGGGAGAATTTAGCATGCCCAATCCACCTAACCAGCACATTTTCTGGACTGTCGGGGGAAACCAAAGCACCCGGAGGAAGCCAAGCACACAGGGAGAGAACGTGCAGACTCCACACAGATAGTGACCCAAGCCGGAAATCGAACCCAAGTCCCTGGCACTGTAAGGCAGCAGTGCTAACCACTGTGCCACCATAATAAATCAAATCAAATCAAATCATTGAAGACGATGTGAATGGAGTAGTTTTAGTTTGGAGGGATGAGCAATGAGAGAGAGTATGCTCGTAACATCAAGCCATATTCCTCTCCTATGCAACTGGTAACAATTCGAACACGGGCACCAAGGAGAGGAATAAAGGGAAAAGACCTATGATGCTGATTTCCATCTTGCTGTTTGTTCCTCAAGATTTCCAAGTCTTTTCTGTGACAATTAATGTAGTAATTGGTCTAAATTGTCTGGTCCCGCCCACCCACTGCGGAATTTGTTGAGGAGCGGATGGAGAATTTGGCGGACAAGCAAAAGGTCCATTGTCCTCGGGTGGGAATTTCCAGTCCTGGGGCAGGTGGGCAGGACTGGAAAATTCTGCCCATTGTGATAGCAGGAAAATTTAGAAATTTTCAAAAGCAGCTATCCTTGATTTCCTTGATTTTGTGATTTTTTCTGTGGAGAGCTGACAATGGGAAGCTGAGAAATTGTTTGCCAAATAAATTCGCTACTTAAAAGCAGCTTGCCTTCTTTGTTCCTGATTCATCTTGTTTACTGCTGGTCTTCCTTTAAATACTCCTTTGGTAGACAGCTCCCACAGCAACATTCCTGTTGCCACCAGTTGGTTCCTGAAGCTACAAGCAGTGTTGACCATGCGCATTCAATATGGCCAGTTGATGGCAGTGTTGGATTTGGAAAAGGAAAGGGAATTCCTGAAAAGGAGATGCAGGTCTGTTGGCGAGGCAGGCATCGAGTGTCCACCTGTGGGTGACCCAGAGTTTATGTCATAAGAGCCAAGCCCGTGCACTTTGGCCTTTGTTGCCTATTACAGGCCAGGGAAGCAGCGGCCAAGTTATGTCGCGAGTCTTAATGCTCAGACTGCATCTAGAACAAGGCAGCAGCCCTTTTTGTTGTGGTTAAAGTCAACACTACTTTGATCTTTTATGGTATTGGGTCATTTTAAGCTATTTTCCAGATTAGTCAGTTGCCTGTAAATTGTTGCAACAGACAAATCCCTATTCCTGGTGGAGTAGTGAAGTAATATTCCTGGAATGACAGTTTATTATATCAGTATTATTTCTGTGAAAAAAATAGATGAGAAATACCTCAGGTGTAGATTCTTCAAGCAGAATTTCTCAATTTCAACGTACATTTCTTTCTACATAAATTGTGCAGGTATTTTTAAAAAACACTTTCATTACTATAGCACCTTTCATGATCTCAGGACATCCCAAAGCACCTTAGAGCTGTTATATATTTAAGTGGTTGCAGTTGCTTTAAGAGCTGATCACATGATTTGATGGTGATGTCATTAGGGTGCTGCGGAGGTTGCTGTTTTACCTGCAGTTTGTCCTCTGTCCAGGCAACAGGTCCTTCAGTAAATCTGTTGGTATTAGCTTGAATCTACGTGTGCAAACCACACCTTTTCTTTTTATTAAAACCCACAACTTCTAACATAGCTAAGACATTACAAGAGCCAATGAAGTAGTTTATTGAATTGTAGCTACTGTTGAGATGTTGGAAACATGGCAACCAATTTGAATACAGCAAGCTTGCATAGTCAACAGCAATGTGATAATGACTGGGTGTTCTATTTTATTTTTCCTTTTTTATGATGTTGATTGAAAGATAAATCTTGGCCAGGACACCAGGGAAAACTCACCTGTTGTTCTTTGGAATAGTGCTGTGGGATCTTTCAAGTCAACTCAAGAGGGCAGACATAGAAACAGGAAATGCGGGAAAAACTCAGCAAGTCTCACAGCATCAGTGGAGCGAGACCAGAGTTAGCATTTCGAGTCCGTATGACTCTTTTTCAGACTCAGCACCAGCGACCTGGGTTCGATTCCCGGCTTGGGCCACTATCTGTGCGGAGTCTGCACGTTCTCCCCTTGTCTGCGTGGGTTTCCTCCGAGTGTTCCGGTTTCCTCCCACAGTGCGAAAGACGTGCTGGTTAGGTGTATTGCCCATGCTAAATTTTCCCTCAGCGAACAGGCGCTGGAGTATTGCCCGTAGGAGATTTTTACAGTAACTTCAATTGTGGTGTTAATGTAAGCCTACTTACACCACTAATAAGTAAACTTTAAACTTAAACTCTTTTTCAGAAGACTGCACTGTTTAATGCCTCATTTGAAATTGCACTGAAGCGTCAGTCCAGATTTTTATGACCTTAAACAATCAACGTCAGAGACAAGAGTGTTATGAACTGAGCCACAGCTAACGCTGGATGTATTTTATTTTTCAGAGTTTAATATAACGTGGTATTTTATTCCTTAAGTTTAATAGTCACTCATTGCTGAACAAGAGATTGCGAAAGAGGCATTAAGCAGATGTAGTGGAATACTTTTAATCTATGATTGGAGCTTCTCTATCTTCACAGTAGAAGATACTGCTCCCAAATCACTTTTAACTGGCAGGAAACTTTAAAGGCAACAATTTTCTCGGCTCAAAGCTTAATGTTCTATTTCCTTTTCACTCACTACATGTATTGCTAGCACAACTGTAAGAAGTGGTCAATTTAGATTGGTGACGTATTTAACACATTCTTTTTTTCTTCAGTTGCTACTTTTAATTTGCCCAAATGACATTATCAAAGTTCCAAGTGAATTTGCATTATTTTAATTCCCCCCCTCTCCCACTATGTTACCATCAGGTCAAAGTTTCTCCGCTTAAAAAATGAGGGCGAAGGAATTATGCATTTCATCTGTTTCCCAATATCCGAAAGCTGTGAAGAAAATACAAATGAATAATAGAATTTTGCAGATTTAGGATTTTTCCAGGTTTTGGTGGAACTCGGTGCCGCAATGTTATTGCAGAATAAATAATTGATATTGTTCCTGTCGTTAGGAGGGAGGATGGCAATTTCTCCCGCTGTTTCCTAGGACTGGCATCTGTTATGTGATGGCAGCAAGAATGGCATTATTCAGTGTTAGAATTCCTGTTCCAGCTGATGTTCAGATCAGAGAGATTGTTAATCGCGTGGCGTCTTTTGAAGTGGTCTTCAATGATCTAGCTGTAAGATTAGAAGTTACAAAAATTCACTATGAATAGGGAAGAAATAACCACCTCAGTTGGGTGCACATGAATAGCAGTCAATGTATTTTCATGAGTGAAACGGATGCTCTGTAATTGAATGGTGCTTACTGGAACACCTTGTTCCTATCAGAGTTCTTTATGATTTGTTTTTTTTGTGTGTGGCAGTTTCACTATCTGCCCAGTACTGTTTGCTGTCATTCATGATATGGAGATGCCGGCGTTGGACTGGGGTAAGCACAGTAAGAAGTCTCACAACACCAGGTTAAAGTCCAACAGGTTTATTTGGTAGCAAATACCATAAGCTTTCGGAGCGCTGCCCCTTCATCATCTGACGAAGGGGCAGCGCACCGAAAGCTTATGGTATTTGCTACCAAATAAACCTGTTGGACTTTAACCTGGTGTTGTGAGACTTCTTACTGTGCTGTCATTCATACAGAGATGATATTCTTTACTTTGAACTTTAGGTGGCGCATTTTAATTCTCTTTTATCCCAGAACATTTGGTGATGAGGCTTGTATTCAAAGCAGCCTTAGCAACTTTTAAACATGGCAGTGAACATCATTATGTAGAGATGCCGGCATTGGACTGGGGTAAACACAGTAAGAAGTCTCACGACACCAGGTTAAAGTCCGACAGGTTTATTTGATAGCAAAAGCCACTAGCTTTCGGAGTGCTGCCCCTTCATCAGGTCAGGGTCCTGATGAAGGAGCAGCGCTCCGAAAGCTAGTGGCTTGTGCTACCAAATAAACCTGTTGGACTTTAACCTGGTGTCGTGAGACTTCTTACTGAGCGAACATCATTAGCTTATATTTATCATATATTGTCATTTCTTTATCATCTGTTTCTCTGTTTATTTGTGCATCAATTTTTTTTAACTTCATTTATGTGATGTGAGCATTGCTGGCAAGTTCAGCATTTAATGCCCTTGAGAAGGTGGTGATGATCTGCCTTCTCGAACTACTGCAGTCCATGTGCTGTAGGTACACCCGCTGTGCTGCTATTGAGGGAGTTTCAGGATTTTGACCCAGCATAAATCAACAAACAACAACATGTTTCCAGGTCAGGATGAGATGGGATTTTCAGGGGAAGTTGAAGATCATGGTATTCCCATGCACCTGCTTGACTTTGCCCCTATCTCAGCTCATCTGCTGCTGAAACCCTCACCCATGCCTTTGTTAACTCTAGACTTGGCTACTTACATGCAATCCAAGCTGGTCTCCCACATACTACCCTGTATAAACTTGAGATGATCAAAAACTTTGCTGCTTGTGTTTCAACGCACAGCACATCCCATTGCCCCATCAGCCTTTTGGCCTACACTAGCTCCTGGTTCAGCAATATCTTCATTTTCAAATTCTTATTCTTGTTTTCAAATCCCACCATGACCTCGCGCCTTCCTATTTCTGTAATCTTCTCCAACCCCACACCCTGCGAGATAGCTGTGCTTGTCTATTTCTAGCTTCTTCTGCATTCGCTGTTATAACTTATCCACAATTGGTGGCCATACTTTGAGTTCAAAGAAGTTTCATTGAATCCCTACAGTGTGGAAAGAGGCCATTTGGCCCATCGGGTCTGCACCAACCACAATCCCACCCAGATCCTATCCCCGTAACCCCGCGTATTTACCCCTGGCACCAAGGGTCAATTCATCATGGCCAATCAACCTAACCTGCACATCTTTGGACTGTGGGAGGAAACCCAAGCACCTGCAGAAACCCATGCAGACACAGGGAGAATGTGCAAACTCCACACAGACAGTGACCCAAGCTGGGAACCGAACCCGGGTCCCTGGCGCAGTGAGGCAGCGGTACTAACCATTGTGCAACTGTGCCGCCCTCGGCCCCAAGCTCTGGACTTCCCTCCTGACACCTCTCTGCAACTCTACCTTGCTTTCCTCCTTTACAACACTCCTTAAAACCTGAAAATGTTGAAAAATCTCAGCAGTTGTAACAGCATCTGTGGAGAGAGAATAGACACAGTAAGAAGTTTAACAACACCAGGTTAAAGTCCAACAGGTTTATTTGGTAGCAAAAGCCACACAAGCTTTCGGAGCTGCAAGCCCCTTCTTCAGGTGAGTGACAATTCTGTTCACAAACAGAGCATATAAAGACACAAACTCAATTTACATGAATACCCACTCACCTGAAGAAGGGGCTTGCAGCTCCGAAAGCTTGTGTGGCTTTTGCTACCAAATAAACCTGTTGGACTTTAACCTGGTGTTGTTAAACTTCTTACTGTGTTTACCCCAGTCCAACGCCGGCATCTCCACATCGAGAGAGAATAGAGCCAGCGTTCTGAGTCTAGATGACCCTTCGAAGGATTTTCTGTTTTTGTTTCAGATTCGAGCATCCATAATAATTTGCCTTTATCTTACTCCTTAAAACCTACCTCTTTGACCAAGCTTTTGGTCATCTGACCTAATATCTCCTTTGTGATTAAGTGTCATTTGGTATATAACGTTCCTGTGAAGTTCCTTGGGATGTTTTGTTATGTTAAAGGCGCTATATAAATTGTTGTTGTTGCTGTCCTTGTTCTACTGGGTTGTAGAGTTCACAGATTTTGAAGCTGGGGTTGAAGGAGCCTTGGTGGGTTGCTGCAGTATATCTTATAGGTGGCACATAGTACAGCCATAATGTATCTGTGGTGGAGGGAGTGAATGTTTAAGGTAGTGGATGGGGTGCCACTCAGGTGGGCTGCGTTGCCTTGGATATTATTAGGCTTCTTGTGTGTGGTTGGAACTTCATTCATCCAGGCAGGTAGATGGTGAACAGGCTTAGGGCAGACTAGAGGTGAGATATTCGCCACAGAATTCCCAACATCTGACCTGTTTTTGTAATCAGATCCAATTAAGTTTGCAGTCAAGGGTGCAGGATGTTTGTGATTGAATGTCAGGGGGAGATGGTGAGGTTTTCTCTTGTTGGAGATGGTCATTGCCTGGCACTTATGTGATGTGAATTTATTACCACTTATGCGCCCAAACCTCAGTGTTGTCCAGGTCATGAACAGACTTCTTCATTATTTGGGAAGTTGCTGAATACTGTGCAATCATCACCAACCTTATAATGGATGGAAAGTCATTGATGAAACTGTCATCTGTAGATAATTTGACTGAGGATAGTACTCTGGGGAACTCCTGCAGCAATGTCCTGGGGTTGAGATAACTGGCCTCCAACAATCATCACCATCTTCTTTTATGCAAGGCATGACTTCAGCCAGCAGAGAGTTTACCCCTTGTTCCCATTGACTCCAATTTTGTTTGGCTTCATTGATGCCATACTTGGTCAAAAGCTGCCTTTGTGTCAAGGGCAGTCTCTCTCACCTCACCTTTGGAATTCAGCACTTTCGTCCATGTTTGGAGAAAAGCTGGAATGATGTCTGGAACCAAGTTATCTTGGAGGAACCTAAACTGAGCATCAGTGAATAGGCTATTAGTGCTTAAGTGCAGCTTGATCTTAATTATATGCATTCATCAGCTGGTCCATGAGGAAACAGCCAATGCAAAGAAATGTTATTTTTTGCATCTCATGAAACAAGACATTTTCATTAAAATAAACATAGTTTGAAATTGGGGCCCCAGGTGACAAGGAAAATTTATTTGGAAATGTTAAACTAATAGTAGAATGCCCAGATGCCTGAACTGACATTCTCAACAAGATAATTTAGGCCCTTTGAGATATGGCAGAGACCAATTGGCAGAGCTCCAAGTATCTAGAAAGTGTTTGCTCAAAATTTGGTCAGTGATGAGAGAATACTTAAATATTCCACCATCTTGCTCTCTTTCTCTTAGGGTAGGAAGAGCAACGTTGGCTAAGGACAATTAAACAAATTAGTTGACATTAATGATTGGACTCAGCCCAAAATCTAAACCTGCACAAAGTTCTCCAAAACTAACCTTAACAATACTTCCAAATGATGAAGTGTATGAAGAAGAGAATATGCATCCCTTTGTGCAGAAATGTCTGTGGGAATGTTGTAGCCACCAACTTCAAACTATGGAACAGCTATCAAGAGAACCTTAACATTATTCTCCCACAGCCTGGAGGATGCAATCTCTGGAGGTGCCTGTTAGAGAAATTAAACAGATTTTTAAGAAAGGCCATTAAGATGTTTACTTTATTCTGAGAAACATCTGTTATCATAGTTGATAAGGCCTTAATATACATACATGGTAAATGCCTCGTTGTATTGTGCTAGAAGAGCAATTGGGTCTTAATATTTGCTTAGTAGTACAGAACTTAAATATTGCTGAAAGGAGCGGCATGTTGCTGAAGATTTAGGTATTGTACTCATCAGGACTAACTCAAGAATGCCAAATTTCAAACAATCACCATAATTTATACTGTGGGAGAAATGGATGCTGATCGATTGGCAGGTTGTCTCTGGTTGGCCTTGGCATTGCCAGGGAGGCATTCCTCATTGCATTCTCTATGGCAGCTATGGGTTCTATTTAATCTTAGTCTGATTCTTCACTGCCTCCCATTTTACTGCCTATGATTTTCACTTTCTCAATTGTTGCCAAAATAGCCAGTAATGTCCATTAAGAAAGCAATATATATATTGGCTCAAAAATTGCTGGAATGACATACCTTCTGGTGAACAATGTGAAATGGACTTTTCATCAGGCGATTCAAGCTAAGTGTTGAAACAGTTTGAATCTTGAAAATGATGGCCTTGCAACTGTCATAGGAACTGCCAAGACTGGCACAAAAGTACAGCCAAGTTAGGTAAAACATTTTCAACATAAACCTCTAAGAACAATTTACTTTTTGGAGCAATGAGCCTCCATGTTTTCAAGATTCCATTTTTGGACGTTCATGTTTGTCAAGCTCATAAATCACATCAATTTCAAGGTCTTTATGATGTGAATGACCAGCCCTAAATGATTACAGCAATTTGCATTAGTGGCATCAATCTAACAAATTCATGGCACATAAATTTATTTCAGTGCTGAGGCCCATGGCGAGTTTGCAATGTTGTGCAGTTACTTTGGGCTAATGGTGCACAACACAAAACACCTGCCATTTGTGGAACATTGGAACATCTGACTGATCAATTCTTTGCCACAAACAACTGGATTTATATCATGAAATAATCATAACCACTGTTGTGAATTTGTCCATTCCCTTTCCAACGGTTTCTTGGCCATTATAGTGTTCCATGCTAATCTTAGAACATTTTTCTGTACATCCTTCCAAGTTATCCACATATTAAAACCTACGGAAGTGAAATCAGTCAACAGTAGAAGCACAAAGTGAGTGTGAAGGTCTGTTGGTTTAAATTGAAAACACAATTGGGTATGATATAAAACAAGCAAATGATGCACACATTTCCCCCCCCCCACCCCCCCCCCCCGCCCCCCCACCCCGGTATAACGCAATTACCATCAACATTTATTTTCATAATCACCAATGTGTGGGCACCTGCCTTATGTGTATTCTCTGCCAAAGATTGTGGAACTGCACAGAGAGCATCAAGAAATTCTGCATGATCGATTCTTCCCTATCCCTTTTAATAATTAATTATGTTTGAATTACTTACTATGGAACTTAAATGCTCTCTCATGGGCTGTAGGGAAAGTTGTGTTTCTGGTGATGTTCATTTCAAATGAGAAACTGCACCATGACATTTGGTGGTATTTGGTAGTTTGGTATCTGAGTGAATGGCGACCACCAGGTTTGAACAACAACAGGCTATTTATTAGGCTAGTTATAACTATATGCAGAGTGCTAGGGTGTGCTACCAACTTCGACAACTTCAGGATCAATTCTGCTTGGGAAAGCCCATGCTCAGCCCTGGGATTCACGCTCTTCGGCTCGATTGGCTGATAATGTCACCTGACCTTTCGAAACCCTGCCCCTTCAAGGGGCTCGCTACTCCAATAGTAATCTGAAGCAACTATCACCAGAACCTGATAGTGCAGTTCATTTTAAACAAACTGCATCTGCAATAATTACAATTCTTTTATTTTCTTTGTTTTATCAAGTGGGATAGCTTGGTCTTGGTTTCAGATAAAACTCGGCACAACATCGTGGGCCGAAGGGCCTGTTCTGTGCTGTACTGTTCTATGTTTATCAAAACAGTGTTTTGTGCTGAGTTATTTCTAATATTTAATCAGTCATCAATAAGGTTTGAACTCTGTTAAAAATTACCTTTGGTACACATAAAAGTAGATCAGCTCATTCATGGATACAAATTTATATGAACCATTGCCACAAATTTATAGGTTATCATCACATGATGATATAGAATAATTTGTTTCTTATGAACAGCAAAAAGGCTGAATGATTACATATGATTGTTTGAACTAAACTAAATTGAAGACCCTCATCTGAGGTGAATTGGATCCATCATTTAGCAAATTGGACTTTATAATATATGTGATGTATGGGGTGGAACTACAATCAATTGTACCCAATTAAAACAAACCAATGTGTTAAAATAATGTTATACACAAACTATCTCAGAAACCTACGCCAGAATTCTACCACCCTGCCCTCCATGGAAATGAAGCAGGCGAGGGGTGGACAATGGTAATGTCTGTTGACCTTGGGCAGGATTTTCCGGTCTTGGATCGAGCGAGGCCATAAAATCCCACCCTAATTACTGTCATGGCTAAGAAGTAAGAAGTCTCACAACACCAGGTTAAAGTCCAACAGGTTTATTTGGAATCACGAGTTTTTGGAGCACTGATCCTTCTTCAGGTGAAGGAGCAGCGCTCTGAAAGCTCATGATTCCAAATAAACCTGTTGGACTTTAACCTGGTGTTGTGAGACTTCTTACTGTGCCCACCCCTGTCCAACACTGGCATCTCCACCTTATGGTTAAGAAGAAATAGGTTTCAGAATTGAGAGTTTTGCTAGCTAAAGTAATATTTGCTGTTCAGGCCATTGTATCTGCAGTTAAATTTGATTTTCTCCACAATCCATCAAGGTGTTTGTTCATTGGTTCTTGTAACATTATTTTATATGTATTTTTGTGTTGTATGGGGAAAGTGGGGAGATGGGTGAAGATATCACAGAAAACTTAAAATACGGTAAGCAAAAAGAGCCAGCATTGAAGAATAGAATCATACAATAATGGGATGATACAGCACAGTAGGAGGCCATTAGGTCCATTGAGTTTGTGTCGGTTTCTTGGTAGATCTACTCAGTTAGGCGCACTCCCCTGCTCCTTCCTGATTACCCTGTAATTATTCATCTAATTCCCTTTTGAATGTTTCGATTGAATCTATGGCCAAATCAGTTAGTTTAAAAAGTAACTTTATGTCACCTCTGGTCCTTTTGGTAATCACGTTAAATGTGCTTTCTGACCCTCTGCCACTAGAAATCGTTTTTTTGTTTCCATTACTCCGTTTAAAAAATCCATGCTTTTGAATATGATTTCTCCTTCTCTGCTCTTAGGAGAACAATATCCAGCTTCTTCAGTATCTCCACATACAGCAATTCCTAATTGCTCATACCATTCTAGGAAACCTCTTCTGCATCCACGCTGACATTCCTCCTCAAATGTGGTGCCCAGAATTAAACACAGTACTCCAATTGGGAGCAGTGTTTTATAAAGGGTTAGCATGCATCCGCTACTTTTGCATTCTATTCTTTTATTAATAGAGGCAAAAATTCCATGTTTTTTTTAACATCCTTATCATCTTGTCCTACCACTTCAAAGATTTGTCTGCGTCAACTCCCCCAGGTCTCTCTGTTCCTGTACTCCCTTTGAAATTGTACCACTGAGATGATATTGCTTCTCTTCATTCTTCCTCTGAGAATGTATTATTTCACACTTCTCTATATTAAATTTCATTTGCCAATTAGGTGTCTTTCAAAGTACCTACCCTCTAGTTTGAAAAGCAATTGTTCATCATTACATTTTACTTTCGGCCCCTTAGCTAATTTGGTATCTATGCTACCATTGTCCCTTTAATTCTGTGGGCTTTAATTTTGGTAACAGGTCTATTTTGGTAAATGTCTTTTGAAAGTACATATGCACAACATCAACTGCACCATCCTCATCAATGTTTTCAATGGTCCAACCCAATTTCATTCTTGTAATTTTGGTTGTGTGCATCAGGAGATGTATGCTTGAAGCAAAGAAGGGGACTTGAGGTACTATTGACAATGAATCCTGGAATTTCCTTTACAAAACAAAGCTAGTCATTCCTGGGAGTTGAACTGGGTATATCATAGACAAATTGATTGCAAACCTTGCTTGAGTTTTTTTAACATGGGGTGGGTATATCTAAAAGAGGCTGTAGATTGTGAAAAGAATTGGCCAGATTTGAGTCATGACAGAGTCACTACAACTGTAACAAAAGCATTATTATGCAGGGAGGCAATGGCCTAGTGGTGTTATTGCTAGACTACTAATCCAGAAACTCTGTTAATTTTCTGGAGACCTGGGTTTGAATCCCGGCACGGCAGTTGGTGGAATTTGAAATCAATAAAAATAAATCTGGAATTAAGAATCTACTGATGACTATGAAACCATTGTCAATCGTCGGAACAATCCATCTGGTTCACTAATGTCCTTTAGGGAAGGAAATCTGCTTTCCTTACCTGGTCTGGCCTACATGTGACTCCAGAGCCACAGCAATGTGGTTGACTCTCAACTGCCCTCTGAAACGGCCTAGCCAGCCACTCAATTCAAGGGCAACTAGGGATGGGCAATAAATGCTGGCCAACCAGCGACGCCCATGTCCCACAAATGAATTTTAAAAATTGTACAAATTGATTGCTGGAATCCCAATAATGCAACAGCTCAGAAAAACAGTGAGAAGTTTTGCCTCATCATGTTAATATACAAATCTGACCTCAGAGGTGAAGTACAAATTTGAAGTCATTTTTAAATGTATTTCAGTGTTAACATTTCACTTTTAACAATTTGATGCTATTTCAGAGCTATCAAGAGTTATGTAAGTTTCTCCTCTAAGCTAGTGTAGAACCAACTCTGCTCACACAAATAACAGCTGTTCATGCTTTTTTATTACATTTTAAAGGCTGCTAACCTCATTCCAATGCTTAAGTAAAAAATATTTCTCAAACTTTACAAGTCTTATTTTCTCTCAAACCTGTGCGGCAAACTCATTGTGGTGCAAACATGCTATTTATCCTGCCATTGCTCACACCAAATTTTAATTCTATGCAAATGAGTGTGTGACACAGTAGGAGGGCAATGACACTGCATCAACGGGCATCTTGTTCCTTCTGCTGTGTAGAGTTGGACACAGTGAGTACCAAACAAAGAAGTGACAGAGACTTCTGAAATCTCTGCGTCTTCTATTTCGTAATTGCTCTTGTAGAAATGCATCAAGTCTATTGCTTGTTTTGTAGCTTAAATAGGACAGACATTCAAGTGGTAAATGGATTATTGAAGTTTTAAAATTAAGACACTTTTTTATATTGATTTGATCCTTGTGGGCTATAAGTAAAAATCAAATGGCACTGTAATCAAAGCACTGCTTTCCCCTAATGTTAACTTGCATTGTATTTTTAAAATTCAGGTTACCTATTGTTGACACTGAGTAGGGCAATGTCAGATTTGACACCTTAACACATGTTGCACGAGTTCCAAGAATTTTCCCCCTTTGCATCACTGTCTTTGTTTGTGCAATAAGTTGAGTATAGAAAATATGGAGAAAAGACCAAATTCTTCTTTCAGCCGTATATTTTCCTTTCCTTTAATCCAAGAGGAGTAGCGTGTGCAGGCAATGATCCAAAGCTGTGGAAGGTCATTAGATTCTTTGGGCAGGCGTGTAATAATCTCGGGTTTGACCAGTTGATCGGTGTAACTAGGAAAGAGACATTCCTGGATCTGGTGCTGGAGAAAGAGGGTGACCAAGTAAGCCAACTGTCTTTGGGAGAATGAGAACATTTTTATAAGGTTTAGGTTAGTAATAGAGAAGAGCAATGAACAATACCAAGTAGAAGTATGAAACTGGAAGAGGGCTAACTTCAATTGGATGAGAGGGGAAAATGGAATCAAAGATTGACAAGAAGAAGTGTAACAGGATGGTGGATGAAGTTTAAGGAAGAGATATTTCAGGTTTGTGCTAGTTATAATACAAGATGAAAAGACAAGGTAACCAAACAGTACTTTCAGGGACTCAACATTTTCATTGGACAAGTTCACCCTGTCAAACTTACTGTTGAAATGGAGCAGTGAAATGAGCTCCCTTTCCTTGCTGTGTTAGTTGAGAAATCCACCAATATATTCTCTATTTCTGCTTACTGCACGTTTACCTTCACTGGTCAATGTATTCATTGGGATCTTTACGTCTCCATGCACTGTACGATTGGACCATATCCAAAAGAGGACCTGAGCTATTTGCACACGAGAGCTATCCTGTGGAATCATAGCTACGTCAATCAAATCATTGCTGACATGTATCAGACATGCTCACGAATGAGCCTAACCTCACCACTTTCAAAACCTGAAAAGTGCCTAGTCTATCTCAAATTATCCTGGAAGCATAAGATGCTTCAAAAATTTGCGCAACAGGTGAAGTTTCACACTACTACTATGTAGTAACAGCACGAGTGGTGTTTTCCATGAACAGGATGATGCTGTCAAGCGGTACCACACAATGAGTAATGTGATATATGAATTTCAGTGCCGGTGTGATGTTAAGTACATAAGCCATACATCCCAACAACTGATAGGTTGTATCAAACAGCCTGTCCAATTGGCTGTTCGCAATAGGAAGGGTACTGACCATACACAACCACCCTGTGCCTGCAAAACTCAGAACATAGGTTGGAATATTCTGGACCCTCTCACAGACTACGTCTTCCAGTCCCACTGAAGTCAATGGACTTTGAATGGTTTGCTGCATCTGTCCCAGGGGAACCCGCTGTGGATGTCCAACAGCAGATGTGATTCTGTGATTGGCCATCACTCGCTGAATGAACCCGAGTGTGCGGAAAATTATATAACAATCAAGCTCGCAATGTAGTTCTCTCATGCTTGCTAGAAGCTACATATATTGATCGGCCAGAACCTGTCCTCTGCAAGCAAAAGGAATGTATCCAGGCATTACCACTTTTTTGAATTAAACAAAAGCATGGGGGGGGCAATGGACAATGGTGTATATGATATGAACAATAGAAGGATATATGCTCAGAGGCACAGGGCAAGGCAAGGATACTTAATGGATACCTTCCATGGATATTTACTAAGGAAAGGAATGCTGACAACTTATTGGTAGAAATGGAGGTAGTAGAGGTAATGATTGGGATGAAGGTTGATAGGCAGATACGGGAAAGGCAAAAATTTGAGTACATAGTCACCTAGTCCAGCTGCCTTGCACCCCAGTTTGCTAAGTGAAGTGGGAATGAAGATAGTGGAAGAGTTTGCCATAATTTACCAATCTTCTCTAGATATGAGAGAGGTGGCAGAAATGGCAAATTTGATACCTTTATTTAAGAAAGGTTAAGGACATTCCTCATGACTACTTGCCAGAGAGTTTTATGTCAGTGGTGGGTAAATTTATAGGGAGAAAAAAATCAGGAAAAAGATTAACAGACACTTGGAGAGGTTTGATATAATTAAGGATAAACATCACAGACTTATAAAGGCAGGTCATGTTTGACTAATCTAACTGAATTTTTGATGAAGTAACAAGAAAGGCTGATACAGGGAATGCAGTGGATGTTGTTAATATAGATTTTAAGAGTGCTTTTGACAAAATACTGCACAAAATACTGGTTGCCAAAATTGAGGCTCATGGAATAGAATTGTCAGTGTCCCCTTGGATAATAAATTAGCCTAAGGACAGAAAACAGCAAGTCATGACAAACGGTTGCTTTTTAAATTAGAGATGGTAGTCTGACCCCAAGAATTAATGCTAGAATCAATGTTTTCTTTGATATAAGTAAGTGAACTAGAAACTGAAATATAGAATAAAATTTCAAAGTTTGCCAATGATACCAAACTTTGAGGTGTGGCAATCAATCATCGACTGCAACAAGGCAGAAATAGATTGGCAGAAGCGGCAGATAGTATTTAACACAGGAAAGTGGTGTGATATGTTTTGGTAGGGGCGAAAGGAAGTCCTGTAAGCATCAGTTTCTCACCTGGCCATGGATGGAGCTCTTCATTTCCACTGATCATCGGCTTCCCAGCCTGTGAGTTTCACTGAAGTAGCATTTTCATTGTGCATTTGCCTGGGGTTCCATTCTGCCTGGGAAACAGATCAACTACCAGTTAAATGTGGAATCCATGGCTAAAACAGAGTTTAGTTGTTGCTTATAATACTTAAATATCTTCCTCAGCAGCTGCACATGGTTTTCTCTCTTGACTTCAAACCCACCCATTTGAAAGTTGGAAGACAGAGTCAAGGACTGTTCCAGATACTATTTTATTAATGCATCATTTTCTTGCCTTTGGTAATGAATAACTCACTCTATCTTTAACTCAAGAAAACCTAGTCAAATTGGCTAGTTTAAAATATAACTATTGGGTCTGAAGATAAAATGTATCCGCGACAAGGGATCCTTTTTAGATTAAATTTTGTTGCAACCACCAGAGAGGGTTGAATAAAGACAAAGGCCCCGATTTTACCAAAACTTCGCGCCCGTTTTGGGCGTGAAATCGCAGTAAAGTTGGGCGTCGGGCCCATTCCGCGATCTGCACCCGATTCTGAGCAGATCGCGGCATTACCGACACCCGATTCGGGTGCGGGTCTGGCCCGCGCCCGAATCGGGCGGCCCGATGATTTAAGTGCATTTGCATGCATTTAAATCGACTTAATGAACTGCGCGCTCAACCCTACCGCCAAATCCCACTTTACCGTCTTCTGGCCCGTTCTGCATCCGCGCTGTAAGCGACCTGCAAAATAAAAGTCCGAAGTCGTCGCTGCAGCTTCCGAAGAGCGGGGTCAGAGCCTCCAATGGCTCTCTGACCCAGGTCAACCTCTGGTTGGGGGGTGGCGGGGGGTGGGGGGGGGGGGAGGAGGAGGAGGGGTCAGATCATCCTCTGGTCGGGGGGGGGGGTCCGCTGCCAGTCTGCGGCCGATCGGTGGGAAGAGAGGGGGCAGGGGGATCCGCCGCCACTCTGCGGGTGATCCCTCCTCCCCATCGGAGGAATGAATCCCTCCTGCCGGAGTGGACGTGCGGCCATGCCATCCCACAAAACCTTCAGGATGAAACGATTCCTCGCTAAGAAGATGAAGCAGAACCGGCCGATTCCACAGTGGATCCGCATGAAAACCAGCTACAGATCAGTACAAGTCCAAGAGGAGACACTGGAGAAGGACCAAGCTGGGCCTGTAAAGGGATACACTATCACTGGTACACTACCAGCCACAGCCCTCTCTCCCGCTCTCTTGCCCCGGCAGGGAAGAGTAATCTGGGTTTATCCGGGTTTATCTGGGTTTATAACATTTTGGGGGTATCCCAGCCAGACGATGACAAACTGATGGGTCTCGCCCTTGGGGACATCACCTGGGATGGGTCATAACAATACTTATTATTATCATGTGATTAAAAATATAACTTACTCCTGAAAACAGGAGCAATTTTTGCCATGTTCTATGGGGAACGAGTAGGTAACTTCACGCTATTACATTGATATCAGTAACAAATCAGTCAATGAGGCCTGTTACAACACAACCCATGAAGGAGCATGGCATCACTGAGGGCAAATATTTTCCTGTTGATCCATGCACTGCAGATGCTGGAAGTTCTTGTCCAATTTCCCCTTAGTTCAGCCGGCTGGATGGCTGGTTCATGATGCAGAGCAATGCCAACAGTGTGTGTTCAACTCTGGTACCAGCTAAGGTTATTCATAAAGGTCCTCCTCCTCAACCTTACCCGTTGCCTGAGGTTTGATGATCCTCAGGTTAAATTACCACCAGTCAGCTCTCCCCCTCAAAGAGGAGAGCAGCCTATAGTCATCTGGGACTATGGTGGCTTTACTTTTTTTTCAATCTAAGATGGCAGCAGCAAGTCCACGCATTGTGAATATCAGTAACCGGCTACAGTTGATGCCTTCAATGTTGCCTCTTTTTTCTATCTCTGAAGTGATGTTGATTTTTTTTTTTAAATCACTTATGGGATGTAGACATTGCTGGCTAGGCCAGCACTTATTTCCATCCCTGATTACCCTTGGGAAGGTAGCATGAGCTGCTTTCTTGAACCACTGCAGTCCCTGTAGTGTAGGTACACCCACAGTGCTGTTAGGGACTGAGTTCCAGGATTTTGACCAAGAAACAGTAAAGGGAAGGCGATATATTTTTCAACCATTGCCAACCAGAAATGTATCTGCTAGATCTGTTGTGAAGGTTCCAACACCAATACATAGCAAATCAAAAGACACCAAATCAACCAAAGCCAAGCCTAAAAAATGATGGTTTATTGCTTTGACACCAAATAAAATCTTGCATTAAAAACACATTTTGTTTGAAAAAAATAATAGGTAACACCGTTAGCCTCACCATTATTATCAATATAAAATCTGGGCCAATATCACATCCTGTGAGTTCCTTAAAAGCTTTTTTTTTGGACTACATTTTAAAAGTTGTTTCCAGAGTTATTTTCTTGAATGGTGATCCCATGAAAAGAGAGTTAATCATTTTATGCTGTGGTGATCACCAAGCCGGATAACTATAAACAAGCTCATCAGAAACATTATAAATCACAATTACTTTCCTGAATGGTTCTTTTATCTATACAAGGCATCACATATATGTAGGAAATTAAATACCTATCACCTTTTTATAGGTCTGTAAAATATATTCTGTAGGAGTAAATGTGTGTGCCTAAGGAACAGACTGCAACATTTGTAAACAGTATCACGGAACTGCTTTTAAATGTTGCAGTCTGTTCCAATGAATATTGATTCTACTTTCATGATGTTGGACTCATTGGGATTTGCATACAAATCCAATATCTGTTTTCCAGTTAATTCATGAACCAGCAGGTGCTACACACTTATCCTCTCCCTGCATTAAAATCAAGATTCATTGCACAGTCTTCCACTCAAACTCATTCCTTTCTAGGACCTTAAAACTGTGGAACTTATTGCTTCCCTCAGTATTTCCTGTTTCCATCAAGAAGCGGGCTTTAAAACCCATGTTCGGCATCATTTAACTTGACATATCTGTCTTCATTTTAATGTTGGTGCAGACTTAACTTTTGCCTTTCTTTCTCAATGTAAACAGAGATTTCAAACACACAAGCAAATGCTGCTTCCAAACTGAACACTCCTGTGGTTGGTTTAATCGGGTAGATTTTCCCCGATCATACCACTGGTCTTACCACTGGTAGTGCGCTTTAAACTCAAGACAGCAGATTTCCTTTTTAACTGTGCAGTTCGAGTGTGCGTGTTTGTCTATGTATTCTTTTTCAATCTCTCTTTTTAATTTGACTTTTTTTGGAATGTACGAAAACAAATATCATTTTGAATCAGTGGAATAGAGTGAGTTTATTTTTTTTTAAGTTTAAAGTTTATTTATTATTGTCACAAGTAGGCTTGTGCACTGCAATTAACACTGCAATGAAGTTCCTGTAAAAATCCCCTCATCTCCACACTCCGGCACCTGTTTGGATACACTGAGGGAGAATTTAGCAAGGCCAGTGCACCTAACCAGCACATCTTTCGGACTGTGGGAGGAAACCGGAGCACCTGGAGGAATCACAGACAGACACGGAGAAAAAATGCAGACTCCGCACAGACAGTGACCCAAGCCAGGAATCAAGCCCGGGTCCCTGGTGCTGTGAGGCAGCAGTGTTAACCACTGTACCACCATGCCTAATTTCCAAAGGGAAGAAAATGATAAAACACATGCACATACATTCATACAGATTAGTGGGGAGAATTGAGTTCAAAGTAAGTAAATATATGTTAAAAAATGGTGCATGGAACTGTACTTGACTTGGGAAGAGCAGATGGTTGAGTGTTGCAATTCAAGGTTCTAGTAGAGTTGACTTCAGCAGGCGAATACTCAGTTTTGTGATTCCAGCATTCTGTAATTTGGAGGAGAAGCTTCCTGGTTCTCTTTACACCACCATAAATAGACCAAAGTTATCAGCAGGTTTATTTTGGTGTTTGGAAAATTCCAAAGTGGAGATGATGCTATCTATATAGTGTCATATAAAGCCTTGAGGTAAAATTAAATTCAGAGCCTGAGAGGCTATCTGGTGTGCAATTTTCCACATACAGGGTCATTTTACTAAACAACGCACTGTAACCCAGCAATGTGGTTTGATTCAAACTTGGGCCTCAAGGATAATAACCACCTTATCAGTCATTCTTGTTGGCATCTACACTTCTGTCATCAATGAACCTTTATGATGACCTTCAAATACACTCTAGCAGCTGTGATTTTTTTTGTTTTATCTATTGATTGGTTTTTGTAATCAGCCAATACATTATTACAATAGATAAAAAATTCAAACTTATAAAAGTAATTCCTCACATACAAAATTCCAAATCATGTACAGGTTCAAATGTATAGTTCAAATTATGCAGCAATTGTGTCATTTTTGTGTGAATAGAACAAAAAATTGACTCAATAAAGTCAAGAGCATTCAATTAACGAGCTAAAAATGAACATTTCATTATTGGGAAAAACTTTAAGCATTTGTATGTTAAATGCAAATCAGCTATAGTCTCTTCACCTTAAAATAAGCAAGAACATTCAACAGCTACATTAAGATATTAACCACAAATTAAATAAGGATAAATAGAATAGTCAGCATTCCACAATAAAAAAAGTACATTAAAAAAATGCTCTTCATTTCCATCCATTAGAATTGCTGATTCAAGTAAACCGACAAAACATTGTATTTCTCAGTAAAGTTCAGTTTTTCCTGATTTATCAAAACTTAATTGTGCTAAAAGAAGCATCAATACTCGCAATTTCTGTCAAGAGCTCCATTTGTTACACCTGAAGGCATTTGGAATTGCATTTTTTAAAGAAACGGTCGCCAGCCTTTCATCTCACCTACTGTCTGCTTTTCAGTTTCCAGGATGATTACTTTGATCTAGCTATTTCAGAATAGATTCATGTGTTAACGGGAAGAGGCAGGAAGAGTAAGACAAATGTAATAAATTCAACCTGGCTCACACCACAAGGAGACCTTTGCTTCCATTTGATTCTCTGCAGCCCTGTTCATAAATCTCTTCTGTACAGTCAGTAGACTGTGAAATCCTAGAGGAGTTCACATTCTGTGTATCCTAATTACACAGACATTACTAACTAGCTTTTAAAAAATAATAAAATTGCCATTTGGTATTTTCCTTGCTTCTCCATTTGATAACTGCTGCCATCCGATTTTGCTACCATCTGGTGGCTATTTGAGGACATGTCACACCGAAAAGCTTTTTTTTTGCCCTCTATAGACACATGTTAAAATGGCTAATGATGCTGCTTAAGCACCTTATCTCTCAGGATTGAGATTAATAGGAATTGATACCATTGTACACCTAAGAAATGCAACCTGTCATGTTGTTACAAGACATTGCAGAGATCTGTGGAATTTATATTTGTGTCACTAAGATAAAAATTGCAAAATCACACAATTGTTGGAGGCAGCCATTTGGCCCATCATGTCTACACTGCTCTCCAAATGAACGTTGTGACTTAGTACCATTCCTCGTTTCCCTGCACATTGTTTCTATTCAAGTCATCGTTTAATTCCCTCTTGAATGCCTCGATTGAACCTGCCTCCATCGTACTTCCAGGCAGTGCATTCAAGACCCAAACCAATCGTTGTGTGAAAGTGTTTTTTTCTCACACCATATTAGTTTCTTTGCAAATCACTTTACATCTATGCCCTCTCATTCTTGGTCCTTTTATGAGTGGGAACAGTTTCTCCCTATCTACTCTCTCCAACCCCTTTATGATTTTGAACATCTCCATCAAATCTCCTCTTAATCTTCTCCCCTCCAATGAGAACAGTCCCAATTTCTCCAATCTATCCTCATAACTGAAGTTTCTCATCCCTGGAACATTCTTGTAAACTCCTTCTGCACTCGCTCCAATGTGTTTACATCCTTCCTACAGTGCTGTGCCCAGAACTGTACGCGACATTCCAACTGAGGCTATACTAGTGTCTTGGATAAGTTCAGAATAACCTCCTTGTTCTTGTATTCTACGCCCCAACTAATAAAGTGCACAATACTATCCAATTTATTTTCTGCTTCCTTCACCTGTCCTGCCACCTTCTATGATCTATGCACACATGCACCCAGGTCCCTTTCCTTCCTCCATTGTCAGGATATGTCTTGGTGTTCTGTTCTGCCGTCTGGTGGTGGGGAAGGTCCCCACAAGAAGGCTGTCTACTTGGGAGCCTTTCCTTCTTCCATCGGGGACCTGGCATGCAGCAGTGCCATGTAATCATATGTTACGATGGTTCACAGACTCCCAGACCGCATGCCTTTTCTGTGGCCAAGGGGAGCCTCTGTTCCACGTTTATGTAGACTGCACAACATTGCAGCACTTTTCAGTTATTTAAAGAGGCTGACCCACAATCTTTGGTTGCACTTCAGCTCCATGCTCCTAATCTTCAGTCACCTGGTGTGGAGGGAGTCAAGGATGGAGTGAGACCTCCTCTTAAGACAGCTCCTGGGCCTGGCCAAGGTGGCCATTAATAGGTCCAGGCAGCAGGCGATCAAGGGGATGATCTGACCAAATTGTCTGCCCCTCTACCGTGTCTACGTTCACAGCCGGGTGGCCTTGAAAAGGGAGCACCCGGAATCCATCGGCACGCTTTAGGTCTTACGTGGCAGGTTGGTACCACAGCGGCTGGGGTGTATCCTTACCCCCATTAGTTAAGTTTCCTTTTGGCACCTTATTTTGTTGCAGTGCTCCACCAGAAGCTGGAACCCCAATTATATTTGTTTAATTTAGTGATTGCTGATCACTAAAAGAGTACATCCAGGTCCCTCTGCTCCTGCACCCCTTTAAGAATTTTAACCCTTATTTTATATTGACCCTCCATATTCTTCTTACCAAAATGCATCGTCTCTCACTTCTCTGCATTGAACTTCACCCGCGACCAATCTGTAGCACCTATTCTAACAACTTGTCAATGTCCTTTTGAAGCTTTACACTGTTCTTCTTACAGTTTTACAATACTTGCAAGATTTGTGTCAATTGCAAACTTTGAAATTTTCCCTTGCACCCCAAGATCTGGATCATGAGGAGAATCAAGAGTATCGATACCATCCCCTGGGGAACACCACTGCAAACCTTCCTCCAGCCCAACAATAGCCATTGACCATTACTCTCTGCTTCTTATTATTCAGCCAATTTTGTATCCACACTGCTATTGCCGCTTTTATGCCATGAGCTCTAACATTTTGCACGTCTGTTGTGTGGCATTGTGCAGAATGCCTTCTGAAGTCAATGAGCGTTTTTTGTTCCTATCGATACATTTGTCCATTCAACGGGTGTTTCAATGTTTACCTACTGCAATCATAAAAGACGCAATCACAAAGGTTTTCTTGCAGTTTAACAAAAGAAAGAGGATAGCTTTTATTGTACTTAACCCATTCTAAGTAAAATGATAAAATACACCCTGACTTTCACAAGCACATAAACTTGAAGTTCACAAGCACATAAATAGATTACAGAGTGGGGAAGGATAAATGAAGCAAATTAATGTCAAGTAAAATTAAACAGTTCATGGAGGTTGGTGACTTAGCTGGCTTCTGGCTGAGTTTGATGGTGCTGTTGCTTTCACTCTGACTTCCTGGTGCTTCCAGTATGAAGCAGATTTAATGATACAAATGGACGATTTGCGTGTTTCGCTTTAGACAATCGTGCTGGGTTGAATCCTTTTTAGAAAACCCTGTCTGCAGCACCTGAGTTAGTCACAATCAACAATCAGGGCTCAAAAGCATGTTAGTTGGGTGGAAGGAGAGAGGAAGGAACCCACTCTGGGTCCTCCTCTGTGAGCGACACAGTGGCACAGTGGTTGACATTGCTGCCTCAAAGCACCAGGGACCTGTGGGTTCGATTCCCGGCTTGGGTCATTATCTGTGCGGAGTCTGCACGTTCTCTCCGTGTCTGCATCCGTTTCCTCCCACAGTCTGAAAGACATGCTGGTTAGATGCTTTGGCCGCGCTAAATTCTCCCTCAGTGTACCCGAACTGGCACCGGAATGTGGCGACTAGGGGTTTTTCACAGTAACTTCATTGCAGCGTTAATGTAAGCCTACTTGTGACTAATACATAAATAAACTTTATTAAACACCTATTCCTTCAACATGCCAGCTGTATATCCTTCTGCAAAAAAAGCAAGTGCTTAAAACATGCAAGACTGGTCACATGACTTTTTCTCTCCAATTGTCCAGGGGTCCAAATAAGGCCAGTGTATTCCAACTGGATAAATTATATTTTCAGAGTATATATCTTGTCTGATTTTCTTTGTCTTCAGCTCTGAGGAAGGGTCATCCCGATTCAAAACTTTTGCTGGAATTCTACCACCCTGCCCGCCACTGAATCGGAGCAGGCAACGGGCGGACAACGGAAATATCCGTTGACCTCGGGTGGGATTTTCCGGTGTCGAGTCGAGCGAGGCCCTAAAATCCCACCCATTGGCTCATTCTCTCTCCACAGATGCTGTCTGACCTGCTGAGTTTCTGTTTTTATTCCAATTGGAACTTGATTCGATCACGTCAGAGAATCCCTCTTCCAGCCAGGGTCTCATTATCCAAGTGATCAGCACTGATGGTTTGCCTCCACCTAGTTGAGTGTCTGGATGCAGTGCTAAAGGGATAGGAGGTGTGGTCCATTCACATTCTGCTGAGGTCATTGTCTTTGTTGGGTTGTTTTGCAGGCAGGTCAACCTTCATCTCAATGTTGTTGGAATGTGCAAGGTACAGTGATAGAAATTGTGTCGCCACCTTTGGCTGCAAGCTCAAATCATTGGAATGTGGCCTTGTCCCCTTTTAATAAAAAAAACTTATTCAATAGGGCGTTTCCAGACTGTAGATTCAAAGATCAATTTTTGATATAAAGAGACCCTGTTTTCATGACAATTTCAGCATCATCTAATATATCCTGGTATGAGAATCTTATATAACTAATGGTCCCTTTGGCCGCAGGATTGACGATGTTAAAAGCACGTTATCTGTGAGTTATGTCTGGTTAAACAATAATGAAGGAAGTTTCTAACACTAGAGTGAAATTAATGGAGCTGCTCTCTTTCAAAAGTAGCAGAATTTCAAAGCAAAGCACTCTATGACAAGTTTTTGTAGCACTAAAGTGCTTTCCGGAAATCAGTAGGGGATGATGAGAAGATCATAAAAATGAGATGAAAGCACTTTTTTTTCCCATAATGCTGATATGTTAGTTCTGAATTTCTGCTAATCTCGAGTCTGAGCCCCAGCCCTAAAGTTTTGGGGAAGAAATTTCAACACCCAAGTTGTTGTAGTCTATTTTGTGATCTAGGTGTAGAAGAAAAAGCAAACTGAATACCCACATTATCCAGTTCCAAATTTAGTAACAAGCCTCTTGTAAAACTAATTATTAACAGCTTCATCGATAGGTATTGCACTGAGATTGAGAGTCATGAATATTCTGTACGGTTGCTGCATTTAATCGGAGGACATCATGATCTTATTTCTTTTTCAGGAAAAACTGGACTAGTTCTTGGGTTTGCCTGGAGGGGAACAGAATTGAATTCTACAAAGAACGCAAACAACAAACTTTAGCCAGTTTGGTAAGCTCATCTAAAGATATCTGTTGTGACATCTTGTTAAAGTGAGACCTGCACTTGACGTGCAGCCTTTGATCTGCAGCTAAGTGTCTCATGCTGTCTGCTAGTCAGTTTGAAGGTGGGATACGAATAACCGCAGTGGTGAATAAAAGCAAGCCTTAAGGAAGACACAAGACCACCGATTTTCTTTCCCATGCAGTCAGCATTAATAACTAACTGTGACAGACATGGGTGAAAAAAAATCAAGGATTTTGACTGTCTGACAGCAGTTGTTACCTTGCAGCTGAAAGATGCTCAGGGAAAGGCAAGGCGCGCACCTCTGTGTGGGATCAAGGCCAGGGAGCAGACAGTGACACTGTGTGTGTAGAAGAGAGCTGTCTTTGATGATAGCCCACTGCTAAGTGCTCTCAAGGGTGGGCAGGACCTGCCAGACCTTATTGAAGTGATGTGCGGCTGGGAAGGTGTACTCTGTGCAGGAGTCAAAATGAATAAACTCTTTTGATGTAGCGGTTTGACTAAAATCCATTACTCCGATTGTCATGCAGGCATTTTGGCAGCTTGTAACATGCGACTCCCATATTAATTCTGACAAAATGACGAAGATATCTATCAAAGGAACTGAAATGTTAACCGCTACAGGAAATGCAATCTGTACCTCGTAGCCTTACATGTAGATTTAATAGCCGAAAGAGAAGTCCTCCCCAACGGGGTAGACCAATGTAAACAAAGAGTAGTGGCATCAATACATGCACAAGCAGACAACTCTTCAGTAAAATTGAGCAAGCACCTAAGACTAATTTTTAAAACATTTTATTCATATTTTTAATGTGAATTTCAGGTATTTATTGAAAGGATGAAAGATCCCCTCTAGAAAAATCCACATTTAGATCACCAACTCTATTAAGCTCATAACATTAAAAAAGCCAAATTACATAATTATATATGTGGAAAACACGTTAGCACATTCTGTGCATGTGTCGATGATGACTATCACATTAGTACTTCACAAAGAATGTGTTTATATTTTGCCATTAGTTGTTTTGCTGTGATACAAAGAAAAATACAGCCCGGGAACAGGCCCTTCAGCCCTCCAAGCTTGTGCCATTTATGATGCCCTAATTGAACTTAATAAAAAAACCTTCTGTCCTCTTACTTCCTTCCCTATTCATGGACCCATCCAGGTGCCTCTTAAATGTTGTTAATGTGCCTGCTTCCACCACCTCCTCTGGCAGCACGTTCCAGGCACCCACCACTCTCTGTGTCAAAAACTTCCCCCGCACATCTCCCTTAAACTTTCCCCCTCTCACCTTGAACCCGTACCTTTGTAACTGACACTTCCACCTTGGGAAATAGCCTCTGACTATCTGTGCTTTGTATAAGCATATTCTTTTGAAGATTTCATTATGAGATGTTAATAGAATAGAGTTACTGCTTTGATAAAACTTACAATCTGGACTGAAACTGCACTGGTTTTTCTGAAGTGAAATTATGGTCCAAGTTTCCGATCGTTTATGTCATCATGATGTAAAATCTTCCACGAACCAATGCAATTGGGTAGGACAACAGAATGTGGTTTTTTTCACCTGAAAAAATACTCTGATGTATTTAAGCTGGGGAACCTGAATCCATTTTATTAGTTTTTGATTTGATTTATTATTGTCACATGTATTGGTATACAGTGAAAAGTATTGTTTCTTGCGCACTATACAAAGCATATCATTCATTGAGGAGGAAAGGAGAGAGTGTAGAATGTAGTGTTACAGTCATAGCTAGGGTGTTGAGAAAGATCAACTTAATGCAAGGTAGGTTCACTCAAAAGTCTGATGGGAGCACAGAAGAAGCTGTTCTTGAGCTGGTTGGTACGTGTCCTCAGATTTTTGTATCTTTTTCCCCAATGGAAGAAGGTGGAAGAGAGTATGTCTGGGGTGCGTGGGATCCTTAATTATGCTGGCTGCTTTGCCGAGGCAGCGGGAAATGTAGACAGAGTCAATGGATGGGAGGCTGGTTTGAGCGATGGACTGGGCTTTGTTCATGACTCTTTGTAGTTTCTTGTGGTCTTGGACAGAGAAGGAGCTGTGATACAACCAGAAAGAATGCTTTATATCATGCATGTGTAAACATTGGTGAGAGTCATAGTGGAAATGCCAAATTTCCTTAGCCTTCTGAGAAAGTAGAGGCATTGGTGGTTTTCTTAAGGATAGTGTCAGCATGAAGCTACCAGGAGGTTGTTGGTGATCTGGACACATAGAAACTTGAAGCTCTTGACCATTTCATCTTTGTCCCCATTGATGTAGAGAGGGGCATGTCCTCCACTACACTTCCTGAAGTCGATGACTATCTTCTTCGTTTTGTTGACATTGAGTTCACCAGATTCTCCATCTCTTTCCTGTACTCTGTCTTGTCATTGCTTGAGATCTGACCCACTATGGTGCTGTCATTGGTATACTTGAAAAATGAGTTGGAGGGGAATTTGGCCACACAGTCATAGGTGTAAAAGGAGTGTAGTAAGAGGCTGAGGACACAACCTTGTGGGGCACCGATATTGAGGCTGATCATGGAGGAGGTGTCGTCGCCTATCCTTACTGATTGTGGTCTGTGGGTTAGGAAGTTCAGGATCCAGTCGCAGAGGGAGAAGCTGAGCACCTGGTCACAGAGTTTGGAGGTGAGTTTCGTAGGAATAATGGTGTTGAAAGTTGACCTATAGTCGATAAATAGGTGTCTTTGTTATCTAGGTATTCCAGGGTTGAGTGCAGGGCCAGGGAGATGGTGTCTGCTGTGGACCAGTTGCAGTGGTAGGCAAACTGTGATGGATCCAGGCAATCTGGGAGGCCGGAATTGATTCGTGCCATGACTAATCTTTATAAGCGCTTCATAATGATGGATATCAGAGCCACCGGATGATAGTCATTAAGGCACGCTGCCTGGCTTTTCTTTAGTACTGGGATGATGGTCATTTTCTTGAAGCAGACAGGGACGGACTTCAGATTTTTGTAAAGAGGGGTTGAAGATGTCTGCGATTACCCCCGCCAGCTGGTCTGCGCAGGATCTGAGTGCTCGTCCGGGTACCCCATCCGGACTAGTCGCTTTCCGTGGGTTGACCTTCGAGAAGGCTGCTCTGATGTCTGAAATGGTGACCCCAGATACAGGTTCGTCTGAGGCTTCCTAGGTGGAAGATGTGCTCTCGCTAACCTTTTGCTCAAAATGGGCATAGCTTGCATTAAGCTCATTAAGGAGGGGTGCATTGGTACCAGCGATTTTACATGCCTTTATCTTGTAGCCTGCTAAGTCTTGCAGACCTTGCCATAGTCGGCGGAGGTCCGTGTGGCTAGCCTGGGATTCTAGCTTGGTCTGGTACTGTTTTTGATGGATTTCCTTAGATCATATCTGGCTTTCTTGAATAGGTCAGCGTCGCCTGACTTGAACGCCTCAGACCTGGACTTCAGCCGGGAGTGAATATCCCTGTTCATCCATGGTTTCTGATTGGGAAACACACGGATTTGCTTCTTTGGCACACAGCCTTCTACACACTTACTAATGAAGTCAGTTACTGTAGTGGCGTACTTGTTCAGGCAGGTCGCAGAGTTTTTAAATACTGACCAGTCTACTGACTCTAAGCATTGGTCCTGACAAAAGATAGATATTTTTATTTATGAGTGCGGGCAAATGATTTTTCATAACTGAAAATAATTTTAAAACATTAAAATGTTGAAATTTTAAAACATGACTATTCATGCTCTTGCAGTTAAAGAGTAGCTTAATTTGATTCAAAAAGCTTAATATCTGAAAAGATGACAATGGACACAATTGGTCAAAGCTTGCCTTAATGATTAATGGACATGTGGGCATGGACAGATCTGTGGGTTGGGCTGGTTTCCAACCTAATTCTTTCTACACTAGAGTTAAAGATCATGGAAACCTAATTACGTTCAACATTTTGCAATTAAAATTCCTCAATTTTTTTCCACTGATTTGGCTGATTTCTATCAAATTATGCTGTTTTTTGTAGAAACTCTCGGCCAGTTTATCTGAATGCTTCTTTATTAAAGGTATTTAGTGGGGAGAAAATGAGAATGTTCAAAACATTGAAGGCTCAAAACCCTTGTTAACAGCCGTGGTGTGATGCATGTCTATGTCAATGTGAATTGCAATGACACTTCTATTGTTTGATGTGGGGTAGCACAATGGTTAGCACTGCTGCCTCACAGCACCTGGGACCCAGGTTCAATTCCAGCCTTGATGGTTGTCTGTGTGGAGTTTGCACATTCTTCCCATGTATGCGTGGGTTTCCTCCGGGTGCTCCGGTTTCCTCCCACACTCCAAAGATGTGCAGGTTAGGTGGATTGGCCACGCTAAATTGCCCCTTAGTGTCAGGGGGATTAGCGGGGAAAATACATGAGGTTACGGGAATAGAGCCTAGGTGGGATTGTTGTCAGTGCAGGATTGATGGGCTGAATGGCCACCTTCTGCACTGTAGAGATTCTATGATTGTCATCTTAAAGAAAATGCCACGAGAAAAGAACATCGGCCTTTTCAAAAGTTGGGTAACCTTTGAAGAAAATAATTACTTGTATTTCTCATCAGTAATGTTGCTACTGCGAGAATGGGAAGGGTGAGCTTTAGTGGTGGCATTTCTGCATTTCTGTCAGAAGGGCAGGCCTTGGAAGTCAACTCTGCATTGGCACTTAGAGGTACTGGCATCAAATGGATGGTCGCTTCCTCAGCATATGGATTGCGGGAGCCCATAAAATGCTTCCATCGTATAAGACAAGCCAACCTTTCGACTGCTATAAAGTTGGTTACTGCCATGGATGGCGCGTTGACGTTGCAAGCAGTCAGGCTGTTAATTAGTCTGCGACTCCTGCCACTATTTCACACTCTTCTCCAAGAGAAGAGTGTGAAGATATGAATACTACAACAGCGACAGTAGGAGGTTCACAGACCAAGGGAAACACTCCCAAGTCAAAATGTGAAAGTCACTGCAGATTGCATGACATTCCGCTCAGAATGGCGTTAAAGTGAAATCAGACCTATAGCTAGAGATGTGTGAAACATATATTTTTTGCCACTGTACTGCTGGGTTCTGTTTCAGCAAATTTTAATCCAGACTGTCAATTCCATTTTATCAATTTTTTAAAACATTCCATCATGAAATGAAAAAAAATCTAAAGCTAGAGCATGACAACAAATTTTGAAATATGAAAATGCCGTCAAAAAAAAACAAAGAGTACAGATATTCAGGCTTTATAATTTAATGCACTTCCATCATTCAATTTAAACCTAATGTGTTAAAGATGAATGATGGCACCTGGTGAAGAATATGTAAAGTTTGCGAACATTTCCTTTACATCGATCATTGCTTCAGCATCAGTAAATATTTTGACAATAATTGAATAATCTTGGACAAAGAATTGTGAGCCTTAGTTAAATATTTCAGATATCCAATCCTCGGTTTTCCAAATTGAAAAAGCGCATAACCATTTTGTGTGATACAAGATGATTTGGTCAGCTGGGTGAATAGATAAGTGGACTCTAAACATTTTGCCAACCATCATCAGTGTTCCCCAGGGAAGCTCCACAACACTAGCAATAGAACACCTGCCTTAAAACCACAAAGTCGCAGCTGGGTGAGTCTCTGCCTCAGCTCTGCTCATTGCAAGTTCACCAACTACTCAATAATCCAATGGACATTTTACATTATGGAAGAATAGCTCAGTGCCTGGAAAGAGAGAGAACAAAACTGATACTGCTCGTAGGGCAGAATCTCGTGGAGGCTACGGGGATCTCTGGACTGGCAATCTCGACCCTTTGTTACTTCTATTCAGGAAGGCTTTCTGTGTCTTGTGCAACTTAGGGACTTTACAGGCCAACGGTGGGCTATCCTTGAGGATCAAGGACCCAGGGGCACAAGTACTGCCCTCTGAGTACTGCCAACCAGAGGCTGGCTAGTCTTCTGTACTCTGCGGCAGTGGCTGTTGCGAGTGTTTCACCCAGTGAGGCCTCAGATCAAGGAGGGACCCAGACACAGGTGAGTGATGAGGGAAGGGGAGGTTGTGAAGGAGCGGTTTGGCAGTAAGGACAGGGATTGGTTTTCAATGGGAATCACCACCCCTTCCTCCCCCATCCCACCTCCCTGATGCCACATCCCTTGTTCAGGCACTGAGTACCTTTGGACAAAAGATCCCCACTGGGAACTTGCAAAGAAGCATGGCGGGTTGCCGTGCTCCCTGCAGAGTGAGGCCATCGACCCCACCACTGAGTTGACACTAGGGACAATGGGATGAGGTTCCTTTGAGGGCATCGATTGCTCACTTAAGGGCTTCACTTGGCAGTGGGGTAGGAAGGCTGTTCATGAACCTTCCTGCCCAGGACTTAATCAAGGGAGAGGTGGGAATCACAGAATGATAGAATCAGGAAGGTGGCAGGGCTCCCTCATGCCTTATCAGATGTCCTTTGCCACCAATCTCACCACAGCGGAGAGAACAGGATCCTGTCCCCGGCTCTGTGAGTACATATTCTGATATCACTGGCAAACTGGATATCCCCTGACTGTCCTAATCTCTGAGCTGATGGAGGAAAAAGGAGATAAGCTTGTGTTTTTAACTGAATAATTGATTCAAGCCAACAAGTTCAGCGAATAAAACTGTGTCCTCATTGACCAGTGACAGTACAAGTTAAACACTGTCAACTTTTTCCTCTTTCCTCAAGTATAGTGAGACTATGTTCACAGAGAGCCTCCATTTTATAATCAGATGACAAGTTCGATCATGAGGGAGCTTGGCTAACTTGTTTGAGTTAATAATACCCTGTTGAAATTCCAGTGGACAGCAGTAAGAATCATTTTAAACCGCTGAACCCAATTCAATTGCGGCAAATTGGAATTTAGAGTGGGGCAGTTTATCGAGAATTCTTTTTTTGGAAAGAAAATAACAAACATGACATGTAGCGAGTCTGTAACCAATAAAACTGACAAGTGCAAGATGGATAAATTCTGTTGTATCCATTGTGAGAGGATGTGCATGACTGTGATTTCAGGCGCAGATCATCTGAAGAGTTACCATAGAATCAGAGCAATTGGACTTATCAGATTTTTTAGCTTGTGGGTTGGAAGGTCTGGCAGATTTGGTTCTTAAGCAGTCACAGAAGTCAAATCTACGACACTGAGATTATGAAACAAGTGTTTCTTCTGCCATACGGCCATCATGCCTCAGGTCAAATGCTTCTTTTTAAATACAAGAAATTCCAGATTTGGCGTAACAAGAAGTGCGCTGTATTTTGAAAAAAAGTTAACAGGAGCTGTCAGGGTCAACAGAAAGTCATCATCACTAAAGTGTTGTCAGAAACAAGTGATGTGAATGAGAATTAACTGCAATGCTGTGCCGATACTGTGATGTGGAGCATTATTCCCAGTTAGTAATGTCAGAAGACAGAATTTGAATATGTATTCAAATGAAGTTTACCTTACACTGAGTATAATTTAACTAATCAGTCCAAGCTTCAGTGACAGCAAAGAGAAAGCTATAACAGAGACATATAAACAAATTAGACAGTAAACCTTAATTTATGTGATAAGAGGAATTTACTCAATCACTTAGGCTGTTCTAGTGTTTACTAAAACACAGTAAAAAGAGCTTAAGTACTGCATTTAATGGATCTAACCCCATTATAGATGCTTTCGTTTACATACATTGAGGGAGTTATAGTCAAATACCACAAGCCATAAAACATGGACTGATAAACAAATTTAACCAATCAGTAAATTAGCGAATCCACGAACAGAATATGTGATATCTGGCTGGCAATTATCTAGAACTTATTTACAACTGTATCTACTATTCAAGATGGAGTGATTACAACTTCATACATTTAGATAGGTGTTTTAACTCTCCTTTAGCAAGACCGGGTTGATTATGACAATGATTATGCATTGTCATTTACTTCAAACTGCACCAATTTATTTTGTTCTTTTGGGTAATGATTTGCTAGTCTTGCACCGCAGAGATGGTTCAGGTATTATCTTCAGAATGAGTGTCCCAGCTCCATGCTTGTGTTTATTTAAGCCTGGGTCCAAATGATCAGCTTTTTTTTCAGAGGTACATTGTCCTCCCACTCCACATTGACCAAATCATAAGACGGAGGGAATTTTTTTGTCTGCAGCAAAGAAAAGTTTCAAAGTGTTCTCGCTCCCTGTGAAATCAATGAAATGAAAGTCAGATGGATTCTGTAGTGGGTCGGTGATCCGCCAGGCCAAGTTACCACCAAGGGATCAAAAATCCACCTCAACCATGTACGCTTTAACAATCTAGGGGGTGCAGTATTGAGAGAACGCTGCATTGCCAGAGCTGCAGTCTTTTAGAGGAGATGTTAAACCCAGGTCACATGTGGCTTCTCAGATAGACATAAACAAAGGGCTGAATTTTCCAAAAATAATGACAAAGTGTCACCTCGGGCAGGAAGCCCAGTGTGATTCCTGTCGTCTTGGGCGGCGCGAACCCGCTCGCAATCTCCCAGCACTTTGTCATTTATTTTTCAGGAGGGCGTGCTTTGCACTGTCATTGAGAGGGGTAGGCCCAAAAGATATGGGTAAGTACAGCTCTTCAGAGATCAAAAGGACATTCTGATATCAAATTTAGGTTGAAGACCCCACTTGCCATCTCTGGCATAATCACACACCCACTCCATCCCCAGCATCATCGCCTCACACCCGCCTCCTCTCCCCCCGCCCCCCCCCCCCTCCGGCCGCCCTCTCCCGCCCCACCCCTTCTCCAATCCAGGCATCATCGGGATCCTCCCGCCACTTGAGCACTTCTGCAATAGGCCCCACCCTTTTCCCCGCCCCCTTCTGGTCCCACTCTTCCTGGTCTTGTCTCTTCTGGTCCCACTCCTTGGCAGTGCCAGGGCTGCACGGTCCTCAGAGCCCCAGCGTGGTCATCACATCTCGTCTCTATTTTTGGACACCATTAGTGATTCCCGCCGGGGTTACATCATGTCGATGTGTGGGAACTGATGCGCGTTATCACACACGAGGCTTGATGCTCATGAAATAAAGGCTTTTATTTGCTGTAACAAGGCAGCTACTAATTATATACACGATTCCAGACTGAGGGGTCCCAGACAGAGCAGAGACCTTTATACCTCTCCCAGGAGGCGGGGCCCGACTGGGATGTACCACAATGACTATAATACAAGGTGTAACAGCCCAACCCTAATCCCAACAGCAACAAGTAGAACAACCCATCCCTAACCCCAACAGCAATATATATACATACTTGTAGTACTGGCCAGACCCTGGCTCAGTACTATCTAGTGGGAACCAACGATGGTTCACCACAGGAACACCTGACATTCCTGGAAGACATAGCGTTACGCCAACATTTAAATAGATCTCAAACTGAGATCTCCCCATCACAGATCCCATTATGGCCCTCTCACAAGAGTTTCTGGCCATAACAGGATTTGCACCTGTGCTGAAAGGGGCCGGAAATTCATCCCCAAAATGTTAAAAGACACTATTTCACAGAAGAGCAAGGAGCCCTGATAAATATGCAACAATACTAAACAGTTTACCTTGTCATAATTTCATTATACCATATGGGTCATTACGGTGTACACACTGACCACGTTTTCTACAATAAAGCAACAATGTCACTTCAGAAGTATTTAACTGACTTGAGCTATTTGGGGCATTCTGAGACTGTGAAAAACACTCCATAAATGCAAATATTTATTGTCCTGTTCTCAATATGGAATCCTCCAACAATCAATTTAACAAACGCACAATGAATATGTGTAGAGGAAGGGCGGCACGGTGGCACAATGGTTAGCACTGCTGCCTCACAGCGCCAGGAACCCAGGTTCGATTCCCGGCTTGGGTCACTGTCTGTGTGGAGTTTGCACATACTCCCCATATCAGTGTGGGTTTCCTCCGGGTGCTCCGGTTTCCTCCCACATTCTGAAAGACGTGCTGGTTGCATTGACCTGAACAGGTGTCAGACTGTGGCGACTAGGGGATTTTCACAGTAATTTCATTGCAGTGCTAATGTAAGCCTTACTTGTGATGAATAAATTAACTTTAACTTTTAAATTACTGAACCTCAGAAATATTTTGTTGCCACTGATCCAACATCACTTTGATATTGAACTATCCAGTTAGTTACTAGTCTGACAGCAATGTGAAGCAGTGACAGTGTAGGCAATGACAACACAAGCTGGTGGAGAGGGTACAGTGGATTAACGTTGATGGTGGGTCAGTCTCAAGCTGCAAAATGGAAGACATGTCAGTCCTGTTTCAGATCTCCACTCATTTCAAATTACCGTGCTCTAACCTACTGAACCCATGTAGCTCCTCTAAAACTAAGGTAAGGCCCAATCTTAACTTTGATCCTCAACCCAAACAGTGGCCCTCCAGCCCAACCCTGGCCCTCAATCCAAATTTTAACTCTTACACCACAACATAAGCATCTACTTTCTTTTTAGACTGTTCAATTTCTGAAGATTAATGAATTCAGCAACTTTACGCCTTGGGCACAATTAAAAGGTCTCAGTGTTTGGTCTGTGTACTGGCTGGAGAACTGGTGGGAACTCTACCAAGGCTATTTCTGGGAGTGCATTGGGATTATGTCTCAATTACATAGCCCACTGGCTGCTGTCAGGTTTCCTGGCTCCACTGAGGGGTTTTCCCCAATGGACCGCCTAGTGCGGGCTGATATGCCAGTCCGAGAGCTGCCAGCTAGCCAGAGGTTGGGAGTTTTCCATTAATGGATGCACTATTGTGCACAGAGGTCATTGCCAGTACAGCAGCGGCCCAGGAAAGGATTTTCACTGGAGCCCTGGAGTTAAGGTGAGTGGGGCAGGATTGGCTGGGCCAGGCAACCAGGCCCCAACAAAGGGGAATGAGGGAGATCATCGTCAAGACTAAGGATGTGATCTCCTATGGGTCCTTCCATCTCTGCTGGTGGGTCCCGCCATTGGACTCAAGATGCTAGAGAAAGAGTGATCCTTTTGCAGGTATACATGTCAGGGATTACCTGGTGGTTTGCTCATGTGAAATGACGCCATCCATCACTGGTTGAATACCACTGGCAGCAAGATGAGGACCTTAAGTGGGCTCAATTAGCCTTCAGGCAGAAAGGCCACTCTCAACACTTTCTGCCCTGGATTGACTCGGGGATAGATGGGAAGGTGACAGGGTCTCCATCATGCACATTCTCCACCAATTATATGCCGCCCTCTCCCGGCTCCATTCTATTTCTTGAAAGTTCGCGTTCTGGGATTATCCATAACCAACTGTTGAAGTGCTTGCACCAGATTATTTCTTTTTGAATGGGTTATCTGAGCTGTTGAGTCAACAACAACCGTAGAATTCTCCCTGCAATTCTCGTTTACTGCTGTCACATGTCCATGTGATACTACTCCATTCATAAATTTTCAGATGGTCTCTAAATATTAGGCCTACAGCTTTCAACTTAGAACTGCTAACATATCGTTTGTTGATTGCAACTGCTATCACAATGGGAATTATTCTGTTTGTGGGCTTACTATTTACACACCTTGTCCAATCTCTCATTATACTGATTAAATATTCAATCTTTCTCACTCCTTATTCTTGAACATTCAAAATAGGACAATCAATCCAAGTGGAATATACCTGCATTGGAACTTTAGCAATGTTGTTGGACAATGTGGCAGAAGGTCTGGGTAATGTCATGAGATTCAACAGTCAGTGGAATTCAAGCACCTTGCCAGAAAATGAAGAGCTGGCATGTTAACTTTAAGGGCCAGTCAACCTTCGTTGTGGCCCAGTACAAAATGAGTGATTCTTCCTGAGTAATCCTTTGTGTTCCTTTGATTATTGCAAGTCACTTTAGAATGCAGACCATCTAAGTTAATAAAACTCCATTGACAATGTTTTATGAGTGCCAAACATAGAAATTGCTGACAGTTTTGTTTTCCTATAAAATTAGGCAAGTGACCAACATAAGCATTGGATCTGAAAAGCTTTGAGACGAACAGCTCCTTCTGAGATGAATTAAAGTTGCAGGCAATATAATTATTTACAATTAGCCCAATGTAGATAACTGCGCTAAATATCAGGAATGAATGCAGGGCATGTTATCCATTTAAAGTTTTGCATGTTCTGAGGTGTGTGCGTAAATGTGGGTGTAAGTAAGATATTAATGGAAGCGGAACTTTTCTTCCAACTTTTCTTTTCAAGAAATTATAATTGACAGCTAAGTAGGCTAAGAGCCCAGATCTGAAAGATTGGCTTTTCATCCACGTTTTGGTTAGGCAGTCAATATTCCTGGAGTCTATGTCTGAAGCTGGCAATAACTGGATATCTGATACAAAGATTGAAGGAAATGGGCATGCCGTTCCTATTTCCATCAGGGGCATGTTTCATTATACATCTTGCCGTATCCTGCACAGAGGAGAGACTTTGTTAAAATTTAAATTGTGGCCTGGATGGAGTGAAACCAAAAATGTTTTCCCCTTGTTTTAGAATAGGCTACCTTGTGTTTCTCCTCTGCACTTTTTAATACTGTTTTGAAGGAACCTTCTGTGCTACTAAGTGAGTTTGATTAGCCACAGGGGTCAATCTCTATTCGACTTGACTTGCCTTTCAGATGTGGTTTTGTTTGTCACTTTATTGCTGAACAATTGGGAAATATTGCAATCATGCAGCAACCACTGCTTAATGGCCAGTTTTCATTTTTTTCTTCTCTTGACTTGGTGCTCACTATTATTCATGCCAGAAGCATGAAACCTGCATTCTTTGAACCCAAGAGCTTTTGGCTCCGACGCTGACATTCAGTTGAAAGGAAGAAAGGCTTGCATTTATATGGCGCCTCTCACCACCACCAGATGTCTCAAGGCACTTTTCAGTCAATAAAGTATCCTTGAACTGTAGTCACTGTGGCAATGCAGGAAAATAAACAAGGAAATACTTGCATTTATATAGCACCCTTTATGAGCTCACTATGTCCCAGAAAGACTTACTGTCTGCCCTTCCCAAATAGGCTGTTGGTCCACCATTCTTTTTCAGTATATGGCAGTCATTGCTCTGTTTTGGACCAAGTGTGCTCTTGCAATAAAACTCTTTCAAAAGACTTCTACCTGCAGCTTAACGTGAAACCTTTTTGTACCTTTGCACAACCTTTAAGCTCCAGATAAAGCAGACTCTATTCTAAGTATCAGCCAGGCCTACGTGTAGGCAGTGGGGAGTGGGTAAATGATTTGAAATCACTCAGGAGTTCCAGAAAAAAATCTCACAATGAACATGAAAAGCTTGATTATTATCTACCACAGCTTGGACGCACAATTCAACAACTCAGCAACTAATCAGAAATAGGATTAAAGTTTCTTCTACAACAATTCAGAAGCATGAAAAGGAACTGGGGTCCAGAAATCAAAATAATGTGTAAATTTTGGCAACTTTTCTAGAACTGGGCTCTCCTTTTCCATGCTTAAAAGAAAAAAAATAAAGTCTGTTTTCAAGTGTTACTACCTTAACAACCTTACTCATTCAAGAAGACCAGTGCTAGACTGTACCAGATCACTGGTGAGATGCAATCACTTAAAGATTATAGTAACTCATCAAATCATAGAATCCCTATGGTGCAGAAGAGGCCATATAGTCCATCAAGTCTGCACCAACCCTCCGAAAAAGCACCCTACCAAGGCCCAATCCCACGACCTAACCCCTAACCCTAAACCACACATTTTACCATGGCTAATCCATCTAACCTGCACATTTTGGACACTAAGGGGCAATTTAGCATGGCCAATCCGCCTAACCTGCACATCTTTGGACTTTGGGAGGAAATCAGAGCACCCGGAGGAAACCCAAGCACAAACAGGGAGAACATGCAAACCGCACACATACGGTCACCCAAGGCCAGAATCGAACCAGGATCCCTGGTGCTGTGAGGCAGCAGTGCTAACCCTGGTACCACCGTAATTCCTGAAACTTGCCAGCTGAAGGAAAGACACAAATTTTGATGTTGTTTCCTGACTTGTACACATGATAGAGGTCAGACGATGGTGCTAGAGGACTTAAAACACATGGCACAAAATAAAATGCACTCGAGCCGAGTCCTCATATGGTGTACGTCCAGGCTGTGGTAGATGATAATCGAGCCATGCTTTCCATGTTCATTGTGAGATTTTCTGGAACTCCTGAGTCCACTATCCACAGAAATCAGTTGGGGACTTAGCACACAGGATGCATTTGGCAAAGACCTCAGGCACCATGGCCGGCTGCCACCAGCTTGTTTTTGGGCTATGAACAAAGAAAAAATATTTATAAGGCACTCTAATTATGAAGTGGTTTCATAATTTTCTTTAACCCTTTAAGTACCATTCCAACACCAAAAAGCTAATGACATTTTTTTTTTTGTTACCCTTTAGTACCAGGAAACCTTCCACCGTTCTGTACATTTTTTCTGACTCTGTATTGAAATAGCCATTGGGTTAGAATAGCAGCTTGGAAAGGGAGACTGAGTGGCATAGTGGTTAAAGTGCCTAGGGCTTGGATTTGATAGCACCCCGGCATCACAGTATTTTAAAAAAATCTCTCTCTCAGTATAGTCAGGGCCTGTAGTGAAATCAGTTGGTTTATTCTCACCAGTGGTGGCAGGCCTCCAGGGCAGCGAATTACCAATTCATGATCACTAAATGACAGTCTCGGAGAGGTCACAATGAAGAACTGCAGTGAAAGTGAAACAACTAAGAGAGGCAGTAGAGGGTGCTCTTTCTTGTTTTGAGTTGACACATTGCTGGGGAAGAGCAGAGAGTATTTTTTTACCCTGCAGCTACTCGCTTTAACTGACTTGAAAGTATTTGATGTTGGTACTGTTACCCAGAATTAATGAATTAAAATCTCCAGCATTGAAATCCATAATCTTGAAAAGTTCGAAACATCACCAAAATGTATATATGTTTAAAGAATGGATTATTTTTAACATCATGTTCAAATGATCTCATTGACAATAATTTTGTTTTAAGCTTCATTGCAGTATAATGCAACTATATATTACACTGCTTTCACTGTCTATAGTTTTAATTTTTGATATGAAATGCCCCGTATTATACAATGACAAGCACTGGAGTGATTAACTACTAAATTCCAACTTATATTTAACCTGTCAAAACAGTCTTCTTCCCCCTCTTGAATAATCCTCACATTTTTCGATATGTGGTCATGGTTTTGAGATTTGGAGATGACACTGTATTTCCCTTCCTCTCTACAGAAAGCAGGTTGTAAGCCAGAGAATGTGGACCTGTGCGGTGCTCAGATTGACTGGGCAAAAGACAAATCCAGCAGGAAGAATGTGCTCCAGGTAGGATGTTTCCCTTCGTAGCATGATTAACTTTGTAGTCACTTCAATCTAGTGATCCTTGTGTGGCTGCAAGTTGTTTCGCTGAAAAGCTGTCATTATTTGAAAATGAAAAATAGATGAGAAATCATTGTTTCAAAGTACAAATATCATATTACATGGTACACGTGAAAGTTTCCAAACAAAAATCTGGCTTGAAAAGCCTTTTCTAACATTAGACCATGTTGTTACTTTATACTTGACGAGGGTAATCCAAAGGTATTACAAAAAGGCAGTGGCAAGTATATATTAACTCTTCCATTTGGAAAGGATGAAATTGTGGTTAAAATCATAGTGGTGGACTTACCATTCCATTTCCCATTCACTTTATATCCGCTGCTATAATTGCCTGTCGGATTTTCATGGGCAGTCAAGCCACAGACCTGAGTCAGACTTCAGGTTCATGAGTCCATGCAAATAGTAGTCCTATAATATGCCAAAGCACTTTAAAGGCATATTGGTCAGATTGTGTTTCATGGCCAGTCTACTCAATAAAATTTGGTATGCAAGAGAAAGAGGCACCAGGAGAGTTAAGTTAGTTCAAATTATTTTTGAAGGGCAAGCGAAAGCCAAAATACTTCTCAAGGGTCCACAGGAATAACATGGATTCCTGCTGACTCTGACTCTTACCTCCAACCCTCTGTGATCACAACTCCCATCCAGACCTCCCTTTATTGCAAAGAGGTTGGAGTTTAAAAATAGAAATGTGCTGTTGCAATTGTACATGGTGTTGGCGAGGCCTCACCTGGAATTCTGCGTGCAGTTTTGGTCCCCTTACCTAAAAAAGGATATAGTAACATTGGAGGCAGTCCAAAGGAGATTCACCAGGTTAATTCCTGGGGTGAGAGGGTTGTCCTATAAAGAGTGACAAAGTAGTCTGGGTCTGTATTCCTTGGAGTTTAGAAGAGTGAGGGGTGACCTTATTCAAACATATAAGATCCTGAGGGGGGTTCACAGGGTTAATGGTGAGATATTTTCACAAATGGAAGAGTCTCGAACAAGCAGACATAACTACAAGATAAAGGGCCAGTCAGTTAAAACTGAGGTGCATCGAAATTTCTTCTTGCAGAGGGTAGTGATTCTCTGAAATTCACTGCCCCAGAGGGGAGTGGAGGCTGGATCATTAGAAGTAATTAAAGTGGAGGTGGATACATTTTTGATAGATTGAGGAATGGAGGGCTATGGGGAAATTGCACAGAAAAGGAGTTGAGGCTGGCATAGATCAGCCACGATCATATTGAATGGTGGGGCAGACTAGACAGGCCTGGTGGCCTACTCCTGCTTCTCCTTCTAGTGTTCTTGTGTACCTTTTGGTGAACTGGATCGATCTTCAAGTCTCCCAGTAGTGTCTCATCCCCGAGTTGGCAAGTAGCTCCGGAATGCCCATTAAGGCAATGCGGATTGAGGCTTGACTGTCAAAAGTGACCAGACCCTCCCACCACGAGTATTGAGTTGTCTGTCCAAGCATCCATCCAGTCAGTTGCCTGAATGTCAAAATTCTCCCCCCCTCCCCCACCATCCTCCACTCCTACTCTCTTTTCCATTCCTGCCAGTGGTTAAGAAATTGTAGCTGATTAATCAGCCAACCATTTAACTTCATGTCTTCATTACAGAAGAAAAATTAAGTATTTCTGTAAGTTTTATGTAAATGCAATAAGGTTGAAATTGCCCTTTGTGATATTAATAAGGTGCTCATTAGCTTTCTCATTTCTTTGTCCATTTCGAAAGAACATATAAATAAAAGTTTCAAACATGGATCTTTAATTCGGATATTTTGACAATGGGTCCACACTTTTATTTCCACAGAGGTTGAAGGGACAATGTCTGTAGGCTGAAATAGCACGTGCATGATTAAACAAAGATATATAATATTGAGAAAATTGGTACAGCTTGAATATAAGCTATTGGGAAGTCTCTGCCATGGTACAATTATTTCACAGTTTATAATTCTCTTCAATTGTCACAATCTTCCATCATATACACATTACCCTCTTCAATTGGGTTAAATTACATTGTGTTTGAATTTCTTTCCAAGAAATCTGTTTCATGGTTATCCATTAACTACATCCTTCAGAAATCTTGAGAGATCTTTGGAGCTCAACGTGAAAGAGCTTTTCTTCTCCATCCAAGTTCAATCACATTTACATGCAGCCTATTTATAAAACCACTCAGTGCTTCATTTTGCAGATATATACGTTATGATAGCCTCTTCTGCCATCTCAAGACTGAAGTGTTTAATAAAAACTACTTTTCTAAAATGCTTACACAAGATCCTAGTCCAAATGTTGGTGACCGCACTGTTTATTTGCACTGCAGCCTGTGGCTAAGAACGCACATGTTCCAAGATCGCAGCTAATGATTATCTGACAAGCCTGGCTGTGAGAAGTTTATTTTATATTAAAGCAGGTTGCATCAGCCTTGCTAAAGACAGACGTTTCCCCCTCCCCTGCCCCCTTTCAAATAACCCAGGTTTTGTAGCTCGGTAACATGCTTAAAATATTTTCCATGTTGGATGGTAGTTCAATGTTCGTTTTTGGTCTGAAATTTGAGGTGATGAGGATTGGAAGGGATTACTTCAATAAGCCCAAATAATCCGAAGTGTCATCAACATAACAGTGTATGTAATGACTAAATAAAACCATCTTAAAGGTGGACAATAACGTCAATCAACAGCAGGGGGTTAAGTGCTTCAGAAAAAGTGCCATGGCCTGACATTCATTAGTCATGCATAATTTTGTGTCTGTAGACGCTTACTTCTGATGTTCTGAAATTCCTGCACCCTTTTTACATTTTAAATGGAGCCGTGAAGTCATATTTCTTTTTGGAGGGTGGGGTGGGTGGATTTGGTTAGGCTAGATTTAACGTTTAAAATTGTGCTGCATTTTCTTACGTTGAAACATGTTTTGTTCCCCCCCCCCCCCCCCCCACCGCAAACTGCATTGCAAGCTGACACAACACATCTTGGCTGTGCTGCCGGCACCAACAAAATAGAGGTTGCGAAAGCTATAATTTACAAAATGTTTCAAATGGTGTTGTCGAGCCAGGCTTCACTTTAAAATCAAGCCCTATTTTGCTGAAGGATGTCAATTTTCTTAATTCCAGCGATAGGTTGATTGCCAGTGCTTTCTGTTTCAGCTTGGGAAAAGGACTGCTGGGACGGTGGATTTAAATTCCACTGTTTGGTAAAACTGCAGAATGAAGGATTGGGATCAAGTATTAATATTAGCTACATTTCAAACTGTTTTCTTCAGGTGGTGTTTTTGAACACACTGTTAATGTGCTGTTCAGTGAGTATCTGTTTTGCCCCTAAAATATATTTCCACTCGCTTAAAATTCATTTTGCAATCTGTAACATGCTTTGTGCCAACAAATAACCTTAAAATGTGTTCTTTTTCACTCGTGCTTTACTTTAGATTATTCCTCTGTTTTTATTTAATACAATCCTTATTGTGATTGCCCAGCTCCCTATATTCTCCTTCCAAGAGGAAGCCAAGCAAATGGGGTCACAGTCCTCTCCCTGCCTTTTCAAAGCTTTCCCTGCTTGTTTGACAGGAGCCATGCTTGATAAGAAACAATTCAGACAAAGGTGTCCTTTTATTTTCCTAAAGTGAGGCCATCAATCTTCGATCACATTTTATTTTTGGGTCCATTGATTATGCGTGTGCTTGCTGAATGTTAGATAAGGTTTACATTGGAATACAGGATTCACAGCCAACAGGGAGAGGGGGGTTCATGAAATTGAGCTTATTTCTTTTTATGAAATGAAAACAAATGGCCTTTGGATTTTGTCATATGTCACATATTTATGATGTATGGCATCAGAAACCATCCTGGATTGGTACCTACTTTGTTGAACATTTGTGGGAGAGGATTACGCTTTCTGTACTTCAAATGGGGAGAAAGGAAATATCTTCTCAACTCCGACAGAATGTGATCAAAATGCAGACCTTTGCGCAGGTTTCTCATCCTTTCAATTTACAGAAACTGTTTTCTGACAAGATCATTGTTAACACAGATTGTTTCTGTAAACACATTGGGCCAGTAAAGAAGAAAACGTTAACACTGTTTGATCTCCGTCCCTAATGGGGACATGTGTTCAAAATGTTTATATTATCTTTTTCAGAAGAAGCTTTTGCATTTTTGTAAAATGGTGGGGAATTGTCCAGAATTCTCCTCCCCAAAGCACAGTGGTTAGCACTGCTGCCTCACAGCTCCAGGGACCTGGGTTCAATTCCAACCTCGGGCGACAGTGGAATTTGTACATTCTCCCCGTGTCTGCATGGGTTTGCTCTGGGTGCTCCGGTTTCCTCCCACACCCCAAAGATGTGCCGTTCAGGTTGATTGGCCATGCTAAATTGCCCCTTAGTGTCAGGGGGATAAGCAGGATAAATACGTGGGGTTGCGGGGAAATGGCTTGGGTGGGATTGTTTTCAGTGCAGGCTCAATGGGCCAAGTGGCCTCCTTCTGCACTGTAGGGATTCTATCTATCTTTCCATCTAAGCAATTATTCTTCCCTTACATTCTTCTCTACTTTTGCAAAGAAGTGGGATAGTGAGCGCCATCACCATCAAACTTAAAAATTTATATGAAGATAAAAAGTGTTGCAGTGCAAAGCTATGAAGGGTTAATCAATCCCTGAATAAAATAGTAACAGTATCCCTGTCGGGATGGGCAACAAATGCTGGCCAAGTCAGCAATGCCCAGGCTCTGTAATAGAACATTGAAAAAAAAATCATCTCTCAACTCATCTGTTTATTTTTTCCATCAATGCTTTATTTAAAATTGTGTGATTATAATGTAGGTTGAAGGGCTACATGGCCCTTGTGCAACATGCTTAGGCAATTGTCTTTTGAAGAACTAAGCTGTTATCTCAGATGATAATTCCAGATAGTTCCAGAATTTAACAGTGCAAAGTGACGTTTTGTTGTTACGGAAAGATCAATTAGAAATGCTAAGTAGTTTACTTGATGTAATTTCAGAAATCTCATTAAGTCTCAACATGAAAAGTGGCTTAATCCAAGATTAAACTGGAACAACAATAAATATGACTGAGATTCTGATGAGTAAAATTATTTTTGAGACATAACAAACTGGCTGGCAGTGGAGATTAAATGATGCTATTTATATGATTACAGTATTTTAAATGGAGCAGTAGCTTTGAGTAAGGACCATCCTGTCTTCCAGCAATTAGAGTATATATCTTGGCAATTGTAATATGCAGTCAAACCTCACCTGATCCATTCAGATATCCTGATGCATTGAAATAAGCAAAAAAAAACATTTTCACCTTATTGCATTGTACTTTGTGTACAGATGTTTCATCCATAGTTTGTCACTCCAGTATGGAGGACATGCCAAGGAAAACAAGCATATTTTTCAACTGATTTTATTGAAATAAATTTCACTATGAGTACTTAGCATAAAAGTTGGTGAAAGAGCTCCAAACCAAAGTAGTGCCATCATGGAATCTTATTTCATATCTGGAATTACATAAAATTTGCTATACAGAAACAGGCCATTAAGCAACTGGTCAGTGCTCCTTAAGGGCATCCTGCACCTTAATTCATCTCACCATATATCTGTTGGACATGCTTTCACCATAAAAAAGAATTGGATTGGGTCAGATGGAGGGGTTAAAGTCTTCAGAATCCTGACACCAAACCAGCTCCAACGCGGCTAATTCTGGCTTTCATGGAGGTGGGAAGGTAGCTGCGTGGGTACTTCAAATATTATTCAATTTTCAAATTTAACTGTGTACAGCCTGGTTTCCTGAGCCTTTTGAAAACCAACAGGCGAGAGCTGCCAAATTCAGGAGTTAAGTACCTGTGTGTATACCCACCTAGTGTGCCTGGAAACCCCCGCAATCAGTCAACCCTCAACCCTGAGTAAGATGCTCTGTCGGAGAGTCGGTGCAGACTTGTTGGGCTGAATGGCCTCCTTCTGCATTGTGGGGATTCTATGAGTTTCTGATTACAGGCACAAGCCTGCTGAGGTTTATGAACTAAACTTTATTTTAACCTTACAACGCAGTATCAAAATCATTTTCCCCCAATTGATTTTAAGAAATATGGAACTGCATACACTGCCTGATGAGCAAATCTCTGCAGTTCATGGTGTCCTTGGAATAAACTAAAAAAAAATGGGCATAATTTCACGACAGAGATATTGCTTCACAAATGGAATGGATTAAAGGTCGGCTGAGAAGTTTAGTGAAATTGAAGAAATTTTCGGTCTTTTGTCTAAAATTCTGACTGCAACATTTGCGATGATTCCTGCACATTATATAGAATACCCCTTTGTCAGAATGTAATTAATGTAGTACCATAAAATACAATCCAAAAATGTAATTATAGAGCTTAAAGGGAAAAGAAAGTAGAAAGGGAACATGTTTTGTTCAGAAGAAAACATTAATCTTATGAGAAATTACTATGGACTTTTAGAGTGTCAAGTGCATTGCTAATATGGAGACTCTTGACGAAAGGGCAAATCCACTGGAAAATTATTATGGTGGGGTGAATTACAGGAAAGAATGGCTGTAGAGGCATTGCTTGTAGAGCCACTCCACGGTGCCCTAATCCAGCAAAACTATGCCACTGGCTAATTCAGTAGTATCCTCAGTCCATAGTGTGGTAGAAATAATGTAGGGAGGAGCTATACGATAAATGGCAGAACCATAAAGGGTGTAGATACGCAGAGGGACCTGGGTGTGCAAGTCCACAGATCCTTGAAGGTGACGTCACAGTTGGAGAAGGTGGTGAAGAAGGCATATGGCATGCTTGCCTTTATAGGACGGGGCATAGAGTATAAAAGTTGGGGTCTGATGTTGCAGATGTATAGAACGTTGGTTCGGCCGCATTTGGAATACTGCGTCCAGTTCTGGTCGCCACACTACCAGAAGGACGTGGAGGCTTTGGAGAGAGTACAGAGGAGGTTTACCAGGATGTTGCCTGGTATGGAGGGGCTTAGTTATGAGGAGAGATTGGGTAAACTGGGGTTGTTCTCCCTGGAAAGACGGAGGATGAGGGGAGACTTAATAGAGGTGTATAAAATTATGAAAGGCATAGATAGGGTGAACGGTGGGCAGCTTTTCCCCAGGTCGGTGGTGACATTCACGAGGGGTCATAGGTTCAAGGTGAAGGGGGGGAGGTTTAACACAGATATCAGAAGGACATATTTTACACAGAGGGTGGTGGGGGCCTGGAATGCGCTGCCAGGCAAGGTGGTGGAGGCGGACACACTGGGAACGTTTAAGACTTATCTAGACAGCCATATGAACGGAGTGGGAATGGAGGGATACAAAAGAATGGTCTAGTTTGGACCAGGGAGCGGCGCGGGCTTGGAGGGCCGAAGGGCCTGTTCCTGTGCTGTATTGTTCTTTGTTCTTGGTTCCTCAGTTCGGCAGGCTGTGCATTGCCCACTTCAGATAATTCTCTGCCACCAAAAGCAGCCTTAGAAGGGGTGAGACTGGAGTTGAACATAAATGGCGGACAGCCAAGAGTGGGCATGATTTTACCACCTGGCCATGTCTGGTGAGCAGCGTGACAAGCCAGGAAACTAGCGTGCAATGCTAAAAATCCGATTGGTGCCTGGTGCCAAACTGTTCGCTATGTTCCCGGCCACTCTCCAATGGCACGAACCGCTTCCCACCCAGAAAGGACGCGAAGCCGATCAGTATATTTAAAATAATATTTAACTATGCATAGTCCATTCAAAACCTAGTGCACAGAATCTTCTGGCCTTTGGGCGCTGTGCCAGAATGGCGAGAATCAGTATCGGTCTCACTAGCGTAGACCTTGCATGATGGTCACATTTTGGTCCATGCCACAGGATGTGGTAGTTGAAGAAGATGGCAATATTTGGCACTCTGCAACACTGTCCGCGCCATCCTCGTGGATTAGGATTGTAGCATGCCATGAAGACTATGATGCCCCCTTTCATCATGCAGCACTGAAATCATAACAACCACAACAGTTTATATGACACCTTCATCATAGTAAACCATTGCCAGGTACTTTACAGGAGTGTTACAAAGCAAATTTGATATAGAACCATGCAAGACAATAATAGGACAAATGGCCAAAAGTTTGGTCAAATTGTAGGTTTTAATGCGTGTCATAAATGATGAAAATGGGGTGGAGAAGCAGAGAGGTGTAGGGAGGAAATTCCAAATCTTGAGGTCTTGGCAGCTGGAGCATTGGCCATTAATGGCATAGTGATTTACATCAGGAAAGAATTAGATGAGAGTAGCTATTTTGGTTGGTTGTGGGACTGGATGAGATTAAAGAGACAAGATGGGACAAAACTGCAGAGGAATTTGAAAAGAGGGAGTGCTGCAGCCAGGTGGACCCCACACTGGTGCAATGTGCCAGGGCACAAGCTCTGCATTTGAATTATCTCAACCATGTCAAGTGCAACCACCAGTTTTTTTTGTTTTTATTTGAGAATTTTAACATGACCTAACCAGGAGCCAATGTAGTTCAGAAAGCACAGGAGTGATGGGTGAACTATGTTTGGGCCATAGTTCTCCAATCTCGCCCACATCTGGAATTATCCAGTCCCGCTGCTGGGAACAGAGATTTGGCTGAGTGTCAAATCACTGGCAGCGGTAGCGGGTCATGTGAGACTGGAGAATTCCAGTCTTTGTGTGCGTTCAGTACAGATTTGGATGATCTCAGATTTAGAGGGAGCAGAATGTGGGAGGGCATCCAGGAGTGCATTAAGACACTCAAGTCTGGAGGCAACAAAGGAATGGGTCAGAATTTCAGCAGCACAGGATCTGAGGCAGGGGCAGGGTCAGCCGATATCATAGGGGTGGAAACCTTAGTGATGGTTTCGGTATATGGTCAGAATCTCACCTCAGGGTCAAAGATGACAAGGTTGCAAATGGTCAGTTACAGCCTCAGACAGTTCAGAGCAAGAGTAAAGGAGTCAGTAGCCGTGGAACAGAATTTGTGATGGAAACCATCTTGGCATTATTTAATTGGAGGAATTTTTTGCTGATCTATTGCTTGATGTCAGACAAGTGATCTGGTAATTTAGCGACTGTGAAAGAGTCAAGGGAGGTGCTGGCAAGGTAGAGCTGGGTGTCATCAGCATATATGAACAGAAATGCTTTGTTTCTGAATGATGCTGCCAAAAGGCTTTACACAGATGGGAAAAAGGGGATTTAAGTAAATAGGAGATTAATTGCTTCCAAAAAATACACCACTATTACAGATTGTTTGTTTCTGACCTCCACACATGGTTATCATTTGGGAATTGTAGGGGAGTGTTGGAAGGATTAGTAGGCTGGCTTGAATCACATCATGAACACTCTCTCTGTGGCCAACAAGTCCTGGAGTGAGACTTAAGTCCAGAGTTTCTGACTTGGAGGAGCTTGACTGAACTAGAAGACCTCCCTAGCATTGTACTCACATATCCTATTTGTGCCATTCAAGCCATTGTCTTAACTTTTTTTGGAGTAGGGGACTCTGCATGGCAAGACCAGAGATGTTTGCCTCTATCTATAGATGCAAGTTCTGATGAGTAAGCACAGAACACATATAACGTTGTCTTACTTGATTGGGGCATCATCTATTGCTCCTCCTTCATCAACCAACATAAAGACAAGGAGATTGCCATTTGGAAACTCATTTGGACCAACCTCAGCGGCCATGCGTGTTAAGCTGCACCACCACGTGCCTGCAAATGCATTCCTGACATCTGAATTCTCTTAGATCTCACCGCCTTCAACCTTGGCTAATGTTGTCAATAGATTTAAATCCTCAGCCCTTCCAAACCTGTTTGAAAAAAAAAATTCTGCTACTTCTCAATTATATGTGCCCCTTCCAATTTCACCTACATGTAATTTTCCACTCTAGTGTACTCTCAATTCATGTTCAAATTTACACGGTAAATAATGCATGATTACTATAATAAGATGGTCATGTAAATTGTATGCAATCATTACACTTCAAATCAGATGAGCTCTGTACCCATATTTCCATCCATTCTGGTATGAACTATACCCATATCTGGAAATCTACCCTGTAGTGTTTCAAATGACATTGCTTTGAAATTTTCTGTTTTTCAACATTTGCACTGAAGCACATTTCAGTGTTTTAATTGACTTGCAAACAGGTTTTCAACAAAAAGATTTAGTGGATTTTTACTAAAAAGAGCAAACAAATCCAAACCTGAATTTAACTTTGATATCGAATCATTCAAACTTAAGTTGAGATTTAATCTGCATAAATCCTTTTGAATCATCTGTTTCCTGTTGTTCTGTTTTAATGACCTCTTTCACTCCAGTCTCCTGTCAGATAGAATTCACACACGGAGTACAGAACTAATGGTATTAAAATGGAAGTTCAAAATTATACAGCCAAATAATAAATTCCTTTTGAACTGCATAGAATGAAAAAAAAACTTGAATTTTAATAGACTACATTTGTCTGAGGAATACTGGATTTGTTTGAAAATGCAAAGAAAGCTTCCGAAATGAGAATTTTTTCTTAACTTCAACAAATACTGACATTTAGGAAAGTACTGGCATGTCATAATGTCAAAGCCCGAACGTCAATAATTTCTCCCGATTAAGTTCTCTTGATCATCTGATGAAAGAAAAAAAGGATTTAATATTTCATTCAAAAGAGGGTACCTTCAACACTGCAGCACTGTCGAAGGTGCACTTACTCAGTATTACATGTCAGAGAGTTAGGTTTGAATCCAGTTTAAAATAATTAGACAGCACTTCCAATTTCCTTTGATTGAAACAGTTTCTTCTTTGTCAAATAGTTTGGGCAGTCGTGGTGCCTAATGGCATGTCATCAGAACAAAACTGATCCTAATGTGATAATAACAAGCCTGGGAATTAGTAATCTCTTGCAGGGATGGCGGGTTTGAGAATTAGAAAGAATAATAAGGTATCTCTCCTTACTTTGAAGCTAAGGCACGTTCCGGTCAGCCCTGGAGCACACCATCATGCTGGCTGACCAAGTAATGGCCATCCAGTTAGAACTGCACTATGTAAAAGGCTGTGCACAGCCGGTGAGGACAGGAAGAGGGCAGGCACCAAGAAATGGAAAGGCTGGTGCTTCCAATGTGCACCGTCAGGGAGACAGCTGCTGGGTGCTGCTGACCCATGAAAAATAAATATCAGTGTTAAAACCATGTCACAATCATACACGGACCTCAGTGCCGGGACACATTTGTTAACTTTATTGGAGCCCTTGCCATTCATCCCGTTCTGGATCAAGGTTGCAACTTGAACATCAAGACCACCTTGCCAATCAGCCAGCCCGCCAACCGTAAAGGCAGGTGGGCAACATAAAATCCAAGTCAGTTGGTTTTTAATTGATTTAAATTGTCATCCTGACTGAACGAAATATTGTGCGAGGGTGTAAAGACGTTGGAATATATGCCCGCTATATTCTCACATGATCTTACATGCTTCTGGGTCAGGTATGTTCCCAAATTTTATATCTGAAATTCTTGTCTCTGTGCCTGGAAGCAACGTCCCTCTGCTGTGCAGAACAGCATAAGCGAATAAACTAAATGTAACTGCCTATTTGCAATACTCTGAGAAATGCATCCCTGATTTTGTTTTTAAGTTTAAATTTATTTATTAGTGTCACAAGTAGGTTTACATTAACACTGCAATGAAATTACTGTGAAAACCCCCTAATCGCCACACTCTGGCACCTGTTCGGGTACACTGAGGGAGAATTTAGCATGGCCAATGCACCTAACCAGCACGTCTTTTGGACTGTACAAGGAAACCAGAGCACCCAGAGGAAACTCATGTATTCATGGGGAGAACGTGCAAACTCCGCACAAACAGTGGCCTAAGCTGGGAAGTGACCTCGGTCCCTGATGCTGTAAGGCAGCAATGCTAACCACTGTGCCACTGTGATATGATAAGACAAGATTGTTTTAGAATTTATCCAGTCTATTGGTAACCTGTCATGTAAAAGACTAATATCCCAGATTTTACAGGAATAAAGATGGTAAAAATTGTCACTGTCTTATTGCTCTGAAACTTCTGGAGTCTGCACATGCGCAGTTTTACACTGACATTCAGAAGTTGCTTTCTATTCTTCTTTAGAGGCTGCACTGTTAATGTCCACCAAGGCTGTATTCAAATGGAAATCCAAATTGATGCAGGCTTCCACTTTTACCAGCTTAGTCTTGCAGTTAAAACCCTTGAAAATATTATGGCCGTCGAATGAGGTGCAACTGTTTTTTTCTGACAGCGATAATTGCTGCTAAACCCTTCACCGACCTTCAAAGAGCAATTTATCAACTTTTATAAGCTATTCTATATTTCTTTTAAGCATTGTTTACAAGATATTTTATTTGGTTCTTCATTCCATGTCGAAGTGCCAATCATGTATTCCCCTTTCTGTAAAAAATGTAAAATTAGAAGGAATGAATTTTGAGTTTTGTATTTCCTGGTTTGCTGTCTGTGAGTAGATATCAATGTGATTGGTTGCTTGCATCATTTTGCTGCACACCTGGAAATACCCTTGACTTGATGCCAGAAACAAACTGTATGAGAGAGATCGCTGGGTATTTATGGGCAGCTTCCTTTGAGTTCAGCGATGGATATCATTGTTTTACCATTGGCTCAAAAATCCAGCCTTGCATGTTGGAAACCAAATGATAAAATTCCAGAAGACTTTCTGCTTAAATGTTTTTCAATTAACGTCATAGTCCACTGATTACTTTTATTTAAAAAAAACTTCTTATAAGCACTTTAACAGTGTGATCACCATTCAGCACCCATCACACAATTTATGTGATGATGTGGAGTTGCCGGCGTTGGACTGGGGTAGGCACAGTAAGTAGTCTCACAACACCAGGTTAAAGTCCAACAGGTTTATTTGGTGGCACGAGCTTTCGGAGCGCTGCTCCTTCATGCACTCACCTGATGAAGGAGCAGCGCTCCGAAAGCTTGTGCTACCAAATAAACCTGTTGGACTTTAACCTGGTGTTGTGAGACTACTTACAATTGATGTGAGCCTTTTATCTTTCAGTTCAATTTATGGATCCAAGCTTACGTTCGATGTGGAAGCGAAGTTATTTCTGTCAACGTTTTATTTTCCGCACCTTTCTGCTTTAAAGCAGTTTGGGAGCTGATAGGCTTTAGTCCTGTTACTTTTTATATTACCAGAATGTCTGATAACGGCCTATTCTTTAGTTATGACATTGGAGTTAATGCCGGATGGTTTGCCGCATCTACAGTTTGCATTTGTTAGATACTATTGGGCAGATTTTATGGTGGCGGGGTGCATTCCCCATCCCTCCAACTGAAAGGTCTGTGGTCAGCCTGCCCACGCAAAACCCACAACAATAATATGCTAGGAGCAGCCTTAATAGATTTAGAGTGGGACTTGCACCCCATCTGGGTGTAAGACCCATGCTGGAGCACAGCCAAGTCATCTGATTGCCCATCAGCCCTGTAGCCCCAGCAGCACCTGGATCGAGTAGTGGCCACTGCTGGGACTTCAAACAGTCCTCGGAGAAGAAGTGTCATGGATCCCAAACTTCATGTAAGTCCAAGGATTTTTACAGGCCTTCCTAGCAGGCCACAGGAAGGCGGGATGGGGGGTAGGGAAAAGGTGGAGGGGGTGGGACAGGACATGTTTTAGAGGCCAGCAGGGGGAAGCATAAAGAGAGGGGCAAGTGCAATCTTGGGGGTGGGTCCTGTGGGCATGCCCCTAATGGGCACAACAAATGCCCCAAAGGATGTACCCCCTTTCTCCCTGACGTCAGCTCATGCAGTGAAGGCTGCCAGGCTTCCTGCTTTGCCTCCTCCTTCCTCTGCTGTACGTAGTATAATGGCAGAGGCAGAATGAGGCCCTTAAGTTACCAATAATTTGCGACTTAAGGGCCTCAGTATGCCCAATGCCAGAGGTGGGCTGTCTGACACATCCCCTGTGCATTCTAATATGGGAGGCAGATTGGGAGTAGATGGGAGAGTGGCAGGCAGCCCCTTTTATTTTACAAATTCCCTCTCCTCCTCCCAACCTTAAAATATACGAGTGGTTAGCCTAGAATTCAGCCCTATGTTATTTATAAACAAGTAAAGTTTTGTCAAACCAGGTTTCCATCTTTTTCTTGAGTTCTGATTTCTTTGAAGTTCTCTGTCACAATTGACCACCAATAATATCAACGACCTCCATCATTTACCTCAAATGTCATTGTACAATCAGCCCTTCCTTCCAGTATGTGTTTTATTTTCTTGAATTATTTTACTGTTTAGTGTTACTTAAAAATAAATGCCGGTATTGGGTTAAATTCTGTAATGCAGCTAACTCTACGGTTCAGGTAACAACTAATTACTATATGAGTTGTACTTTTAACATATTCAATTTATCAAACAGCTCAAATTAAATTTAGCCCTCTACTCTCTCAAATATTATTCTGTATATGTAACTGGAAAATAAATTGTGCTTGACCTATATACGTGTATCCTTTCCCACAAAACTGTCATTGTAAGGATTCTATGGGGTAAATTTCAATTTTAGCAATCTGAGGCAGCAATCTGACAGAATTGTTTGTCCACATTTTACAGAAGCACTGGTATGGTGGCACAGTGGTTAGCACTGCTGCCTCACACCGCCAGGGACCCGGGTTCAATTCCTCCCATGGGTGACTGTGTGGAGTTCGCATGTTCTTCCTGTGTCTGCGTGGGTTTCCTCCGGGTACTCCAGTTTCCTCCCACACTCCAAAGATGTGCAGCTTTGGTGCATTGGCCATGCTAAATTGCCCCTTAGTGTCCTAAGATGCATAGGTAAGGGGGATTAGCAGGATAAATACATGGAGAGGGCCTGAGCGAGATGCTCTGTCGGAGAGTTGGTGCACACCCCGATGGGTCAAATGGCCTCCTTCTGCACTATAGGGATTCTATGATTCTAAGCCATCCAATTTATGCAAAGGGTATTCTTTTGCAGTTCAAAGGGAAGAGAATTCTGTCGCAGATTTGGCCTTGGACAGGTTAGAGAAGGTTCTGTGTAAAGGAATCGACTTTTAATTCATGGTAAAAGCTAATGGAAAATGTATGTATCCCAGATTTAGCCGCACCAGACGCATTGAATATGATGAACAGCTTTAATCCGTTCTGCATATAAGTTCAGAGCAGCACTGTCTGAAACAGATGGGTTAACAGTGATCATTTCCTTCCTTACCTTTCCCTTGAACTCACATCAAGAATTACTCGGGAAAAAGAAAATTGCTATTTTTATACATGTCTTGTCTACTCATACTTGAAATTTAGAGGAAATGAAAAATACTAAAATGTATCATATCTCTGTGAAAGCAGCTGGTTTAAATTGTGATTTTCTGTCTAGGTTCCATTTCAATTTCAAACTTTTTTTTAAAAAAAGACACAATTGTCAAAGTTGTTGCTTTGTTAGCAATTCAAAAGAAATGAATAAAACATAAATATTTCCATCACAAAGTGATTTCTATGATGTTGCCGCAACTTATATTCACTTGTAATACTTTTGTTCTCAAGCCACATTAAGGAGTGGTGTGAATGGAGGATTCTCTGTGGAAAACTGTAGAATATGGAATTTATTTTATGAGTGAGGAAGACCTTGATAACTTATGAGTGCCAAAGTCATAAATAAGTTATCCAGATCTTTCTTCTGACTGCTATATATTCACCGCTCCTTGGTTATCCTTTGAAATTTCTGTTTATACAACTCTTAATTTCTTTCTGAAAATACTCATTTACTTAATTATGATGAAGACAGTGATAAACATGAAGGGTGTTTTAATGATCTCCTATTTTAGCTGAACTGTCATACATTCCCTTCCTGAAAGTTACTGCCTTCCAGAGGATTTTCGTTCAGAGATGGGAATTGATATTAGAGCAGCAATTTCAATCCAAAAAGTACTTTAGCACTGAGTCATTGGCCAGGAATTTTACTGCCACTCCTGCTCCGTAACGGCTCACAGAACAGAATTCTCCATTGGCCTCGGGCGAGATTTTATGAGCCTCGCCCGAGTGAGGTCGTAAAATAATGGCCATTGAGTTAAGGTTTCGTCCCTATGGCTCCACAGGAATGAAAATTAGTTAGTTTTATCTTCTCTAAATCTGAACCTTTTGCCCCTGTATTGAACTAAATTACTGCACTACCACTTCTTGGAATCATAGAATCCCTAGGATTCCAAGCAAGGAGGCCATTCAGCCCATCGGGCCTGCACCAACCCTCTGACACAGCATCTCACCCTGGCCCACCCCTCGTCCTACCGCTAGCCCCGCACAATTAATCCACCTAATACACATCTTGGGGCAATTTAGCATAGCCAATGCACCTAACCTGCACATCTTTGGACTGTGGGAGGAAATCAGAGGAAACACACGCAGACACAGGGAGAACATGCAAACATGCCCTCAACTTCAGATCCACACAGTTGCTGAATTTTTATAAGAGCTTTTATTTTAGTTCTTTTATTATTTCAGGTCATTGAGGCGTGGTTGAGACGTGTGATAATATGTTAACTTTTAAGCAGCATCTCTGCAGGGAGAAGTGACCTTGAATCAGAATTGGAAAATACTTTACAGTTTTTGATGTCAGGTCGACAACCTGAGATGCAAACTCTGTTTCTCCCCACAGATGCTGCCTGACTTGTTGAGAAGTTCAAGCATTTTCTATTTTTGTTGGCGAGTCCCAGTTTTTTGCTTTTGTTGACATTTAAGCCAAGATAACCTGCGTGATTTAATTCCTTTTTGGTGTGTTCAAAATTATAACAAATGCAATATCAGTTATGGTGATCATTACCGAGCAGTAGTGCAAAACGTTTTTAATAGTGCAGACACAGGATTTTTTCTTTTAAAATTGGCAGATTTTAATTTTTAAATCACTGAAGGAAGCAAGAAACTGAAAGAATGAGAGATTGGTGCTGTATTCATCTATTCTCAGTTTATCATGATTGGAAAATAGCTACAGTCCCTTGTAGATTAGTGAATGTAATTTACCAATCCTGCATTTGAGGTAACAAAGGTTTATCATGTACCCTTAGGGCAAAATTTTATCGCACGTCCGACCGAGGTTCGTACGGAATCAGGGCTGGCGTGCAGGTAAAATTCTGGCCTTAGAGTCTCTGAGCAGAATAAACACCTAAAGACAAAGGCCAGATCATTCTCTTGTCCTGCAACTTTTGATGTTTATTTATTCATGTCACAAGTAAGCTTACATTAACACTGCAACGAACTTAGTGTGAAAAATCACCTCATCACCACACTCCGGTGCTAGTTGGGATACACCAAGGGAGAATTTAGCATGGCCAATGCCTCTAACCAGCATGTCTTTTGGGCTGTAGGAGGAAGCCGGAGCACCTGGAGGAAACCCATGTAGACACGGGGAGAGCGTGTAGATTCCGCATAGACAGTGACGCAGGTGGGAATCGAACCCAGGTCCTTGGCATTGTGAGCCAATAGTGCTAACCATTGTGCCACCATGCCGACGTATGGACTGCAGACAGTGGAAATGTGTTGAGGTGAAACCTCATTAATACTTATTCATGGAGGCCAACATGTTAAACTTCTTATTAAGAGTTGGTCATATTGACTTCTCAACTCTTCTCCTGACTGTTATGAAGATTTAGCCACAGAATATACTTAACGTTTATTCAATTAATTTAGTTTCAAATTATGTCCTGTACTTCATCAAAATTATACCATCTGGGACTTAATCGGATGCAATGAATGTGGGTGGAAAAAATAGTTGGCTCAAACTTCAGTGAGAAACATTAATGAACTCTTGCCCGCAAATTCCACAATTTTTATAAGAATTCTTCTACATAATTCCAAATAAAGAATAAAATGAGAAAATTGTGCTCATTGTTCCCTGGAGGGAGAAAGGGATAGATTTCTCTTTGTTTTCTAAATGCAAGTGAGAAAAATATGAACAGAGGACAAGCTCCACTTCAGATGGGGAGATGTAGTGTGCTGCAGGTAGTGGGGATAAAGGATTTAACCACTTTTTCCTTGCCCCCTTCTGGCTGACTTTAGTTTTAAGTTGTAGGGTCAAGGAAGGCCAACTTACCCCAGGAAAATCCTCTCTAACATGGCGGCATGGTGGCACAGTGGTTAGTATTGCTGCCTCATAGCACCAGCGGCCTGAGTTCAATTCCGGCCTCGGGTCACTGTCTTTGTGGAGTTTGCACATTCTCCCTATGTCTGCGTGGGTTTCCTCCGGGTGCTCTGGTTTCCTCCCACAGTCCAAAGATGTGTGGGTTAGGTAGATTGGCCATGCTAAATTGACCCGTCGTGTCAGGGGTCTAGCAAAATAAATACGTGGAGCTATGGGGATAGGGGCTGGTTGGGATTGTGGGCGGTGCAGACTTGATGGGCTGAATGGCCTCCTTCTGCACTGACATGATTCTATGATATCAGTGTCCTATATGTTCATCAATGTCTGACCTGCTAATTTAAACTGAGCGGTCTATGTGATCACATTTTTGCTTATGGAATATACCTCAGGGTCTACCAGCCGAGAGCAAACACTTATGTTCAAACTTGGCTGTTCTAAGTCCAGGCTTCAAGTTTTGAGTTGCATGTTCCAAGTTTTTGACACTTGGGATGTGAATTCAGTGCCTGCATCGGAAGAGAGTCTGAAATGAAAAAGCAGTTTATCGGCATGAAATCGGATCTGCTGCCATCTAGTGCTTACGAGCATTCATGTTAAACTGGCAAGATGTCGAACTTGTATTTCTGTTTAGATTCCTTGTCACAGGTAATGAAACAGTGAAAGTTCTAGATTTAAGATTTTAACATTGGCTTTGAATGAGAAAAAGATACAACACTAAAAAGAATACAAGCTGAAAAAGTAAAGATAACTTTAATATATTCAAAGCCACATTTATTTTTCAAAACATTAAATCATAGAATTATATAGCAGCAAAAGAGAGTATTCATGCAGTGTCAACTCTTTAAGAAAGCTATCTAATTGGTTCAATTTCCCTACTCTTTACCTCGAGCCATGTAATATTTTCCTTTTCAAGTATATATCCAATTCCCTTTTGAAACTTACTCTTGAGCACCCTTTAAGGCAACACATTCCAGATCGTAGCAATGTTCTGAACAAAGAAAACTTATCTTCCCACTGGCTCTTTTTAAAATTATCTTAAATCAATGCCCTCAGGTTACTGACTCGCCTGCCAGTGGAAACAGCTTCTCCTTACTTCATGGATGGCACGGTGGCACAGTGGTTATCATTGCTGCCTTACAGCTCCAGGGACCCAGGTTCAATTCCCAGCTTGGGTCACTGTCTGTGCGGAATCTACACGTTCTCCTTGTGCTTGCGTGGGTTTCCTCCAGGTGCTCTGGTTTCCTCCCAGTGTCCGAAAGATGTCTTGGTTAGGTGCATTGGCCCTGCTCAATTCTCTCTTAGTATACCCGAAGAAGTCCCGGGATGTGATGACTGGGGGATTTTCACAGTAACTTCATCGCAGTGTTAATGTAAGACTACTTGTCATACTAATAAATAAACTTAAACTTAAACCTGTAGCATGAATAAAGTAGTGCTGAACTATATAAACAGAAACATTTCTAAATTGATTCTGGTCTATGCTGAGTTAGCAAATCTCAGCAGGGCTATCAATCGAGGTAGATTACTTTGAAATTGAATGAAAAAGAACATCCAGGAGTACTGTTTCTAATCACTATCTATTGACCACTACTGTACCCTTAAGTTTGGTTATTACCTGAGTACAGATTGGTTACGCATATGACACTTCTACAATTCAATAACCTATTTTGTGTCAGAGGCTGCCAAACCTTGTTGCGTAAATGAATTCAGGGCAAGGGGTGCCTTGTGGAAATATGAAACCGTGTTGGCAGTTATTGCTCTGAGGTGATTTCGAAACAACATGGCAGCAATGAGTAAGAACTCTGGCTGTCCTTATATATGAAAAATAATGTGTTGACACACTAGGCAGAATTTTCCAAAATTCCTCTCCCCCCCTCCATCCACAGGCACTGCAACCACCAGCCGCAGACAAGAGGAAACCCCCAACCTTGGACCACAGAGGGGCAACCACCCCTCCCGCCACTAAATGTTTGTGTCACCGTCCTATCCACCGTACAATAAAGGCATCATGGTGACCTGACCCTTCCCCCACCACCCCCACCTAATTCTCGCCAGTATCAATTCTTTGAGGCATTAGGCACCCCCATCCTATCGTTTCCCACCCCCCCCACAACTTAATACCCCCCAGTTGGGTTCCCTAGCGGCTGCACCTCCTCGCCCCATCCCCAGGCCCTGCCCCTTGCAGTGCCAACCAGTCAGCGTAGGGGGCAGTGCCATGTCCCTGACCACCCAGAGACTGCATTGGCTTCCGGGCTCTTAGTGTGGTCATCTCGGCCCTTGGGGACCAGCAGTGATTCCCCCCGGCGTAACATCACGCCAGCCGGGGGGAAGGTATGCAACGCTACTGGAACCAATGGTGTTCAGCCATTTAATTATATAAAAATTGAGTCAACTCCATGGTAATCAGATTCATGCCTGATTATGTCGCTGGCAGGGGGCAGGGAAGATCTCAAACTGAGATCTCCCCTTCTGCAAATCCCGTTATGGTCTTCTTGAGGTGAACAGACTCTGCAAATCCCCCCCCCCCCCCACTGTTACGGTTCCCAATAAAATATTGTCTTTCTACCAAGGCAGCCTGAGATAGCGCTGCCAGGAATTCATGTTGTGTTTCACTTATTTACAGTGGAAGAAGTGGAACATTCTTCATTCTTGTGAAGTGTTACACAAATTGTGCTGGACAATAGTTTTTGGGAGGAGCACTTATGAAATGTTCCTAGTTATGAGGAAAAACATGTCAAGGCTTTCAGTAACGTGCAAGCCCCGAATTGGAAAATATAACACTAAAATTCTAGGAAAATATAATTTCCACATTAGGATGTGAAGGGTGGGAAAAAGTGCATGAGTCATGACCCCGTTTGTGGTGTAGTTTGTGTGCTATTGAATGGGTGAAAGGTGACTTTCTCATGAATTGTAAGAACGGTACATGTTTCATCTGTGGATCCTTGCCACATATTTTGGGCTGTACACAAACATTTAGCTAAAAGTGAATCCAGAATATGAGACTCAATGTGGTTTCATTCTGCTCTTTTGCTTCTTGCCAATTTTCTGCACTTCTTCCTATTGTGAAAGCATTGTTTCTTCCCCGGAGTAAAGTTCCACAAGGGCCAATACTTTTCTTTATTGAAGCAATTATTATCAATGCCTGAATGTAGAGTTCCGCCACCATCACTATGGTACTAAAACAGAGCCCAACGCTGTCTCATTGTGAGGTTCATGCTCATGCCAATTCGTGTACAGCACATACATGACAATTATGTGCATTTCATTGTACATTTGCAGAAGTAGTCGCTACATTACATTCAGGATCAGGATATCTCTAAAATTTACACAAAGGGCTGTGATACTGTGGATTGCATTCCCTGAGTTTATGTGGTTGATTTTAAGGGCTCAATCATCCGGACTTTGAAACATTTCAGACATCTCATTTTCAAAACCCGACCCTATTCAAAGCAGCAGAAAGGCTTCAGGGGCAATCTTACGTGAGTTGGCAAAATATAAAGCTGCCCCCGGGAGTGCTGTCCAATTGGGGATGGCAGGAGGTCATTGGAGGCACAACTCATTGCTAAGGTGGCCAGCGGCAGCTGAGTCAGCAGCGAGAGTGCTACTCAGGGGCAGTGGTGATGCAATGCAGGTGGCATCATTTCAGGAGAGCCGCTGGCAATGCATCAGTCCCAAGACCATTCCAGGTATCAATCTCGAGGAGATCCTGATAACAAGCCTTTGACATGGGAATGCATCAGCCCTGCCATTTCTTGCGGGTAAACATTAAAAAAAGGTCTTGAAATCTCACACAGCTCCGATCTCCCCTCTGTGCAGCCACCCCCTCTGAGTTGCTGGAGGTGCCAACATAGCAGGGGGCCCATACTATGCCGGCAAAATTGCCTTGTGCTGGGAAAATTGCTGAAAGTCGATCCCTTAACTATCTTAATTGGTTTCCTGCCACGGACCTGCATGTTGCCAACATTGGGCTCCGCCCACCCCTGAGAAAAGTGGCACAAACTGTAAATCTGTGGCAAACAGGCCCAAAATTTGTTTTCCTTCACCCACCACATCCCCCCACCCCCACACACCCCAACCCTCACTTCATCTCTCTAAGATGGGAACAGATTCAATAGTAGCTTTCAGAAGGGAATTGGATAAATAGTTGAAGAAAGGGATGTGGGGAAAGTGTTGGAGGGGGTGCCAATAATCTTCCAAAGAGCTGTTGCAGACTCAGTGGGCCAAATGCCTCTTTTTTCTACTTATGCTATGATTCGATGATATCAGAGAAACAGACCCCTGATGTGAATAATACTTCATACAGTGTCGTCCACCTTAAGAGAATTATGGGCGGCACGGTAGCACAGTGGTTAGCACTGTCTGCGTGGGTTTCCTCCGGGTGCTCCGGTTTCCTCCCACATTCTGAAAGATGCGCTGGTTAGGTGCATTAACCCAAACTGGCGCCGGACTGTGGCGACTAGGGGAATTTCACAGTAACTTCATTGCAGTGTTAATGTAAGCCTTACTTGTGACTAATAAATAAACTTTACTTTGAGAGAAGCAATGACTGTTACAGTAGTTTGGGATTTCCTTAAATGGAGTAACTAACAATTTACACAACTTTTGCCTTTGGAACTTTGGTTGAAGTATTCTGAGAATCGCATCAGCATGGTGGCACAGTGGTTAGCACTGTCGCCTCACAGCACCAGGGACCCAGGTTCAATCCCAGTCTCGGGTCACTGTCTGTGCGGAGTTTGCACTTTCTCCCCGTGTCTGCATGTGTTTCCTCCAGGTGCTCTGGCTTCCTCCCACAGTCCAAAAATGTGCGGGTTAGATTGATTGGCCATGATAAATTGCCCCTTAGTGACAGGGGGATTAACAGGGTAAATGAGATTTACGGAACTAGGGCCTGGATGGGATTGTGGTCGGTACAGACTTGATGGGCTGAATGGCCTCCTTCTGCACTGTAGGGATTCCATGATATGTTGGAATATCAAAAGCCAGCATTAAATTAGTCAAAATCCTCATAAATGAGCAGAAAAGGATAAAACTTACTCTGTACTCTTCTTCTGTATGAAAGAAATTTGGAGTCATCAAAACCATTTTTTATGCACATTAGGCACAGCATGTCTAAAAAAATACAATCTTGGAAGCTTTTCAATTTTTAATACAACTCATTCTGATGTCTTAAAAAATATGCTCAGAGCACAAATTTCAATGCAGGTGTCTACAAGGAGAAATTTTTGATTTTTTAAAAAAGAGATTCACCACAATCCGACTATCAATTCTGCTGCACTTGAACTTTTAGGTGTTAAAAATAAGTAGGTTAAGACTATAGCTTCAAAGCAGGAACCTCACAGGTCCATTTTAACACCGTGATAGTGAATGAGTCAAAATATGTTGTCGGGTGGCACAGTGGCTAGCACTGCTGTCTCACAGGACCTGGGTTCGATTCCCGGCTTGGGTCACTGTCTGTATGGAGTCTGCACATTCTCCTCGTGTCTGCGTGGGTTTCCTCTGGCTGCTTTGGTTTCCTCCCACAATCCAAAGACGTGCTGGTTAGGTGCATTGGCCATGCTAAATTGACCCTCAGTGTACCCGAACAGGTGCCAGAGTGTGGCGACTAGGGGATTTTCACAGTAACTTCCCTGCAGTGTTAATGTAAGCTGACTTGTGATTAATAAATATACTTTACTTTTCTTTTGAATGGATGTGTGAATGAGTGACGGGGATTTTTGATGGCATTTCACTGAATCAGTGCAAAAGGTTAAGAAGGGTGCAGTGCAATAAAAGAACCTAAGTCACCCATGCCTGAATCTCCTCTCTCTCTTTCACACTGACAGTTAGGGTTGAGCCATAATGGGTCATTGTCTCAGTGCTACACTTCACAAAGTCCTCGGCCAGTGATTGCCGAAAGCAGGGATATCACCATTGAGCCCAATCCTATCCTTCCATGATCTCCACAAACTCACACCCACATGTTTTTCCAGCTGGAGAAATGGAAACTTCATACACATCTGGACCCCTGTCCAGAAGAGAATGGGCAACGCACACAGATGGCGCTCATCCCTGTCACTGAAGGAATGTAATTCCCTAGGTTTAGCATTAAGCTCGAGAGTTGTTTTTTTTAGGCTGGAAGATTTCCATAAATAACAATAACATTGTTTAAAACAGATTTCAGCGCTGTAATCTGATTTTAACTGTTGGTCTTTCCAAAGAGAAATGTTCAAGGCTAAATATTCTGAGGTCCTGAAGGAGGATGTATTAAAATCATGCCGGAATGTGATCAGGACAAGGAAAATTAAATGAGCATATTATTTCAAGAATTAATTTGGTATCTTTAAGCAATTGAGCTGAAACACAAGCAAGAACGGATTATTAGAATGATATTGGAAGTAAGGGGTTAAACCTATTACGAAAGATTAAATAGGTTGGGGTTCTCTTCTGTAAAAGAGAGGTGACCTAATTAAGATATTTAAGATTCCCAGTTAATGCTCTGGCGATGGGGGTATCGGCACAGCGGTTAACACTGCTGCCTCACAGCGCCAGGAACCCGGGTTCGATTCCCAGCTTGGGTCACTCTCTGTGTGGAGTCTGCACGTTCTCTCCATGTCTGCATGGGTTTCCTCTGGGTGCTCTGGTTTCCCCCTACAGTCCGAAAGACGTGCTGGTTAGGTACATTGGCCATGCTAAATTCTCCCTCAGTGTACCTGAACAGGCGCCGGAGTGTGGCGACTAGGGGATTTTCACAGGAACTTCATTGCAGTGTTAATGTAAGCCTACTTGGGACACTAATAAATAAACTTTAAACTTCACAAATTCCAATCATCGATGACCTGGAAACTATCCCCGATTGTTGCAAAAACCCATCTGGCTCACTCATGTCCTTTAGGGAAGGAAATCTGCCGTCCGCACCTGGTCTGGCCCACAGGTGATTCCAGACACACAGCAATGTGGTTAATTTTGAAATCGTCAGGGAGTAATTCTCTGCACTCCCTCATTTTCTTCTCTATGAACCTTTGTCTGTATAGCGCGCAAGAAACAATATTTTTCATTGCATGTTAATACATGTGACAATAATAAATCAAATCAAATCATTCAAGGGTAATGCAGGGGGGCAACAAATGCTGACCTTACCGGTGAAGCCCAAATCCCTTGAAAGAATAAGAAATTACTGGGGGGATTTTCCATCCCCTGTTATTCACAGGCGGGGGCAGAGAGTTGAGTGGATGTCCGAAACGTGAGATTGCTCCACTCGAGTGTCCCCACCCCCTGGCAATAAGGCAATGGGGTTCCCACCATGCAATGATGGGAACCCTATTAAATGCAGAATCATTGAAACCCTATGATTTGGCCCATCGAGTCTGCACCGACCACAATTCCACCCAGGCCCTATCCCGATATCCCTACATATTTACCTGCTAATCGCTCTAACCTACGCATCTCAGGACACTAAGGGGCAATTTTAGCACGGCCAATCAACCTAACCTGCACATCTTTGGACTAACCACTGTGCTACCATGTATTGACATCAGTGGGCCTCCCCAAGATCCCTCTATGTCGGGAATTACCCCCACCCCTCCGGTTTAAAACAACTTTTGAAAAATGGGGAATTGGTGAACAGGGTGGCACGGTGGCACAGTAGTTAGCATTGCTGTCCAGAGACCCGGGTTCAATTCCGGCCTCGGGTCACTGTCTGTGTGGAGTCGGCACATTCTCCTCGCGTCTGCGTGGGTTTCCTCCAGGTGCTCCGGTTTCCTCCCACAGCCCAAAGATGTGCGGGTTAGATTGATTGGCCATGCTAAGTTGTCCTTTAGTGTCAGGGAGGATTAGCAGTGTAAATATGAGGGGTTACGGGGATAGAGCCTGGCTGGGATTCTGGTAGGAAATACCATTACCATTACCATGACCATAAACCTGTTGGACTTTAACCTGGTGTTGTGAGACTTCCTACTGTGTTCACCCCAGTCCAACGCCGGCATCTCCACATCATTCTGGTAGGTGCAGACTTGATGGGCCGAATGGCCTCCTTCTGCACCGTAGGTATTCTATGATTCTATGAGACCCCGCCAGGGTTGCACAGGTAAGTACAGTCCCCAGGCAGGCAGGAAAGGTTATTCCTGGGCAGTAACCTGGCAGTGCCCTGGCACTGTCCCTTAGCTACTGGGCCCTGGGGGGGGGGGACGGGGGGGACGGGATGGAGCTGGGGGGAAGGGCTTCCATTGGGGAGGTTCAGTGTGGAGATTTCCCTGGAGGAGATGGTCCCATGTTCATGGAGGGGGGTGGGTGGGCGAGAGGTTCCGGGGGGTGTTTGTGATCTTATTTTTATCTTTTAAAATCGGGGTACCCTTTTTAAAGGGCGCCCTAATCTTTCACAAACTTAAGTTTTAGGCGGGGTGGGCTGAATCAGAGTCAGACTGACATACAGCAGGAGAAGTTGGTGGACTGCCCTCCGCTTTCCCACCCGAGACAACAATTTGGGGAAAAAGATCAGAAAATTCCGGCCCACTGTGTAAGACCCACTGTGTAAGAATTGAGGTCCCACAAGGGGTGTGCTTAAGATAAATCGGGCGTGATTTTCTGCACCCACCGACCGACCCCCCCCCCCCCCCCCCCCCCCCACTCCCCACCCCCCACACCCACTCACTTCGAGATGTGTTTTGCAGCAGCAGAAGCGGCTTATCATTGGATGCCAACAAGATCATTTGGCGTTTGTTGTCTTTATTGTCTTTGGCATTTTGCGTGGCTCGCCTATCTCGCCGCCAGGGAACCTGCTATACTGGCGGGGAGGGAGATGGGGGGCATCTTTGGCAGGGCTGGAAGATCTTGCTCGTGGCAACAGCAGGAAAAAAAGAGCAGAAAAACCCATCTTTTTTTTTTGTTGCCTCTTCTGAGTACACCGTAGAAACAAAGTTCAGAAAAGATTTCCACTTAGCTGCTGCAGCAAGGTCACCCGCAGGAGCAAAACGAGAGCGTGAAAGGGTCATTGTAGGGAAGTTGTGAGAAAATATCAAAAGCTCATGCACTGCTGGGCTGTTAGCTGTTGCAGACTACAGACCAAAACCTTTCACAGCACACAGCTTTGATGGCTCGGCCAAGTTGTAGGAGGGAGTTCGAATGGAAAGGGTCATCTGGTGTACGTTTTTGCATGCCTGTCTGTTGTTTAATCTGGCACTCGATGGAAAGTGAGAGAAATTTCTTCTGTTCAAATGATAGGAAGTGAAATTAAATGAAACAGGAGTGAGGGGAGCGGGGGTGGGTGAGGGGGGGTGGTGGGGGCAGGTGTGAAAATAGGAGCGGACTTGGGTAAAAATACACCACAGAATAGTGAGAGACATTGCTTCATCATTTCTTTGCCATGGAAACAAAGTTCTGGCCCACGGCCTTTCAGAGGTAGGAATGCTCAGCAGAAAGGCCACATTATTATACTGATCCTTCTAATTTTGGAACTCTTTTGAGTACTCATGGCAGTCTCCATGAATAAATCTATTTGTTGCAATAGTGGTCAGATCAGTCAATAATTTCTGTAAAGTGAACAGAGATCAAATGGAAATTTTGATCTGCACCCATTGTTCTCAAGTCTCTCAGAACCACAATATCTTACTCAGTATGTACTGGCTCAACTGGTAAACAGTACAACTCTCAGCTGGTATTATTTAGTCTGTGAAAAAAAACACCAGGTTAGATAAGAATCACAGAACAATATAACACAGAAGGAGTCCATTCAGCTAATAGTGCCAGTTCTTTGATAGAACTATGCAATTAATCCCACTCTCTCTCTCCAAAGAGCTATAACTTTTTAACCTCCAAGTGCTTGTGTGATTTTCTTGTGAATGTTACTGAGTTAGCCTGCTTCTGTCATTCTTTCAGACAGTGCACTCCAGATCACATCGGAATCTGTGTAATAGGATATTTCTGCCCGTCGCCTCTGCATCATTTACCAATCACCTTAGATCGATGTTTTTTGGCTACTGATCTTTCTGTTGCTGGACTCTATAATTTATTAATAAAAACAATAGAATGATAATGAATATTCATGCATTGGTGTTCTGTACTATTTCTAAGATGTGTTATTTTTTATGAAATGGCATTGTATGGCCACTTTGTTGACTTGCAATGGTTATGTGCCATTGTTAACACTCCACTGTGGATATCACCAGGCATGAATTACAGAGAGTTTGTGAGTTGTTTGTGCCCACCATAACACCCATCACTGCTGTGGTAACATTTCCTTCATAACTTGTTCAAAATATAAAAATATTGACCAGGGCTTTCCAAGGAGCGGCAATCGTCATTGGATTGCCGCTCTGTTCCAGCTTTCCCCTGACCTGTTGGTCATGCTCCAACTATCCTGCTCCTCATTTCTGGTAGGGTCTTCCAAGCTCGGCTTCACCAGGAATGCCAATGCAGCATCTCTCAGAGATCTCCATTATAGAGGGGGGAACCGCCTTTTTACTGCCCTAGCTGCCATATGGTAACTTTCAATGTCTCGTCTGAATGTTAGTGAATGAGTTTTAGTTGATGGATGAATCGGCGAGTAGATGATTGAGTGAATGGGTAGGGTGGTGAGGTAAGTGGGTAATAAGAACACAAAATGCTGGAAAAACCCAGCAGTTTTGGCAGCATCTGTGCGGAGAGAAACAGAGTTAAAACGTTACACCTCGCTCACCCCGAAAATCCCATAAAATCCCGCCCAAGGTCAATGGACCTTTCCATTTTCTGCCCCTCGCCTGCAGGCGGGGCAGTAAAACTCTGGCCAACGTTTCGAGTCACTGCTGGTTTATTGCCTATTTATTGCCCATCCCTAATTGCCCATGAACTGAGTGGTTTGCTGGGCCATTTCATTGGGCATTTTAAGAGTCAACCACATTGCTTTGGATCTGGAGTCACATGTCGGCCAGACCAGTAAAGGGTGGCAGATTTCTTTCCCTAAAGGACATTAGTACAAGGTGGGTTTTTAAGACAATGAACAATGGTTTCATGGTCATCATTAGACTTTTAATTCCAACTTTTACTGGATTCAAATGTTACCATCTGCCATGGTGGGATTCAAACCCAGAGCATTTGGCCCTGGTTTCTGCATTACTCGTCCTGGTGGGATGGGTAGGGTGGCAGGTTTGTGAGAGATGGGTAGGCTTGTAGGTGGGTAAGGTGGCATATGGTTGACGTGGAAGGTGGGTAGAGCGGCAGGTGAGTGAGATGGCAGGTGGGTCAGGTGATAGATGGGTGTGTTGATAGGTGGGTGAGTTGGTAGTTGGATGAAGTGATAAGTGGGCAGGGTGGCAGGTGGATAAAGTCATAGGTGTGTGAGGTGGCAGGTGGCTGAAGTGGCTAGTGGATGAGACGTAGCTCAGGCCAGGGAATAGTCAAGTGGTCAGAGAGATGATCGGGGGTGGGATTTTGATAGTCAGGGATCAATATGGGTGATTGGTGGTCAGTTCTGGAGTTACCCAGGAATTAGCCTGGGTATTTTCTGTTTAATATTTCCTGGGTAGCTATTCAGGTAAGTCAGAACTGTCAGAAGTCTCTGAAACAATTTAGATTCAGGGACATTCACAGAAGATCCCAGGGGGCAGGAGAATTGCCCTTCGGACGGTAATGGTTCCTGGGCAATTCCCACATGGGTGAGTGTATCAGGACTTCCATGCATCTCCAATCATACGACCCGGACACCAGTAAATTTGGACCCATGAATATGAAAGAGTGTTCATAAAGGTACCGTCTGAAGATTTAGATAATTGTTTCGAATTCCTCAGCTTCACTATTAGATCTTAAGACTTGCTAAATTTTCTTGTATTCTTACTGCACAATCACAGTCACAAAGAGCATTTTACCTTCACTTCTGATACTGCGCTTTCTGTATTGCCTTTTTCTACATAGTGATTTCATTAAGCTTGCTGTTGTAACAAAATTCACACACATGCTCACTTGGGCAACACACTGTCTAACGATGCTGGGAGCGTTAAACTCAGCAAAGATGACTTGCGAGTTAAAGCAAATCAAAATACTGCAGATGCTGGAAATCTGAAATAAAAACAGAAAATGTTGGCAATAATCAGCAGGTCAGGCAGCATCTGTGGAGAGAAAAACAGAGTCAATATATTTTAGGTTTCAGGCCTGTGACCTTTCATCAAAACTGAAGTTAGGAAGTAATAGGTTTTGAGCAAGTGAAAAGTGGGGTGGCGCGATGAGGGGTGCAGGGGGTGGTGGGGGAAAGAGGAAGAGCAAACTGGAAAGCCTGTGATGAAGTGGCGGGCAGGACAGATTAAATGACAAAAGATTTTATTATACAAAAACAAAAGCAACTGTTAATGGGACAAGTGAAGAAACAAAGGGTGTGTCTAGATGGGGAGCAAATGGCAGGACAACAGCTGTCAGATTGCAAAGTAAAGGGATATAAAAAGAAGAAACAAGGGAAAAACACTGAATCATCAGTAAAACACAACAAAATTGATCTAAAATTGTTGAACTCAATGTTGAGTCCAAAAGGCTCAGAGTGCTGAGTTGAAGGATGAGGAGCGGTTAATTTGAACTTCATTGGAACACTGTAGCAGGCCAAAGACAGGTCAGGTCAGAGTGCGAGTTAGGTAGAGAGTTGAAATAACAAGTGGCAGCAAACTCAGGATCATGCCTGTGGACTGAATGGAAGTGTTCAGCAAAACCTGGTTTCTTTTTGGTCTCCTCAGTGTGGAGGAGAACACCCGGTGAGCAGTAAATATAGTATGCCAAATTGAAAGAAGTACAAATTGCTGGAATGAGGATTTGGATTCATGGCTGGTGGAGTTAAAAAGACATCTTCTGGGCTTGCATTTAAATTCTGACATAGGAAAGGGAAGGGTTATTGAGGGTGACTAATGAGTGGACCAGGGTGTCACTAAGGAAACTTGCAAGTCCGCTGAGTAAATTTGTCCACTTTCTATTCCCCCCCCAAAAAAAAGTTTAGCACTAATACAAATAAAATGATGGAAGAAAGCCAACCTATTCCAGGAATGATTATTTGTGTTGGCAGAGGTGAGGTGATGTGAAACAGGAATCAGCAGCTTTTTTTAATTATTCATTTAGGGGATGTGGGTATTGTTGGCTGGGCCAGCATTTTCTGCCCTCCATTTCAGAGGGCATTTGAGAGTTAGCTACTCTGTTGTGGATCTGGAGTCATGTGTAGGCCAGACCAGGTAAGGATGGTAGATTTCCTTCTCTAAAGGACATTAGTGAACTAGATGGATTTTTCTTGACAATCATTAATGGTTTCATTGTCAACAGTAGATCCTTAATTTCAGATTTTTATTGAATTCAAATTCCACCATCTGCCATGGTGGGATTTGAACCCAGGTCCCCAGATCTTGCCCAGGATCTCTGTATTACTAGTCCAGTGGCAGTACCACTACACCACTGCATCCCCAAGTTCCAATTATTCAGTTATCAAGAGAGATAGGCCTAGATTTTCTCTCATGCTAAAGGAACAATGCTCACCATTTACCTCATTGACACTTGTCCACACAATTTTTGCAAGCTTTTGAACACAGACATCTTTTGTCCAGCATCCGATCCAGTATGTTTCCCTCCATAGGGGATCTGTGAAATCTGTGAACAAGTATCAGTGAGGTTTTTATTTAACTAATCAGAATGAGAAATCCTCACAGAGACTTAACTAAGAAGTATGAATTAGATTTAAATCATGTAATAAAGGAGAAATAAAGATTGGAAAAGACAGTGAATTGAGAAAGAGAGATAAAAGGTGCAGATGGAAAAACTAAAAAAAAATTATTATTTTGCTGTAAAATTACATTTTCAAAGCTAGAGAGGTTGTTTGGCAGTAATTATCACTTATGCGACTAAAGATTCATTTACTGCTACATGAGCCAGCCCAATATTTTCTGGCATTTTTAGTGGGTAATGCATGGGAAAAGAATCCAACTTCACACTATTACATTGATTTCAATGCTTAGTCTGTCGGCGAGGAATACTACAGTACAACATATAGAAAAGCGACTGCAGTTTCCATAATCCCACACAAATCTGCGGAGGTGCAGATGTTGTAAGTTGCTGTCCGATTTATTCCATTCTGACACTGAATGCAATAGCCTCACCCATATTATCTAGGCATAATCCAGAAAAATACACACTTCCTCTGGGCACAAAAAATCATAACTCCTTTTGCCAAAAAAAACCCTTTATAGATCTTAGCACAAAGATAAAATCCTTCCCTGTAATGAAATTAGATGCTACATGCTTGAGCTTACAAAATCTACCTCAGCTTGAGAAGCATTATCTTAATTGGTACTTGCTGAATCCCAGTCAGAATATCAGGACATTTTTGATTGAAATGCTTCAGCAGGTCTGACAGCATCTGTGAAGAGAGAATAGAGCTAACGTTTCAAGTATGGATGACCCATAGAACACTAAGTGCGGAATTCTCCCATTCCGCCTACCACAGGAATTGCAGCCGGCGGAGTACGGACCATGCAAAGGTCCATTGACTTCGGGCAGGATTTTCTGGCTTTGGGGCGAGCTTGGCCGGAAAATCCCGCCCTCAGACTCAAAACGTTGGCTCTATTCTCTCTCCACAGATGCTGTCAGACCTGCTGAGATTTTCCAGCATTTTCTGCTTTTTTCAGGTTCCAGCATCCGCAGTAATTTGCTTTAATCTGATCGAAACTGGTCTAAGTTATTTTTCCCTACCAAACAGTTCTTGTAAAACCATTCTCACTCGACACAAGTCTAATACCTACCTAGGGTCAATCGAAAGCTATCGTGTTCAATTGGATCTACTGCACCTTTACCTAGTTTCGTAGACTGCAATAATATTCCAAAAATGCTGCACTTGCCAGTATTTTATTATTGATCAGAGGATTCTAAATATCCTTTCTTTTTCATGAGCACTAACAAGTGCCAAGAAACACAAACCCCCTATGTATAATGCATCAGCGACTCCTGCAAGTACTTTGTTCACTCACATTGATTTTTGAAAAGCAACACTAAAGCGGTTAGAAATATTGTATCTGTGGTGGTTTCAGTGCAGCTCAGCAGAAAGCCAATGGGACCGGTCAGCAGTTATCGGTAATAACCGTATAATTCAACCATCTTGCAGAGGCATGTAACAGACACCTATAGGTATAATTTCACTGATTAATTGGCCTTTTAAAAACTGCAACCTTATTCTATAATATAAATCAGACTGTACACTTTTAAGGTGTATCAGTTTTAACAGTGATATTAGAGGATAAAATCAGAATTTGATTTTTTGGGTTTTTTTCTGGGTATCCCGTTCGTGTAGTTTAAGTTTCATCTCGTGAGTTCACTTAAAAGGGAGGTACGGTTACAGCAAAACTTGAAAGACAGCCAATGTTCAGAGACATATGGATAGGCAGCATAGATTACAGAGGTCATTTCTGGGGAGAGGTGAGATGACACCACTGAGACTGTGTATATCAGTAGTTCATGGGAAAGGGAGAACATGGAGTAAGGGAACCTGTCTCCACTTTTGACAGAAAATTCATATATTGAATTTACACCTCGTGTGTATTCATGTTGCGATTTTGTCATACTCACTTTTCACAATTTTTTCACTCCTATCATGCCTGGATAATATCTGGGGTGACATTTAGACTTGCCTTCCAGTCTTCCAATTGTAGGTGGCACGATTCCACTTCTCAGGAAATATCTCCTTATTAATTGATTCTTTCCCATTCTTCATTTCTCTTCTACGACATGATTCAAAACTAATTTACACCTCTTAATTTAGACTCTGCATGTCTCAGTGAGGATCTTTCAATCTGAACAGATAAACAGCCTCACTGATACTTGTCTGACTCTCAAATTCCCTGTAGGGAAGTCTCTTCTCAGTTTTTTTCTTCATTCATGGGACATGGGCGTCACTGGCTGGCCAGCATTTATTGCCCATCCCTAGTTGCCCGAGGGCAGTTGAGAGTCAACCACATTGCTGTGGCTCTGGAGTCACATGTAGGCCAGACCGGGTAAGATTTCCTTCCCTGAACATTAGTGAACCAGATGGGTTTTTCTGACAATCCACAATGGTTTTATGGTCTTAATTCCAGATATTTTTTATTGAATCCAAATTCCACCATCTAACTTTGCAGGATTCAAACAGGGTCTCCAGAACATTAGCTAAGTTTCTGGATTAATAGTCAAGTAATAATACCACTCTGCCATTGCCTCCCCATATATTTGTCTTTATTTAAATTTATTTCATGGGCTAAATAACAGAACATAAGTATTTTAAATTTAACCTACATGCCGTATTTTCCCTGCTCAAGCCAACTGTCTCCTAACATGGGTGGGAATTTCCCGAAGACTGCAAGTTCTCATCCGAGGTATTGGACCTTGAAATGGTTCGCTGAATAACCTATCCCTCCCGTTACGATTCCCGCAGCAGGTGGGATGGGAAATTTCCACCCATGGTATCCCATCCTCCTTGGGTCTCATGTTGTGCTCTTGCTAGTTCTGGAAGTTCAGCCATGACCTTACCCAGCCCAAATCCAGACACGGTCCTGCTCAGGAACTACGGCACTCTGTCCACCCATTCTCTTGCTGGCCTCAATACATTCAAGCCTTTCTGCCCCAACCCCACTCTACTGACCTTAGATCTTAGATTTGTCGGCCTACTTGAGTGTTTATCCACCTACTGGCAGTCCTCACCGGGGCTTCTTGCTTCCTGTAATATCGATTGCCATCCCATGCCCTCCTATCTGCTGGTTATATTTAACCTGTAGATAAGTTGCATTATGTACAAAAGTGCAAAAAATAAATTGTTATTTCCAGCTTAATATTGGGAAAAAAGATTTTAGCTCAGACAGGTGAGGGAATAGGTGAGGAGGTAGAGTGAGGATAGGAAAGTCCTGGGGTAGGGAATTCAATGAAGTGATTTTCTTTGCCAAGTGCAGTCACTAATGTTATGCAGGTAAATGTGGCAGCTATTTCTTTCAATGCTGTAACATCCCAGAAACTATAATGGATGGTATAGTTGGGGTGGAGTGGGGTTCAATGGAAGATTAAAGGAGGTGATGAAGTTGGCCACTGAATTTACTTAAGATCTCAGCTGAAAGGCTGCACCTCTGTCAATGCAACACTCCCTCTGTACTGCACTACAGTATAGCTTGGATAGTGTATTAAATTCCTGAAGTGAGACTTGAAACCACATCCGTGCAATTGAGATGAAAATTGTACCTTAGGTTTAGGCATGGGTTGCTACGAAATGTAAGATACCATTTTTGAGGCTAGGCTTCCACGCTCTGCTACATCTTAGCCAATTTCTTGGAGATGCATCAGATCAGCCTCTACTCAGGGGCGATTTCTCACTTATCAAGTAGAGAATTAAAACTATGAATTAGCATTCTGTCACTCCAATCTCCTCTCTTTCTTTTCTTTCCTTCTCTCCACACAATGAAATTAAGCACTTACTGTGTGTTGAATCAGTGAGCATAGACCCACGCCTTGGTACTCTGCTGCCCAGTTGGTCAGCTTTGTGTGTTTGTAAAAACTGTCTGCCATAATACTTTGAATAACTACACATAGCAGGGCAGTAGGACTTAAGATAGGAACACCCTTGTTCTGTGTGAAGCTGCATATCCTAGACTGCTGACGATTTGTTATTGCAGTCAGAATGGCAACGAGGATACACCTTAAAAATATACTTCTCAGGAACTGCTACATCCATTTATAAAATACTTGATTTGCCAAAATAAATAGTAAACTGTGAAAAAAAGGTCGTTAACAAATTAATCAATACTGACCTCATGTATCTCCAAAAAAGAATGCTGCCACATTCATACTGTTTTTCCCATGTTTCATAATATATTCTAAAACTGCTATTCATGGCAATGAATCAAAGTTGTTCATTCCCATCACGTGTAAACACAATATTATTTGAATAGTTTAAAATGATATATTGGATCTGTCAAAGGGGAGTACAGCTTTAAGCACTCGAGTTCTTTGAGGTGAATATGTTTTTAAAAAAGCATATCTGTGGGAACAATTAGATCTGGTCAACAGAAGTTAAAGCCAGCTGCACAAATATAGCCTTTCCCAGAGACAAAGAAATGATAAGCAAGTTAGGAAATAGTCCACGAACTCACTGATCTTGTCTTGTCAGGTCCTGTGCCCTTTCCTCTCCAGTGTCTCTGTCAGCTGTGATGGTAACTGAGTTTATATGGAACTTATACCTTTCTTGAACAACAGTCTCCAGTCCACCTACAGACATTATGGGCAGAATTTCCTGTTCCACCCACCACGAGAATTGTAGTGGGCGTGGACAGGACCATGCAAAGGTCCGTTGACCTCAGGTTGGAATTTCTGGCCTTGGGGGCGAGTGCAACCGGAAAATCCTACCCTGTGAATCATACTTGAGTGTCAGTTAGCAGACAGGAGGTGTTTACTCTTGAGTCAAAAAAACGGGAACACCATCTTTCAGCTGTCAACTTTTAGCTAATATATATTTAATAACAAGCTTGGGGGGTCGGTTAGCTCAACTGGCTGGACAGTTGGCTTGTGATGCAGAGTGACCTCAACAGCATGGGTTCAATTCCTATACCAGCTGAGGTTATTCATGAAGGCCCCACCTTCTCAACCTTGCCCCTTGGCTGAGGTTTGATGATCTTCAGGTTAAATTGCCAACAATCAGCTCTCTCGGAAAGGGGAGGGCAGCCCATGGTCGTCTGGGACTATGGCAACTTTACCTTACCTTTGAAAATCATTCAGGAACATTGCTGAGCTGACTTTTTTTTTCAGTTTATCATTTAGCATATCCGGTGCAAGAAGACATTAAGACAGGGGATATGTATGCAGTAGAATATTTAATACCCAGTTATTACTTTTAAAAATAAATCTAATTATTCTAATTCTTAGTTCAAAAAATGGTCATTATTCTCGGGAAGGAATTTACATTTCTCTGTTTTGCCAACTCTGTGTGCAAGGTTTACCTATCTGACCGTAAGTGGTATTAGCATATGGATCCAATTAGCAGTGTCTCTGGGGACATAGCGCTGAAAGTGTTAACAAATGTGAACAAACAAAAGTGATATTCTACCTAGCCTCAGCGATAAATGTTAAAGGACCATTTTTAAAGGGAACTCTTTATGTTTTTTGCAATTTGTTTGCTGAATGTAGTTAGGGGGTTTTATTTTATTTTGATTTGATTTATTATCAACATACGTATCGTTATAGAGTGAAAAGTATTGTTTCTTGCACGCTATACAATGCATACCATTTGTACATGGGTTGGAAGGAAAGGAGAGATTGCAGAATGTAGTGTTACAGTCATAGCTAGGGTGTAGAGAAAGAGCAATTTATTGCAAGATAGGTCCATTCAAAAGTTTGATGGCAGCAGGGAAGAAGCTGTTCTTAAGTTGGTTGGTACCTGATCTGAGACTTTTGTATCTTTTTCCTGATGAAAGAAGGTGGAAGAGAGTATGTCTGGGGTGCATGGGGTCCTTGGTTTCAGCTGCAGGAACTGTATTGATCCACGATATGAAAGAGATTCCATTCCTCCAGGTGCTGAACCCAAACATTCTCACTTTCACATTGTTCTTTACAATGAGAGCTTGCCAGCTTTAGTCATTTGTTAGGCCTTGGGTTGCCTGAATAGTTAAAATGTGTTCCAAGTTAATTGAGGCTACTGTCACTCCTTAGCCAGCTGCTTAGAAATGCTGGGGGTGATTCTCCCAGCCCGCTGTGCTGCTGTCGCGCAACGGGTCAGGAGACATCAGTGGAGGCCATTTTGCGGACATCCCACTGGGCGGCCATGCCTCCGCACATCTCTGGGACCAAGATTTTCAGCGCCATCAGCTCCGGGCCTGCTAGCCTCTCCGGCCCTGACAGGAGTAGTTCACTCCAGCGAGGTTTACAACTGCCCCCCCAGGGAACAGGCGGCCAATCCGGATGGAGTGAAGAAAGGCCATTGAGGCCCCCCCAGGAGGTCAAGGGTAAGGGGGGGGTGCCTCCTGGGAGTGCCTCCAGTGGAGGCTAGGCCGGCCTCCTGGCATTGCCCAAGGGGCAAACTGACAATGTCCAAGGGGCACCTTGACACTGCCTGCGGGGCATCAGGCAGAATCAAAGGGGTGGGGCTAGAGGGGTAGGGTCCATTGGGTGGCTGGTTCCTACTGGGGGGCTGATCAGTGGGGGTAGGAAGGTCCCGCTGCCACTTTGACAAAGGATCGTGGGCAGAGGGTGGGAAGAGGAAATTGGGCTAGCCATCCGGGTGGTGGTGTGGGGGGGGTGTTGGGGCTGCTGGGGAGGTTGGGACAACTGAGGGAGGGGGGTTGGGAGGTCAGGGGGTAGGGGGTACATAGGGGCTGGCCCAGAGAGGTCCAGGAGGCTAGCAATCGGGGGATGGCCAGCGATCGGGCTGGCCAGCAATCGGGAGGCCAGCAATGTGGGACCAGTGTGCATGCGCCAATCTCAGCGCTAACAGATCAGCGCATGCGCAGTGGCCAGCTCAGCGCTATGCTGCCGGCCTCTTGGGCGGGAATAGGCCCCTCCCACTGATTTTCAGAGGGAATCCCGCTGGTGCACTCTGCCGTGCTCAGAGTATGGGGGATTAAATCTGAAAATCCCGCTGAAAAAAGCAACAGAAGTTACTCCCGTTTTCCCGCGAACTGGGGACTTAGAATCTTTTTGGGAGAGTCCCGGCCATTGCTTTTCCTCTGTATTCATCGGGAAACTTTTGTCACTTTGCAGAACTTTAGGGAATAAAGGCATGAACCTGCTTCTATCACTCAATCACTTTATGTCCTCTGGCACCAACTTTCTCATTCCTTGTCATCTGTGATTCAGGTTCAAAACTAAACAATTTAGAAAGTAGTTTTAACATGGTAGAGCACAACACGTAAAGAGATATTCGAAAAAAAAATAGAAGTTTTAAGGAGTCGGTAAAAAAAGGAAAGATCGAGAGAGAGAAATAGGACCTGAGGAAATAAGACCGAGACAATCAAAGCCCTTAATATATAATAGCACTGATGGTGAAAGCATTAGATTTCCTGTTAGGTGTGGCTTAGAATATGGGTGGGGACTTGTAAAAATTGTAATATTTTAATATGATGGAAGAGTTTGAATGAACTCATAAACTGTTCGAGGAAAACTCAATCACATTATAAACATCTAAATGCGAAACAATATCGCAATGTTGATTTCTTCACAAATCGCTTGATGATTTAGGAACAGAACTGACTGAATTTCTCTACAGAGAACAGGCAAGATCTTAGTTTCAGAATGGCTCTACGGGTGAATGGCATGGAGGTGGTGGGGCTCTCAGTTACCAGTTGAAGAGCTATTGTGAGCCTCGTGTCACATCTTTCCAGGAAAGTCTCTGATTCAACTCAGGAACTTGAGTTGATTATAGTCAAGAATCAACCAACCCCTTCCACCCTCCCCCCCCCCCCCCCCGCCCTCCGACCCACTCCACCCCTGCCCCCATCCCTCCCCTTTGTAAGACTGTTTGTCTTAACTGTTGTTAACCTTCTCTGAATGTTCAATAAATTTGTCTCATAGCTTATGACACAGTCAGAAAAAGTGTTTATTTTTTAGTCTATTAAAGCTGAGAACTTTTGTGGCGGTACATGAGTGATCACTGTAAATTGGATTTATATTTAGCTAACTATTGAACTAGTAAAGGGACAGTCTAGTTCATTGGGGAGAGGAGGATCACTTGCAAGGAGAAATGAAACTTGTAGCAGTAATTGGTCTATCAATGAATGGATTTCATAACCAGTCTCAATCAACATCATTCTGATCCCTGATGCAATTGGAACAAGCATTTTAAAATTCAGTGTTGGAAAAGTGCACATGATCGTCAAGTAATGAATTTTTAAATTCCTTGCTGGTCCTGATATAAATCCTTTTATGGCTTGGATAACAATCAGAGTTGCTCATCAACTAATTCTTTACTAAAATCAGCTGAACAGCCCTTTGTCAGTAGTCAGTTGTAATATCCAAGGTGTCAATGATGCTAAACTCTAATACCTCTTATCGGATATCAAGGCTCGTGGTTTAGTCTGAAGAAGAGTGCATTGTAAGTGTTCCCCCACAGTAATGTTCCCATTTAATGAAGAGTATACTGAAGTGATGAGAAAAAGTTTTTTTTCTTAATTTATGAAACATGTTAATTGATTTCTGGGAATTGATGGATTCAGAATATTCGGTATGCTGTGACTGAAGATCTGAAAAGAATTGAAGTCGGGGGGTTGCATCAAAAATTACCCTGATTAAAAAAGCCTGAATGATTTGATACTGTACACTTCAATGTAGAATAAATGAATGCATACCTCTAGAATTAACTATCTTAGTTCATTGCTCTGTTCGTACTCAAGTTTTGTTCTATCAAGTGACTATTTGTATGGGTCAAGACAGAAGAACATTCTATATATTACCTATTCATGAATTCCTTTGACTTCCCCTATTTGCCTTGCCTTCAGGCACTGTCCGCCTGTTATCTTCTGACACTATTCTGTATCTTTGTGCCATCCAATTTGTTCCATTCTGGCCAAATATTCAGTCAGCATTTAAACATTTATTTGACTTTCTCAACATTGCACTAAATAGCTTTTAGCCTGTCACAGATGACAGGAATGTCCAGTGGTCAGTCAGCTTGCACATTGATCGGGAAAAGGGAAAACAGGAGCTCTAGCTCTAGAGATTTTCAGTGAGAAGTGAACACGTGCCTTAGTTGTATTTGCAAAAGAACATTTTTATCAGTTTTCTTGTGACAGCAGAGTTCAATAGAAAATAGTTGGAGCATGCAAAAACAGAGTGGTAGTAAGTTAGGCTTGCATGACATGATGGATCTCAGCTATGACAAACAGAATTGGAAGAGCTTCCCTTGGGTCTAGCTACCAGCTATATACTGTATGTTTCTTGATTTTTTACTGTGCAAGAGTGCTTTTCAGTATCAATGTACTACTTCTCAGAATTATTATTGAAACTGTACAAGCGAAAAGCCATGTTGCTAGTAAATGAAAGATAGAAAATATTTCGGAGTTAGACATATCAAAAGATGTTTTATATTCCCACGTGCATTGTTCCAGGTTAACTCAGTCCATATCGTCAATTCAGCTTGTTAGGCCTATAAAAATCTACTCTAATAAAATTTGTTATGGTTCATTGAACTTCTTTACTATATGTGCCTACATGTTGGTTTGGGGCGGTTAGCTCAATTCTGGTACTATCACTATTAAATTCCTATCTGTCAACTCTGCAGCAAAGATAGGGCCGTAATAATTCTTTCTGCAGTTGTCAGTTCTGAACTATCCTTGCCGCTTGAGTCATCTGTATCCCTTTCTGTGACAAGTCATTCTTGATGTTTTCTATTCAGCACTTCCTTGATCTTTCTTGGTTTCTTATTCCATGTACTTCTGTACGCAGGGCCATGAAAGGCATTCTCACTGTTTCCATTCTTGGAACATGTTCAAACCATTGCATGGTTAGATTTTCTATATAGCTGTTTTTTTTTTCTCTTGTCCATGATATATTCTTACTATATCATTCTGGTTGCTTTTACTCCCAATATTCTTCCCAGCTAACTCATCTCTCCTGTTCATATCTTTTGTTCATCAATTTTCCTTATGTTTCAGCACTTGGCATATGTTTAATAATAGCAACCTTCATTTCATCAACTTTTAGCTTTTTTACGAAAATATATTATTCTTCCATACCCTTATTAACTTTCCAAAAGCAGCAGAAGCATATTCAATCTTTTTTTATATGTCTTCTTTACAACCGTGATCAGTGGAGGCCTGTGACCAGTGGTGTGCCTCAGGGATCAGTGCTGGGTCAACTGTTATTTGTCATTTATATTAATAATTTGGATGAGAATTTAAGAGGTAAAATTTCTAAAATCCTAGAATTTAGGAGGTAAGTTTGCAGATGACACCAAGATTGGTGGCATAGTGGTCAATGAAGAAGAGATTGCAATGGGATCTAGATCAATTGGGCCAGTGGGCTGATGAATGGCAGATGGAGTTTAATTTAGATAAATGCGAGGTGATGCATTTTGATAGATTGAACCAGGACAGGACTTACTCAGTTAATGGTAAGGTGTTGGGGAAAGTTATAGAACAAAAAGATCAAGGAGCACAGATTCATAGCTCCTTGAAAGCGGAGTCACAGGTGGACAGAGTGGTAAAGAAGGCATTTGGCATGCTTGGTTTCATTGGTCAGAACATTAAAAACAGGAGTTGGGATGTCTTGTTGAAGTTGTACAAGACATTGGTAAGGCCACACTTGGAATATTGTGTGTCACCCTATTATAGAAAGAATAATATTAAACTAGAAAGAGTGCAGAAAAGATTACTAGGATGCTACCTAGTTTGAGTTATAAGGAGAGGCTAGGTAGACTGGGACTTTTTTCTCTGGAGCCTACGAGGCTTAGGGGTGATCTTATAGAGGTCTATAAAATAATGAGGGGTATAAATCAGCTAGATAATCAATATCTTTCCCCAAAGGTAGGGGAGTCTAAAACTAGAGGGCATAGGTTTAAGGTGAGAAGGGAGAGATACAAAAGGGTCCAGAGGGGCAATTTTTTCACACAGAGGGTGGTAAGTGTCTGGAACAAGCTGCCAGAGGTAGTAGTAGAGGCGGGTACAATTTTGTCTTTTGAAAAGCATTTAGACAGTTACATGGGTAAGATGGGTATAGGGGGATATGTGCGGGCAATTGGGACTAGCTTAGGTGTTAGAAAAGGAGGCGCATGGACAAGTTGGGCCGAAGGAGAAACTAGGTAAAGATGGAGTGTTATTGACCAAGGGTAGCATTGGTGTAAAAGTTAGAGGGGACATTCGTTCAGGAGATTAGGATATGGAATTAGCTTGAGTAGAGGTGAGGAAAGGTAGGAGAAAGAAGGCACAAGTGGGAATGGTTTACAGGCCCCCTAATAGTAACCACAATATAAGGCAAAGTATACAGAAGAAATATTGGGTGCTTGTGATAACTGGACGGCAATAATCATGGGTGATTTTAATCTACCTATAAACTGAAAAAATCAGAATGGCAATGGTAGCCTGGCTGAGGTGTTCTTAGAATGTTTTGCGATAGTTTCTTAGAATAGCATGTTCTGGAACCAACCAGAGAGCAGGTTATTTTAGACTTGATATTATCCAAGATGACAGGATTAATTAATCACTTCAGAGTAAAGGCACCCCTAGGTAGCAACGGCCATAATATGCTAGAATCTTACATCCAGTTTGAAAGGGAGAAGAGTGGGTCTAAGACTAGTATTTTAAAATGAAATAAGGATAACAATGTGGGCGTGAAAATTGAGCTAACTGGATACTAGGCTGGGGGATATATTAATAGAAAAGAAGTGGGAGATATTTAAGAGGATATTTTAGAGTACTCAGAATAAATATATTCCAGCTGTAAAGAAAAATTCCAAATGGAGGAACCACCATCCATGGATAACTAAAGGAGTTAAGGAAAGCATCAAAGTTAAGGAGAAAAAAAAACTATGTACCTGTGCAAAGACAAGTGGCAGGTCAGGTGATTGTTCAAAGTTCAAAGGACAGCAGAGAATGACTAAAAGGTTAATCAGAAGAAAGAAATTAGTGTACAAAAGGAAACTATTTAGGAATGCAAAACATATAGCAAGAGTTTGAACAGGTATTTAAACATGAAAAGTGTAAGTAAAGTGAGTGTTGGTCCACTGGAGTGAGAAAATGGGGAGTTAAATTATAGGCCAGTTAGTAGATAATAAGGGAATGGTGGATGAAATGAACAGATATTTTGCTTCTGTCTTCACTCCAGAGGATACAAGAAACATTCCAGTAATAGCTGTAAATTGGGAGGTGGAGTGGAGAGAGGAATGTGGTGAAATTACAATCACTCGGGAAGCAGTACTGAGCAAACTGATGGAGCTGTGGGCTGACAAGCCTTCGGGTCCTGATGAACTTCATCCTAGGATCTCAAAAGAGCTGGCGAATGAGATAGTAGATGTGTTGGTGTTAATTTTTGTTACATACTGGAAAGGTTCCATCAGATTGAAAAGTACCAAATATGAACCCTCTATTCAAGAAGAGAGGGTGGCAGAATACAGGAAATTATAGGCCAGTTAGCTTGACATCTATCATGGAGAAGATGTTACGATTGACCATTAAAGAGGTTATAGCTGGGCACTTGGACAATCTCAAGGCAATTGGGAAGAATCAGCATGATTGTATGAAAGGGAAATCATGTTTAACCAATATACTAGAGTTTGCTGAAGGAATAAACTGTGCTGTGGATAGAGGGGAACCTGTAGATGTACTGTGCTTGGATTTCCAAGTAGCTTTTGATAAGGTGCCACATTTTGATTTGACTTATTATTGTCACATGTACTAGTATACGGTGAAAAGTATTGTTTCTTACGTGCTATACAAAGCATAACATACAGAGAGAAGGAAAGAAGAGAGTGCAGTGTTACAGTCATAACTAGAATGTAGAGAAAGATCAACTTAATATGAGGTAGGTTCATTTAAAAGCCTGATGGCAGCAGGAAAGAAACTGTCCTTGAGTCGGTTGGTACATGACCTCAGAATTTTGTATCTTTTTCACGTTGGAAGAAGGTGGAAGAGAGTATGTCCAAGATGTGTGAGGTCCTTGATTATGCTGGCTGCTTTTCTGAGGCAGCAGGAAGTGTAGACGGTGTCAATGGATAGAAAGCTGGGTTGAGTGATAGACTGGGCTTCATTCACGACCCTTTATAGTTTCTTGCAGTCTTGGACAGAGCAAGAGCCATGCCAAGCTGTGATACAAGAAAGAACACTTTCTATGGTGCATCTGTAGAAGTTGGTGAGAGTTGTAGTGGGCATGCCAAATTTCCTTAGTCTCCTGAGAAAGTAGAGGCATTCGTGGGTTTTCTTAACTATAGTGTCCGCATGGAGGGATCAGGATAAATTGTTGGTGATCTGGACACCTAAAAACTTCAAGCTCTCGACTGTTTCTACTTCGATTGGTGGGGGAGGGGGGTCAGGTAGGCCAGTGATCCCCAACTCAGAGTACATTCTGTACTCTTGCTCAGTGCCTCTTCCAAGTGGTGTTCAACATGAAGGAGTACTAATTATCAGGACATCAGCCAGAGATTATCATGTGCATGTTTGACCCGATGCCATGAGATTTCATGGTGCCCAGAGTCAATATTGATCATCCCCAGAACCACTCCTTTCCATCTGTATAACACTGGGACACCATCTCTGCTGGGTTCATCCTGATGGTGGGACAGAACATACCCAGTGATGGCGATGGAGGAGTCTGCGACATGGGCTCAAAGTATGATTCTCTTTACATGGCTACGTAAAATGTTGCTTGACTCATCTGTGGGACCATTCTCAGGAGGACTTTGCACAAGTGTCCAAATGTTAGCGAAGAGGGCTTTTCAAGATCAGCTGTGTTGGGTGTGCTTTGTCATTTCTGAATCCAATGCCAAACCATCTGGTTTTATTTTTATTACATTTTGTTACGGTGGTTGGATTTTGGTTTGAGTGGTTTACTTGGTCATTCTGAAGAGAGAGAGTGAGAGTTAACCATATTGCCACTGGATTGGTGCCACACATACGCCAGACTGAGTAAGGACTGCAGCAAGATTAAAGGTATGATAATATCAAAGGCAATTTGCAGCTGTATTTGGATTTGCTGCAAAGACCAACATGTCCTTACATTTGCCAACGTAGCCTCAAAAGTGCATCTGTTTAACCTGAACCAAGTATCCAAGAGCCTTTCTCCACATTGTGGAAAACTTTGACTTCCAATAACACCTAAGACCGGGATTCAGTATAGAGGCGGTGGCTCCACTCATCAGCCGAGAAGTTGGGGGTGAGCTCACCTCTGTCTGCCTCAGAAGCCCCCTCTCCATTTTTCAAAGCCCAGGAATTAGTTGCCTGAAGCTGTGGCTTTCGCCCCTCTGAGGAAGGGTGTCCATCTTCCAAGAGCTGCATAGCAATCAGCGCAGTCTTTCAGCAGGAGAGCAGGATACCTGATCATGAGGAACCCCCTTTCCAGGCAGGCTGCCGAGGTACGCGTGGCAGCCTTGCCACATGGTGTGAACACCCCCCCGTGCCACCGCTGGTAGAGTAGCACCAGAGACAGGAAGGTGACAAGCATGGCAATCCTTGCCCTCACAATCTCACCTGATTTCTCACTACTACCATCCCCTTCCTGCTAGCCTGTTTCTGCAGGGGCGAAGATATAAAATTCCAGTTAGTAACACTGAAATTCATAGCCATAGATGTTCTAGACATTGAAAAGTGCAATCTTTCCCTGATGAACTTGCATGTGTGGCCAAACAAGATTGCAATGTAATTATTGCTTAAAATATATTTTATATTTAATGACATTCTCAGCAACATGTTTCTGAAAACAAATTTCCAATTTTAGAATTCAAGCTATATGTCCCTAACACATACCTTCAAATCTAATGTCATGATTAACTTTATTATAATTCTTTGTTACATACCAACAGTAACTACACCATCATAAATCATTGCCTTTGGCAATGTTTTGGCATTAAAGATGCTGTGTGAATATTTATTTCCTTTCTGCACCACATTATCTATATTCTGTTGGACAATGAGAAACTAAAATGATATTCTGTAATATTAAGACCCTCTTATAAAAAGTATGGCAAATATTCTGTTCTAATTTTTAAAGATGGCATCCTCTCTTCATTATCAGGGATTCACATAAAAGATACTGTTAAATCAGGCCTCGTAATCGGCGATGCACAGTCTCTATATTCCACCTCGCCACACCATTCCAGTGCTGAAAGTGTTAAACTTATTCTCCATTCATGCTACCCGCCCCACAGAGATCATATTCAGATCAGGAGAGGTTGATTTAAGCTGACTGTGATTTCCCCAGGGTTTGTATTGAGGGCATCCCTCAGTCAAGTTCATACATGGAGAGGTGTTTAATTACGTGCCCTACACGTACATTCAATGACATTGTCCAAGTTAAGAGCAGCCTGATATGAACCTCCATTAACTGCCCTGATCCACACTGATAGCAAGATACAGAAGTGTTTCTGGTGACCTGCCTGAATAACTTTTAACTATTTTTAGGTAAGGCTTTTTATTGTACAGTAATAGCTTCAAAGAAGAGATGATTATAAATGTACAGCTGCAGCATACTTTCTTTTACTTAAACGATGGATTTCAAAGAAGATTTTACTCAATGCTCAGAACTCACAGTCAGGATTGTGTCTGGAATTGAGATGACCATTTGTAGATTTCCCAGGAACTCCAGCCCTCCAGCATATTTGTAGGTTGGTAATGTAGCAGATCCCAGGATCATAACATCCATCTCTCAATGGGGAAGGACCCCAGGGTAACAATGAACTGGGGAAACCCTGTCAACAAAATTTGAATTAAAATTGCATCCTGCTGACAGGCCTCCAGAATTGAACACAATTCCAAGTGAGGGTAGAAAAGAAAGATGATATTTGGCTCATCCAGTTTACTGTACATCCAATAACCATTTTTAAAGTAAGGACACCTGTAAAAAAAGGACGTCTAAATGCCATTGTGTCCCTCGTTTTCAAATTCTGTTGTGCTAAAAAGAAGAAAGTGAAGTTTCCGGCCAAGTGTTAGAATCACCACTCAACTCTGTCCTTGCCTCAGCACTCAAACCATCTGCTATGAAAACCCATGCCTTTGTTACCATTAGACCGGACTATTCCAATACACTCCTGGCTGGCCTTGCCTGCTCTACATTCTGCACACTTCGGACCATCCAAAACTCTGCTGCCAGTGCCCTAACTTGAAGCAAGTCCCATTCTTGCATCACCTCTGTGCTTGCTGACCTAATTTGACTCCTGCTTCAGAAACACCTTGTCTTTAAAATGCTCATCCTTCTTTTCAATTCCCACTCTGGCATCACCCCTCCCTACCTCCTGGAACCCTACAACTTCCGCAATATCTGCGCTGCACTAATTCTGACCTCTTGAATATGCCCAATTTTAATCATTCCACCATTGGCAGCCATGCTTTCAGTTGTCAAGATCCTATGGTCTGGGATTCTCCTCCTAAACTTCTCTGTTTCTCCACCACACTTTCCTCCTTTAAGATGCTCCTTAAAACCTATCTCCTTGCCCAAGCTTTTGGTCATCTGTTCTAATATCTCCTTATGTGGTTCAATGTGGTGTGAAGCATCTTGGGATGTTTTAATAAATAAATGGCACTGTATAAATGCAACTTGTTGTTAATTTTATTCAGCCTCTTAGTTGCCAATGTGTTGCTCAGTTGTTTCTAGCCAGCTCTCTAGCACTATCATCCAACCCACATTAAAAATGCTACAATAATACAAGTTGTTGTTTGCAGTGCTCCTTAAAATTTTACATGCAATTTGTTGTTGCCTCACTTTGTTGTCAGGTGAAAGGGCCACTCAGGCACTTGACAGGCCAGTGGTGGACCTTCCACTAAGATAAAGACCCCTTTCCTTCCCTAAAGGACAGTAGTGAACCAGATGGGATTTTCCAACAATCAACAATGGTTTCATGGTCATCAGTAGATTCTTAATGTCAGATTTGTTTTATTGAATTCAAATTCCACCATCCACCATGGCTGGATTCGAACCTGGTTCTCCAGAGCATTAGGTGAGTTTTTGGATTAGCAGTCAAGTGATAATACCACTGGGCCATCGCCTCCCCCTAAATATAAAAGCTTTTTTTCCTTTTCAATAACAAGCTCTTTGGTGGTGGAAACAGATTCAACAGAGTTTTAAAAGGAAATTGGGTGAATACTTGAAGAGAAAAGCATTGCAGTGATTAAGGGGAAAAAGCCAGGGAACAAAGCTAACAGGAATGGTCTTCAAAAGGCCTCCTTTTGCTGTACAATTCTATGATCCTGTCAGCTTGAAGGTGCAATGCTGTAATTTTAAAGTGTTCATGAGTACATTACGTGTGAGAGTCTCCAACATGCTGGACCATGGAGTAGCACGTGCACTAAAAACAGAAAACGCTGGAAAATCTCAGCAGGGTCTTGCAGCATCTGTGGAGAGAGAATAGAACCAATGTTTTGAATCCGGATGACCCTTCATCAGAATGTGCACATTTGGTAAATCCGATACCTGATCTCAGCTATTATAAGAAAGCATGAAAGTGAAGGCCAGAAGGAGAGAGAAAGGAACTGAGAGTTACATCGGTATTCAGAATGGCATTGGAGTAGAGGTGGTGAGGTTAGCAGCTCACATGGCTGGCCAGAGATGGTACATAAGACAGGGAGAGTCAATAAAAGGGCGAGATATATCTTGGAAGGAGTGAGTCTTGCCATCGTGTTTATATTTCCTGTCTGGAAGTACTTCCTGCTGGGTCAGATACTTTTCTGGCTGTTCTTCTGCTGGTATCTGTTTCATATGAAAATGGAATCATGTTACTATCAATGAAAAAATGTTAGTTCGCTGAGGAACTTTCAGATGGCAGAATGATGATCTCTCCAGTAGAGCCAGCAATTGACAGGAAATCAGATTCAAAGCTGTTTTATATACTTATAGTAAAAAAATCTACTTCAAACTGTTGATTAGTCCAGAGTTCAATATTTACACTGTTTAATATCCAGCAGATATTAAAACAATTCATGTATAAGCACATGTAGGGTGAATATGTCACTATGGATTTAATACAATATTGGTGTCATTATTTTACACTCAGGCGGGATTTTCCGGCCTCGCTTGGCCCAAGAATGGAAAATCTTGCCCAAAGTCAACGGACCTTTCCGTGGTCCTGTCCCGCCCGCTACAATTCCGGTGGCGGGCAGGACAGGAAAGTTCCGCCCAGAATATTTTTCCTTGTAAATGAAATGAAGAAATTCCGACTTTAAAAACGTCTAAACACTGAAAATGATTAAGTTGCATGCATTGGTGTGCACACATGCTCAACGCCGGCCTTTGCAAGTTTACGTTAGTCTTATTTATTTAGCTAACGTTTTTTAGCTGTCCCTCCACAATTGGCGGAGATGATCACTCAGCACCATCAGGTCAATATAGTCCATAAATTCTAATCTCCTGCGACACATACTAAACTCAAAATAATTCAGAACTGGGGAAATGCGACTGACCAGAAGGATGTCACTCCACATTCCTTTCATTATTGTGATCTGATTTGTAGCTTGGGAAATCCTGAAGTGAAATAGTCGGGCAAAAGAAACAGGGGCGGCTAAAGCCTCAGGAAACAGCTTCCTCTGCTGTTTGAATGGGACGTTTGTATTCGCAGTAAACAAGTTAAGTGCAATTTTAAAAATATCAGCACTGCTAAGTGCTGCGATTATGTCAGTCGTCTTACAGCAGTTGCCCTAATGCATAATACACAGTCTAAATCAGCACACTAAGTGCCTCATTCGTATACTAGGCACATGGGGATGAAGAACTGTTTGTGGGGTTACCTTGATCAAATTTCATCTATAGCAGCTGGTCTTGAGGGCAGGAGACATTTTTCAGAAGCACCTGTTTTGCTCCATTGTTCTCCTTGGCAAGCTGGTCCGGCCTGCACATGTGAGGCATTCAGGCAGGGGTGCTACACGTTGCCTACAAGGCTGCGCTTGTCTGAATATTTTAATATTTGTTCAAGTGATTCAACAGGAGACCCCAGGAGGATTGGGCATGGCAGCTGCTTTTCCAGGAGTTCTGGATCTGACTGAATGGTTGCTCTGTCCAGGCTGATCATTGTGAGCTTTGCACTGCTCTAGGACTGAGGAGAGAGAGGAGGGAAGTGCTGGGGGGAGTGGGGGGGGGGGGGGGGGGGGGGGAGGGGGGAGGGCAGGGGATGGGAGGGCAGAGTTAATCCTCCCTCACGCAGCCAGCTGCAGTTGTTCCAGAAATGTTTAGAAAGGGCAGAGCCGCGATTGACAGTTTCAGCTGTGTTAGAATCTTAATCAGTACCTTTCTCCCCTTTATTCCTCTCACTCAGCTGTGAAAAACAAAGTGAGCTTCAGACGCACAGTTCATAGGCTGTAGCACACATCACTCAGCGATGGCCTGATGGGTCAGCGTAGTTGCCTGTGTTTGTTGACGTGGATAATTCCAGCTGTGGGGGTGAGGGGAAAAAAAATAATGTTGAAAGGACAATTGGATTCCTCTCTTCCCCTGGCAAATGAACACGGTTAGTCAGTCGAACAAGAAGTTCACAAGTTTTAGCATGTTTGAGAAAGAAACTCAATTGCGTCATGTTAGTGGGTAAGCGAAACAGTTTCTGCAGTTGTATTGCTTGATCAGCACCTGTTCACAATTCCAACTACTCCAGCCACCTGCTAGGATTAACATTCCATTACTCGGATGGCTAATTATGACATGGGAAATTTAAAATAATATATTGTGGGAAATTTTTTCTCCTTTGCGAGCTTCTTTTAAAGATCAGCCTTTGAATATCCTGTTCAAATAAAGTTTTAATTTCCAATCCGTTTTTTGCACGCAATCGATAGTTTTATGATCGCTGATTCTTAAATGAATAAAACTTCATTTATCATTAATAAGGGTGGCGCGGTGGCACAGTGGTTAGCATTGCTGCCTCACAGTGCCAGAGACCCAGGTCCAGTTCCTGATTTGGGTCACCGTCTGTATGGAGTTTGCACGTTCTCCCCGTGTCTACGTGGGTTTCCTCCTGATACTCTGGTTTCCTGCCACTGTGCGAAAGACGTGTTGGTTAGGTACATTGGCCATGCTAAATCCACCCTCAGTGTACCCGAACAGGCGCCGGAGTCAGGCGACTAGGAGATTTTCACAGTAACATCATTGCAGTGTTAACGTAAGTCTACTTGTGACAATAATAAATAATCTTAGTGTTTACCACAAACCATAAGAAAAAGCAATACAATATCTATTTTATTATTGCACAACAATTCCATCCATTTCTGGTCCATTCTAGTATAGTTTGTAGCTGAAGTTCTTTGATTTGTGTGTGTGTGTGTGTATATCTTGGTAATAAGGCCATGTTGCTTTATTAATTAAGATCATTAAAGTTTGTGTCATCTACATCTTTATAAATGGTCTGGATCCCACAAAACTAATGAGATCATCTGAGAAATGGATGAAGTCTAAAGCAAAGTGAGAGATAGGACATTTTTTAAGGGTTTTATTACCATAAATACAGATGGAGTTAAAGTATAGCAATTACAGAATCTTCAATACTTATAACACCAGTTTTTGGAGATGGAACAGCAATCATTCTGAGGCATATTATTTGATAAAAACTGTAAAACTAGTTAGGATTGAAACAAGCAACGATGTAATAAAGCATTATGTGGTTGTAAAGGAAGTTAATTAAACATATTTAAGCACTTCCTTTGACTTATAATGTGTCTCACATAGTTAAATATTAATTAACTATTCATGTTATAGATTACTTAGAATGCTGTGATAGATTTTTAACTCAGTTCTTCTTGTTAAATATAAAACATTTAAAGCAATAGTAATGCAGGCATACTTCATAAATTGGACAAAACGTAATGTGTATTATTTAAATAGAAGAAATTAGTGTATTTAGTACCCAAGACATTTAAACACAAATATGTATGACATATTACAATTTTGGTAAGAAAAATAACGAGATCATAGGTTCATATGATATAGGAACAGAATTAGGCCATTCGGCCCATTGAGTCCACTCTGCCATTCAATCATTGCTGATATACTCCTCATCCCCATTTTCTTGCCTTCTCCCCATAACCCTTCAATCCACTACCAATTAAAAATCTGTCTAACTCCTCCTTAAATTTACTCACTGTCCCCAGTATCCACTTTGGGGTAGCGAATTCCACAGATTCACAACCCTTTGGGAGAAGTAGTTTCTCCTCAATTCTGTTTTAAATTTGCTACCCCTTATCCTAAGACTATGACCTCTTGTCCTAGAATGCCCCACAAGAGGAAGCATGTCTACTTTATCCATACCTTTTATCATCTTGTCTGCCTCAATTTGATCTCCCCTCATTCTTCGAAATTTCACAGCGTATAGGCCTAAACTGTTCAATCTCTCTTCATACAACACAGGTCATATTTTATTTGGAAAGTAAGAAAATAACTGGGTTAGAAAATTAAGGGGATTGGGGAGTACAAATACAGAAAACACCAAAAGTAGTGAAACAACATGATGTTTTATTTCTTGAGAGATAGAATTAAAAAGTAGCGAGCTTGTGCTAAACTTATATTGAACCTTGGCCAGACCACATTTTGATCATTGTGTATAATTTTGGTTGTTCTGTGTATAGTTCTGGTTCTGACTGGATACGGTCTGTTCAAGTGTTATGATCTGAATCCCTTACCTTTTAACCATGAAAACAAGAATTGTCTGAAGCTATCATGGAGAAGGTTAAAAACAACTCTGCTGGACTGCTTTGATAAACAGGCCATCTGCTGTAATTTAGAAAAAAAGTCCATCTTATGTAGTTTCAATAGACTTTGTTGATATTCCCTGAAGGAAGAAGTGTTTGCTTTCAGGACACCATTATGAAATAAGATATTTATTAATATCTCTGTCCTTTAAAATCATGGAAGTGCCCTGGTCACTTTGATATCCATACTCCATGCTCCACATTAGGGATTGGCCCAGGCGTTAAAAGACCTCTTCAAAGTGCTTTTATATAAATGATCAGTCAGTTCTACTGGGAGATCCTCTTGCTTTCTCTCATAATCCACCGCTGCTCTGAAACCCTTTTGGTGTGCTTTGATGGTCAGTTTCACTGGGGAGCTCCCTTTTCACATTGAAAAATTAGAAACTGATGTCTGCATCCTTTGAAGTGGCTTGACTGACAGGTGTGGATTACTTCCCACTGGAAAAGAGCTTTGTTTACTTTTCTTTCTCTTCACGATTGAATGCATCTCAAGTGTTTTGTACACATGGTGGTTAGAAAAGAGGAAGTGAAATCTCAAAACTGTCAATCAAAGGCTGAATGTTGAGAATCCCACCGGCAGGCGCTGCTAACACCAGCGGGAAGCAGTCTGGTTTTCTCACTGGTGGGAGCACATAGACTGCAAATGAGAGAATTGCACCCATAATCAAAGTAGATAGTATGCAATTAAAAAGAAGAAAACACAAAAAAGAAACGAACAAATAAGAGAGAAGAGTTATAGATATTCAATGCCAAGAGCAGACTCAACATACATGGCAAACCTGAGAAATGTTACCATAAAGACCATCTCTGTAGTATTACCAAATTAGATATGAGTCATACCTTTGTAATATTTCATGTCTTGGTTTAACATTAACAGTGAAGGAAGAAGAGTATGAAATAGTTTCTTCACTCAGTGATTTGTTAACTTGATTACAGATCTTTTTGCCTGAAGGAATCCTTCAGGCTATACAGCATTGCTAAATGCTGCAAAATTCCACCTGGTTTAGAGTGGTGCTGAAGCTCGTCACCCTATTGTCACTTAGGAAGACTTTTCTAAATGTATGTGGAGATTTTTACTTTCTTTTTTGAGATGAGGAGGAACTACTTCTCGCAGAGGGTGACGAATTTGTGGAACTCGCTGCCCCATTGCACGGTGGAGTCTGAATCGTCGAATGGTCTCAAGAAGGAAATAGATATATTTCTAATTTTAAAAAAGGGATAAGGGGATGAGGGGAACAGGTGGGGAGGTGGATTTGAGACCAGAGAGAGATCAGCCATGATCTGATTGAATGACAGAGCAGACTCGGAAGGCTAAATTTGCCTATGTCTGCTCCTGATTCCTATGTTCCTAGGTTCCTATATCTATATTCAATAGTAGCCATAGTGCTGCACATTGAGCAGATGAGCTGATCCTGTAGCTCAAGATGTAAATATGTCACCATTTCCTTTTCAGTCGTATCAAGACTTATAGTATTGATTTTTGCTATACCTTGTAAGATTCAAAGCAATGACATCCAGACATCAAGGGCCAGATTTTCAAAGCAGGGTTGAGGACCCCTGACACACTCATCAATTCTGAGTCCCGATCCCAAACCGAAGGATGCAATTTTTAAATTCAAGGAAGGGAGCTTGGTGCCGAGTTAATCGTGTTGATCCCCTGTCTTGTTGGGGCTTCTGCAGACACTCAGGGCCAGGGGATCAAACTCAATGGGAAACAGCCATGGCTGCCAAGCTGAGCTGCAGTGCTCACCCACCCAGTTGTTAGTTAGCCCCTCCAATTTGATTTCAAACTGACAAAGAAACTTACCTGAGCCCCATGGCGAACTAGGCAGCTGTACAGGAACTTGTACAAGATTGCTCAGGGGAAAGAAAATTGCAAAGTGCAACCTGGAATAGACAACTTCCTTAATAAGTTCCTTACAGGGCCAAGAATTGGCAGCAAACACATTTTGCACTTCCCCCTCCCCCAACCCCTTGCTGGCCCTTCGAAAATTCAAAACTGTCATGGAAGCATTGGTGTCCTGAGATGACGTATTGGACAACAATTTCGACATCTCGCCCTAACTAGATCCCAAATCCAAAGCTCTTTGCAAGAGATCCAACTGTCTTTCAGCTTATGAGGAGTCGCTGGAAGATACCAAGATAATTGTAGTCTAGGTTTAATATGAACTATGCAGTAAAAATGAGCTCTGACAAAGGGTCATCCAAACTCAAAACGTTCGCCCTACTCTCTCACCACAGATGCTGTCAGACCTGCCGAGGTTTCCCAGCATTTTGGGTTTTTGTTTCAGATTCCAGCATCAGCAGTATTTTGCCTTTATTACAGTAAAAATGGGAGTTTATTATGTAATCCAATGTATGTGTGTGCTGTTATACTGATATGACAGAAGGAGAGGGATGTGCATTAATTATTGCAAAGAAATAAACTTAATTTGCCAAAGAGATGAAAACATTTCGCAACTGTACCAAACACAGGAAGATGCTTAGAGGTGAGCAGAAAAAGGAGAGGGAAGGAAGTAAAGGTGGGAAATTATGAACGTAGAAAAAGTTGTTAACCAATCACTATTATTTATCTCATTTGTTGCTTTTGAGTTACGAGCCATTTTCAACAGCACTTTCAGTGACACACCTGAAATAATTTTGCTGAAATGCATCAAGTACTGTCAAATGCACTTTGAAGATCTGTGAGATTGCCTTGCTAAAGTCACTGCACACAATCAGAATCTGGCATCGCTGATTACAGCTGAACATGAAATATTTCTCAAATTAACAAGGTGCGGCAAAAAAGGCAGCACATTCCTTTCTGTATTACTTCTTGCAGTAAGTAAGAAATGCAATGAATAAATAAAAGTGATGTGTGATTAATCCTGCGCTTTTCCGTTTTAACTGTGAGCTAGTCAATTTTAGGCAAATTTCATAAATTCAAGGTTAACCAACCAGTGATCTCTACACATTCAACTTGATTTACAAGTGGAACGTAATAAATAGATTACAGATAATGTAATTTAAACAGCTTTTAAAAGGAACAAGAATCTCAGAAATTATCATGGTAAAACCATTGCAAGATTGCAACAGACAATGTATCAGCATTTACTCATTTTTTGATTGATTTTGTACAAGCTTTCCAGGGTGATATTGCACTTTTCATTTACATAGAATAACAGTTTTGCTGTTGTATCAGTAATTATAAATGTGGAAATGTCTTTACTGTTATGCAATAAACAGTGAAGTTAAAAAAAGAGAACACAGTCACAGAGAGTGGGAACCGATACAATTTAAAACGGTGAGTGGCAGCCCAGCCTAGCAGTTTAAAACATTGGGAACAGAAGCAGTTTAAAAGGAAGGTCTGTCCAACCAGCTGTTAAAAAGTGTGAGAAACGGGTCAGTTTGAAAAGGGTACAGAGGGCAGCCGAGCCTAGTCATTAAACAAATGGAAAAAAAATGACACCAAAATTAGCATAAGCAAGGAATGGAGAAAGAAATTAAGCTTGGTGCCTAACTACTATATACATAGAAACATAGAACCCCTACAGTGCAGAAAGATGCCATCCAGCCCATCAGGTCTTGCACTGACTCTCCGAAAGATCATCCCACCTTGGGTTTCCCCTCCTTCCTATACCCTTAACCCCGCACATTTACCATAGCTAAGCCACTTAACCTATGCATCTTTGGACACTAAGGGGCAATTTAGCATAGCCAATCCACCGAACCAAGAACACGATGGGCTGAATTTACTGGGTGCAGCAGTAACCACATCAACCGGCAAGAAAGCCAGTGACAACCACGCGTTGGCCATTTTAGAGAAGGCCTGATGGAATACAATGACAATCTGGCAGATAACTGCCAGTAATCTGGGTTCCCACCCCTTTAGGGGTGCAAGTTCATCCTCCAAGAACAGCCTGCCTGATTGGCCAGCAGCTCTTCAGTCCAGCAATGCTACCCCAGAAGCAGTGGCCGGTGTGGCTGTACCAGGCACGGTCCAGTAAAGGTGGAGGAGACTCAGAATCTAGGGCTCGCCAAAACTAGCCAGGCAAGGCATGACGAACCAGCGGTGGCGGGGGGGGTTGTTCAGTCATGAAGGCATAGGAACATCTTTCACTGTGCATGGTACTTGCTGGCAGAGGGGGTGGTTGTCTCAAAAGAACAAAGTACAAATTGCAGTACAGGCCCTCCAAGCCTGTGCCGATCATGATGCCCTAACTAATCTAAAAAAAAAATCTGCCCTTACTTGGTCCATATCCCTCTGTTCCCTCCCTATTCATGTACCCATCTGGATGCCTCTTAAAGGTTGCTAATGTGCCTGCTTCCACTGCCTCCTCTGATAGCGCATCCCAGGCACCCACCACTTTCTGTGTGAAAAGTTTCCCATGCACATCTCCATGAGCCTTGGGATGTACAAGCAGGATTAGTCTGCACATCTGACCCCACAGGGACGTTGCCAGGTTTGAATCTGCTCCCCAAGTCTCATGTGATCGCCCAATGTCCCTAATCCCTATCCAAACCAGCCCCCACCTTCGAGTAGAAGGATGTGACTACTAATTATCTGTGCAATGTCCTCAGTTAGCTTCCAGATGCGAAGGCCATCTTCAACCTCTCCTGTCTCTGACTCCATCCCCTCCACCGTCCCTGTTAATTTTATGACAACCACCACCCTCCACCCCACCCCAAACCCCAACCCACTACCTTTCCAGCCACCTGAACAGGAATTAAATTCCACCCTCTTTCAATTTAACTAATAAAGAATCTGAATTATTATTGACAACAATATAAAGATACAGCAACACCAAGCTGAGCAGTTTGTAAAAAAGACCATGAGACGAACACAAAGTGAAAATCTGAACATGCAACATCACAACTAGCACAAGGGCAAAGTGTTGAAGAGTAATTTGGTGAGTAAGCAGTGAGCAATTTGTCTTTTTAACAAAAACTCTCAGCCCAATTTTAATGCAGGCTATCAACAAACAAGTAAATAAAAAAAGATTAGAAGTGACAAAGATGTCTCAATTGTAGTACAGGGAAATTGGTGGACAAGAAACAATCCTGGATACCCCAATCAGCAGGGAATGTCCCTTCCTTAAGTTGTTCTGACCTCATGGAAGGCAAAAGCACTCTAAAACATGAGGTGGGGAGGAAGCTTTTCTAGGTAGTTTTATCAAGAATATAATCAAGTGGCAGAGGAAGGCACAGGTTCAGGAAGGGATAACTGTGACTATTAGGCCACTGGATAGCAGGGACTTGGGAGAGGTTGAGAAAGAGATCAGAGGGACCATGGTCCAGTACAATATACTCTCAACCTGTGATGACAAGGAGAAAAATTATGGGCCAACAACCATAATGCAGCCCAATGTAACATGGCTTTGAAGGCTTAGGCGTTGGAAAGAACAGAATAGAAATTTGATAGGGATTGGGTATTCTATTATTAGAGGGATAGATAGTGTCCTCTGCAGCTATGAAAGAGAGTCCTAATGGATGTGTTGCTTACCTGGTTCCATGATAAGGGATATCTCAGGCTGGTTAGAGAGGAATTTAGAAAATAAGGAGATGAATCCAGTTGTCATGATCCATGTTTGAACCAATGACATAGATTGGAAGAGGGAGAATGTCCTCCTGCAAAAATGTCAGGAGTTAAGCAGTAAATCAAACAGCAGGGTCAAATAGGTAATAATTTCTGGTTTCTCCCCAGGCCATGTGCAAAGTAGCATTGAGCCATGTGGATCCTAAGAGATAATACATGGAGGCACAAGGGACTCTCTTTCATCGACCACTAGCACCAGCACTGGGGCAATAAGTAACGGGATTTGTGGAACAACTCTGCCTGAAACAGAATGAGACCAATGTCCTGATGAAAAGCATTAATAGGGAGATGGCAAAAATTTGAGTAAAATGAGGAGAGGAAGCAATAAGAAAAGAAACAAGTTTGAATATAAAGGAAACAGAAATGAAGAGCATGAGACAGACTAAACTAAGGGAGAACAGAAATAGGTGGGGAATAAATACAATGTAGAACAATACTGGAAAAAGATGGTTGAAAAATAAAGTAAGAGAGGGATGAATATTAAACATGAGTTAAATTGTCCATTCAGCAATGCACAGTATCCATAATAAAACAGGGATCTAGAAGCGATACTATTTTGTGAGGGGCCAGGTGTAGTAAGTTTACTGAGGCATGGCTATAGGAAAATCGGCTTTGGGAATTAAATATTGCAGGGCATACTTAGAAGCATACTTAAGAGAGGGAAAAAGGGAAGGTGGAATAACGGGAGGAGCTGGAATAATGGCTGTGTAAAAAAACCCAGAAACACAGCCATCAATAAGACAGAAATAGAGGGCGGGGTTTTACGGCCTCGCTTGACCCGAGACCAGAAAACCCCACTCGAGGTCAATGGCCATTTCCATTCTCCGCCCCTCGCCCATTCTGACTCTGTGGCGGGCAGGGTGGTAGAATTCCGGCGAGATTCTAACAGAATGGAGGTAAAACACAATAAAGAATCAATCTCACTGATAGAAGTGGCCCATCGATCTCCTAATAGTGGAAGTAGAAGAAGAAATATGCAAACAAATTAGGAAAATGAGTAAAATAATTAGAATGCTAATCATGAAATATTTCAACAGTTATCCAATTAATTAACAGAAGAGATGAGGAAATGGGAAAATAAAATGAAGTTCCTGGAACACGTACATGATTCCTTTCTAACCTTTCATATCCAATATGGGAAAAGCCAAACAAGGGAGGTTTTATCATAGGATCTCTCTCTCTCTCAACCTTTTCACACCTGATGGTGCATAAGTCAAATTTCTGTCTGTTTCTGTCACTAATTATTCTTGAAATAGGTCGCTTTTATGTTGCCAGGGGTTGAGAGACACAACACCACATCAAGCATAGCCACACTCACATGCCGACAAACTAAGGAGCAATTTAGCATGGCCAATCTTCCTGACCTGCATGTCTCTGGACTATGAGAGGAAACTGGAACAGCTGGCAAAATCCCCTGCAGACACGGGGAGAACCTGCAAACTCCACGGAGGCAGACACCCAGGCTGAAATTGAACCCGGGTCCCTGGCACTGTGTGGCATCAGTGCTAACCACTGCACCACCGTGCAGCCCCCAGACGATCAAGTAATAGAGAATAAACCATTGTAGATAAAGGATGTAACAGTAGGGGCAGCACGGTGGCACAATGATTAGCACTGCTTCATTACAGCACCAGGGACCCAGGTTTGATTCCCAGTTTGGGTCACTGTCTGTGTGGAGTTTGCATATTCTCCCCGTGTCTGCATGGGTTTCCTCCGCGTGCTCTGGTTTCCTCCCACACTCCAAAGATGTGCGGGTAAGGTAGATTGGCCATGCTAAATTGCCCCTTAGTGTCAGGAGGACGAGCTAGGGTAAAAGCATGGGGCTACGGGCATAGGGCCTGGGTGGGATTTGGTCAGTGCAGACTCGAAGGGCCAAATTGGCTTCCTTCTGCACTGTCGGATTCTTTGATTCTATGAGTAGAGCTCATTTAGGCAATGGTGACCATAGTGTAGTGTAATTGAGGAAAATGATTAAGAAAGACATTAAGATGACAAAGACTAGATTGGAGAAAAGCTGATTTTGAGGGGCTGAGAATAAAGCTTGGATAAACAAAATGGATACAAATATTGACAAACAATTATATAGGACAATGGGAAACATGTGTAACAAATGTTCAACAGCGCCCAGAAAAAAATAAATTCTGTTTAAAAATAAATCTACAAACTGGCACCATTGAAAAATAAAGACATAAGAGAAAAAATATGGCATAAAGTAAAAACATAGACCATAGTGTGACAAAGAAGCATGTGAAGAGACTGGGAAGTAAAAGGTAATAGCAAGGCAAAGACAAACAAGGAAATTAGATTGTGAAGAAAAATTAAATGGTAAAATATTCTACAGGCACATAAATAAAAGAAGAAAAGTCAGAATAGGAACAGGACAACCAAGGGACAGACACGATAAAACCACAATAATGACAGCAAAATGGCAAAAATACTAAATAATTATTTTGCTTCAGTATTTACCAGGAAGATGAAAGAGGTGGACATGACATCAGAAGATGAGGATAGAAATGATATAACCACATTCAAAATGACAAGAGGGGACATAGAACATAGAAAAACTACAGCACAAACAGGCCCTTCGGCCCACAAGTTGCGCCGGTCATGTCCCTACCTACCTAGGCCTATATATAGGCTTACCGATAACCCTCAATCCTATTAAGTCCCATGTACTCATCCAGAAGTCTTTTAAAAGACCATATCGAGTTTGCCTCCACCACCATTGACGGCAGCCGATTCCACTCACCCACCACCCTCTGAGTGAAAAGCTTACCCCTAACATCTCCTCTGTACCTACTCCCCAGCACCTTAAACCTGTATCCTCTCATAGCAGCCATTTCAGCCCTGGGAAAAAGCCTCTGAGAATCCACCCGATCTATACCTCTCAACATCTTGCACACCTCCATCAGGTCACCTCTCATCCTTCGTCTCTCCAAGGAGAAAAGACCGAGCTCCCTCAACCTATCCTCATAAGGCATGCCAACCAATCCAGGCAACATCCTTGTAAATCTTCTCTGCACCCTTTCAATAATTTCTACATCCTTCCTGTAATGAGGCGACCAGAACTGAGTACAAAGAACAAAGAACAAAGAACAAAGTACTCTAAGTGGAGTCTGACGAGGGTCTTATAAAGCTGCATCATTATCTCCCGACTCCTAAATTCAATCCCTCGATTGATGAAGGCCAGCACACCATACGCCTTCTTAACCACCTCCTCTACCTGCGAGGCCGATTTAAGAGTCCTATGGACCTTGACCCCAAGGTCCTTCTGATCCTCTACACTGCTAAGAGTCTTACCCTTGATATTATACTCCTTCATCCCATTTGGCCTGCCAAAATGTACCACTACACACTTATCCGGGTTGAAGTCCATCTGCCACTTCTCCGCCCAGTCTTGCATCCTATCTATGTCACGCTGCAGCTTCTGACATCCCTCCAAACTATCCACAACACCACCAACCTTCGTGTCATCGGCAAACTTACCAACCCATCCCTCCACTTCCTCATCCAGGTCATTTATGAAAATGACAAACAGCAAGGGTCCCAGAACAGATCCCTGGGGCACTCCACTGGTGACCGACCTCCATTCAGAAAAAGACCCATCTGCAACCACTCTCTGCCTTCTGCAGGCAAGCCATTTCTGGATCCACAAGGCAACAGCCCCTTGGATCCCATGCCCTCTCACTTTCTCGAGAAGTCTTGCATGGGGGACCTTATCGAATGCCTTGCTGAAGTCCATGTAAACCACATCAACGCTTTTCCTTCGTCAACGTGTTTAGTCACATTTTCAAAGAACTCCACCAGGCTCGTAAGGCACGATTTGCCTTTGACAAAGCCATGCTGACTACTTTTGAGCATACTAAACTCTAAATGTTCATAAATCCTGTCCCTCAGGATCTTCGCCATCAACTTACCAACCACTGAGGTTAGACTCACCGGTCGGTAATTTCCTGGGCTATCCCTATTCCCTTTCTTGAATATAGGAACCACATCCGCAATCCTCCAATCCTCCTGAACCTCTCCTGTCTCCATCGACGACGCAAAGATCATCGCCAGAGGCTCTGCAATCTCTTCCTTCACCTCCCACAGTAACCTGGGGTACATCCCATCCGATCCTAGCGACTTATCTATCTTGATGCTATTCAAAATTTCCAACACATCCTCTTTCTTAATGTCGACAAACTCAATCTTCTCAGTCCGCCGCAATCCTGTAGTACAACCATCCAGGTCTTTTTCCACCGTGAATACCGAGGTAAAGTATTCATTAAGCACCTCTGCAATTTCTTCCGGTTCCGTACAGACTTTCTCACCTTCACATTTTTTAGGTCCTATTCCTTCACATCTCATCCTTTTACTCTTCCATATTTATAGAACGCCTTAGGGTTCTCCTTAATCTTATCTGCCAAGGCCTTCTCGTGACCCCTTCTGGCTCTCCTAATTTCCTTCTTAAGTCCCTTCCTACAAGCTGTATACTCATCTAGATCCCCATCATCGCCTAGCTCTCTGAACCTATTGTACGCTTTCCTTTTCCTTTTGACTAGGTTCAGCACAGCTTTCGTGCACCACGGTTACCGTAACCTACCAAAACCTCCCTGTCTCATCGGAACGTTGTCATGTAGAACATATTAAATAAATTAATCAAACTCATGGAACAGACTGTTCTGGGCCAGACTGATTGCATTCCTGCTTTTTAAAATAATCTGGGGAAGAATTAACTGCAGCATCACTGTTCATAATTAATAATTTGTTATAAAAAGTGCAATATCGTAGAACTGGTGGATTGCGAACATAATACCTATATTTAAGAAGAAAGACAAAATATGTCCTGGGAACTAAAGAGCAGCCACCTTAACACTGGTAGTAGGAAAAATAATGGAACCTCTACTAAAAGAGAAAATAGAAAAAAACATTTAGAAAATAAAAGCATAATACTGAATAGGCATCATGGATTTCAAAGGAAATGTCTTGCCTTCAAGCTCATTGAATTCTTAGGAGAGGTAACAGAGAGTGTAGACAGGGATGATGTAGTCAGTGTAAATTTTCCAAATTTCTAAAAGAATTTTGAGAAGGTACCACATAATAGATAAATGAATAATGTCAGAACATGCGGAGTCATGGCCCAAGCAGGGGAATTGATAGCTCACTGGCTGCTAGACAGCAGCTGAGAGTTAGGTAAAAGTTGCAATTTAGAATGGCAGAAAGTAGAAAGTGGGATCCCGCAAGGACACTGTTGCTCACAATTTTATGTTTTAGACTTTGGAATCAAAACACAACTTCTCAATCTGCCGACAATACCAAATTGGGAGAAGTAGTCAATATTAAGGAGCACTGCAGGAAATACGAGAAAATATATTAATAAACTAGATGAATGGACAGATAATTGGCAAATGAATTTCAACGTAGATTGTTAAGTGTATTATGTTTTGGTAAAAATATTAGGAGGCTGCAAATTGGAAAGTAAGAACTTAAAGATGTCTACAATTCCCACTGCCTCATGAAAGCAGTCAGCATAATCAAGGACCCCATGCACCCCAGACATATTCTCTTCCACCATCTTCCGTCGGGAAAAAGATACAAAATTCTGAGGTCATGTACCAACTGACCCAAGAGCAGCTTCTTCCCTGCTGCCATCAGACTTTTGAATGGACCTACCTCATATCAAGTTGATCTTTCTCGACACCCTAGCTATGACTGTAACACTACATTCTGCACCCTCTCCTTTCCTTCTCTATGAACGATATGCTTTGTCTGTATAGCGCACAATCAAATCAACAGGAGCAAAATGATTTGGGAATACAAATTGACAAATCATGAAAATTTTGCCAAATGTGTATTGAAACTTGGTTCTACCACACTGAGTGTACTATGTATAGTTCTGGTTTCCATGTTATAAAAAAGAGGTGGACTGGTGAAGGTGCACCAAAGATTTCCCAAAGTGACAGCAGAATTGCGAAGTCATAGTAATCAGGATAGGATGAACAGCCTACATCTCATTTTCTCTTGAAAAGAGCAAACTGAGGGGTGACCTAACAAAAGGCTTTAAAATTATGAAAAAATATTTAGGGTGCGAACATGTGGAGCTGAATTTTCCCTTTTCCCCACATTTAAGGTGTGGTTTCAAGGGAAGGTGAGGGGAGAGAATTTGGCAGCAGTGCAAAAATTGCTTTCATGCCAATGTGAATTTCCTGTGGAATTGCCCGCTGATACCCACCATGGTGGATCGGGAAACCTGCTGGAGGCCAGCGTGAAATTGATTTGCATCCTGCTAATGGGATGCAGATGATGTCCCAACCGGAATCTTCCACCCGAATTCTCCATGACGCCAGTGGGAAAACACATTGGTGCAAAACACAACTGGAAAACCGTGGCGTGCAGATGTCAGGACTCACCTGAACAATGTCTGTGGCTGCCTCCGGAGTTCAGAATGGAGGCCACCAGAAACCCTAGACCCCAGAACACCACAGCAATGGATGAGGGGAACATCGACAGGTGGATCTTCCAGGTTCAGTGTCATTGAGGATGTCCATCTCCCAGCCTCAGAGTGTTCCAAGAGATCCATTTTCCTTCTCGGGAGGTTTATCTTCTGTCTTCAATAATGGGAGAATGATATTGGGCACCTTTTCAATATGGCACCTGGATATGAGGGTCGACTATGCACCATCAGGCCTGGCCCACCATGGAACATACAAGCCCAGTTGCATAATTAATGGGGTAAGGGCTGGAAGATAGGGCGTGGGTTCCCACCAGCCTCTGCAACAGGAAACACTCCATGTTCCTGTCCTTTAGCCCCAGATGGGAGAATATGGCCTGTGCTGTTTCCACTTATGGGAAGAATAGAACGAGTTAGCATAAATGTGAGCAAGTCGCCCAGTAATCAAATAGGAAGTCGGGAGATATTTCTATACATTGAGATTGGTGACAATGTGAAACTCACAACCACAAGCAATAATTGAGGTGAATAATAATAAGGAGAAGATAGATGAGCAAATGAGAGTGAAAGAAGTAGAGTATTATCCTGATATAATTAAATTATGGTTAGGAGGAGGCTCGAATGGAACATAAACACCTGAATGGAAGGGTTGGGCTAAATGGCATGTACGTTCCATGCAATTTTAAATAATAATTTTAGGAACATCATGACCAAATAGTAGGAGGTTGTTTTACTGTATAAAATCAATAGTCATCATGTTGCCTTTTCCCTAGTGTATAGAAGGATAAAATATTGATTATTGTGATATACAGTAAGGGGGCTCATTTAGATCATAAATTTAAGGACTAGATTTTTTTTGCTAATTGAAACTATGTTCTGCTTATTTTTCACCTGATTATTTAGAATTAGCTACAGAACTTATTGAATTATTCAGACTGTGTTCACCCCAATTCTAAAAAAGTTGCAGTGTAAATTTGGAGCCTGACCTGATTCCTGTGTATTAGAGTGTGAGACTTACCTTGTTTCACCCTGAGTGCAGTAAGGCATTGATTTTATAGTTTTGATGTAAGTTCACCCACATAGGAGTACAGTATATGAAAAAACGACCTCTTTGCTTTGTGTTTCAAATATACTACGAAGTGAGTTCTGGAACTAACGTCCTTTGTAGATGATTTTAATATTCTAAAATAATGTGAGATTCTGGCACTTCATAAAGTTATGTTCTGCTGATGTTGAATCTAGTGTATGGATAGTTAATAAAAGTTACAGGCATTTTTATAAAACTGCAAACTAGGTCGGCTATGAGCAGGCTGTAAGTGGTTCAAAACTGCTGAAATTGACTGAGTTGAGATTGGTGTGATACAGGTTCCTATGGAGATCTTGTGGCATAGTGGGTAGTATGCCTGCCTCTGAGACAGAAACTCTGGGTTCAAGTCCAACCCCAGGACCTGTTGGCCAAGAAATGTGCATTTAGAATGCGGTCAAACAGATTAAGTGTGTCAACCTGCAAATCCTTCCAATACGCCACTGACTGGTGGGAAGAGTGGGAGTGACTCCTGGTCAGACACGTTTGTTATGGTGCCCATCAAGCTATTAGCCTCTGGTGACAGACTAGCAACCTATTTTGGGAATAACTAGCTATGGAAACAGACAAATGGCTGCCTTAGTGCTCCACTAAGTGCGGGAAGAGAATTGGAATTGGACGGATCCCTATAAAACAGTCTACTCATATTGTCTGCTTGCTGAAGACTTCACTTGAGTCTTGGTCTCAATGTGTTCTATAAAGCGGGTAAAGAGAATGCCAAATATAGCAGCAAAACTGACATTTGACAGTAGGAAGTTCTGCAAAGGTGTCAGTAATAAAGAAGCAACAAGCATTACTTATATAACCATTCTGACACATTTAAATGAAACACATTTCAATTACAAATGGTGCATGGCTCCCAGATGACAGTCGTGCCATAGGTGTTTGCTGTTTAATGTGCACTATACTCATATTTTACTTTCACAGTGAACTGTGAGGTTTGCATGCTGTAATAACACTAAAACTCGGAGTGCTCACTTATCAGGTGTTCTAAGGGTATTCAGCAGGAAGTGTGGGGATTTTTGAAAGCTGCGAATGGTGTGAAAATGAGAATTATCTCCATATATTAGCAATAATTGTAAAGCTACCTGTACCAGGTACTGTACTTCCAAATGTTGGCTGTGGACAGAATAATTTCATTATCCTTATCAAATATGTTCTGACAACTAATTGTGAGCATGTACAGAAATGTATGTTATCTGATTTGTAAAGCATCGTGTATGTTACAATAAATATCTTTTTAAAAAAAGAGTTTTAGAAATCTTTAAGGGTGCGAAGGGTGTGGAAAGAAGGAGAGCTGGAATGGAGAGGTGGAAAGTGAAAAAGAAGGATGATAAAATGGATGAATGAGATGAAATTAAATGGAATTCCCTACCCTGGTCCTGTTCAGTGCAACTGCTACATTCCTCAGGCAGTCCTTTCATAATCTGTAATTTTGTTCTGCCATTCACACATTCTGATCACTTAATGGACTCTCTTGGCACCTTCTCAGCCTTCTGTATCCTCATTTACATTTCCTTTGTCCGATTCCACATCCCCTCCCTCCCCTTAATCTCCCCACCCCAATAGTATAAATCTCTGCTGATTCTCTTTGCTCTTAGCTCTGACAAAGGGTCATCGAGACTTGAAACATTGGCTCTATTCTCTCCCCACAGATGCTGTCAGACCTGCTGAGTTTTTCCAGCATTTTCTGGGGACATTTTACTGTGCTAAAGATGCTAATATAAATGCAAGCTGCTGTATTTATTTATTGTAGTTAAGATTGATCTCACCTACGCAAAATCAAAGATACAAAAACAACTGTTGGTTGAGCTAAACGTCAAATCAGATTCCTAGACCATTAAGATTTACAAATATTTCTAAAGTAGCTTTGGATTGTTAATCCTGTGGATGCATTTTTGCTTTGGATTCTCATTTAATTGGTATATGAAGTAATAGTGAATGAGAGGAAACATGATTTGATTTATTATTGGCACATATATTGGGATCCAGTGAAAAGTATTGTTTCTTGCACGCTATACCATTCATAGAGTATATAGGGGAGAAGGAAAGGGGAGGGTGCTGAATATAGTGTTACAGTGAAAGCTAGGGTGCAGAGAAAGATCAACTTAGTATATGGTCGGTCCATTCAAAAGTCTGATGGCAGCAGGGAAGAAGCTGTTCTTGAGTCAGTTTTGTATCTTTTTCCCGGTGGAAGAAGGTGGAAGAGAGTATGTCCGGGCTGCATGGGATCCTTAATTATGATGCAAATTCTGAAAAATCAAATTTACATTTAAAGTTGAAAATACTTCTCAGGTACGAGAACAAATGTCACTGCCCATTTTGTAGCTGTTCTCATTGGCAGTTAGACGTGATTTTAATTTTAGAGGTTAATGTATACATCCCAACATTAAAAAAACATAGACAATATATCACAGGAAAAAGAAATGAGCAAACTGAGTTCCTGTTCTCCTTTTGTTTCTGGAAAGAAAAGAGATTTGAGTTGACCATGTCACCGTTTCAGCAGCAGGGTGCACAAATGCTTCTGTTACTGCCAGGCTTCGAATTCAATAATTTATCAGAGTTTGCGTATCACATGCTGTTAGCAAAAATCAGACTGGTGCTTTGAACAAACTGCTGCTACATTATAGCATTAGGCACGTTTACAAGAACAAGATTCTGGAAATATAGATACAAAAAAAAAACAAGAAGATGGATATGTTAGAGCAGTAAATACTGCCCGAAGCTATAAAGTAATGAGCATTTTTCCACAGAGAATTTTGACCTGTTATTTGAACAAAAGAAGGCAGATGAAAAGAGAAATTACTGAGTCTCGAGCCTGAGCAAGAAAACACAATTCAACTTTAATAAATGTTTCTTTTGTTAATAATTTACTATTAGTGTAATACCTCTGAAAATAGAACAAAAAACATGCCTATTCAGTGTCTTTTGATAACGGCTTTGACTATTTATTTGATATTTTGTTCAGAATGTATGGCAAAAATTATTTCCTTTATTTGTTTTTGTAACGATTGTATAGATTTACACCAGCAAGTTATTAAAACCAGCCTGTAATTGCTATTGATGTCTTTGATCATATCACTGTGAATTTTTCTTCTATACAATATTCTCCCTCAGTGGGGAGACAATATATTTTGTTGGACTGTTTACCGGTTTTTATTTGTTAGCATCAAATCTTCTTTCTAAATCTGAAATAGGTTGCAGCTTTTTCACAAAGTTAAGAATGATTAATAAAATAAAGGGCACAGCTCCGACAATTTAAGTTTCACTGTCTGAGCAGCTCAGGACGTAGGAATTCTGCAGTGAGTAACTCACCTCCTGAATCTCCAGCATCTGTGTGCCATCTACAAGCGCAAGTAAGGAATGTGTTGGAACACTCTCCACTTTACCTGTATAACTGCGGTTCCAAGAATACTTAAGAAGCTTGATGCCATCCAGGACAGAACAATCCCCTTGATTGGCACCCCAGTAAATAATATAAACATTTGCTCCTTCCACCACCAACACACAATGGCAGCACTGTGTACTGTAGACAAGATGCAGCAACTCAAGGCTCCTTCAGCAACACCTTCCAAGCCCACAACCTCTCACTTAGAAGGCAAGAGCGACAGAGACATGGGAACACTAGAACTGAAAGTTCACCTCTAAGCCACGTGCCATCCTGAGTTGGAACTATATCATCATTTCTTCACTGTTGTTGGGTCAAAACCATTAAACCCCCTTTCAAGCAGCACTGTGGGTGTACCTAAAACCTGTTTGGCAGTACCAGTTCAAGGAGAAGACTCACCACCACTTTCTCAGGGGTAATTAGAAACGGGCAACAAATGCTGCCCTAGCCGGTGGTGCCGACACCTTGCAAAATAATTTTTAGCAGTCCTTTGATTTCTAAAACTCGTTTCCCGTCAAACAATAAATGTAAAGGATTGAGAAACCTTTCCATCCTTTAGGTAAAAATGGGGGGGGGGGGGGCGATTCTCCCAAAAGTGCCGAATTGGTGAGAAAACTGTTCTAGATCACGACTGTTTTCTCAGCGCAGATTGACTGAATCTACCCACTCTGTGCAATGCAGAAGTCACAATCCGGAAGGTCATTAAAAACCCAGGAGGCGGGGCCTATTCACACCGGAATCTGACAGCTCCCAGAACTCTGCGCATGTGCAGTGGTCCCGATCTGTCAGTCTCTCCATTTACTGGCCAGATCGATCACTGGCTAGCCCGGGACCCTCACACTGCCACCCCAAGATCCCCCTCCAACGGCCCGATCGCGGCCCGCACAAGCATTCCTGGGCCAGCCCCTCCCCCACCTCCCCCCAGTCCCAGAGCACCCCAACCCCCCCCCCGGGACGCACAGTACTTCCCCGGTAGGCAGATCCCCCCCACCCTCTCCTCCAGCCCGCCCCGATTGCTGGCCTCCCTCCAGCCCCGATTGATCCCAATGCAGAATGGCAGTGGGGCCCCACCTCCTTGGCACTGCCCATGGGGCATCGGGCAGTGCCAAGGTGCCCCCTGGGCATGGTACATTGTCCCTTGGGCAGTGCCAGGCGGTGCAGGCTGGCACTGCCAGAGTGCCCATGCCCTGGGGGAACCCCCCCCCCCCCCACTGCCCGACCCCTTGGGGAGCCCTGATTGCCTTCCTCCTTCACTCCAGCGGGGTCTCCCACTAGTTCCTCACAAGTGAGGAGCTGCTCTAAACCCCGCTGGAGTGAAATACTCCTGGTGGGGTGGGAGATGTTATCGGGTCTGGAGAATTCCACACGGGGCCCAATAATGAGATTGAAAAAACATTAAGAAAATATTTAAATTACTTACCTCTCTTTCCACCAGTTTCCAGTGCAGTCTCGAATGCGCCTGTTCTCCGGCTCTGGGAGACGCGCATGCGTCGGGAACGTTTGCACAAATCCCACAAAATGGCCAACACGCAATTCTCCCATCCCGATGTGCCACAAAACGTGTGCATTGCGATGGGAGAATCGCCCCCATGGAAACTACAACCCTCAACATTTTACTCCTTTACTCTGATGCTTTAGCAATTCTCTGTTTTAATTGTTATATTACCAAAGTAATCTATCTCAAGAATTTAAAATCATGAAACAAATATTGGTTGAAGATTTCTGTGTGCAATAGACACAGCAAAATTGGAACCAAACATTTACATTTACTGGTTTCTAAAGAGCAAGAGTGCAGAGGAAAGCTTCTTCTGTTGTCGACAATTAAGTTATTGTTCTTTAAGGAGGGTTGGTTTTAAGGGTTTTAAAGACTTCTTGGCTTCAAGTAATCTTAATTATGGGTGAGGTGGTCATAGCTGGACAACAGCAAAGGTTTTACTGGTGCTCTGTGCCTGTAACTGTACAGTTTTAGCTAGTTTAACTTTAATTGTATCCAATGTTCCAACTTTAAAGCAACTCTATGAGTAGATAAATACACTTTGTCAAAGGACAATGCATCAAGCTGATTGCATAAACTGAGGCACGAATCCCATGTGTGATAAAGGCAATCCACCTCTCATTCTTCAAATTTCTAGATCACTATTTCATGGAATTCCCAGCTCACATGAAATTCCTTTCTCTATATTTCTTTCATCTGTCATAAGCAAGGGCAAAATATTTTGCCCTCCAAGTATTCTTGGAAAGTTGGTGTTGGACTTCTTCTTGAACTCCTGCAGTCATGTGGTGAAGATATTCTCATTTTGCTGTTAGGTAGGGAGGCCCAGATTGGATATGGTAACAATGAAGGAATGGCAATATGTATCCAAGTTGTGAAGGAATCCTGGATTAATGGTGTTTTCATTCAGTTGCTGTCCTTGTGCTTTTAGTGACTGAAGATTGTAGGTTTAAGAGCTGCTATTGAACAAGTTTGCTTAAAAACCTTCATAATGTTACAAGCCTCTAATAATTCTTCTCTTAAACTCAGTGTTCTAGAGAACTTAGAATCATAGAAAATCATAGAATCCCTACAGTACAGAAGGAGGCCATTCAGCCCATCGAGTCTGCACCGACTTAATCAAAGTATCTTGAAATGTTTTCTCTTAACTGTAGTATCCATCAGTGGCAACTAATGAATGAATATGCATTATATCAAGTTATGATTACATTTACACTTTTATATTCAATAATGTCACTAAAACGCTTGAACATTTGATTTAGTGGCTCATCTAAAGGAAGATATTTGTGAAAATGTAATATTCCTTCAGTGCTACAGTGGTAAATCCAGTTGAATGATATGCTCCCGATGTGAAGCTTGAATCTACCAATTCTGCCAAGCTGACGTTTGATTAATTCCCAACACCTCTCTTAGCCAGCTATTCATAGAATCATAGAAACTCACAGCACACTAAAGGAGGCCATTTCACTTTTGTGCCTGTGTTGTCTCTTTGAAAGACCAACCATTCTTAGTGACACATCTGCATTCTTTTGTCCGTAAACTCTACATATGTTCCCCATACTCAAGCACATGTCCAACTCTTTTTGAAATTATCTATAGTATCAGTTTCCATCACGTATCCAGGTTGACTGAACCAGATCCCTCTGAAGTTAAAGTTTACTTATTAGTGTCACAAGTAGGCTTGCATTAATATTGCAATCAAGTTACTGTGAAAATCTCTTAGTCACACTGGCACCTGTTCAGGTACACTGAGGGAGAATGTAGCATAGCCAATGCACCTAACCAGCACATCTTTCAGATTGATCAAGAAGGCAAATGGGATGTTGGCCTATATCGCGAGGGGGATAGAATATAAAAGCAGGGATGTCTTGATGCACATGTACAGGGCATTGGTGAGGCCGCAGCTGGAATACTGTGTGCAGTATTGGTCCCCTTATATGAGGAAGGATATATTGGCATTGGAGGGAGTGCAGAGAAGGTTCACCAGGTTGATACCGGAGATGAGGGGTTTGGATTATGAGGAGAGGCTGAGGAGATTGGGTTTGTACTCGTTGGAGTTTAGAAGGATGAGGGGGGGATCTTATGGAGACTTATAAGATAATGCGGGGGCTGGATAGAGTGGAGGTGGAGAGATTCTTTCCACTTAGTAAGGAAGTTAAAACTAGAGGACACAGCCTCAAAATAAAGGGGGGTCGGTTTAAGACAGAGTTGAGGAGGAACTTCTTCTCCCAGAGGGTGGTGAATCTCTGGAATTCTCTGCCCACTGAGGTGGTGGAGGCTACCTCGCTGAATATGTTTAAAGCGCGGATGGATGGATTCCTGATCGGTAAGGGAATTAAGGGTTATGGGGATCAGGCGGGTAAGTGGTACTGATCCACGTCAGATCAACCATGATCTTATTGAATGGCGGGGCAGGCTCGAGGGGCTAGATGGCCTACTCCTGCTCCTATTTCTTATGTTCTTATGTTCTTGTGGGAGGAAACTGGAGCACCCAGAGGAAACAGACACAGGGAGAACATGCAGACTACGCAGTGACCCAAGCCGGGAATCGAACCCTGGTCCCTGGCGCTGTGAGGCAGCAGTGCTAATCACTGTGCCACCATACTCCCAACTTTCTGAGTGCAAGATTTTTTCTCGTTCTATCTGTAATGCTTCTGCCCATTTAACCATGTGGTTCATGTCATCCTGAAGGGAATAACTATCCTTATAATTATCAACTACGTGTTCAAATTTTGTATCACATCCAAGCATTATAATGCTGCTCCTTGCCCTGAGTCTAGGTTTTCATCAAATATCAGGGCAGCACAGTGGTTGCCACTGCTGCCTCACAGCGCGAGGGACCCAGGTTCAATTCTGGCCTTGGGTGACTGGTTGTGTGAGTTTGCACCTTTTCCCTGTGTCTGTGTGGGTTTCCTCCAGGTGCTCCGGTTTCCTCCCACAGTCCAAAGATGTGCAGGTTAGGTTGATTAGCCATGCAAAATTGCCCCTTCGTGTCAGGGGGATTAGCAAGGTAAATACGTGGGGTTACGAGGATAGGGCCTGAGTGGGATTGTTGTCCATCCAGGTTCAATGGGCTGAGTGGCGTCCTTCTGCACCGTAGGGATTCTATAATTCTATGGCCACCCATTCCATTAAAAGCTTACACCCTCGAGAATTGCTATATAGGTGCATATATAGAACTATTAAGTAAATATGTGCATCATTTTGACATCACAACTGATATTTCGTTTGCCTCATTTTGAAACAGATTAGTTAATCCATAACCAGAATTAAATAGTGTTCTTTCAAGTTTAACTTTAACTTTCCTCACTGTTGGATCTCATGGCTGTGATATACTGTCAGGACTAAGGTTGTTTGTCAGAAGTTAGGGCTGTCAACTAGGGCTGAAGAAGTAATCTTCATTAATTTTTCCATCATCTGTTTTAATCGGAGATCATCTTAGTTTTAATAACCAATTTAATATATATTAATGTCCAGGAATTGCAAATAATTTAGATGTCAGCTATACCATTTTCATTTTTGGCTTCCATATCGATTGCATCGTTGGTTGTATTGGCAATATATTAACATTGTCTTTACCATTATTTACCATTCGCCAAATTTGGCTATAAGTTTGGTTAGTGCAAGAAGCATTTATAGTTAAAGGGTGGGATTTTACCGCCTCGCTTGTCTCAAAACCATAAAATCCTGCCTGAGGTCAACGGACTTTTCCATGGACCGCCCTTCGCCCGTTCAGATTCCCAATGTAGGCGGGGCGGTAAATTTATTCGTAGTTAGATTTCACAGCAAAATACAGAGCCAATCAGAAATAAACAAAATCTCTTATTTGTAAACTAAAACAAAAGTAATGAGAAATTACTTTTTAAGTAATTGCCTGTCTTTGCTGATGCTAATTATTGCTGCTCAGTATAATTCATTATATTTGAGACATGATACAACTGACGGTGAGTAAATTTGAAACTTTTCATGTAAACTTGCGTATCGAACTGTTGTTAAAATTGAAGGTGTTCATTTTACCTCTCAATCGGATAATAGGTAGAAAGATCTGTTGTAAAATCCAGTACAATATAAGCATATGTGTTCAATCAGGCTCTGAACACTGTCTCATTACATTAGAACTGCCACTGTGAGGCCAGTTAATTCCTGAATCTGAGATTTATGGTCTGACTGCCCAAGGGCAATAATATTATAGTGCTAATAGAGAGTTAATCCCACCCCTCAAGGTCAGTCTGATAGTATCAGTCCCTAAAAAGTTTATTGTGTCACTTTAATTGGAAACTCAAATGCAGATTTACACAGAAACCTTAGCTACAGGTCATGAAGACATTTCTAAATTAAGCAGGAAGTTTGCAATAACTTCAGCTGACATATTACTAAGGTCCTTGCCCAGTTTTATTTCTTATGTATAAAAAACATCTATTTTGGATTCTTGGTAATTGACAGGATGTATTTGACCTGTTGACTTTTATTTCAGTTAAGTGTTCTCTCACCTCTCATAGAATGAATAATTACTGACACCTCCATTCCATAATCAGGTATTGAATAGTTCATACATTCTGGAGTATTTGATAGCAACAACATTTTAAAATACTGCCATTTTGACTTGTATTTCTTCTTTTTAAAAAAAATCGAGAAATTATGGAGAAATCATGAAGCTTTTCTGGAATATCATATTCTGTTTAGGGCAGTGAAAATGGAGCTTCTGCAACCTCAATCCATTTTAATCAAACTTAATTCCCAAAATCACTTCTTCTATTCCATAAAAGTAAAGTCAACGAAATTGTTTACAATTGTCCCATTGGAGCCAACATGAAATAGAAGCAAGTTTTAAATCTTAGGATTTGGGACCATAAACATGCCACATAGTAGTTGCAAAGGCAGACATTATTTTGCTGTACTACTGATTGCTATTAAGGTTTATAGTGTTCCATTTCTTAAAGTCCCCAACGATTTATTGATGAACTGCAACTGTTATATTATTGTATCTATTTCACAAACAAGCTGGTTTAAGGCAAATTACCAGATCTTTTAAACATCATCATAGAATAGAAACATAGAAAGAATCATAGAAACCCTACAGTGCAGAAGGAGGCCATTCGGCCCATCGAGTCTGCACCGACCACAATCCCACCCAGGCCCTACCCCCACATATTTTACCCGCTAATCCTTCTAACCTACACATCCCAGGACTCTAAGGGGCAATTTTTAACCTGGCCAATCAACCTAACCCGCACATCTTTGGACTGTGGGAGGAAACCGGAGCACCCGGAGGAAACCCATGCAGACACGAGGAGAATGTGCAAACTCCACACAGACAGTGACCCGAGCCAGGAATCGAACCCGGGACCCTGGAGCTGTGAAGCAGCAGTGCTAACCACTGTGCTACCGTGCCGCCCTAAACAAAATTACACATTGAAGTTCAGAGAATTCTGCTGTCAAAATAGAATAGCCATACCTAACCTGATCTAGCTTCAGTGATTGGAAGGGCAGTGGTGAGTTGAACATAGAACATAGAAAGCCACAGCACAAACAGGCCCTTCGGCCCACAAGTTGCGCCGATCACATCCCCACCTCTAGGCCTATCTATAGCCCTCAATCCCATTAAATCCCATGTACTCATCCAGAAGTCTCTTAAAAGACCCCAACGAGTTTGCCTCCACCACCACCGACGTCAGCCGATTCCACTCACCCACCACCCTCTGAGTGAAAAACTTACCCCTGACATCCCCCCTGTACCTACCCCCCAGCACCTTAAACCTGTGTCCTCTCGTAGCAACCATTTCAGCCCTTGGAAATGTTAATGAAAAAGGCCACAACAAAACTCCACTTGTAATATTAACAGATAAATGGTGCTTTCAAATCCACGGTAAAATAAAGTTAAAGGCGGAAGCCTGACCAAGCATGCCTGATTCTCTGCGGGGCCAGCAGGAGAACATGCCTGTGCAAAAAATGTCTGGGACAACAGCAGATGTTGGGATGCACCTGAACAATGCCTGGGGTTGCTTCCAGAGTTCAGGGTGGAGACCATTGGCAACCCTGGACCCTGGAATACAAAACCTGTGGGTGGGGAGAAGCACTTGCAGGCGCACCTTCCAGATTCAGTGTCCTGGAGGGTGTCCACCTTCCAGCCTCAGAATGTTCCCAGAGATCCATCTTTATTTTCTGTCCAACTTCTTCTTCAATAGTGGATCAGTGATTCTGGGCACCTTTTCAATACGGTGGTGGGACAGGATGTCGGACTATGTACCATCAGGCTTGCTCTGCCACAGAATACGGTGCAAACAAATCCAGTTGCATAATTAATACGGTCAGGGTCGGAAGATTTGCTATGTTTTCCTGTCGGCCTCTGCAGTGGGAAATACTCCACGCGAAATACGTCCCACCACGGGACTTAATCCCAGGATGGGAGAACTCACCTTTATTGAGTTTTAACAGTGATAAGCATTCATGAATTAAGCCTGTTAAAGTAAGTCCGTCTTTTGATGGAATGCCTGTTTAAAAAAAATAAGACTTTATTTCCGTGTTTCAAGTTTACTTCCCAATGTAGTGAGTTGGGAAACAACCAATCAAAAGAAAGTCATAATTCTGTATTGCTTATTAATGTAAAATTACAAATGATATATATTACAAATTTATGAATTATGAGTATTTACGAATGATATATGCAAACAAGACACTATATATTGTGAGTGTCCTTTATACCTCAGGAAGTGCTGTGATGGGCAATGACAGTTTAGTTTTTCAGATATTTCTCGAATGAGTCATGTTCCTGCATCTTCTCACTTTGGACATTGAATATGAGTCACCTTACCACTCCACACCTCACCGCAGTATCGCTTGCTATATTATTTATCCTCGGGCAATCCGTGGTCCCATCCTCTTTATAATAGCTAATAAGTGTTAACCGTGTCTAGAGGCACCAGTTTGACACCCGAAAAACAAATCCCAAACTGAGCCTGGATCAACAAACTACACCACAAAAGCTCATTGACACAGGCTGATTGAGAGTAGAGTAAAAAATGCTAAACAGCTTGTGGAGACATGCATGTACTTTTCAGGTGAATTTGATGTGAGATAATGACTGTTATTTCTGGGAATTGGATGTCACTTTCACACCACTAATCAACAAAAGCCTGCATTTCTATAAAGCTCCTTCTTCGCAAAAATATCTGAGAGCATTACAAGGAATAACATTGAGTGGAGGGAACTGAGATAGGGGGTTTAGTGGAAAAGCATCAACAGTGAGGGTTTTGGAGAGAGTATTCTTCACAGTGAGAAGACAATAGACAATCAGTCACCTAGTGGAGTGATTTGATTTGATTTACTATTGTCACATGTATTAGTATTCAGTGAAAAGTATTGTTTCTTGCATGCTATAAAGACAACGCATACCGTAAGTAGAGAAGGAAAGGGGAAAGTGCAGAATGTAGTGTTACAGTCATAGCTAGAGTGTCAAGAAAGATCAGCTTCATGCGAGGTAGGTCCATTCAAAAGTCTGATGGCAGCAGGGAAGAAGCTGTTCTTGAGTCAGTTGGTACGTAACCCCAGACTTTTGTATCTTTTTCCTGATGGCAGAAGGTGGAAGAGAGTATGTCCATGGTGCATGCGGTCCTTGATTATGCTGGCTGCTTTTCCGAGCCGGCGGAAAATGTAGACAGAGTCAATGGATGGGAGGCTGGTTTGCGTGATGGACTCGGCTTCATTCATGACCATTAGTAGTTTCTTGTGGTCTTGGGCAGAGCAGGAGCTATATCAAGCTGTGAGACAACCAGAAAGAATGCTTCCGATAGTGCATCTGTAAAAGTTGGTGGGAGTCGTAGCTCACATGCCAAGTTTCCTTAGTCTTCTGAGAAAGTAGAGGCATTGGTTTGGCTTTCTTAACTATAGTGTCAACATGGGGGGACCAGGACAGGTTGTTGGTGATCTAGTGGACACCTAAAAGCTTGAAGTTCTCAACCATTTCTACTTCATCCCCATTAGTGTAGACAGGAGCATGTTCTCCAATATGCTCCCTGAAGTCGATGACAATCTCCTTCATTTTGTTGACATTGAGAGAGAGATTATTGTTGCTGCACCAGTTCACCAGATTCTCTATCTTATTCCTGTACTCTGTCTCGTCATTGTTTGAGATCCGACCCACTATGGTGGTGTCATCAGTAAACTTGAAAATCGAGTGGAGGGAACAAGGGATAAATGGTAGTGAGAGGTAGACTCATAAGTCGCAGGCATTCAGCCTGATATGCCTCTGCTGGCTCTTTGTAAGAGTTACTCAATTAGTCTGCTTCCCAACTCATTCCTCATAGTCTGAAAATGTTCCCACTTCATATATATCCAGTTTTCCTTAAAAGTCATTATTGAATCTCCTTTCACCACATTTTCAGGCAAAGCATTCCAGATCATAGACACCCGCTGTGCAAATCTCCTTATCTCCCTTTCTTTTACCAATCAGCTAAAATCTATTTCCACTGGTTGCCAAGCTTTCTGCCAGTGGAAACAATTGTCCCTTATCTATTAAGGGGAGGCAATGGCCTCGTGGTATTATCTCCAGACTATTAGTTAATCATTAGAAACAATGCTAATGTTCTGGGGACCCTGGTTCGAATCCTGCCACGACAGATGGTGGAATTTCAATTTAATAAAATAAAACCTGAAATTACAATCTACTGATGACCGTGAAACCATTGTCAATTGTCAGAAAAACCCATCTGATTCACTAATGTCTAGGGAATGAAATCTGCCATTCTTACCTGGTCTGGCCTACATGTGACCCCAGAGCCACCTGCAAACCAACTCCTTGTGATTCTTGCACAAGGACATCCAGGTCCCTCTGCACAGCAGCATGCTGCAATTTTTTATCATTTAAATAATAGTCCATTTTGCTGTTATTCCTACCAAAATGGATGACCTCACATTTACCAACATTGTACTCTATCTGACAGAACCTCACCCACTCACTTAGATTATTTACATCCCTTTGCAGATTTTCAGCATCCTCTGCACGCTTTGCTCTGCCACTCAACTTAGTGTCATCTGTGAATTTTGACACACTACACTTGGACCCCAAATCATCTATTAACTGTAAACAATTCCGGCACACCACTAGTCACTGATCGCCAACCAGAAAAACACTCATTTACCCCCACTCTTTTGTTTTCTGTTAGTTAACCAATCCTCTATCCATGCTAATACATTACCCGTAACACTGTGCACCTTTATCTTATGTAGCAGTCTTAGGTGCGGCACTTTGTCAAATGCCTTCTGGAAATCCAGATACACCACATCCACAGGTTCCCCATTGTCCACTGCACATGTAATGTTCTCAAAGAATTCCACCAAATTAGTCAACATGACCTGCCCTTCATGAACCCATGCTGTGTCTTACCAATTGGACAATTTATATCCAGATGTCTTGCTATTTTTTCCTTGATGATAGATTCAAGCATTTTCCCCACTACAGAAGTTAAGCTAACTGGCCGATAGTTACCCATCTTTTGTCTACCTCCTTTTTTAAACAAACGCATCATATTTGCTGTTTTCCAATCTGCGGGAACCACCCCAGAGTCCAGCGAATTTTAGTAAATTACCACGAGTGCATTTGTTATTTCCCCTGCCATTTCTTTTAGTACCATCAGGGCCAGGAGACTTGACTACCTTTAGCCCCATTAGCTTGCCCAACACTATTTCTTTAGTGATAATGATCGTTACTAGGTCCTCACCTGCCATAGCCTTCTTGTCATCAATTTTTGGCATGTTATTTGTGTCTTCCACTGTGAAGACCAACACAAAATATCTGTTTAATGCCTCGGCCATTTCCTTATTTCGAGTTTTTAAATCTCCCTTCTCATTCTCTAAAGGACAAATGTTTACCTTAGCCACTCTTTCTATATATTTGTAGAAACTTTCGGTATCTGATTTTTTAATTCTGAGATAGTTTACTTGTCTAACTTTTCTTCATAGCTTTTTTCGTGGCTTCCTGTTGACCTTTAAAGATTTCCCAAACTTCTCGTTTCCCACTAATCTTTGCCATTTTGTATGCATTTTCTTTCAATTTGATACCCTCCTTTATTTCCTTCGATATCCATGGCTGATTATCCCTTTTTCTACAGTCCTTTCTTATCACTGGTATTTCAAGAAGGAATTTGATATAGCTCTTGGGGTTAAAAGGATCAAGGGATATGGGGGGGAAGGCAGAATCAGGGAATTGAATTTGATGATCAGCCATGATCATAAATGGCAGAGTAAGCTCAAAGGGCCAAACAGCCTATTTTCTATCTTTGTTTCTATGTATGGTGATCAGTTCCTTAGAAAAAGTTTTTTAAAGTATTCAAAAGCTTTTCAGAACATTATTTTTAGTGCCTTTGCTTCAAAAGAGCCATTTTAGGGCCCCTCCAAAGGCATACAAACAAGCATAATTCTTCTGAAACTCACAAGAATGATGAATTCATCCCGGGAAACATGACCAGTTTTGTGGGTGGGAACTGTTTCTAGCATAATAAAACGAGTGGAAAAGATTGTAGAAACTTGAGTCACATTGAATGGAATTTGCAGTTAAAATAATGTTATATTTTGTACTGTTTATGCCAATTTTGTGTGAATTATACCAAGCAAACCAGCATAACCATAGAATAATACCAGTCCATAATGTTACATATTTTAAAACTGCACTTTGGAAACCAAGGATTTTCGCTGTATTTTTTTTGGTGATTACCTCAAACTCAACATACTTCAAAAACGTTTGCCAAAAAGTTCAAGTGCTTATTTTCCCTTCTCTTTTGATTGATTCTTTACCAGCCGTTGTGTAGGTGGCTTCATCTGCTGCATTCAGCATTTCTGTGGCATTATTTTAATCTCCTTTTGCTGTTACTTCCCAGTTGAGCCTCCATTTCTCATCTTACTTCTACACTTGACACTTGAAGTAAAAGGGACAATTTATCAGTCCATCGCAATTTTACCATCCTCTCAAGCATCTCATATTTCAAAATCACTTGTACCTCAATTGCAAGAAAAATCTCTGTGTCTGAGTCACACAGCAATATATAGGATTTAATTCGCTATGAACAGATTAAATGCATTATACTCTGCTGTTGGTATCTGTAGCCCAGAAGGTTTCAAACATTTCTCTTCTGAAGTCCCCCTTCCGAGACTCATGCCCCATGTGCTCTCTCCTCATTCCAAGAAAAAGAGTATTTTTCTATAATTGATGTTAGCGTAGATATAGCCAGCAGCACAGAACACACTTCAGACATTTTCTCTCTCGCTATTTTAATTCTGCTTCCATACACTTTTGGGTTTTGATATGAAGTCCAATCATATTATTAGAGCTCAGTGAAGTTGCTAATACTGTCATAATGCCTGGGTAATTCCTCAAATTTGCCTTGCTGGCTTTACTTTATTCAGTTACACTTGATTAAATGGGATTTCCACTGCACTTCTGGTGAAGTTAACACCAACGAAGTGTGAATTGTTCCGAGGAACTTCTTGGGCATTGTGACTGTATAAGCAACTTCACTGAAAGGAAACATGGGCGCACGGTGGCACAGTGGTTAGTACTGCTGCCTCATAGCACCAGTGACCCGGGTTCGATTCCGGTCTAGGGTGACTGCCTATGCGGAGTTTGCACCTTCTCTCCGTGTCTGCATGGGGTTTCTTCCAGGTGCTCCGGTTTCCTCCCACTCTCCAAAGATGTGCGGGTCAGGTTGATTGGCCATGCTAAATTGACCTTCAGTGTCAGGGGGATTATCAAGGTAGATGCGTGAATTATCAGGGTAAATACATGGGGTTATGGGGATAGGGCCTGGGTGGGATTGTTGTCGGTGCAGGCTCGATAGGCCAAATGGCCTCCTCCTGCACTGTAGGCATCCTATATTCTATGAAACCTTGCGAGCCTCTCTTCACTTTGTGTTGTTGTTGCAAACCGGGAGCAGGATGGATAATTCTGCAGGCAGAACTAGAATGGATCTGTGATTGGGTAGCCTGGGGACAGACAGCACAGAGAGTAATGATTCATTTCCAGCATTTTCTGCTTATATTTCAAATTCCCAGCTTTTTGCTAATGAATCGTTGGGCTGGATTTTACGGATGTAAATCTGGTGGGCTGCCCTCTGCACCCCCTACCACCACACTCCACCCTCTCCCCCCCAAATCCCTCCGATTATGGAAAGTACAGCATGGTAATGTTGAGTCAGCAATCCAACATCGTCACGCCAGTTTCCAAATGTTCGTGGATGCTGAGATCAGAAGCCCACCCGCCATTTTGAAATAAAGATAAGCAGGTTATTGAGCTTGTTTAAGAAGCAATTGACCTTAATCTGATGCTGCTCGCTCTACACTTTGGTAGTCACATGGGAAATAGCATTGGGAGTAATTTACGCCAGGTTTAAGGAGTTGGCATAAGAGTGGATGAAAAGACCTGCAGATGGGACCATGGCTACATGTAACACCAGAGACTGCTGCTGAAGGTGGCAGCGTTTGGCTCATAGGCTTTATTTCTTCCATTTCTTTAGGCTGACATTACAAATAAGTTTATTTATTAGTGTCACAAGTAGGCTTACATTAACACTGCAATGAAGTTACTGTGAAAATCCCCTGGTCACCACACTCCGGCACCTATTCCGGTACACTGAGGGAGAATTTAGCTTTGTTAATGCACCAAACCCGCACATCTTTCGGACTGTGGGAGGAAACCGGAGCACCCGGAGGAAATCCACGCAGACATGGGGAGAACATGCAGACTCCGCACAGACAGTGACCCAAACTGGGAATCGAACCCGGGTTCCTGGCGCTGTGAAGCAGCAGTGTGAACCACTGTGCCACTCGGGATAAGGAGAGAGTGAGAGAGAAGGGAGCCTGGAGACAAGGCTTTCTTGGAAGCTGAGCACCCCAGCAGAGAAACCCAAGATCATTGTACCCATGGAGATTGAGCACTCTGGAGGAGATTCCTCCGGTTAGGAGCAAATGAGATAAAGGAGACAGAGGAATCCAGCTGTCCAAGGAAAGGAGTATCCTACAGCTGAGGGATGTTCTGCTGCACATGGGCCAGAACAAAACAAGCAACAACAACAAGTCTGTGATAGGAAAAAACATTATCCTGTGCAGAGTCTACAGGCAAAGAATCAATTTCCGTCAGCTCTTGGGGTGCCAGTGTCTTCACAGACTGCGACAGGAATTTTACAGTCACGCCCACCACGGAATCAGAATGGGTGAGGGTCGGACAATGGAAATGTCCATTGACCCCAGGTGGAAATTTCCCGTCTCGATCGAGCGAGACTGTAAAATTCTGCCCTGCGTCTCTCCAGGGTGTTGGTTACCTCCTTTTGTGACTTACTGATGGGGGAGATCAGTTCAGATTACATTTGTGGTCACTCTATGCCTGTCCCTCTCAAGATGACAGGGGCCTTGAACTGTTATGCATTGTGGCCATTCCAGGAAACAACATTTGTGGAACATCCCAAGCTTCAGCTCACCATTGCGTCAAGATATTCACAGATGCAGCATTTGGGTGGGCAAGTGACTTTACCATCAATGATGTTAGTCAGGCCAAGTGTGTCTGAGGCTTCATGTGTGTTGCTGGATTGGCCACATTTCAAGGTGTGATCAATTGCACTCATGTAACCATGAAAGCTTCATCGGGCCAGCCAGGGGCATTTGTCAATCATCAAGGTTTTCATTCCATTAATGTCTGACTTGTGTGTGACCATCATCAAAGGATTGTGTCACTCTCCTGGGAATAGTCACAACCTTTACATCCTTAGGCATTCCTGGGTGTTGTGGACATTCTGTCTACCAGAGCCATTGGAGGATTGGCTTCTTTGAGACAAGGGATAGTTACTGATAAGACCCTATTGGAAAATCTAGAGACAAGGACTGAGAGGTAGTACAATGAGAGCCACGCATTTATGAGGTTCATCATTTAGCAGACTATTGGGCTTCTTAAAATTAGATTCCAATGCTTGGACCCTGCAGGTGGTTCTCTGCAGTACCTCCAGTTCATGTCTCACTAAATCGCCCTGGTCTGCGGCACCATGCTCAAGTTGGCACTCCAGCGAGGGGAGGCCCTGATGATTCAATGGAGAGAGCTGCATTCTCGGAGTCTCAGGATAGGTATGAGGACAAGCAGAAAGTCATCATCGGATTGTGCAGCAGTCCATGGTGTGAGGCCCACTATTTGGCCTGGCAGCTACGAGAGGCGGTGACGATTTAAAGCAGAAGGCGCATGGAAATATTCAAGTGGTTTCCGCGGAGAGGCAAACAGAGTTAAAGGGTAGAGTGTGACTCTTTTTCTGAATACTTCCTCTTCAGAAGGGGAATGGGACAGATGTGCTCAGATGCTATTTCTTTCACTTGTGTGAGTCCTGAATGAGGCACTGTTGACACAATAGTCCACAGAATGGAATAACGTGATCCCATCCTGCTGCTGCTCTGTTGTTTCAGCATCCACTGCGATTGTTGCCTTCTTCAAAGACTGCTGTCACCAAACGTGGATTTCCCATGACACTGCCATCAACCTGAGGTCTTTAAATTAGTTCTGACTGACATCTGGTTCACAGCCTAACACCACTCTTGCCGAAATATCATGCCCTACATCCCCAATTGGGTGCGGAGCCCCCTTTTCCAGTGCTAATCATTCAGCTGATGCTGAAATGTTGGACATGGGAGCGAGAGGGCCGCACACTTTCCATTCCACCTGCCTCATCCAGCTGGAAACCTTTGAGTAGCTTTGGAAGAAGTCAAATATAAGTTTCATCTTTTTTTTCTGTGAACATCAAAGACCCATGAATACAGATGCCATAATTAATGTATTTCTGAATATATGATGCAAGCAGGGTGAAATAAAGTTTCCAATAAGCTGGAGAGCACTGGGTAATGAAGTCATTTTTGATGCAAGTAATTTAAGGAGCTCCATTTCTCTCTCTTTCCATTGACCTGGGGTGAAGGGGTCTCCAGGACTTCAAAGAATGCAAGTGTTTAGGGCGAGAAACCTTTTAAGCAATTCTTGGGGTTGAATTCATGAGCAACGACGTGCTGTGCGTTTATTTTCTCATTGCGTTGGGCCTCCAGGGCACTTCCAGGAAGAAATTTAAACTGCACTGAGATGCACACCAGAGACCAGGGGAAATCACTCTTCTTTTAACTGAACGAAGCCTGCTTAATGTGGAAACTTTGAAAATAGCCAGAAGCAGGAATTGCCTCGAAGGGTAATCAAAGAAAGGTGGATCAGAGAGTATCTCCTAAATGGTGAAAGGTCAGGAATTGTGGAAGAGCAGAGACTTAGGGGGTCCATGGACAGAAATTGCTAAAAGCTACAAAAGCTACAAAAAAAATGGAATGTTAGCCTTTATCTCAATGGTGCCACGAAAGGGTAGAAGTTCAGTTCCCATTCTATGGATAGACAGCATCTGGTTTATTGCATTCACTTCAGGGCATCACACGTCATGGAGGATATATTGGCCTTTAAAGGTGCAGTGCAAATTCACCAGAATAATGCTGCAATAATTGCAAAATGAGATTGCAAAGATTTTTGTACAGCTAGGACATTAAGGACATGGCACGAAGAAGGTTAAATGGAGCTTTGATACAGATCGGCTATGATCTTATAATGAGAGGCTGATTCCTCCTCCTCTGTCTTGGAGAGAATCGTAAGAAGTCTCACAACACTAGGTTAAATTCCAACAGGTTTATTTGGAATCTTTCGGAGCACCGCTCCTTCATCAGGTGAGATGAAGGTGAGTCATCACCTAATGAAGGAGCAGCGCTCCGAAAGCTAATGATTCCAAATAAACCTGTTGGACTTTAACCTGGTGTTGTGTGACTTCTTACTGTGCTTACCCCAGTCCAACATCGGCATCTCCACATCTTGGAGAGAATAGAGTTGGAAATCCAATTAAGTTGAGAGAAGTGCCATCCGCAGAGAAAATCTGCACTGCAAACATGACTCATTAATCTGCAAGAAGAACAGAAAATGCTGGAAACATTGAGAGGTCAGGCAACATGGAAAAAGAAGCAGAATTAACATTTCAGTTTGATGACCTTTCATAGAACGTGTCGGTGTAAAGGTCACCTATCTGAAATGTAGCTGAACTCACTGATTGTTTTCTCTCCCATTTTTCACATTTAGGGTCCTGGGCTATATTAATAGAAATATGAAGTTATGATGAATCTTCATTAAGCACTTTTAGCCTTATCTGTATTGTTTCCAGTTCAGGACCACCACACTTTAGGAAGGATGTGAAGGCATTAGTGTGTGTGCAGAAAAAGATTTAAGAGAATGTTTCCAGGGATGAGAGACTTCAGTTACGTGGATAGATTGGAGACACTAGGCCTGTTCTCCTTGGGGAAAGAAAGGTTGAAAGGAGATTTCATTGATGTGTTCAAAATCATGAGGGGTCCGGACAGAGTAGATGTGGAGAAACAATTCTATTAACATGAGTCGAGAACCAGAGGACACTGATTTAAGGTAATGCAAAAGAACCAAAGCTGACATGAGGAAAAACTTTTTAATGGAGCAAATGATTAGGATCCAGAATGCATTGCCTGAAGCTCGATTCATCATGGTTTTCCAAAGAGAATTGCGTATTTAGCTGAAGAGAAAAAGAAATCCAGGAATTTCAGGGATAGAGAGAAAAGGCAAGGAATTGGGACTTGCCGAGAACTGGGTACAGACTTTGTGTTGTCACCATGCTACAATTCTATGATCCTAACATTCACTGTATTTTGTTTTTAATCCATTAGTGGGTTACGGCTAATTGCCTTGTTTCTCTCGTTTGGGATTCCCTGCTGTAGCCATTCAAGATTTAATTATCTGGGTTTCAAACTCTGTATTTATGCCACAGCTCCTTTATCATAATCTTATTCACCAACTGACCATTTTTCTTTTTTTATGCATGTAAGCACTCTGAAGCCAAGTGCTTCTACTTCTGGTTGTTTGTTTATAACCTTCTTTGATTGGAGTACGTATTTTCTCCCTGAACTATCTGCTTGTTTAATGAAAAAGTTACCATGTCTGTCATTGTTGACCATTCTAAGTCTTTGGATAGAGGCAGACACTGTGGTCATGTAAGTGGGCAGATACAATGGGCGCAGTTGTTACATTTCCCTGGAAGGAAGCTCGGCCAACTTCTTGCAATCTCTGCTTTTAAAAATTATTTCATGAGATGTAGGGATCGCTGCCTGGCATCCATAATTGCCCTGCAAAAGGTGATGGTAAATCGCATTCTTAAATTGCTATTGTCTATGTGGTGTAGATGCACCCACAGTGCTGTTAAGAAAGGATTTTGACCTAACAATGAAGGGACAGTGGTCAGTTCCATTCAGGAACAGCTTGGTGGTGTTCCCAAGTATATGCTGCCATTGTCCTTCTAGGTGGTGATAGGTTTGAAAAGTGGTATCAAAGGAACCGTGATAGTTTACTGCAGTGTATCTTGGAGATGGCACACACTGCTGCCACTATGCATCGGTGGTAGAGCGATTGGATATTTATGGTGATGAATGGGGTGCCAATCAAGCTTTGTCCTGATGATGTCAAGCTCCCTGAGTGTTGTTGGAGCTGCACTCATCCAGGCAAGTGGAGAGTAAGCCTTTACACTCCTGATTTATGTCCTGCAGATGGTGGGAAAGCTTATGGGAGTCAGGAGGTGAGTTATTCAATGCAGGATTTCCAATCTCTGGCTAGTTCTTTGCACTGTTAATATAACTGATCCAATTCAATTTCTGGTCAACGGTAATCCCCAGGATTTTGATAATGAGGGGTTCAGTGATTGTAATGCTGTAAAGAGTAGATGGTTAGATTTTCTTTTGACTGAGATGATCATTGCCTGGCACTTGTGGCATACAAATGTTATCCAGGTCATAGAATCCCTACAGTGCAGAAGGAGGCCATTTGGCTCATCGAGTCTGCACCAACTCTCCAACAGGGCATCTTATCCAGGCCCTACCCCATAACCCCACGTATTTACTTCACTAATCCCCCTAACCTACTCACCTTGGGACTCTAAGGGGCAATTTAGGATGGCCAATCAACCTAACCTGCACATCTTTGGACTGTGGGAGGAAACTGGAGCACCCAGAGGAAATCCCCGCAGACACGGGGAGTATATTGCAAATTACATACAGTCACCCAAGGCCGGAATTGAACCCTGGTCCGTGGAGCTGTGTGGCAGCAGTGCTAACCACTGTGCCAACCCTCGGTCGTACTTCTTATGAACAAGGATTGTTTCAGTATCTGAGGAGTCACGAATGGAATATTCCTGGCTTGGGTCACTGACTGTGTGGAGTTTGCAGGTTCTCCCTGTGTCTGTACGGCTTTCCTCCGGGTGCTCCAGTTTCCTCCCACAGTCCAAAAATATGAGGGTTAGGTGAATTGGCCATGTTAAATTGTCCCTTCGTGTTCTGGGAAGCGTAGGTTAGAGGGATTAGCGGGGTGAATGTGTGGGATTAAAAGTTTTAAAGTTGATTTATTAGTCACAAGTAAGGCTTACATTAACACTGCAATGAAGTTACTGTGAAATTCCCCTAGTCGCCACAGTCCGGCGCTTGTTCACGTCAATGCACCTAATCAGCACGTCTTTCAGAATGTGGGAGGAAACCGGAGCACCTGGAGGAAACACATGCAGACACGGGGAGAATGTGGAAATTCCACACAGACAGTGACCCATGCCGGGAATCGAACCGGGTCCCTGGCACTGTGAAGTAGCAGTGCTAAACACTGTGTTACCATGCCGCCTCCAATTGCAGGGTTAGAGCCTGGATGGGATTGTTGTCGGTGCAGACTCAATGGGCCGAACGGCCTCTTTCTGCGCTATAGGGTTTCTATTATTGGGGGAGTTCATTGATGAAGCAGCTGAAGATGCCTAGGCCGAGATCACTACACTGAGGAACTCCTGCAACCATGTCCTGGGGCTAAGATGATTAACCTTCCATAATTCCAATCATCTTCCTTTGTGTTGGTATGACTTCAACCAGCAAGAATTTGCCCCTTTGATTCCCATTGACTTGAGCTTTGCTAATGCCATTTGATACCACATTCAGTCAAATGCTGCCTTGACATCAAGTGCACTCACTCCCATTTCACCTCTTGAATTCCTGATGTTATTTCCTGCCATAGTAATTGCAAATAATAAGCATCATTCATTTTACAGGTGAGTGCCGATACTTTTCACCATATTTTATTACAGCATATTGAATGAATAAAATGCATTTCCGCAGGGTTGATCACATTATATTCAAGCCGCTATCGATAGCTTCTGTTTAAATTTTAGAAGGTGTAAGTTAATTTCTTCGAGTTTCTCCCAGTTAAAAGACAGCACCTTTAATGACAATTTTTCCATTATTTTTAAATGCACAGTAGTGTTATTGGTGTTTGATTATCAATAAATCAAACACAAAAAAAATCAAAGTTATGATTGTAAAATTGCTGATGCGGTTAAGGAAGGGTTAATTGATGTACAATATGGTTATTGGCCATGATTAATGGAGCTTCAATTCTCATCACTTGAGCTCCTTTTAACAATATAATAAGGACAAAAAAAAAACCAAAGCAACACTTCAGAGTATTACTTTGTTGAGTAATTTGTTAATAGTCAGAAAAAATGCCTACAGCTGGATGCACACATGTTTTTTTTTAGTATTCAGACAGTAAACGTGGAGCCTTTTGCTTAATGTATAGAATCAGACTTCACTTAAGCACTGAAATTACAGGTGATATACAGATTTAAATCATAGGGCTGGCTTGTGGAAGAAAATTGTTCTAATGATGGGTCTGGGATCTGGATGCAGCTTTCTGTGTGATGGGTAGTTAAGGCATCGGAAGGCAGCTGCACCTGCCTCTGTGCAGCTACACAGCACTTAATGATATCTGATGATATCATTAGCCAAAGTGTTCATAAACAGATGTTGAGATGGTGCTTAAATGCTGTCAGCTGAGCTGATGGCTGCCTGAAACAGTATTATTTATATAGAACATTTACGTTTGTTATGTTAATAACCCTGCTATTAGCTGTTGTGATGTTGTGGTAGGAATATAAATGCAGTCAATGGGAACAGGAACATCTTTATTCCTGTTGGTGAAGTTTACTGTGCCATTAGGAGACAAATTAACAACTAACTAATTAGAATAAGCCTTTAAATGATGTCAGAGTTTGAAGTTAACTTTTGGGACTATTAACAGTTTGTTATTTTCCCTAAAAGTAAATTGCCCGTTGTTCAGTTTGCGAGAAAAGAAAATTGCATTTTTCATCCTAGAATTTCTACATGAATCTTTTTCGATTTGCTGTTCTTTTACCCTTTTCCATGTCATCACAATGCTGGTTGACCAACCTTCATTTATTTTTGCATTTGATAGGTGCTTTACAGACAGGTTTCGTTCCTGCCGTCCCCCCCCCCCCCCCCCCCCTTATCTGGGCTGGGGACTGGCGCTGGCCTAAACATGTTTGTGTGCACCAGTGGCTGGGCTTTTTAGCGGCCAACACATCCTGGAATGGCATTTGACTCCAGAGCCTTCCAGCTCAGAGGCAGAAGACTTACCCACTCAGCCACACCATTTGCTGTTCTTTGTCATCAAATTTTGATGACAGGATTCTTCATTATTTAATGCTCGTTAGTAGGTAATTTGAAAAAAGAATCACAACCTTGCTCTTCACAATGTTCCCACACCTAAATTCTCACAGTAAGCATTGATACGTAACTCTTCAGGTTCACTGCGGTTGATTTAATAAATAATACAAGCCAATAATTTCAATTACCGTTGTAAACCACATACAACAGCTCACATTCAAATGGACAGCTTTATGGGGAAACAAAACACTCTCAATATAGAAAACCTTGTTATTCTTATAGAGGAGTGTTTCTGTCAGCTGGGTTGGATAAAACTGGTTACTTTATACCTTTTAATATGCTTGTTTTACTGAGAATTCACTCACATCACCTTAAAATATAGTCTTGCAGGGCATCAATCTAACCTTAACTCTGGTAACTAAGTGAGACAACCTCAATGAAATGGTTTTACCTTAGTTTTGTTTATGCTTTGATTTACATGCTTGAAATGACTAATTGGTATCCCACAGGGCATTCATATATTCTCAACTTTATACACCATAACCATCCCCCCCTACCCCGCACCTCCACCACTGCACCCCCCGCCAAAAGTCTGGAAATGTATTGTTCAGAAAGAACAGTTGGCCCAGTTGTCTCTATATCCTTTGAGTAGACCCAAGCAACTCAGACTCACCACATGACTGTTTAGTACAGTACTTTGGGAACATTAATGTGGAAGATGCAGTAGTTGGACAAGTAAAACAATATTAATTACAGATTTGTATTGTTTTATCACCGTTTTGTTTCAGGTAAATATTTATATCTACGGGTGTTTTCTGGTTCACACAATTGTGGTGAAGAATTCTAACATCATTCCATTATCCAGAAAATATTAGAAATGACTTAGTCCCAAACGTTCTGAACTGGAATAGTATATAGCTAAAAGTGCATCAGGGCTGGTAAATGTATCCCATGCAAGTCTTCATGTGCTGAGCTTTTTATTCATCCATTATGGTGTGCCTGGCCAGGGACTTAGTTAGTCCTTATTTGCAGTGCTGGATTACATCTATACTGTACCACCAATGTAATGGGAACATATGAGCATTCTTGAATACTTCTACCATCCCTTAGACTGTATTTTTTCTCTCCTCCCACCTTCACCCTTTGACCTGAGCTCAGTGTCTCCTCATTATTTACTATCTAGTAAGATATTTGGACACCACCGAAATTCAAGTTGTTTTACTAGCGAGTTTATTGTAATCAGCTTTCTGAGGCACCACCAAAAGTAGTCATCACACTGAGGAAAACCTGAAAACAAAGTTTGGAAATTGAGAAAAAGATAGCACGCTATTTATTTTCATTTGAGAAATGTATTCATGGCACCATGTTATGGAGTTATATGTCATACCATTCAAATGTTTCACTTTCAAATTTCACCTGGATTGGATGTTGCCCAGTAAGAAGTTTAACAACACCAGGTTAAAGTCCAACAGGTTTATTTGGTAGCAAAAACCACAAGCTTTCGGAGCCTTAAGCCCCTTCTTCAGGTGAGTGGGAATTCTGTTCACAATTCCCACTCACCTGAAGAAGGGGCTTAAGGCTCCGAAAGCTTGTGGCTTTTGCTACCAAATAAACCTGTTGGACTTTAACCTGGTGTTGTTAAACTTCTTACTGTGTTTACCCCAGTCCAATGCCGGCATCTCCACATCTTGGATGTTGCCCGTCAGATGCGATCTATATATTTTTCAAGCTTATTGTCTCCACATGTGCGGAGGTCTTTTTGAACACGGACAGCAAATGGTAGTCATTTAGACAGGTTCACATTGCATCAGATGCTTTATCCAGGGAGGTGCGATGTTGTTTCGAGTTAAAAGTTAATTTTTAAAAACAAAAATGCACCAGTGCAGATTTGGGCCGGAGTTTTACAGGCCCCAATTCTGGGGGCAGGCAAGACTTGGGGAACGGCTTCTCCGTTGGCCTCGGGCGGGATCGTACGAACTTTGGGTAGATGTGCTGGTAAAATTCCACCCATGATCAATGGTTACGGTACACTGTGTGTGTTTTAATTGACCTTTGAAGTCGGATTCTAAGAGAAGATTTGAAGGCCCACCTAAAATTGCATTCATAGATGTGCATTCTACTGGTGCACTGGATTCTTGAATTGCAAGATAAATGCAAAACTGTTTGGACCTGGTCCAAAGTACCCAGTTAATCATCTCAGCTTGCAATAGCATAATATCAACATAAAAGTAATCAATACATTTGTACTTTAAGGCACCATGATGCAACATTATGACATGCCATGTAGAAACGTGCCATCGTCAATGCTGTAGTTCATTTCCTAGGCCACTAGGACAAAGCAAGAAAGATTCAGTGAGAAACAGATTTTGCTTATCATTGGTTTAAGCGAGTCTGGTAGGGTATGTGTTCACCCACGGTGACTGAGAAAGAATATTACCAGCATCTTTAATGGGATCTTGTGCAGCATCCTATTTCACATCTTTACACATTTATTCAGAAGCCACTTGGCAAATATTATTAAAATAAGTAATAATTAAGCCTATTATGTCACTCACTTAATTATTATATAAATATTGAAAAAGTGTTTCTTTTTTTGTCTGGATGTCCTCCTCCAAAGGTTGCTCTCCAGGAGAACACAATTTGCCTCACAAAATGATGGGAGTGGAAAATGTAATTTAAAAAGAGGTTCAAACCTCAGCTGACATTTAACTTAAAACCCTATACTTAATTTAAATCATAATTAGCTTGTAAAATCCTAAAAATAACGTCTCACTAGTAACTTTTACAATAAGGCATATTAATGAATAAAGCACAGTGAAATATATTTTAAGGCAATTGCTTAACAGTTTTTTTCAATACTGAAAATCACAATCTTGAACAAGGCAATTAATATGACAACGAGTGTTTAAAACTGCAGTTGGGAATTTTCTTTGATGCAAAGTGGTCAAAAATTGTCACTTTCAATTAATATTCCACCATTATATCCTTGGAGAATCATTTACTGTAAATGAAGAGGGTTACGTTATGTTGGCTTTTTAAAAATTTTGTTAAGTGCCACAATGTCGCACTGCTTTTCTCGTGTCCCCAATAAAACTGGAGCAGTAAGTATCAGTTATCAATACGTCCTATTTATATTAGCTGGCCTTTCAATCATTGCTTATTTTAATTAACAAAAAATCCACTTCTTCCATTCACACAAGTCCCTCGGTACTTCACATCCATATCATTTAGCCGCTTAGAAACTAACCATTAAAATCTTATATTATCATGCTACCTTATCAATATATATATATAACATATTTTCATAGCCAGTCAGTTCATTTATGGCTTCATGAGCTTATTATACTTGATTTACTTTTTTTTCCAAAGTCACCATTTAAGTGCTTCTAAAATGGAAATTATGCTTTTGAAAGAATTCCAACTAAATTGGAGTAATTGTATTTATCTGTGGAGGTTGCATCATTTATTCTTGTCATCTCTTCACAAATTTGGATGGAGAGAAACAAAAGTATTTGAATGCTGATAAGTCCACTTCCTACATGCAGGCTGTGCCCAGAGTTCTCAGCAGATGGCTGACGAACACTGAATGCATTTTCTGTGAAACCACACATTCCCAAAAGCAAATATGTAAAGCACGTGCAGGTTATCGGGTGCTACCTCAATTCAACTTTTAAGCATTCTAGTTTATCGCTTCACTAATGGGTTTCACATTGTTGGAAGTAGTTCATTTGTGCAAAAGTAAGACTGATAATTGGGTGGCACAGTGGTCAGCATTGCTGCCTCACAGCGCCAGGGACCGGGTTCGATTTCCGGCTTGGGTCACTGTCTTTGCGGAATCTGCACGTTTTCCTCGTGTCTACGTGGGTTTCCTCCCGGTGCTCGGGTTTCCTCCCACTGTCCGAAAGATGTGCTGGTTAGGTGCATTGGCCATGCTAAATTCTCCCTCAGTGTACCCGAACAGGTACCGGAGTGTGGCGATTAGGGGATTTTCACAGTAACATTATTGCAGTGTTAATGTAAGCCTACTTGTGACACCAATAAATAAACTTTAAACTGGAAAATAAGGTTTCACTTCACTCATTCCGAGGTTGGAAAATAAATTTCCGCAGGTGATGAGCATGTTACTGTTTCAAACAACTGTGTCATTTAGCCTTTGTTCCATGTTAATTGCTTAAGCTTGTAACAGTGACAACACCATAAGTTTGATAAATTTGTCTGAACTGCACTTAAACTGTGGCTATTAAAAGAAGTACAAGGGAGTTATGAGAAGTATAAGCGAAATGTTAAAGCAGCACTAAAAGGTTGATAGATGAAATACATAGATTCTCAAATTCAAAGCAGAAAAAAAATTAGAGAATAGTATTTTATCTTTTTAATAAAATGATGATACCTTTCCAATTTAGGGACATAAGACTATATCTTGTATAATATATTAATATATTATCTGAAGTGAATGGCATTGTTAATCACAGTCACACCCAGAATGACTTAGCTTCTGTGCGCTGAATGTTAATTTTGCAAAACATTAATTTTCAAGATTTTGCAGCAGTGAAACTGTAATTAAATATTAATGTCACATGTTATTGCAGTACCACATTTATGAGAACTTACCATGCTTGCTCGCAACTAATCAGTTTTCATATTTATGGATACATCACAACTCAAAATGCTTCTAAAGGGCTAGGGCACACGGTGGCACATTGGCTAGCACTGCTGCCTCACAGCGCCAGGGACTTAGGTTCAATTCTGGCCTCGGGTGACCGTCTGGATGTAGTTTGCGTGTTCTCCCCATGCCTGTATGAGTTTCCTCCAGATGCTCCAGTTTCCTCCCACACTCCAAAGATGTGTAGGTTAGGTTGATTGGCCATGATAAATTGCCCCTTAGTATTAGGGCGATTAGCAGGGTAAATACGTAGGATTACGGGGATAGGGCCTGGGTGGGGTCGTTGTCAGTGTAGCCTCAATGGGCCAAATGGCCGCTTTGTACACTGTAGTAATTCTATTATTCTAAAGCATACATCTTCTCCTGGACTACCTTCCAGCAGAAATGTTTATTCAACAGTGTTAAAATAGATTTTAAATTTTTTTAAATTCTGAACACTGTTTATGTTTTAAATGTTGCCTCTTATTTCTAAAACTATACTGTTCGTATACTATACAGCTGCACCGGATACTATTCTGGTGCAGCTGTGTAGGAGAAGTTCAGTTTGGATGGTTCTTTTCTTTAAAAAAATGTAAAAAATGGCCTTATGTGGTTGAAGAGATCGGTAGCCCCAGTAAATTGTTACTGGTATATTACTGGTTTTGTGTTACTGTTTCAAAGTTGCTCAGCTGAAATAGTTATGCTTTTCATTCCTTCCTAAATTTGCTGTTCAGTTTTCAATTAACAGTGTAAGAACGGTCAGCTTCAGTTAAGTTCGTACCCTATTGAAGTACATTGATTCCTAACAGCTCTTAATTTCTCTGTGAGGTTCTGTTAACTTTGTAATAAAACTAATTTTCTCTTCAGTCATTGTTTTGTCATAAACAATTCACACATAGGCAGGAAATCAATGACCCTATCCTCACATATACAAAGGTTAATTCAACTGTTCCTCGGAATTATCATTATTCATTTCCATGATCATCGAATATGTCGTTCTTATGTGGTCTTATAGGCCAATTGTATGGGTCTGGTTCCTGCAGCACAGTGATATGAGCCAGTTACACCAAGTGACTGTACTTATGGATTTACACCAATCTCTGTTCTGGAAACATAGAGATTTGTAAATGTTTAGTTACATGAATATAATCAATCTTGCTTTTTTCTAATTTTAGCAATAAACTTGCAGAGTTTGATTTTGCCAACAAGGAAACTTAAAATAAAGATTTTTAAAGAAATGGAATTCAATGGGTGGGGTTTTATGGCCTCACATGTCCTGAAACCGGAAAATCCCGCCCGAGGTCAATGGACCTTTCCATGGACCGCTCCTCACCCGCTCCGATTCCCGTGGCGGGACAGTAAAATTCCGGCCTATGACTTTGAGGTACATTTTAAACTTTAGGTTTTGAGTCTGTGTGGGTTCTGTGCTCCTTCACGTTGAACTAACAGAAATTCTGCAGTATTACTGGCCCGTGGAACTGCGATGAAGTGCTTTGTTTTAGAAATATGAGGCAACATTTAAAACGTAAACAGCATTAAGAGTAAAATTTAAAAATGATCTACTTTAAAACTTGAATGAGCATTTTGCAGTTAACAACAATGCTCCATGTTTGTGATATTATAATAAGTTGACTTCTGTAGCACAGTTAACATTTTGGATCTCAAATTATCATTTCATTTTGTGGCGGAGGAATTTCGTTCAAGCCAACGAATAGCGTTTTTTGACAATAATTGGTGTGGCATGTAAAAATGTTAAATTAGAACTTGTGACATACAAGTAATTATATGAGTCTATTCATTGCAAACACAGCAAGCAGAACCTATAATAGATAATAAACAGAAAGGCATGCCCAGAGGAGTCAGCTTAAAGACTTAACTTTTTTTAATCACTCATATTTAAAAAAAAACCTTTATCTGCATCTGTTTCAATTGGATTTCAAACAGCGAACAGATGTGACTCTTCTGTCTTCTGCAGAATAAGATACCAGCAAGACACAGACCAATCCTCTTAGGAACAAGAAAGAATTTTCATCCATAAATACTTGTTATAAATGGAAATTGCTATTATAAGGGTTTTATCTTTCTCTTGTTGCTATTTGGTACAGAAGGTTGGTCCTGGAGACAAATTACTCAATGCTGTTAAATCATTTGCTCTTAACCCTGGCCTATAGGATTGGAACCTTCTCTGGATGATTAGGGTGCATGATGAAATATTCAAGCCAACTAATTTAACAGAGATAACATTTTGGTCTTTGTCAGAGCAGGAATTTTGGGCGCAGATTGGGTCATTTAAAAAGCAGATGCATCTGTCCCTTTAAGAAAAGGCTAGCCCAATTTTCAGGATTTGTGCATCTCATTTGCCCCAATGTCAAAACAACTATGAAAATCTCAATGTTTTTCTCCTTGCTTGGTGCATGTCAGGTATTAAGGTAAAGATCCTTTTCCAGTCTGTATGTTCTTTTCTGTGCATACTACTCAAAGGTTTTACATTTCCAGCTTGTGTTCTGGGATCATTTCATGGTCATCTTGTGTCTGTCATTCACGAGGATCTCAAGATTATGTAGCCCATTCTCATGATATTTCAATGATATTGTGGCTATTTTTCAGCATGGTCTTATGATTAATACATGGCTTATTTGCCAACATTATGCTGGTACAGTGGCTATGCTTTGCTTTTTCCTGGTTGTCCTTAATAGGTGATTCACTGGTAGTCTAGCATGTTGGAGCTTACATTCAGCAAGTGATCTGCTGAATCTGATGCATTGAACTAGCAGACATCCTACAGCATTGCTAGCTCATGAAACTGAACTGAAATACTCTGGGAATATAAAACAAGATTTTAAAAACAGTAACAATAACACTAATGTTCCCCATGGTCTAATGGAATCTCAGTTCCTTTATAATGTAGTGAGTTAGATAAATCTGAGTTCTCGGGTAGTGTTGTGGGGCATATATCCAAGTATCCTAGTGTCGTGAGGTGTGCACCTGAGTTTTCTGGCAGCCTAGTATGGTAGCAGTTGGTACTGTCAAAAAAAAATGCTACCATGGGACTTAGAAAGAGCAGTAATTATTTAAATTTGCCATCCCCCTCCCTTATTACATCCCCACTGCTGTCCCACTGTCAAAATGGCATGATCTGGGCTGCACACTTCACAGCTGCTGTCAATGGCACACTGTGCTTGGTTAACAAGCGATGTGTTCCTGCGAGATGCCTCTGCGAGATGGGGTTCAGCAGGCAAATGTTTCCCTTTCTGAAACTGCTCCATCCAGTGGTTGAGCAGAGAATGAGTAGAAACTGAACATTGATGGAAGAGATGGAACCAGCATTCAAATAAAAACCCTCTGGTTGGGAATTAAACAGTCTCCACATGAGGCGTACGTTGCTAAACAGCGGTCATCAGATTTAACAACTGGTGTGTCATAAGAGCAGCAGGAACAGGAATAGGCCATTCGGCCCCTTGAGCTTGTTCCACCACTCTGTAAGATCATGGTTGATCTGATCTTGACCTCAAATCCACTTTCCTGGCTAATCCCCATCACCTTCAATGTCTTGAGTCTTCAAAAATCATTCGAACTCCGCCTTGAAAATATGCTGCTTTCTCGGGCGAAGGATTCTAAGAGAAGAAATTCTTCCTCATCTCTGTCTTAAATGAGCGACTTTTAAAAAAAATTATGCCACCTTGTTCACCAGATTCCCCCACAAGAGGGGAAACATCCTCTCAGCATCGACCATGACATTCCCCTCAAAATCTTTTATACTTTTATAAGATCACCTCTCATTCTTACGTACTCCAATGAGTATAGGCCCATCTTGCTCAATCTTTTCTTGTAAGACAGCTCATTCATCCCAGAATACAAACTAATGGGTCTTTTCTGAACTGCCTCCAATACAAGTATTTCCTTCCTCAAATGTCAAGAACAAAACTGAACTTTGTACTGTAGATGTGCTCTGACCAATGCTCTGTACAGTAGCAGCAAGGTGTTCCTATTTTATTTCTCATCCTCTACACAATAAAGGCCAACATTCCATTTGCCTTCCCATTACTTTTTCAGACATCCAGGTCCCCCTGTTCTGCAGCATTCTGTGGCCTTATTCCATTTAAATAATATTTTGCTTTTCTGTTTTTCCTATTTCTATTGGTGCGGATAGGCAACTAGGGAATTTCACGGTAACTTCATCGCAGTGTTAATGTAAGACTTACTTGTGACTAATAAATAAAACTTCCAAAAAAAAACTTCACATGTTTCCACATTATATTCCACCTACCAAATCTGCGGCACAGTGGCACGCTGGTTAGCACTGCTGCTTCATAGCACCAGGGACCCGGGTTCGATTCCTGGCTTGGGTCACTGTCTGAGCGGAGTCTGCACATTCTCCCTGTGTCTGTGTGGGTTTCCTCTGGATGCTCTGGTTTCTTCCCACAGTCCAAAAGACATGCTGGTTAGGTGCATTGGCCATGCTAAATTATGATTTTTTAAATATGTCACTCCTTTACTATCGGATTCCCATATTTTTCCAATGACAGTTCATGGTCATCAGTAGATTCTTAATAACAGATTTTTTTTATTGAATTCAAATTCCACCATCTACTATTGTGAGATTCGAACCTAGATCCCCAGAACATTAGCTAAGTTTCTGGATTAATAGTACATCGATAATACCACTCAACCATCACCTCCCTGATGAATAAAGGGGAACCAGTAGATATAGAGTTTTTGGATTTCCAAACGTCATTCAATGAGGTACCACTTCAATGTTCATTCTTCTCCTCTCTCTCTCTCAATGTAATATTTCTTGCTGAGTGTGATAAAACATCTTAAAAATCAGCCACTGCTTATTGACCATCCTAACTGTTAGTCTACCTTTCCAGTTCACTTTAGTCAGCTTTCCCTTCATACCTTTGTAATTGTCTGTAAGTGACTACTTTCCCTTGCCATTTCTTATCTCCACCCACAATGATATTATATATCGTGATCTTCTCAGCCAAGATCATTTCTCTCTGTTGCACAGCTCTCATCTTCACTAACCCCACCTCCTTTTCATTTCTGCCTGTCCTTCTGAAATGTCAAGTATGCTTGAATATTCGGTTCCCAACCTGGTCACCTTGCCATGGCTGGAATGTTATGCTCGAGTCGCCTCTGAGAAATGCACCCAATTTTATGCCCCTGCCTGCCTGCAATGTGCCTGTAGGAAGGTGAGAGCATTCAAATAAAGAAAATTTGATTTTGTCTTTTTACCATTGTTCTCGATTCTGACCCAATTTTGTGTTACAATTTACGATTGTAGATTTTGTCCTTTCTTGTTACGCTCTGCTTATCGTTACCTATGTCAATAATCTGAACGATGGCCTTTTCCTTTCTCTTTAACTTTATAAGTTTCCCTGACCCGAAACCTCCACCCCCCCCAGCATTTCTTCCCCCAAGGTTCCTCAAGTTGCAGACACCTATTGCAGATGTGATTGATGTGGATCACACGAGCTTCCATATGCTACAGCTGAAGCACATCACCTGTATTACCATCTCTATTTTATTTGATGTAACGAAATTAGATTTTCAAGATTTGAAATTTCATTGTGTATTTAGAGGTAACATAGGTAATAATTTTGTTTATTATATTTAGTTATATTTCAAGGCTATGGGCCAAGTGCTGGTAAATGGGATTAGGTGGGAGGTCAGGTGTTTCTCGCGTGTCGGTGCAGACTTGATGGGGCGAAGGGCCTCTTCTGCATGGCATATTTCCATGATTCTATATGTTTTAGGTATTTATTGCAACTCACCCCACAGTTCTAATTAACCCTTTTTGTTCATTATTTATTGTTTCTATACCATACAACACCTCTTACCCTACTTCATCAAATTCCCACATTTGCCAAATTAATTTGAATTCTGGTGAAATTTGCACTCGGGAAGAGCTGCTTCAGGCTAATACTCTTGTTATTAACTCATTTTCTGTGTTAAATTACCCCAATTGAAGTGGTTAACTTCCCAGCTCTTAGTTTAAACCAACACCTTAGTTTAGAGAGAACAAAATAAATACTCGCCTATTAGCAACTGACCTGCTACTGTCTGTCATCATACTTTTACTTTGCTTTTTTTTTCAAACTCTTGATTTATTGTGCTTTGCTGCTTTGCCACTGCCAATGGTTTCCATGCTGTTTGTAATTGCTCCATTCGAGAGTCATAGAGGTTTACAGCATGGAAACAGGCCCTTCGGCCCACCTTGTCCATGCCGCCCTTTTTTTAAAACCCCTAAGCTAATCCCAATTGCCCGCATTTATAGAGTCATAGAGGTACCGCTGTTCTGCCATTGTCGGTGGTTCCTGCCCTGCTCTTCCGCTGTCAGGAAAGCAAATCTGTACCAGTTGCACAAATATTCACTAAATAATGTTGCCACCAGCAACAACTTGCATTTGCTTGGCACCTTTAATGGAGAAAAATGCCTCACGGTGCTTCACAGAGGCAAAATATCAACATTGGAAAAGTCAATAATATTCTTGCATCTAACTAGGAAACATAAATTAACTTCACAATTTTGTAGTTCATTTGGTGAAATGTTGCTACTAATTAAATGGTTGTGGTTCTGTATCTTTCCTTAATTTTACTTTGTAATGCAGTTTTTGCATTCAAAATACAGAGATAATAAACTTACTTAATTCAGTGTAATGATAAAGTTACATTGGATGATATATGGGTTTAGTTTTCACCTGTATTACCTTTACAGCAGGTGGGACACGCACCATGCAAAGGTTCATTGACCTCAGGTAGGATTTCCCGGCATTGGGGTGAGCGTGGTCAGAAAATTTCATCCAAGGTGCTCAACCTGTCCTCATTAGGCAACCCCTGCACCCCAGGAATATGAATGGTAAACTTTCTCTGAACTGTTTCCAATGCAAGTATATATCTCCTTTCGTAAGGAGACCAAAACTGTACGCAGTACTCCCAAGTATGGCCTCACCAATGCACTGTACATTTGTATTCCATTCCCCAGTAATACACACCAACTTTCCATCTGCCTTTCTCATTAATTGCTGCAAATGCATGTTATCAGTTTGTGAATCATGTACAAGGATACTCAGATCTCTCTGCATTGTTGCATTCTATAGAGTCTCTCCATTTATATAGTCTGCTTTTCTATGCTGCCTGCCAACATAGGCAACCTCATTTTTTTCATATTTTGCTCTATCTGCCAAAATTTTACCCATTCACTACATCCCTTTATAGACTCCTCACAACTTACTTTCCTACTTATCTTTGTGGCATTGGAAAATTGGATGACAGATTTGGCTCCTTCTTCCGAGTTATCAGTAAACATTGAATGAATTGAGGCCTCAGCAATGATCCCTATGACAATCCACTAGTTACAATTTGCAAATCTGAAAATGGCACAGTTCTCCTGACTTTCTGTTTCCTGTTAGTTAGTCAATCCTTTGAATATGCCAATACCCCCAATGCCATGAGCTCTTATCTTTTCTAGTTCCCTTTTATGTGGCGTCTTATTGAAAGAACACCAATAAATTTGTCAAACTTTGTTTCCCTTTCCCATGTTGACTCTGTCTAATTGTATCACAATTCCTCTAAATCTCCCAAGTCATCTCCTTAACAATGGATTCTAACATTTTCCTAATGACAGATGTTAAATAAACTGGTCTATAGTTTCCTGCTTTCTGTCATCCCTCTTTCTTAAATAATGGTACTACATTTGCAGTTTTCAAATCTGTTGGGATCTTTTTATAATCTGGGATATATTGTGAGATTTTCACAAACTTCAGGCCTGCCACTACTCTTTGCAGCATTGTACATCTTTTGTTTCAATTTGATACCATTCTTAATTTCCATGGATGGTAAGTCATTCTCTTAGAATCTTTCTTTCTCATTGGAATATACTTTTAATAGTTATGATTATCTCCTTAAATGTCTTTCATTGCTTCTCTATCATCCTACCCATTTTCCCATTCCACTTTAGCCAACTCTCTCTTCATATCCTTTTAAGTGCCTTTTATTTAAGTTTAAGACACTAGTTTCAGACCCAAAACTCTCACTCTCAAATCAAATGTGAAATTATGTCATGTTATGATCACTTTTACTTGGATGATCCTTTCATGTTATGATCACTCTTACTTGGATGATCCTTTACAATGATGTCATTAATATATCCTGTCTCATTACACATTATCAAGTTTAAAATATACTGTAGGAGTTACCACTTTTGAGTGAGACATTGAAATGAGATTCTATCTGCCCCCCTTAGGTGACATAAAATAATCTCATGGTGCCCTTTCAAGAAGAGCAAGGATGTTCACCCAATAGTCGGCCACGATTTATCCATCATTCATTATCTAACATAATTGATCTGGTCATTTATTTTAGTGCCATTTGTGAATTTGCTGAGCGCAATTTGGCCGCTGTGATTTCTACATTGTAATTACATTTCAAAAGCACTTAAATAATCAAAATATTGCGGTTGGTGGAATCTGAAACAAGAACAGCGGATGCTGGGAAAACTCAGCATGTCTGGCAGTATCTGTAAAGAGAGAAAACAGAGGGAACTAGTTCTGACAAAGAGCCAAAAGGACTTGAAACATTAATTCCATTTACTCCTCTGTTCTTACTTGAAAAACACACTTCTTTGGTTGTAAAACACTTTGCAATATCCTGACGTATGAAAGGTATAAATACAAGCCTTACTCTTCTTTCTCTCTCTCTCTCGCTTTCTTCATAAATTTAAATCAGGCATGTTGCATTATAAAATGTTAGGTATTTATGAACTAGTTATGTTGCTCAGTCCTCTGACATATTTCCTTGTAGACTATCACCCCCGATTATGTACACCTATGAGTGATTAAAAGGAGTTCATTTTGAATGCCGAACACGTTCCTCAGGTTTAAATTTAGGTGGGTCCAATAATCTTCAATCAGCGTTCTTAATAATTGTGTATGAGTGATGTATGAATTATTCTACATGGAGTATGTTGTAACACTTAATTGCATGCTGAGGAAAATGAAAATCTATAGAAATCTCTTGTACTTTTAAGAAAGGGCACCACCATCGTAAAATGGTTAAAGATTATAAAATTCAGATTTTGTCTATTTTTTAAATTGATTCAGTGACTTCCATGCAATGAATCTGGTCCCCTCAAGCTGTGCCAGTCTGCGGATCTGCCCTGGTAGTGCAGACCCTGCACTCAGGCAGCATGTCTCATGCACAGCAATGGTCATTAGGTACTGAAACATCATCTTATTTGAAAACAGGGATGGCATTCTGGTGTCTCTGAAAGCCTGTAATTATTGTCATCAGAAGAGACAGTGTAGCCTTGCAAGGTAATTTAATAACCTTTTGCTTGCACCTGGGAAATCCTTCCCCAGAGAAACAAGGTGCCTCTCTGCGCCATGCATTCGTCAAGACCTGACCTTTAATGGTTTCCGAGAGAATGGTTGGCACCAAGTCGTGTGCAGGGGAACATTGTTAATGTTATTTCTTTGTTAATTGATACGGCACTTAGAGCTTTAACAATGATGCATTGCAAGACTGGAATGTGGAGGGATTTCTTAAGAGAAATGTAACAGGGATAGCTGCGGCAGAGAGAGGAGATGCTTTATACACCCAGCAGACATAAACAGGATATTTATGATGTAACAGCTGTTAACTAAATTTAAAATGGTTCTGGAATCCAATGCCTGCTAACTGATTAGCTCTAGAGCTTCTTATAGTTTGTCGTGTCAGTGTTGCAAGTTGGGTTTTTTTGGTGTGCGAGAGGGGAAGTATAGAAAAGGAAATTCAGTTATTAGTAAATGAGAATAGTGTTTAGTTAGTTATCTTAATTAAAAGCATATCTTAACATAAAATACATGCAATCTATTTTCCCCCCAAAATAGCTACATGCTATAGCCAAGCCTTTATTTGCTTATTAATTAGTCAAAGGAATATTTTATGCAACCAAAGTTAACCTCCTAAATCCCCAAAGAGTTTTCAGCTGTGCAAATCTGTTCTAAAGCAGTAACACTGAGCTCAGTGAAAGGCTAAATTTGAAAATTTATGACATAAATATCAGAACATGCTCAAAACCACACAATGGCCAGAATCGTGCAGAGGGGATGGGGCTCTCGGCTACCAGCTGGAGACTCAGCAAAAGTCCTAGGAAAGGGCAGCAAGGGAGTCAATGGCAAGGGCAGGAGGTAACTCCTAGTTGGACCCCCTTCCTTACTGCAAAACCCCTTGATCAAGCAGTGTGTGCCTTTGAATGAGAGAACTCCGCTTGGTTTGCAGGTTGTGCACCCTGCATGATGAGCCCCCGCTCACCACTGGGTTTATAGAACAAAGAACAGAGAAAATTACAGCACAGGAACAGGCCTTTTGGCCCTCCAAACCTTCACCGACCATGCTGCCCATCTGAACTAAAACCCCCTACCCTTCTGGGGACCATATTCCTCTATTCCCATCCTATTCATGTATTTGTCCAGACACCCCTTAAAAGTCACTGTTGTATCTGCTTCCACGACCTCCCCCGGCAGCGAGTTCCAGGCATTCACCACTCACTGTGTAAAAAACTTGCTTCGTACATCTCCTTTAAACCTTGCCCCTCACACCTTAACACTATGCCCAGAATATCAGGATGAGGATCTTAAGTGGGCTCAATTTTCCACTTAAGTTCCTCAGTTGGCAGCAGGACAGACTTAATTGGAGTGGAGGCGGAAATGTGGCGGTGTTTGCTCCTGCCACCCTCTCATCTAATTGACTGCACTCTGCCACCAAACTCATCACAAGAGTGGAGACAAAAGATTCTGCCCAATATTTCTAATCTTGCATTATTTGGAGGTTTCACCGAGAGTAAAGAGGAATTGGTGAAAAAAGACCAGGCCATTGTTTTGGAGGAGACAGTAGCACAGTGATAATGCCACTGGTCATGTAGTCCAGAGGCCCAGGCTAATAATCTGGTGACACAGGTTTGAATCCCACCATGGTAATGAGTGGAATTTAATTTTAATTAATAAACCTGGAACTAAAAGCGAGCCTTGGTAATAGTGACCACGAAGCTGTCATCGATTCAGGAGAAACATTATACCCAGAGAGCTGTTAAAACTCACGACCAGAAGAAGTTATTAAGGTGAATAGCTTAGATGTGTTTGATGGTAGTAATGTCACTTACTAGTAATCTAGAGATCTATTTAATGCTCTGGGCTCAAATCCCAATCATCGATGACCTGACAAAATCCTCAATCATTGCCAAAAGCCATCTGGTTCACCAATGTCTTTTCAGGAAAGAAATCTGCCATCTTTACCTGGTCTGGCCTACATGTGACTTGGGACTCACAACAATGTAATTGACTCTTAACTGCCCTTGGAAATAGCACAGCAAGCCACTCATTTATAGGGCAAATACGGATGGGCAATAAATGTTGGCCTTGCCAGCAATGCATGAAGGTACTTAAAGTAATTAACTCCTGCTGGAGGATTGTAAGCAAGTTGCACACCACTCCTGCAAGTCAGGATGATGCATAATGTAGGGAAACTCCAAAGAAAAGATGGGAAATAAAATTTAACATTGTACTAAAGGTTGACCTTTAAATATATTGCAAGGCGAGTGGCACACCATTTGTTGAAGTACCCTGTTTAAGTACTGTTGTCACAAAACTAGGTAAGCTGTTATCAACTCAGCTGAGTGTTTTGTATAATATTTATGGTAGGGATAGCTGGAACCCATTAAAAGAGTGAACACAAGAGTGCATCAATGTTAATACCATACCAAAGCAAAGCCCATGCATTGTAAGATAACTGCTCGTTCTGTCTACTCCATTTATCATTTTACCAGAATAGAGCCCCAGGTCATTCAGAGCTGGCATTATTATACTGCGCCAAATAACAATGTAAACATCCTTGAATATTCTGGAGAAATTATTTTAAAACAGCCTTTTTACTCAATTAATTTTGTCAATTAACTAGGTACTTTGATGATGAAAGATATTTGCCTTGATTAGGTGTTCCTGACTCAGGATTTTCAGGAAAAGGCTGTGTGAAAGTATAACTGGAAAGTAATGTTTTGGAGTACCAAGATCCTTTTATGACTGTGTCTTAGCTCCAAGAAATTGTGCATGAATTTTTACATTAATAGCCCACAAAATTATTATTTACCACTTAACATTTTTATAATGCGCGTACATTCATGCGTTGCACACATGGTATGAGAAATATTTTAGTGTCTTCATTACCAGTTTCAGGCAATTTCTGAGTTCACTGAGACATATTTCAAAACATAATAGAGCAATGGAACTCAACAGACAACTTTTAATTAAAGTTAAAATTAAAATTAATACATTGTTCAGTCCTTGAGATAACACCCAGGAGATATGATTATTTTATCATTCATTCATTTCATTCTTAACGCTTGATTAGTTTTGCCGCTCTCCGCATAATATAAAAAGGTAAATTTTATTTCTTGCCTCTGTTTATTTCTGGCCACCACAGATTCATTGATTAATTCCATTTGACTTTTGGACCTCAACAAGGTTGACAATATAGGCAGTGGAGCTATCGGGGTGGCGCGGTGGCACAGTGGTTAGCACTGCTGCCTCACAGCGCCAGGGACCTGGGTTCAATTTCAGCCTCGGGTGACTGTCTGTGTGGAGTTTGTACATTCTCCCCATGTCTGTGGTGGGTTTCATCTGGGTGCTCCGGTTTCCTCCCACAGTCCAAAGATGTGCAGGTTAGGTTGATTGGCTTTGCTAAATTGCCCATTAGTGTCAGGGGGATTATCAGGGTAAATATGTGAGGTTAAGGGGATAGGGCCTGGGTGGGATAGTTATAGGTGCAGGCTTGATGGGCCAAATGGCCTCCTTCTGCACTGTAGGGATTCTATGATTCTTCTATGATAGCACCATAGAGTAGGAAGGACAATACACACAGAGCTTCTGCTGTCCAATCACCTCTATTGGGAAAGGCAGAATTATCAGATGAGGCCAAAATTGGACTCATCTTTTAAGTACCTTCCCTTCTCTCACCATAGTAAAATATTCTGTAGACATTTTGCTATCAAGATGAAGCAAAGAGAATGAATGTCACCCCTCTCAGCATGAGCTAGCACCTTCAGAAAAGACAAATGGGTTGATCAAATTTAAGTCCTGTCTTAATAATAATAATAAATCCTGTCCCAAGGGCAGGAATTTTCCAACCCATCATCAATAGGTTAGTAGGAGAAGTTTGACAAGATGGTAGCAGGCCATTTTGTCAGCGGTAGGAAAGATGCCATGAGACAAGCTGCTTGTCAGGAGCCCAATTGAGCCACTGAAGTGTCTGTTCTCACCTCCTCTGTCAGTTTGGAGGCAAAGGTCCATTTTTACACGGGGAGACTACCCAAGTAAGCCCTAGAATCATAGAATCATAGAAACCCTACAGTGCAGAAAGAGGCCATTTGGCCCATCGAGTCTGCACCGACCACAATCCCACCCAAGCCCTACCCCCTTATCCCTACATATTTACCCGCTAATCCCTCTAACCTACGCATCTCAGGACACTAAGGGGAAATTTTAGCATGGCCAATCAACCTAACCTGCACATCTTTGGACTGTGGGAGGAAACCGGAGCACCTGGAGGAAACCCACGCAGACACGAGGAGAATGTGCTAACTCCACACAGACAGTGACCCAAGCCGGGAATCGAACCCAGGTCCCTGGAGCTGTGAAGCAGCAGTGCTAACCACTGTGCTACCGTGCTGCCCCATGACACCCTGACACACTTCCTAGCAGGCTCGGCCAGCGATGGGGGTGGGCCTCCTTTTTAAGCACTCTGACCGGTATACACAGATGTCACATGTCCTGCCACCGCTGCCAACGGAAACAGAGAATTTGGCGCTCACCCAAATCTCTATTCACTGCAGCGGGACTGGAGAATCACAGCCACAGGTGAAGTCAGAGAATTCCGGCCTCTATGTCTCATGGAGGGACGACTGCTAGTAACCCATCTCTAGCTGAAACCTACCTGACAGGCCCTGGCACTCCCAGACCCCACTTAGCTCATGACCCTTGTTGCATGTTCACCCTCCAGGTACAGCTCCAGCAATGGCTACCACCAGCAGTGGCATTGCTGAGGCACCTGAGCAGCCAGACCTCTGATTGGCCCGGCAGCTTTTGGGAGCAGGTGCCATCCTTAATAACAAGGCAAATTCGGCAGTTACCACTGAATTGGCTACTGCCAGCAAAATGTGACCCAGGGTCCTGTTGTCCACAGATGCTTGATGGCTCTACCTATTTACAACCCCAGAATTAGGTCAGTTCACAGTGGCTTCAATTTCCATCTATTATGGAGAAGATTTTTAATTTCCTTAGTGTCATCACTTGTAAAATTCTATAAAGATCTGAGTATCTCCATGCTTAAAGATATAATAATGCCTTCAAACTTTGCTCAGTAAACTAAACCTTTTATGTTGTTTTAAATAAAAGATTTGCATTTATATTGTGCCCTTCATGTCCTCAGAAAGCTGGAAACTGGTTACTACTTGAGTGTTGAAAAACAGACATGCTGTCAAAGTGATTTTACTTGTACTCATCAGGACAGAGGCAAGCATGCCAAATTTTTGAGGGAGCAATAATTTATATAGCACAAGAAAAGGGTGCTGGTTGCTGGGAAGGCAACATTGATTGGTCGAAGTGTTGCTGTGGAGAATGCGTGAGGGAAATATTGTCTGTGTGCTTTTGTTTAATTGAAGAAAGGCACAAAGCGGGGACATGTTCCTTTTGCATATAAAGCATTTAAGGTAATTAAAGAGCCAATTAAGAAATGTTTCCAGCCACATTTCTGGATTTCCCAGTTTCATAGAGTCGTAGAATCATAGAATCCTACAGTGCAGAAGGAGGCCATTCGGCCCATTCTAGCCTGCAGCGATCACAATCCCACCCAGGCCCTATCCCAATAATCCCATGCATTTACCCTAGCTGGTCCCCCTGACACTAAGGGCCAATTTAGCACGGCCAATCCACCTAACCCGCACATCTTTTGGCATCTTTCCCTGACTCCTGGCCTATAGAATATAGAATATAGAAACCCTACAGTGCAGAAGGAGGCCATTCGGCCCATCAAGTCTGCACCGACCACAATCCCACCCAGGTCCTACCCCCACATATTTACCCGCTAATCCCTCTAACTACACATCTCGGGGACAATTTTTAACCTGGCCAATCAACCTAACCTGCACATCTTTGGACTGTGGGAGGAAACCGGAGCACCCGGAGGAAACCCACGCAGACACGAGGAGAATGTGCAAACTCCACACAGACAGTGACCCGAGCCAGGAATTGAACCCAGGACCCTGGAGCTGTGAAGCAGCAGTGCTAACCACTGTGCTACCGTGCCGCCCTAACAGGCCTGTTAGTATCTATGATGTGGAGATGCCGGCGTTGGACTGGGGAAAACACAGTAAGAAGTTTAACAACACCAGGTTAAAGTCCAACAGGTTTATTTGGTAGCAAAAGCCACACAAGCCACAAAAGCTTGTGTGGCTTTTGCTACCAAATAAACCTGTTGGACTTTAACCTGGTGTTGTTAGACTCCTTACAGTTAGTATCTAGCTAGGGTCACCACAGCGAGTGTACAGCTAGAAGGACTTCTTCACTTAAGCTGGCGAGCTGGGAAGGCTGATGTTCAAACCACATTCCTCTGAGAGAACTGCATGCCAGGTGTTTGCCAATACCTTGGAGAACTCTGCACCTGTTTAGCACTTAACTCACCTTCAGCTACACTCCCCTGCTGCCAGCCTTCACCATGACTTGGGATATCTTGCATATCCAGCAACACATTGCAACTCTGATAAGGGGCAAGATCAGAAGCAACATCACTCCATTAGTACCAGAGGCAACACGTTCTTCAGCCGCCTTCTCCTCAGGCACATGCCTCTCCACAGAGCAGAGGGGTTCAAAATCCAGTTGGAAAGAGAAAAACCCCCAAAACAAGGCTTGCAGGTAGAGGAATACCTTTCTTGGTATTCCTCAGCACCAGTGCCTCATGAGGCTCAGGTTCTCACAACAGGTCACTGCTAAAATCTGCAGCTTCTTGGAACACAGGAGGCATAAATGCCTTGAGGCATAAATTTTAAAAAGCTGTAGCTGATTTGGGTTAGCTTCTTTCTTGGATGCAGTCAGATCTAGAAGATGTTAGAATTGTTACAAAATCTTTATTCACTAATAGGTTTCTGGTAGAGTTTGCTTCTTGAACTGGATGACACATTTATTTCAAGAGAGAGAGATGGGAAGAGAGCAACCTTCAGCCTGTTTCCTCTGCGGAAGACTTTCCTGACATCACCTGCATCACTTGTAATCTCTCCCAAATGGTAGGCAGCCTTGCCTAGAAATACATCACCCATTGGGTGGGATTTCACATCTCATCCATGGCGGGACCTGTTGCGAGTGACAAAGGGGAATTTGGTGTTCCAGCCAAAACTCCATTCACTTTCGGGGGCACCAGAACATCCCAGCCACAAGTGAGGATGTAGGATTTCAGCCATTGTGTATTTCCAACAGACTTTGGGTGGATCTGTCTGTGACAGCCATTGTTTCAATATCCAATACTTTGCATTTTTAATACCTCTTCTTTAGACAGTTACGGTTACAATGGGTTTTTGGATTATAGGAAATGTCTTTCTCTCTCTCTTTACACTCCCCTGAGGGTCATTTGTTTGTTTCACACCTTCACCTTGGAATGTGGCCTTGCCTTTTTAAGCCGTTTGCTCCATCTCAACTCAGATTGCAAAATTTTCAGTCAGTTGAAAGTTGAAAATTTATATTTTCATCAATAAGAGGTCATAGCCTCATGACACCTGTTCCTAGAGGGTAACGATAAACGACCATCACCCCCACAACCCCTATCCTCATTCACATGGTTGCAGCCTTATAAATGGTAAGAACTTATAACTAATGTTGTGGGCTCTTTAATTAGATATCACTCTTTGACATGCTGTTTGCATTGTCCACCTCACATTGCCTGATTGATCAGATAAGCCTGAGGTGATATGCTAATTCTGTGCCTCTGAGAAACAGCCTACGCAAGATTCCCCCCCATTGGTGAATTGTGTTCCTGATTCACAACTACCGTTCTAGCAGGGGCTAAGTACAGACGATTTTACCCGATGTGTTCTATCACATCCAAACCACTGAATGTGGTACAATGTTCCAAACGAATACTGCATTTATATGACAGAACGACTTCCTGAAATGGTTCAGCAATACTAATCACAGCTCCTGTTGAGAAACTATCCTGAGGCAGTTTAAGCTACAACCATATGTTTACTTATAGGGAATCTCATCACCAGAACCCATTAAAGAGACAGTCTCATAAGGATGGTGATTATGATTAATAAAGAGGTGCACTTGAAGTATTTTGAAATAACTACAAAGCAGGAGGCCGATTAGTACCGAACGATCAGGTACTGCAGAGCCCAATTTCTCCCTGCAGATCTCTCTGGACATCACTTCTATTCAGCCAAAGGTTGCACTGGGCATGGGAACAGGGCAGTGGTGCACATCTGCACTGAAAAGTTTCAGAGAGAGGATTGTAAGCAAAAGCACTGAAGTCAGTGCGTTTTGATTTGTTTTGGTAAGTGAGTTGCACTTTCTTTAACATATGGATAAATAAGTGAACTTGTTACGCTACTACCTCACAACTACACAAATAAAACATACACAAGTAATATGGGCGCAACTCGATATGCTTACTGTGAACATGAATCTCAAAAGAATAATGTACAAGAAGTGTTGAGGGGTGGCACAATGCTGCCTCACAGCGCCAGGGGCCCAGGTTCAATTCAGGCCTCAGGTCACTGTCTGTGTGGAGTTTGCACTTTCTCCCTGTGTCTGCATGGGTTTCCTCCGGGTTTTCCGGTTTCCTCCCACAGTCCAAAGATGTGGGGATTAAGTTGATTGGCCATGCTAAACTGACCTTAGTGTCAGGGGGATTAGCAGGGTAAATATGTGGAGTTACAGGAATAGGACCTGGATGGGATTGTGGTCGGTGCAGACACGATGGGCCGAATGGCCTCCTTCTGCAATGTAGGGATTCTAAGAAACATGTTTTAGTGAGGAGCTGAAGGAAATCAGCATTAGTAGAGGAATGGTTTTAGGGAAATTGATGGGATTGAAGGTGGATAAATCTCCAGGTCCTGATAATCTTCATCCCAGAGTACTTAAGGAAGTGGCCCTAGAAATAATAGATCCATTAGTGGTTATTTTCCAAAGTTTTTTGGACACTGGAATAGTTCCTACAGACTGTAGGGTAGCTAATGTAAGCCCGCTATTCAAAAAAGGAGGTAGAGAGAAAACAGGGAACTATGGACCAGTGAGCCTAACGTCGATACTGGGGAAGTGCCAGAGTCTATTATCAAGGATTTCATAACTCAGCATTGAAGGCAGTGATATAATCAGACAAAGTCAGCATGGATTTACAAAAGGGAAATCATGCTTGACAAACCTATTGGAATTTTTTGAGGATGTAACTAGTAGAGTTGACCAAGGTAAACCAGTGGATGTGGTTTATTTAGACTTTCAGAAGGCTTTCAATAAGGTCTCACATAACAGACTACGATGTAAAGTTAAACATAACAGACTACTATGTAATATTAAAGCACATAGGATTGCAGGTAATGTCTTGAGATGGATAGAAAGCTGGTTAAAAGATAGGAAGCAAAGAGTTGGCATAAATGGGTCTTTCTCTGATTGGCAGTCAGTGACTAGTGGGGTTCTGCAGGGATCTGTGCTCGGACCCCCATTGTTCACATTATATATTAATGATTTGCAAGAGGGAACTGAATGTATTATCTCCAAATTTGCAAATGATACAAAGTTGGGTGGGAGGGTTAGCTGTGAGGAGGATGAAGAGATGCTTCAGCATGATTTGGACAGGCTGAGTGTATGGGCATGTGCATGGCAGGTGCAGTATAACATGAATAAATGTGAGATTATCCACTTTGGTAGCAATAATAGGAAGACAGATTGTTACTTAAATGGGTGTAAATTGAGAGTGGTGAATACTCAACGAGACCTTGAAGTCCTCATGCATCAGTCGCTGAAAGTAAGCGCATAGGTACAGCAGACAATAAAGAAGGCAAATAATATGTTGGCATTCATAGTGAGAGGATTTGCGTATAAGGATAGGGGTGTTTTGCTGCTATTGTATAGGGCATTGGTGAGGCCACATCTGGAATATTGTGTGCAGTTTTGGTGCCCTTATCTGAGGAAGGATGTCCTTGCTATGGAGGGAGTACAACAAAGGTTTACCAGGCTGATTTCTGGTTTGGCAGCTCTCATATGAGGGGAGATTAAGTCGGTTAGGATTATATTAATTGGAGTTTAGATGAGTAAGAGGGGATCTCATCGAAACTTATAAAATTCTAACAGGGTTAGACAGGGTAGATTCAGAAAAGATGTTCCCAATGGTGGGGGAGTCCAGAACTGGGGATCATAGTTTGAGGAGAAGGGGTAAACCTTTTTGAACTGAGGTGAGGAGAAATTTCTTCACCCAGATTGTGGTGAATGTGTGGAATTCACTACCACGGAATGCAGTTGAGGCTAAAACATTGTCTCATTTCAAGAATAAATTAGATATAGTTCTTGGGGCTAAAGGGGTCAAGGGGTATGGGGGAAGGGGGAAAATCAGGATATTGAATTTGATGATCAGCCATGATCAAAATGAATGGTGGAGCAGGCTCAAAGGGCCGAATGGCCTACGCCTGCTTCTAGTTTCTATGTTTCTATGTAAGATACAGAAAAATCAAATTTGAGAAAAGATTCGTACTTTTGCTTCTTTAACAACTATCAGTGCAACAATACTTCAATGTTCGATTAAACAATTGTGTTAGAATTCAAGAGTTTTATGCAAAACCTTCTTTCAAACTTGAATAACAGAAGTGGGCGGCACGGTAGCACAGTGATTAGCACTGCTGCTTCACAGCTCCAGGGACCTGGGTTCGATTCCCGGCTTGGGTCACTGTCTGTGCGGAGTTAGCACATTCTCCTCGTGTCTGCGTGGGTTTCCTCCGGGTGCTCCGGTTTCCTCCCACAGTCCAAAGATGTGCAGATTAGGTTGATTGGCCATGCTAAAATTGCCCCTTAGTGTCCTGAGATGCGTAGGTTAGAGGGATTAGTGGGTAAATGTATAGGGATATGGGGGTAGGGCCTGGTGTGGGATGTGGTCGGTGCAGACTCGATAGACCAGATGGCCTCTTTCTGCACTGTAGGGACTCTATGAAGTGTTCTCTCAGAAATTGTCTCTAAATGTTACTTTCTTGACTTTTGACACTTGAAATAAATATAAACGAAATATGCAAACATTGCAAGACTTGTTCTGAATCATCTTTATCCAAAATATTTTGCCTCAGGTATATCTCAGTTTGGCTGTCTTGCTATACTTGGCACACCTATTGTAAGTGATTAGTGTGCACTTCACATTGTCTATGCTTTCACCTTGTCTCAGAAAAATATTGTAAAATTTATTCTGTTTCACTACTTTATTTTAAAATAAGCATTCTTAGCGCTTAACCTACTGTAGTATAGAAGTACCATTTTCATTGTATTACTGGTGGATCTCCTGTGTTCCTGCATACTGTATAGTAAAGGATGCATTGCTTTATAAGAACAGGAATGTTGTATCAGGAAATTCCCAACACATCATTAAAGTGGTAAAGTAAAGCTGTATCCTTCAGGGTCATCAAATCAAATTGCTAGGTAAACACAGCCTTAGGTCATTGAGATTTTGATTGTTTATAATTATGGAACTGTGGAATAAATATATCAGTTTCAGGCTCAAAATCATTGGCATTGAAATTCCCTGGAGATTCCATCGGCATCTTGCTGAGACTCTGGAAGGAGATCAGAAAACCCTTGGGGAAACAGTTTATCTAATTGTTTCTGACATTCCCCTTGAGATTCCACTGGCTACTCATCGGACGTATGGATGGAGACTAGTGGGACTCCAGTGGAATTTAGCCCCAAGGTGAACGTGATGAGATTGTATTGCGTCACTCACAAAGTGTTGTCCCGTACCAGTTTTAATGTAAGTGATTCATTTATGGCATTGCTTAAGCTGTTTTTGGGTCAAACATTGTGGTGTAGGCACAAGAGCATTATACAATGTAACACACAATGTATTCCTCTGCTCAGGTGAAATTGTGTTGCTTTGAGACCACAAAGGAACTCAGAATTTAGTCAGCATTCTGACAGTAGCATTTTCTGTTTTGGGCAGTTTCTCTGCATATCAGAACATAGAACAGTACGGTACAGGAACAGGCCCATCAGCCCACGACGTTGTGCCAAACATGCCGCCAAATTAAACTAATCCCTTCTGCTTGCCTTTGGTCCATGTCCCTCTATTCTTTGCATATCTATGTGCTTATCTAAAAGCCCCTTAAACGCCCCTATCGTATCTGCCTGCACCATCGCACCTGGCAGCGTGTCCCAGACACCTACCACTCACTGTGCAAAAAAACTTGCCCCTCACATCTCCTTTGAACTTCCTCCCTCTCTTGTTCTAAATGGTTATCTGTTTTTATTAATGTGGCACTGAAATTTTAGTAACAGTGTAATACGAGAGGTTTGCGAGACAAAATTGAGGGTAATGCTTGACAAAATAGGCAATCCTGTAATTTATATAATATAGATTAATGGCTAAATAGATGCATTTGCTGAATGCACCGAATGTTAGGATGCTTTGAATTAGACAAATCAGAAATGATATGGTAGCTGGAATAAAGCTCTCAGTAGGCACCTGTCCATGGAAGACTGGGTACGATGATGTCTCATAATCTGCCGCTCCCGGCACTCTGCACAGCTGTTGTACTTGAAGTGGTGGGCCTTGAAGTATGAGGTAATTTCCAAAATTTTGTTCTGAATAAAAAAGACGCCATGTAAATAATGATTGCTGAATTAAGGATGACATTTTTTACAAAAAAATGATCCTTTAATATAGTAGTTCATTGTGTGCTGTATTCTGAGGTGCTCATATTGAATTAAATTAGAACTTTAAAAAAAAACCTGAGACACATATGGTCACATGGGAACGTGCATGTATAAATATGACATACATATCGTGCACGTGTGATACAGAGTTGTGCTGCCTCTCTTGTGGCGAACCGATGAGCTTTTTTGGAAAAGTACATTGGAAATAGCATTTGAAAAATTTAAGTAATCAAAATCAGGTTTTGTGTGGGAAAAATACAAATCATTTGAACTAATCTGAACTCAGAGATCTGTGCATTAAATACAGTGCTCATCCCTACCACTCCAAAAAATTGGGAAATGTATGCATAAGGAATATGTTCCACAATTTTAGACAGCCTGCACGCTCATGTAAAATTAATTTAGGTTTTTGGCAAATTTAAATGAGCATGTATATTAGTTGACAATGAAAACACACTGATTTTGAGTACAAAGAACAAAGAACAATACAGCACAGGAACAGGCCCTTCGGCCCTCCAAGCCCACGCCGCTCCCCGGTCCAGGATTGAATCCTGAATCCAGGATCCCCACCCAATTTTCCAGCCTATCTACATACCAATATCCTATCCACCGAGCTGTCCCTCACAGCTACGATGCTTTGTTCATCACAACCTATTAACTCACCCCCACCCCCCCATTCCAGACCATGTGATCTCCAGGGAGAGGCGAAAACCCAGAGTGAAAACCCCAGGGCCAATATGGGGAAAAAGAATCTGGGAAATTCCTCTCCGACCCCCTGAGGCGATCGAAACGAGTCCAGGAGATCACAATGGCCCTGATCGGAAAATGCTTCCCAACCCTAGTCATTTCCACTTCCACGAACACCATATGAATTCCCTGCCCCCGAGACAGGTTCCCAACTATCCGCAGTCTCGCTCTGTACTGGCACCAGCAAGATGATCATAGAATGAAGCCTTGAAACGAGAAACAAGGAACAATTAGCCCGCGCCGCTCCCTGGTCCAAACTAGACCACTCTTTTGTATCCCTCCATTCCCACTCCGTTCATATAGCTGTCTAGATAAGTCTTAAACGTTCCCAGTGTGTCCGCCTCCACCACCTTGCCCGGCAACACATTCCAGGCCCCCATGACCCTCTGTGTGAAATGTGTCCTTCTGATATCTGTGTTAAACCTCCCCCCCTTCACCTTGAACCTATGACCCCTCGTGAACGTCACCACCGACCCGGGGAAAAGCTTCCCACCGTTCACCCTATCTATGCCTTTCATAATTTTATACACCTCTATTAAGTCTCCCCTCATCCTCCGTCTTTCCAAGGAGAACAACCCCAGTTTCCCCAATCTCTCCTCATAACCAAGCCCCTCCATACCAGGCAACATCCTGGTAAACCTCCTCTGTACTCTCTCCAAAGCCTCCACGTCCTTCTGGTAGTGTGGCGACCAGAACTGGACGCAGTATTCCAAATGCGGCCGAACCAACGTTCTATACATCTGCAACATCAGACCCCAACTCTTATACTCTATGCCCCGTCCTATAAAGGCAAGCATGCCATATGCCTTCTTCACCACCTTCTCCACCTGTGACGTCACCTTCAAAGATCTGTGGACTTGCACACCCAGGTCCCTCTGTGACTCTACACCCTTTATGGTTCTTCCATTTATCGTGTAGCTCCTCCCTACATTCTTCCCACCAAAATGCATCACTTCGCATTTATCAGGATTGAACTCCATCTGCCATTTCCTTGCCCAAATTTCCAGCCTATCTATATCCTTCTGTAGCCTCTGACAATGTTCCTCACTATCTGCAAGTCCTGCCAGTTTTGTGTCGTCCGCAAACTTACTGATCACCCCAGTTACTCCTTCTTCCAGATCATTCATATAAATCACAAAAAGCAGAGGTCCCAATACAGAGCCCTGCGGTACACCACTAGTCACAGGCCTCCAGCCGGAAAAAGACCCTTCCACTACCACCCTCTGTCTTCTATGACCAAGCCAGTTCTCCACCCATCTAGCCACCTCCCCTTTATCCCATGGGATCCAACCTTTTTCACTAGCCTACCATGAGGGACTTTGTCAAACGCTTTACTAAAGTCCATATAGACAACATCCACGGCCCTTCCTTCGTCAACCATTTTGGTCACTTCTTCAAAAAACACCACCAGGTTAGTGAGGCATGACCTCCCTCTCACAAAACCATGTTGACTATCGTTAATGAGTTTATTCCTTTCTAAATGCGCATACATCCTATCTCTAAGAATCTTCTCCAACAACTTCCCCACCACGGACGTCAAGCTCACCGGCCTATAATTACCCGGGTTATCCTTCCTACCCTTCTTAAATAACGGGACCACATTGGCTATCCTCCAATCCTCTGGGACCTCACCTGTGTCCAGTGACGAGACAAAGATTTGCGTCAGAGGCCTAACGACTTCACCTCTCGTCTCCCTGAGCAGCCTTGGATAGATTCCATCAGGCCCTGGGGATTTGTCAGTCTTTATATTCTCTAACAAACCTAACACTTCCTCCTTTGTAATGGAGATTTTCTCCAACGGTTCAACACTCCCCTCAGAGACACTCCCAGTCAACACATCCCTCTCCTTTGTGAATACCGACGCAAAGTATTCATTTAGGATCTCTCCTACTTCTTTGGGCTCCAAGCATAAGTCCCCACTTTTGTCCCTGAGAGGTCTGATTTTTTCCCTAACAACCCTTTTGTTCCTAACATATGAATAAAATGCCTTGGGATTCTCCTTAATCCTGTCTGCCAAGAACATTTCGTGACCCCTTTTTGCTCTTCTAATTCCCCGTTTGAGTACTTTCCTACTTTCATTGTACTCCTCCAGAGCTCCCTCCGTTTTTAGCTGCTTGGACCTAACATACGCCTCTCTTTTCCTTTTGACCAGTCCCTCAATTTCCCTGGTTATCCACGGTTCTCTAATCCTACCCTTCCTATCCTTCTTTTTTACAGGCACATGCTTGTCCTGTAGCCCTAACAACCGTTCCTTAAAAGACTGCCACATACCAGATGTGGATTTACCCTCAAACAGCCTCTCCCAATCAAGAGCTGCCAATTTCTGCCTGATCCCAATAAAGTTAGCCTTCCCCCAATCCAACACCTTACCCTTGGGACACCACTCATCCTTTTCCATCACTATCCTAAAGCTAACAGAATTGTGGTCACTATTTGCCACATGTTCCCCAACCAAAACTTTGAAGACCTGACCGGGCTCATTCCCCAGTACCAGGTCCAGTATAGCCCCCTCTCTAGTTGGGCTGTCCACATATTGTTCCAACGAACCCTCCTGTACACATTTTACAAATTCCTCCCCATCCAGAGTCCCTGCCCTCAGCGATTTCCAGTCTATACCAGGGAAATTGAAGTCTCCCACTACAACAACCCTATATTTCCTGCACCTATCCAGTATCTCCTGACATATCCATTCTTCCACTTCTCTTGGGCTGTTGGGGGGCCTGTAGTATACCCCCAACATAGTGACTGTGCCTTTCCTGTTTCTAAGCTCCACCCAGAGTGACTCGCTACACGACACCTCCGAATTGTCCTCCCTCTGCACCGCTGTAATATGCTCTCCAACCAATACCGCTACTCCCCCACCTCTTTTGGCCCCTCCTCTGTCTCGCCTAAAACACTTGTACCCTGGAATATTCAGCTGCCAGTCCTGTCCCTCTTTCAACCAAGTCTCTGTCACCGCAACCACATCCAAATTCCTCGTGCGCATTAAGGCCCCAAGTTCGTCTGTTTTACCTGCTACGCTCCTTGCATTGAAGTATAAGCACTCCAGACGCCCAGGCTCATTGAGGTCGTCCTCCCCCAGAGTGCTCTTCTTCTTTGCCAGCCTTGTCCCAGCCCCAAGCTCGTCCCCAGCCACCACACTTATAGACCTAATAGTTTGATCCCCACCCCCCTGCCATACTAGTTTAAACCCCCCCGAACTGCCCTAGCAAAGCTCCCAGCCAGGATATTTGTGCCCTTCCAACTTAGTTGTGACCCCTCCCTCTTGTACAGGTGCCATCCTCTCCTGAAAACCTCCCATTGGTCTATGAAAATAAAGCCCTCCCTCCTGGACCAGTCCTTTAGCCAGGCATTCATTTGAACCAACTCCCTATTCTTAGCCTCACTGGCACGAGGCATTGGGAGCAGCCCAGAGATGGCCACCCTAGTGACCCTACTTTTTAACCTACTTCCCAACTCCCTGAATTGCTCTCTTAGGACCCCCTACTCTTCCTATCTACGTCATTTCCACCAATGTGTATAATGACATCCGTTTCTTTATCTTCCCCTTTTAATATGCCTCCTATCTGCTCGGAGACATCCGTGACCCCAGCTCCAGGTAGGCAGACTACCATCCTGGAGTCCCGTTCGCCCCCACAGAATCGCCTGTCTGTGCCTCTAACTGATGCATCCCCCACCACTATCGCTCTCCTAACCCCTCTCTTCCCTTTCCGGGCCACAGAGCCTGACTGTGTGCCAGTGACCTGGTCACTGTGTCTTACCCCTGGAGAGGCACACTCCTCCACACTATCTAAAACAATATATCTGTTTTGGAGTGGGACAACCACAGGTGACCCCTCTTCTAACTGTCCACTCCCCTCCCCTCTCACACCTGTCACCAAGCCCTTCCTATTTTGAGAGACCACCACTGGAGTCCTCCCTTGTACTTTACCCTATATAACACATATAACAGAGCCATGGTAACAATCTGTGCAAATGGGCATTTATCGATTCTGAATTACAATGTCTCTGTTAATCTTTTTTTTGCATGTAAATTATGTGCAAATTAATATAATCATGGCTTAGTTGTAATTTTCTCACCTCTGAGTCAGAAGGGCATAAGTTCAAATCCCATTCCAAGAATTGTTCCTCAGGAACTACTATAGACGTGGAGGAGCCACCCTTCAGATGATACGTTAAAGATGTTAAAATGGGACGTCAAAGATCCTGTTGCACACTGGATAAAAGCAAATTACTGCGGATGCTGGAATCTGAAACCAAAAGAGAAAACGCTGGAAAATCTCAGCAGGTCTGGCAGCATCTGTAAGGAGAGAAAAGAGCTGACATTTTGAGTCCAGATGACCCTTTGTCAAAGCATTCAGATGAGCCTTTGTCACAAAGGGTCATCTGGACTCGAAATGTCAGCCCTTTTCTCTCCTTACAGATCCTGCCAGACCTGCTGAGATTTTCCAACATTATCTCTTTTGGGATCCTGTTGCACAGTTTGAAAAGGATTGGACATTTGTCCCACATCCTCGCTAATGTTTATCCCTCAAATAATCCCATCTGGAATCTGGAACTATCGGTCACTTTTTTAAAATAAGAAGCCGCTCTTTTGAGACAGAGATGAGGAGAATTTATTTCTCTCAGGGGGTCGTAAAGTTTTTGGAACTCTCTTCCTCAAAAGGCAGTGGAAGCAGGGCCTTTGAATATTTTTAAGGCAGAGCTAGATAGACTCCAGATTAACAAAGAGGTGAAAAGTTATCAGGGGTAGGCAGGAATGTAAGGTTGAAGGTACAAGCAGATCAGCCATGGTCTTATTGAATGGCAGAGCAGGTTTGAGGGGCCGAGTGGTCTACTCCTGCTTTTAATTCGTTTGTTTGTATCATAAACAGCAAAACTGGTCACATGCTATCTCTGGGATTTTGATGTCTATAGATTAGCTGCTGTGTTATTCACTAAGTGAGAAAAAGTACTTACATTTTTCTAGTGTCTTTCACATCCTAAGGGTGTGCCAGACTATACTATAGTCAGTGAATTATGTTTGAAGTGAGTCATTGTTGTTATGCTGTGATGCTACTGTGCCTTTAAGAAATGTATTTTAATCGTGTTTCTCTGCAGGATATTTTGTTGGCACCGTGTTGTTTGTAGCTGGTGCCCTTTATTGTTACTGAAGCAGCATAATTTACATCATATTGATTTTAATTTGAACTGATCCAGTGTTCTGTGATTTTAATGTTCCTTGGGATTGATGAGTGGAGCTTGATTGGGGGTGATTGACAGGTTATGTCATGTGACTGAGGGACAGAGTATTTCAGTTTTAGTTTCATTTTCAGAAGCAGCAGTGTTTTTTTCCCCCTCTCGGGAGTCTGAAGACTGAAAGTCACCAGAGATTAAATTTACCTCTCTGATGTGTGGCTGCTTTGAGGATATATTCTTCTCTGCCAATTACTGGCTTGGATTTCTGTCCATAGGTGTTACAAAGCTGAAAATTCAGCATCACGTGAGCATATTTGTTTTTCTAAGTCTGAAGAAGGGTGTATGTCTGTGGGATGCTGCTTAGCTTGGAACAACAGAGATAGCTAGCTGTTAGGAGTTATACTGGGTCATGTTTAAGTCTAGTAATTGGTAAAAGTTATGCTAATTTTTATTATATTCTAACTGTGTTCTTAAATAAAATTTGTTTGGTAAAAGCTTCCTAGTGGGTCACTTGAATCAAATCTGGAGTGAAGTACCTTCTGCTCACTAATGAAAAATTCAAATGTAAAACTTAGGGTCTGGGCTATCTTCACAAAGTACTTTGGAGTTTCTGGCCTGGGTCTTAACAATACAGGCAATCATGATAGGAAATTTGCCTATGTCTTAGTTTCACAAACAAAAATGTGGTTGATGACAGGTAATATATTTTGTGTTGTTAGGTGAGGGATAAATGTTGACCAAGACAATGGCAGGTATGACATAAATGTACCTTTCTTTATGATTACTGCCACTTGTGTTGGCAGCATAGTTGACTTTCCTCCAAGTTCCATAGAGATATAACTTCTGATTTGTGAGTGAGAGCGTTGTTTCAAATGGGTCGGAATACTTGGGCATAGAGTTCCTGCTGCTAAAATAAAGCCCCCGCCCCGCCATTCCTGAAGTAATTTATTATCTGTGTCTCTGCTGCTCTTGTTACAGATTGAGAGAAATTTGGGTTTCATACAAATGGAGGCACAGTTAGTATAAACCTGCTGAATAACCATGATTTTAGAGAGATCTTGTTTTTGTTTTAAAAAAGAAATCAGCTAAATTCTGTCTCCAGTAAAATGAAAACATTGTTAAAAAAAAAAGTTGGATATGCCAAGCTCATAACTTCCAGCTGAATTGTTGAATTAGGAAGAGAAGGGTTGATTGGGTATAATTGAATCAATTTAAGATGTAACTCAGGCACATTAACAAGCTCTATTAATAGCACTTCCCTTTTAATAGAAGGATCACATATATCTGAGTTGCAGAAAGGCAGAAGTTGTGGAGTGTTCATGCTGCCACCAGTGCTTTTTGTTTCTCTCATATTCGTCATCAAACCAGAATCTCTTCCCTCATCATGCTGTTGATCCTAACAGGACTCTATAGATTATAACAGCCCCTAGCTCACATAGAAAGAATTGGCCTACTCCTGCTCCTATTTCTTATGTTCTTAAGTTCTAAATTACAATTTTGATCCTTAATGAATAGAGGAAAACGTATCCAAACATATATTTGCATTGTCAATGATCTCATATGTGTGACAACTACATAGGAACATTGGAAATAGGATCAGGATTAGGCCATTTGACCCTGCCTGCCATCTGTACCTCAACACAATTTGAATCATAGAGTCACTACAGTGCAAAAGGAGGCCATTCAGCCCATCACACCTGCACCACCCAGGCCTCATCCCCATAACCCCATGTATTTACCCTGCTAATCCCCTGAACATTTAGCATGGCCAACCAAGCTAACCCACACATCTTTGGACTGTGGGAGGAAACCGGAGCAACCAGAGGAAACCCACGCAGAAACGGGGAGAATGTTCAAACTCCAGACAGGCAGTCACTCAAGGCCAGAATTGAACCCACGTCCCTGGTGCTAACCACTGTGCCACCTTACCACCCATGCTATCTACTGGATTTCCACCTCAATACATTCCTAAATAGCCAAACTCTTATCCTCAGACTGTGTCCCCTGATTCTAGACCCCTCAGCCAGGGAAATGTCCCACCTACTCCTATTCTGTTATGCTCTGTAAGAATAAGAATTTTGTATATTTCAATTAGATCACCACTCATTCTTCTAAACCCGAGAGAACGTTGGCCCAGTCTCCTTATCCTCTCCTTATTGGATAACCCTGCAATCACAGGAATCAGCCTGGTTCACCTTTGTTGCACTTCATCTATGACAAGTATATCCCTCCTTAGATAAGGAGACCAAAACTGTATGCAATGCTCTACATGCGGTCTCAACAAGGCTGGATAAATTGCAGCAAGACATCTTTATTTCTCTACTCAAATCCTCTTGCAATAAAGGCCAACATACGATTTGCCTTCCTAATTGTTTGCTGCAATGGCACGTAAGCTTTCAGCAACTTACGAACAAGAACATCCAGGTCCCTTTGGACTTAACACTTCCCAATTTCTTAACATTCAAAAAATACTCTGCATTTCTGATTTTCTGACCAAAATGGATAACTTCACATTTTTCCACATTATATTCCATCTGTCATGTTGTTACACAGTCAATTAGCCTGTCTAAATCTGAAAACTCATTTCATCCTCCCCACCAACAAACAGTCTCACCTAGTATGGGACCATCAGCAATGTTGGAAGCATTATATTTGGCCTCTGTATCCAAATTACTGGTATAGATTTTGAATAGCTGGACCCCAACACTGGTCCTGCGGTCCCCCACTCATCACAGCCTGCCAACTTGAGAATGGCTCATTTATTCTTGTTCTGTTTTCTGTCCATTAAATAATTCTTAATCCAGTTTATTACCCACAATCACACATGCCCTAACTTTGCTTATCAAGCTCCTGTGTGGGATCTTATCAGAAGCCTCTGAAAATCCATATGACCACAGGTCCCCTCTTATATATTCTGCTAGTTACGTCCTGAAACTCTTAACAGGTTTGTCAAATACGATTTCCCTTTCAGTAATCCATGTTGACTCTGTCCAATCCTACCATTATGTTCTTAGAACTCAGTTATCACATCCTTTATAATAGGTTCTAATGTTTTCCCTACTACTGATGTCAGGCTTGTTTCCCAGTTCCCAATTCTTTCTCTACCTCCTTTCTTAAATAGTGGGGCTACATTCACTATCTTTCAATCTACAGGAACTATTCCATATAGTCTATAGAATTTTGGAAAATGATCAACACTCTGGAATTTAGATAATCGGATCCAGGAGATTTATGAACTTCCAGTCTCATCAATTTCACAGCACTACTTTTTTACTAATACTAATTTCTTTCATCTCCTCACTCTCACAGGTCCTTTGTTTTTCTAGTATTCTTGGGAGGCATTTTGTGCCTTTCTCTGTGAAGAGGGATGCAACATATTTGTTTAGTTTCTCTGCCATTTCCTTATTCCTCATTATAAATTCTCCTCTCTCTGCCTATATTATGGCCATTCTTCCCTAGATATTTCTTTACAACAAGATTATTAATTATCCCTTTTTAATTAAACAATACTAGATCTAAAATAGCCCATTCTATAGTTGGTTCCTCAACATACTGTTCTAGAAAACCATCTTGGGTAAACATTCCAGAAATTTGTCCTCCACAGCATTAGCGCTAATTAGGTTCACCACACAGTCTATATGTAGATTGAAGTTCCCCATAATTACTATATTACTTTGTTATATGGACCTTTTATTTCCTGATTTAGACAATGCCAATGTTTGCTGCCTCTTGCTGTTTCTTAGCTCCACCCAAATTGATCCAACATCTTGATCTTCCAAACTAAGATTCTCTTTCATTGATGTACTGATCTTATTCTTGATTATCAGCATTACCCCACCTAATTTCTTTCCTGAATGTTGAATACCTTTGAACTTTCAGTTCTCAGCCTTAGTCATCTTGCAGCCAGAATGGCAGCTGAATTATACCTGGTTACTTCCACTTGTGCCATAAATTAATTTACCTTGTTGCGACTGTGTGCATTCAGATAGAGTGCCTTTAATTCTGCCCTTTTATTATTCCTGCAACCACTAGCCTTAGGGTGAAGGTTCCACTTTCACCTGTACTGGTGCCAGTGGCCCATGAATTGAAACCTTATGTGGGAAATTGTGATCAATGCAGGAAACATATTAACTGCCCCTGAGGACACACGAAAGTATAAAGTATAACAAACACCTAGTAGTTGTCAACACTAAAACAAAACATTTTTATGGAAAGGCTGTATTAGTCATGACTGTAGCAGGTGCTTGCCGCCTGACTAGTTTATTTATCACGTGTGTGACCAAGAAAAAAAGCAAATATATTAGCCTCTCATTATAATGCTTTGCAATATATTACAGTCTCTAACCTCTGCCATGACATGCATTGTTTATGATTTTCTCAGCATGCATTGTTTACGACTTTCTCACAATAAACACCCACATAAAAGTACAGTCTAAAACCTTATGCTCATTATAGCGCTCTATGCTTTGCATTTTAGATATTATCTGTTACATTCAATTGTTAAAGATTCATATTTTATCTTCTATTTATAAACTGATGAGATGCTTTCTCATGTCAATTGTATAACGGGTTAGCAAACTTCATTGGCACAGGGTTTAGACATTGGTCTTCCATTTCATCTCTGGGGCGCCTTGGTTGGGCAGCTCCAGTTTACTATTGAGAGCCTGCTTAAGTTTTTAAGTTTAAGTTTGTTTATTAGCGTCACAAGTAGGCTTGCATTCACACTGCAATAAAGTTACTGTGAAAATCTCCTAGTCGCCAAACTTCGGCGCCTGTTCAGGTACACCTGAGGGAGAATTTAGCATGGCCAATGCACCTAACCACCACGTCTTTCGGACTGTGAGAGGAAACCGGAGCACCTGAAGGAAACCCACTCAGATACAGGGAGAACATGCAGACTCCGCACAGACAGTGACCCAAGCCAGGAATGGAACCGGGGACCCTGGTGCTGTGACGCAGCAGTGCTAACAACGATGCAAAACTGTCCCAATTGAAATGGGTGCAGGAAGTGTTGAATCAAGTTCCAAGTGAAAATGGCCTGATTACAAAAAGATTTGACTAATTGTCCTTGACCATCTCCCTCAGAAGAGCCACACTTTGGAAAAAACACTATACGTGAGATCTGTTGGAAGAAAAATCACCTCTGAGAATGTAACAAAGCAGGGATGAATTGTAGAATGAAAATGATTAGAAACAGCATTCTAAGTGTACAATAAATTATCACAGGCTGAGCATTAGGAATGCCTCCAGGATATTTTCTTAACTTTCAAATGTTGGCAAAGTAAGTTTTAATCAATAAGTCGTGGAGTTTTGTGCTTATACCAAAGGTCGGAAGTATTGCAGTGTTGGAATGCCAAGAGTTAGAAATATCAGCAGAATATTTTGATCTGGGCAATTGCAGAGCCATTCTTGGTGCAGCATCTGGCACCATTTGTTCCACATTCTCTGTTGACAGACTATGATAGTTCTTGCTCCTAAAATGTAATTCCTTCTCTCCATCACAGAAAGGTGAAATGCACAAATATACATGGGACAGATTTATGGATTAGAAGTTGTCTGCACTGCCATCTGCCTGGAACATCTTCAGTGCAATCTGAAACCAAGTGACTTGTCACTGTCAAGCTTGTGGTTTAGGTGTCCTCTGATCAAAAGTTGGCTCATTTAAGTCTGCATCCTAGGCAACCAACATTTAGCGCCCCATGGGTTGAAATTAAAGTTTCTCTCTGTACGTGCTCATCATCCCCATATATATCCTCACACCTTTGGTGGTCTTTCTGAGAAAGAAAAAGAAAGACTTCCATTTATGTAGCAGATATCCCAACACTTTGCAGCCAATTAAAGGCTAGTCACCTGTTGTAATGTAGGAAATGCAGCAGCTAATTTTCACACAATAAGCTCCCAAACAGCAATGTAATGGTGGCCAGATAATCTGTTTTCATGACATTGATTGAGGGATAAATATTGGCCAGGACACTTCCATTGCTCTTCTTTGAAATAGTATCATGGTATCTTTTACATCCACCCGAGAGAGCAGTTGGGGCCTTTGTTTGTGTCTTATCAAAAAGATAGCATCTTTGACAGTGCAGCACACCCTCAGTACAGATTGTTATACCCGAATCCTGGAGTGGGACTTGCACCCACAACTCCCTGATACAGAAACAAAAGTGCTACCAAGAGAACGACAGCTGATACAAAATTGAGTTCATAAAAGTTTTGAAGGGACTTTTATCAGATTTGAACTATTCTCATTGTTGACTTTTTCTGGTCTCTTGCATCTTACCACGCACTCTTCTGACAGCCTATGCTGCTCCAAAAATGTAATTCCTCCTACTATGACAACGTTGATTAGGACTTCAACCACAAGTTCACTATGGGCACTGTCATTGTCACTGTTTTAGTAACATTTTCCGTTATTTATACCATTCACAGAAGAATGTATATGTACGTATAATACTTCATCACATTCTCATGCCGTTTCAGAACCAATTAATTACTATTGAAGTGGTATGGTTGATATGTCGGCAAATGTGGCAGCCAATTTGTGAATGTTCCTGTAAATAGATAATCAAGTGTATCAGAGCTTGCAGCATTTCTCTGGTTTGTTGCATGATAAATTTTAAAAAGCCCAAACGTGCATGAATTAGAATGAACATTGTAATGCACAGAGGAGATCATTTTATCTTTCGTAGCTTTTTGAAAGAGAAACTCAATTAGTCCCATTCTCCTGCCCCTTCCCCATTGTTCAACAATATTTTCCTTGTCAAACATTTATTGAATTCCCTTTTAAATGGGACCATTGAATCTGCCTTCACCACCTTTTCAGGCAGTGCATTCCAGATCGTAACAACTCACTTTCTCGTGTCTACTTTGGTTCGTTTTCTGACCGCCACTCAAGCGGGTGGCAGTAGCACAACAGCTGGCATCACCCCTTGCTTTCTCTCAGTAGATGACAGTAGATCTGCTCTGTCACCACACGTTGGACCAGTAGCAACCATGAATCTAGCCCTGCACTGACAGCATTGCAGCAGTGTGTAGCTGAGCCCTGCAGCCGCAGAGACAGGAGGAGCAACCTAACTCTTCTCACTTTGTAACACTTTGTAGATGTTATGGGATGGGATGCCACACTACTCTGGTTATGATAGTTGTAATCAGGAGAGATGAAAACATCATCCATCAGCAGTCCATGTCTCACTCGACTCCTGGTCTCTATATTTCTATAAATATCTATAAATATATTTAGGGGTGGCACAGTGGTTAGCATGCTGCCTCACAGTGCCAGGTCCCAGGTTCAATTCCTGCCTCGGGTCACGGTCTGTGTGGAGTTTGCACTTTCTCCCCGTGTCTGCGTGGTTTTCCTCCGGGTGCTCCGGTTTCCTCCTACAGTCCAAAGATGTGCTGGTTAGGTTGATTGGCCACGTTAAATTGACCCTAGTGTCAGGGGGATTAGAGGGTAAATGCGTGGGGTTACGGGAATAGGGCTTGGGTGGGATTGTGGTCAGTGCAGACTTGATGCGCCGAATGGTCTCCTTCTGTACTGTCGGGATTCTTTGGATTCTATGGATCCGCTGATCTGTGAGCAAGAAGATCCCATGGCACTTAAAATATTATTGAAGGCCTTTCTAGTAACCTTCCCCATTTGATCAACAAACCTCTCTGAAGGGGAGGTGATATTGCCATTCAAGGCTTGCATACCACAGTAAGTGCATTAGCGAGGGATGCAAAAGCTGGAAATGCAGTCTCACCCTTTGGTTAGCAGCTGGCATTGATGCACTTGGCCATCTTCTGCCAATGTCATCTTTCCACAATCTTACTGATCCATCCACCTCTTGTTGACGTATTACACCACCCTGCACTGCTGCTCCTGTCGAGGCATTTAATGTTTAGCAACATCAGATCGGGGAGTGAATCAGTTGTGATGAGGGGTGGGGGGTGCTGGTTGTTTTTTGCTGCTTCTTCCTGCACTGCCACCAGGCATGTTCTTCAGCACAGTTTCAAGAGAAACATCGCATCTTTAAAGTCCCTCCTGTTGGCTTTGTGCCCAAACCCAAATGATACATGCTGCTGGCATACACCCACTAAATGCAAATGACTGAATCGTGATATGCAGGCAGATTTAGGTATGTTTGAGATAGCAGACTTGGGCGACAGTTTCTGACTTCACACGGGGAAGGAGGGGTAGAAGAATTGCCAACACCGCCCCCTTCTCCCCGCCCCACACACAGCCCCATATTTCCATGTCACACAGCTAGGTGGGATCATAACATTACAATACATGACTTGGGGTAAAATAATGGCAGCTGACAGAAGGAAAGTCTTTTACTGCAAAGTAATACAATCTGTACCACAGAGATTTAACACTCCTGTGCATGTTATAGAGAGAATAATGGATACCTCTCAGTAAATTACAAGGCACTAATCCAATCAAGAGCTGCAGATTGCATTATAAATCACTTCGGGACATCTTTCTTTTTTAATATATAAAGTATACCGTTGATTTTATGGGGGGATTATTGCCTTGTAATTCACTTAGTGATATATAATATTTTGAATTTTCTTTTGTTTTCTTCCTTGTCCCTCATATCCTGCAGGCAGGAGCTTAAACTGGGGTGCAGATCCTTCGAAAACAGTGGCCCTCCAGTACTTTGCCCAAATGGGATTCTTTACATGTGAGACTAAACAATAGGGACTGCCAAACTCTTTTGTCTAGGTGAAGGCAATCATGTTTGAGGAAGAAGTCACCATTGAATCTGGCCCTGAGTCCACCTTACATCTGCCCATTCGTGCACGTAGCAGGGTTGTTAGGAAGAAATTGGACGTTCTAATTTCTTCCTAAAATATCCCTTTTTCTAATATCGATTTCTTATTTCAAGTCTATTACAGTTGCCAGTTAAAAAGGAAGGTTATGTCATGTAGCACAAAATCATTCGGGATTATTAGGAAATTAAGGTGTGTTAGGATTTTAAAAGTAGCACCAGATAGTGTACTGGAGTTACTTTTCTAGCACCTTACTGTGGGAATACTCATCTAATTTTACCTGCTTTTGTCAAAACCCTTGAGAAAGGCAAGTCTGCATTCCGATTAGAAGCCTAACTCAAGGACCTGGAAGAATTTCACGAGTGGGAAATATTTAACAGGCACTCTCTGAAATGATAAGACTACCTTTTCCTTTCCATTGACTGTGCTGCCAGAGCACAAGTCATAAATCTCAGTTATGAGTTTAACTCTTTAACCCACAGAAGTACCATTTGACATTTTGCCAGTGTTTCCATAGAAACATTTGTAGACATACTGTTAATATTTTCACTGAAGTCACTGAGGACCTCTTTGTCTTATTCTTGCATTTATTCATTTTGCACTTGAAGTAAAGAATGTGTACTTTAAAATAATCTTTATTAGATTTGTTTTTAATTTTTTAAAAATCCGCAATTGAGACGTGTTATCGTCTGTTGTTATCTGTACAGAAATAGTGACAGCTCATAGTGTACTGCAGACTGTTGAGGGCTAAGCAGAGCAGTATTGGAGTAACATGCACTGTCGGATGGGAATATGTTTAAAAGTAGCCCCATTTTGTGAGATACGTGGTACACTTCTCCCTCAAACTATTTTTTAATTCGTTTGATGTAATCAACTGTAAATTGTTTCTCCGTGAGCCACAGATTGATGACGGTGACCCAATTTTCAGTTTCTGTTTGTGAATTGAGAATGAGGGAAATATCGATGCTGACAGATCCTGCCAGCACCCTAACTGATGAAAAACTAAAAAAAAAACTTTTGCCACGTGAAAGTAAATGTTCGAAATAAGTGCCTCGAATCACAGTAATGAACTATTTGGGCTTTGCACTGAAGTTACATGACGTCATCTGAACCCCTTGCTTAGATTAAAATCTTGTAATCTCTCCCACATATCAATTCCTCTCTGTTTATTTAAACTGGCTGAAAATCAGTTTCAAACAGGAAAGCACAACACTAACATGACATTCAGAGATTTTTTTCTAGTGCAATCTGTTTTCCATATTTAGTTAATACTTTTAATCTCTTACCCTGATTTTTTTTTCCCCCTCCAAGCAGTTGAATTCCATGTCAGCATTAAATGATAACACATTCTATCGTACTCAGTCCCACCTGAACATGGATTATAGAAATGGCTTTATGAATAATTGATGTCCAGGAAGATGATCATAACATTAACGAGTGTAGCAATTTAATCGGGAGTCTAATATTTTGTACTTTCCCAGTTGCTTATTGTTCCTCCACCCAAACGTAAAGGCTTTACAGGAGAATTGACGGAGTGTTGTTTGCAATTTGCTGCGTGAGCCAGGTTCTGGGGAGAATGGCGCCCTGGTCCTTGCTGCAGGCTATGCAGGTTGGCCCAGGCTCTGCTGGGGAGCAGATGGTGAGCCAAAGCTTGTAGTCACACTTACCTTATTCACTAAATCCTAAATCCCTCAGTGGCTGTTCAGCCAAGACAAGCTTTGTGGGGGGAAAAAAACACACACACATACACACAAAAAAAAGAGGCCACAATCTGGGCTTTTCTACTATCGCCAGCACGTAGAGAGCACTTGGAAGGTACAAATGCAAAATAAACTTGTCGAGCGAGGTGTAAAATTTTGTGAACTTGCTTGCTGTGGATTTAAACATATGTATATTTTTAAATGTATAGAAACCTGGCAGCTATGAATGATTCCTATCAAGTGGAGAAGGCAGTGTTAAAAAGCATTGCGCTGATGCCCTAAAGCACACCTCTTGGTTCCTATAAAAATTTGAATATAAATTGATGCAGTGTAATTAGTGGCAGCAGCCGTACCTGGTGGTGCTTTGCAGCTTTGACAGTACCAGATTCGTCCCAGGAGACAAAGCCTGAAGAATATGTCACTGTCATATGTTTTTCAGCCAAGTTTGAGAGAGATGAGAAACACACAAGTATTCATAGAATTTAGTGAGGTTTATATCAAGAGTGATTATGTTTTACAGTATTAATAGACTATAAACTAAACTCGTTAATCATCATTTTGTTTTGTTTTCTGACACTTTCTGTGAATGGTGTCTCAATATTACACAACGTGTACTAGATACACAACCAGGGCAGCATCACAAAGCTTCCTTTCAGTCATCCATATCTATTCAATATTAATTTCCTTCAGAATATTGATTTCACAACTCGACCACACATATTAAAGTGAAATGCTAACTTTCTACCCTGGTAAATGTTAATAGTAATCACCTATATAAAATCACCTGACAAATGCTCTGAGTTACACAGTACATGATTCTGAAGAAATTCATGCTGTAATTTTGATTTTTAACCAGAGAAATAATATCAGCGCCTCCTCTCCCTACAATTCATTGTTGGTAAAATTTTACCCTTGCTTGCTATATAATTTTATTGCAGAATTTGGACTCCCTAATCAAACAAATGAAAACAGAAAATGCTGGAAAATCTCAGCAGGTCTGACAGCATCTGTGGAGAGAGAATAGAGCTAATGTTTCAAGTCTGGATGACCCTTCGACAGAGCTGCAATTTATATTGCTGTGATCTAAACTCTGTGGGCAGTGATCACAGTGAAAGACAAATCTATCCAACCCTGCGTGTGCAGTTGTACATACTCCGTACATGCTTCCTCTGTCTTAGATTAATTCCTCCCACCCTGCTCCCATATCCCTCCATTCACTTATCTCTTGTATATGTATTCAGCCTCCCTTTAAATATGGTAACTTCTGCTTCAACCATTCTATGAGGTGGAGATGCCGACCTCTTTCTGTCAACCATTCTGTTGCAGTGAATTGCACATTCTCATCACTCCCCGTACCAAGAAATTTATCCTAAATCCTTTATGCAATTTATTAGTGGCTATCCTTTTTCTCATTGTTGCAACAATATCTAAATTCATATGTTTTACATTGAGAATGAAGAAAATATCAATGCTGCCAGCACCCAAACTGATGAAAAACTGAACATTGTTGTCATGTGAGAGTAAATCATGTAAACGAGCGTTTCAAAACACAGTAATGAACTATTTGAGTGTTGCACTCAAGTTAAATGATGTCATCTGAACCCCTTGCTTAGATTATAACCTTGTAATCTCACTCACGTATCAATTCCTCTCTGTTTATTTAATTCAAATGTTTTGGGAGTATAACTTTTAGTTTGGCAATTGAAATCTTTAAATGCAAGAAAACTGAAAACCCCCGGTGAGGGGCTGGTATAAAGACCGAAAGTGATTGCAACTTAAAAGATTGACTATTTTTATTAAAGTCAGAATTGGAAGTGGGAAAACAGTGAACACTGCGTGACCCTTTTCTGAGTTCATTGTTGATGAGATGGCTTCAACTGTCTTCAATAGGGGGTTTAAATTTTTCACCTCATTTCTCCGAACAAAGGGTAGATTTGGGAATTGGAAATAATCTCTATCTAGGACACCCCAGGTGTGCCATGTTGTCATGGGAATAGATTGCGGGGAGATGCAATATTTTGGCTTTGGGTTTATCTGTGTGTTTTCTCACAGAAGCGATCACGGATTTTGGGTCAGCTTGGAGCAGCATTGAGAAACAGTGTGCCTGATTTTCACTGAGCCAAAACAAAAGCAGTCAGGCCCATTCTTGAACTGGAGTATCCACACGTGTGAAATATTTTAGGAGAGTTGTGGGGTGCTGCAGAGGTGATCACCTAGCCAGATGCTAGGGCCTTAAGAAATCTTGGGCTTTGGAGAATAGCAGGAACACTGAGGAGAATCAAAGTGAATTCCTGAGAAATGTGGTGCATCTTGATTTGTCCCAGGAGAAGTGAAGGAACCTTCAAGCTCCTGTAAAGTGTAGAGGTACTCTTGAGTGTAAGTAAGTGTAGAAAGGGTAGTATCCTATTGAGATTTTCAGTCTTAAATGATAAGTGTTTTATGAAATACAGTGTTAAGTCGGTCGTACTCGCTTTGGTAAATTATTGTAAAGTAAAAGTTTTCTTTCTTGTTTAAAAATGTAAATCCTATGGTGTAATTCTTTCAGTTAATAACTGGGAGTTTGAATTTCTTTTTAAAAGTTACTGGTCTCCCTTGAGATCATTACAACATCCCTCTGTTCTGGACTTGCCTTCAAGTGAAAGCAGTTTTTCCATGCGCATCCTATCAAACCCCTTCATGATTTTACAAAGGTCTGTCAGTTTTCTTCCAAATCTTTTATTTTCTGAGCAAAAGAGCCTCGGTCTGCTTAATCTATCATGATAGCGCCAACATTTCTCGTAAAGTTCTTGTAAATATTTGCTGCACCTTCTCTGATGCTTCAATAAGCATTTTATTGTTTGGAGACCAGAATGACACATAGTATTCCAAACATGTTCTAACCAAACTTCTACATAAGTGTCTCCCTGCTTTTATATTCTACTGCCTGAGAAATGAACCCCAGTCCTTCGTTTGTACTTTTTTATTATCATATTCTTTTTTTAAAACAATTTCAGGTCCACAAATTTAAAATTCTCAACTTTAAGTTCAAATCCTTCCATTGCCTCCTCCTTCCCAATCTTGGTAACCTAATTCAACCCGACAACTTTCTGAGAATTCTGCATTTCTCCGGTTCTGTCCAGGTTCGCGAGGCATATAGTTTATGTTGCCTATTTGGTGCCAGGGTTTGGGATATTTCATCTGGGTTGCAGAGGAACTTGGGAGTGGGAGGGTAAAGATCCAGTTGTTGTGATCCACGCAGGTGCAAACGACATAGGCAGAACAAGGATAGAGGTTCTGCCGAGGGAATATGAGCAGCTCGGGGCTAAATTAAAAAGCAGAACCAAAAAGGTAAATTTAAGGAGGAGATAGACAGATTTTTAATTAGTAATGGGTTAAAGAGTTATGGAGAACTGGCAAGGCAAGTGGAAGTGAGGCCATAACTGTATTGAATGGCAGAACAGGCTCGAGGGGCTGAATTGCCTTGTTTTTATGTTCTTATTTTGTGTATCTCTAATTTATTTAATCTCTCCATTGATGACCGTGATTTCAGCTCTCCGGATCCTAAACCCTACAATTCCTTCCCTAATTCCTCTACCTTTCTTTCTGTCCTGTAAAATACTTCTTAAAACCTATCTCTTTTGATTATGGCTTTTGTTGACTAAGCCTAATAACTTCTTATGTGGCAAATTTTGTCTGACAACATTGCAATACAGCAACCTGGACATTTTTTAATGTTAAAGATGGGATATGATTATTGCTGTGACCTTTTATATGCCCATATCCTTTGCCTCACTACCCATTTCCAATCCAATCCATTTCTCTTCCCACACCTAGTGGTGCACTAAGGCAGACTTTTGTCCATTTTCACAACCAGTAATTCCTGGAACAGGTCGCTAGTCTGTCGCTGGAGATTTATAGATCAAGCATGGCTGACCAGGAGTCTCTCCCTCTCTTACCATCAGCCATTGGCATGTTGGAAGGATTTGCAGGTTGACACACTCAATCTGTTTGACCACGTTATGAACAAACGTTCCTTGACCATCAAGTCCTGGGGTAGGTCTCGAAGCCGGAGCTTCTGGCTGAGAGGTAGAGATGCTACTCACTGCGCCACAAGATCAAATTTTTACCCATTTAGTTTCTTGCATTCAAAAGAAAAAATATCTCCTGTCAAACCTAAACTCTTGTCCTCTGTTTTCAGTTTTGTAGCCACCTTACAGTCTAATCTGTCACCTGGTCTCTGACTCCACGTGGCTTGACCTTTGGCATGAATCTCATATATGGCACCTTATCAAAGGCCTTTTGAAGGTCTGTGTATATCATATCCAGTGCATTGCCCTTATCTACATTGTAAATTCTTCAAATAATTCATTAAGGTTGGTTAAACATGGGCCGAGAATTTCTGTTCCCTGGGTGGGTTGGGGGGGGAGGGGGGGTCATACCCAGGACCTACCCCCAAAAGCTGCACTGGGGGATTCCCTGGAAGTCCCCATGTGAGGACTGCACAGGAATTGCCCAGGAAGTTTAAACTTCAGATGATCAATTATCCTGCACTGGGAACCATCTGATACTCCAGTTTAAATCAGACACTTTGGATAGTTGTGACTCTCTTAGCTGACTATTCACCCAGAAAAGGTTGGAAGGATTAAAACCACTTCTAACTCTTGGGTAACCAGGATACTGCTCTCCACCCCTATCTCCCTCTCATTGACCCCGTTACTACTATATCCCTGACAACCAAACCCTTCTGCACCTCCCTCCCCCACCCCCTCTCCTGACACCCCTCACTCCCTCAGTCACTTACCTTACTCACTGAGCTTCTTTATGGCCTCCCAAAAGAGACTGGGACCTTTAAACTTACCCGATGTACAGCATCTAGTGTTGTAAAAAGGAGACATGACTTCACCTCCCCAGAAGATCCTGTCCCCGCAACTGAAGGGATTCCCAAAACCTTTACACTGCACATTTCTCAGAGATCCAGGTCCCATGAATGAATAAAGAAAAGGATTCCTGTGAACCACAGTCTATCAGAAATCATACCTCCAAAAGAGGAAACAGAGGAGGAATCAGGCAAATTATTTAAATACCTGTGAAATGCCTTTCTCAATAGCTTAGCTGGTTCAGGCAGCAAGTCACTTAATCATGCAAACCAATGAAGTCTTATGTTTAACTCTCAGTCTGTACTTTGTTGGCCTCAGTGTCCCACTTTTCAGCAGGAGACAATCAATCACAATTACTGACTGTCCAGAGGCCCAATATGGAAGTCGTGTGAATGTTGAAATTAGGTAAGGACAGGATTGGCCTCAGCTATATTATCCCAGTAAGATTATTGCTTACTATTGCTATTATCCTCATAAGTGAAACTGATTACTTGGGGAAAGCACTGACAGCAAGCACAAGCACTCAATTCCTTCAGGAGAGGAGAACATAGATGATATGCAGGAAAATATGTTTTGTCATAGATGATGCATTTAAGTATTCTGAGCATTGTGAAATAAGGTTTGGTACTTGCACTGCCATTTGGCACATGCAGTTCACTGTCCTTGATGGCGTTTGAATGATTTCCTATATAAATATTATTTCTTCAAAGAGAGGTTATCTGGCTGAATAAGTGGCAGAACCTGTGATTAGGTGTCATAGTTTTCGAAGATGCTTGGCACCCACAGTCAGAGGGCTGATTGTAAAATTCCTTTTTGTCTTCTGCAGACTTCTTGCTGCTTGCTGTTAATGTAACTGTCATTTGAGGTTTGAGCTTGGCTTGAAATCCATTTACCTTTACTGTTAGGGACTTAAGAGGACAAGTGATTTCTCGTGGCTTTATCACGCTCCAGTACTGCAAAATGCTTGAGATACCCACACCATCTCCGGTTCTTTCGGAATGGTTTTAACAGGAATGGAAGTTTTTGCTGTGTTGTCAGCCCTTTTTTGTTAAAGATGAGAGGATGATCCTGTTTTAGGCACCCATTTAATAAGGCTATTACATTTCGAGAAAACACTTTACCTGCGTATATTGCTTTCTAAACATTGCACAAAGGTGTTGCCTGATAGGAATGGTTGGTACGAGGAATGATTGTTCCGATGAAAACTTGAACAGAGATGTAAAAGCATAAATCATCTGTTATTTGGAAGAAATATGCTGTAAATAAAATTTGTCAGGAAGGAAGGGTTTGAAAATCAGTATAGACTGTAGACTACGTGACAAGGTTAGGTTGCGGATAATGCAGAGTATAGAATTAACTCACCACAGAGATGCAAGATGCAGCCCTGCTGCTGTTTAAACATACTAATTAAGTATTTTATGTTTTCTTTGCCTCCTCAGCAATGCTGCTAGACTTGCATTCTGGGTAAGGGCAGAAGTAGGCAAATTGTCACATAGCAAACACTGACAACAGAATGATACCAAAATCGGTGAAAACATCGACCAACTTACAAAACATCCGAAACAATGTAACCACCTCCATTCCCAGTCAAGGCAGATGTTCGAAATATTATTATCTTGCTGAATTCTTAATTTGAAGGGAAGATCCATTTTAAAACTTTGTTGAGTGTTTCATTGTTCTTCTCTGAGAATGTTCTGGCATTCCTGTCAGGGAAAAGGTGATGTAGCGGCAATGTCACTGGGCCAGTAATCCAGACTAGTGGTCTGGGGATAAAAGCAAAATACTACGGATGCTGGAATCTGAAACAAAAACAGAAAATGCTGGAAAATCTCAGCAGGTCTGACAGCATCTGTGGGGAGAGAAAATAAAGCCAGCATTTTGAGTCAGGATGTCACTTTGTCAGAGCTGACAACTTTTGTGGTTTTATAAACAGAAGGCTACTAGTAATCAGCACCACGTTATAAGATAACATCCTGTTCTGCCATGACCTAGGTTGGTAGCACTCTTGCCTCTGAGTCAGAAGATTGTGGTTCAACTCCCCTCTGAAGGGCATGACCACCAAAGACTAGGCTAACACTCATATTGAGGAACTGCTGCATTGTTGTTTAGGACGCTGACCTGAGGCCCTGTTCGCTCTGTCAGGTGGGTTTATTTTTATTTTGTGTATTAGTGCCACAAGTACGCTTACATTAACACTGCAATTAAGTTACTGTGAAAATGCCCTAGTCACCACACTCCGGCGCCTGTCTGGGTACTCTCAGGGAGAATTTAGCATGGTCAATGCACCTAACTAGCACATCTTTCGGACTGTGGGAGGAAACCAGAGCACCCGGAGGAAACCCACACAGACACGGGGAGAATGTGCAGAGTCTGCACGTTCTCCCCGGACAGTGACCCAAGCCGGGAATCGAACCTGGGTCACTGGCGCTGTGAGGCAGCACTGCGCCACCGTACCACCCACTGTAATAATCCCACAGATGGCACTATTTTCAAGAAGAGCAGGGTTATCTTTCGTATCCTGGGCAATAATTAGCATCACTAAAACAAAACAGCAGACCGTTATCAGGTCGCTGTTTGACAGAATTGGTTGGGAGCAACTTGACTGCTCGAATTCCGACATTAGGACAAAGACAAGACTTCACAAGCAGGGAACTAGCTGTATAGTAACTTGGAACACCCTGAGGTCATGAAAAGCGCAATATAATTGCAAATCTTTATTTTCATTCTATCATCAGGTACCTTATTCTTTGGAAAATGTGGTTCATTCTTTTCAAAACTCAGCAGTTAAGGTGTTTCACAAATTGAAATCTACCTGATGATTCAACCAGGGAACATAATAATCTTGTGCTTCCAGATCTTGTTTGTACATCCAAGAATAGCAAGAATTTAGTCAAAAGGTTTATGCTGAACATTTTAAGATGTAATTTGAAGGAAGAACAAAGTTTACGGAATAAAACAAAGTTTAAGACATAAATATCTTGGCAGTAGATATTTAAATTGTTAGAAGAGTCCTGGCTGAAAAGAATAAGCTAATGTATATATTCCTAAGCCTCATGATTAGGAGGAATCAAATCTACCCCATGCCTGCAGAAACACTGGAGGAAACTTTAACATGCACAAGCGCATGGATTCGGTGGCAGGTGGTAGGTGTTAAGTCATTGAAAAATATGAGGGCATTGAGATACTGGCTCGAATCCACCAACTTCTGCATTTAACTCCAGCGCGTTAGGTTGGATGCAATCAACCCCCCTCAGGAGAGGCAGGTTGTCAATTTCAATATGTTAATCACTCAATTACTGCGATATTAACATGGTTTGTACAATTTCATCGTGGGCCCATAGGTTTCCCGGTCTCCCTGAAACTCCGCAGTGAAAGCAAGGCAAGAAGGAAGCAGCACTGGAGTGAATTGAAGCCACGGCAGGAAAATCTGCCACAAAGCACTGTGACCTTTCTTGCCCCGTTGCGTGAAAGACTTTGGTCACTGTATTTGTGCAGGAGGATTATTTACACAGCATCGGAGGTTACTTGTAAAACTTTGGAGCTCGCGTCTACAATTTGGAAGTTTGCTCGTCTGAGCTGCGCTTTGGAAGTCCGATTATTCGGATCAGCGTAGGTGCCGGTTGTACTGTGCAGCTCAGAGGAGGACCAGCCTGACAACTGTCATTGGCAGCAGCGACAAGAGCAACACCAGCAGAAGCAAGAGCAGTGGCAGCCTTCTGCACACAGGCCTGCAGCTCCAGAGGAAAGGCTCAGCAGAGAAGTACAGCTTGTGGAAGACTGTGCCCAACAAACAAGAACTACAGTCAGAAGATAATGTCAGACACTGGTGTCTCAGGAGGCTCAGGGAATCCCATCAGGTGTGGCAATTATTTGCAGCCTGTTGGAACTAGGCCTGTCACCAGCAGGACCTGATGATCATGCTTTACCAGTGATTGTCCAAGTAGCTAGCAATTATTTACATTTTTCCAGTAATGACACCAGTCAGAAGGAGCAAATGCTCACTCAGGTTTGTGGTTCTGAATGACTTCCCAACGGTGCAACATATCACTGACTACATGCATGTAGATATTAAGGCACTCACAGATCATCCAGTAACTCACAAGGGCTTCCGTTCCATTAGCTGTTGGACAAACACAAAAGTATATTTATGTCACTGTGCCGAAGATTCCTAAACATCTGTCACAATGTATTTGTTCTGCAGCAGTTCATTCTCCCTGATCTCTGCACACCATAAAGCAGCCTTTCCAACTGGCTGCTCCAACACCTACCTCATACATGGGTGATAACAACCAGTAAGGAATGCAACATTGGTTCCAACAGTGAGGCCTGGGGGCAGTACAGTGAAAGCCACTTGACAAGCGGGTGTGCCATTGAGCATGCCTTCAGGTCCTTGGATGGGTTTGAAAGCACCCTTCAACATGCACCAGCCAGGATCTCCAGACTGTGTACTGTGCTTTGCACAACATTGTGTGGCAGTGAGGTTTGGAACCTGCAGGAGGAGGCACACAGCACAGAGCCTCTTCAGATAATACGCAGCCCTTGCAACAACCAAACATGTCTTTCATAGCCCCCTCATTCCTCAGCACTGATTAATAACCGAGATATATGCTCTACTCCTGCTCCTACTGTCTCGTGTTCTTAACATGGTGTAACACATCCATGTTCACACCCTTGTGTGTCTACAAATCTTGACTCTTCCTTTTACGTGCTGGAACGCTTGTGGCTGTCAGAGCTCGAAGCAGTCCTTTTTTCTGATGACTGGGATGACCTTGGTGAACGTCCTCTGGGTTTTGAAGCAATGCCAGGGAATGCTCGGCCACCAGGACATGAAACAGCACATGGGACGCTGACTAAAGGGTGCCCGAGCTGGAAGCACTTTGAGCTGGGTCCCAACAGTCTCCCTGTTACCACCATCCTTCCCATTGCCCACAGTACTTCCCTCCTAGCAATGAGCTGGACAGGACATTGTTGTACATTAATGAGTGATGAATGGGCAAGGCTGGGTGCCTTTATCACGGGGCTTGATTTTCAAATTCATGGTCAGGGACCAAGACACCAATAACCTCCCAGGTGCCACCTCAAAACTGCATTGTTCATCTGACACTATCTATCTTCAAAGGAAGATGCCTTAACTGTGCCAGAGGTGAGCTTGACACTCAAGTAGTGTCTCCAAGTATAACGAGGAGTGGGGAACTGCCTGCAGAGTGCAAGTAGAAATTCCCTTCTGGCCCTCCCCAGCCATTAGCAAGCTCCTCAGGGAAAATTGGAGGCCAGCAAGTTCTCTCTTCAACACTGACCCACCCCACCGCCACCCCCCCCCCCCCCCCCCCCCCCCCCCCCGCCCACCTCCCCGACCTCCCTTGGAAAATGTGTCATATTCGAGAGCTGGCACAATTCAATGCTACAATCCAGAAATATGATTTTCAAATCACGCCTGCATCCCTCATGATCTCTCCAGAGATTAAAAGTCCCAGCCGTACTGGGCAAGCTATTGATAAAAGCCCGCATGCACTCATGTGCTTACTGTGCTTGATGCTTCATGCACGTATCCATTCTTTCCATGGCTGAAGATGTCACAAAAAGACACGTAACACCGTGTCACTGATGCTGAAAAGACAGAGTCTTTTAATCATCCTGCAAGTGTGTAGATTGGGAGTGGAACAGCTTTCAGTACACTGCACATTCCTTACTGGTGTTCCTCTTCATCAGTGACCCCAAAGGTTCAGCATCTCCCTCCATCTGAGGTGAGCTTAGAGCCTCCTATGCTCTCTGACACAAATTCTGCCTCACAGTGTTACTGTCTCCAATATGCGCTCCTATTGATGTGTGAGTCACCAGGTTTAAAGTTTAATGTTTATTTATTAGTGTCACAAGTAGGCTTATGTTAACACTGCAATGAAGTTACTGTGAAAATCTCCTAGTCGCCACACTCCGACACCTGTTCGGGTACACTGAGGGAGAATTTAGCATGGCCAATGCACCTAACCAGCAGAGCTTTCGGACTTGCCAGTCCAACCAAACTGAGGACCTGAGCTGGTGCGCAGTCTGCACGAGCCCTGTGACAAAGCACCAGGCTCTGAGGGAGTGACCTCCTCTGAGGAGGTCTCATCTTCATGCACGTGCTTGAAGATCTAAATTAGATCTGTCAGGACAAGTCTGTTTTAAATTATTACTGTGCATGTATAATGTTCATATATCACTGCTTGCTGACATCAAGTCAATGTGAGTGTTGTTGTTTGGTATATGGATGTTTGATGTCCCAGGTAGGTGGGAAGTCTCAATCTCCCCATGTCCAGTGGTCAGGCACACTGAGATGCTATTGATGTCCAGCACCTCCTCCATAACTGTCAGTGGCAAGTTGCCACAAGTGGCCACCTCTGGCTCTCTGCCTCTCCTTGGTTTTCTGTACTCTATTCTGCAAGGAGGGAAAGGATGAGACCTACAAGTAAGAGTAATGGAATGCCTTGATTGGATAGATGGAGGGTATTTGTTGAGGGTGACTCAAGGGAGAGTCTTGACATTACAGAAGGATGAGGGTGAGTGTGAGTCTTTGATAGAACAATCAAGTAAAGACCAAAATGTGAAGCAATCTCCTCAGCAAATTTACTAGCTCTTTATGGAGTGCAGATGCTTAAACCTTAAAGTCCTCAGCTCTTGCCATTGTCTACTCAACTGCGGAATATTGTGCACCAGTACGGAACAACTCAACCCACACCAGTCTTGTAGATACCCAGCTCAACACAACTATACACGTCATCTCAGATACCCTCCAATTAACTCAACGTCCCTGACTCCCAGCCCTGAGCAACATCCCGCCCCCTCACATAAGGAGGGAGATTGCAACAAGAAAGCTCCTGGAAAAGGTTTACATCAACCCAAGCCTGCAGCTACACATGGACCTGACCAATCCACCTGCTGCTCACCTTCCATTACGCCAAACTGTATAGCCAAGATCACCATGCCAAGGAATAACAACAGAAGGCCTGTGGCAGCAGGAATGGGACCAACCCACCGCCAATAAAAAACACTTCCTCGTCACAGATCCCAAAGCCTGCCTACCCGGCTTCAACCTGCCATGCCAACGTTGGGGACTCCTCAACTGTTTCTGCACTGGCCAAGGTCTTTGTGCAGCAAATCGGCACAGGTGGGGCATTGCAGGAAATCCAGACTGCAGCTATGGTGCAACCCCAATCAATGACTCACATCATTGATGACAAAATTCAGCACAGGGCTGAGAGAGCTCCATTTAGTCGCTGCAGAAGCCATTGCCTGCCTTGGTGATTGTTGCTCGCATTAAAAAAATAAACAATGGGAATGTGAGGAAATGCATAGACTGAGAAGAGTAAGTGTACCTACAAGGTAAGTTGGCATAAAGAATGGTGTTGTGGAGTAAGCTCATGAAGGAAGAGTGTGGGGCTGAAGAAGATTAAACATCAGGATTTAGTTGAATGTACTCACTTTTTCCATCTTGCCTCACTCATTCAACCACTTTTGACATCAAAATCACAAACATGGCACCACAATCCTGCTGTTAACCTCATAGACAGTATCCAAGTACACCTTTGTTTGCCGGGCAGGTTTTCCCTGCCAGATTTACCAGGATGTTGCCTGGGCTGTAGAGTTTTAGTTATGAAGAGAGATTGGATAGACTGCGGTTGTTTTCCTTGGAGCAGAGGAGATTGAAGGGGGTCATGACTGAGATGTATAAAATTATGAGGGACATAGATATAGTAGACAGGAAGAAACTTTCCCCTTTTGGAGAGATGAATGACCACGGGGGCATAGATTTAAGGTAAGGGGCAGGAGATTTAGTGGAGATGTGAGGAAAAACCTTTTCACCCAGAGGGTGGTGGCAGTCTGGAACTTGCTGCCTGGAAGAGTGGTAGAGGCAGAGACCCTCATAACTTTTCAGAAGTATTTAGATGTGCACTTGCGATGCCAAGGCATTCAAGGCTATGGACCAACTGCTGGAAAATGGGGTTAAAATAGTTGGGTGGTTTATCTTTGACCAGCACTGACCCGATGGGCCAAAGGCCTTTTTCTGTGCTGTAGACCTCTTCGACTCTCAACATTAGAATCATAGAATCCCTGCAGTGCAGAAGGAAGCCATTTGGCCCATCGAGTGCACCAACAACAATCTCACCCAATCTCCTTATAACCCCACATATTTACACTGCTAATCCCCTGACATTAAGGGACAATTTAGCGTGGCCAATCAACCTAACCCGCACATCTTTGGACTGTGGGAGGAAACCAGAGCACCCGGAGGAAACCCACGTAGACACGGGGAGAATGTGCAAACTCCACACAGACAGTCACCCAAGGCCGGAATTGAACCCGGGTCCCTGGTGCTGTGAGGCAGCAGCACTAACCATTGTGCCAGTGTGCAGCCCCATATCTCCTGGAGGCCTTTACAGGCCCCAGCAGCCCATCCAAGATGCCTCTATAAAATGTGACACAGCCTTTTGAACATCTGCACATTCTTGCAGTTTATTTTGTTGTACTCCAAATGTCATCAAATTGAGTGTTTGGAGTGCCCCTTTTAAACACTCGAGCTGAAATCTCGGAGTGAATTTTCCCGTTCCGCCCGCCATGGGAATTGTAGCTGGAGAGGGCCAGATCATGGAAAGGTCCGTTGACCTCTAGCGGGAATTTCCAGTTTTAGGGAGAACGCGGCCGGAAAACCCTGCCCATGTTGTGGGTTGACATCACGTCCGTTCATGCCAGTCACTCAGGAAGCCCAGAAGTGATGCGTTAATGCATTAACTGGGTTCAAATTTTAAAAACCACTGACCAGATGCCCTGCACGTACTTCCCGGTTCCGCACGCGCTGCCTCCAACTCCCAGCACGTCATGAAGGTAAAATCCAGCCCATTAACTTTGGAAAGAAATTAACGGTCACACACTTTTTCTTTGCGAAGCAAAGGCAGATTGGTCCTGACATGAAAGTTGCATGCCTGGTTGCAGCCTCAGATTAATGCGAGGGCTCCAGTGATTCCTTTTGGACTTTATTTTATGAAATAATACCTGTCAGCTGCTGTCTGATCCCAGAAAAGGGGGCAGGTTCTCCAGGTCATTCTGCCATCTGTCAGACAAAGCTCATCTGTCCTTCCATATTACCACCTGATCTGCGCTAACAGGCCTCAGAGGGAGGCCTGCTTTATAGGCCTTCTGGGAGCCCCTGGAAGAGTCTGTGCTAGGACATCACCTGTGATTCTGAGATTTAATTATCACTAAGTAGATGAAGATGTTCAACACGGTCTGGAAAATGTTGTTGACCCACGCGGCTGACTTGCTTTCTTAGCAGCTGAGTGGCAAAAAAAAACCCTGATGTATTATAATAATACAGCGTCGGAAAAGGTACAGATTTTATTTTTCCCTTCAAAGCAGCTTACACCGTATGCATCATTAATCAAATCAAAATCGCCCGTCTGAAAGAGGGATTTAGGCAAGGAACAGCAGATTTCCTTGCTGATTACAGACTAAAAACTAGTTTCTCAGGCTAAATAAGGATAGTTAACCTCTCCCAAATCTGGTAAATGTATGTAAACCTCACCGACATGATTAGTCAGTGATTAGGTGAACTGATTTAGCCAGTGCTCCATTTGTAATCTGCAGTCCACCTGTAAGCTGTTGAAAAGCAGCATCTGTTGTACAGATAAACATTTGGCTCCTGTTTTTTTACTGAACAATACAGGATCCCACTCAATTTGCATCAGATGTATCGCAAATCCTTAAAATGATAACTCACTGCCCACAAGCCATATTGAATGCAATTTATGACTATTATATTATGGCGTATTTGACAAAGGGCCAACAACAGGATGGTAAAAGTACAAAATGTTATCATTCATCCATTAACTGATTATTAGTTACAATTCACTGATCACAAAACATGTAATTGTTGCACACTTTATAAAACATGCAATCGTGTTGGCAATAAAGACATTTTTCTCCTATAACTTTTATAACATTAGGTGGAGGGAGTTTTCTCATTGGCAAGAATATCTGTTACCCTTCAACTGCTTTCGAAACTACAAATGACATACTTTATTGTTTTACAATGGATGAGCAGGTTCAGGGTTCCGACTTTGAAGACCTTCTGCAGAATGGTGTTAGAACCTTGCTATTAACTTGACAATAATATTACCATCAAATCGGATGATGCAAATAAAATATAATGAATTAATTATCAATCGTTCTGGTAGTATTCCAAGATAATGATAAGATTTTTTGTCCATGGTTCATACTGTGGATTTGCCTCTGTATCTATGAGATAGGAAACCCACCAAGAATAAAATAGGACATTCATCAAATCCATAGAATCTCGAAAGTGTAGAGAGACCATTCAGTCCATCAAGTCTGCACCGATCCTCTGAAAGAGCATTCTACTGCGGCCCACCTCCCCGCCCTATCCCCGTAATCCTGCACATTGATCATGGCCAATCCACCTCACCTGCACATCCTTGGGCACGAAGGGGCAATCTCACACAGCCAATCCACCTAAGCTGCACATTATGGGGTTATAATACTTTAATGAAGTAAGTGATGATGGTTACACCTGTACATCCTTTTAGGCCACTTAATTTGTAATGGACCTGATGTTTGTTTGATAAAACGTAGTTACATATTCATAGGAGGAGCCGAGTAATCTTCACATATCTTTCCGAAAAGGAGGCTCCTGTACTTGCCATTCTGCTCTGGTTCCCGACCCACAATCTCTCAGATGACGGGTGTTTGAATAGTGTGGCAATGGCTCCAGTGAGTGTCTGCTGCATAGTTCAGCCACTAGAACTAGTCAAACTGATGATGCTACCTGGAGAATCTCTTGAGCCTGACTTCACAGGTCCCTTGACCAACAACATAACCCATGAGTTGCTGCTCACCCCCTTTGACCTTCAGTGAACTGACGAACACACCAGCCTGAGTTTTCCCATGATGGCTGAAGCCCCACCATCAGGGTTGAAAATGGGAGATGGATGCATTTTAGGGGGCGGCAGGACCCAGTGAGGGATATTCCACCACTGGCCAATTAAGTGTCCATCGCTGAGGCTGCCAAGCAATTAAGGATGGCAGATCCTCCCGCCACACCAGTTTCCCCACATAGATTCCCCCCCCCCCCCCCCCACTTCCTCCCCCCACTTCCCACAACAAGAGCTGCTGGCCTAATCAGGCCATTCATCCCATGTAGTCTGCACCTATCCTCTGAAAGAGCAGTCTACCTAGGCCCACTTTCCTGCCTTATCCCCATGCCATTGCTGGGGCTGCAGCTGTAAGGAACATCAGAACACAGGGAATAATAGGAATAAATGGATCATTCTCGGGATGGCAGGTTATTACTAGTGGGGTAATGCAGGGATCAATGTTAGGGCCACAGCTGTTTACAAACTGTATAAATGATTTGGAGGTGGGGATCAAATGTAATATTTCCAATTTGGCTGATGACACAAACCTAGCTGGAAATATACATTGTGAGGAGGATGCAGGAAGATTTTAAGGGGACTTGGACAGGTTAATGAATGGGCAAGAGCATGGCAAATAGGATATAATGTGAATAAATGTGAAGTTATGTCATTTGAAAGAAAAAAGCAGAGTATTTCTTAAATGGTGAGAGGTTGGGAAGTTTTGATGTCCAAAGGGTGTCCTTGTTCATAAGTCAGTAAAAGTTAGCATGCAGTTGCAGCAGGCAATTAGAAAGGCAAATTATATGTTGCCCTTCATTGCAAGGGAATTTAAGTACTGGAGTAAAGATGTCTTGCTCTAACTGTACAGCCTTGGTGAAGTTGCACCTGGAATATTGTGTACAGCTTTGGTCTCCTTTCGAAGGAAGGATTTATTGCCATAGAAGGAATGCAATGGAGATTCACCAGGCAAATGCCCAGATGGCAGGATTGTTTTACAGGGAGAGAATGAAGCAACTGGACCTGTATCCTCTGGAGTTTTGAAGAGGATGTGACAGGATAGATGAGGATAGGATGTTTCCCCTGGCTGATGAGTCTAGACACTAATCTAGATACTAATGCTGAGCAGAAACTGATAGCCAAGTTCCGCACACATGAGGACGGCCTCAACCAGGATCTTGGGTTCGCGTCACACTATCTGTAATCCCCACGACTTGCCTGGGCTTGCAAAATCTCACTGTCCTGGCTGGAGACAATACACACCTCTTTAACCTGTGCTGAACCCTCTCTCCACTCGCATTGTCTGTACCTTTAAGATTTGATTACCTGTAAAGACTCGCATTCCAACCGTTATCTTGTAAATTGAGTTTGTGTCTATGTATGCCCTGTTTGTGAACAGAACTCCCACCCACCTGATGAAGGAGCAGCGCTCTGAAAGCTTGTGCTACCAAATAAACCTGTTGGACTTTATCCTGGTGTTGTGAGACTTCTTACTGTGCTTACCCCAGTCCAACACTGGCATCTCCACATCATGAAGAGTCTAGAACCAGGGGACACAGTCTCAGAATAAGGGGAAGGCCATTTAAGAGTGAGACGAGGAGGAATTTCTTCACTCAGAGAGCGATGAATCTTTGAATTTCTCTACCCGAGAGGGCTGTGGCAGCTCAATCATTGAGTATGCATGCTCATACAGAAATCCATAGATTTTAGATGTTAATGACAGCAAGAGAGCTGGAGATGGTGCAGGAAAGTGAAGCTGAGGGAGGAGATCAACCATGATTTAATTGAATGGTAGTGGGCTTGATAGGAACCAAAGTAGGCCATTTGGCCAATGTTCCTACAACTGGTACACTACCAGCCATAGATTACTCTTCCCTGCAGGTGCGAGAGAGCGGGAGAGATGGCTGTGGCTGGTAGTGTACCAGTGATGGTGCCAGGAGGGATCGGCCGCAGACAGGCAGCGGAACCCCCCCCTCCAGGGGATGATACGTCACACCCCCTCCCCTCCCACCCTCCCCACCCCAGGGGATGAGACGTCACACCCCCTCTCCTCCTCCCACACCCCTCCCGTCCCGACCAGAGGATGACCTGGGTCAGAGAGCCATTGCAGTCTCTGACCCCGCTCTTCGGAGGCTGCAGCGGCGACTTCAGACTTTTATTTTGCAGGTCGGTAACAGCGCGGACGCAGATCGGGCCAGAAGACGGTAAAGTGTGATTTGGAGGTAGAGTTGGGTGCGCAGTTCATTAAGTCGATTTAAATGCATTTAAATCGTCGGGCCGCCCAATTCGGGCGCGGGCCAGACCCGCGCCCGAATCGGGTGTCGGTAAAGGCACGATCTGCTCGGATTCGGGTGCAGATCGCGTTAAAGGCCCGACGCCCGACTTTACCGCGATTTCGGGTGCGAAGTTTTGGTAAAATCAGGCCCATTGTCTCAATATTAAATAAGAAACTGACCTTTGTTCGAATGACAAGAGTGCACGGACCATTGCAGAAATCCAAAATAATTCTTGCAGTAGTTTTGAGTACATGCTGCACTATTCAATGAAAGTGCAGAAAATTGGCAATCGTGGAATTCATCTCGACCTGAGGACAGCTTTATCCCTACAACCTGAACATTCCAAAACTAGTACAGATGTGCTGGAAAAGCACTGGAGACTTAATGTACCCATTGTTACTATCTTGTAAATACAGGCCCTGCAAACTATCTACTGAATTGCACTGCATGGTTACAGTGTTCAAGAGCTAAAGCAGCAATACAGAGAGAATTAGTTCCACTGATTTAATACCACAGGTGCAGAGAAGCCAAGCATAACAAATCGGTTTTAAAACTTTGGACATTGTTGCCACACTTGCCAAGGTCAAGCCGATGCAATACAGTGAAAATCTTGTTTTCAGAAGAAATGTTAACTGAAGTACAAATATTTAATAGATTACAATGTGCTTTCACCTCTTTAAAGTGAGATTATAAACCTCATGTAATGGGTAAAGCTGACGTATGAGATACTTTCCTTGCACTTCTCTCCTACACAGAAGTATAAAAGGCAGTAGGGCTCTCCAAGACTGGTTGAAGTTTATGTGAAAATGTAAAGTGCACAGAATGTCATAAATCAAAAAAGTGACATAGGTGCAGATGTATTCAGGCTGTTCCTGCAGGTAAAATAAGCCAGTAATGCACTGCTACCGATGTAACGTTTAATTTATTCTGCAGCTGTTTTTATTTAAAGGGACAGCTGCGCTGAATAAGTGCTTAACAAACCCCATTCTTTCAGTTTGGGTGGGAGAAGTGCAACATGCCATTATTCTCCCCAAAATGCGACATGAAATCCATAGAACTAATTTCAATGTGATATAAGCCACAGTTTGGGATTTAATGTGGCTGGCACGGTGGCACAGTGGTTAGCACTGCTGCCAGTGCCGGGGACCTGGGTTTGGTCCCAGCCTTGGGTCATTGTTTGTGTAGAGTTCACACAGTTTCCTCCAGGTGTTCTGGTTTCCTCCCACACTCCAAAGAAGTGCGGGCTAGGTTGATTGACCATGTTAATTTGGCCCTTAGTGTCAGGGACATTGGCAGGGTAAATACATGGGATTATGGGGATAGGGCCTGGGTGGGATTGTTGTCGGTGCAGGCTCGATGGGCCAAGTGGCCTCCTTTTGCCCTGTAGGGATTTTATGATGGGAGCCTGGCCCATCGGTTAGAGAACCATGCACTATTCTCCAGGAGGCCTGATGTTAATCCAAGCTTATTAGGCCCTTAACTGGACAACGCTGAGCCAGCAGCTCAATTGAATCAACTGTGGTCGGGGGTTTTAAAAAGTACAAGGAAGAAGAGAGGTTAGTGTTGCGAAGTTCTGGGAGAGAGTGCTGCCGTTCTTGGAATTTAAATTTTTCCTTCAGAATTGTAAGACATCAGGAATGTGGTCACAGAATGGGGCAATGTCATATAGAGCTGTAATCCATGGAAGAAGACTTGGAAATATCCGCAGTGAAGCATCTCCTCACTTCTCTGATGACTGCCTCTGGGCACTCAACCCGGCAGTGAGCGATCACAGGGAGATACTGCTGCCACGTGACAGCAAGAGGAAGCCTTCACATCTGATCAGGAAGGATTGGACTGTGGTGGCAGCACAACTCAGCAGTCAAGGGCTCCTCTGAAGGACCTGGGTGCAGTACGAGAGGAGGATGGGATGATCTTCTCCTTTTTCACCTTCTGCTTTGCTGTTTAGATGCTTGTTTATAGATGAAGGGTCACTTTCCAGTGTAATTGTTGGTACTTGGGTACCAACACTGGAGCAGTTGTGGCTGCTTGATTCTCTTTTTTCTCTTGGAGGCAGTGGCATTGATTTGGACTCCTTTAAGAACTCTCGGTTTGCAGCAATGAGGTCTTCGGGTGGGTTTTCAAGTCACAGATAGGTCTGCTGTAATGAGAGAGGTTTCAGAGAAATAGTGAGTTGTCAAATTTGTTGCCGCTTCTATACCTGTGGCAGTCTCTCTGACAATTAGTTCAAACCCAGTGTATTTTACACCCAAGAGGTAGGCCACTTGACCTCTCTCTGGTTTCAATCTGGGCTTATCATAGTCAATGCCTGAGGGCTGTGTAGCCTCTGTGTTTCCATACAGCAACACATGAGCTGTTGTAGGCCAATAACCTTTGCTTGGCAGAAGTTTCCTTTTCAAAAAGTTCAACATATTTATACACATACATGTCTAGCTGATGATATAAATTAATATTCTTCCTTCATCACAAATGCCAGTGCTAAATTTCTAACAACATTTTGCCATCACTAATTCATAGAAATCATAGAAACCCTACAGTACAGAAAGAGGCCATTCGGCCCATCGAGTCTGCACCGACCACAATACCTACCACAATTCACAAGCTGTGAAGCAGCAGTGCTAACCACTGTGCTACAGTGCCGCCCATTCCATAAGTCTCCCAAATCTTTATATTCTCCTCCTTGAATTCTCTTCAGGAAATACTGGCAATATATCAAAAACACTTTTTAATGTCTCAACTTTAAAAACATTGTTACAGGTCGGCTCAGATACAGTGCTCAATTTGACACTATCAGTTGGCAACAATGTCATCAGACTGTGGCAATGTTCTAAATAGATCAGCCATCTATGATATCCTGCACCAAACCATTTAACTTGCTACTCACCAATAGTATGGGATGCACAGACAAAATTGAATGTGGGAACCAGTTAGAACAGTCCTGACAATCGTGATGCCCTGATTCCTTCCTCCCTCCTTGCTGATGCGGCCTGAGTCAAACATCCACACCACCCTCCCATCCCCCCTACCCTCCATCATCCTCGCCACCACGACCACGGTGGTAGTGGTGGCGAGGATGATGGAGGGTAGGGGGGATGGGAGGGTGGTGTGGGTGTTTGACTCAGGCCGCATCAGCAAGGAGGGAGGAAGGAATCAGGGCATCACGATGGTAAGCAGATTGTAGAGGGTTGGAGGTTTCAAAAGATTGTGGAGGGATTGAAGGGTTGGGTGGGAGTCAGATTAAAGTGGGGAGAAGGCAGGTCATGCAGAACATTTTCTTGAGGGGTCGGGGAAATACACAGAGCCCTCCTGGCCCACAAGCATTGCTCTAAAAGGCATGCACCTACTGGATTCCCTTGGCTTCACCCTCCCTTTAGCTGCTGGGTTTACCAAGCCCACCAACATTAAATCCAAATAGCTCAGAAATTACAAAGGCCAGGAGAAGATTTAAATATTATAATCGCAGATTCACTTTTTCAAAGTGTGTTACTCAGCAACTTGCTGCAATTGAGCAGGAAGTAGGTACTTTTGTGGAAAATTAGGGTCAGTTTTCACATATTAATCATTTTAACCCCCTCCCACTGACCATCAGGGGAGGGGTGTTGATGCTTTCTCTGCTGCCAGGCCCCTTTGGTCACTCCTCCTCCCACGATATTGCATAAGCGAGAGGTCACAGTCGGACCATGGGAGGGCAAGCGGGCTCAGATTGTTTCTTTTCATTGAGAATTTGTGTTCAATGCATAAAAATACAGCCCAAACAACAGAAGGTAGGGTGTAAGACTCCTTTGAAAACCCTGACAATGTGTTATGCAATGCAAATACATGAGCGAACACTGGTTGCTGGGAACTGAATGGACATTTTAATGCATGTTTAGATATATTAAGGATGTCAAAGGGTTTAAAAGCAAATTACTGCAGATGCTGGAATCTTAAACCAAAAGAGAAAATGCTGAATAGTCTCAGCAGGTCTGGCAGCATCTGTAAGGAGAGAAAAGAGCTGACGTTTCGAGTCCTGATGACCCTTTGTCAAAGCATTTTTCCAGCATTTTCTCTTTTGGAGTCAAAGGATTTGATCTTCCTCTGTTTTTGTACACAAGAACATTTATGCACTTTAGCGCTAATTTGTAATTCTCAGATGTTGTCCAACCTTTGAGGACTCCTATTTCTAATTGTCAGTTTCACTGTAGTCAAAGATACTTGTGGTCAAATACTTACAAATGTTCCCTTGGTATTCCTTTACCTACTGTTATAATGGAGGCATTAGTCCTTTTACTTTATATATGGGTTAACACCTTTTAAAAAAAATTGTAAAGGGAAAACTTTAATACAAGCACGTTCAGAGTTTCTACTTTTAAAAAATCATTCATGTGGGCGTCTCTGCCTGGGCCAGCATTTATTACCCACTCCTGAAGGCATTTATGAGTAAACTACATTGATGTCGATCTAGAGTCACATGTAGGTCAGACCAGGTAAGGTCGACAAATTTCATTCCCTAAAGAGCATTAGTGAACCAGATGGTTTTTTACGATAATAGTTTCATGGTCATCATTAGACTTTTAAGTCCAGATTCTTATTGAATTCAAATTTCACCATCTGCCATGGTGGGATTTGAACATGGGCCCCCAATGGATTACCCTAGGTTTCTGGATTACTAGTGCAGTGATAATGCCACTATACCACTGCCTCCCCAAATACTTGCTATAATATCATTCACCAAGTTCCATATTTACTATCTTGAAAACTGAATTGCGTTCAGTTATAAGGTCTGTTATAGAGATGAAAGATCACTTGTATTGATCAGCTGGCTGTGTAGAAACTAGTTTCGTATCTAACATTACAGCAACTTGTCTGAAGAGGAAAAAAACTGCAGCATTGCAGGGAAAAGACTGAGGAATGAGATTAGTTGAGTTGCTGTTGCAAAGGGCTGACCTGAACACTGAATAACCTCTTTCCCTGCTGCAACCATTCTATGATTCACATGCCATGGCGGGGGTGACACAGTAGTACAGTGGTAAGTACTGCTGCCTCACAGCGGCATGGACCTGGGTTCGATTCCCAGCTTGGGTCACTGTCCGTGTGGACGTTGTTTGCACGTTCTGCCTGTGTCTGCGTGGGTTTCCTCCGGGTGCTCCGGTTTCCTCCTACATTCTGAAAGATGTGCAGGTTAGGTGGTTAACCTAAACAGGTGCCACACTGTGGCAACTAGGGGAATTTCACAGTAACTTCATTGCAGTGTTCATGTAAGCCTTATTTGTGACTAATAAATGAACTTTTATATAGTTCTTTTAACACAAGAAAATATCTCAAGGCACATCATGGACAAAACTTGATACCAAGCCAAAGTAGGAGATATTATGAGGGGTGATCTAAGTTTGTTAAAGTGTAGCTTTTGAGGAGGATCTTACAAGCGGAGAGAGAGGTAAAGAGGTTTAGGGAATTCCAGAGCTTAGTGATAGACAGCTGATATCTGAAGAGAGGGAGGATGCATTGGAGGCCAGAGTCACCGGAGTACAGAGTGGTAGAGCTGGAAGAAGTAGCAGGCAAGGAGCAAGGTCATGAAGCGGTTTTAATACAGGGATGAGAACTTGGTGTTTTGAAATCAATGCAGGTCAGCAAGCACGGAGGGGAGCAGGAATTAATGTGGTTTTTGATACAGGCATCAGAACTTTGGACAAGCTCCTTTAGAGTTTTTACTGTAACAGAGAGAATGGGAGGTGGAAGATTAGCCTAAAAGAGTGTTGAGATACTTGAATCTGGAGATGGCGAAAGCATGGATGACAGTTTCAGCAGAAAATCGGTAAAGGTGGGGGCAGAGGCATGTTTTGTTACCAAGATGAAAGTAGGGGGTTTTTGTTACTGAGGGAACAAAGTGCCAGGAAGTTAGCTTGGGATCAAATCAGATGCCAAATTATGAAAAATATGGTACAGCCGGAGGTAGGAGTACTCCTGCCTCATTGACTCCACATCAAGATTAGCAATGTTTTTTTGAGCTTACCTTTTTAGTGGTGTCTTGCAACGCTTCATTTAAAGGTCGTGGCGAAGTTTTTTGTATACCTGATTTTCCTAAACAGTGCCAACGTAGCATCTGCTGCCGTCAGGGCAAACAAATTTAGCAAAGGAGATATTAAACAGGGATTGGGTCCCTTGTATGCAAATACCAATTTGGCAGATGGCATGCTACCAGCTCAGAAGATGCATGCACACTGCATGCCATATTGGACATTTTGAGTCCTGCAAAATTGACAGTGACACTTTCTAGGCTAATATTCTCAACAAGATATTCCAAAGTTTAAAAACTGCAATAAAATTGCCAATGTCTACAAGGAGATCAAATGAACAGAAGTAAGACAAGCCAGTCAAATAATTTGAAAATTGGGTAACAATTTGATTCATATCCATGCAAATCTGTCATTAATCTTAAGAAGTCTTGTTCTGAGTTCACAGTGGGCAATTGTACTCATGGTCATTAGATTGGTAGTACGTGTTCAGGTTAGTATAGACTGCATATTCATCCATTCAACATTTCATTTATAGATTATGTTCTAATTAAATTTGCCACACGTTGGCTCGCCTCCAATTTCTTAGCATTTGGAAGCTAGGCAAGAAAACATGACACCTTTGTTACTGGGCATGAGGTCTCAGTAACCCCTGCTGCTCATAATGAAAACTGGATGGTGCCATCATTTGAAATATCCTGCTTCCAAAACTAATCTAGAAAATGTGGCAGAGCTGATATCTCAACCCTGAACCAAGATCTCTCTGAAGGACTTGAAGCTCTACCTCTGTTACAATTCAATATTTTCTCCTGTACTGTGTTGAGAACACAGCTATACAAGTTACATTCCAAAAAATCTTGAAGAGACAAGCAAATATTACAGAGTAGTGTTCAATAAGATTTCGATAAATGTCTTATCCTTGAGAAAGGGTGACACGGTAGCACAGTGGTTAGCACTGCTGCCCCACAGCTCCAGGGACCTGGGTTTGATTCCCGGCTTGGGTCACTGTCTGTGTCGAGTTTGCATGTTCTCCGCGTGTCTGTGTGGGTTTCCTCCGGGTGCTCCGATTTCCTCCCACAGTCTGAAAGACGTGCTGGTTAGGTGCATTGACTCGAACAGGTGCCGGAATGTCGTGATTAGGGGAATTTCACAGTAACTTCATTGCAATGCTAATGTAAGCCTGACATGTGACTGTTGTAGGGAAATATCCCTTACCAGTGCAGAATAGAAGTTGAGTCGCAAATCAAGGTTCAAAGCGTGTCTTTATTGTACAATTACTGGGATCCCAGGGAGACCCCCGTAGCCAGCTCAGAAACAGTGGCTTGGCCACGTTGATCTCAATTAAATCACATCAGCTCTGGATCTTTATAGGGATCCAAAATTCGCGCGGGAACATTTGATTATGCCTTTTTTTACACAATGTATAAAGTGGTCTGTCAGTTTCAAAAGTCCCTAGGAAGTTTCATGGATTAGCATTTGTATGGTGTGTGTTCGTGTTAATGGGATTACTTGGTCCTGCCCCGGTGTCTAAATGCGTTTCCCATTACTATCTCTATGTGTCCTCTTATTTAAATTGGTCCTATTGTTCCGTGTCTGTGTTTCCTGCTTGTGAGATTGAGTGTTAATGTCATCCTGTCCTGTTGGGTGTCTGGGGTATTTCATTCTTAACCTTTTATCCTTATCTCTTAGTTTATCAGATTTTTATGTCTGCCTTGGCCGAATTGGTAATATTTCAGTGATAGCTTGGTTTTGATAACCCACTCTCTGTCTCGTTTCATAGGGATCTTGATCTTCCTTGGCCAGTTTAAAATGCAGCTATGCGCTGTTGCTAGGCAGATTAGGGATCTTCCGTAGTTTCTGAAATTCGTGAGTCTCTCAGCTGTGCAGGGGGAGACCCGATCGAATATCCATCCGGGGGTGCCCCTCTGCATTGTTGGCCCGTTATGAGTGGTGCCAATTAGTCCAATAAAAATATGTTTGATGATGCAAATATGGTTTTCTGGAAAATTTCCTCCTTCAGTCCCTCCTCTCGTCCAGGGGGTGCCATTCATGGCTGACCCCCCATGGACGACCTTCAGAGGAACAGTGATTTGTACAGCTGTTGTCCTTGCCGTTGTTCCTCCTCTTCTGGGTCGTTGTTAAGTTCTTGCATCTGGATACTGGCAGTGGGTAGCATTCTTGATGTAATATTTGCACATATCACTTTAATACAGGTTAGGCCAAGGCAGAGTGTGAACAGGATGGCTACTACTAGGATTAATCCCTTCATAATATATGCTCCCCAAACTGTGTTAAACAGCCATCCTAACCACCCATCAGTCCCTGTTAACCCCTGTTTAAAGTTATCCAATTGCTTTTGTATCCCGGACATGGCTGCTGTTATGTTTAGTGTCTCGTCGTGTACGTATGTGATGCATTTTTCCTTGATGATGGTGCATACCCCCCCTTGTCTGGCTAGCTGATAGTCCACCGCATATCTCGTTTGTTGTGTGTATAGTCTGAGTTCTGCGAGTTCTTGGTCAATTGCGCCTAATGCTTGTAGGGTGTTGTTTCCTAAAATGGTCAGTCCACATATGAAGAAGTTCCTATTACTGGCACTGATCACCCCTGCGGCGCCTCCCAGGGATAGTGTCCCCAGAAATCCATATCCTAAAGAAGACCCTAGTGTGACAGGGGCCTGCCAGTCGGAGCAAAATTCTGCGCTGATGGCCCTGGTCACTATGCGTTTCTGGACATGCCCTTCACTTGGGCATGGAACCGTGAGAGGTCTGATTGTCCCTACGGAAAAGAACCTTGGAGGCCTGTCTGTGGCCGTCATATATACATTTTTAAATAAAAACACGTACCCGTCTTTAACCCGATAACATGCATTACCCCGGGGTCGTTTGACCGCATGGCCCCATCTTGTGGAACCTTCCCTCCCCCTGGACTGTCCACTTGATTGTACCTCTTGGTGAGAATCAAATGGATATGTCCCTGAGGCTGAGCTTACGTGGGTGCTGTTGCACTTGCCACACATAAGCTGCCTACCCGCGGTGACTGCAATGCATTTTTGTTGCTTGCAGTCACAAGTGAAGTGTCCTTCCCGGACCCGGCACTCCTGGAGAGCACAATGTGCCTCAGCGCACGAATCATTTTTAGGGACAAAGGCATGCACGCACCCCCATCCCTCTCCCTTAAAACATTGTGGGTAGTTCCCATGTGTCTCCTCCGGTTGGGGTCCCGTCCCCCTTAGAATTCCCGGCTCAGTGAGCTCTACACACCTTCCTTGTATCCCTTGCTTAAAGTACCCAATATGTTCTTTGCAGGGTGCCCCCGATGTGTCAATAGTGAATAACTCTTGTGGGAGCCACCCTGGTGTTGCGATGAATAGGGAGTTTACTGATCGCGCTGAGGGGTAACAAGCGGTCCTATTCCCATAGATCTGGATGTGTGTTTTCAGGAATAGGTTTCCTTCCATGATTGGTGGTTCTGCTCCCCTAACCCCCATATGTTGGAGTGTATTTACAATGGTCAGGGTTATTATCAGATATGTCCCTGTTCCCATATCGCTCTTTTTTTTCAACAGTATTTTACAATTACAGTATATACAGAAAATAAACAGGCAATTAAATTAAAAGTAGTTGGTTCCGACGTCTTGATAGTAGATCTGGTCCTGGTTCCTGTGGAAGTTGAATGAGCAAAACGGTATTTTTTAGTTCATTTGTCCTCATATAGTTTCAATTGGGTCCAGTGTTTCCAGACCCCTTGTCCCCTTATATCTATACAGGCACAGGTATCTCCGCTAATAATGACCTCGTAAGGTCCGTGCCATCTTGGGGCAAATCCTGGTTTTGCAGGAAGCACTTTTGTTAATACCCGGCTCCCGGCTTTTGGGACTTCTGGTAATATTTCTGAGTCCCCCTCTGCGTCGACCTGTGCCTGATTAGAAATTACGGACCGGCGCATCCCCTTCAATTGGGTGCTAAGGTCTCGGATGTATTGTCGGATACATCCATTCATTTGTATGTAGTCTTATCAAAAGACATCGCTTTCCCCATTAAAATCACATGCCATACAGTTCCGATCTTTATATGAGTACTCTTACACTATCTCTAATTTGATCATTTGTTTGCGTGCAAGCGCTACACCACAGTACTTCACAAAATAATTATGTCTTTATCAATGCCCAATATAGTATATGAATATATCATACAAAGTTGGTTAAGGCTTTTCAGGATTTGATGTTATTCTTGTGTCTATATGGCAGTGCTATACTGTATAATAAAAATAATCAAGCGGCAGTTGTATCATACCACTTTACACATCGTACCCGTGATATCCAAACCCTTTTAATTCAAGCCGTTTCTATTTTTAAACTGAGCTCCAGATCGAAACCCCCGCACTCTAGGAAAAGTAACAGGCGCCGAATCAAAATCAAAGCAGGTACAATACATACCAGTTATTTGATTAGGAACATTTTGGTTTCTTAACTGGCTAGGTTTTAAGCTTTGCAGTGCTTTTATATTTGGCAAACCTTGAACCTTGATGGCTCATGAAATTCTGACGGCAGTACATAATTTTAACTAGTTCAGAATACTAAACTATCTGACGTTCGCAAATCGCGATATTCTGCGATTAATACTGTATTTCACTGACTTGATATACTTTAAACTAATTCATAGACCTCAGTCTTTTGTTCCTGCTTTTCTACCTTTCCACAAAATAACTTATTTTCTTCTCTTAACTCCTCAACTAACTCTTATAATTTCTACTTCAAGACAAAGGAAAGAGCACATGCTTCCTTCCAAGGTTTAAATCCTTTCTTAACATTAAAACAAACAACAACAAAGCATCCACGCAACCACTTTGTTTAAACACACACACACATACACACATGGAAGCTTCCAAAAGTCATTCCACAGTACATCCTTTTTCATTCAAACTTATCATTTCAGACTGGGATGAGTGTAAAACATTCAAAGAGAATACTGAACATTGATTAAGACAATCGCTTTTATTCTTCTTTTTTCCAAACTGTAATTGACTCAAAGCAGAAGTAAATTCAAGAAATCCTATCACTTTAATCTTTAACAGTTTTAACACTCTCCCAGCCCCCTGAGGCTAAACCAAGGTGCAATACACTGCACCCACTGCCTGTAGCAAACATTCCACAGGAACAAAGAGCTCCCTGCTCTCAATCTAATTACAACAACAACCACCTACATTCGACAAGCTACCAGATCTCACAAACACACTGAAATACAAAAACTAAGATCTCTCCTATCCATCTGCTGCCTTTCCCCTGGCGTAAAAGGCTTATAGGTTGCCTTTGGTTGTGCTAACGTCCCTCCTCTCGTGACTGGCGCTAGATTATAATTGTCTATGTTTTCTTTTGATGCTGGAGTGGCTGTATGTTTCTGCACTGACTCGTATGGGCGCCGAGGGTCCGTTTCCTCTGATCTCTGCGTTATCTCCGCAGTGTGGTTTCTGTATTCTAATTCCCTCACTCTCTCCTGTAATACTTTAATTTGTTCTGTCTCTTTGTGTCTCTCCTCCATTGAGGCATTTACTTCCTCAATTAGTCCAGCTAACTGGGTCACTAATATTACTCCCATTACTTTTGTTTTGTCCCATTTAACTCCGTCTACCCACTTTCTTTGATCTTCTAAAGTTTGTGATGCGTTCCACCCGTTCCGTTTCATCTTTGCAACAATCGCTTCTCTGGCTAACAGATACTTCAAAATGAGAGCTACTGCAGTTTCTCCCTTAACAACGTGGTCTGCCATTTTTCTGTCTAGCAGTCCTGCAACCCCCGTATGCTGGCTGCTACAGTAAAAGTGCCTCAACTCTCTCCCTTATCTCCTGTCACTGATACTGCCCCAGCACCGTCTGTATTGCTGTAGGTTCTCGTAGTGAGGTTCCAGTGGGTCTCTTTCCCCTGGGCTCCCCCAACTATTCCTGACACCTCACGCTTGGACTATTTTGTGTTGTCTTATTGGGATGTGTGCTGGTTGTTTAGTGGGTTTGTCCGCCCCTGTTCCCAGCCCCTCTAAGTACAACGCCTCCCGCTCGGCCACCACCCCCACTAGCAGGGTTGATCCGTTACCCCAAAACCGGGTATCCTGCTATGGGCTGTGGTGTTCCCTACAGACGAACAAGGTTATCAAACTCCGCCCGGGTCCCTAATGGATCCTCCGTCGTCGTGTCTCTTGGTCAGGATGGATCGGGTCCCCTTTTCCTCAACACTTACACACATGTATTCTGTTATCAAAGCCCCTGTTATAGTTAGTAACTGTATCGACTCTGAGGTTGTTCGTCCCTTCAGAGTCAGTGTTGTTACCCGATTTACACTGTCCGTGCCTTGCACCCTGAGTGCCTGTGCCTCTTAGCGCCCGCTTCAAAACCCAACCTTAGCGTGGGAGATTTCTCCTCTTAACGTCCAGTTTAGGGTAGGGCACCTTGAGTCAAGCACTCCCTTGTCCTATTGCCTTGGCACAGACAGCGGTTTCATTTACAATCCTGGGTTAGTTACACCAATTAGTTCTGCATGCGGTACTTATCTTTATATTAGTCTTAATTCCTGTTATCAAATAGCCCAAAACCTGTTATCTTTACCTCTGGTCCTTTACTCCTATTAAAGTTAAAAGTTACTTACCTTCTTCCACGCGGTCGTTCTGACCTGTACCTCTTTAGTGCGGACTTCTGTTTCAATTTAAAAACTTAGGCAAGATTATACAGTTCTACAAGACAACAATACTTAAAACAGACAAACCCTAACCCTTAAAGGTACCTCACTTTGAACGGAGACCTGCACTCGCCTTTGACTGCTCTGGATTTGTATCAGATTCGTTTAAATTTGATCCCGACTTTCAAACTGTGGCCATCAGTCAGAAGTCAGATATCAAATCCTGCCGTGACTACGCCATTTTGTTGTAGGGAAATATCCCTTACCAGTGCAGAATAGAAGTTGAGTCGCAAATCAAGGTTCAAAGCGTGTCTTTATTGTACAATTACTGGGATCCCAGGGAGACCCCCGTAGCCAGCTCAGAAACAGTGGCTTGGCCACGTTGATCTCAATTAAATCACATCAGCTCTGGATCTTTATAGGGATCCAAAATTCGCGCGGGAACATTTGATTATGCCTTTTTTTACACAATGTATAAAGTGGTCTGTCAGTTTCAAAAGTCCCTAGGAAGTTTCATGGATTAGCATTTGTATGGTGTGTGTTCGTGTTAATGGGATTACTTGGTCCTGCCCCGGTGTCTAAATGCGTTTCCCATTACTATCTCTATGTGTCCTCTTATTTAAATTGGTCCTATTGTTCCGTGTCTGTGTTTCCTGCTTGTGAGATTGAGTGTTAATGTCATCCTGTCCTGTTGGGTGTCTGGGGTATTTCATTCTTAACCTTTTATCCTTATCTCTTAGTTTATCAGATTTTTATGTCTGCCTTGGCCGAATTGGTAATATTTCAGTGATAGCTTGGTTTTGATAACCCACTCTCTGTCTCGTTTCATAGGGATCTTGATCTTCCTTGGCCAGTTTAAAATGCAGCTATGCGCTGTTGCTAGGCAGATTAGGGATCTTCCGTAGTTTCTGAAATTCGTGAGTCTCTCAGCTGTGCAGGGGGAGACCCGATCGAATATCCATCCGGGGGTGCCCCTCTGCATTGTTGGCCCGTTATGAGTGGTGCCAATTAGTCCAATAAAAATATGTTTGATGATGCAAATATGGTTTTCTGGAAAATTTCCTCCTTCATGACTAATAAATAAACTTTACTTTAAGAAGCTACAGATCTGATTTGAATAAAAGCAATCAATTCACACAAACAGAAGCTGTGCCCAACACTAAAAAGTTAAAGTTTATTTATTAGTATCACAAGTAGGCTTACATTGACACGGCAATTAAATTACTGTGAAAGTCCCCTCGTCGCCACACTCTAGTGCCTGTTCAGGTACACTGAGAGAGAATTTAGCATGGCCAATGCACCTAACCAGCACATCTTTCGGGCTGTGGAAGGAAACCCATGCAGACACGGGGAGAACGTGCAGACTCCGCACAGATGGTGACCAAGCTGGGATTCGAACAGGGATCCCTGGCGCTGTGAGGCAGTAGTGCTAACCACTGTGCCACCAGCTGGCCTGACATCGATGAAATGAGAATTCAGTTTATCTCACCATGTATATCGATCATCCTTCCTGCTTGGACCTGCTGCTGCCTCATTTTGTTTTGTTGCCTCTGTTAATTGTTCACATCAAAATTTTTGGTTTTGATCACAATGTTGAGCAGTTTTCGAGCAGGCCTCACTGAAAGTAGGAGTAGCCTGTTCTGAAATCTCAGAGTTTAATTATGTCATTTAGAGTTCCATTAGAGTTTGCATCCCAGCACCATGAACTATAGCCAAACTTTATTTTTGTGTATTCTGGTTAAATGTAAATGAGCTGAGGTGCAAAACTAAATAGCAGTCATCGCAATTTGGAAAAAAATCACATCTGTGCATTCATTCTGCACTTCTTTACAAACCTTTAACGTTTATTTATTTATCAGTCACAAGTAAGGCTTACATTAACGCTGCAATGAAGTTACTGTGAAATTCCCCTAGTTGCCCCATTCCGGCACCTATTCGGGTCAATGGACCTAACTAGCATGTCTTTCAGACTGTGGAAGGAAATCAGAGCACCCGGAGGAAACCCACGCAGTCACATGGAGAACGTGCAAACTCTACACAGACAGTGACCCAAGCTGGGAATTGAACCCGGGTCCCTGACGCTGTGAGGCAGCAGTGCTAACCACTATGCCATTATGCCAGTGTGACATGTAGGTCACTCAACCAGGATGATTGCAGCCGCGGTTAACCACAACCAGCCTTTCGAGTAATAGTCAGCGACGAGCCTTTTGACATCTTTTGGTAAGATTTAATTTACACTATTCTGGACTAACTGCCGCACAATAACAAGCTTGCTTTTATTGACTAATTTCCTTCAGGGAAAGGCAATCTTTATCTTAAATTCTGTAAACCAAGCAGTTCTAAAATCTGGACCTTTGACCTCTTTGAACCTCGATATTATGTTCAACGACAATGCACGACTTAAGCAGTTGATTTGCCCATCTTTAATTCAGTATTGGTTTTGCTCCTGTAAACCGTATGATGTGCTTTGTCTCTAATGCTGTACCAGATTTTATAAGTTTAATCACTGGTGTATCATCCTGCTCTCAATATGATAATGCCTGTCTAATGCTTTTCCTAATTCTGACGTCAATTTCAAGGAGCAGTGCAGATGTTGCAACTGTGGAAACAATTATTCAGTTTTATCTCCAAACTGCCTCCTGAGAAAAACAGGAAGGAGATCAGTCACAGGCAGCATGTGGCTCGTAGATCAGAGGACTCAACCTGAGGCTTACAGGGGGGAAATCATAGGGGGAAGGACTTCACTTGACACAACACCTTCATTAAACGTGTAGGTTAACAATCAGCAATGTTGATCCCAGTCTAACAATGACAAGTTAACTTGACAAATGGCTTACTGGATTTCCCCTTTGTGTCCAAGTCTGAGGATGAACATACCTCCTTTGATTTACCATTAGCTCTGGTTTTAGACTATATGTTGCGGACATGAGCTGGGTTTGTGGGTCTGGAATGTGGGGAGCTGGAACTCTTCAATAGGAAAGGTGCAGTGACAGTGTGCAGAGCTTCCTTCTCATGCTGAGTCAAGTTAATAGCCCATGACAGCTGTTGCAGTGATGGTTTGCATCTGGAACCCTTTTATCCTAATCAGAGATGTTTCACTTTGCAGTCTGACCTCCTATCACATCAATTTTCAAATGTTGCTCACCTAATAAAGTACTCTCTGCTAGGCTTACTTCTAATTACTTGTAGTTATATTATCTCAAAGGCCATGGTTTTTTTTTGGCACTGTTCCTCTGTGGTTAACTGCATTATTTGAATCACACAACATTGACTAGAATCATAGAATCCCTGCAGTGCAGAATGAGGCCATTTGGCCTGTTGAGTCTGCACCGACCACAATCCCACCCAGACCCTATTCCCGTAACACCACATATTTACCCTACACTAACCCCCTGACACTAAGGGGCAATTTTACATGGCCAATCAACCTAACTCGCTCATCTTTTGGACTGTGGGAGGAAACCGGAGAACCTAGAGGAAATCTATGCAGACATGGGGAGAAAGTGCAAACTCCACACAGACAGGACCAAAGGCCGGAATTGAACCTAGGTCCCTGGTGCTGTGAAGCAGCAGTGCTAACCACTGTGCCGCCCCTATATATAAAGCAAATGTAAAGCAAATACAGAAATTGCTGGAGAATCTCAGCAGGTCTGACAGCATCTGTGGAGAGAGAATAGAGCCAACGTTTCGAGTCTGGATGACCCTTCATTAGAGCTGAAAGCAAAGAAAATCAGACAAGATTTATACTAATGAGGGTGTGGGGAGGGTGGTGCTGTAATTGGACAAAGCGACTTTAAATTGTGAAGATAAAGGCTGAGAAAAGTACTAAAAGTGTCTATTAAGCTAAAAGTGTCCATTGAGCATCATATGTAGGGTGAGATTTTTTGGCTGTTCCCGCCAGCTGGATCTCCTGGTCCCACCAATAGCAACCCCCGCCACAGGTTCCCCATTGGCGGAAGGTGTGAATAACAGCCCCGTTGACCGTGGTAGGACAGACAAATTCTGCCACAGGTCAGTGACGAGCCACCTCCACCTCCACTCAACACAGTGCGGGGTGGAGTGGATGGGGGGAGGGGGTGGATAATCCCATCCATCGCGTGGAAGAAAGTATGTGGATTTATCTTAAAGAATAGTGCATCTGAAGGACATCATTCATTAAAGCGTAGCTACTGAGCAGGATTTTTTGGTCCTTCCCACTGGCAGGATCTTTCAGTCACGCCAACGCGACCCCCACAGCAGCATTGGTGAGCCATTCGAAGCACTGTAGACATCAGCATGACCAGAAGATCCCACCATCGACCAATGGGAAGCCACCTCAACTGCTGGAAAACATGAGGGGGGCAAAAAGTCCCACCCACTGTATTTCTTTGTTCTGTTTTGAGAAAGTGATGTTTCTTCCACCTTTTATGCACTGAGTCAGATCCAACATGGCCTTTGCTGGGTTCCTAAGCAAATGAAAAGCTAAGAACCTTATAAGTTGCTCTTCACTGGAACCTTTTAAAGAAGAATTAACTTTTTATCCCATTTGCATCTCCAGCACATTATCATCCAATTTTTTGCAAACTATTCCTCACATCTAGGGAATTGGACCTACTACGCTTATTATGCAACTTACTAGTGGGTGAAAAGAATAAGGATATATCAATATGCAAATTGTCTGGAGAGACAAGCATGTTATTAAGAATAAAGGTGATATTAGATGACTAACCAATCACTGGCAAGTGTACAAACATGTGGAGTTGTCTCACCGCGTTAATTTTCCTTTGAACAGAGATCTTAGTCAGATGACAGACCTACATTTTTGTGGCTCTATGACACCACTTGTTCTGAGAACGCAATGGTATTCACAGTAAAGTGCACAATGTAGAATGTGATGGGGAATTAACCATGTGTCGGAGGTTGACTATGTTCCTCTAGCTCACAAGTGCCTTGAAACGGGCAGCGTTGCCATGGTAAAATGTCTTGCAAGACCTTTAGCCATGTTTAGAAATGGAGCCCATGGTATAAACACAGAAACCTGCTTTGTGAAAGTACAACATCTTGCCGCAGTGCAAATGTTCCCTGGCAGCCAACATGGGAGCACAACAACTGAGTTTTTGGACCAAGCTGTTCCTGGCCGCTCTAAGAACTGAGCCTGCCCAAACTTTCCCTGTACTGTAACCAATCCACTAAATGTAACAGCTAGTCTGATGTTATAAATGGTGCATTCTTCAACAAATTGTGCATGGGATGAAATACGAGCATGCAAGTGTTATGAAGTTGGAATCAGCAACATTTGGTGAGTTTGGATGACTTCAGAAAGAAAGTATAGCTGGAGAGAATCAGAGAACACACCTTGAAACTGCATTACAATCAATGACATTGGCTTCCTCTTATTTTATCTTGCATATAAAGTTCTAATTATATATTAGATTTCAGATGTCGTACTATATTAAACGCCAACTAATCAGAAGTGTATGTTTTTAAGCAAATGTACTAAAGAAGGCAGCCAGAATTTAGCTTCTGACTGACTTAAAATGTGTCTAATAGTAATTATACTCTATTTAACCTCAGAATTTATAATAATTAGACCTCTTGGTGTTAAATCGGAAAGACTGATTAAACAAATTTTACTTCGGCATATAAATAATGCGTTGTGCGTTAAATGGAACTCTTCAACTTATAAAACAACAGGGCCGCAAGTTTACCATGAATAATGCCACAAGAGTCTTGCTGGATCGTTGTGCAACATGTCACAATTCGCATTGACACTTTGCAATCTACATGTTTTCTGGCTATTGTTCATACATAATGAAGACACTTGAGCTTAAGCACTCTCTATGCAGCACATCACCAAAGAAAAGATTGGCCCAGTTCTCCTGTTCTTCAGATGGTCATATCCTGGAGGTAATCTGGAAAATGTGCTGGTGTGGTGGACCCCTGAAAACGCTTTGGGGTCCCCTTGGAAATCTCCATGCAAGGACTGCAACAAATTGTCTGGAAAGTTTCAACTTTTGAGGGCAATTCCCCTGCGTCTGGGAACCTCTGGAACACTGATTTAGAATCAGAGACTAAGGATTCTAACTTACTTAGCAGAATGGTTACTCAGGAAATGTTGGAAGGATTAAATCACTTTTTAACTCATGGGTATCTATATTACAGATACCCCTCCCACCCCCAATCCTGGCTGGATTATGCAACCACCTGACTACCCTTCCCACACTCTCGACTACTCTTCCAATCCCCCAACCACCACCCCACTCCATGATTACCTTCCTGCCATCCCCCGCCCCCACATCTATCCCCTCCATCCCTTTGACTACCCCGATGACTGAATACCCCTTCTCACATCCTCAACTATCCTCCCCACCCCCAACTACCCTTGAAAGTCCCAACCTACTGCCCCACCCCATATTTCCCCCATTCCCTGACTACCCCTCACAACTCCCCCCACAACTACCCTCTCAACCCCCAAGCTAGCTTTCCAACCTCCTGACTACCCCACACCCGACTAGCCCCACCCCAGTCTTTCTACCAGAGCTCCCCAAACTTCGCCTAGCCCCTACCCTGAACTACACTCCTATTCCCCCCAACTACCCTCCCCACACTCCAGCTATCCCCTCCCAACCTCCCCAATCAACCTTCCCATCCCCAACAACTGTACTGAACACCCAACCCCTCAACTATCCTCCCCGAATCTCGACTAGCATCTCATCCACCCCAACCACCCTATTACACCCAAAAACCTGACTATCCTCTTTTACCCCAACCCTATAATGACCCGACCCAAACAACTAACCTCCCCTGACAACCCAATGCCTCCACCCCCCCCTCACCCTACCCACCCAAATCTCTCTCTCATCAATCCTACCCCCTCCCGTTACACACTCACCTTCTCTTCTGTCAATATGGCTGGAATGGTAGCACAGTGATTAGCACTGCTGCCTCACAGTGCCAGGGACTCTGGTTCAATTCCAGCCTTGGGTGACTCTGTGAAGTTTGTACATTTTCCCTGTGTCCGCATGGGTTTCCACCAGGTGCTCCAGTTTCCTCCCACAGTCCAAAGATGTGTAGATCAGGTGGATTAGCCATGGTAAATGCATGGGGTTACAGGGCTGGGTAAGATGCGCTGTTGGAGAGTTGGTACAGACTCGATGGGTTGAGTGGCCTCCTCCTTGACTGTAGTGATTCTATGGACTAAACAGCTAGTACTGTTAAAAAAAAAAGGGCATGGCTTCATTTTCCCTGACGCTCCTGCACTACACTAAGAGGCTCCAGTAGCAGCGATGTTCCACATGTCTCAGTGTGCCCTAGTCGGAGTCTGGGTGAGAAATGTGGAGCTCCAATCTAAACTGAGAAAATAGGATTGGAGTGGCAATCTGACAGCGATTGCCACTGCACGGACAATTCACCCCATTGTTTTACTGAATGGCAGTAAAAATGAACTTGAGCAAAAGAGTAGGGTGAGGAATTACCAACGGATATATTTCACTGCAAATATACATGGGATATTCCATGTAAAATTTAAATCATACTGCATTGTAAGTTTGTGTGCTGCACAATGATATTGTTAATCTTCATTAATATAAACAAGATTGTTTCAAATGGTTAGCTTTTTTTGGAAGCTAATCAAAATGCAAAACAGACTTTAAGTGCATGACACAGATCAGGAATTTGTGTATGATTGTAGTTTAAAGATGATTAGATGCCTGATCTAGGTACTAATTAAATGTATACAGCTAACAAAATGAATTGATGAAGGTTGTAACTAGTTTTACTATTGTACTTTAAACCAATCTATGTAGTGCTTTTTGGTGATATTCTAAAGTTTATCCAGTAATGCAATGAATATATTTAAAAATTTTAAATGATGATTGAATTCCAGTCAGTACTATATTTTCACTGATGCAGTCTTTCCCCATCAACGATAATGTCGGAAAAGTTCAACACTACAACCACTATTGGAATGACTATTTGCACCTTGTTCATTCACGTCGCGTTGGTCCGACCACCAACCTCCACCTGGGAGACCAACTAGTTGTCAAACATATGCTCCTTTACATCAGTTGAGTTGACTGACAGCAATAGAGAGTAAAATCATTTGAAAAGCACAGCAACTAAATTGTGATGCTTAACCATTACGACTGAGTTTGAATAGTAATATAAATCTTCCGGCCCTGCCCACTGTGGGAATCACCACAGGCAGGACGGATAATTTGACAGAACAAGCAAAAGGTCCGTTGACCTCGGGCGGGAATTTTCACTGATGCAGTCTTTCCCCAGTCCCAGAGCAGGCTGGTCTGGAAAATTCTTCCCATAAAATAGCTGAAAATCTGTTTCAAACCATTTGCGCCATTCCACAATCCCTATTTCAGCACAATTGTGCCTGATGTAGATTGGAGTTTCTAGACAATTATGCAGCAAAAATAAATGTATTTAATTAAGAGTATTACTTTGCTTAAAATGGGACAGAAAGTAAGTACAAATGTGTTTATGGAGGTACAAAAATGTTTTTAGAAATGAATATGTTTCATATTAAAATACAAGTATTCAGAAGTACGTCTGCGTTTAAATATTGTTATTCAATATATATATATATATATAGTTGTGGTGAACCATCGTTGGTTCCCACTAGATAGTACTGAGCCAGGGTCTGGCCAGTACTACAAGTATGTATATATGTTGCTGTTGGGGTTAGGGATGGGTTGTTCTACTTGTTGCTGTTGGGGTTAGGGTTGGGCTGTTACACCTTGTATTATAGTTATTATGGTCCATCCCAGTCGGGCTCCGCCTCCTGGGAGAGGTATAAAGGTCACTGCTCTGTCTGGGACCCCTCAGTTTGAGATCGTGTATATAATTAGTAGCTTCGTTGTCACAGCAAATAAAAGCCTTTATTTCCTTATCTCAAGCCTCGTGTGTGATAACGCGCATCAATAGTTAAATAGCTATATGCATTACGCACCACTGTGCTTTAAATGAGATGTATTTTAAATGGGGTGATGGTGGCAATGTCACGGGGCTAGCAATCCTGAGTCCCAGGCTAATGCACTAGGGACATGGGTTCAAATCCCACCACAGCTGGCTGACGGAATTTAAATTCAGTTAATAAATCGGGAATATAAAACTAACCTCAGTAATCATTGGTATGACAACTATTATTGATGTAAAAATGAATCTGGTTTGCTTATATCCTTTTAGGGAAGGAAATCTGCCATCTATACATAGTCCGGCCTACATGTGACTCCTAACCCACAGCAACGTGGTTGCCGCTGAAATGTTCAGTACGGGGGCAATTAGGGATGGGGATCAAATGCTGTCCTTGCCAAAAATGAAAGTGCACCTTTTTCACAGTATTGACATTGAAGTAAACACCTACTAAAACTGTCCACGAAATCATATAAATCTTCCTACTTCACTAAGTTTTGTTCATGCTTAAGGTTGTATATAAATCTGACAAAGGCCTACCGGACTCGAGAAATTACTAAATGTCGTTTTCAGAATTTTCCAGCAGAAACGATATTGGTTTTAAAATCAACTTTTGTAAGGTGTGATTTATGAAAGGACGGAGGAAGGATTGGGGGGCTGGGGGTGGGGGGGGGGGGGGGGTGGCGGGGTGGGGTGCGGCAGCAGAGAGAGCGGTGGTCCGGACTCCTGATTCTGAATTGAATATTCTGAGATTTTCAGAAGAGATCATTCACTTCAAAAAAATCGTCTGAACGCGTCTCAAGTTAAATAAGCATTAAAAAAAACCCCAAGTGCTGCTGCAGCTTTTGTTAGCGATTTTAATTTCTGATTCCCCTTCGATCGAATCGGTCGTTTCGCCCCAAAAAGCTATTTGTAACCCCGAAGTACACTAAAAGTTTCTCGAGGCATAATGCAAGGCACTGCGGGGAGCTCGGCTGCAATTTTGAGTCGAAGCAGCGCGTGCCAAGTAGGTTGGTACATTACAAAAACAAATTTTTACTCCACTTGTTCTGAATCCAAGCATGTGGTATAAAAAGCAGAACAACCTTCTGGCACAGTCTTCTGTTTCTCAGGCTGGCATCGCTCAGGTTGGCAAGCAGAATTCTCCTGAGAGGATTCAAATGTGACTGACAAAGCCCTCAGTATGACAGGTGTTGAAAAATTGAAAACACAGATAAGGTCCTGAACCATTTCCCCCCTTTCATTTCTTGTTGTTAAGCTGCCACCTGACACTGGAGAAATACAGGTGCTGGCCATATAGTATTACAGGTAAATAAATGGATAATTTGGCTGATTGATATGGGAGCAGCAGCTGTTTCAGATTTTTTTTTTGGGAAGGCGGGGGTGGGAGGGGGACATGGAATATTTTTCACATGCGTGACGAAAATGCTCACAGTACTGTGTAATGACCTTTCCAGTCGCGGTTTCTGTGTTCCTTCGTTCCTTTGCAGAAGAGAAACATTTGTCAAAATGTATTCCTGCATTGTAGTGTTACCGGGTGCGACTTCAGAACTTGGGAGAATATTGCAGTTGTCGTTTTGGAATTGCCTTGAGTTTCTCCTGTTTCAAAGGGAGATGTAAAAGAGCTGGGAAAATTAAAACACAAACTCGCGATGACTTGTATCACATTTATTTACATCGTGATGACATGAGGATGAGATTTCACCTGAATGAAAATGGCACACTGTTCTTTTAACTCGTGTCCCTCAAACAGAAAAATAGGATTCCCCATTGACTTTTAACCTCATGCTTTTCCATCCTTCACAACACGATTGGCATCACATTTTCATCACTGGGTTTCTGGTACACCTGACGGCCATGTTTTTTTTGAAGCATTGAAGACCAGAATTTTACATTTCCAAGTATTTTTGTCCATAAATCAGTCCTGATTGAAGTGCTTGCCTGTCTCAAAACCTGGTAAAATAGTCCAACAGATAAAAGGCAGTTTATAGACCAGTTCCAATTAAATTAAATGCAGTTATGTGTCCCTCCCACACTTCTACAATACTTTACATTTCTGACATGGGGAGGCGATGGTTGAGTGGTATTATCACTAGATATTTTGGTAGGACAAATGAGATGAAGGAGTACAATATAAAGGGAAAGACTCTGAGTACGGTAGAGGATCAGAAGTACCTTGGGGTCCGGGTCCATAGGACTCTAAAATCGGCCCCGCAGGTGGAGGAGGTGGTTAAGAAGGCGTATGGTGTGCTGGCCTTTATCAATCGAGGGATTGAGTTTAGGAGTCCGGGGATAATGATGCAGCTATATAAGACCCTCGTCAGACCCCACTTGGAGTACTGTGCTCAGCTCTGGTCGCCTCACTATAGGAAGGATGTGGAAAAGATTGAAAGGGTGCAGAGGAGATTTACAAGGATGTTGCCTGGATTGAGTGGCATGCCTTATGAGGATAGGCTGAGGGAGCTCGGTCTTTTCTCCTTGGAGAGATGAAGGATGAGAGGAGACCTAATAGAGGTGTATAAGATGTTGAGAGGCATAGATCGGGTGGACTCTCAGAGGCTTTTTCCCAGGGTGGAAATGTCTGCTACGAGAGGACACAGGTTTAGGGTGCTGGGGGGTAGGTACAGGGGAGATGTTAGGGGTACGTTTTTCACACAGAGGGTGGTGGGCGAGTGGAATCGGCTGCCGTCAGGGGTGGTGGAGGCGAACTCAATAGGGTCTTTTAAGAGACTCCTGGATGAGTGGATGGAGGGTTATAGGTAGGTCTAGAAGGTAGGGATGTGTTCGGCACAACTTGTTGGCCGAAGGGCCTGTTTGTGCTGTAGTTTTTCTATGTTTCTATAACTATTAATCCAGAAACTCAGCTAGTGTTCTAGGGACCCGGGTTTGAATCCCGCCATGGCAGATGGTGGAATTTGCATTCAATGAGAAAAGATATCTGGAATGAAGGATCTACTGATGACCATGAAACCATTGTCATTTGTCGGAGAAACCCATCTGGTTCACTAATGCCCTTGAGGGAAGGAAATCTGTCCTTTCCGAGTCTGGCCAACATGTGACTCCAGAGCCACAGCAATGTGTTTGACTCTCAACTGCCCTCTGAAATGCCACTCAGGCCACTCAAGCCACTCAGTTCAAGGGTAACTAGGGATGGGCAATAAATGCTGGTCAGCCAACAACGTCCATATCCCACGAATGAATTAAAAAAAAATGTCTTTGCCCATTTTTCTGTCTGCATTTGAGTTGTCCTCCTAAATCAATGACAGGCCATAGAACCACTGAAGGTTCAGTGACTTTTGTTAATGCTGTTCCATGTTTGTGTGAAAACAGGATAACTCGATTGGGAGTGAATCAATTTCTCACGCTCAATCCCTGTCTCCTCATCAAGGAGGTGAAATGGTCCAATGCAACATGATGCTCTGTCTCGAGGCATGGTTGCGAACTATCCCAGGAGCCATGGCAGGTGGTTTGGATGCCATCATTCGAAAACAATAAAAGCAATTGAACATTGATTATTTCCAGATTTGATATTTGATCTGGTGATTGTACTCATTGCTTTTGTTAAATATGTTTAATAGCTTTTAATTTAATATAGGTATTTCAACGTTGTTTATAAGTGGCTTTATTGACAGGAATAAAATTAAACTTCACCAGCACATAGGGTAAAATTTTACTTCTCCAGGGCAGGTGCACACCCAGGCCAGAAGTCTGTTAAATAGCGCATGATGATGTCGCGTACGCATCCCAATGACATTACGCACTCAAGTGATATGTTGCTAGACGGGCACAGTCATGGGTCAGGTGTGCACCCGACAATAATTACAGGAGTGATGAAGGGGATTAAAATTCTAATCGACCGGAATTTAATGTTGTCTGTGTGATATTAAGCTCATCACATGGACAACACAGATGGACAGCCCAACCAGAATTAATGTTTTTGATGAAGGACCTCTACCAGCTACAATGGCTGAGGAGTTGGGCGTTTGTCGGGGTAAGGTGGTTTACTGGAGTGTGGAAAGAGTACTTTGTATCTTGACTTCATCAGAGTGTGGAGTGTCAATGGGTTTTCTGTTGGCTGGCACCGGATATTTCAATCCATCCATTACCCTTTGCGCCCAGGTGAGCACCATTAGCTGACATGCCAATGGGTATCGTGTACTCAGCAGGGAACACCTCTTCTGAGGGGTAGGAAGAGGGGAGGGAACAAAGATTGAGGAAACAAGATGCTCACAGCCTTCGCCGCACCCACCCACCTCCCCTACCACCACCTTAGGTGGAGGGTCAGAACCATCAGAGAGGTCAAGGAGACTGGAGAAGACACCACTACCTCGCTGCCAGGATGTAAAGGCAGCAGTCCAACTAAATGGCATGACTAAGGTCGAATTCTGCAGGAGGCTCTGGCTATCAAGGGAAGCAATCACAAGCAACTGTCAGGTGGTAGGGCCTGAGTTAGCCTCCGATTGTTTTAGGGCACACCCAATGCTCTGAAGGTCATGGCGGTGCTAAATTTTTATTCCTCCGGATCATTATAGGATGCTGTGGAGTATAACAGTCAGCTGCACACAGCTGTGTTAAGCCAGTAACTGACGCACTGTTCAGGCATGTGAGCAAATTCATCCATTTCAGGTCAGACCAGGTCAGCCAGGCTAAGCAGGCACTGCTGGAAGGAAGGGCAGGCCAGCCTACATGAAGAAACACTGAATGATGTGTCCCTAGTATTCCTGCACTCCAAAAGGTGCATCCTTGTCACCCTCTCCCCCTGGCCATTGCTGGGTTCCCCCGCATACAGGGAGCAATTATTAGTACCCATGTAGCCATCAGGGCACCAGCTGGCTAGCTGGGATCTTTTGTGAATGGGAAGAGTTTTCACTGAATGAACATATAGATTGTGTGACCACATGACCCAGATCCTACAGGTGTGCTCGGGTTACCAGGGGGCTCCCATGATTCACACACTCTTCGTCACTCAGGTGCCCAGGCTCTTTGTTGCTCCAGCTCGTCTAGACAATGGTTGACTGACGACAAAGATTACCCGCTGAAAAGGTGGATGATAAAGGACAGATGCAGAAGAAAGATACAGCCACTACCATGCGCCCACAAGGGAGGTGGTGGAAAAGACCATCAGCCTGCTGAAGATAAGGTTCAGGAGCCTTGACCATCCCAGGGGTGCCCTCCAGTACCCGCCCAAGCGTGTGTCGCTCATTGTGGTAGTTTGCTGCGCTCTTTGCAATCTTGCTCTCTCCTGGGAGGAGCCTGTTGAGCAGGAGGATGATGATGCAATGCCTCCAGCCACAGACATGGAGACGGCCGAGAGCTCCAATGCTCATGTGGGGCAGCCAGAGGGAGAGGGTGACGAGGATGCACCTTCTGGAGTGCAGGAACACCTGGGACACATCATTCACTGTTTCTTCATGTAGACTGGCCTGCCCTTCCTTTCAGCAGTGGGCAATGTCATCATCCCAGATACAAAACATTCATCCAATCCATGAAGCCACTCCCACCCAATAAAGCCAGAGCCCTGGATATTTCTGATCATGATGTGGAGATGCCGGCGTTGGACTGGGGTAAACACAGTAAGAAGTTTAACAACACCAGGTTAAAGTCCAACAGGTTTATTTGGTAGCAAAAGCCACTAGCTTTCGGAGCCTTAAGCCCCTTCTTCAGGTGAGTGGGAATTTTGTTCACAAACAGGGCATATAAAGACACAAACTCAATTTACAGAATAATGGTTGGAATGCGAATACTTGCAGCTAATCACACACCCGATTTCTTGGCTCTCGCGGATTTCCGGCGAAGTCAGCCTCTTTCCAAAAAAGGGCGAGAGGCTGAATAAATTATGTAAATACATTTGAATCTTTATTTCCATGTTATTAGCAAGCCTGGCGCTCAATCGCCCAGGCTCGCTTGCTTTTATGGCCTCACCAGAAGAGGTTCTCTCTGGCAAGGAAAACACCTGTTCCCCATGAACAGGGAATAGTCACGTTGGCCTATCTGGTGGAACCTGAGGCCATTGAGGCCCCCCGGAGAGGCTGAGTGCAATGCGGGGTGCCCCTTGAGCAGGGCCAGCCTGGCAGTGCCACCTGACACCTTGGCATTGCCCACCAGGCAATGCCAGGGGTGAGGCCTATGAGGGCATGTCTTATGGAGGGGCAGGGCCTATGGGGATGATGGGGCAGGACCTGAAGAGAGTGCGCCTATGGGGTAGGGTCTGAAGGGGCAGGGCTTATAGGGGCAAGGCCTGAAGGGGGCAGGGCCTGAAGGGATGGCCCGATCACCGAGGGAGTGGGACCCACTGTGCACTCTGCATCGTGATCAAATGGGGGGATGAAGTGCGTGATCAGTCTGGATGGTGGGGGGACGGCGAGGGGTAGATGTGCAGTGTGGAGCTTGTGACCGGCCATGGGCCCCTACGATTGCAGAGGGGGGGGCAGTTTATGAGGCTGCCTGCAACAGCAGGGGCATGACAGCTCTCCCTCTCTGTCTGTCAGGCCCCTGCTGTTGGAATTGTGCATTTGCAGAATCAGACGTCTTCAAATGTGCAATAGCTCCCTCTACAGTTGCTATTGTGCATGTACAGACACAGAGGTCTGCACATGCGTGATCGCTCCCTCTGCAGGCTGCCTGGCGAATTAAGCCCATCCCACTGCATTTAGAAATGGTCTCGCCCATGTTTACAATGTCTAAGTTTGTAAGATTGGGCATGAAAATTCGCCCAAAAACAGGATTAAAGACTCACCCATTTTCACACTAGCTGGACACTTAGAATCATTCTCGCAAAATCCCACCCAACATTTCTATGTCAAACCAATCAAAAGCACCTGGTGCGTGCCCTTTCTTGTGCCTATTGTATCTTACCCTTACATTTTTGGGTGCTACAGCTGTCCTCCGATCACTGGTGCTCTGGACACTTGCAACCTCCACCATCTGCCCATGCAAGAATGAAGTGCTCTCACCACAGTGCCCCATCAACTCTCCCGAGATGGCGCCAGCCACCAGCATGAATATATCTGCGCTGCTGATGGGTGGTGAGAAGTGGGCATGCATCCGCTGATGTCTCTGAGTCAAGGGGGCGGGTGGGGTGTTGTCTGCCTGCTGGCTGGCTTTGATGGATGGTTTACCTGATGGATGAATACAAAGGAGTACATTCAGTAGTTATATCATACAGGTTGGCATCTCAGTGCATTTTGTCCATCGCGATTGGTCCTAGTCACATTGAGGCTTCTCAGTGCCCAGCACATAAATAAGGCTGCTCTGATAGAGCAGAGCCTCTGCCATCTTCTTCACCCTGAATGTTACACTCGGCAGCCTGAGGACCTTTCTCCACACTCGCGTTCCAGGTCCAGTGATATCAGCTCGTGGCTAATGAGGATCATCAAGTTTGGTATCCCCCCCCACTACCAATTGTAGATCATTCCTGAATGTTGTGGCTCCATTTCTCCAGCAAGTCAGCCTAGAGGTCCAATGAGTGCTAAGACCTTCATCTCAAACATCAATGCTTGCTCCCACCCCCAACTCTAAATACCGCTAAGAAGTTTGAGAACGTTACTGCTGGTGCATCTCTCCAGCCTTCAGATGCATGTGTGGTCTGAGACTGCATAAGACCAGCACACTTGATCGCAATCTTGGATGGCCACCCTCCTCTGTGTCCCATTCAACTCAATGTCCATTCACTACTCACCTGTGCTGAGCACAGAAGGTCATTGAACCTTTTCTGGCACTGGATCCTGGTTTATCGGACGAGTCATGCCCAATGACCTCCACTGCCACCTCGCTCCATTCCTTCATGGTGAGGGGGGGTGGCCTCTTCCCATCCCTTGGCATCAGAACATCCCTACTTGCTGTCACTGCTTCAAACAGGCATTCATTTGGGAAATGGGGCACTTGCTGGCCATCCAAACGCCCCTCCTGTCTGCTGTGGCCTCTTGCTACTGCCTTGGCTCACATAATATTCTTCTGCGACCTGTGGAAATTGCTTTTAAAGTTGGACATGGCGTCCACTGTATGCCCACCCCTGCCAGGCCCACCAGAACCCCTCCAGCAACTCAGCTGTGAACTGCAAATAGCGTAATATCGCAATTTCAATTTGGATGTGGGTGGGATCAGGATTTGCGGCTGCCTCTGGTCCAACCCACTGAGCGCACCCACCAAAGGTCAAATTCTACCCATACAGAAATGCAACAGCAGTAAAATTGGAATCAGTGTTCACTGCGGAAGTTGCTACCCAATTTGAGTTGTCCCTGTTATTGATGGGCCTGTTAACATATCAGCAAAAAACGTCAATGAATTAACAAAATATCCACTCTAGAAATCTATTTATTTTTTGTAGTTTCTGGCATATTGATATAACTCAGATAATTTGTTGGAGACATTAAGCTCTAATAATGTTGTGTGAATACCCTGCTTGTTAAATGTCTGACAATCTGAGAAAGTTACTCTTTCCAATTGTTTGCCAAATTAGTTCTAAATAAAGAATTTATCTTGAATGTAACAGTTGTTATTATCAAAATATTCCACGTTGCTGAATAAAATTAACTGTCAGAACTTCAATTATATAAAATAAAGGATACAATTCTAAAAAGGGCTGTGGAAGCAGATGGACCGCAGGGCAAATCAGTGAAGGTGACAAGGCAAGTTGAGAAAGTGGTTAATTAGTCATTCGGGATCCTGGACTTCATAAATAGAAGCATGGCACACAACAGCAAAGGTGTTATGGTGAACTTTTATTAACACTAGTTTGGTCTCAACTGGAATGTTGTGTTTGATTCGGTACATCACACGTTAGGAAGGATGTGAAGTCTTTGGAAGGATGAGCAGAAAAGATTCATGAGAGCGGTTCCAAGGATGAGGAAGTTCAGTTGTGTTGATAGAACAGAGACAATGGTGGAAAGAAGGTTACGAGAAGATTACAATCATGAGAGATCTTGTCAGAGTGGATAGGAAGAAACTGTTCCCATTGGTGGAATAATCGGGAACCAGAGGACACCAATTTAAGCCAAAGAAGTGAATATTTTTCCACAGCAACTGATTAGGATCCACCTGAGAGTATGTTGGAGGCAGATTCAATTGTGCCATTCAGGAGAGAATGAGATAATTATCTAAGGGGAAAATTTTTGCCAGGAAATGGGAAAATCCAGGGAGAGGGCCTACCTGAAATGCCATTGCAGAGAGCCAGCACTGATATGAAGGGCTGGATGGCCCCCTTCTGTGCGGTGATCATTTTATTCTGTTCTAATCTTTACCATGATGCCATGCTTGTCATTGCAGGTGGGATTAAAGCTTCAGAGTAGATTCACCATCATAGTAAATTTAATCACTGATACTCATTGTACTGGTGTGCTTTCAAGACTTTTATCTTGAAATACCATTTGCTAGCACATGCAGTGTAATGTCTGTACACCAAAAGGCGTGACAATCCATTACATTTATTCACATCCTTCTAGTTGTTATCTTTTCCAGCTCCTTATAAAACAGTGACAATAGCTTTCTGCATACGCAACTCAGCCAACATTCACGCTCTTAATATTGCGACTGAAAGTTGTTTATTATCTTGCACACTGAACTCTAGGTATAGTGGTGCATTTGTCAAGGCCTAAAAGATATATTGCTGATGGATTATCATTTACAGTATGTTTTGCCTGCATGTTGGCTGGTGAACATTTTAACCGGTATCCAAAAACCTATCATTAGCCATTGTATTTAAAATATTAAAATTTCCATATCATAATTTGTAAACGACTTCTTAAAAGTCTGCATCAAACTTTCATTTACAGATGACTTTTCCACAGACAGTACATTCAGAGCAGAATATTATCCACACTAACACGTGGTTGTGTCCTCTGGAGGAAAGATGTCTGAAAGGTTTCTTTCTCAGTACCGCTTTCCTCTCTTAAATGAAACTTCTTCGATTTTTTTTTTCTAATTACTTTATGTCTTTCCAATTCTCCTTTTTCCAAATCCCTTTTGTTTTTATTTATTTTTTTGTTTCTCTTTCTTAAGCATTGTCTTTTTTGTTTGCATGTTGCTTATTTTGGTTTCCAATTTCCCTGTGGCCAAGTTTCATCACATCGTCAGCTTTCTGGAAACAAAATAGCCTATGGAGTTTGATGTGTTCTTTGCCAGTAAAACCGCATGGATCTGACTAGCCCAGCAAATCTGTAACTTCCCATATGTCTGAATGGAGCGCTGTGACAGCCAACACCTGTAACTGCCAATAATTGTCAACAAAACATTCAGAAGCAAGTAAAATGCTATCACCTGATATCGCGACCAATAACAGATATTGGGGATTTATTTTAAGAGTGTAATGCAACCTGCTGGTTCAGAACTTAAGTCCCAAGTTCTCAATGACTATTGACACTGACCATTGAAATGGTTAACATGTAACCAAGTCATCCACTAATGCTCTCAGATCAACATATTTTTCATTTATTAGGAAAGAAACTGATGACAAACTGATAAAGACTTTATTTATTACATATAATTGTTGAGGAATGCCGATCCTTATAACATTGCTCAATGAGTTTTGAGATGTGTACATACCCCAAACAGAGTCACACAAGATATGTCTGCGTTGATTACTCTGTATTTTACATTTACTCTTTTTAACAGTAAACTTAAACTTTTCTTGGGTGACGAAAATCTTCGGTGAAATGATTTTCACAAAGGAAATGTCAAACAGAACTTTTACAGAAAAAGAAAACTGAAGAGCAGAGTATAATTGACAGTCCATATGCAGTATTTCTTAAAACACTCTTGACAGTCTGAAGATTAAATGATTATTTTATGGTTATCCAGTGATCGTGATGCCAGAAGACCTTTTATGTATGAATTTGATATGTGCAACCAGCACTTAAGGGGTTATATACAGTGTAAACACATATTATTGCAATGAATCAGAAGCTGTAAAGCCTCCAACATGCAACAGCTGGGGACAGACATTCTCATGTTGAATCTCTACTATGGCCAAAACCTGGCTTTTTTAACAGGGCTTCAGAGCTTTCGGTCCATGCAGTATCAGCTCGTTGGATGATATCATTAATTCTTGTTTATTCCAGCTTTATCAATCCCACGAGAATCTAGTTTCTTTTTTTTTCTTATTCCAAGCTCATGTACATTTATGTGACTCAGTTTGTCAACTGCAATACTACGATTTGGATTCCTTTCTGGGAGTCGAAACCCCCTTTTGCCCATGACTGCACATCAATTACAGTTTTCTCTTTAAAAATATTTAAGAATGAGTCTTACCATCAGTGTGCTCTTGTAGACATCAAACAGTCATAAAGAATCAACATTAAGCATTTTTTCCCCCAGTTGATTTCTTTAAGAATGCTTTTGTTTAAACAGTGTTAGTGATCCCAGCATAACTGGCCCGGAGGAGTTACTGAGTTTGACAGTTGGAGGAAGTTGAAGTAATATGTACAATTAAACTTAAAACAGCTTGATATGTTAGTTCAGTTACTTCACAGTATCAGGGGACAGTAACTCCTCTGAGTCACTTCCCCCCTCCTGTAATAATGTCATTAGTACTCACTGCTTAAGTAGTAAAATTAAATGGCGATAACTGATTTTTTAAAAAAGAGTATGAGTGTGACATTATTTGAAAAAAATAAGTCTTCTTAGCGCTCCTTTTAAAAAAAGTGTTACAACAAATTAATATTATGTTTAACATCTTGCTTTTCTTTTATTCATTTATGTTCAGTTTTCCAGTACTTTTCTGTTAATTGTCATTGGGGAACTGGCTGGTAAGAGTTGCTAAAACTCAGCAGTGCAAGGGAGCGGAATATCAGGCACAATTGAAATGACACAATCCCCAAAGTGTTATGTGTTAATAATTACATTTATGCTCGGGTTAATTCAGCCCCCTTCTGCTGTCAGGCAGGTGTAGATCAGTGGAAACATGAGATGCCTCCTCACATCCTTACATTCTCCCAGTGCCTGCATCTACAATTCCGGTCTGAACAGAGGAGTCTTTTTAGCTCTATTTCGTTTTTCTTTCTAATCCCTTCATCAAGTTCATCCTAAGCTAGAATTGAAGAAAGTAAGTGGAAATAATTATCTTACAGTGGAGACTACATAGCATAGGCATTCTAATTTCTATCATATTTGTCAAAATGGCTATTCAATAAGCTTTTGTGTCTAGTGTACAGATATGAATTTAAATTTATTAGATGATACACTGTCAGGTTTAAAGAATGGCTGAAAGAGAAAAAAAGACTATTTTGCAAATGTTAACATTCGTTGAATCAATAATTGCACAAAACAACATCTACCATACAATACTCTGTTAGAGTTTGTGAAGTAACTTTATAAGACCCGCTATTTATGATGAGATCATAAGTTATTTGCTTTGATAGCATTTTGTGAAACTGTTCATGTCAACATTGCTAATGAGAGGAACAGCCATCTTTGTTTTTCTCAAGCATGAAAATGATACAGCAATCAACAAAAAATAGTTTGTGTAACTTTGTAAAAGTCCAAATAAAAACTGCCACTCCATGCGTTAGGCAAAGCAATATGTGATTCAGAAGCATGAGAGATTGAGCTCCCAGCAGGAATCTCAGCGTGCAAATTCCACGAATAAGTGTTGACAAATTGTCCTGCCCCATTAAATGGGTTTCATCAATTCCTAAAAGAATCATTAGAATAGAATCATAGAATCCCTACAGTGCAGAAAGAGGCCATTCGGCCCATCAAGTCTGCACTGACCACTATCCCATAAACCTACCTATTAACCCAACTAACTTCCTGACACTAAGGGGCAATTTAGCATGGCCAATCAACCTAACCTAAATCAACCTAACCTAAAAGAAGGATATGGGTAAGTCGAAATGGCATTACATGGCTTTTCATGAGCTCTACTTCCTATTTGCAATCCACAATACTTGACTCATCCCTCAGATAGTCTTGGGTTCAATGCCACTTGAAGGGAAAGAGACTTGAGCATATAATTTAAACTTGCAGTTTAGTACAGTACCGACAGAATACTGCACTGCTGGGGATGATTTCTTCAGGGGAAATGTTAAACTGAGGTCACATCTGCCCTGTCCAATGAATATAAAAGACTCCATGGAACTGAAGAGTGCAGAGTATGTCTGTTGTCCTGGCCAACATTTATCGCTCGAGCAACATCACGAAAAATAGATTATCTGGCGATTTATCTCATTTCTGCTCGTGGAACCTTCTCTCATGTCATGTCCTCTATTTGCTAAAAAATGCTAATTATGGTTCACCACACACCATGCTCTGGAGCAGTCTTTGCAGGATCCAGTGATATCACAACATGGCAAGTAGAAGGGGCACAGTCCAAGAACTAGCTCAGCCAGTGTGGGGAATGAAGCCACGCTGTCGGAGTTATTAAGCATTATGCTCTAACCATCTGAGCTAATTGGCCCTACCATGGAACCTTGCTCTATGCAAATTGGCTGTTGTGTTTCAAAAGTCCTTAACTGGCAGCATAGCATGTTTGAACTTCCAGAAGTTATGTAAGGTCCTTTCCCAAGTAATTGTTCCATAGCAGATAGAGTGCAAGGTACCTTTCATGGGCTCAAACTTGAAGAAATGTCCAAATGAACAACAAAAATGACAGTAAGTTAAAACGTTGCAGTGTCCAATACTAAAGGGTGCTAGAGTGTTTGCATTGCATCCTTGCCTATGGCATCAATTCAGCATTACTGCAACACAGTAATGGAGGGAACATTTGGACACTAACATGGCACAGTCCAGTAATCCCACCAAATAAACATTCTGTTGATCCCAGAAGGGTGATTAGGCAAAATGAAAGAAAAAATTTATTGATTGTAAATGATTTCTACAGCAGTATTTGTGCTTGTTAAAGTAAATTGTCTTTAAAATCCTGGCACTAAATTATTTTGCTTGTAAACAACATTATTTTGGTTCATGTCAAGGGCACATATGAAGCATTGGACCCAATCACTAGGAACAGCTGCTACGACTATGCAGAGATAATTTTGGGGTGAGCTTGACGGAACATCCAAAGGAACAATGAAAATGATAACAAATTAAAATGTCAGAGGGTCCCAGACAGGCAGGTGCCAGAGAGTTTGTATAACTCCTTTGCCTACAAATGGCAGCAATTCAGCATGGCTACAACACAATAATGGAGAGAACAGTTTGGACATGAACACAGCACCATTTCGTAATCCCACCAGAGAAACATGTTATTGATCCCAGAAGGATGGGACAAGGTTGTGGCTTTTCCAGTCTGGAAAGTAATTTTTCCTTGACATTTCAATATGAAGTCAATGTGGAGATATGTGAGGGACAAATCAATCTTGCCTCAGTATAAAGAAGAAATGGAGAACAAATAGTTACCAAAAAATATGGAGGTTTCCCTGGCCAATGGGAAAAAAACCCTGTTTTTAATTAGGGGAAAGAAATGCATCTGTTTTAAAATACAAAATAAAAGGTTATTGCCACTAATTTATCAAAATAGTTGTTCTATCATTACACTAATGCACCCCAGATGTAGCTTTCTTTTTTTGCCACCTCAGTGCATGTAATTAAAATTGATACATGCCTTCTGGGTGAAGAGATTTAAAATCAGACTAATAGATCTTTGACTGTTCATGGAAATGAAACATATTCATACTGCACCCCTTCAGTGACAAATTCCAAAAACAAATTCCGTAAAAGGTCAGTACCCAAAACACTGTGGATTTTGTTCTCACTTAATGCGTATATGTCATTTGATTTCACCCAAAGCTACAGTATCCATAGTATCATTTTTAAAAATGTTGTGTTCACATGTATAACTATGGCAGATGTGAATCGATGTGGGGGAGAGTGAGAGTGTCCGGTTTAGATCTGAGAAATACAAATTTCTCCATGGAGGAGCAAATGGATTTAGCTTTCCATGTACACAAATCACTAAATGTGGTCCAAAAAGTAATCAAAAGGCTAATGGAATTTTGCTCTTAAGTGTAAGGAAATTATGCTTAGACTGTGCAGAGACTTAGGAAGACCCTATCTAAAGTATTGCATTTAATTTTGTGTGCCAGAGCCTTAGGATTCATTCATTGGCTTGGGAAGGTGCGCAGTGCATATACACCAGAATTGTAGCAGGACATAAAGAGTTAAGTTATGAGGTCAGATTGCTTAAATTTGGTATGTTTTCCCTTGAGTTTAGAAGGTTAAGGGATGATCAATGCAATGGCACAGGAACTTGACGAATAACTTCAGACATGTCACAGGGATTGTCTGACAAAGCAATGTCAGGCCACCTCAACGACATCATAGCAATTTACCAACAACACAACACTTTGAATGGCACTTAGAAACTGATGAATAGAAGTCTGTGCATATACGTAAACTCATGAATACAAAATATGATTTCCTCCATTAGAGAATACTGTGGAATCAGAAGTTTAGCTTGGTTCGTTTAGCTCAAGCATCTATGGTTACACTGCACCAACAGTTTCGCGCAAGTATTTGAGGACGTGATTCACACCCATTGATGAAAGCTTTCCTGCAAACTCAATTTAACTGAGGCCTGTGATGAAGAACATTGCATGAACAGAGTTCTGCTCACTGCCATCTAATTTTTAATTTAATTTAGAGCACTGATTGTATTACTTTCTTCTTGTTTCCTCATACCCTGTAATCTTCTAATCACCGGCAACACCTTCTGTGCGTAAAGAAAAAGGTACCATCTGCAGCTACAAGTATCTGAACAATACTGCCCTTTTTATGGCAATAGTGCCTAACTTAAAAAAATGGACCTCTTTCTCCTTGTTGTGCTGTATACTTGTGTTGTTAAGATGGATGCTGGGCATGGCAGAACAAGTCACCTGATACCTCAATGGTGTGGAGGCAAGTGTTTGATCTGAGTGATGTTTCCAGTAGATGCTGAGAATCACTCATTGGTATAAAACTTTGGTTTGGTGATCATTCTGACATCCACTGGTAGTAGCATCTCAATGCACTAAAGAGCTGGTAGGAGTCTGCAATCACACCTTTGTTGAATTGCAACCTTTTTACTCATTTCAGTCAGAAAAACTGAGCCATATAAGTTTGATTTCTATGGCCTGAAACATCCCAAACCCTATTCTTCAGCTGTTGTTCTCTCTCCAAAATACTGAACATTTCCAACTGAACCCATATTTCAGAATTAATCGAAAACCCCATTTCAAATAGAATGGGAGGGATTTTCTGGCCATTCCTATAGTGGGATCTTCCCGTCCCGCCAACAGCGGGTGTGAACAATGGAAAAAAAAACCCACTGTTGACAGCAGTGGGACCAGAAGATCTTTCCACCAGCCAATAGCTGGCCACCTCCGCTGCAGCAGAACATGTTGTGAGGGGTGGGGAAGGGAATCATGCCCTATTATTGTACTGGAATTTTATTGGTTCTCACCAGTGTTTTCTCACCAAGTTAGATCATTGGGGGGTCCAGACAGAGAGAAGATAGGGAATAAATGTTCCCATTGGTGAAAGGATCAAGAACAAGGAGACATGAATTTAAGGTTACTGGCAATAGAAGAAATGAGTGGAATTTTACAGCCCCTCCCGCAAGGAGGATTTTACAGTCCTGCTGAAGTGAATGAACTTTTAAATCTCTTGCCACTTTTTCGGACCCCGCCCCTGGCGTGACAAGGCCATTAATTCCTGCCCAGTGGAGGTGAGAGTGGAAACCTTTTCACTCAGTAAGTGTTTAAGATCTGGAAAGCACTGCCTGAGAATGTGGTGGTGGCAGATTCAATCGAGGCATTTAAGACCGAATTGGACTGTTATCTGAAAAAGAAAAACGTGCAGGGTTATGAAGAGAAGGCAGGAGAATGGCACTACTTGATAGGCTCATTTGGAGGGCCGGCGCAGACACGATGGGCCGAAGGACCTCCTCCTGTAACAATTCTGTGAAATAAGAAGTAATCCAAGGGAATGAGCTGAGTTAATTTGCATGTTCCACATAGATTGCAACTTAAATAGTTAACAATCAAAGTGTGTGCTAATACTAGATTTACATGTTAACAGGCATTAGAAAATGTACTATTTGGGGCATGTAGGCAAAAATGTTCTTGAACTCCACAACTGTTCATAGACAAAATTACTTTTTGTATGAATATTAGCTCCAATGCACAACAGAAATTACATCTCTTCGAAGTTTTGATTGAAGTATATCAATATTATGTAAAATTAAAATCAAAGTATGTTGTAAGTGACACTGCCCAAACTTGTGTAAGTGGAAGCTTTTGATCTTTCATACTTGCATCATCCAATCCCTTTTAAAGTGATGGCATTAGTAATCTAATGAGATAGAAGGCTTCCAGTTTTTTTCCCCCTGTTGGTTAAGGTACACTGGTCTTCATCATACTTCCAATGCAAAAAAGAATGTTGAAATTGCACTCATTTATGCTTTCATGAATTAGCAGTGATAATTGTAGCCCATAAACGTTCTGGGGCCAAAAAAATGGTTCTGATTTTGTTTTGGTTTTTATTGCTTATTAAACCTACTACCCGTTGCTTAGGTGCAGCTTATGAACCAAGTCTTTAAACACAATCTGTGACTCATATTCAGATGTGGGCTTTTTTTTTTCTCTGTTAAATGCTGTATTTTAGGTGCTCTGGGAATGTAAAGTGGTTAAAAGACTGGGAAGATCAATTTTTGTCTGTTTTTTGGAGCCTCGTGTTAGTGTAATGCGGACATTAAATTACTCCAGTTTGGTGGTATTTTAGAAGCGAATGACCCAACCCCTAAGCAGCTAAATAGTATTTGTGTTCCATATGCCATATAGTTACTAAATGAGTATGATAATCACAAACATGTCACAGATTGAGCTTGAATGAGCCAAGAAGCTGAGTGACATGGCAATAATGAATGATAGCACCAGATTCAGTGTCAATCTTCACAATCTGTGCAGTATTATAGTTTACAAGGGAACTATACAGAAGCATATCTACAACACTTATTTTTACATTTTGGCTGAAAATGCTGTGTTTCCTTTTAATTATTATGCTCGCCTGCATTTTTTTGACTAGTGGGTATAACTTGCAGCAATATGTTCCTCCTAAGATCTTGTCAGCTATGAGCTTTTGCATCAGTTTTGCACCACGTTCTACTTTCTCGGAGTTTTGGAGATCATTGGAGAAGCGAGACGCAGCAATGTTATTGTATTAGGGTGGAGTAGTGTTTAGTATCAGTGTTATTAGATATTTATATGGTTTTAACTCTCTCGCCTTTTCCATAATATGCAACTCAATACTTATATTGATTTTGCAATTGCACTGACACAAAAGAAGCTTTCGGCAAACTTATCATTTATTTTATATATCTCTCCTTTAACAACCTTCACTCCCCCTTTCTCACAGACATAAATATTATTTCATTGCCTGCAAGTGAAGATTTTAACTTTCACTTGGATCCATCCCCATAAAGCATTATCTTGATTATTAACATGTTAAATAGACAAACACACTCATGATCCAATTCCTTACTAACCTGTTAGATAAACACCCTTGATCCATAAATCTACTGGTGAATCCTTTGGATATTACATAAGCACATGCGTAGGTTTCCACTGGATGCTCCGGTTTCCTCCCTCAGTCCAAAGATGTTGGGTTTACTGGCCATGCTGAATTGTCCCTTAGTGTCCCAGGATGTGTAGGTTAGGGGGATTAGTGGGGTAATTTTGTGGGGTTATGGGGATAGGGCCTGGGTATGATGCCCAGTCAGGGAAGTTGGTGCAGGCTCAATGAGCCGGATGGCCTCCTTCTGCACTGTAGGAATTCTATTCTATGATATATTTCATAACCTAAGTGATAGGGGAACCCATCTGAAAGTTAGATTCCTCTACAAATCTTGAGTTGGCAGATTGCAGTTTATTTTGATCCTTTCCACTTTACCTTCCTGTAGAGGGCGATTTCCACCAGTTTCAACTATGTTGTATATTAGAGGTTAAAATAAAAACTGACCAGTGAGCTGAGGTGAGATCCTTCTTCCATCAAAGAAATAAGTAACGTGCAGATCCCCAAGGCATGATAATGATTGACTCTCACAAGGTCTATGGGTGGGTTGTGCACTCCTGGCTGGAGATGATAACCTAGATGCTCGTGAGGAATAGAGTAGGGTAAAATGAACTGAAAACTATCAAACTGGGTTCATGAATGAATGGACAATTTCACTATATCAGGATGTTCTACAATATATAAAAATACTCTTCAGAATAACACCAATCACTATTTGAATATTTGCACACTTCTTATAAAAGTAGTTATTCACACACACACTAATTTCACTCTAAAGTTTCACCATCATCATAGGATCTGCAGAGGTTATAAAGTTTCATTACACTAATAATATAAATACTACATTGTTTGCAGAGCAATTTAACTGTGGGATTACACTGTACAAGGCTGTACTCCAAAATAAACATGTTGCGCAATAATGTTTGAAACAGATAGAGAATGAATTCTGTACCCAAAAAATAAATGCAAAATGGAATAGTGAAAATTCAATCATTAATTTTACCGGGTATAAAATGGTTTCTTCGCAAATCTGAGCACATTTCCTGCAGTTCTGTTAACTGAGCCAGCCAATCATGCTTCTGCCCCCACTACAGTGCTGACATGGCTCTGATGTCCGTGATCATGGTGTCCCATTCCTCCCTATCCTTCCTGACCTCTCAGCAGTTTTTAATATAGTTGCCCATTGTACTCCTTCAGCACTTCCCTTCCATTGTGCAACTGAGTGGGACTGCCCTGACTCGGTTCCACTCTTATCCCCCAATCATTGGTATTTATGCTATCTTGCAATTATTTGTTTTCTCTCTACCCTGCACCTATAACCTCAAGCCCCCTAAGAAACTTTCATTGGCTCCCTCCTATTTGTTATCTACATGTTGTCCTTTGGCGACATAATCTGAAGACATGGCATCAGGTTCCACATGTTCACTGATGATATCCAGTTACACTTCTGCACCTCCTCTCTCAACTGCCTGTGGTCAGACCCCTAGTCCTGGAAAAGACACAGTTCTGCAACATATACACAGGGAAGAACAAAACCCAAATTCCAGTCTCTCTCCGCCAGTTCCATTTTCCTCTCCAGCTACTGTCTCAGGTTGAACTAAATTGACCCTGAGCTAAGCTATCAATCCCTTATGCGTGCCCACTTCTATAACATTGACTGCCACTGCCCCTACCTCTGTCGATCTGCTGTTGAAACCTTCATGCGTGCTTTTGTCACCTCTAGAACATAAGAACATAAGAAATAGGAGCAGGAGTAGGCCATCTAGCCCCTCGAGCCTGCCCCGCCATTCAATAAGATCATGGCTGATCTGACGTGGATCAGTACCACTTACCCGCCTGATCCCCATAACCCTTAATTCCCTTACCGATCAGGAATCCATCCATCCGCGCTTTAAACATATTCAGCGAGGTAGCCTCCACCACCTCAGTGGGCAGAGAATTCCAGAGATTCACCACCCTCTGGGAGAAGAAGTTCCTCCTCAACTCTGTCTTAAACCGACCCCCCTTTATTTTGAGGCTGTGTCCTCTAGTTTTAACTTCCTTACTAAGTGGAAAGAATCTCTCCGCCTCCACCCTATCCAGCCCCTGCATTATCTTATAAGTCTCCATAAGATCCCCCCTCATCCTTCTAAACTCCAACGAGTACAAACCCAATCTCCTCAGCCTCTCCTCATAATCCAAACCCCTCATCTCCGGTATCAACCTGGTGAACCTTCTCTGCACTCTCTCCAATGCCAATATATCCTTCCTCATATAAGGAGACCAATACTGCACACAGTATTCCAGCTGCGGCCTCACCAATGCCCTGTACAGGTGCATCAAGACATCCCTGCTTTTATATTCTATCCCCCTCGCGATATAGGCCAACATCCCATTTGCCTTCTTGATCACCTGTTGTACCTGCAGACTGGGCTTTTGCGTCTCATGCACAAGGACCCCCAGGTCCCTTTGCACGGTAGCATGTTTTAATTTGTTTCCATTGAGATAGTAATCCCATTTGTTATTATTTCCTCCAAAGTGTATAACCTCGCATTTCTCAACGTTATACTCCATTTGCCATATCCTCGCCCACTCACTCAGCCTGTCCAAATCTCTCTGCAGATCTTCTCCGTCCTCCACACGATTCACTTTTCCACTTATCTTTGTGTCGTCTGCAAACTTCGTTACCCTACACTCCGTCCCCTCCTCCAGATCATCTATATAAATGGTAAACAGTTGCGGCCCGAGTACCGATCCCTGCGGCACGCCACTAGTTACCTTCCTCCAACTGGAAAAACACCCATTTATTTCGACTCTTTGCTTCCTGTCGGATAGCCAGTCCCCAATCCACTTTAACACACTACCCCCAACTCCGTGTGCCCTAATCTTCTTCAGCAGCCTTTTATGGGGCACCTTATCAAACGCCTTTTGGAAATCCAAAAACACCGCATCCACCGGTTCTCCTCCATCAACCGCCCTAGTCACATCTTCATAAAAATCCAACATGTTCGTCAAGCACGACTTTCCCCTCATGAATCCATGCTGCGTCTGATTGATCGAACCATTTCTATCCAGATGCCCTGCTATCTCCTCTTTAATAATGGATTCCAGCATTTTCCCTACTACAGACGTTAAGCTGGCCGGCCTATAGTTACCCGCCTTTTGTCTCCTTCCTTTTTTAAACAGCGGCGTAACATTAGCCGTTTTCCAATCAACCGGCACTTCTCTCCTCTGGGCCTTACAATCCTCCCCAAACTCTGCTTTCCAACATCCCTAACCTGTTGAGCAGTCCTCAATCCCTTTTGACCCATCATTTGTCTGTGTGCCTTTATCTTCCGATGCTAAAGCATTATCATTATGCTATAAGTTCTGGTAAGAAATGTTATTCTCCATAGTCATTCAGTTTGTTAAATTATTGGTATAAACTAGAGTGGATAGATGAAATATTTATGTTTAGAAAGTGCAACAATATCATTTTACTTGCTCATTCAGATGAACTCACTTCCTAATCATATTATTGTAATATATTTTGTGAGATTAAATTGGAAGATTATGGCATTGCAGGACCCAAAGAAGACAAAATAAATTAAATCATTTAAAATAGAGAGTAGAGAAAATAGAAAGAATTTGGGGTGATTTTTAATTTCCTCCCAAAATAGCATGAAGTGAGGAAGGCCAAACAATTTTTCAGGTGTGTGTTCAATCAGTATTATTCGGGTAAGTTGCTGAATGTTCAGTAAGGGCTAGTACACGGTTTACCACCTCAGACACAGAAAATTGCTCCACAGAAAGCAGCGGTGAAAGATAGGGGAGATGCATTGGTTGGGGATAGCCAGTAAAGGGCCACAGTTTTACTTTGGGTCTAGGAGGAAGATCTCACCTGAAAAAGAAATCCTGGCCAAATCTGGAGTTCAGGCTTCATAGAACTGTTGATCCAGCAACTCACGACCTGGTACAAATGGGAAAACCTCACACTGGGAACATTCCACCCACGTGTATCCAAAATTGCAAGTGGGTCTTACCACCGCACAGGACCCGTTTTGCAGATAGGAATCAGCCTCTTGCCTGGTCCAGATGGACATGCAGGTTGTTCATATTCATGTCTGTCTGAATATTTCGTCTGAGAGCCTTGTGTGACCAAAGTACCCCTACCACTGGACCACAGTCCCACCCTCATTCCTGATTGACCATAGACAGGTATCTGTTTACCAGTGAGAAGCAACATTTCAAATAGCCCCCATTATAGAGTAGACATGAAAAGATGTAGGGCGGGATTCTGTAGCCTCCCCTCAGCGTTTTTCATGGCAGCGCACAATTTGCTGATGGCAGGATCCTATGGTCCCACCGCTGTCAATGGGAATTCCCATTGAAGTCACTCCTCACTGCTAGGAAACCCATGGGTACACCACCGGCAGGACCAGATAATCCAGTTGGCATTAACGGCTGGAGAATTGCGGCCATAAACTTGATTTACTTTTGCCTGCACTCATGTTCCAGCTTAAGACCCCTGTATATTTTCCATAGAAGAAACTTCAGGGAGGTCTGTCTGTGTAACATGGTCTTCAGTTTTATAGATGAGTTGTAATTAACTGGGCCTTTCTTCAGATATTCTGGCATGTACCATGTTTTACATCAGCAAACACATTTTTTACCATTTAAGGAAACAGTAAATGTTGGAAGTACAGGCAGCTATCATCTACATGGCAAATGAGAAATAAAAAAGTTAATATTTTAGTTGAAAACTTTTCATCAGAATTCAGATTTCCAGCATTTGTAGGGTTTCCTTTCTTTCATCGTAATTATTATTTTTTCTTTAAGGCCAGAAAAATGAACTAAAGCATCTGGTTTAATGAAACATTCCCTTCTCTGTTTTGGGCAGATGTGCATGGAATAAATAATACAGGGTGGACTGGTGGCGAGGCATTGATTGGTCTCCGATTATCATTGTCTCATATGACTACCAAGAGAAAGAAAATTAGATGGACCGTGGTCATTTTTCACCCAGCAATTCCTATGTTGTTGTCAAGCAATGTTGATTTGGGATCATAATGAACTAAGTGCTGACCCATTAGATTGCTGTGCTTTTCCTGTATTGTTTACAGCATTGAACAAAATTACACACTGATTTCTCTTTCTTTTTGACACAGCTCACAACCTTCTCAGGGAATGAATTTCTTCTCCATTCGGACGATGACAGTATACATGATTGGTACCAGACCATCAGACATGTGATTGATAAATTGGTACGTATAATGTCGTTAACGCTATTAACTAAAATAGCTTCCCTTGGAAACAAATGAAAGGATTTTGTATATTTGTTCAATCTGTCTTAGAAGTTGCACAATAAACATTTTTAATTTTTTTGCCAAAAAAATACTTTCCCATATATTTCCTGAGCTTCTCAAGCTCTGATCGGCCCCTTTAGACTATGTTTCTTTTGTTTATAGTTCCCTGTGGCATTGTTAATCCCTCTTTGCATATTTTCTATAAAATGGTTTGGCATGATGTTTTTAAATTTAAAACAGACCTGAAATGACTCAAATAGGACATAATGTGCATTTATAATGTGCATTTAGTTCAGCCATGCTAATATGTAACCCATAAATTTATACTCTGCCTTAACACTAACATCAACAAAATAACCCTCATCTAAATTCATTCATAACAAATTATTTGCAAATGATATTGAATCCTTCACATTTGACACAAACAAACATGATTTTATTTGTGTCCTACATTTTTACATTTTGACTCAATGAGATCTTATTTCATTTTAAATGATGGTATTCAGCATCTTTAACATTTTGTAGAAACATTTTCAATGGAAGCGATTCTAAACACATCTATTCCAATGTCTCCATTTTATTTATTAAGTTTATTTTTGTGTAACACACTCACAAGCAATAAAATTTCAGGACAAACAAAATTATTTCAATTGAGCCTTAAGTAGATGTGAGGTGTGATTTAAGCACACAGACTGAACAGAGATTGAAACTCAAGATTCCTTTGTTCCACCGGCATCAAAACGGTACAAACTCTCGAGGGAAAGTGTAACTCCAAAGAACAAACTACTTGCAGACAATATTCGCCGCCTATTCACTACCAATGCCCCAGATCTCTGCCATATTCAGGGCCTCGGCTTCTCAACACAGTTTGACTCATCAGGTTTCTTCTGCTGAGTTGCCCTGCTCTCCTCCCTTTCTCTATGAGCCTTTTCACAGGGGCTACCATTCAGTCTGGTTGGGTTTCCAATTTATGGGCGCATGGTGGCACAATGGTTAGCACTGCTGCCTCACAGCGCCAGGAACCCGGGTTCAATTCCAGCCTTGGGTGACTGTCTGTATGGAGTTTGCACATTCTCCCCGTGTCTTTGTGTTTTTCCTACGGGTGCTCTGGTTTCCTCACACAATTCAAAGAGGTGTAGGTTAGGTGATTGGAAATGCTAAATTGCCCCTTAGTGTCCCAAGATGTGCAGGTTAGGGGATTCATGGGGTAAAAGTGTGGGGTTACGGGAATAGGGTGGGGGACGCTCCTGGGTAAGATGCTCTGTCTGAGGGTCAGTGCAGACTTAATGGGCCAAATGGCCTCCTTCTGCACTGTAGGGATTCTATGATTCAACTGTCATTTCTGACTCCTTAGCTACCCTCAGGATCTTCAAGTTTCGCTGGGCTCTCATCACACTGTCACTCAAGTCTTAGACTTGCCCTTGCTGCTTTCTCCCTCACCTCATGGCTTCTGGTTCTACCCCTCAACTTGTCAAGGACACAGGTCTCTGCAGAAAAGGGCCCACATGGACCAACCAGTTTCCCTGCTCAGTGTTCTCCCCCACCAGTGCCACCTGATGCTGGAGACCCTGTTACACACTCCCTGTTTTTTTTGGTGAGTTGCCATCCAAGGATTAGACATATCACATGGTTACTGTAGCTTGGTCAATTGCTTGACCAGTATGTTGAACTGAGCTACAACAGCAAGCTTATTTGAGCCTACATTGGTGACAAAATTGCCTCACTGATCTGGGCAAATGATAAGTGTTGGGATGTTATTCAGCATTTATTCAAGATGACCTCCTCAGCCTCTCTTCTGATCTGGCACTTTTAATAGCATCTCTCCGATGGGTCAGTCACATATGCATCTAGACTGGTTATGTCTCCAGAGAACACATGATCAGAACACATGATGGTTGCTCCAGTTGCATCCTCCCTGTCTGATACCTCAGCATCTCCTGCCAGCACTGGAGTTGGCCTCCTCAACTCATTGTCCCTTTAATCCCGGACACACACACATTCTAGGATTCTTCTTCGCTCTTCAACTCCTCTTCACTCAGGCTACCACCAGTTGGCACTTTAGGTTCCATCATGCCATGAAGTGGACTGCTTGCCCCCACATTATCCACCAGAACTTTGCAATTGAGTAACATCCCCTGGGAACGATCATCTGAGATCATCCTCTAGCTACAGGTTCAACATCATGGGTGTGACTTCCAGTTTCCAGGCCCTTTCTCTGCTTTGGCCAAAATGCATCTCTTGCAATTCTGACAGTAGCTGGGCATATCAGCAGCCATCACTAAGCAGTAATGCCACCTTCTTGTCAGGGCAGCTGCCTTCTCAGAAACTCGGTATGCCGCCTGATCATGAACCACCTGAGTCAACACTTGATGCTTGAGACTGCCAGGCCAGATTAGTAGCCCCACCTCTCTCCCATTGTCATGAACCAGTTGATGGAGAATTCCATCTTCCTCCCTGATCCTCTTCCAGCACCGCAACACTTTCCGTGCCTGTTTAATCGCTCTCATCAGATGGCCCTGATGGATTGGTGGATGTTGGGTTTTCTAGTAGCAGTGAAGTCCACCGATCTCTGCATTGAGCAGCTGAAGCTGCTTGAAGTCCACTTCTGAGGTGGACGGCAAAGGCGAAACCACACGTGGTTCTACCCTTCTGGATTGGGCTTGGATCACACTCATAAGCATGCTGGTAAAATTTTGATGATTTTCTGCCTGGATTCTGCAGAGGATTGAGGTGTGAGTGTCGCTGTTAGCTTGAAGCAGAGGTATGGCATCAGCCACAACCCTCTCTGAACTGGCAAGAGTGAGTTGCCGTCCATGTTCAGTCTTCCAGCCGAGTGGCTCTGTATCTCCATTTCCTCTGCCAGTCCTGTACCTTTTCTGGTGAGGGCAGGGGAATGGAGTTGCACTGGCTGGGGTCACCTTGCCTGATATCTGTGGGATTAGTTAAGGGCAGTCTCATTGGAAGTACCCAACCCTGCTACAATTTCAGGAGTATCCCTTGGATGTTCTCAGTCGTGAGGCTTCCTGTGGAGATGGGACAGCAAGGATTGGATTTGTGCTTGCTGTGCAGTAATCTGTTCCGCCTGCTCCTTCAGCCTGAGGTCTTACATCTCTGTCTGTGTCGCCAGTCACCTCCTGGACGGTGGCCTCTTCCCTGGTCTTAGGAATCCAGCCTTTCCCCATGATCTAGATGATGTAATCTTGCATGTCAAAGTAGCACAGTGGGGTTTTGTCACTGTTAAGTCTCTTCAGCTCTCGCCAAATTTCTTCAACACTCACTACTTCAGCTAGCCGATCTTTCAGCTGTATGTCCCTGGTCGATTTGAAGACCCAGGAGGACAATTCATTCAAACAACTTCACCAGCTCCAGGGATATGGAGACCAAGTCCTTTCCTTCAGTTGCTTGTGCCCATAACATGGTGACAGCTGCAGCAGGCTGCTGCTCCCCCCCCCCCCCCCACCCCCAAAAAACCCATACCACGACTTCAAAGAGTGGCCATCAACTTCTTCGAACGTCTGCACGTCTCCCCAGTATTTTCCTGCAAGTCTTCCTGACGGATGGTCCAAACCGAATGCTGCCTGCTCCCTCTCAATGAGGCTCCCCGGATGCCATGGCTAGCTGCCCTCAATCCAGTCCTCAGCCACCACCAGGTCATTGGATGTATCCAATCTTTCCCCAAGTCTGTCCAGCTTCCTACCTGTCAGCAGGTAGAATATGTGGGATGGGATATTCCATCCTTCCTCTGCTACCTGAAAAGAGGGCACACTGGAAAAAACTTTCTGGTCATTGCTTCGATTTTTACCTTCATCTCATGAAGCCTGTGCCTCTGCTGGAGCTGCAGTTATTTCCCTCAGCCTGCCTTGCTGATGAGGGCAGTTTCAGATATTTCACCATCCGTTCACCATCTCAGCCAGGAGATTCCATTTCCTCCATCAAATATTGATACCTGTGCTGTGGAATGCCAGTTCTGACTCCAAAATGTGATGTATGTTTTAAGCACATGGACTGCACAAAGATGAAGAAAAAAACAAGTTTTCTTTAATCCACCGGCATCAAAATTATAAACTTTCAAGGGTAAGTATAAGTCCAAGGAACACACTATTTGTAGAGAATATTCACTCTGGTACACCAGATCTCTTCACTATTCAGGGCCTTAGCTCCTTAATGAAGTGACGACCAGGTTTGTCATGCTGTCCAGCTCCAGGCTGCTCTCCTCCCTCTCTCCATGAGGCTTCTCAGAGTCAGGGGTGCCTTCAGTCTGACTGATTAGATCTCCAAATCCCATTTCTGGCACTATAACCAACCTGAAGGGTTTCAAGCCACCCTAGGCTCCTGTCACACTACCACTCACAAGTCCTAAACTTGCCCTTGCTTCTTTCCTCCCTCACCTCATGGCATCTGGTCCTATCCCTCAGCTTGTCAAGGACCCAGCTCTCTGCAGGGAGGGGTCTACAGAGGCTGATGAGTTCCCCTGCTCGATGCTCTCCCCCACTATCACCACTTGCTGCTGGAAGTCCTGCTACATAGAAATAAGTGCCTCCTTACAAGACTTCAGCTTAGGAAGAAGAAAGGCTTTCATTTATACAGGCAAAATGCTGTGGATGTTCGATACCTGAAATAAAAACAAAACATTCTCGAAGCACTCAGCAGATCAGGCAGCAACATCTGTGGAGAGAGCAACAGAGGAAACTTCGTTTCAGTCTCCACAAAGCTTGCTCTGTTTCTTTCTCCACAGATGTTGCCCGACTGACTGAGATTTTCCAGCCTTTTCTGATTTAAATGCACTTATATGTCACCTTTCACAACCTGATAGAATCATAGAATCCCTACAGTGCAGAAGGAGGCCATTTGGCCCATCGAGTCTGCATTGCAACACAATCTCACCCAGGCCCTATTCCCATAACCCTTCATATTTACCCTGCTAATCCCCCTGACACTAGGGTCAATTTACCATGGCCAATCAACCTAACCCGCACATCTTTGGACTGTGGGAGGAAACCGGAGCACCGGAGGAAACCCAAGCAGACACGGAGAGAATGTGCAAACTCCACATAGACAGTAATCCGAGGCCGGAATTGAACCCGGATCCCTGACGCTGTGAGGCAGCAGTGCTAACCACTGTGCTACCGTGCCGCCCCAACCTCAGGACATCTCAAAAAGCTTTACCGCTAATGAAGTACTTTAGTAATCATGAATGTAATGTAGGAAATATAGCAGTCAGCTTTACACACAGCAAGGTCCCAGAAACAGCAAGGAGATAACGACCAAGTAATCGATTTGTTTTAGTGATGGATGGTTGAGGGATAAATGCTGGCCAGGACAAAGAGGAAAACTCCTCTGTTCTTCTTTGAAATAGCGTCATGGGATTGTTTGCATCCATACGAGAGAAAATGAACGTTTAATCTAAAAGATGGCATCTCTGACAGTGCAGAATTCTCTCAGTACTGCATTGGAGTACCTGCCGAAATTTTGTGCTTCAGAGTTTTCACAGCTTCCTGGGACACTGTGCTGCCACAGAGATTTTTCAGTAACTCAGCAACGACTCTTAAAATGTTTCTTATGTCTACAAAATATTTACAGGGAAGGACAGGGTGGATAAGGATCAGCTGTTTGCACTAGTTGAAGGCTCTAGAACCAACAGCCATAATATAGAACCCCTACAGTGCAGAAGGAGGCCATTTGACCCATTGAGTCTGCGCCGACCACAATCCCACCCAGGCCCTATTCCCGTAGCCCCACGTATTTACCCTGCTAGTCCCCTGACACTAGGGTGAATTTAGCATTGCCAATCAACCTAACCTGCACCTGGAGGAAACCCACACAGACACGGGGAGAATGTGCAAACATCACACAGACAGTGACCAGCGGCCGGAATTGAAACCACGTCCCTGGCACTATGAGGCAGCAGTGCTAGCTACTGTGCCACCCTTTTAATATAAAAATTAGGGCCAAGCCATTCAGGAGATATGTTAGAAAACACTTCTACATGCAGAGAGTGGTGGAGGCTTGGAATTCTCTTCCTCAAACGGTGGTGGATGCTTGTTCAATTGTTAGGTTTAAATCTGAAATGGACAATTTTTTACTAAGCAAGGATATCAAGGGATATGGGCAAGAGCAGGTACATGGAGTTAGGCCATGATCTTATTGAATGGCAGAGCAGGCTCGAGGGGCTGAATGGCCTTCTCCTATACCTATGTTCCTATGTTATTGTGATTTTGATATGCAACGTTGAATATTTTTGAACTTTATAAGTTCTTGTCTTTGCGATACTACAGTTTTTTTGTAGAATGGAGGCCTGACCAGGATCACCTGGCTGTTCTGTCCTAGTGACTTTGCAATTCTAATTGATTTATATAAAGACCCACCACCACAGTTGCCATTGATGTCAATATACAACATGATACTGTGGTACACCTTTGCACGGTTTCTGATTTCTATGTTTGTAAAATAAGCGTAGATTAATGCATAGAGATCATACACATTGAAGAAGAGTGGATATTGACAATGAAGACACAGGGAAGTTGTGGAGTACCATCAGAAATATAAAGCAGGAGGTCACTCACTAAAGGATGGACCACAGTGTGCAGCACTGCAAATGCTGCTCACATCCTCAGAACAAATAAAAACATTTTTGCCTTAGCAATTTTACATTGTGTGGACATTATGGAAAATTTCAGTGGGCAGCACGGTGGCACAGTGGTTAGCACTGCTGCTTCACAGCTCCAGGGACCTGGGTTCCATTCCCGGCTTGGGTCACTGTCTGTGTGGAGTTTGCACATTCTCCTCGTATCTGCGTGGGTTTCCTCCGGGTGCTCCGGTTTCCTCCCACAGTCCAAAGATGTGCGGGTTCGGTTGATTGGCCATGCTAAAAATTGCCCCTTAGTGTCCTGAGATGCGTAGAATAGAGGGATTAGCAGGTAAAATATGTAGGGATATGGGGTAGGGCCTGGGTGGGATTGTGGTCGGTGCAGACTCGATGGGCCGAATGGCCTCTTTCTGTACTGTAGGGTTTCTATGATTTCTATGATTCTATGATAAATTGTGGCATCGGGGTGTTTTACTTGTTTGACCTACCAGTGGTGTGGTGGGAAGATGGTGATGGTTTTCAATAGCATTGGCCAAACCTTTAAGTGAAGTTTTAACTCTACTTTTTGAACATAATCAGATCAATTATACATGATGGTTAAGGAGTATTAACCTCATCGCTGTGCAGCTTCACAGTAGGTCTATCCACTTGCATTCTCAGAAGTATTTCTTTCCTTCCTATTCCCTAGTCATCGCACCATCCTCCCATCAAAAGATTTGGGGGGGAGACATACGCAAAAGTGTCTCTCAATAATGCTCGGGCACTAACTAGTATATGATGTGAAGGGTGTTCTGGTTACATTTGCCTCTTGGTTTTCCCTCTCTTGAAATGGAGGCATCAAGAACAAAGATAAGTACGGCTCACGAACAAGCCCTTCAACCCTCCAAGCCTGTGCTAATCATGATGCCCTAACTAAACTAAAATAAAAATTCTGCCCTTACTCAGTCCATACCTCTCTATTCCCTCCCTATTCATGTACCCATCCAGATGCTTCTTAAAGTTTACTAATGCTTTCACCATCTCCTCTGGCGGTGCATTCCAAGCATTCACCACTCTCTGCATGAAAAACTTACCCCACACACCTCCCTTAAACTTTCCCCCTCTCACCTTGAACCTGTGCCCCCTTGTAATTGACACTTCCACCCTGGGAAAAGGCCTCTGACTATCCACCTTGTCTATGCCTCTCATAATTTTGTAGACCAGATCTACACACAATACTCCAGATGCAGCCTAACCAAGGTTTTATATCACTTTGCTTGGCATCATCATCTATGATCTGGCACTGTATGGAAATTTTACTGTGCAAGGAATCTGAGGCAACAAAGCTGAGTCATTCTGTACTACCCTAACTACTTTTATTATTCTCCAGCTTTATTTAAAATTGGTCATTGGTACATGTACAATGATCATAGTTTCCCTAAATGTGTTAATGAGTATATCTCCTAATATATTCTCTTATTCTCTTCTCTTATCAACTTGTAACATATCAATCAAAGGGAAACTCCCCATCGGCAGTCAACATCTGGAAAAGCTCTAGTAGTGAAGGATTGAACAGGAGTGAGGGGGATAACAGCAAGTCAAATCCAAAAGAAGCAAAGCCTGAACACAGAAAATCATTGAGTAAGTAATCTAACATGAACGCATCTTATCCATAAAGGCTTCTCTTTAGAATGCCGCATGGAATCACATTCTGTAAATGCATCAACTGTTGAAAAGTTTTGTTCAGGAGATGGGAAGGTCACTGGCAAAGGCAAGCATTTATTGCACATCTCTAACTGGCCTCAGCAAGGTGATGATGGTACATCTTTTTGAACTGCTGCAGATATAGGTACACTGTTCCAGGGTTTTGACCCAATGACAGTGAAAGAATGGCGATACAGTTCCAAGACAGGATGGTGTGAGGCTTGGAGAGAAAGTTACAGGTGCTGGTGTTCCAAGGAGTCTGCATTGTTCTTCTAGATGATAGAGGAAGTGCTATTGACAAGTTGCTTGTTTGTCCTAAATGGCATAAAACTTCTTGAGTGTTTGTTGGAGGTGCACTCATCCAGGCAAGTATTCCATCAGACTCCTGACATATCGTTGGTGGACAGGCTTAAGGAATCAGGAGGTGAGTTTCTGGTCACAGAATTTCCTGGTCTTGTAACTTGAATGAAAGTTCACCTACCATAGATCTTTCAACAAAGAGAGAGGCTATTTAAATAATACCAAAAGAGAAAATGCTGGAAAATCTCAGCAGGTCTGGCAGCATCTGTAAGGAGAGAAAAGAGCTGATGTTTTGAGTGCAGATGACCCTTTGTCAAAGCAGAGGCTTTTATTAGGGAGGCTCTTTATCCAATTTTGTCTTTGATAACAATTCCACAATGGACCTATTTAATCAAATCCCATTGACTGTTCTTTCCCTGTACTGTGTAATTTTTTTCCTTAAAAAATGTTTATCTCAAAGTTTGCATTTCAAGTTTGAATAACCTATTACTGGAAAAGACATACCTGCTAATTTAGATGGGTGTAAGGTGTCATAATATTGAAAAATAGTCAACCCACTTTTTATGGTCTTGGGTATAAGGCTTCTATTTAAATTGTTTAATTAATGATCCACAACAAATAGGACCTTGATGATGAAAAATATAATATTTCTGACATTTTAATATCTGACTCTTTTTTGTTAATTTGTGCCAGAGTTGTTTCTGAAGTAAATAGCAATTTATCACTCCTTCCTTCCAGAAGCAAAGAGCCCCCAACAACTCCCACCTCCATCCCACAACCCCTCAATCCGTCAACCACCCATTGTTACCTTTTCTAAAGAAAAGCAAGAAGAAATCGAGAGTTGGTCATGATGACTACTGCCCCTTACTTCAAATAGTTTTGGCAATGTCAACCATTCCTGCTTTTAAAGGTGAACATTGGAAAATCATAGTTGAAAGAACCAAAACTGGCAAACTAGTCATCTGGAAGAAATATGCAAAGCTTTGCTCAACAGTAGAGTTCCCTGATCTGTTACGTTCTGTTGTACTGTTCAGAAATGTTCAACATTGTGATTCCTTACTGCTGGAAGTTGAAAGTATTCCTAATCCGCTGTAGTGTCTGCTGGGACTGTGGATAAGCAAATAAGCACTTCTAAGCTGTCAATGTTCATTCTCATTTCGTTCACCTAAGATACGGCAGATTTCTGTACCCAAGGTCAAAGCTTGTTCCAGTTATTTAGCAGATTCTACAAGAACAAATGTAGGAATCCAGGTCACTGGACAGACAGACAATTTATTGGTTAAGTGAAATAAATAAATATCAGACTTTGAGTTTCTGTCACAGATCCCAGTGTCCATATCTTAGCTGATAAGTTGGTTGTATCCAACTTTCAGAATGTTGCTGAAAGCAGAACTACCTAGAAGCTGTATGAATGGCATCAAATTGAACAGAAATAGTATGACTGTGAAGACTATTGCTTAAATGTATTTGTTACAGAAGTATAGATGAGAAAATACATGTTGGTCTCGCAATACCCTGATATGGTGAATAAATGAAGCAATAGATGTTGGTGAATGCCCTGGCACTATCATCAATCATCTTAAAGGAGAATTCCATGCCAACTGGCATTGAGAACAAGCCAGGAGGCTATTTATCATTACGGAAAGTTCATTCTGCATTGTGTCTGAAATCAAGCTGTTTTTGGCTTTATAGAATTTGTGTAGTTTGGTTACTCCAACGTGTTATACTTTCAGAGAGCTGTGGCCAAGTACAATTTCAGCACTACTTGCCTCTTTTTTTGTTAACTGAATTGACAAGATCGCTTTTGATGGAAAATATGAACTTGGTCCTTCATTGAAAGCAATAAACTTCTTTCTGAATTCTTAGCAAAAAATAAATAAACTTAACAACAATACATTGGATTAATATTTTGGGGGCTTTATTACATCACCCAACTGTATGCTATTGAATGAAAATTAGCTTATGACTCACTTTTAACCTTTTCGTTTTCGAATATATTTATTAGTATGTAGTGGACATTTTATTATATCCTAATATTTAAATGAAACTTAGTTCAGAATGAATTTGCAGTGATTCTATTAGAATCATTAGCCGTGGTGTCAGCTACTGTTGGCTGAAGAAAAAAGCAGACCAAAGTCAGACTAGAGATATTGGGTGGGATTCTCCGATCTCGTTCATGGCCATCTTGCTGCAAGTGAGAATGAAGAATTTGGCATTCCAGCCAAAACTCCATTCACTTTCAGCGGCACCGGAGAATCCCATCCGCAAACATGGAAGGAGGCTTTTGGCAGTTCTATTGTCAGAACGACAAACAGATATGTTGGTGTGATTAGAAGACCCTCGGTACACTTTATGGTTTAAGGTTGGGATTATGAGCTAGTTAACCCTCACTGTGGTGGTGAATCATGTCAAATGACTGCCTTATAATCACATTCACACATGCATAAAATATAAGCCATGCACATGGGTGGCATTCCTGGATATCATCTAGATTCTGCTCTCTTCGAGAATGTGATTTTTAAGGATTACCTACCTTTTTCTGCCACTTTCATGTGTCTACATTTTTTAATCAAATGTTGACATTTTCAGATTCTTTGAAAAATACTGTGACATAAGGTTGCTCACATGAGGGATGGCAAATATGCCAATGTTTAAAACACAGCTATAGCGTTGCCAAAGTATGGTGAAAAACTCACTGCTGACACTGTTAAAACTAAAATAGTGCCCTCTTTGGAATGCTTGGAAAGGCACTGGTATCACGCAAACCTGACCAATTTTCCTTCCTATCGACTTACAAGTAAGCAAATTTTTAGAGAATACTGGAGTGCGAGTGAATTATCAACCCACAGCCTCACAATTTCAAAACATCAGCTTCCCTTTGGCAGATACCATTAATATTTTGCCTAATGCTTGATAGGGAGCACATTGATATCTAGAAAAATCATGTAAACAACTTCTTTGACATGTATGAGTGCTACTACCCCAATAAGATGAATGATTCAAACATTCCTTTTTTTAGTCCCCACACAGTGATGTATTTCATTATTGCCAGTGCTAGGCCTGACTCAGAAATGAAGAACCTTGAGTAGCAGTCAACTTTGAAACTCCATCAGACCTTCTGGCTATCAGTAAAAGGACAGCATTTCCTAAGCTAAGAAGCTCTATTAGTGTAGCATCTCAGTAGCGTGACATATTGACCAAAATTCTCTCGCCTCACCCACCGCAGGAATCATAGCGGGCGAGAAAGAAAATTTGTTAGACCATTCAAAGGTCCATTGAGGTCGGGCGAGAATTTCAGGTTTTGGGGCATGTGCAGCCGGACGATCCCGTCCATTATATCACATCAGCAAACAGGCTGGGCTGGGCATTGGATTTCAGTGAACATTAGTTAAGTGCTGCATTCCAAACTATCAAAAAATAATACAATGCCCTGATGTGTCAACGATACCCGATGTTTGTCTATTAACTTATTTCCAACATTGCAAAGTGGCAAGACCCATTATTATTTTTCTCAAGGTCACTGTGACCACATTTGAAAACAACTAAAGCATCTGGTTTACATTCAGTCTTTACCTCTAAACCGTTTGCGTCACAACTTTCTGTGGATAAAACTGTAAAGATAGGCGTTAGAAGGGAGATGTAGTTACGCACTATTGTTGTGCAGAGTTACGATCGGAAATTCTTATGATACAATTTTGATGTATTGGAAATTTGCCAAATAAGGCAAACAAAAAGGAATAATGAAGCTTTCAAGTGAGTCCCCTCGTGGTTATATCAAGATTGAGCACTTGGTTCAATAACTCTAACTTAAGACTCTCATAAAAGAAAGAAAAGCCTGTAATTGTCAGCCTCATAGTTAATCCTTAGCCTTGTGTCATTTTTCTATACATGGAATTTTAAAGGCTTCCTCTGATACACAGGGGATCAGACTTTACAGACAGGTAGGCTATTCGGTAAATGCTGCCGATTGCAGTTATGTGGTACTGATGTTTGCTTTGAGAAAGATTTCAACAAAGAAATCCTTTTGCAGCTCAAATCAGAAGTACTCCCTGTGGTGCTCTGTACTATTCCTGCTCTCTTTGTTGTTGCCTTTTTCTCCCGTCAGCTTATATTGAAACCTGGCATTTGAAATCAGACTGATATTTGATGATTAATCCTCTTTTTATCACGCTGCGAAAGCCATGTTTAAATGCTGGAATAATTTGCACATCATTTAATGAATGTTTGCTTTGAAACACTTACCTTGGTCTTTTTATTCTTTCTTCTTTTTCCCTGTAGATTTGTACTGTTTGTTTTTGTTCTGCTGAAAACAAATCGGCAAACATTGCTGTTGTCTTTGGATCATCAAAATTGTTCAAAGGAAATCTGCGCAGAAATCTATATTTGTTTGAATTAACAGTCAGCGTATTATTTAAAAGGTGATGCCTGGAGTCAAACCAACTACCTTTACATGTGCAAGTTACTTAACTTTTGTAAACTTCCCGAGTTTAGCCTCAGCCATTTTTCAGTTAACTGGGTGGGGGGGGGTAAAGAGTTTCAGAGGTGATTATGTGTGAGTACTACTCACCTCAACATGCAATGGTTTGGAGCAGTTGACCATTATTTGTCAACGAGAGCATTTTCAACAGTTAAGTAGCAATGAGCTTGACCATGTATTGGCTGAGGAAATGAGAGTTACAGTAGCTTTTCATTGGCGCAAAGGCCTCAGTGCATTATAGAAGTCTCCCCCATGTTGCTGTTGCTATAGAGGAAGCATATTCTCATAATACATTCCAATTAAGCATGCTCAGTTGACTAGTGAGAGAGACCCATTGAGGATAGACTGAATGATTGAAGGATGAGACAAAAGCTTTTCAGTTGTTTTGATGATCTTCAATTCAGTAAGACAGTCTTCTTGCAAGTGTTGCTATTCAGTCAAACTTCAAATATTATATTTTTCAGTTTTTCTTTTGATCTTGTTTACCAAACACTAAGCCCTTTAAACCATAGATTAATACTTTTTATTTTCTAGATCACTGACTTTGACATGGGATCTCAAATCATTGGAGAGCACCGTATTAGCAAACCCTGTAGTATGCCAGGGAGATTCTTTGCACAAAAGGATTTAATAGAACGAAAGCAGAATGCTCCCAAAAATACCACTCTGACTTTGAAGACTCTTGACAAACTTCAATGAAAATATAGCATTTGGAATGTTTAATTAAAACATTTATTATAGACCAGTGAATTTCTTTTCCCCATTTCTTTTGCACACATTTACACACAGCAATGGACATTATTTACAGCTTATAGTTAAACAATTGGGTATTGTTACTTACGAACCCAGAGGAATAATATTGGAGAGAAAGACTTATCACCACCATTGGTGTGTATCTGGGCATATGACATAGAGCAATTTAGATCAGTCAATCAGAATTAGGTTTATTAATCTTTAGTTTAAGGCTTTATTGCTTGGTAAACTTCATTGTGACAGTTGAATGTTCTGTCATCCAGTAACTTAAGCGTAACAGATTTAGTCCTATCACCTTTTCAAGGTAATGTGGAAGCCTGATATATTTTTGCAACTTGATTAGATCAGGGGAAGGCAAGGCATGTTTTTTTTTAATGGTATTAGCTGCCATATGGTAAGTTTAAAGATTCAGTCTGAATATTCGTGAAAAATGTTAGGAAGTGGGTGAGTGAGTAGGTGGAAAGAGGTAGGTAGGTGGATAGGTGGATGAGGTGGGTAAATGGGTAGGGGTAATGTCAGTGAGTGAGTAGATCACTAAGAGGGTAGGGAATAGGTGGATAAATGGATATTCAGGTCGGGGGTGACAGGATAAGGTTGGGAAGGATATTGGGTCAGATCAAGGGGCTAGTCAGCGTGTTCAAGAGGGCAGTCAGGTGGTGAGGGAGCACAAGGGGTTAGGGGGTAGTTGTGGGTTTGGGAGAGTCATCGGCTGGTTGGGGGGGGAGGCGATAGTTTTGATTTGATTTGTCGTCGCGTGTATTAGTCTACAGTGAAAAGTATTGTTTCTTGCGCGCTATACAGACAAAGCATACTGTTCATAGAGAAGGAAAGGAGAGAGTGCAGAATGTAGTGTTATAGTCATAGCTAGGGTATAGAGAAAGATCAACTTAATATATGGTAGGTCCATTCAAAAGTCTGACGGCAGCAGGAAAGAAGCTGTTCTTGAGTTGGCTGGCTCAAATTTCCTTAGTCTTCTGAGAAAGTAGAGGCTTTGGTGGGCTTTCTTAACTATAGTGTCGGCATGGGGGGGACCAGACATGTTGTTGGTGATCTGGATACCTAAAAGCCTGAACTCTCGACCATTTCTACTTCATCCCCATTGATGTAGACAGGGGCATGTTCTCCATTATGCTTCCTGAAGTCGATGACAATCTCTTTCGTTTTGTTGACATTGAGGGAGAGATTATAGTCACCGCATCAGTTCACCAGATTTGCTATCTCATTCCTGTACTCTGTCTTGTCATTGTTTGAGATCTGACTCACTACGGTGGTGTCATCAGCAAACTTGAAAATCGAGTTGGAGGGGAATTTGGCCACACAGTCATAAGTATATAAGGAATATAGTGGGGGGGATGAGGACACAGCCTTGTGGGGCACCGGTGTTGAGGATGATCGTGGAGAATGTGTTGTTGCCTATGCTTACTGATTGTGGTCTGTGGGTTAAGAAGTTCAGGATTCAGTGGCAGAGGGAGGAGCTGAGGCCCAGGCCACAAAATTTGGAGATGAGTTTTGTAGGAATAATGCTGTTGAAGGCTGAGCTGTAGTCAATAAATAGGAGTTTGACCATAGGTATCCTTGTTATTTAGGTGTTCCAGATTGAGTGCAGGGCCAGGGAGATGGCATCTCCTGTGGACCTGTTGCGGCAGTAGGCGAACTGTAGTGGATCCAGGCAATCTCGAAGGCTGGAATTGATTTGTGCCATGACTAACCTTTCAAAGCACTTCATAATGATGGATGTCAGAGCCACCAGACGATAGTCATTGAGGCATACTGCTTGGCTTGGTCATCTTGTTGAAACAGAGAGGGGCATCAGATTGTTGTAAAGAGAGGTTGAAGATGTCTACGATTACCCCCGCCAGCTGATCCGCGCAGGATCTGAGTGCTCGTCCGGATACCCCATCTGGGCCAGTCGCTTTCCGTGGGTTGATCTTTGAGAAAGCTGCTCTGACATCTGCAGTGGTGACCCCAGATACAGGTTCATCCAAGGCTTCCGGGGACCAGACACGTTGTTGGTGATCTGGATACCTAAAAGCTTGAACTCTCGACCATTTCTACTTCATCCCCATTGATATAGACAGGGGCATGTTCTCCACTATGCTTCCTGAAGTCGATGACAATCTCTTTCGTTTTGTTGACATTGAGGGAGAGATTATTGTCACCGCATCAGTTCACCAGATTTGCTATCTCATTCCTGTACTCTGTCTTGTCATTGTTTGAGATCCGACCCACTATATTCCTTATATACTTATGACTGTGTGGCCAAATTCCCCTCCAACTCGATTTTCAAGTTTGCTGATGACTTGGGGTGGAGGGCATGCTCTCGCTGACCTCATGCTCAAAATGCGCAGAGAATACATTGAGCTCATCAGGGAGGGGTGTGTTGGAGCCAGCGATTTTGCATGCCTTCATCCTGTAGCCTGTTGTGTCTTGCAGATCTTGCAATAGTCAGCAGGGGTCCATGTGGCTAGCCTGGGACTCTAGCTTGGCTCAGTACTGTCCTTTGGCATCTTTACTGGATCTCCTTAGATCATATCTGGCTTTCTTGTATTGGTCAGGGTTGCCTGACCTGAACGCCTCAGACCTAGACTTCAGCAAACAATGGATATCCCTGTATCCAGTTGGGAAACATGCAGATTTGCTTCTTTGACACACAGTCACCTACGCACTGGCCAATGAAGTCAGTTACTGTTGTGGCGTACTCATTCAGGCTAGTCGCAGAGTTTTTAAATACTGACCAGTCCACTGACTCTATGCAATCCCGTAGGAGATTATCCGATTCCTTGGGGGGGGAGGGCGTCAGGAGGGTATATGAGGGTCTGCGGGTATTAGGAGGAAACTCAGGTGGTCGGAAGGTTAGTTGGGTGGCTATGGCAGGTGGTCAAAGGGTAGTTAGGTGGTTGCAGAAGTAATTGGGTGTTTAGGGATTAGTCAAAGGGTTGGAGGAATGGTCAGGTGGTTGGGAGGGTGTTGAGTGTTCAGGAGTGTAGAAGGGGGGATAAAAAAAGAAATGCTGGATAAACCCACAGGTCTTGCAGCATCTGTGGAACGAGAAACACAATTAATGTTTTAACATGTAGATGGGAGAGCCAGGAGGGTATTCATGAGGTTAGGAAAGTAGTTGAAGGATCAGTGTGTGTGACTGGGGCCATGGTGGGGTGTCAGTTGTGGTGTTACTGAGGAGTTACACTAGGTTTTATTCTGTCTAACATTTCCTGGTAAATAGCTATCCAGGTAAGTACAGTGGAACTGCCCAAAGTCTCTGACTTTAACTTAGGGTCAGAGACGTCGGGCAGGATCTTTCAGCCACACTTGCTCCCAAACCGGAAAATCCAGAATGAGGTCAACGGACCTTTTGCATGGACTTCCCCCACCTCCCCACCCCCCCTCCCCACCCGCCCGCCTGCTACAATTCCCGAAAGAGGGAAAATTGCACCCATCATGGAGAATTCCCTTACCTAAGGCAGGACATACTTGTCATGGTGGTAGTGCAGTGGAGTTTCACCGCACTAACTCCTGGGATCTTGGGACTATCCTATGAGAAGTGATTGAAGTAACTGAGTCTGCATTCTCCAGAGTTGAGAAGAATGGGATGTGATCTCATTGAAACTAACAAAATTCCTTTGGCCTTGACAGGCTAGATGCAGAAAGATGTTTCCCCTGACTGGGGGAGTCTAGAACCAGGACCAACAGAATAAAGAGCAATCCATTTAGGACTGAGATGGGGAGGAATTTCTTCACTCAGAGGGTAGTGAAACTTTGGAATTCTGTACTCCAGAAAGTTGTGGATGTTCTCTGAGCTTCTTGAGTATATTCGAGACAGAGGACAGAGATTGATAAATTTCTCGATGCTTATGGCATCAAGTGATAAATAGATTGTGCAGGATAATGATGCTGAGGTAGATGATCAGCCATGATCTAATTGAATAGTGGAGCAGACTCAAGGGGCTAAATGGCCTACTCCTGTTTCTTATGTTCTTGTGTTCTGACATGCATCCCAGTAATGCAACCCAGAGACCAGAAGACTTTCCTCTATGAAGTTTCTGTTTGTTGCAATGAGCACAGCTTTTTAAACTTAAACCTTTGACTCACAATTGTTTGTATGAATTTTTAGGTTCTGTTAAGATACAAATATATACTGAAACTATGACCAGAATTTTACCATCCCGCCTGCCATGGGAATCAGAGTGGGTGAGGGGAGAACCATGGAAAGATCCATTGATCTCGGGTGGGGTTTTACAGTTTCGGGATGAGCGAGACCGTAAAACCCTGCCCTACATGTCCGAAGTTTCAGATAACTCTCAAGATGTGAAAGGGTTGTGAGAAAAATTTGCTTTATATATTATTTGAAAAATATGTCAAAATATTCCAAAATCTAGATCAAAAATACGTGAACAGACCTCCAGAAGTTTTACAGCACATTCTAATCATTGCCTTAAAAGGGTAATAATAAAATAAAACCACAAAAGGGAAACAACAAATAGGATTATTGGCATAGTAACAGGACACCAAAGCAAACAAATGAAACAAATGCTAATCATACAGAAATGTTGAATTAACACATTCTACATTAGCCTGTGATCAGTATTTGTAGATTGCAGCTATACTGCTGACTGTGCCTTCAACAAATCTTGCCATTAAGGAACATGAATTATTAATATTATGAGAGAGAAAAAGGGTTAAAGGCAAGTTTGTCAAACTCCTTAGAGACCCAGTGGCTCTTTGGGACACATTTTAATTAAAGTTAAAGTAAAGTTTATTTATTAGTCACAAGGCTTACATTAATGTAAGGCTTACATTAACACTGCAGTGAAGTTACTGTGAAATTCCCCTAGCTGCCACACTCTGGCGCCTGTTCGAGTCAATGCACTTAACCAGCACGTCTTTCAGACTGTGGAAGGAAACCAGAGCACCCAGAGGAAACCCACACAGAGAACGTGCAAACTCCACACAGACAGTGACGCAAGCCGGGAATCAAACCCAGGTCCCTGGCCATGTGAGGCAGCAGTGCTAACCACTGTGCCACCCCGGTTGGCTGTGAAGTTCTTTGCTTTGTCCTAAGGACATGAAAGGCACTGTATCATTGCAAATTCTTTCTTCACTTGCAATCTCTACTGAGCTGTTTCTTCCTTCAATGCAAATGTTCAGTTTCCAGTCTCCTTTTCACTGTTTTGAAATAGGGAGAGATTGAGTGGGCAGGGGGTCTTTGAATTGGTGACTGTGAATGGATTCCTGTTCACGGCGTGACCCCTCTCGTACATGATCTCCTAGCCTAGATACCTGATTGGGCACAGAGCCCCCCTATGATAACTCCCAGGACTTGCATGGGGAATCACTGATTGACCTCCCTGTAGAACACATAGAATACAAGCTCCCTGGTGAATGGTAATTACCATACAAGGTGGAGCTCATATTCCAAGCCTTTTATAAAGCAGGCCCCTGAATGGGTCCATTATTGTATTATCCCGATTGGGACTTATTTGCATTCACCATAGGCTTGTGGTTTTGCTTTACTTTATTTTGTGCAATATAGCACTGTTCCTTTATAGCTGACTCCTGGGATTATTATACACCTTCACACATCTCGCCCAGCGTCTGCTGATTACCCAACCGTTGCTTGATTCACTTTGCTCAGATGCAGCCTCACTCAACTGAAAATCATAAAATCCAGCCCAGAAATGTCTCCAACATTTGTTCATCATCCTTCTAATGAATATGAGTTGATGCCTTGAAATTACGCCAAACGTATTAATAGGACTCAATTTATATACAGCCTGTAGAATCTTGAATATACCCTATAAGATCAATAAAAGACGCCTTGACAAAAGTTTGTGTGGCACTATTTGAAAAAGAGCAGGAAGTCCTCCTGGCTTCTTCAACAATATTTATCCTTCTACCAACACCCACTGAAAGAGTTGTTTGTCGAATTTGCTGTGTGCAAATTGGCTGCTGTATTTCCCGACCAAACAACAGCGACTACACTTCAGAAATAAACTGCTGGCTGTGAAGTTTTTTGCTTTGTCCTAAGGACATGAAAGGCACTGTATCATTGCAAGTTCTTTCTTCACTTGCAATCTCTGCTGAGCTGTTTCTTCCTTCAGTGCAAATGTTCAGTTTCCGGTCTCCTCTTGAAATTCAGATGCCTGATTCACTATAATTCTTGTTTGTCACCGTCCCCCCTACAATGTCACGATGTTACCATCAGAACTGGAAAATATTAAATGTGTTATAAGTTTTAAGCAAGTAGAAAATCAAGGTGGGGAGGGGTAAAGAATAAAAGGGAAAGCTCTGTAATGGAAGGCAGGAGAGGTTAAAACATTTAAGACAAAACAAAAGGATCCAATAGTATTTTGCTTTTGTATTACTTTATTTCATCGTTGTGGAGAAGTGGATGAAGTTAAGATATGACTCGTGAAGCTTTAATTCAAGTCCAGTTTTAAGAGAAGGTTGAATGCAGAGAAAGAAGCAGTTGTATACACACGGGTCAAATTTACATTAAAGTTGAATGACCTGTAAAACAAGGCATCCATGTGATAGTTCTGAAATTGTGAATTAATTATTTGACTCGTTATTCTTAGACAAGTTAACATCTCTAAAATATTCAACCTTTAATAGCAGATGCATGCTGAAATGAGTGAAAATATAAAAGCGTCTCATACTACCCATTTTTTTCTGTCAGCATTGGAGTGACCATTCACCGTCAAATATATAACTGTTGGCTCCATCAATTGTCCATTTAAAATTAAGCAGCCTTTCTAGATTACCAATGCGTGCTTAGTAATTTCATCATGCCAGTCACAAAATAACAGCCTTTATTATAGCCCTGTTACCCAGTTTGTGAAATCTCGCACATGTATGAGCATCCACTCTGTCCTCAATACACAAAGACAGAGAAAGGCTCTCAAAAAATCTTCCTAAATTCAGAACAAAACTATTCCACTCTTCCTACATAGGTCTGTACTGCAAATTGCATCAGGTCAGACTACATACACACAAGAAGGTTGAGTAGGCCATTCAGCCCCTCAAACCTGCCTTGTCATTCAATAAGATCATCTGATAGTAACCTCAACTCTACAATCCACCTACCTCGCAAAAGATTTCTGCTTGCTTACCAAAATTCCAATTGGCATGGATCCAATTCTGTCTTTAAACTGTTCAAAGATTCTGCTTCCACAACCTTTTTCAGGAAGAGATCCAAAGACTCATGACCCTCTGAGTAAAAAAAACCTCATCTCCATTTTTATGGGTGACCCTTTGTTTTTAAACAGTGACCCCTAGTTCTAGATTTTGCCACAAAGGGAAACATCCTTTTTACATTCACCCTGCGAAGAACCCTCAGGATTATATAGCCTGTCCAAACCTTTCCACATTAGACAACTCACTCATTCCAGGTATCAGCCTGGTAAACATTCTCTGGCATGCTTCCAATGCAGTTATATCCATTCTTAAATAAGATTACCAATACTGTACACAGTACTCCGAACACCTCCTGGTGCCCTGTACAACTGAAGCACAACTTCCCTACTTTTGTTTTTAATTCCCACAGTAAAAAAAGTTGTTAATTTATTAGCTTTCCCAATGACATGCTGTACCTGCATGCTAGTCTTTTGTGATTCATGCACTAGGGCATCTAGATCCCTTTGCACCTCAGAGTTCTGCCACTCTCACCATTTAGATACTTTTTAAAAATCTTCCTGCAAAAATGGACAATTCCACGATTTCCCACATTATTCTCCATGTGCCAGATCTTTTCCCATTCATTTAACTTATCTATGGGTGGGATTTTCCACACAACCTGCCACGTATTTCGCAGAGGCAGCCTGCCATTGGGCAGTAGCAGGATCTTCTGGTCCCATCATTGTTAATGGGGTTTCCCATTGAATATGGCCCTCGTCGCCAGGAAACCTATGGTGGGGGTGCACTGCTGGCAGGACCAGAAGATTCCACTGACGTGAATGGCCGGAAAGCTCTGGCCTATATCTTTTTGTAGCCTCCTTATGTCATCTTCACAACTTACTTGCCTACCTTTCTTTGTGTCATCGGCAAATTTGGTATCGATCCTCCAATCCCTCCCTCCGAGTCATTTATATAAATTATAAACAGTTGAAGTCACAGCACTGATCCTTGTGGCCGCCACTCATTACATTTTGTCAACCTGATAAAGACCTATTTATGTCTAATTTCTGCTTCCTGTTAGCCAGCCAATCTTCTATCCATGCCAATATGTTACCTCCTACAGCATGAGCTTTTATTTTCCACAATAACTTTTGATATGACACTATATCAAATGCCATCTTAAAATCGAAGTACAATACATCCACAAGTTCCCCTTTATCCAAAGTACATGTCACTGCCTCAAAAAAATCCAAGATGTTTGGGTGGCACAGTGGCTAGCACTGCTGCCTCACAGCTCCAGGGTCCTGGGTTCGATTCCTGGCTCGGGTCACTGTCTGTGTGGAGTTTGCACATTCTCCTCGTGTCTGCGTGGGTTTCCTCCGGGTGCTCCGGTTTCCTCCCACAGTCCAAAGATGTGCGGGTTAGGTTGATTGGCCAGGTTAAAAAATTGCCCCTTAGAGTCCTGGGATGTGTAGGTTAGAGGGATTAGTGGGTAAAATATGTGGGGGTAGGGCCTGGGTGGGATTGTGGTCGGTGCAGACTCGATGGGCCGAATGGCCTCCTTCTGCACTGTAGGGTTTCTATGATTTCTTCTATGAGGTTCAATTCCCGGTTTGGGCCACTGTCTGTGTGGAATTTGCACATTCTCCCTGTGTCTGCGTGGGTGCTCCGGTTTCCTCCCACAGTCCAAAGATGTGCAGGTTAGGTTGATTAGCCATGCTAAATTGCTCTTAGTGTCCTGGGATGTATATGTTGGAGGGATTAGCAGGGTAAATGTGTGGGGTTTCGAGGATAGGGCCTGGGTGGGATTATGGTCGGTGCAGACTCGATGGGCTGAATGGCCTCCTTCTGCGCTGTAGGGATTCTATGATTCTATGAAATTTATGGAACAGGATTTCCTTTTCACAAAACCATGATGACTCTGCCTGATTACCTTGAGCTTATCCAAGTGCCCTGCCGTAACTTCTTTAATATTGGCTTCTAACATTCTCCCTACACCAGATGTAATGCTAACTTGCCTGCAGTTTCCAAATGTATGTCTTCCTCCCTTTCTGGATAATCGAGTTACATTTGCTATCTTTGTGTCTTTGTTTATGAATCACAAAAGGTTGGTATGCAGGTACAGCATGTAATCATGTATTACAAAATGGCTGGAGCATGAAAGTAGAGAAGTGTTGTTGCAATTGTATAGGGTGTTGGTGAGACCACAACTGGAGCATTGTGTCCAGTTCTGGTCTCCTTACTTGAGGAGGGATATGCTGGCATTGGGGGCAGTTCAGAGGAGGCTCACCAGATTGATTCTGGGGACGAAAGAGTTGACGTATGAGGAAAGATTAAACAGTTTGGGCTTATACTCACTGAAGTTTAGGAAGATTAGAGGGGATCTGATTGAGGTATATAAAACACTAAAAGGGATTGATAAAGTAAACGTAGACCAAATGTTTTCCCTTGTGAGGAAATCTAGAACAAGAGACCACAGGTTTAGGTTGAGAGGCAGTAGATTTAAAACTGAGATGAGGAGGAACTACTTCTCGCAGAGGATGGTGAATTTGTGGAACTCGCTGCCTCATAGCGCAGTGGAGTCTGAATCATTAAATGGCATCAAGAAGAAGATGGATATCTTTCAATAAAAACAGGTTAAAGGGATATGAGGGACAGGTGGGATGGTGGATTTCAGGCCAGGAAGAAATCAGCCATGATCTGATTGAATGGCGGAGCAGGCTCAAAGGGCTGAATTGCCTACGTTTGCTCCTGATTCCTAAGTTCCTATGTTCCTATCTTTCAATCTAATGGGACCTTTCCTGAATCTCGGAAATTTTGGAAATGTAAAACCAATTAGACCTCCTTGTTTGCTGGTCAAAATCAGGGATAAGTCCAGAAAGGAAATATATTAGGCAGTGACTTATCATCATATCTGTGACTAACTATGCCAAAGAAACTTTGTTGGCAGGTATTATATAAAATAATATAGTTAACACCTCATTTTATACATTTCCTTTCATTGTTAATTCTGAACTTGTTTTGAACCTTAAAATTAAAAACAGGGCACTTACAATATTTATAACAAGGGCAATTAGACATGCATGCATGCTTGTTTGTGCATAAGTATTGCAGCATTACACACAGACTTCAGCAGGTTCCAATAAATTCAGATTATGTGGACTTGTATGGCAGGAATCAGTAAAGCACTGATCCCCAAGAGGCAAAGTAAAGACTTGGTATTTCCACAGTGGCTCCCAAATATTGTTAAGCTGTGTTAATTTACTTCTGAGTTCCTGCCACTCTTTCAAAGGATATTGTGGTGTTTAAGTCTTGTAACCACTCATGGAAGTTAGAGGTAGATTGGCTTCATAATTCAATACATATATATTGACTAAAGGATCATTTTAGTTTAGTTTGCAGGATGCCACTGTCAACAAAGGGAAAGGACCTCATTTTGTTTTGTCAGTATAAGGAGCAAATTCCAGCCGGGCATTGTTGTTCTTGGCTTAATCTAGTCCATAACATTCATCATTGTATTGGAGAGTTTGAGAAGTCAGCATATGTAGATATATTTTGATAAAAATAATGAGCTAAGTAAAGAGGGAAGATAATGCTGAAATAACAGGTGGGATTTTCTAGCCGTGTTCGCCCCGAAACCAGAAAATCCCGCTTGAGGTAAATGGACCTTTCCATGGTGCGTCCCTCACCCACTACGATTCCCGTGGTGGGAGGAACGGGAAACTATCTGGGTATCACATTGGTGCTTGATCCAATATTTCACGATGTCTAGTGGCTAGCCTGAATAATGAAAATATTTGAGGAAAGACTACTCCGCTATTTTTCAATCCATAAGAAAGGCTTCATAGTTTGAAGTGTTGGGTTGTTGAATATGTTCTGTCAAGCAGCAGTCATGGGTTCTTAACTGTACATCCTTTTCTTTTAAAATAAAAGTTAATTTTGTGTTGATAAAGATGTGCTGCTGCAGCGCTGTTTGTTGTATGGTGCTGTGGCCTTGGAACCCATCAGGAATCTATTATAACCTAATAAAAAAACCTGCTTGGTTCATAATTTACTTCTTTAAGTCACTGAACTTACTTCTTCAGGTCACTGAAATTATTATTGATTTTAATCAGCACAGCAGTGGCAGCCAAAGTAATATACAGAAGTTTTTCTGTGATGAATGTAATACCTTTTATTCAACTATTAGGTGACCGATTTTCCTTTTCTCCTCAACCTTTTGAGATTGCGTGGCTTTCATCACAAGGTGATGCTAATGAAGGGCACAATATGAAACAAAAGTTTGTCAATGTAAAACAAAATCCAGCTTATCACACTCACTGCGCAAAACTTTAGAAATTATTACGCGCTCTGCTCACTTTTCAATTTATTTGATTGCATCAGGAAAATATGATTTACCACTGTACTGCATTTCAGATTTGGTTAGTGCGCCAAAATGGGAACTGCTTTTTTTTTACATGAAAGAAACAATCTGTGCTTAAAAATGAATATTTAATAAAGCATATCTGTGGAACAGAGAATGCAGCACATTTGGCCTCTGAAGGTGAGACCAGCGTAGGAGGAACAGAGGATATGGACATGATTGTGTTTCTCAATGTGTTTGTCACTGCAGTCTTCACAAAGGAGTCTGTGGTCCTGATCCTGCAATTAAGGTGAATGAGGCATTGAGAGAGTGTGCAGCTGAGATAGCTGTTAATAGAGGAAGAGATATCGTAATAAACTTGAGGCACAGAGCATAGATACAGTGTGGGGCTGGGCAGCATGTATCCAGGGATTACAAATTAAATAATAAAGTAACAATTCTTTATTGCAAACATTTAATAGTTCCTTGAAAACAAGGCTGGCACAAATAGAAAATGGCTACTGTGTAAATGTGATAAAATTGTGATTTTGAGGAAAGAAAAGCAAATCAAAGGATAGCAATGGATAAAAATTGGAACGGAAGCCTGTAAGTGGTTACAGTTGGCCAGTTATGGCAAAGGAATGGCCTTTTCTTATTCAGAATATTATTATATTCTTATAGGTATACCCCATTGTGATAACTCCCATGATCTGTATGGGGAATCACTAATTGACCTCCCAGTTGGGCTTTGAATACGAACTCCCTGTATAAAGCAAGACCCTGAGAGGATCCATTAACCTTTCTGTCCCGGTTGGGACCAGTGTGTTCACCAAAGTTTGGGGTTATTGTCAATTTTCATTTTGTGGACTAAAAGCACAGTTCCTTCACAGCCAACTCATGATGTTTTTGTACCCATATAAACATTCAATATTCAAAAGACAACTGTTGATTCTCCTCTGCCTGGTAGAATTGCTAGCTATTTAAAGGGCCCAGAGGATGCAGAGGAGCGTTAAAGATGCCAGACTGGGTCTTGGATATGCACAAAGTCATGAGATTCCGCAGAGATTTAAAAATGGCAGGCGGGAACCAAATCTGGAAGTCCTACTCTTATTTCCAACGGATCCCATTTTCAGTGGCACGAGGGTGGGGTGTGAATCATGCGTGAAGGAAACCGAAACTCAACAGGACCATTTGAAACCAATGTCAAGTTCAAACATACACCATTTTCACTCGACCAAGGGCCTCAATCCACAGTGTGGGAATTAGGATTTTTAAAAGTAGACATCAATGTTCTTGAAGGGTGGAGAGGTCTGTAGAACTGTCAGGTTTTTAAGTTATTTAGATCCCAAACTCTTAAAATAATTAAAAATAACAGCCTGCCTGTGTCAGTGATAGATTAAAAAATACTCAAACTGGGAAGTTATTTAAATTCCTAGCCCTTTAAAAAATAAAAAAAAAGACATTTTGGGACAATGGGAGATATAAACAATCTGATCAAACAATTACAAAGTTGTTTGTATCTCAGTAGAGAGTTTTAAGTTCACAGCTTGATTTTCAGTTCAAATAAGTTATTAAAGGATTAGTTATATTTGATGTAAGGTTATGGCTACAATTCTGTTTTTATAAGGGTTTAATTGCTTGAGGGGATTTACATGTTTTAAATGGGATTTCATGAATGGGACTTTTTTCATAAACTGCAGTCTGTAATAGATATTTAGAACTTTGTTTTATTTCATGTCAACACGATTCTGCCCATGGTGGACCCTGGGTATGTTAGCATGACGTATATGAGGGCCAAGGATGGTGAGTGGGTTTGCATGCGTTGTTACGAATTGACATTGAAGACCATGCGGTCCATGGGGATGAGTAAGGTACATGTGTTTTCAGGGCAGGTATGATAGCCCAAGGTGTGCGTCTGTGTGTGTGTGGGGGGGGGGGGGGGGTGGTGGAGGGGCGGAGGCAGGGTGGTGAGTTGGCATGGATGAGACATGGGGGTGAGAGGATGTTAAGTACTTCTACCTGCCATCTATCCTGCTAGGTGGAGGAGAATCAACTGTCTTTTGAATATTTATATGGAGTATACCCTTGAGAATATAATGGAGCTAGAGGACCTAAAATATGAAAAACAATTGGAATAAAATATCAGTGACAGTCCTTTTAAAGAGCTGTCTTGGTACTCGGCAGCTCTTGTGGGCACCTTTGATCTACACTCAGAGGCAGTGGGCCTGACTCCATCCGTCACCCACATCCCACCATTTGGAGGGGTTTCTCCTGAGGTGCGTACAATGAGTCGGCACATTTCCTGCCTGATGCTGCCCTCCCTCGAGAGCTAAAATCCATACCCGGGTTTTAGCCAAAGAAGATGTATTTTCAAACCTTCATGGCAGAGAGAGATTTGGCCACTACCAGATCACTTCCCTCAAAATAAGGCATCAGGGAACCTTTTAACTGTGGCCCAAAGGACTTTAATCACCTCAGCCCAGGTTTATCAACCAGGATGAAGTTCTTCTGCTGGAGCCTAAAGTGGGAATCAACCCTGCATCTGGGCAGTATTTTATTAGTCGGGGCCAAATATCAGGCTGCTGCCAGGGCCACTATCCAATTGAGAATGATCGCTTACCCCAGAGCTGCCAGCCCAATTAATTTGCCCTGCAAGCTGGAAGGCCTTCCTCAACCCTTCCCACCCAGACTTGATTGGAAGGAGCCAGAAAGATGACTCGGTCTCTACCTTGCACCTACCTGTTCTATTATATAAGAACATAAGAAATAGGAGCAGGAGTAGGCCATCTAGCCCCTCGAGCCTGCCCCGCCATTCAATAAGATCATGGCTGATCTGATAGTGGTTTAGTTCCACTTACCCGCCCACTCCCCATAACCCTTAATTCCCTTATTGATCAGAAATCTATCGACCTGTGACTTAAACATATTTAACGCGGTAGCCTCCACTGCTTCAATGGGCAGAGAATTCCAGAGATTCACTACCCTCTGAGAGAAGAAGTTCCTCCTCAACTCTGTTCTAAACGGACTCCCCCTTATTTTGAGGCTGTGTCCTCTAGTTCTTGTTTCCTTTCTAAGTGGAAAGAATCTCTCTGCCTCTACCGTGTCTAGCCCCTTCATTATCTTGTATGTCTCTATAAGATCTCCCCTCAGCCTTCTAAACTCCAACGAGTACAGGCCCAATCTATTCAATCTTTCCTCATAAGCTAACCCCCTCATCTCCGGTATCAACCTGGTGAACCTTCTCTGTACTCCCTCCAAGGCCAATATATCCTTTCGCAAATAAGGGGACCAAAATTGCACACAGTACTCTAGTTGCGACCTCACCAGTACCTTGTACAATTGCAGCAAGACCTCCCTGCTTTTATACTCCATCCCCTTCACGATAAAGGCCAACATTCCATTTGCCTTCTTGATCACCTGCTACACCTGCAAACTGAGTTTTTGCGATTCATGCACAAGGACCCCCAGGTCCCTCTGCACAGTAGCATGTTGTAATTTTTCACCATTTAAACAATAGTCCATTTTACTATTATTCCTTCCAAAGTGGATAACCTCACACTTGTCAACGTTATACTCCATCTGCCAGATCCTCGCCCACTCACTTAGCCTATCCAAATCTCTCTGCAGACTTTCCGCATCCTCCACGCAATTCGCTTTCCCACTCATCTTTGTGTCATCCGCAAACTTTGTTCCCCTACACTCGATCCCTTCCTCCAGATCGTCTATGTATATGGTAAACAGTTGAGGCCCCAGCACCGATCCCTGCGGCGCGCCACTAGTCACCAACTGCCAACCAGAAAAGCACCCATTTATTCCAATTCTCTGCTTCCTGTTAGATAGCCAATCCTCAATCCACGCTAACACTTTACCCCCAACTCCGTGTACCTTAATCTTCTGCAGCAACCTTTTGTGAGGCACGGTAGCACAGTGGTTAGCACTGCTGCTTCACAGCTCCAGGGACCTGGGTTCGATTCCCGGCTTGGGTCACTGTCTGTGTGGAGTTTGCACATTCTCCTCGTGTCTGCGTGGGTTTCCTCCGAGTGCTCCGGTTTCCTCCCACAGTCCAAAGATGTGTGGATTAGGTTGATTGGCCATGCTAAAATTGCCCCTTAGTGTCCTGAGATGCGTAGGTTAGAGGGATTAGCGGGTAAATGTGTAGGGATAAGGGGATAGGGCCTGGGTGGGATTGTGGTTGGTGCAGACTCGATGGGCCAGATGGCCTCTTTCTGCACTGTAGGGTTTCTATGATTTCTATGATTATCGAACGCCTTCTGGAAATCTAAAAACACCACATCCACCGGTTCCCCTCTGTCAACTGCACTCGTTACATCTTCATAAAAATCCAGTAAATTCGTCAAACACGACTTTCCCTTCATGAATCCATGCTGCGTCTGCTTGATCGAACCATTTTTTTCCAGGTGTCCTGCTATTTCTTCTTTAATGATGGATTCCAGCAATTTCCCAACTACGGACGTTAAGCTAACTGGCCTTTTTTAAACAGTGGTGTCACATTAGCTGTTTTCCAATCAGCCGGCACTTCCCCAGAGTCCAGCGAATTTTGATAAATTACAGCCAACGCATCTGCTATTACTTCTGCCATTTCTTTCAGTACCCTGGGATGCATTCCATCCGGGCCCGGGGACTTGTCTACCTTTAGTCCCATTAGCCTACCAAGCACTACCTCTTTAGTAATAGTAATCATTTTAAGGACCTCACCCCCTACAGTCCCACGACCATCAATTTTTGGTAAGCTATTTGTGTCCTCTACCATGAAGACCGACACAAAAAACCTGTTTAAGGCCTCGGCCATTTCCTTGTTTTCATTATTAAATCCCCCTTCTCATCTTCCAAGGGTCCAACATTTACTTTAGTTACTCTTTATTCCTTTTTATATATTTGTAAAAGCTTTTACTATCAGTTTTTATATTTTGTGCTAGTTTAGTTTCATAATCTATCTTTCCTTTCTTTATCGCTTTCTTAGTAGTTCTTTGTTGTTTTTTAAAGCTTTCCCAATCCTCTAATTCCCCACTAGTTTTGGCCACTCTGTATGCATCGGTTTTTAATTTAATACTCTCCTTTATTTCCTTAGTTATCCACAGCTGGTTATCCCTTTTCTTACATTCCTTCTTTATCACAGGAATATATTTTTGCTGAGTACTGAGAAAAATCTCCTTAAAAATCCGCCACTGTTGCTCAGCTGTCCTACCAACTAGTCTGTGCTCCCAGTCTACATTAGCCAATTCTGCCCTCATCCTATTGTACTCCCCTCTGTTCAAGCAGAGGACACTGGTTTGGGACCCTACTTTCTCACCCTCCATTTGTATTAGAAATTCAACCATATTGTGATCACTCATTCCAAGAGGATCCCTCACAAGAAGATCATTAATTTTACCTGTCTCATTACACAGGACCAGATCCAAGATAGCTTGCTCCCTCGTACGTTCTGTAACATACTGTTCGGGGAAACGATCCCAACAGCACTCTAAGAACTCTTCAAGTCCACCGCATCCGATATGAGTCAACCAATCAATATGCAGGTTAAAATCCCCCATGATTATTGCTGTTCCGTTTTTGCACGCATCCATTATTTGCTTGTTTATAGCCCGACCCACCTCAAAGTTATTATTTGGGGGCCTATAGACCACGCCCACCAGTGACTTTCTCCCCTTACTATTCCTTATCTCCACCCACAACGATTCCACATTATGCTCCTTAGAGCCTATATCGTCTCTCACTACCGCTCTGATGTTATCTTTAATTAACAGAGTTACCCCATCTCCTTTTCCTTCCTGTCTATCCTTCCAAAATGTCTGATATCCCTGGATATTCAGTTCCCAGTCCTGGTCACCCTGCAACCACGTTTCTGTAATGGCCACTAGATCATACCCATTTGTACTGATTTGTGCCACCAACTCATTCACTTTGTTTCGAATGCTACGTGCATTCAGGTAAAGTGTCTTTATGCTAGCCTTTATATGGATCCCATTTGTTAGTGCATTCTTTTGATTGCACACTCTGTCCCTACCTGTCGCAAGCTGTTTATCCTTCCCCAGACCATCTCCTTGCACTGCGTTGACCACCTCCCTTCTTGTGTTTGTCACCTTTTTTACTCTGCCTGAGCCCTTGACTCCTTTAACCAGATGAATGTCCTCATCATAAACCTGCACTCATACCCTCTCCTTTACCTTTGATTTTGTAATTCCCCATACCCCTGAACCCTCCCCCCAACTATTTAGTTTAGTTTAAAGCCCTATTTACAGCCCTGGTTATACGATTCGCTAGGACTCTGGTCCCAGCACGATTCAGACTAAGACCATCCCATCTGAACAGGTCCCATCTTCCCCAATACTGGTGCCAATGTCCCATGAATTCAAACCCATTCCTCCCACACCAATCTTTGAGCCACGCATTTACCTCCTTCATCTTATTGACCCTGCACCAATTCGCTTATGGCTCAGGTAGTAATCCAGAGATTACCACCTTGTTGGTTCTGCTTTTTAATTTGGCTCCTAGCTTTTCATACACCCTCATATGGCCCTCCCTGCCCTGCTCTAGGAGTAGTTTGGAAAAATAAATTCTGCCCTTCTCGTCCACTCAAAGTCAGCAGTGAATCACTGAAGAGAGAGAAGGGTAGGGATGGCACGGTGACACAGTGGTTAGCATTGCTGCCTCACAGCGCCAGGGACCCGGGTTTGATTCCCGGCTTGGGTCACTGTCTGTGTAGAGTTTGCACATTCTCCCCGTGTCTGTGAGGGTTTCCTCTGGGTTTCCTCCCACACTCCAAAGATGTGCAGGTTAGGTGGATTGGCCATGCTATGTTGCCCCTTCGTGTCAGGGGGATTAGCTAGGGTAAATGCATGGAGTTATGGGGATAGGGCCTGGGTGGGATTGTGGTCGGTGTAGACTCGATGGGCCAAATGGCCTCCTTCTGCACTGTGGGATTCTATGATACTATGATTCTATGATTCAACCCACCAATTTAGGCTACTCTTAAATCCAGACCTTAGAGTTGAAAGGTTATTATGATAACAACCCCTCCAAAAAAAATATTTTTTCCAAGAGAACCTAATCTCTCATCCTTGCTGCAATGTAACCTCAAGAGATGATAATTTAGTCAACAGTCTCCCCCATCATTCTCTCGTGAATATTTTTTAAGACATAATCCAAATCTCAGAGCTAAAGTTATGCATGATAATAGTTACATAAATCATAGTTGCTGACTTCACTCCGCTGGAATATCTTCCATATATTCACAAACAGCTTGGCCTATGACCCCATTGTTTATACAGCACATGGGACATGTTTATTGACTCTTAAACTGTGTAGTTTTGATGTACATTGCCTAAAAAGACAATCTCAATGAAGCAATTTGTAATCTAGAAAAAAAAATCATTTCATTGTGTCCATATTGTGATATTGGGAAAGCAGTTTAATTGAATATAAGTTAGTTCGTTCAGGCTCTGCAAAATAAATTCTTCCCTACATTAATAAAAATTGACTTCTGAAGACAAATATTTGAAATGCTGCATTCACAAGTGCTGTATAAACAATGAGACATGAATTGGCTTATTCAGTGAAGATCAACAAAATCATTTGAAAATATATTAGTCTGCAGTGAAGTCACGCACTCTCAGGTCCACTGGATCTTTCTTTATAGCCCTAAAAGTTGATCTATTTCAGTTTAATTTTTGTGTACTGGCAATTCTTCTTTACTTGTTGAAATTATTGCTCAGCTTTTTGCCTCTTGTGTAAACATTGACTCAAATGGAGTCCCAAGCCTGCACTTATTAGCAGTGGGACTGCTTCAGTGACATTCCCAGAGGTGCCCTCCTAATTGGCTGCCTCAGGCTTGCCTTCCAATAAAGGACAGTAGGCAGGATGTAGATACTGCTGGTCCAAGCAGAGGGTTGACACTTAAAATAGAATAGAATAGAATCCCTACAATGCAGAAGGAGGCCATTCAGCCCATCGAGACTGCACTGACCACAATCCCACCCAGACCCTATTTCCTCACCCCACATATTTACCCTGCTAATCCCCTGATACTAGAGTCAATTTGGCATGGCCAAACAACCTAACCTGCACCATTTTGGACTCTGGAAGGAAACCGGAGCACCCGGAGGAAACCCACGTAGACACAGGGAGAAAGTACAAACTCCACACAGACAAACCCAATGCCGGGATTGAACCCGAGTCCCTGGCGCTGGGAGGTAGCCTCACCAGTCCTACTATGAGTGGTAGATGCTGCTGAGGCAACTCTCGGAACACAAGGGCACCTCAAAATAGGATTTCCCTCAGCGGGGAAATTTTAATTTTTTCATTCCAGATGGCTGAAGGGAGAAGGCCCTGAGGGAAGGAGGGGAAACCCCTCCAGATGGATGGAGTATTCGGCCTGGGGGAGGGATGATGCTGACTTTCCTCCCTGCAGCCCCTTCTTTGGGGGATGGAGTCTCCACTTTAATGGTCTCCTGGAAGGTCACAGGGAGGCAACCTCCATGAATCTGGTTGCCTGCACATGCCGGAGGAGGCCACTTCACCACCAACGACCGATCTGACTTCCATCTCACCACTGGACAACTTCTCCTGTAGTGGGAATGTGTCAGAGAGTCGTCCCAGTGAGGTTCCCCAATATTTTTCCAGACCCATACCCATCCTCACTCTGTCATTCTGGGGCTGGAAAAATTCTGCCCTGAGGATCAGGAGGCCATCCAGTTGCTGGGGGTGGCACAGCTGTTCCTTCTCCACCAGCATTCACCGACTGACTTCCATCAATATTACAGGATTTACAAGATCAAGAGTAGGGAGGGCTAGCTTTGTTTCCTCCTCCAGGGCATAAAGTTAAGAGCCCTAGCACTCAGCTGGCTGAGGTCAGTCTCCGAGCACAGATCACGAATTGAGCCAGGGATCGGATTGTGGTCGGTGCAGACTCGATGGGCCGAATGGCCTCCTTCTGCACTGAAGGGTTTCTATGTTCTATGGATCTTCCAGACTCGTGGGGTTTCGTTCCTCAGTTGATAAGCTTGCTGCATCCATCAGGTAGAGCATACTTCTCATGTCACCTCTCATCATTCGATGACAAGAGTCTGGGAATTCCGCAAACTAGAAAAGGTCATCAGTAACACTGAGTATCACGCAGAATGATAATAATAACTGAACATAGGAATATCTATGGTGTGGAGATGCTGGCGTTGGACTGGGGTGGGCACATTAAGAAGTCTCGCAATGCCAGTGAGTTAAGTCCAACAGGTTTATTTGGTAGCATGAGCTTTTGGAGCGCTGCCCCTTTATCAGGTGAGTCACTCACTGGATGTAGTGACCAGATTGAGGCTCACCTGATGAAGGGACAGCGCTCCAAAAGCTCGTGATTCTACATAAACCTGTTGGACTTTAACCTGGTGTTGTGAGACTTTTTACTGCCCCTTATTCAAGTCTCACTACTGACAGGCTCGCCCGGGCCACCTACCTCTTAACAGTCCAACGACTATCAATCATGAATCCGATTCTGGTCATTTCATCTTGCAGGTGGGAATCTGTGCAAAAACAGAATTCATTTCCTTTTAGTGCTAGGTAGAGCATTAAGGAGAAATGAGATTGGTCCAATTCAGTTTATTAGTGAACGGCACTGGAACAGGATTGAATTGACAAGGGTGCGAATGGAGAGCAATGAAGATGAAAAAGAAGAGGGAAAATGGCAATGAAGAGGAAAATGAAAGGGACTGTAACAAAGAGGAAGAGGGCATAAACTGCTGGAGGCATTTTCAATTTTAACTGAGAATGGGGAGAGAGCATCAACAGGACAGGGAGAGTGGGGGGAGGATGCCATTTAAAATGGACGAGGAAGAGTGCCAGTAAAATTGGAAGAAATGCTAGTTTAAATCAATGAGGTGAAGACATGTTACGATTTGAATGGATAGTGGAAGAAGACAAACATCTTGAAGTAGAGGAAGCGAAGGAGGTCAGATTGGATTGAAAGAAGCAAAGAAGAGTACAGTATACACTGGAATGGCAACTACCACTCAATGCTGTTGAGGTTCAATTTCAGTGAGGCCATGGCACCCAATGTGCCAACGGTATAAGGCCAGAAAACAGGATTGAAAAACAAATTCATTTCCAACCCAGTTTCTCGTTCCTATGTTACCAGCACAGAATAGAAGTCTCACTTAACAAATACCAAACTAGTTGGTGTAAGAAATGGAAATGTCACACTTCTGCACTAGGGGGTGCTCTTCGAGAGTGGTTAAGGTACATTATTAAAGGGGTAAAGCGAAAGCATTTCCTTTTCTATAATCTACATCATACCTGATTTGAGAGTCCTGGAAGCCTACGCTGACAAAGTATTACATTCCACAGTGCAATTTCCTTGGAAATTATCCTCCCAATCCTTCTGTCTGAATGCACCTGTTGGTCTCTTCCTCTGTTCCCACATTCCCTTTCTTTGTGACTTGAAAAAAGCAATAAAATTAGACATTCTTGTTACGTTATAGGGAAATGCAATTTGGGTCTCGAGAGGGGCCGGGAGGAGAATTTTTCCCCATCTAAATGCAATCCACTGTGAAGAAAAATAAAAGATTGTTTTTAAAAAATAAAGTTTCTTTCAGGAATCAATTCAGTCATACAGACAGACATAAGTTTTTTTGGTTAGTTGAGTGAATGCCATTTCTAACGTCTTAAGGAATGATATTTAAAATTGGAATAACTATTCTAAGAATGCCCGAATGGATAAATTACTTTTGACAAGTTCTGCTCATAAGCAGAACATAGTTATGTAATATTTCTCAGGTTGAATAAGTGGGTAATCTGGAACTGAATGGTATGTGAATGAAATGCAGTCACCCCTGTCTTCCTCAGTGCTAAATGCAGATCATATTGGCCATAGGTCCTATTCTGGGTGTACCCTGAGTTGGATGCAAAATATAGCCAATGGGATGGGATCTTCCAGCCACGTTCGCCCCAGAACTGGAAAATGCCGCCCGAGGTCAACGAACCTTTGCACGGTTCCCGTGGCAAGTGGGATGGGAAATTTATTCCTTAGTGTACCGGGGCTAGAAAGGGAAAAATGAACAGAGGTTCCTATGATTGATCATTGTCCAGTGACTTTCCATTGATCATTGTGAGGGTAGGCAGAGCTGTGAAGTCCCCATGGCCAAATAGATTATCAGTCTTAGACTCAGATATGAAGATATTCCTTACGGTAAAATATTACAGGCAGCATGGTGGCACAGTGGTTGGCACTGCTGCCTCATAGCGCCAGCGACCTGGGTTCGATTCCGGCCGCAGCTGACTCAGCATATTCTCCCTATGTCTGCGTGGGTTTCTTCCAGGTGTCCCAGTTTCATACCACACTCCAAAGATGTGCAGATTAGATTGATTGACCATGCTAACTTGCCCCTCAGTGTCAGGGGATTAGCAGGATAGATGCATGGGGTTGCAGGCCTTGATGGGTTTGTTGTCAGTGTAGGCTCGATGGGCCAAATGGCCTCCTTCTGCACTGTAGGGATTCTATGATCTTCTGATTCCATCAGAGGGTGTCATTGCAACTGTTGTATTGCCCAATAGCAGTTGGCACCTTCAGGTCTGGACAATGAGGAAAAAATACATTAACGCCGGAATTCTCCAATGTTGCCACCACTGCCAGCGAGAACGGAAAATTTGGCGCTCATCCAAATCTCCATTAACTGCAGTAGGACCAGAGAATCCCAGCCACTGGTGAGGTCAAAGAGTTCTGGCCAATAGATTAAATGAGTTCAAAATTATTTGAAAATGAAAGTGATTCATTTAGTTCCTCACAAAGAACAAAGATGTGTCACAAAGATGCTCTCCTCATATAGTTGGTATAATTAGAATTCTCACCTATTTGCCTCCAGTTTGATGTGGTCACTGATGTATTTACTCTGAAATGATAGAACTCAACATTCAGTAAATGCTCGCGGTAACTCTGAGTCAGAAGTAAGGCTTGCTTCTGACATTTTTAGGCTGCACTTCCCAGCAGCATTCTGAAGCAGTGCAAGGGTTAGTGAGGGGGTTTCCTGCTTCCTGTGGTGAGGTTATCACAAGCTTATATTGGACTGTCGGTGTATTTTAAACTAGAGAAAGGCCAGAGAGGGAAATCCCATTGTGGAATCCCCACGCATCACACCTCCAGAATGCTAATGGATGAAAACCACAAGCCGGAGATTATGTGAAAGTATTCATGTTCAGATTACCCTGCGATAAGCTTTCCTATCATAAAAAACTACCTGGAAATTCACAATTGCAGCATTGAACTTGCATTCCAGTGTGATTTGAATCAGTTTCAAAATCTGTTCAAGTGCGTTTTTGGAAGAAAATGTTTGTATTTATAGAGCACTGTTCATAACCTCAGGAAATTCCACAACGTATCTCAAGCAATAAAGTACTGTTGAAGTGTAGTGACTGTTATGCAGTGGCAACCAACCAAGTTCCTGCAAATGAGGTACATGAGTACAGTAAATAAAATTTTGATGGCCTTGGTTGTGGGATTAATAATAACTCATGGGATCATTGATTTCCAAAAGACCTTTTGTGCATCCTCCCCTTGTTTTGCCCCACCACTGGGGACTGTACCTGCAGCTGCCTCGGCCCCATGTTCTGAAATTCAGTCCCTAAAACCCAGAAATGCAAAGGGGTCCTGGAAGTACTTTTCCCAGTTGAGTTTGTGTCACAATTCTGTTTCTAACCTCTTTTCTCCTCTAGTTCCTCAATTAAGCTTGTCATTTCTCCTTTTACACTCTCCTGGGTCATCTTCATCAGTACATTGTCCTTTTTTAAAGTTTATTTATTAGTGTCACAAAGTCGGCTTGCATTCACACTGCAGTGAAGTTACTGTGAAAATCTTCTCGTTGCCACACTCCAGCGCCCATTCAGGTACACTGAGGGAGAATTTAGCATGGCCGATGCACCTAACCAGCACATCTTTCGGACTGTGGGAGGAAACCGGAGCATCCGGTGGAAACCCACGCAGACACAGGGAGAACATGCAAACTCCACACGGACAGTGACCCAAGCCGGGAATTGAACCCGGGTCCCTGGCGCTGTGACACAGCAATGCTAACGACTGTACCACCGTGCCGCCTGCTCTATTCTCTACAGCTCCATTTATCATTCCTTTTCCCCTGCTGATTTCCTGCTCTTGTTTTCACAAACTCTAATACCTGCAGCCTTCAGTTAACTCCAACACTACTTTTCCCTTCATTATTTTGTTTTCCTCACTGGTCCAAGCTGCACCAAAAGCTACTAGCACTTGGAATCAGGGTTAAAATGTAAGGGCAGAAACTTGTTTGTGTTTCAATTTAGTCTTGTGCTAAATATTGGCCTGCACTTTCCCTACTACATGGCATATTAGCTGTTTCATCATTTGCCATGACATCTGGATTTTACTGACCAAGGAAGACATTATTATTGAGATGCATCTCAATGATATGCAATGTTATTTTTTACACCAGTTCCTATAATAGAAATCTTCTTATTGCATTTAATGAAATCCACTTTGAAGAGAAAGATGAAATGAGGCCCATAATCTTTTAAGTGTGAAAAACTGGTCCATACCAATTTGTCTTCAGACATTCACATATCTGTGATGTTGAATCACTGGATGCCAAAAAAAAACTACATAAAACAAACAACAAAAACCTTTCGAGAAATTTACCATATTTGGTACAAGAGATGCCGGCGAGCTCGTAGCTTCAAGAACCATGTGCATGTTTGGGCAATCTATAATTAATTGTGCATTTTTAGCGACCACATTAATTCAGTGTTTCTGGGAAAGATTGCTTTTTGTTTTGCTTTTTTCCTTACATCCAAATTGTTTGAAAAGGATTTATTCCTTATTGGCTTGGACATTTAGAAAGGCTTAGAAGTTGAAAGTGCTTTTTTATTCTGGAATTAATTTAAGGAGCTGAATAGCCTGACAAAATTGTGGGAACCATACCATGTCTGTTTGCACATACTGAGAACAAACAAAAGAAATATCTACCTAAAGTATGGGAATTCTTGGACTAATAACTAAAACCCTTGGGAAATATTTCCTGATTTGTGATGATAGGAAGCTAAAATAGTAATTTTGTTTTTAATTAACTCCATACAAGAGTAAAATGGGTTGAGGCAGTTGAGTGCTTTATTCTCAACCAATAGATTGCTTGCTCAGAACCCAATATAGCTTATTATTGGAACTCACTTTCTCCAGCTAGACAAGCTTTATTCCCTGTTCATGGGCCGTTAAATGAAGCACTGCATGGAACCTAAGCATCCTTATCTCAGCATTGTTGATCTCCCTATTCAACTGTAGTGTTGGGAGCACCTTCAGTACGCAGTTTGCAGAGATTTGACAAGGAAGCCCAGCATAGCTTTCTCAGTGGCACCTAGGAATGGGCAATAAATGCCAAAGTTGCAAGTAATGGCCACAATACATCAGTTACTATAAAGTCCAGCTCAGCTCATGGAGAATTTTTAAAAAACAAATAATGTACATTGTCCATTTCAATGTAGTTGATCAGTGTTACCTGTCAGCCCATCAAAGAGCAACTTCAGTAAATGCTATGGTTTAACCGTACTCGCAAATGCAAAGGATGAATGAAGAATATGTTTGATGATGTGGAATCAGGACAAAGTGAACTCAATTGCGAGTGACGTGAATAAGACACAACAGCAATTATACCTTGCACCGTGAAAGTTCTTCTATGTTTAAGCCAAATGCACTGTATCCTTGAACATTTAAATCTATCCAGGTTACAATACCATTAAATGAATATAGCTTCTGAACTTGTCCTGCATATGATGCTCAACTCCTTTGTTACCCTTTCAAAAATCACGGTAGTATTCAAATCAGCAATGTTTGAAGAACCTTGAATTAAGGATTGCTGAATAGTTTGTGCATGTTGTCTTTTGCTTGATTCACCTTTTCTTGCTCCAATTCATTGGAGATGCAATGTCGATTCTGAGAATTGGAAAGCTCTTTGGCAACTGAAAAATTAAGCACTGCCTATTTTCTAACTGGGTAAGTGGACAGCAGCAACAGGACAATCAAACTTTGCTTTCCTCAGCTCATATCCCCAGTAGCAAGTGACCCAAAGTTGCACTGTGTACAGAACTAAAACTTATTTTCAGCTCCTATTCAGTTTTCTCCTTTGAGATTCACTGATCTGATTATTATCAGTAAGACGCACTTTTATGAAACATTTCTCTCTTGGGCCATGGCTAGAGATTGTTAGGCCTTTTTAGCCAACTCACACACTGCCTCCAAGAATTCCTGTCTCCTTTTCAGCAAAACAGGGGGACTAGCAGGGTAATAAGCCTATTCTCTTCCAGATGTGAGTACATCCTATCCCTAAGAATCTTCTCCGATGATTTCCCCACCACTGATGTAAGGCTCAAGCCTGTAATTTCCTGAATTTTCTCTTCTGCCCTTCTTAAACAGAGGAACAATGTTAGCTACTCTCCAATCCTCTGGTACCTTGCCCGTGGCTAAAGAGGATGCAAAGATTTTGGCCAAGACTTCAGCAATTTATTCCCTCACCTCTCTCAGTATTCTGGGATAGACCCTATCTGACCTTGAATAGTTTGTACTCGTTGTCTTTTGCATGATTCAGCTTTGTTTGCTCCAATTAATTGGAGACTCAGTGTCGGTTCTGAGAATTGGAAAGCTCTTTGGCTACTGAGACTTGCCCACCTTAATGTTTTTCAAAACCCCCAATACCTCCCACTTTTTATCTCAACATGTCCTAGAATGTCAACATCCTCTTTTCTACACTCACCATCCACAACAACCTTCTCCTTTGTGAATACCGATACAAAGTACTTGTTAAGGACCTCACCCACCTCATCTGGCTCCACACCCAAATTCACTCCACTGTCCTTGAGTGGACCTACCCTTTCCTTAGCTGCTCTCTTCCTCTTTATATCCGCATATAAAGCATAGGGATTCTCCTTACTCCTGTCTGCCAAGGACATTTCGTGACCCCTTTTTGCATTCCTAAGTCCCTGTTTAAGCCTTTTCCTGCTATCTTTGTACTCCTCAAGAGCCTTATCCGTTTTCAATTTCCTGAAATGTACGTATGCCTCCTTCTTTTTCACTTAGCTCACAATCTCTCTTGTCATCCAGGGTTTCCAAATCTTGCAATCTTCATCCTTCATTTTTACAGGGACATACTTGTCATGAATTGTTAACAACTGACTTTTAAAAGATTCCCACATATCAGATGTAGATTGACCTTCAAACAGCCGCCCCCAATCTACATTCCCTGGCTCCTGCCTAATACTGTCATAGTTAACCTCCCCTCAATGAAGTACTTTCACTCTGGGACTACTTCTATCCTTTTCTACAAGTACTTGATACTTATAGAATTGTGATCACTGTTCCCAAAATGGACCCCACTGAAACATCAATCACCTATCCGTGCTCGTTTCCCAGAACCAGGTTTAAGATAGCCCCTTCCCGGGTTGGACTATCTACATATCGCCTCAAGAAGCACCTTGGACACACTGAACAAACTCTGCCCGCCTAAGCCCCTGGCACAAAAGGAATCCCAGTTTATGTTAGGGAAGTTATGCTTGCATTGGAAAAAGAGAGGATCAGGCAAGCTAGGAAAGCGTTTATATGGAGTAAGGAGAAATATGAAGACATAAGGCAGCAAATTAGAGGAGTAAATTGGAAGGAGGTATTCTCGGGGAAATGTACTGAAGAGAGGTGGCAGTTTTTCAAGGAATGTCTGCCTAGAGTTCTACAGGACAACGTTCTGAGCAGACAGGGAGGTGTTGGTAGGTTAAAGGAACCGTGGTGCAAGAAAGCTGTGCGGGACCTAGTCGAGAAGAAAAGGAAAGCATACAAAAGGTTCAGAGAGCTTGGTGAAGATAGGGATCTAGATGAGTATACGGCTTGGAGGAAGGGACTAAAGAAGGAAATTAGGAGAGCCAGAAGGGGTCACGAGAAGGCCTTGGCAGGTAGGATTAAGGAAAACCCTAAGGCATTCTATAAATATGTGAAGAGTAAAAGGATGAGACGTGAAGGAATAGGGCCTATAAAAGGTGAAGGTGGGAAAGTCTGTACGGAACCAGTAGAAATGGCAGAGGTGCTTAATGAGTATTTTGCCTCGGTTTTCACAAAGGATAATCTCACGATCCTCCACTTCTCCAGTGCCAACAGGAATAGAAAGTACAAATGAAAACATAAACAAACTCTGAAGTATTAACCATGTCTTACAGTCAAAATACTAAACTTTTCTTGTTAATTATGGTGTTAATAAACAAATGAAAAGTTGGCATCAATGACAAATATTGCCCTTTTGGTACACATCCAGTTTGAGTTTTAGCCATTGCAATGTTTGCAGTGTTTCACCACAGCTGAGCTCTTTGATTGGTTACAATGAATGTGCTCTGAAAAGAGACAGATATTCAAGGGATATCCTGTTGTTCAGTGACATTTGGTATAATCGTGGATTAGTCTAGACAGATTACACAAATAAACAGAGATAATGTTGCTTTCAGTTTGATTAATCTCCTTTCAGTCTGGTGTATAGAAAGGTAGTATGATTGACATTTGGTAGTTAATTTCAAGTGCTCATCTGGAAATTTAGCAAATACAGATGTTTTAATCGGAAGCCATTATCACTCGGTACGATTTACAAAATTCAGAGTTCCTTTTCCTTTGAACTCCCAACTTTAAATGCAATGATTTAGTTTGGGCAGTAATGGACTTTCTCACATCCTTTATCTGTACAGTAGGGACACTGACAAAATCGGGCTATGAACCAGAAGTTTAACCACCCCATTTGTACTAGCAATCAGTTTATCATATAAATTTCTGTTGGATTTATTTTTTTACTGAGAAGCTGTATGAATGCGTCTGAATTTTTCAAGAACACATTCTTTCCATCTTGTTTACATGACACAAAGCATTGTTTCTTGCTTGCACTAATAAAACAATACATGAACTGTTTTTCAGTTGGCTTTCATTATTCTTTTAAAACGTTTGGTGCTGAAGCGCGACAGAATATTACTCTCAGAAATGCTAATTGATGGAAAAGAAGTTTATCCTCCCCACGTTGCAATAGCAAATTCAGCATTCCCTTTGTCATAAATTATTGAACAGTCTATGAAGGTCCCCTGGACTTTGCCCAAACTGGCAGATAGCAGTGTTACTCACTCTGCCTGCATCTCATGTGGAGAATTTTGCCCTCTTTTAAGTTGGGTCTGTGAAATGTCCTTAACCCCTCGAGCTCAGTCATTACAACATTTAGTCAGTACATTGTGTTTGCCATGTCAAGAGACACAATGACACTGTACTTCAGAAAAGTGCAGACATTATTTCTGCTCTTCAGATTAATAGATTTTGTCATACTCATGAAGAGCAGCAATCAATAGCACTTTACTTTGACATCCACTGTCAATAGACCTTGTACCCATTACTAGGGATGGTTAATAGATAGTCCTTCAGAATCCTTTTTGTTGCTCATAATAAGTTGGAAATAATTGCTTAAGAAATGGTGTAAATGAACAATCATATATATATGTTCTTTTGACAGGTGATTTATTGCATCATATTGGTTGCTCTGATGCCTATATCATAATAATATGATATTTGCCTTATCATAGAAACACTACAGTGCAGAAGGAGGCCATTCGGCCCATCGAGTCTGCACCGACCACAATCCCACCCAGGCCCTATCCCCATATCCCTACATATTTACCCGCTAATCCCTCTAACCTACGCACCTCAGGACTCTAAGGGGCAATTTTTAGCATGGCCAATCAACCTACCCGCACATCTTTGGACTGTGGGAGGAAACAGGAACACCCGGAGAAAACCCACGCAGACACGAGGAGAATGTGCAAACTCCACACAGACAGTGACCCAAGTCGGGAATCGAACCCAGGTCCCTGGAGCTGTGAAGCAGCAGTGCTAACCACTGTGCTATCATGCCGCCCCATACTGTGCTTCATGAGCCAATTACAAAACAACTATTGAATCAGCTCTCATGGGTTCTTAAAATAAACCAAATTACTTCCATGTAAACTTATTTCTGTGCTTGCATCCAAAGTTGGATATCTTAAAAATAAATTAATAAAAACTACTAAATTTAATTCTAGTACGATCATATCAAATGGTTTTAATATCCCGTCAGATTGAAAATCAAAGTATTGAAATTATTGCTTGGTCGTACCAATATTCAGGTTGAGTATTGCTGAAAAGAGAGACTTAAGTTGCGGAAGCTTTCATTCATCAGGACAAATGCAAGAATACCAAATTTCAAATGATCACCACAATTTACAAAACAAGTAGACTCTGGTTAGGCGAGGAGAAAGCCATGGAGAAAGCAACAGGGAACTATAGGTGCCTCACATTTCCAGTAATTTGATAACAATGCAAGGCTTGAATATATTTCTTTTGGTTGCAGAAAACAGGTCCATGCATGTGAATGTATGTCACTTCTAGTGAGCATAAATGTTCCATTTTACAAGCTTGAGTTAAATTGGTTGTTGGCATGGCTATTAACACCCTCAGGACTGTTCAAGTGCTGCCCAATTGCAGAATCACATCGAAGAATAGAAGTTTTGTTTTGGGTTTTACAAGCGCAGCTAAATTTTAAGTTTATTTATTGGTGTCACAAGTAGGCACCTGTTCGGCTACACTGAGGAAGAATTTAGCATGGCCAATGCACCTAACCAGCACATCTTTCGGACTGTGGGAGGAAACCGGGGCACCTGGAGGAAACCCACGCAGACAAGAGGAGAACATGCAGACTCTGCACAGACAGTGACCCAAGCTGGGAATCGAACCTGGGTCCCTGGCGCTGTGAGGCAGAAGTACCAACTGCTGTGCCACCGTGCTGCCCTGGTTGAGTATGTTCTATACACTGCCTATTGCAAACAGCTAGTGAACGTACTTGGCATTACAATGGCACTGAAAGCTATACACAATGTTACTCAGTTGTGTGGACTGACAACAGCATCCTGTTGGTGAGAAATACCACGAGCATTGCCACTGTATGGTAACAGTGCAAAATGGCTTACTCGCTCTGTTTTTTAAATTTTTGGATACTCTGCCTTTCCAGGGTAATTTAAGGAATACCAGGTACTTTATGTCGGAAAATGGAGGTTTTTAGCCCGTTTGCAGGTTTGTATGATTCACAGTGAGCAATCATCTGATCAAGACAGCCATTGTCCTGCAGGATAATTTTTATTTCTGTGTCAAGCTTGCAAGGTGGGAAAATGACTTGGGCCCTATTTACAAGATGGCTGATAAGGTCAATCTTAATGTGCATATTGGCCAGTGAAAATTTGAACAACAAGTTAAGAAACTGTTTCATTGTGTTACAATGCAGTGGCAATGTAAATTGCATTTCCCAGCTCACGATTGCAAAACGCAAACCAAAATGTCTAATACGAGATATGATTCTGTAATTGGGAAGCACGTGCTGAAGAATCCTGAGTGTGCTAATAGCTACACGAACAAACAATCTAAGATAATTAGCTGAACTCGTAACATGGCTCATTTATGATTGCGAGAAGTGGCATACATTCATTTGCAAAAACTCTTTCTTTGCAAACAGAAGAGATACTTAGAGGAGGCAATGGCCTAGGGGTATTATCACTGAACTATTAAACCAGAAACTCAGTTAATGTTCTGGGGACCACAGCAGATGGTGAAATTTGAATTCAATTTTAAAAATCTGGAATTAAGAATCTGCTGTTGACCATGAAATCATTGTCGATTGTTGGAGAAACCCATCTGGTTCACTAATGTTCATTAGGGAAGGAAATCGGTCGTCCTTACCTGGCCCACGTGTGACTCCAGAGCCACAATAATGTGGTTGACTCTCAATAGCCCTCTGAATAAGTGCAACCAGGGCGTGGGCAATAAATGCTGGCCAGCCAGTGATGCCCATGTCCCACAAATGAACAAAATAAAAGCCTTTTTTGAATTACCTGGATGTAAGAGGAGCCTTTTTCCTGATTCCTTTCTCCAAAACTGAATAAACTTACAAACCAATAGCACCCTTTTATCTGATGGTATAAATTGTCATGATCATTTAAAATTTGGCATTCTTGTATTTGTCACGATAAGGTGCAAGAGAAAAACTTTGGCAACATGTCTCTCTTTTCAGAAATATTGATATTATATTGTGGTGGAATTAATAATACTAACCATAAGACTGCCTTGTAAAAAAATTGGACTATCAGGCTATTGGTAAAAAAAAAGTGCCTGGTCATGAGTGTTGGTTCAGGTCTAGTGTTGGTAATGTAGCATATTAATACATGCTTTTATCTTCTTATCTTTTCTTTGAACTTGAATGTTCTTTTAATTAAAATTGAAATGATATTTCAATTGACACCAAAATGTACTTCTACTGAATAATATATGTTCCCAGAACAAATAATAAAGAAGTAATTTGCATTTATACAGTGCCTTTGATGTTCTCAACTCTTCAAAGCCAATTAAGTACTTTAGAAGCGTAGTCACTTTCTGTAATGTCGGAAAACTTGACAGCCAATTTTCACACAGCAAGGTCTCACAAACGGTAATCGGATAAATGACCAGATAATCTGCTTCTGTGATGTTGCTTAAGGGGTGAATACTGTTCAGGACACTTATTCTTCAATTTATACAGTGGGACCTCTTATACCTTTTCAGTTTAACATCCCAGCTAACAGAAAGCACTGCTGATAACGCAGAGCTGCCTTAGTGCTTCATGAGTTATCAGCTAGCATGATGTGCAATGCCCCTGGAAAGAGTGACACCTGGAGCCATGATTCAAGAGATGAGAAGGTTATCACTGAGCTGAGGTTGACATCTAAGAAACCACCTTGGTGCAGAAATAAACATCAAGAATGACCAATTAAAGTTAAAACTGTAAAGGGAAATCAGAGGACAGCATGCTTGCAAATGAAGGAATGTAGGGCATTATGTTTGCTGGTCTCTGTTGTAGCCCTGTGAAGTATTTGGAACAGTTTAGGAGTGGGATCACACAAAGAGCCATCCTGGACCAAAGAGCCATGTGACAGGCTATATATGTGCCTTTAAGCATGCTGGTTTACAGGTAATTTTGGCATTTATAATGGGCCAAGGTTTATCCTGTTACAAGGGTAATGTTGATTGTAAATGTCCAATGGCCACTTAAATTTCAGTATGTGTATAAGTAAAAGGGTTCTAGTTGGTTTGACAGCAGCCGTGTTTTCTAACTGCTTTGTATTTCACTTCTTATAGGTTATAGTGGCAGGCTAGCAAAGATATATTTTATGCCACTGCTATTGGCATCCTAAGATTAAATCCTTGTACAACCTTTCCCATATGTGGTGGCAAATCAGACCTGAGTAAGACAGTCGATTGACTTCTGTTTGGTGCAAAAGTGAAATGTAAGTGGCTAAAACCTGCCATCCCGTTACTGTAACACCTCATGAAAAAAGATCTGCCAAAATTTCACTGCATTCTCCCAAAAGGTGTCCAGTGTGTACATCAACATTAAATTGGGATGACCAGAAATGGACCAAGCAGCATCCTTCCAAACCTGTGCCACATGATCATGGGCTAAAGGAGGATATTCACCCACTCAAAAGGAGAGTTAATAAGAACAGAATAAAAAGAATGAGCCCTTTATTGCCTTAGGTTCAACCAATAATTTTGCAAATGCCATGTCAAACCACATGCATGGCACCATATTTCTGAAAACATATTTCCTTTAAAACAGAGATGAGGAGGAATTTCTTCAGCTAGAGAGTGATGAATCTGTGGAACTCTTTGCCGCAGAAGGCTGTGGAGGCAAGGTCATTGAGTGTCTTTAAGACAGAGATAGATAGGTTCTTGATTAATAAGGGGATCAGGCGTAATGGGGAAAAGGCAGGAGAATGGGGATGAGAAAAATAGCAGCCATGATTGAATGGCGGAGCAGACGCGATGGGCCAAGTGGCCTAATTCAGCTCCTATGTTATCTGGTCTTATGGTCTGAGAAACATAGAAAAACTACAGCACAAAACAGGCCCTTCGGCCCCACAAGTTGTGCCGAACATATCCCTACCTTCTAGGCCTACCTATAACCCTCCATCCTATTAAGTCCCATGTACTCATCCAGGAGTCTCTTAAAAGACCCTATTGAGTTTGCCTCCACCACCACTGACGGCAGCCGATTCCACTCGCCCACCACCCTCTGTGTGAAAAACTTCCCCCTAACATTTCCCCTGTACCTACCCCCCAGCACCTTAAACCTGTGTCTTCTCGTAGCAGCCATTTACACCCTGGGAAAAAGCCTCTGAGAGTCCACCCGATCTATACCTCTCAACATCTTATATACCTCTATTAGGTCTCCTCTCATCCTATGTCTCTCCAAGGAGAAAAGACCGAGCTCCCTCAGCCTATCCTCATAAGGCATGCCACTCAATCCAGGCAACATCCTTGTAAATCTCCTCTGCACCCTTTCAATCTTTTCCACATCCTTCCTGTAATGAGGCAACCAGAACTGAGCACAGTACTCCAAGTGGGGTCTGACGAGGGTCTTGTATAGCTGCATCATTATCTCCGGACTCCGAAACTCAATCCCTCGATTGATAAAGGCCAGCACACCATACGCCTTCTTAACCACCTCCTCCACCTGCAGGGCCGATTTTATAGTCCTATGGACACGGACCCCAAGGTCCTTCTGATCCTCCACAGTACTAAGAGTCTTTCCCTTTATATTGTACTCCTTCATCCCATTTGACCTGCCAAAATGGACCACTACGCATTTATCTGGGTTGAAGTCCATCTGCCACTTCTCCGCTCAGTCTTGCATCCTATCTACCTATCTATGTCCTTCTGTAACTTCTGACATCCCTCCAGACTATCCACAACCCCACCAACCTTCATGTCGTCGGCAAACTTACCAACCCATCCCTCCACTTCCTCATCCAGGTCATTTATGAAAGTGACAAACAGCAAGGGTCCCAGAACAGATCCCTGTGGCACACCACTGGTGACCGACCTCCATTTAGAAAAAGATCCATCCATACCCACTCTCTGCCTCCTTTGGGCAAGCCAGTTCTGGATCCACAGGGCAGCAGCCCCTTGGATCCCATGCCCTCTCACTTTTTCTAGAAGCCTTGCATGGGGGACCTTATCGAACGCCTTGCTAAAATCCATATAAACCACATCTACCGCTTTCCCTTCGTCAATGTGTTTAATCACATTTTTGAAGAACTCCACCAGCTCATAAGGCACGATCTGCCTTTGACAAAGCCATGCTGAGTATTCTTGAGCATACTAAACCTCTCTAAATGCTCATATATCCTGTCCCTCAGGATCTTCTCCATCAGCTTGCCAACCACTGAGGTTAGACTCACCGGTCGGTAATTTCCTGGGCTATCCCTATTCCCCTTCTTGAAAATAGGAACCACATCCGCAATCCTCCAATCCTCCGGCACCTCTCCCGTCTCCACCGACGACGCAAAGATCATCGCCAGAGGTTCTGCAATCTCTTTCCTCGCCTCCCACAGTAACCTGGGGTACATCCCACCGGACCTGGCGACTTATCTATCTTGATGCCATTCAAAGATTCCAGCACAACCTCTTTCTTAAAGTCCACATACTCAATCTTTTCAGTCCACCACAAGCCTGCAGTACATCCACCCAGGTCCTTCTCCTTTGTGAAAACCGAGGCAAAATACTCATTAAGCACCTCTGCCCTTTCTACTGGTTCTGTACAAACTTTCCCGCCTCCACCTTTTATAGGCCCTATTCCTTCACGTCTCATCCTTTTACTCTTCACATATTTATAGAACGCCTTAGAGTTTTCCTTAATCTTACCTGCCAAGGCCTTCTTGTGACCCCTTCTGGCTCTCCTAATTTCCTTCTTTAGTCCCTTCCTACAAGCCGTATACTCATCTAGATCCCTATCTTCGCCAAGCTCTCTGAACCTTTTGTATGCTTTCCTTTTCTTCTCAACTAGGTCCCGCACAGCTTTCATGCACCACGGTTCCTTTAACCTACCAACACCTCCCTGTCTGCTCGGAACGTTGTCCTGTAGAGCTCTAGACAGGCATTCCTTGAAAAACTGCCACCTCTCTTCAGTACATTTCCCTGAGAATATCTCCTTCCAATTTACTCCTCTAATTTGCTGAATTTAATTTGTCTTATGAAATATGTTTCTGCTGTGATCATATGGCCTGAGAACTTACCTATCAACTGGTCTTCAGGATCTGTTCGCCATTTTTAATATTCATGAAACAAGAAATTAAATCAGTACAGCCAAGTTGTAAGATTCGAATTTGTGAAAGGTTCATCACTTGGAGGACAATACCTCCACCGCCAGACGCAGCTCATCAACAATTCCACAAATTGTGGATAGTTCACATTCTTCAGAAATCTTCAGAAATTTTTGTAGAACGATTCAGAAAAATTGCTGGAAAAACGCATTTTAACAGAATCTCAAAACGTTTGTTATTATGTACAGCAACTTGACTATAACACCTTCCTTCCTGAAAGAAACTGTGTGATGATTGCAAGTTAACCAAAAGGAGACTGAGCAAGAGATAAAATCAAGTTTTAAAATAAAAGAGTAGAAAACTGACCACATAATTTCTGTGATTAGCACACGTATAGGATTATCGACCATAAGACATAGAAGCAGAAGTAGGCCCTTCAGCCCACTGAGTCTGCCCTGCCATTCAACGAGATCATGACTTATCTGACATGACCATCCTCAACTTCTCAATTTCACTTTCCTGCCTTTTCCCTATAATTCTTGACTCCCTTCCTGATTAAAAATCTGTCTATCTTCACTTTGAACATACTTAACGACCCAGCCTCTATGACCCTCTTCGGTAAAGAATTCCATTGAATCACCACTCTTTGAGAAAAGAAATTCCTTCTCATCTCTGTCTTAAATGGGTAATCCCTTACTATGGTCTAAGACGCTCCCATTAGGGAAAACTATCCTGCCAAAGCTCCTGACAATCCTTTATGTCTCAATTATGTATCATATGTTATTCTCTTCTACAATTAAAAAGAATACTATATGTAATTTGAAAACTGCACTATGCCATTCTTAAAGGAAGTGTATGCCAAATTCTTCAATGTCAAGCATAGATTTCATACTTAACAAAGGAACATAATAGCATATGACTATCATTGTCTTTGAATTCTGCGTGCTTAATTCAGACGTAAGAAAATCAGCCATGTTTCACAAATTATTTTAAGAAATGCAAGGCATTTAAGTTCACTGTTATTATTTATTTAGAGGTTCATGCATTTATTATCAAATTTTCCATTTGTCTGTTATTCTTCAGAATTCATTATAGCAATTCTTAATTATAAGAATGAAAGATTCCAGGGCCAGGTTATGAAATCACTAACTTCTACCCGGCATCGAAAAGCCATGGCCCCCTGGAATTTCAAGAGATTAAAGCCCACTTTTTGCTCTGGAAAACTTTGATGAAAGCTCTGACGGCCAGAGCTGTAGGGGTTTACATTGAAAGAGTCCCAACAGGCCCCGGCGCAGTCCATCTCTGGCAAAGGAGGCCATGCCCCCTTAAGAGCCTCAATTGGGGTCAAAGACAGAGGTCCTTTTCCAATGCCTTTCTTGCCCCAGTGTAAGATTGTTGGAGGGTCTGGGCCGGAGGGAAACTCATTCCTTCAATTTAATGTCCCACCTAAAAGCCCATCGGCGGGGAAGCATGAAATTCTATCCTTAAAGCTGTTAGATCACAGGGACCCTTCATGTCACATATGGTATATAACATATTGTGGTTTTCATTTGGCTGAGGGCAAGTCCTCATTTGCCATAAATTTTACCCTGTCTTTCAAATTATCAAGACACTGGGTTCTGAATACAGTACCTAATCTGCACTGGAGTTTTTTAAATTGGTATTTTCTTTTGGGGTTATGGTATTAATTATAGTTAATGTAGGACAAGAAAAATAGGATGCCATCGGTTTTAAAATATGTAACCTTGAAATTGCATTGTTAGCATATGAAGACAGCACAGTTCCTTGCAATTCCTCTGCTCAGGGTTGGAATAATCCAGCTATGTTAATATCACTGGCTATTTCAAGTACATCTAGTTTTAAATGAGATATTTCCCTTTAGAAAGCACTCTTTTATAATTGTTGGTGACACTGTGAACTTTTATGATAATATGAAGGGTGACACAGGCTGGGTTCATTCTCAGTTTCCCATTGAAGATATCTTTGCAATTGGTCAGAACATTTCTGATTTAGAGAGGAAACTTCTGTAAGTTAAACTGAAGCCCAGGAAGAGTCAGTACTTCCAGAAACAGGAAGACATTTCGAGGGGGTAAAGCAACTTCAGCCTGGGTAATTTCAGAAGGAAGATCATAAGGATTAACTGTTCTTAATGTCTGCTACCAATTCGGTACTCCTCATCGCCAGAACAAATCTTTGGAAATTAGACTTATTTTATCTTGCAAATCAGAAATTCCCGATCAAGTTTGTAAATCCTATTTTACTTTTCCAAGTGTTAATATCAGTAGGCTACCTCTACAAGGAATTACTTCAGTTATATGACTCCGATTTTATTCTTTTATCCCCAGTACTACGACTGAACCACAGCTCATCTGACAGCTCGGAGAAGAAAAGAGTTAAGAGCAGACTAAAAAAATTCATATCAAGGCGACCTTCATTGAAAACTTTACAAGAGAAAGGACTGATTAAAGGTAATGTGTTTGATTTTTAAGTGCAGTGGCCCCACAGTAAAATATACTGTTGAACCACAGCCTCTAATATGACATGCATTGTTTATGCATTATGAGTGCTTCACTAATTGGTAAGCTATCGACAACTTATATAAAAGCAGACAAAGTTTTATGACATTTGTCTTATGGACACAACACAATTGCCTTTGTCTTTCCCCTGCTCTTCCCATTTGTGGCAATGTGTCACTACTGCTAAAGCAAAGGAAGGAGACTAACTTAATGCAATATCCAGGCACTGCTGCATTGATTTTATTCCTTTGAAGACAGCATGTCTGTTGTGACCATCACACCATACTCCACTTATAGGGGATGGTGTAACTAAGTGCTGCAGTACGTTGGAACTCCATCATTTTAAGTTTGGGACTTTGGTTCAATTTCTATAAAACACATGACATCTATTTTCTATATAGTTGACCCAAATGGCCATGAATCCAAAGCATAAAGTGGCTCATAATTCTGCATCAATTGCCATAAAATTGGCCACTTGAGTGGGTGTTTAATCTGGTAGAACTCAGGATGTCAATAAAGCACATAGCTTTGTCCTGGATTTTGTCGAACTTCTTGAGTGCTGTTATAGTTCCACCCAGCCAAGCAAGTGGAAGATTTTTTTACAACATTCCTGATATAACTTATAGGTGGTGAAATGGCTTCGGGGAGTTCAGACCTGTTTGGGTTTTGGAAATGTAATGTACTGCCTAGCTTGCCATAGTCATGTGACCCTCTCATGAGGCAAACTGACAGTAGACTCCCATTTCCATTCAGTTCAATAAGGTCTCTTATTGAGAACACACTGAAGAAGTATAGCTATCTTTATACATGAAACATAGAAATGATGCACAGGAACACACAATGGTTCAAATCTGCTGAAAACAAGACAAAATGAAAAGCTGCAAATAAAATATTGACTACAGAGAAGATATGGCCAAGAAAAAAATACAGAAAAGTTCAAATCTGCAAAAAAGCTGCCGGTAAAGGGACAAAAAGAAAAGCTGCAAGTTAAATACTGGCAACAGAGAAGACACAGCTAAGAAAGGAACACAGTAAAGTTCCAATCTGCAGACAGCTACTGCAAAAGGACAAAGAACCAAAGAAACGCAAACAAAATCTGCAAGTAAATACTGAATGAGTAAAAATAACTGCAGTAATTTTTTCAAACCATCTCCTGCAATATTGGATTTGTGATATATGGCAAAAATGGCAGTTTTTTCACTTAAAATGGCAAAACTATGAGATTGCAACAGACTTAATTAACAAGCCTGGATCAATAAGAGACATGATGTGGAGATGCCGGCGTTGGACTGGAGTAAGCACAGTAAAAAGCCTCTCAACACCAGGTTAAAGTCCAACAGGTTTATTTGGTAGCCCAAGCCACAAGCTTTCGGAGCGCTGCCCTTCATCAGGTGAGTGGGAGTTCTGTTCACAAACAGGGCACGTACAGACACAAATACAATTTACAAAATAATGGTTGGAATGCGAGTCTTTACAGGTAATCAAGTCTCAAAGGTACAGACAATGTGAGTGGAGAGAGGGTTGAGCACAGGTTAAAGAGATGTGTTTTGTCTACAGTCAGGACAGTTAGTGATATTTTGCAAGCCCAGGCAAGTCATGGGGGTTACAGCTAGTGTGACATGAACCTGTGTAAAGTGACTCATCATGGTGATCCAAAAATGAAGCCATCGAAAGTAAGATTAAGGCTACAAGGTGACACAATACCTTAAGGTTAAATTAATCGGACAACCTAGTGCAATGGTGATTCCAGCTCCAGTTACTTGACCCTATTCGCACTAAGCTGCTGACCATCCAACTTCCTTTTCCAGTCCCCATATTAGCTGGTATTAATACCGAGTTCTCTCTCCTTGGGTACTGCCCCTCTCTCCTTCATTTTCCATCGTATCAAATATAAGCTTAATTTTTCTGTAAACTATAAACTATGTCAACATTTTCAACCTCCATTGCCTTTGAAAAATATTGGAAGTGTTGTCACTTCCCAAATCAGTGCTCATTGTTCTTGGAAATGAATGTTTGAATCAGCTTTCCACCTCTGTCACAGGAGCAAAACAGCTCTCAGCATCATTAAAAAAATCCTATGTGACTGTGACAAATTATCCTCCTCATCCTTCTCGTCTATTTTCAACCTTTGATGTTCTTCACCAAGACCATCCTCCTCTAACACATCTTCGCCACTCTCAGCTGGGTGGGACTGCACTATGCTGGTTCCATTCTTAGAGACCTCATGGCTTCTGTTCCTACTCCCATACCCTTATCCCTGGTACCTCCCTGTCCTTTGACCCCTCCCATTTTTCATTTACCTGCTGAATCTCAGTGACATCATCCAAAAACAGGGGGTCACTTTTCCCATGTACTCTGATGGCACCCAACCCCACCTCACCACCATTTCACTCAACACCTCTACTGTCTCAAATGTTCAGACGGCTTGGCTCATATTCAGTAACAAACATCGTAAATTTCCTCCAACTTGGAAAACCAAAACCATTGTCACCAGTTTCAGCCACAAACTCCATTGGCAAGCCCATGACTGCATCCCTCTCTTTGACAACTGCCTGAGCTTGGGCCAGACGGTTTGCAACTTCAATGTTACATTTGGCTATGAGATGAGTTTCCCCACACATACGTGCACATTGCTAAAATACTATTTTTTTTTCATCTCTGTAACATCACCTGATTCCACCACTGCCTCAGGTTTGATTGCTGCTGAAACCCTTTCTGTACTGTTGTTACCTGCAGACCTGAATAGTTCAATGCAGTCCTGGTCAGCCTCTCGCATTCTACCATTTAAAAATTTAAGGTCAAACAATACACTGCTGCTCATGTTCTAATTTGCAACAATCACCCATCTCTGCTGGGCCTGTTGACCTACATTGACTCCCATTAAAGCAACGTTTTAAGTACTTCTATGTCTTTCCTAGGCAGGACAAACCAACTCTCTGCTTCCTCCAGTCCAGAATTCTTTGACTGAACTTCTGGTTCTTTTCATCAGAAGGTGGGAGAGAGGTTGTTATCCAACAGACCCCTAGTCCATTGAAGCATATAAGTTGTCTATCCAGCGGGTCTGTTGCTGGGTGCATACATGCATTTGTGATAACTCCTATGATCTGCATGGGGAATCACTGATTGACTTCCCAGTTGGGCTTGTTGAATACGAGATCCCTGGGGATTGGTAATTAACCAACCAGCTAGAGCTCGTATACCAAGCCATGTATAAAGCAAGACCCTGAGTCGGTCCATTATCCTTTTAGTCCCAGTTGGGACCTGTTGTGTTCACCACAGGCTTGTGGTTATTGTTTATTTTCATTTGTGCAATAAAAGCACGGTTCCTTCACAACCAACTTCTGGAGTTATTACAGCATTAAAATGGATTTTCCGGAAAAAAAAATCTCTCATCTCTCCAATGCATTTGTTTTCATATATGTGTGGTTTCTAAGAAAACGGGTCATTCTTTCCTTGACCTTATGCTAACCAAGCAAAACATTTCTACAGAGCTGTCCCATCCCAGACTTAATCGGAGAAAAGCAGGAAATGTGGCAGATTTCACATTTTCTTTCTAAACCTGAAATTAAAACATAAACCACAAAAAAAGTCTGAAATGCACGCTTGAAAAGAGATATGCTGAAGTTTTGCGTGCAAACCCTTTGCCAGAAATGGAAGAATGAACGCTAGCAAGCCATTTTCGGAGATGGAACAAAACCAAAGGTAGATGAGAGACATTGAAGATGTCAACTTGCAAAATAGCTTTAATAACCTATAATCAAGTTTATCAGAAGAAAGGAAAATGTATAGCATTTTTCACGACCTCCAGACATCAAAGTGCTTTATAGCCAGTTGAATATTGCTTGAAGTGTGGCCACCATTGGAATGCAGAAAATGTGGCATTAAGTTGCACTCCGTAAATTCCCACAAACAGCAATGTGATAATTACCAAATAATCTGCTTTTTTTGCGGGAGGGGGGATGTTGGTTGAGGGATAAATATTGACCAGGTCACCTGCTCTTCTTCAAAAATAATAGTGTCACAGGACCTTTTACGTCAACGCAAGCCAGGCAGACAGGATCTTGATTTGGATGACTGTGTCATCCAAAAGACAGCTCTGACAGTGCAATAATTCCTCAGTACCACACTGGAGTATCAGATTTGATTTTTGTGCACAAGATCCGTAGGACTCAAACCTGGAACCTTGTGAATCAGAGGCAAGTGTGCCTCTATTGAGCCACAGCTAAACACACAAGCCTTCACACAGAAGGTTTGAAAGAGATGTTGCATGATAAATGTATAAAGGTTATCTCAGTTGGGCAGCGAAGAGCAAAAGGTGTGTGATCTAAGCTCAGTAAGGCAGCTGAAGGCACAAAAAACTCAAATGAAAATGTAGGGGAATGAAGTGGTAGAACGATGGGAGAAGCATGGCTGGAGAGACACAGTGGCCAGAATTCTCCGGTTGTTCACACCCTGCCGACGCTGCCAGTGAGAACGGTGGATTTGCCACTCGGCAAAATCTCCATTCGCTGCGGTGGGACCGGAGAATACCAGGCGAGCTCGGAGAATCCGGCCCAGTATGAAGTTGCTAAACTCAGTGTTCAGACCAGTCATATCCTGAAATAAACAGCAGCTGCGTTCCTTCCATGATTTATTAGTTAATATCATTTTCAAGCACCTTGTCAAAGTGCAGGACATTAAAGAATATTCAGGCTACGTAAAGTAAATTGAGACATGTTAGCGGATAAACTGTGAGTCAATTTCAACACAGGTGTGGATATCTTAACTTTATTTCACAAATAGCTTCAGAATTACTTTTCGTTCAGTGGCATACCTGATACTTTGAGGTCAGTTTTATGAGTTCTAAATCAACTGGTTCAATAATCTTTACATTCTCAAACAAGAATTTAAAAGTATAACAGACAGTAAATAGGTTACACCAGTAAAATACCCTGAACTTCTGAAACTGAAATAATCTGAATGCTTTATTACAGAAATACAAATGAAAGCAATATACTTTTCTTTTTATAGATTTGAATATAAGCCTATAAAGGTTCACCAATGTGAAAACTCCATCTTTAGAAATCTGGTTATAAATACTAATACAGTAAAAGTAATCTGTTGCCAATCTGGTCTGCAGTAGCTGGTGAATGATGTCAGGTGACATTTATGTACAGCTATTAGTGACAGGTCAGATAGCATCTCTGAATGGTAAGATATATGAGCGTAAAATCTGAAATGATTTAGTTTAGTTTGTCCATGGTTTTGTATTAATGCTATAACCATATCAATCATCTCATCCTCCCCTAATGAATAACAGCCACAAAATAAACTGCTGCAGGATTATTTCCCTTAAAATGCCTGTTGATTTTCCATACTCAAATATTGACTAACTGTCTGTGCTTGATGTATGATTTACTGGGTTGATGCAGCCCACTGTTAGTCCTTAAGTATGAATTTTACTTTTTCAGCCAATTCAGAATAACTGCACATTTCATGATATATTAAAATTGACTGCTTAAATGGACTCAGTGTGGGAGTTTCATTGGGTTTAAATTGATAACAGCTGGGCAGCCAAACAGATTAAGCATGTAAGAACTGAGAATAAAACTGGTTCCCTCTGCAAATGGCATTCTGTTCCACAAAAAGATGAAGAGGAGCTGCTGAATAAAGCTGGGACTGCGAGTCTTTATTAATCAGGAGCGCTAATTGATTATTTAGGTTATAAACTGCTCGCACGCTGTGGGACTGCGTTAAAAAAGATTATATAGTGACTGAGATTTTCATGCACAGGTAATGCTTTTGCTCTTACCCTCCATTCTTCCATCTTCCTCCCTTCCCCATTTCAGTCTTTCATATCTTCCTGCGTTTTATTGACCAACCGAGGACTATCATTTCCGATTCCTCGTTAATAGCAAACACACGTTGTTGCAAATGCTTTCTCCTTCCTGTATCATTAGCTGTTTTAAAAGGAAAATGTATCAAATTGCCTCATAATCCAGTTTGTGTAAAAAGTGATGAAGCAAGTTTATTTCAAAACTGGCATCTCCACAAGTCCATGAGCTTCAAGTACTCCTTTGCGAACAGGACCTTCATGCACATTGCATGCGAAGCTTCACACCAGGCCCATTTCAACAAGCCCACAACCATTCGCACCAGGGAGATACAGACCAGTGTAGACGTTTTGCTGCCTGGAGAACTTCCAAGCATGCTACGTAGGAAAAGACAAAGACTGTGACCAGGTACATCAGTCCTATGTGAAAATCCACCGTTCTTCACTCAATCTTCCTTTCCTCCATAAGATCAACAGACTTTTTAAATCTCAGTCCATTAAGACTGAACCATAGAATCATAGAAGAATCATAGAATCATACGGTGCTAGAAGCCCTTTGGCCCATCGAGTCTGCACCAACACATTAGAAAGACCTGAACTCCCATCTAATCCCTTCTGCCAGCACTTGGCCCATAGCCCTAAATGTTATGACATGCCAAGTGCTCACCCAGATACTTTTTAAAGGATGTGAGGCAACCTGCCTCTACCACCCTCCCAGGCAACGCATTCCAGACCATCACTACCTCCGAGTAAAAATGTTTTTCCTCACATCCCCCTAAACCTCCTAACGCTCACCTTGAACCTATGTCCCCTGGTGACTGACCTTTCAACTAAAGGGAACAAGCTGCTGCTTGTCCACTCTGTCCATGTCCCTCATAATCTTGTACACCTTGATCAGGTCACCCGCAAAATCATACAATGAGACAGCACAGTCTGTGCGGACTCTTTGAAAGACCTTTCTACTTAGTCCCATGCCACTGCCGTTTTCCCACCGTGTGCCGACTCTTTGAAAGAGCTATGTCATTAATCCCATTCCCCTGCCATTTCCCCATCGTCCTGTAAATTTTTCCCCTTTAAGAATTTACCCAATTCCCTTTTGAATCTGCTCCCATCAGCCCTTTTGGAATTCCAGGTCATAAGAACAGCTGTGTAAAATATAAAACGCTCTTCATCTTGGCTGAGGTTCTTTTGCCAATAGCTCTTTCCTGCCTTTTTCAACTTTGGTGGAGTAAAATACTGTGGGTCTTCACCTCTGGTTTCTCAATTAAAAGGCATGTTGGGACCCTAGCAATCACTTTTAATGTTTGTCAAGTGTATCTATTTGATCAGGAAAATATGAAATATATATTAGTTCCCAAAGTGAAGTTTCAGTAACCCGACCATGTAGTTATTCAAATAAAGTATTGCAGCTCAGGTTTTGGGTTCTATGCACATTATGAGATCACTGGTAAATTTATGAAAGACCTGTAATTCACCCTTTGCAGAGCAGATTTTGAAAGAGAAGCCATCAGCTAACAATATACTTAAATGACAAGTAATTCTACTAAAACTTTAAAATCTTTAATCTTCATCTTGAGCTTTATAGCCGAAATTACATTGCTACACTCTCATAAAATGAACTGTATCACTAATTGATGTAATAAGTTACAAAATAATGTGAGGGGCCTGGCTGAGTTTCAGCTTCTGACATCATTAATGGAATCGTCTGTTGCCACTGAGCGAGCAACTTAAAGTGGAATTGTGCCCTGCTAATGCCTTCATCAAAAGGGCTGCCCTCATCCCATAAACTGCAAAGGAGAAAGAGATAAACTTCATCTTCGCCACATGGCTATAATCTGGCTGAGTGGGTCAAATCCATTGATTCTGTCTACACTTCCCGCTGCCTCGGAAAAGCAGCCAGCATAATCAAGAACCCTGCGCACCACGGACATACTGGGGTGGGACTTTACAGCCTCACTCGTCCCGAAACCGTAAAATCCCACCAAAGGTCAACGGACCTTTCCATGCTCCGCCTCTCACCCTCTCCAATTCCCATGGTGGGCGGGACGGTAAAATTCTAGCCTCTGCCTTCCACCTTCTTCTATCGGGAAAAAGATACAAAAGTATGAGATCAATTACCAACTAACTCAAGAACAGCTTCTTCCCTGCTGCCATCAGACTTTTGAATGGACCTACCTTACAATAAGTTGGTCTTTCTCTACACCCTAGCTATGACTGTAACACTATATTCTGCACCCTCTCCTTTCCTTCTCTCCTATGTACTCAATGAACGGTATCCTTTGTATAGCATGCAAGAGACAATACTTTTCACTGTACACTAATACATGTGACAATAATAAATCAAATAAAATCAAATTTTAAAAATGCCCTTTGTAGAAAACATCTGATCTTTCGTTGGTAGCACTGTTGCTTGTGAATCAGAAGGTTGCGGTTTCAAACCCCATACCAGGTGTGAGAACAGAATCCAATCTGCCACTTCAGTGTTGTGCTGAGAGAGTGCTGCACTGCTGGAGGTGGTGTTTTTAATTTAGAAAGGTGCATTCTTTCTTTCTGTCTATTATTTCCTTTTCTAAACCAGAGAGGTGATATACTCCACTAGACTCCTCCCATGCCAGGAAGATGAAAAGTTATCCCAATGATTCCTCTCCAAGTGGAGAAATATTTCATTTCTTGTCAAGCCATTTCATGGAGAATCAGTATGTTGGTTCTTGGGTGACGTGTGCGACAGGTAAACTGATTCTTGACAGCCTGACATTGCTCAATAACCCCTGAAATTTAACTGTGGCCAACAGTAAAGGTTGGGTTCGAGTACTTTGATTCAGCATTCATGAAGGAGGCAAAATGCTGCTGATCTGCTCTGTTTCTAGCCAGAGACAGACTCTAAGCATGAATCAATTAAGGAGCCTTTACCAGTCAGGACATTTCTGGTCTTGCTGTAACTCTCTTTACTTGCAGAAACCTCCAGAGGATGAAGCCTCCATTAACCTTTCTACACAATATTAAGTTAGAAATACTTCTCCCAGAATGCAGTCCCTTTGAGAATTAATATTTAGGGATGAGATACATATTGAGAACTTTTAATATCAAACATGCTGGTGAATAGATTTGTTGAGATACTTTTCCCATCCCTTTGTGTATTATCAATTTTCTTGTTCAAAATAGAATGTTGAACAGAGTGGATTTTTTTTCAAAAAGCCCATTGAAACATAAAGAAAAGTGGAAATCAAGGTATAGCAAAGACCAAACAAACATACGGATTAAGAGCAGCAATAGCCAATCGGGCCCTTGAGCCTGCTCTGCCATTCAATAAGATCATGGCTGATCTATTGTAACCTCAACCCCACATTCCAGCCAACCTCTATAATCTCATATCTCCAATGTTAATCAAGAATCTATCTAGGTCTGTCTTAAAAATATTCAAAGATTCTGCTTCCGTTGCCTTTTGAGGAAGAGTTTCAGAGAATTACGATTCCCTGAGAGAGAAACATTCTTCTCATCTCTGTCTTAAATGAGTGTCCCTTTATTTTTAAACAGTGACCTCTTTAAGTGGAAAAGCAGAAAAAAGTCTTTCCACATCCACCCTGTCAATACCACTCAGAATCTTAAAGGTTTCAATCAAGTCACCTCTTGCTCTTCTAAACTCTAATGGACACAAACCTAACCTCTCCAACCTTTCCTCATAAGACAGCCTGCACGTTCCTGGTATTCACCTGGTAGACTATGTTACGCATCATCCAGATGGCCAGAAATACAATACACATGACCATTTTTACATTATATATTTTAAAGCATTGTGATCCATCTCAGCATATCCACAGCACTTTCTATCACTGGTTCTTGTCCCTCTGACCCAGAAGATACAGTTTTATTGACTATTTGCCTTTCACAGAAATGCATGACACAAGAATTAACAATCACCCTTACTTACAATAATTGTTACTAGATTTGCTGCAGTTTGGTGCCAGTATACCATTCTCTTGGAAATGGTAGAAAATGAAACATGTATGAAGAAGTAGCAGCATTGGCCACTCAACCAACCAACTTTAGTTTCAGCTTTGCTGGGGTTATTACAAAGATCCTTGCCCTGCTTCGTTAAGAGGGAGGAGTTGAGAGAGGAGGTGAGGAATAATATGAGTTCCATTATTCAACATTAATGACATATCATTAAATTGCATATCAATGTTGGCGAAAACTGCAGAGAACTGCTTAATCCAACATTTATCACCACCCGAGTGAAAGTCTAGGATAGAAAGCAAGGAATCTGCATTGCCACTGTAATGTCACGGAATCTTATAAAGGTTTACAGCATGGAAACAGGCCCTTCGGCCCAACTTGTCCATGCTGCCCTTTTGTTTTAAACTCCTAAACTAATCCCAATTGCCCACATTTGGCCCATATCCCTCTATACCCATCTTATCCATGTAACTATCTAAATACTTTTTAAAAGACAAAATTGTACCCGCATCTACTACTACCTCTGGCAGCTTGTTCCAGACACTCACCACCCTTTTTGTGAAACAGTTGCCCCTCTGGACACTTTTGTATCTCTCCCCTCTCACTTTAAACCTATGCACTCTAGTTTTAGACTCCCCTACTTTTGGGAAAAGATATTGACTATCTAGCTGATCTATGCCCCTCATTATTTTATAGACCTCTGTAAGATCACCCGTCAACCTTCTACGCTCCAGAGAAAAAAGTCCCAGTCTATCCAGCCTCTCCTTATAACCCAAACCATCAAGTTCTGGTAGCATCCTAGTAAATCTTTTCTGCACTCTTTCTAGTTTAATAATATCTCTAAACGGTTGGCTGGAATTTGCTTTTTGTCACTTAGTTAAACATTATGGAAGCTAATCTAAACAAAATATGGATTTAGAAATTTGGGCAAACACCTATACAGCAGAAACATATACATTTCTGCAGAATGGAATATATATTACACAGAGCTCAAATTCTCCAGCCATGCACTGGACCACTATTTTTGTTTTGCAGATTTCTCCTTTACTATAAGGAGATTAGGTTTAATAATAAATAACATATCTCAAAAGCTGTTTGGCCCTTGATGGACTTATTTCTTGGTGCTTCACTGTAAACATTGTCCAAGCAAAAAAGCTGTTTCTACCTATTTCTTAAACTTAATCTTTTCCTTTTGATCGTTAAAGCATAACATTTACTGCTCAAAGAGTTTATTGTGAATGTAAGTCCAATGTGTTACGGGGTATTTAACCAAAGTAGGTTCACCCAGTTTTTGACCAAAGCATAAATGAGGATTTGAAACTATTCTAGACAGGCGGCAGTGTTACAACAGATTGAAGCTTAAATGCATTGATTTGCTTACATTAACCTCCGAAACATAGGAGCCAAATAGAAAGGCAGAGAGAAGTGCTGCCATTCTTAAAACATCTCCTTCTGTTTGATTATGTGGTGGAATTTTATAGTTGGCCATCTTAATACATCATCTGACAAGTAAAGGAAGGCTCATACTGATATTTTATTGTTTCCTATTATGTGATCTATTTCATGAAATGCTTGCTTTTGAGGTAGTTTTTGTATTAAAGCACTAATTAAGAATCAATCCATTGTGGATTGAGTTCTAACTACAGATGTTTTTGGAAGGGCTCTCAGGCTGTGATTCTGCAGTTGCATTGGCAATTTTTTGTTCCATTCATTCATAAGGATGTAGGCTTCATCAGGTGGTGAGCCAACTTCTCTGTAGCATAGTGAAAGTATTCCCACAGTGCTACTAAGTTTGGAGTTCATGGATTTTGATCCAGAGATGATAAAGGAACAGTGATACATTTCCGGTTCAGGATGGTGTGTGACTTGGAGGGATTCTAGAAAGTGATGGTTCCAATGTGACTTTTGACCTTCTAGGTTTGGGAGTCATAAACCAATAAATGTGGGTGATTTCTGCATATGTCACACACATTTAAACAAATCTTAAAACTGATGGGTGGCACGGGGGCACAGTGGTTAGCACTGATGTCTCACAGCACCAGGGACCCGGAGTCAATTCCAGCCTTGAGTTTGCACATTCTCCCCGTGTCTGCGTGGATTTCCTCTGGGTGCTCCAGTTTCCTCCCACACTCCAAAGATGTGCGGGTTAGTTGATTGGCCATGATAAATTGCCCCTCCATGTCAGTGGGATTAAGAGGGTAAATATGTGGAGTAACGGGGATCGGACCTGGGTGGGATTGTTGTCGGTGCAGGCTCGATGGGCCAAATGGCCACTTCCTGCGCGATAGATTCTATGATTCTGACACAGTGACTGTTAATGCCATAACTATGTTCCTGTAAACCAGTGAGCACACTTATTAGGAATAAACTTCCGCAAGAAGAAATCCTCAATAATACAGTGATACATTTGACTTAGAGTGCTGCAATACACCAGAATAATGATGCATAGTCAATATACCAGATATTAATCTTCTGCTGCTGAAACCAGGAACCATCAACAAAATCATAAGCAAAATTAAAGTTAATGATCTCAAGTGTCAGTACTTGTAAGTGCATTTATTGTACAAATGGAATATCATATTTACATACAGTTTAAGAAAAAATTTCCAATCGTGATTTAACCTATACAAAACACTTGTAACTTCATGCCTCATGGAACATTAGACAACTCATTTGGGATATACAGCACCATAGAAAACCTGGCAAAATTGTCTGAACGTCTCTTGGATTACTGGATGCAGTTGAAGCTGGACACCAAATGTTTCAGAAAGCTGAAGTTTATGTCACTACCTTGTGCTCACTCAGCACATATCATGAGTTACTGGTCATGTGGCTCAATGGGACAGTTTTATGGAGAGAAGGAGGAAAAAAGGCCAGGAACTGCCTCATTTAGTAAATGCCCTCTGTCACTCAATCACAAAGTCATGATGACTGAAGCCCAAAACCATCTCAGCCAAAGGGAGGTCATATCTGCAAGGACACAGGAATGCAGTTTCACTCATTTTGTTGGTTGATGAACTCTGCAACAATAAAAATGGACATTTAAGGGATATAAGGAGCAGGGGTGAGAGGGTAGAAATGGAGTTTAAACCCAAGATCAGTAATCCTATTGAATAACAGAAAAGGTTCAATGGGGTATGTGGTCTACCAATGCACTTATTACTTGTGTCCTTGTATTTTTTTATCAACTGCCCTTGTCAGAATACCTGATAACCTTGATAATTGATAAATTCTTGAAATTGATAAATTCTTGATTTCTCGAGGAATTAAGGGCTATGGGGAGAGAGCGGGTAAATGGAGTTGAAATCAACCATGATTGAATGGTGGAGTGGACTCGATGGGCCGAATGGCCTTACTTCCGCTCCTATGTCTTATGGTCTTATAATAGTTTTTAATGTGTTTCTTAAAGACACTGGGGAGTGATTTTCATGGAATACTATAGAAGCTGAAGAGATGTAGAATGGCCAGGGTGGATTCTTAAACTGAACTGCCAGTCGAGCCCATGTTTCGGGCAAGATGCCATTAAAAGTTGAATCCAACGATGGACAGCCACCAAGAGGCTTGTTAAATAGCTTCACACCACTTAAGGCTGGATTTTATGGCCCTCTTTGGTGACAGATTTGTGGAGCGGGGTGGGGACGCGGGTGGTGTCATAACAGGATATCTCTACCGCCTACCCACCCCTGCCGTTGCCACAATTTTTCCAGCGGTGGGAAGAGGCTTGCCTGTGGGACAATTATTGGCCACTTAAGGGCCTCATCCAGCTGGGATTTAACTGTGGTGGCAAGGAAAGGTGAGGGGGGGGCGGTGGTAGTGGGGTTTGGGGTAGTGGGGGGTGGGGGGGGGGGGAGGTGAAATGACCTGTTCCATTGAGCAACATGACTCGTAGTTCAGGATATGTGCCTCCAGAGCACAATACAATGACTTCAACTTTAACTTTCTGGGTGATTAGTGCCCAAATCAACTAGATCTAGTAATCCAAGTGTATACAACAAACATACAGCTGGCAGACGTCACTATACCTGCTGGTGGCAAGCAAGTGGCAGGGAGGGATTGGGGGGCTCCTTAACGGACACCTTAAACTATTGGAGGCCCTTCCCCCAAATTGTTTCCTCTCTCTCCACAGTTCTTCTCCTCCGCTGCCCGTATACACAGGCCTCCCAAATCCCCTGGACCCCCTCACCGGAGCCTTCTAGCCTGGCCCTGCTGATACCCCTCCCCCACTCAGCTTTAACTTTGGTTCCACGCCTTTGGTGACTCTTGTATTCCCAGCAGTAGCCAGCACTTCAGATAACCTGGAAAAGAGAGCTGCCAGACACTTGATTGGACAGACAGGAAGCTACCTATCAAGATGGGGGTGGAAGACCTGTCTTAGACTGGTTAACAGCCTGAGGAGTCATTAAATGCTTGCAGGGTAATGCATCAGAGTAGAATTGTTTTTTTGTTAGGGTGAGGGGTGGTCAGCGATAGGGTCAGCCTGATGGTGTTGGTGAGGCAAGTGATATGTGGGGGGATTGATGGGAGGGGTGGCATGGCGGTGGTGTTAGTCAGGGTGGTGGGGTTGCTAGTGCCCATTAAAGTGTCCACAACATTTTGGTGACGAGCACTTTGTCTAATACTTTCTCCTATCAGTGATTAGCTATTTGGGAGCTATCAGGGCACTCGTGCTGATTTGAAGCACTGCTTAAAGGGATGCTTACCATTTCATGGTCATTGCTACTCAGGCTGTGAAGTCCCTGAAACACAATGAGAGGCTTTCTCTGACAATTTGTACAAACATAGAAACGTAGAACATAGAAGTAGGAGTTCAGCCCTTTGAGTCTGCTCTGCCATTCATTATGATCCTGGCTGATCATCAAATTCAATCTCCTGATCCTGTCTTCCCCCAGTAAACAGCAAAGAAACATTTTTTTCCTGAAATTCTCTGAGGGCTCCAGCTATAAGAGTAAGTGCCTTGCTTCTCCACCTTTTAGAACACCAATAAGAATCCCACCCCCCGCCCCCCCCCAAAGAAAGGCAGTCATTGGTTGCTCACGGCTACCCCTAGATGGGAAGACGACACAAAGCCAGTGTCAAAGGCAGTTAGCATGAGCTGCTGCAGAAGAAGGGAACAGAACGGCATGGAGGAAACAGAGATCCCTCCTCCTCTGACGCTCCTCCTCTGGAACCTCAAGTGCTGCATCTGAGAACCTGGACACCTTCTCCCTCAGCCTCTGGGTTATTCAGCAATGTGCCACTGTTCTCCAGCCACAACGGTCCATGTCTAAAGCCCAGGGTGAGTGGCCATGCTGAATTGCCCCTTAGTGTCCCAAAGTGTGGAGGTTAGGTGGATTGGCCATGATCAATATATCAGGTTATGGGGTTAGGGCGGGGAATGGACCAAGGTAGGGTGCTCTTTCGAAGGGTCGGCGCAGACTCACTTGGGCTGAATGGCCTCTTGTGAACTGTAGGGATTCTATGATTGGATTCTATGATTCTATTCTATGATTCTAAGGACCCACATTTACCTTTCACGAGAATTACATCCAATCAGTGGTTGTGTGCTCAACCTGCAGGTGTCTTTTAGCATCCACAGGCAAGTTCAAATTAACCAGCAATTAGGACCAAAGTCATGGGCTAAATCCGAACTTTCCAAACAGGCAAGTATGCCCAGTATTGTATTATAACTTGTTATTAGCCGATTAGCAATTTTCGTGTTGGCGTTTTCTATCCGAAAGCTTCACTGTTCTGGCACCATTTCTTGTTCCCTTTTGTCAGTTTCTTAGTTAAGTAATTTAACAAGATTATAACATTTATGTTGCAAAATGTCAGCTGGTCTTATAACATAAATTGGGTGAAGAGTTGTGTCAGCAGGAAAATGGCATGAGTTTGCATGTTTTTTAAGAGTCCGAGATGGTCCATAATATATGTTTCATGATTAATTTACCATAAAAATATTAAACAGCTGTGGTTGTTTAAATGATTCATCAGCATAACGCCACACTAAAACTTTTCAATCAAGTTTCTTCAGGAGCTTTCGGTTCTGGGTGTTTAAATAGAGTATATTTTTAATGGATATTAAATTGATCATAGCTATGACTGAATATTATCATTATATTAATAATTGATTCTTAATTGTGATTGGCTGAAAGGTCACAAATCATTTGACAATTTTTGGTAGTATAACATTTAGTCATAATTCCAATGAAATGAGGTTCACTGTTGCAAGTAAATAAAAGTGATGGTAACCATGGTGATTAAGCGTTGCATAATGGTTACACTTGACTTACTAATATTAGATTAAGTTGCAGTGAAAAATATGTTTGGTGGTGTTGATCACCTGGTTGTGTTAGTGATTCAACAGCTTTTGACTGTGTTAAACATGGGCCAGAAGCAAGACTGCTGGTGAAGCTATTTGAAGCAAGATTTTCCACTCGGCATCAGTAGCTGAGCAACATTTGAACTGCCGTTTTTGTTTTCTCCATGCCTTTTTCAGCATTAATATTGTGGATATAAGATTTAGTAGCCAGTTAAATTTTCCAGTCAGGTCCTGTGATTGGAATGTTTGGCAACCACCAGGTTAACAACAAGAGCTATTTATTAACTAATGCAGACTATGTATGGAGTGCTTCAATACACGTCTTCTCCATTCACTTCTAGGATCAGTTCTGATGGGAAAAGCCCACGCTCAACCCTGGGATTTGCATGCTCGTGTCCCATTGGGCGATCAGGTCACATGAGCCTCCGGACACTCAACCCTTAAAGAGGCTCACTAATACATCCCTCCCCCTTTCAGTCCCCTAACCCATAATGCCCGGGATTCTCCAGCCTTTCACGCCAGCAGGATTGTCCAGTCCTGCTGCAGTGAACGGAGATTTGGCTAAGTGCAGCAGCAGCGGGGGGGGGGGGCAGGGGGGGGAGGGTGGAATGGCCGAGGATTCCGGCCTGTATCTTGAAAAGTTGAACTATTTACACAGAACATAAGAACATAAGAAATAGGAGCAGGAGTAGGCCATCTAGCCCCTCGAGCCTGCCCCGCTATTCAATAAGATCATGGCTGATCTGACGTGGATCAGTACCACCTACCCGCCTGATCCCCATAACCCTTAATTCCCTTACCGATCAGGAATCCATCCATCCGCGCTTTAAACATATTCAGCGAGGTAGCCTCCACCACCTCAGTGGGCAGAGAATTCCAGAGATTCACCACCCTCTGGGAGAAGAAGTTCCTCCTCAACTCTGTCTTAAACCGACCCCCCTTTATTTTGAGGCTGTGTCCTCTAGTTTTAACTTCCTTACTAAGTGGAAAGAATCTCTCCGCCTCCACCCTATCCAGCCCCCGCATTATCTTATAAGTCTCCATAAGATCCCCCCTCATCCTTCTAAACTCCAACGAGTACAAACCCAATCTCCTCAGCCTCTCCTCATAATCCAAACCCCTCATCTCCGGTATCAACCTGGTGAACCTTCTCTGCACTCCCTCCAATGCCAATATATCCTTCCTCATATAAGGGGACCAATACTGCACACAGTATTCCAGCTGCGGCCTCACCAATGCCCTGTACAGGTGCATCAAGACATCCCTGCTTTTATATTAACAGCATTAACAATCATAAATATTTTTAATACAATTCATCAGAAAATCAGTCTGTCAGGAGACTTGCTTTCTCTGGGAGCGACATCGCTCAGCTGGTTGTAATTCACCAGCAGAGGTCGATTCAGTTGGACTTTCTTGAGTCTGACTCTCTTCTTGCACAGTCACATCACTTTCCACTATTTTCTGACTTTCACTGGGATCAACAGTTGGTTCTGCAACAGGCTGACTTACCTCTTCACTCCTTTGATCAACGACAACACTACTAACAGGCACAATTGGAGTAAGCTACAACACTTGCCCTTGAGACGACTTTCATCTTCTTAAATGATTGAAGTGCTTCTTTAGAACTTTGTCCTAAACTTCTGCTTTGTAGGATGCTGGGCCAGCTCTGGCCTCTACAACACCTGGGACCCAATTTGGCCCGTTCCCAAAATCTTTTGTAAATACTAGATCTATTTATCTCAAATGCTCTTGCGAGTGTTGATGAATCATGGTTCCTTTTCTGCGTACTCCACCCTTTCCGCCAAACTTGGAATTGGCAGAGTCAACCTGATCCTCAAACTCTGACCCAGCAGGAGCTCAGCAGAAGCTATTCCAGTGGTTATACATGTAAGCAAACAGCAATCTTGCTAACTTTGTTTCAAGGCAATGATAATTTCTCCATGTCAGCTTTGAAGGCTTGTACTGCGCATTCCATGAGCCCATTAGATGAGGAGTGATATGGCGCTTTTCAGATACACTTGATTCCATTGGGTGTGATGAAGTTTTGGAACTCAGCCCTTGTGAATGCCATTCCATTATCTGAAAGAAGTACTTCTGGCAATCCGTGGGTGGCAAAGCACTGGCACAGTTTCTCGATTGTTGCATAGGATGTTGTGGATTTCATTTAGCACGCCTCCAACCATTTTGAATTGGCGCCCACTGAAAACAGGAACATTATACCCATAAATGGGCCAAAAAAGTCAACATAAACTCTTACCAGCATCTAGGACATTACTTTTCAATTTGAGAATACTCTTGTTCCGCAAGTGAAAAGGTTCTTGATATGTATCCAACGGGTTTCTCTGACCCATCATCCATCCTATTGGATAACAGAGTTCCCATCCCATACAGGGATGATTCACATGTGAGAACCAACTTTTTTGTGGGGTCAAAATGTGCTAACAGGCACCATGATTGAAGTGTTTGTATCACTTGGTTGAAAGCTTCCTTTTGTGGTGTTTTTCAGCACTATCTCTGTCGTTGCTTCAATTGTGCATGCAAAGGTGCCAGCAATGTTAATATATTTGGGAGGAACCACCTGTAGTAGTTGACAAGCCCAAGGAAGGATTTGAGTTCTGAGGTGTTCCTAGGAGTCAGTGCTTCCTTAATGGCTCTCACTTTGTTCTCCATAAGATGAACCCATCTGTGCATCCACTCTATAACCTAGATACGTCAACTCATGAACTCCTCCTTGGAGTTCTCTGTGGCTGAGGCCCCCTGTGTCCACCTTCATCTTCAGTGGACAGCTATTCACCAATAACAGCACTAATTGGGGCTACCTTGCCCACCTTTACGTTATTCATTCACAAAATATTGGATTCACCTTCCAGATGACTCTCTATATTATGCACTGAAGTTGGATTATTTACCCTGTTTATACTAGGCAGGCCCTGCTTGTTTCTTCACTTGTGCCTTACATGCACTCTTGTTCCAAATGTGTAGCATTCTGCTTCTCTGAATCAGCACTTGTCTTGGGAGTGAATCCCCCCACATCGGTAGCACACTGCATTTCTCCTTGGCTGTTGAATGTACTTCCTATACTTTTGAATTATTTTAGCTTCAATGCTTCTCCCCTTGCTTAAACCAGCACCTTCACTTTTGGCCTCACTGCTGTAGCAGCTTCGCCAAACCTGGTGGATCTCACCGTTGTGCATCTTTTGTAGCTCTGGGGACCTTTTCCCTGCACTTTCCATTGCCAAGGCCATTTCCAACTTTTTAAAAAGTTACTTCTAACTCTGCCAGTGGCTTTTTCTGTACTGCCATATTGTTTACACCGCTTACCAAACAGTCCCTCAGCATGTCATTCACTGCTGAACCAAACTCACAGTGCTCCAATATTTGTCTTAACGTTGCTAAAAAGGCTGCAATGATTCCTCTTTTGGCCCTCACAACTGAGTTAGATGTATACATTTGCAATATTACTGAGGGCTTAGGGTGGTAATGCCGTTTTACTAGTTCCACGGACCCTGCAAAAGTTTTGGTACCAGGAGCATCCGGGGATGTTAAACCTCTGATCAAATTATATGTCCGGGCCCACACATAGTAATCAATATAACCTCCTTCTTATCCTCCCCCTCTATTCCATTAGCCTGGAAAATTATTGCAAATACTCCACATTCTGTACCCAGTCTTTGGAATTTGCATCAAATGGCTCCAACTTGCCGAAGATGGTCATGTTGCTAATTTTTTCTTTGCCGATTAGACCCAGGTTATGCTCGCGACTTAGGCTGGACTATTTCAAATGAGGTCACCTTTGCACTTTTTTCAGGACCTTCCATTTTCCTCATCGCCAATGTGATGATCGCAATGATTGGCGACAGGTTAACAACAACTACTATTTATTAACTAACTCAAACTATACACAGAGTGCTTCAGTATGTGTCTTCCCCCATTCAGCTCGGGGATCGATTTTGATGGTAAAAACCTGCACTCAGCCCCAGGATTTGCACAGTCCCACCTCACTGGCAATCAGGTCACATGATCCCTGGACACTTGTCCCTTATGTAGGCTCACTGCTACAGGTCCAAAATAAAGGATTTAATTGTCGTCTTGAAGAGGCATTTTTGGAGACTCTTTTTATTGATTTGAGAAGAGTCAGCACTGATGGTGTTGCTTATGAACAACAGATAAAAATCCTAGATAACAGTTTGCATCAGTGCATCATTTGTTTGTGAGCTCATGGTTTGCCAGACATTTTATGTCCCGTTCAATGCAGTATTTTTGATTTGACTTTAATCAGAGGGTTCTAACAGCATTGATAGAGCAATATGGAAAGTCCCTGAACAATTTCTGCTTCGTCATTCACCTGGGCTTCATAACATTAAAAGAACCTTCGGAAAGACAATCTAGGCACACATTTGAATAAGCCACACACTGACAGATGCAGTAGGAAAGAAGAGACAACAGGGAGAAGGCCTTACCACTAAAAGTGTACACAGTATTGATTTGGATCTGCGGGAACAGGCTGGCATTTTTGACTTAACAGATGAGCTTTCGCTGATGCATCCCATGAGTTGCACAAGTATTGTAAATTGTCGTTGGTAATTTCTATAGCTTTGCCAGGGGTTCTGGCAGTTTCCCTGTCAGTCTATAATACATAGTTGTATCCAGCAAATGACATCTCCTCCAACATACTACTGCACAGACAATGTAATTGCAATTTCTGAGATTCTCAATACATTGTCACAGTCACCAACATAAGTTCAACATGCTGGAAGGAAAAGCGGAGGAACAGTGGAGCCAAAAAGCATAAACCTTTATTGCGCGAGTTTCACCTTCAAACTGGCTCAGAGATCAGTTCTCCTCAGCAGCTTTAAACATTACATGAAACAGATTCCACTCATTTTAAATTGATTGCTACAACTCTAGACTAATTAGCTGAAACAGACATTTTGTCCTGAATAAAATATCAATAGAACTATGAACATGAATGATGACAGTCTAAAACTATTTGTATGAAGGGAAAAAAAAACAACGTTGGATTTCAGTCCAAATCTTTAGATGTTGAACTGTGCAAAATTATGATTCCCTTGAAGCGAAATTTCTACAAAACTATTGATATTGGTTTTTGAACACTTTGAATTGCAAATTCTCACCATAACAATCAGCTGGGGGAATGCCATGGTTCTTGTAAAGTTCTTTTAGTTCTCATTACATCGGGGTATTTGGTGACTCCGATTGAGCAGTCACTCCACTGGAGGCAATACAACGCTTGTTCATTAATAAAAGTTAGGCTACTTTTTCCACGTATTCGTTGGTGTATTGGATGCATTTCAAGAGAAGCAATCAGGTGTCACAATACATCGCAATGTGGCGCAGTGGTGAGCACTGCTGCCTCACAGCGCCAGGGACCCAGGTTCGATTCCCAGCTTGGGTCACTACCTGTGCAGAGTCTGCACGTTCTCCCCGTATCTGCGTGGGTTTCCTCCGGGCTCTCGGGTTTCCCCCCACAGTCCGAAAGATGTCTTGGTTAGGTGCATTGGCCATGCTAAATTCTCCCTCAGTATACCCGAACAGGCGCCGGAGTGTGGCGACCAGGGGATTTTCACTGTAACTTCATTGCAGTGTTAATGTAAGGCTGCTTGTGACACTGATAAATAAACTTTAAATTTAAACATTATCATCATTAAAACATTGAAGCAGTAAAGCAGGACAGGTCTATGCTGCTGGTGAATTCCCACATGTCTAGGATTATCCATTCATCCCCCCTGATTGAGATCATTTTTATGAATTGAAATTGTGTTCAAATTCAAAGAATATGGAGGTAGTTTGTGATGTCAGTTTATCATCCTGTCTTCAGTTGCTAGCTAATCAGCAATCCTCTTGTGCCTTCTTCATCAGGTCCCAGGCCACAAAGGTTTCAAAGGATCCTAAGGCCCTGGGTCTAGCTGATGGGTAAATCTTAATTAAAATATCTTCATTTATTTTAAACACTTGTGGTGCCCCTACCACTGTCAGAAATATATTTTAATTCATGAGCCACTCCTTCATTACCTGGCAGCTTTCTGCTAGCTTTTTTCTGTGCCATTCTCACCCACTGGTAATTGTCATTGGGTTCAAAGATCAGGGCAGGATTCTCCGATCTTGTCCGTACCTGCCCTGCTGCAGGTGAGAATGGAGAATTTGGCGTTCCAGCCAAAATTTCATTCACTTTCAGTCACACCGGAGAACCCTAGCCACAAACGAGGACGGAGATTTTTGGCGTAAATGTCTGATCGGCTTTCTGGCCCATCTTTGACCACTAGCAATGTTAACACCAAAGAACACTGAGGACTGTGGACATGCTGTAAAGTTGAATGCAGAGTCATCATTATGCAAAGAAATTTAGATCTACAATTTTTTCACCATCTCCTCCCGATCTTACAGGACAATTTGAATGTTCCATGAAAACATTTCTACATTTAATTGAGAATTAATAATATCAATAATTATGCATAATAATTAAACACCCAAAAGCAGAAAATCAATATGTGGAGCGGCATGGCGGCGCAGTGGTTAGCACTGCTGCCTCAGCACCAGGGATCCCGGGTTCGATTCCCGGCTTGGGACACTGTCTGTGCAGTCTGCACATGTCTGCATGGGTTTCCTCCAGATGCTTCAGTTCCCCCCCCACAGTCTGAAAGACATGCTGGTTAAGTTCAATGACCATGCTAAATTCTCCCTCAGTCTACCCAAACAGACGCCAGAGTGTGGCAACTGGGGAATTTTCACAGTAAGTTCATTGCAGTGTTAATGTAAACCTACATGTGACACTAATAAATAAACTTAAAAACTTAATACAGTTTTGAAGTTAAATGGTGATTTGTACACAGAGAGACTAGTTAAACAATTGTTTCTGCATTGATGCAACATGGTTTTAGTGTTGCATCAGTGCACAATGTGCAATATCATTGTGATTTGAATTTTGGCAAGCAAGAGATTGTTTCACAAATGATCGAGAAAGACCTTCCATTGATAGAGTGCATTTCACACCCCTAGGACACCCCAACATGCTCCACAGCCAATCATCTTTTGAATTATCCAATCATTCTTATTTGTAGGCAAATGGGGGAAACAACTGTAAGATCCCACAATGAGTCAACAAGAAAAACAGCAGTTTGTTTATTTTGATGGAGAAGTGAATGTTGGCCAGGACAATTGGAGAATGCCCTGTTCATTTTTGAATGGTGTCGCGTGTTCAAGGCACTAATAAATGGACAGGGTCTTCCAACAATGCAGCACTCCATCAGTATTGTATTGAAGCATCAATCGACATTAATGGCTATGCTTTGGAGAGATGCTGGAAATTCCTGACTTCAAACTAAGTACTGCCACTAAGCAAAGGTGATTCAGAATGTGACATTCTTTTTACTGCCAGTTAATTAGGGAAATATGGCAATTCTAATTTGAACTGGATAGTTCTTTAAAGAACTTAAAAAAGTAAAATATAGTTGCACAAAACAAAATACTTGAACTAATACATTTGAAAACTAAACACTTCCTCAGGGCTCAGCAATTAGGTTCAGATGCTACTTGTTTCTGCTTGCAAAGGGGTTAATTAAAAAAAAAATTACTCGCATTTATGCCTCTGGCCTAGTTTCCTTCTTACTTCAGAAACACTTTTTGATAATTGCTAATGAATTGATAACAGTTAATGAATTCTTCTCAGAGTCAAATATACTGACCATGAAACATAAAGTTTGGAGTTAATATTCTATACAGGTTTTCGAGGTCATAGCGACGATAAACGTTAATTGTTTATGAATCTATTCGAATATTAAACCATTTCCACGGATGTTACTTTTATTATTTATATTCCTTTGTCCAGCAAATGCCACGTTGTAAGGTAGTAAATTTGTTTCATGATTGATTAAATGTGCTTCAGTTTATTTGAGAAAAAAACATTCTTCCATTTTTTGAATACTGGAATAAATATTTGACATATTAGAGCTGAGACATTGTTCTTTGAAGGAACATTCTTCAGTTTAGTCAACATCTGTGTTACCAAGTCAACGGTGATAATTATCTTTCATAATTGGCTGGAAAATGTTCATGCTTACCAAATGTGATTTCAATGGGTTGCCTTACATGTGTGCATTTCAATGACCTTGACCATCATATAACACTCCTCAGGGGGCTCTTTCCAGATGAAAATACCTTAGAAATGCAGTGGGTGCTCCAAGCAATAATTACTCGTAGAAAATGTGCGGTTATGTGACACATATATTCACAGCAGAATAAATAGTACCAGAATTCACTCTGAATTTACACCATGGATTTAAAGTAAATAACCATTTGGAAGCACATCAAGGATATAATGACAGGAGTGGATCGTGCAACACTGAAGTCACATTAATTTACATGCAATTCCAGTTGTTAAAAAAAAAACTTAACAGAAATGTGAGCTTGCTTTCGAGACTGCGAGCAGCCTGTCTACAGCTAAAAAGAAGTAATAACCCTGTGAACGTCTTGGTAATGGCTGATACAGAAAGGGAGTGACTTACAAATACGATGCATTTGAGAGTTTGTGATGGAACTTTTTGACGGGATTGACAGTGGACAATAATAAGCTTGTGATCAAAGTCGTCTCACATTCCTACACGAGAAAGGCTTGACCGGCAGTGGGGGGAAAAAAATCTTCACTTGCACAGTTCTTTTTGCATCATCAATACATCACAAAATGCTACGCAGCTAATTAAGTAAAAAGTTAAAATGTTATTCACCACCCTCCAAAAACAAGCGAAACCATGCCCTGTGCTCATGTAAATAAATGATGTGGAGATGTGGGCACAGTAAGAAGTCTCACAACACCAGGTTAAAGTCCAACAGGTTAATTTGGTATCACGAGCTTTTGGAGCGCTGCTCCTTCATCAGTGATACCAAATAAACCTGTTGGACTTTAGCCTGGTGATGTGAGACTTCTTACCATGTAAATAGAGATAAAATACTGCAGATGCTGGAATCTGAAACAAATACAGAAAATGCTGGAAAAACTCAACAGGTCTGACAACATCTGTGGAGGAGAATATAGCCAGCATTTTGACTCATGATTCTCTGACTTTAAGTTATAACTGTTTTCTTTGGAACAAAGAAAGCTGAGATGAGAAATGATAGAGGTATTCAAAATCATGGAGCGTTCTGGCCAGAATAGACAGGGAGTAACTATTCCCACTTATGAAAGGCTTGAGAATGAGAGGACACAGATTTAAAGAAACTGGTAAAAGAATCAAAAGCGATGGTTAGAAAAGGCTTTCGCATACAGCAATTGGTTAGGATCTGAAATGCACTGCGGGTGAATGTGGTGGAACCAGGCTCAATCAAAGGATATGAAGAAAAGTCATGTTGCTGAGAATCTCAGGTGTCAGTGTCACCTGTGGAATCTCAATCTGCTTTAAGGGGAGAAATTTGAATGGAATGTTTTAGCAACATCTTTGCAAAGAACTGATGAACAAAATCATAAAAGGAATATTAACAGAAGAAGAGGATATCTAGAATCTGTTGACAAGAATAAACAATGGGATTTGTGCCTTACTCAAAACTATTCGCCATTATGGATAATTATAGCCAGTCATCATTTTTGGGATACCAATTGGAACAATTATATTTGAGCCAATGCTATTTTGAGGACACGCAATGAGTTTTTTGGATGACATCCTTAAGTCATAATATTAAATTGCTGTCACCATTCCCAAAACCTTTGTTAAGCATTTTAGCCAAGCATCAGAAAATTCAAAATTATCTCTCAAGACAAACCCAGATTTATTTATCACAGCTCAAATTAGTCCAACATGAACATTTCACAAAACAAGCATTATGCTCTGTCAAATGGTGACAACAATGTCAATAATACATTAATGATTTGTATTTCCATGGAATATAGTAAGGTGCCTCAGAACTTTATATTACAGATACAGAGGGAATAAATAAATGGCACTTCACCAGAAGGGGAAAGGAAAACATGGAGAGAGATTGGTCTGTGTTTGGGCGGGGGGTGGGGGTGGAGGGGGGCACAAATTATCATAAAATAAGTATTTCAAAAGGTTTTTGAAACCAGGGAGTGAGATTTTATATCCAAGACTTGGGCAGGATTTTATCACAGGCTGCAGAACCCCAATGTTGGCATCCAATGGGGCTCTCCAGCCTGCATGCAGCATCACCTGGTGCCCTCTCGCACCATCTTCCTGAAGGCAGTCACCTAATCGACCAACTTCACATCCGCCATCCAAGTAAAGACAGTAGGTGCCCAGTACGGCACACCCCACCTCCCCCCACACACCTCCCCCTGCACTCAATGCTGCCGGCCCAATCAAAGATGGACATTGCTAAGGCAGGTAGGAGACCTCAAGGGTGCTTTAACGTGGAATTATAGTAATTAATTATTTCAGAGGGGGGGAAGGTGGTAGGCCCCTCCAAGGGGGTGGGGAGGGGGGAAACCCTTCCACTTGAATCATTCGAACCATGACAGCCTTTAATGCCCAGTGCCTCTTTTCGGATCGAGGCTCTTCCCCCTCTGGCTCCTACCATACTTGGGCAGGAGGTTGGCTGCATTCAGCTGATTGCCTCCACAAGACAGGGGCAGCTCCATCAGTAGCAAAATGCCAACCAGGGCAGAACTTGGCTCCTAGTTGAGGGCTTAATCATGTAAAGTGGCTACCTGTCTCCATACAGCAAGCAGCGCTGATCCACATCCCTGTCTGCCTGGGAAACTGCCCTGGCAGCTGGAATGTATTGGGGAACCTCCTGATACGCATGCATGCACACACATACACACACACATGCACACACACACACACGCCTGCAAACATGGGGCCAGGAAACTGTGTCTCAGTTTTCTATTATTCAATATATATTCAATGACTCACAGACAATAATTTCCAAAATACATATTTAAAAAATAACAATAAACTATGCAAAAAAAACCAAGTTCCGTACCAGCAAAGAATTCAAGGCACAGTTCTCTGACCAAGAACTTTTAATTACTGCTGTGATTGCTGGCCAATCCATTTGCTTTAAGTTCAAAGTGTCAGCTTGGCTCAGTTGGTACAGTATTTGTCTCTGATTCAGAAGATTGTGCATTCAAGCTTCACTTCAGCACTTAAGCATATAATCTAGGCTGACAGCTCTGTGTAGTTACAGAACAGGTGCTGCATTGTTTGGCTGAGATATTAGCGGGAAGCTTTCTCTGCCCAGTGAGGTAACTGCAAGAATCTTCTGTTACTACTTGAACAAGAGCCAGGAGTTCTTCGGAAGTCCGGGCTAATATTCCTTCACATTACCCAAATAAATTAATTGGTCATTTCCTGTTTAAAGGAGCTTGACCAGAATATTATGCCCTCCCCTGTAGGGTTAGAAAATATGGGGGCATAAAATTAGGTGTCATGCCCATGGTAGCATGCCTATTGCTCACCTGCCTAAAATGGGATTGCCCCATGGTGCCTCCTCCTGCCGCTAATGGGATTTTACCTTCGGCATGAGGTGTGCACACCCTGTGGCAAGGCCACCAGGTTACTCTTGGCAGTTGAGCCAGTTGAGCCCCCCCTCCACCCCCACAAAATAGATTCTCCATCTACGCATTTCCCTCATGCCTTGACAAGTTCCCTCCCCATCACCATCACCTCCATCACTGGGACCTGGCCCCTGTGGAAGCCTGAATTTACTTCAAGTCTTGGTCCATGGTATTTCTTCTCTGGGTCTGCCCATAGTCCTGGCAGTGGCACTCTGGGGATAGAGAACTGCCAGTCAGTTCATTAGCGGGCAGCACTTGGTGGTGGGACTTCTCCAAGGTGGAGGTGGAATTCCAGCCTCGAGCCAATTAACAGTCCAAATGGCGGCGGGGGTGACCGAGCCAAGAAGAGGCAGCTCCACCCGACTTTTCAGGTGGGCAGGGGCAGAGGGGTAGGTGGGTGGGGGAATAACGGCAAGGCCACCAGCTCCATGTAAACCTCGAGCCGTTCTGTGTACAAATTAGCTGCTGTAATGATTGGACATTTAAATAAGTTTGTTTGTTATTAAGTTTTTTCTGACATCTTCAAATGGTTAGGTGCATTGGCTGTGCTAAATTCTCCTTCTGTGTTCCCGAACAGGCGCCAGAATGTGGCAACTAGGGGACTTTCACAGTAACTTCATTGCAGTGTTAATGTAAGCCTACTTGTGACTATTAAATAAACTTTTTTTAAAATCGTGTAAGGCGCTAAATAAATGTAAATTCTAGAATTTAATTAAATGCATTAAGATTGTAAATTGATGTGAAATATAAAAGGCAGAAAATTAACACAAATGTGGTAGCCAGTCTACTAAAAATAGTGCACTCAGAAAACAAAAGGCCCACTTGTCTTCATTAACATTCATCTTCACCTCATATCAAAATGATTGAAATATTTAGCCCTTTGCTCTTACATCCTCACACTTCCTCAGTCAATATTTCCTAGTCTAGTAATGCTTTTGAGCAAGAACTCAGTGGAAAGTTAAACAGTTTAGCCATTGAACCAAGCAATAAATGGTGTTTCAGGAAAAGAAAAGCAATGAGTTTGCCAACAGTGACATAAAGATGAAATGAGCTGGATTTCTCCATAACATAGCACGCTGTTCGGATCACTTACTAACGGATTGTGTTTATGAATACACTATTGATTTTTTAAAAGGCGGGGGATTTTATTTAAAACCTATTTACTTGAAAGCTATCATAAACATATGAGTTCAAATTGGTAAGTCAAGGGACATCTGAAAAAAAAATAGACATATCGTTTTCACAGACTTTTCCTTTCATTTTCAGATCATTAAATCAGTAGATGAAATGTGCAGCGATGATTAATTTTAGTTAATCAAGGTCATTTTAAGGTATCAGCTTCACATCCTGCCAAAATAACCATGGCTTGCTAAAATGTACCATAACCATTATTGCACGCTATGCCATTATCACATTTATTATTGCTCAATTAGAGTGGTCCTTAAAATTCCATAAAAGATAGAACTTCCTTACTTAACATATTTATTATGATCCTGATTCACATTCAACAGTGCATCATGTTCATCTCCCACTCATTCTAATCCTGATTCAACTCAAATACTGCTTAATGGAGTTTCTCTTTAATTTCGATCATAGAATGGGAAATTTTCATTAAAACAGAATGTTCTGAGCATCAGTAACCAAATATTATATTATGTCTTAATGTAATTTCTAATTTTCTGAGGGTATAAAGTAAATGCAGTGAATGGGAAAAGAGCTGCCATGATATTGGGATTGATAGTTTCAAGATTATTGCTGACAAAATCATTTTCCTTTTAAAGGTACATTACTCGGCATTAGTAGAATTTATTGTGGCAGTGACACTGTTATGTGGTACTTTTGACCAGTATTTCAAGAGTGAAAAAAAAATTAGTATTGGCTCACAGTTCCTGAGTTAGTGGCAGTCTGACTACTTGACTGAACCGAACTGTGTAGAAGTGAGATGGGATTGACCCTGTTATTTCATACAACAAGAATAAGGTGAAGTGTCATTACTTAGCACAACATTCTACAGAATTTTACTTAATTTGAGCCATAGAGATTTCTTTCAAAACAAAATTATACAACTGTTCAAAACCATATGAGTAGTATCACATTAAAACATAATGAAACAGGTGTAATCTTTCCAGCCCCTTCAAACCTTAACAAAATCGTGGGAAGTCTTATTTCATAGTGTCTTGAGAAGCTAGATTTATTTAGGTACATTCGTGTAGGTACTGTCACTGGACTAGAAAACCAGAAGCCCAGGGTCATACTCTGGGGACCCCCGTTTGAATCCCACCATGGCAGATGCTGAAATTTGAATTCAATAAAAAAATCTGGGGTGAAAAATGTCTCTCGTTCTCTGGTTGGGGGGAGGAGGGGCGTGAGGCCAGATCGTTGGCTGGTTGGGGTGGGGGGAGGGCCGATCGTTGGCTGGTTGGGGGGGGGGGGCGGGGGGGCGGCCGATCATTGTCCGGTGGTGGGGGGGCGGGGGGAAGGAGGCGGGCCAGATCATTCTCTGGTAAGAGGGTGGGGAGGGAGGAGGAGGCAGGTTAGATGTTTCTCTGGGTGGGGGGTGAGGGAGTGAGGCCAGATCATTCTTGGGGGGGGCAGGGGGGGTGTGAAGCCAGATCATTCTCTAAGGGGGGGGGAGTGAGGCCAGTTCATCTCCTGGGGGGGGGGGCAGTGAGGCCAGATCATTCTCTTGGAGGGGGGAGTGAGGCCAGATCATTCTCTGGGGGATGGGGGGGAGTGAGGCCAGATCATCCTCTGTGAGGGTGGGGGCAGGAGGGGAAGGGGGGAGTGAGGCCAGATCATTCTCTGGGGGTGGGGGGGGGGGGAGAGCGAGGCCAGATTGTTCTCTCATTGTGGGGGGGGGGGAGGCCCGATCGCTCACTGGTGTGGGTGGGGGGCAGATGGATCTCTGGTGGGCGGGGACAGGGGGGTCCGCTGCCACTCAGCGGGCGATCGGTGGGGGGAAGGGGGCAGGGGGTCGTGATCGGTCTGGGTAGGTAGCGGGGGGGGGAGTCGGTGGATAAGGGGGACAATGATGTCTGTGGGGGCCATCGTTTCTGCTTTTCGCTCCCGGGGCCACTTTCTCCGCTTTCTGCGGCTTGGGAGCGATTTGACAAGGGCGCGATTTTTCAAATTTTTTTCTAACTGCGCATGCGCAGCTCAGAGCTCCGATCATTTTGGGCGCGATAAGCCCCACCCACAGCGATTTTGTTTTCAGGCTGAGTGCGTATGCGTGCGCCTGAAAGCAGATTTCCAAGTCGGATCTGAATTGCGCCCAGGTTCAGCACTTAGAATGAAAATGGTAAAATCAGGCCCAATGGATAAGCGATTGCAGCAGAAATGTAAGAAATACTCAAATTATGCTCGAGATGTTCAACACCACGAACTTACACGGCTCTCTGCAGTTGTTTAAAGTTTATTTATCAGTGTCATATGCAGGCTTGCATTAATACTGCAATGAAGTTGCTGTGAAAATCCCCAAGTTGCTCAGCAAAACAGAGAAATGACGATCTTGCCCTACCTCCATTAGTAGCCTGAATAGATGGGTTACTATCACAGCAGTCTTGGAGCTCAGTAGTACATGAGGAGGGTGGAGGATGAATGGGGGTCACCTTATCAGCAAAGCTGCATTTATAAGTGTCAAACAAGAGAACAGAGGACATATGAGCTACTCCTATACATTGTATGAGGAGCACCGTCCTTCAACCAGTAAAAGTATAATTATTATACATATATAAATATAATTACCCTTTTGAGCTTTTAGCCATTACTTTATCAAGGTGAATTCTAAAGATTTAGGACTTGAAATGTCAGGAGACATATTTCACTGACAAAAATATGACAATGTGGAAATCCCAGTTGACTATATGTTGCTACAAGCTGGGCAAAAGAAAACCCAATATGTGCTACTTATCATGCAAGAGAAGCTATCTTAAGACAGAGCACATTGCATTGTTTAAAAAAAGAGCAATCTGGTTTAATGTGCAAAGTTTTCACATGGTACATACAAGAATTAAAAATAATCTTCAAGGCATGTGCCAGCTGGGTTTGTTACATTTTGCCACGATAATCTATCTAATCTAAAATTGTCCAAGGGAGGGAGCCAAATCATTCAATTCAAATATAAACATTCATCGTGACTTGCCCAAGTATATGTTTGATGGACAGCTTTTCTTAATTTAACGGTTATTTAAATTTAAAAAAAGATCCAATCACTATTGGACAGCCTTTTTAAAAATGTAATGATTGGTTAAAGTTTTAAAAGACTCCATTGTTATTTTGATATGTTTGTCAATCTGTACTTTGCAATTAGGAAAGGGTTAAAGAACTACTATTCACTATCATAATCAGGGCTTCTTTTTAACTCAAGAGTTGCAAACTTTTTTGTTTGCTCCACATAGTAAAGTTTTACAACATAGTAAAATATAGTTTATTATTGCTACACTTTCCCTCTTCTATGACAGTTTGATACAGTAATTTGGCACTTCAAGCCTAAAATAGGATTTAGTGTGAATGTTGCTTTGCTGTTTTAAAAAAAACTGAGGAAAATTCTGTGGAAGCGGGAATCAGAAGCAGCAGTTGACGGTACTGAAGGTGGATTCTCTACTCGTTATTCGAGGTGCACTATGTTGTTTTGCTGAGGCATCAGGGCAAGTGGAAACATTTGTGGGGATCTTGAGGGCTAGCTGTCACCTACAGGAATAATCTGAAGCACAGAAGTTAAAAGGATTTGGAGTAAACTGGTAGAAAGAACCCACAAACATGACAAACTGGTGGAAGAGGCAGCGTCCATTTGCTAGCTAGTATCTCAAATCATAATGTGTGCACATCTTCTATGTGTTTTCTGCACAAATGTTGTGTTGCTCCAATGTGGTATACATGTGATACTTTCTGCTATTTGTTTTGTAAGCATGTTACTGGGTGCATAAACAAAACTTTTTACTTCTTCATTTCTCCTTGTTATACTTACTGACATTTATTTTTCCTGCTTCATGGAATACATCCAAATTCGCATACTTTTGGAAATTAGAATGAATTAGTAGAATGTCAGTAAATTCCTTAACACGTTGTGCCAATGAGAACCTTGGATGCAGCAATTAAACACAAACTAAACCTTAGCTGATTGAATCTGGGTCGACAACAAGATAATAGTAAAATAATCCATATGAACTGTTTGGCATCTCCTATCAATCTATTATCCCCACTTCAAGTAGAAGCAGCTCAGCGATGGGACAATTTGGGGGCAAGGGCGGTTACCTATTTTACATTCCAATAATAAGTACCAACACACAATTTGGAGTTCAACTTGACCATCTGGCTACCATGGAGACTGTGATACTGGTTGCCTGTATTCTAAAGTTGGGGGAAGAATTTGGTGTTTGAAAGCCAGTGTAGTTCTCCACCCTGGAAAGAAGAGCTCTCAGGCCCTTTTGTAAGTGTTCCATTTTAAATATTACAAAAATATTATCTTTACTAGTCTTCACATGGATTCCACTTGCATCCCAGTATGGCTCAGTATGCCAGGGCACCAAGGACACAATGGGGGGCACGTTTCCCTTCCCGCCTGCCACGGGAATCATAGCGGGTGGGGGCAGACCATGCAAAGGTCTGTTGATCGCGGGTGGGGTTTTCTAGTTTGGGGGCAAGTGCGGCCAACGTCTTTCTGAGGCAAATTCCAGCATGGACAACACCGCCCTTAATCCAAAACTCCACCGATGACTATGCTTTGTTCAGAGTTCGTTGAAGGACTGCTTGTATCAGCGATGGTTAGGAACTCCCAGATTAGATTGTCACATGGTTTAACGGTGGCACAGTGATTAGCACTGCTGCCTCACAGTGCCAGGGACCCAGGTTCAATTCTAGCCTCGGGTCACTGTTTGTGTGGAGTTTGCACGTTCTCCCCATGTCTGCCTGGGTTTCCTCCGGGTGCTCCAGTTTCCTCACACAATCCAAAGATGTATGGGTTAGGTTGTTTGACCATGCTAAATTGCCCTGTAGTGTCAGGGGACTAGCAGATAAATACGTGGGGTTACGGGCATAGGGCCTGGATGGGATTGTTGTCAGTGCAGGCTCGGTGGGCCAAATGGTCTCCTTCTGCACTGTAGGAATTCTATGAATCTATGATTCAAGCTTAATCAACAGCTTTTGTGGCAAAGCTACAACAAGAAGTGTGCCAAAGAGTTGTGGATTTATGGGCCTTGTCATACAGGACACAGCCTTCATCAGAAATGTTTGCTGAATCTATAACTTTCCAACATGACTTTGAAATTCCATTAGTTTTTTTGCACAGATCGTGAAAAGTATGGAAGATCCGGTGTAGATTATTTTTTTAAACATCTAAATGTTATTAACTGCAATTGCTCTTTAACATCTCTGATCATTTGCATTGTCCAGAGGTAAAATTAAGTTGCACTGATCTGTCAGATGAATGAATTTTTCAAGTTCATTGTTTATAAGTTAAGTAGACGGCAATGTGCATCTGGAAGAAGGATGATCAAGGTTCCCCAGACGTGCCTGTTAACACTTTTCAAGCCCTTTATACATTATCCCATTCTGAGTTCTTGAGCAGTAAACAATAGTGTCCAGGGAAGAAATGAAGGAATAACTCAAAGCAACATAAAACACTGAGACCAGTTGGTTGGACAAGGTTGATGTTACATTGATTTGTGACTGCAATTTGCTTTCTTCAAATCATAATTCTTCAAGGAAATTCTAATTCTAACAATTCTAAGGAAATCTGGCATGTCCGCTACAACTCTCACCAACTTCTACAGATGCACCACAGAAAGCTTTCTTCCTAGTTGTATCACGGCTGGGTATGGCTCCTACTCTATCCAAGACAGCAAGAAACTACAAAAGGTCGTGAACGAAGCCCAGTCCATCACTCGAGCCTGCCGCCCATCCATTGACATTGTCTGCACTTTCCACTGCCTCGGAAAAGCAGCCAGCATAATCAAGCACCTCACACACCCTCAAACATACTCTCTTTCACCTTCTTCCGTCGGGAAAAAGATACAGAAGTCTGAGGTCACGTCCCAATCAACTCAAAAACAACTTCTTCCCTGCTGCCATCAGACTTTTGAATGGACCTATCCCGCATTAAGTTGACCTTTTTCTACAACCTAGCTATGACTGTAACACTACATTCTGCATTCTCTCTTTTCCTTCTCTTTGTACAGTATGCTTTGTCTGTAGAGCACGCAAGGAACAATACTTTTCACTGTATACTAATACAGGTGACAATAAATCAAATCAAATCGGATGATTGGTGTTATTTACAGCTCATTTTTAGGTTTGGTCATGAAGCAGTTTCCATGAGCTTCCCACAAATTCTATAAATAAGACTGATTTACTGACTACTTTATTTTGCTTAAGGAGACTGATAAATAAATGAATTGGCATTCTTGCCCAACATTCTAATTAGTAGAATTAAAGCCACACAAATTAAATATGGAAGGACAAGAACAGCTAGTACCTAAACTGATGTCTTGAATCAAATGCTTCAAAAATAAATTTAAATGACAAATTTCAGTCAGGCATAATCCATAAATAAATGCTGGGTTTTCAGCAAAAACTTAACAATTGATTCTGAGTTAATTTTGAGCAAAGATAGAATTTTGGCACCATATTCAATAAAATCATTTGATTTGAAAATGCAGGATGATAGTTTTGGAGAGGTCAGTCATATCTTTCAGGAATCATAACTTATAAAGAATAAGTTCTGAATAAAGTGAATTGAGTAGAATTGGCTGTAGATATAACATCTAAAGTGGCATCTTTGTAAAGATAAAAACTAATCTTGGAGTTTTTAGTACTTTGCTACAGAATTTAGTCAAAGGTATTTTATTTTTGCCATTAGCATTAGGGTACTCCATAGCAACTGAATTCAATGAGATCTGTATTGTACAAACGGTCAAATCCTTATTGACAGTCCATTCAGTATCCTTATTGTACGTCAGTAGAGAAATTGCTAGCGTTTAGAAATGACTTACAGTTAAACCAGAAATTCCTCACCTGAAATAAACCACCTTGGTAAAGTATTAAACAAATCCATTACATTAAGGTGAATTCACTGAATTGTTGTAATAAAGGCTCTGATTTTGTGGTTACAATTGTAGCAAAACTCAGCATTCATTGTCATTACTTTGCGAAACTAACAACAACTTCTGGTGTGCGCACATTCATAATTGAATATCGAAATCCAAAAGTTGCAGTCAGTGATTGTGCCCTCCTCCACAGGATGTACCGATGAAGAACTCTCAGATGGAAACAATCTAGAAATCACTGAATTGGTGTGCATTTCTACTTTTTACATTATTCTGGCCATAAAAATTCTTTAAAAATTTACACCTTGTTGAATGAACAATAACTTGTGTTTTTAACAGTGGATAGTGTCTTTTTTTAAAATTACTAATCAACCTCTCTGGTTCAGAAAGAAGTCTCACAACACCAGGTTAAAGTCCAATAGGTTTATTTGGTATCACGAGCTTTCGGAGCGCTGCTCCTTCATCAGGTAAGTCACCTGACTTTACTGGACTTTAACCTGGTGTTGTGAGACTTCTTACTGTGCCCACTCCGGTCCAACATCGGCATCTCCACATCTCAGGTCCAGAAAAGCTGATTTTATATTTGTGGAATGCCAAATTTCCCTATTATAACAAAATAAACGTCCATTGATTTTTATATACAATAAAAGTTTTCTTAAAAGTTCATTTATGATACTTCAGCTACTTTAGTCCTCTTTAGTCCTCAATTGTTATTACACCTTCTGCAAAACTATAGAAAGTGAATGGTCAATCCAGGAAGTAAAAAGCAGGCTTTTTGGCTGTGAGAATGTTTCAATGTGGTTGGCTGCTTAATCTGCTTGATGACAGTTTTTTGCGACATGTCAAATCCTCTACAGCTGGTGTATTACTGAAATTAACATCCATAAAGGCAAAAACAAACTAAAGAGGTTGCTAAAAGCAAAATACTGCGGATGCTGGAATCTGAAACAAAAACAGAAAATGCTGGAAAATCTCAGCACCTCTGACAGCATCTGTGGAGAGATACAAGAGCCAATGTTCTGAATCTGGATGACACTTTGTCAGAGCTGAGGTTGCTAGATCTTCTGTGAGCAGCATTATTTGAGAACAACAGAGAATGAAGCCATCATCACTTCACTGAACGCAAAATTCAGCCAGCAACGTTATGACCAAATAAACGTCTTTGAAATTATTAAGGGGCTTAATAGGGAAAATGTAGCAAACAGTTGGAATTTTCCAGTCATTACACCGGCAGGAACTTCCAGTCCTGCTAACGGTGCACCCCTGCCGTGGGCTTCCCAGCAGTGAGGGGGGTGCATTCAATGGGAAACCTCATTAACAATGGCAGAACCAGAAGATCTCGCCGCCTGCAATGGCGGGGCTATCTCCCACCTACCATGTTTACTCCTATAGGGAAATCCTAGCGGTCATAGATATAAAGTGGTCACCAATAAATCCAGTAAAGAACTCAGGAGAAACTTACTTACCTAGGGAGTGTTAGAATATAGCACTTTCTATCACAAGAGCAGTTGATTAGGGTAGCATAGATGCATTTAAGGGGAAGCTAGACAAGTATATGAGGGAGAAAGGAATTGAAAGGTTTGCTGATTGAGTTAAGTGCAGGAGGCTTGTCTGGAACATGGACACTGGCATAGACCAGTTGGGCTGAACGTCCTGTTCCTGTGTTGTAAATTCTAAGCAGCACGTAACTCTGTGTAATCATTTTAGGCCACAATACAGATATAGCTTCAAAAATGATATAGTGGAAGTGATTTTTAGCTTGGTAGAGTGGGTGCTCAGCCTGGCCAAAGCTCACCTGAACGTTTTCAAGTACAGTGACCCACCATCTTAATACAAATGGTTGCTGGTGACTCTCTGGGTGAGCATAGCCAGAGGACAATAGTAAAAGACCGGATCAGATATAATGAGATGAGGAACCTGGGTGACCACAATTTTCCACTTCTCATTGCCTATTTTCCTGGAGATGGAGTTGGGCTGCAGTGAAAATCACCCCCAGAATCAATAAAAACAACTTGTATTTATATATCCTGCTCATATCCAGGGAGACTAAATAAAGGTTGTTCAGTGTTTCATTCCATTGTCTATTTTAATTGGGATCTGTTTGAAGTCCATTATATCTATTGATTGTAAATGCCTATAATGGAGTACTCAGTAGTCGTAATCAAATTTCAAACAATTACTCCATGCAATAAACAATGTTTTCTAATTCTATTTATGCCATGCTTTCATGCATTTTTTTCTTCACTGACATGAAATTGTGGTTTTACGTTGCATGGCTATCCAGTTTATTTAGTCGCACTGGGTAATGTCACTAATGCACTCTCAGTGGCTTTGATGGTGCCAAATGTAATCCCATTGAAGTTTTCCAAGAGAATGGCAATAAATGGAGACAATGGGCTAGAGATTTCTGTCAAAATAGCGGTGAAGCTAATTGCACTTGCCTTTGCTTATGCACATATGGCTCAGCGAAGGACACATGTGAGGTAAAAATGAGTATCCAAAAATTGCTTCCCCAGTTGAGTTGCTCTGCCCTTAGCCTCACGGAATTACGTTTCCCTCTGCACACTTCCAAACACATTGAGGGATGTGATGATGCTGTATTTGCATGGTGGATACAGACAAAACTCACCACAGAAAGTTCAGTCTCGTCATTTCAAGCACAGATACACCTTTTTTGTTACTTTTCATTATTTTTCTTTCTCTCTGAATCCAATATTTCTTTCACAAGAACATGAGAATTAAGGCCAGCAGTAGACTATATGCCACCTCAAATCTGCTCTGACATTCAATACAATCATGTCTTATCATCTACCATACTCCACTTTTCCTCTCATTCCCATATCCCTTGATTTCCTGAGAGACCAAACATCTGTCTGTCTCGGTCTTGAATATGGATTATCCAAAACCCTCTGGAATAGAGAATCCTAAAGATTCACAACCCTCTTAGTGAAGAATTTTGTCTCACCTCAGTACTAAATGATTGACCCTTTATACTGAGACAGTACCAGGGGAAATAACCTCTCAGTTTCTACCCCATCCAGTCTTTTCCGAATCTTGCATATTTCAATGAGATCATCTCTCATTCTTCTAAATTCCCGACAGTATAGCCCGATTTCCTCAATCTCTCATCATAGCACAAGTCTCTCAGCCCCAGAGTCAATCAAGGTAACCTTTGTGCTCCCACTTCTAAGTTAAGTTCTTAGATATGGAAAACAAAACTATTCACACAGTACTTCAGATGTGGTCTCACCAAAGACTTATACATTGTAGCAAGACTTCCTTATTCCCACACTCAATCCTCCTTGCACTAAATTTCTGTGTCCCTTGTGCAAGTACACTCAAGTCCCCTGAGAAAAATCAACATTTAAAAGTTGAAAACAAATTTGATTTTCTATTGTTGTATAATCTCACTCCTCCCCATGTTATATATTCCATTAGCCACCATGTTCACTTCAGAGCCAACATTTTAAAGATGTGCTGGAGGAGGGGACGGAGTGTAGGGTAACGAAGTTTGCAGATGACACAAAGATAAGTGGAAAAGTGAATTGTGTGGAGGACGGAGAAGATCTGCAGAGAGATTTGGACAGGCTGAGTGAGTGGGCGAGGATATGGCAAATGGAGTATAACGTTGAGAAATGCGAGGTTATACACTTTGGAGGAAATAATAACAAATGGGATTACTATCTCAATGGAAACAAATTAAAACATGCTACCGTGCAAAGGGACCTGGGGGTCCTTGTGCATGAGACGCAAAAGCCCAGTCTGCAGGTACAACAGGTGATCAAGAAGGCAAATGGGATGTTGGCCTATATCGCGAGGGGGATAGAATATAAAAGCAGGGATGTCTTGATGCACCTGTACAGGGCATTGGTGAGGCCGCAGCTGGAATACTGTGTGCAGTATTGGTCTCCTTATATGAGGAAGGATATATTGGCATTGGAGAGAGTGCAGAGAAGGTTCACCAGGTTGATACCGGAGATGAGGGGTTTGGATTATGAGGAGAGGCTGAGGAGATTGGGTTTGTACTCGTTGGAGTTTAGAAGGATGAGGGGGGATCTTATGGAGACTTATAAGATAATGCAGGGGCTGGATAGGGTGGAGGCGGAGAGATTCTTTCCACTTAGTAAGGAAGTTAAAACTAGAGGACACAGCCTCAAAATAAAGGGGGGTCGGTTTAAGACAGAGTTGAGGAGGAACTTCTTCTCCCAGAGGGTGGTGAATCTCTGGAATTCTCTGCCCACTGAGGTGGTGGAGGCTACCTCGCTGAATATGTTTAAAGCGCGGATGGATGGATTCCTGATCGGTAAGGGAATTAAGGGTTATGGGGATCAGGCGGGTAAGTGGTACTGATCCACGTCAGATCAGCCATGATCTTATTGAATGGCGGGGCAGGCTCGAGGGGCTAGATGGCCTACTCCTGCTCCTATTTCTTATGTTCTTATGTTCTTATGAATGGGGGGGTAAAATTGGAGGTGCCTATTTGGCGGTACCTACCACCATTAGCATTTTCAGAGGACTAAGGAATGGATAGCCTTCCCGCCCTTAGGTCAATTGAGGCCCTAAATAGGAAAAGAAAGAGCCTCTTCAGGGTATTTTCCCAATGCCTCTGGTGTTTTACCACTGATGAGTGGGCACTTCCCACATTGGAAGACCACCAGCTATAACCTGGTCACTTCTTTGCAGGCTTAGGGTGGGGTTGTGAGTGGGTGGGGTGGGGGGCGGTGGAGACTTTTGATCTGTCAGCTTGTGACCCCCCCCCGCCCCCAAGAAGGAGTGCCACCTCATCTGAAAGACATAACCCTGCCCTCATGGACACTTCCATTCCTCTTGCTACAACCACCTCACTAGCCCAGCGAACCCAGTCCAGCTTACTTCCATTTTGTGGCATCCTCCACGTGGTTGGTCCTGCCTCTTTGCCGGCCCAGCAATGACCACCGCTCCTGGTGGCACTGTTGGGATTGGGGAGCCTCCAGCTACCTGGTAGCTTTGTCCCCTTAAAGGGACAGAAGCCCTGGTTGGAGGAAGTCAATGAATGCAGCACGCAGTCAGGAATAATCTGACTGGTTGAGACTGGTGTATACACGATTTTCTGGCTGGTGGACAGGGCCACGGCCACCCCATAAAATCCTGGCCAATCTGCCCAGTGTTCCTCACTGCTGTTGTTGCCCTATTCACTCCGGTGCAGGAATGCCCTGTTTCCCTGGCTGCAGTAACAGCTCACACTTGCAACGATTTGTCACTCAAAACAGTTTTTAAAATAAACCCTAAATGTGCAAAGGCAAATCTAACTCACAGCAGACACCATTAGGCTGTTGACAAATGAATTTGTATTTCAATTCTACATCACTGATTATACAAGTGATTCTTTGGCAAAGCACTAAGTTGCTTTTTTGTTATAAATTGCCTGTGTGTCACCAACGTTGAGGTCGGCGCCAGTCAAAATTCCAGTATGTATGCATCAGACTTTAGAATTAATTTTCTCAGTTCTCATTTGTCCAAAAGATGAGGGAATTCCCAACTGCGATTCGACTGCCAGACTTTGACCTTTAGGTTCATTAGCTAGCCTACTGGATTGAAAGAACCCCTATAATTGTACTTTGCTTGAGATTGTTTTACATTTTAATACAAAAGGTTTCAGAGCTAATACCGTTCAAGTTAAATAATTTGGGTATATGTAAACATTGTCGATTTAGTAACAATGTATTTTATTTATTACATCTTTTTGGAAATATTTCCAACACCTCTCTTTATTTCCTCATGACAATGTTATGCTGAACTGAGGTGTCTATGTATTTATCTGAAGCAACTCTCAGTCACAGAAACGTAGCAAGTAGAAGCAGGAGTAGGCCATTCAACCCTTCGAGCCTGCTCTGTCATTCATTTTGATCATGGCTGATCATCAAATTCAATATCCTAATCCGACCTTTCTCCCCCATATCCCTTGATTCCTTTAGCCCTAAGAGTTTTATCTAATTTCTTCTTGTTGGGGGCAGAAGAAAGCAAAAACAGATTGAAAGGGATTCTAACTAGTTTGAAGACCATGGTGTTTCCTTCAGTCAACTAATTTTCGATGATATCACTCAGTATTCCAGCAGTCATTATCTTGACTCTCCAAAAACTTTGTTAAAATGTGACATATTTGATGATACGATCTTTATTGATTCAGGCTCAGGATTGTAGCAGGAATGCCAGAGAAAGGGACTGATTGAATCAGAGATAGAATCAACCTCCTTATTAATGCAATAATCTTTTGATTAACACAAGTTGTGTCTTTGTATTATGTTGTAGATCAAGTATTCGGCTGCCATTTGACTATACTGTGCAAGCGCGAGGGAACCACAGTTCCAAGATTTGTGAAGCTTTGCATCGAGGCTGTGGAAAAAAGAGGTAGGTGGCACTTTAATGATGTTCTTTTGCATCTCTCAATAGAATTACCGACAACGCCATCAGATATCATATAAACCCCATTTAAGTGTCACAGAGTCATGGGGAGGGGAACTTTCCTGTCCCGCCCGCCACAGGAATCGTAACGGGTGAGGGATGGACCATGTAAAGGTCCGTTGACCTTCAGGCGGGATTTTCTGGTTTTGGGGCAAGCACAGTTGGGAAATCCCGCCGTCATAGAGATATACAGCAGGGAAACAAGCCCTTCAGCCCAACTGGTCCATGCCGACCATGTTTCCTAAACTGAGCTAGTCCCATTTGCCTGTGTTGGGCCCATATCCCTCTAAACCTTTCCCATCCATGTACCTGTCCAAATGTATTTTAAATGTTGTAATTGTACCCGCATCTACCACCTCCTCTGGCAGCTCATTCCACATACACACCACCCTCTGTGTAAAAATGTTGCCCCTCAGGTCCCTTTTAAATCTTTCCCTTCTCACTTTAAACCTGTGCCCTCTAGTTTTGGACTCCCCTACCCTGCGGAATGTGTAAAGTGATCCCGAGATGACTCAACAGTTAACAGGAATCCAATTGCAAAGCTTCATTTAGTTGCTTCACAATTTACTCTGGTGTTCCTCAAATGCATCTCCACCACCCTGTAATTCAAAATCTTTTTGGGAAAAAAATGTGAGGGAAGGGTTCTGGCAATGACATGATGACAGTTTATATCAACTATAAACATTTGTCCATTATAAACACAGGACAGGCATCTAAATGTTAAACAAGTACTCCAGCTCACTAATCCCGCTGCACTGCAAGATGTGATGGCAGGAGAGGCAAGGGGTGGATGGGGTGGGGATTTATTTTCTGGCAATGTCCATCTGCTGATCTGCATGTGAACTCTAACTTGTCAATAGCAATAACTTTAAAATGTCTCGTGAGGTTATAGTGAAACCTCTTTAATGTCTTGCTCTTAGTTCAGGCTGGTAACTGTACATTATCACAATCAGTTTATGTCAAAGAGGAATACTGAATGCGATAACTTGAAGGTGGTATTCAGAGCTGTGTGGGAGAAATAATAGGTTGCTTACCAGCATGTGTGCTGGTAGTTTTCTAAGGTGAATCACATAGTTTCACACTGCCCTATAAACATAGCAAGAGTAGGATGTGGGAGATTTACTCTCAATTTCAGTAAATAACCACTAAATGTTTATAATAAACATCAGACGTTAGATTTTTTTTCATGAATCACCGTGCAGGGAAATGTGTGCTGAGCGCTCTGGGTAGTTCATGAGAGTCAACTAAAATTGCACCTGTAGGTGGTGTTCTGAGGTAATCTTACATTTGAAGTAACTGCTCATAATTACTTGTTAATGGCTCCAAATTGGTAGTTTCACTTCAGCTGCAAGAATATCTGTGCGGGTAAGGAAAAAGTCACACCGATGCAACTTAGGACGCTTTACTCATGCATTGTTGGATCAGCATACATTTCCTCTGCACCTGACCTATGCCATTTGTGATTTGAAAGTGTTCGAGGCTGGGGCTGAGCACAGAATAAAATAACTGCCGAATATCATTCACTGGTTTGGTAGTGCTCATGTATCTGGAGTCAGAAATTTATTGATGCAAACCCCACTTCATGATTTGAGTTCATATTCATTCAAGGCTAACACAAAAAAAACTAGCTTGTCATTCACCTCTAGTCCCCTTTTCATCATTCAGCAGGAATGGTGAGGTCATGTGAAAAGGCAGGAGACAGGGTGAAGACAGCCATGTTCCTGAGAGGGGGAAGGAGGCAAATTTAGGCGGCAGAGTCATATTCCGATGACCTCACCAGGGGGAAGATGAAACTTTTGCTGTGGGCCTGATGACGGACTGCACCGTCTTCGACCCACCAGTGACAGGTAGATCGCTGTGGGCCTGACAACAGACTGCACAGTCTTTGACTCGCCAGTGACAGGTAGATCGCTGTGGGCCTGACTACGGACTGCACAGTCTTCAACCTGCCAGTGACAGGTAGAAGCAGCAAGATTCCTGGCCCCAGTTAAAACTGGCCCTTTTGTGTTGCATTGTAGGTATGCCCTCTTTCAGATGAGACATTAATCCAAAATGGTCTGGATATAAGACATCCAATGGCATTGAAAAAATTAAAATATTTCCTGATTTCCAATATTCCTGACCAAAAACAGATTAACTTATCATTCATCACATTAGCCATTTTGAGGCTCTTAATAGCTGCATTTACCATAAAACAGGAGTGACTGTTCTTCTGTAGTAAACTATAGGCCATAAAATACTTTAGAATACCCTAAGAATTTGAAGACTTGGCAGATCTTACCAGGGCGGCACAGTGGTTAGCACGGCTGCCTCACAGTGCCAGGAACCCGAGTTCAATTCCGGCCTTGGGTGAGTGTGAAGTTTGCACATTCTCCCTGTGTCTGCATGGGTTTTGGTTTCTTCCAAAGGTGTGCAGGTTAGGTGGATTGGCCATGCTAAATTGCCCCTTAGTGTCCCAAGATGTGTTGGTTAGGGGGATTAGCAGGGTAAATATGTGGGGTTACAGGGCAGGGCCTGGGTGGGATGCTGTGATGGAGAGTCGATGCAGGCCCATTGGGCCAAATGGGCTCCTTCTGTGCCATAGGGATTCTATGATCTGAGATTATTCTATTTTAACAGATGGAAAAGCTGTGAAATGTATGACGTTTTTCTTTATACACATAAAGACACCAGGTGCAGGTTAAATAATGGTAGATACATACTTTGCTCATCTCTGCTTCAGAATTAAAGTAACAGACAACAATAGCTTGCATTTGTATATCAACTTAACATAGAAAACCTCCAAAAGTGGGAGAGGAAGGAAAAGTAAAGAAAATAGTTAAATAAAATTAATGCAATGGACAACCAATGATGCAAGAGTTGGGAGATGTGACTGAGAGTATTGTCAAAAAGATGGATTTTGAGAAAGTTTTTAAAGATGAAGAAGAGATGGGTTTAGCAAAGAATTCCTAAGTGTAAAGACAAAGCAGCTAAGAGTCTAAACTTAAGATAAAAGCAAAATACCGTGGATGCTGGAATCTGAAACAAAACATAAAATTCTGGAAAATCTCAGCAAGTCTGACAGCATCTGTGGAGAGAGAATAGAGCCAATGTCAGAACTGCTCTACGAAGGGTCATCCAGACTCGAAACGTTGGCTCTGTTCTCTCTCCATAGATGCTGTCAGACCTGCTGAGATTTTCCAGCATTTTCCGTTTTTGTGTAAGAGTCTAAACTTTCTTGGGAGGTTGATTTTGAAAAGCAGAACTAGCAGAGCCTAAATAGTTCTTCGAACGAAACATTATTGAACATTGTAGGATGTGTGCACCAGGGCTATGCTGTTGGAATGAAGTCATAACCAACAGGAGTTCAGCCTGTAAGATCAAGCACAGAGGTTAATAAGCTCAGTTCATGACACTCCTAATTTTTGGATGATAGATTTTAATCACCAGACTCAGAAACACCATGAATCAGGGGCACTAACCTCTGCACCCTTTTCACTCGTCTGTGATACTGTTCAGTGAACCATTACGCAGAGGGCATAGCTCCTCTGAATTTATTGTATGTATTATCTAATGTATTTACCACTTTTGTTAGCAATACCCTCCATCAGACAGTGAGGTCCTTTGTGATCTAGGCATTGTGGGCTTGCATTCAAATAAATAAATATTACTTCAATAAGGACTGGGCCATTTCAATACGTTCATATTTTTTATTAGCTTTAAGGTCGCCATCATCTATGGGATCTTTTCACAAATCTGACAACTGGGAACTATCTGCATTTCTGGCTTTCAAAAACTCAGCGGGGAATTTATCAAAACACTTTTCGGCCAGAATTCAAAAGGCTCATCTCAGTGTGGGATTACGAATGCTTCATTTTCAGTTCCCTTGCACTGGTTTCATGGAATTATAATGAGAGTGTCACAGAAGACTTGTATTCCCACCATGATTGAAAAATTTGAAAATGATTCACTAGTTATGAATGCAGTTTCCAGATGCATCTGAAAAATGTAGACATTCTTCATCATCATCTCGGTGACTAAAAACTGTCCGCTGCACCACTAGACTGAAGAGACTGTTTTTAACAATAAATGGTCCGTTGTTTGGACAGTGCCATTTTCTGTAGCAGTTTGAAAGTAACCCAATAAACCGAAGTGTTTTGATGGGATGGGCTTTGAAAGTCAAGACATAAAAGCTTCATTCAACTTAAAGCCCCTGCCAGAACCTTAAATGTACGTTATCACAGAATCCGACAGTGCAGAAGGAGGTCATTCAGCCCATCAAGTCTGCACTGACCACAATCCCACCCAGGCCCTATCCCCATAGCCCCATGCATTTACCCTAGCTAGTTCCCCTGACGCTAAGGGGTAATTTAGCATGCCCAATCCACCTAACCCACACATCTTTGGACTGTGGGACGAAACCAGAGCACCCGTAACACGCAGACATGGGGAGAACATGCAAACTCCACACAGGCAGTGACCCAAGCCGGGAATTGAACCCGGGTCCCTAGCGCTGTGAGGCAGCAGTGTTGACCACTGTGCCACTATTGCTTCAGAAGTCATGAAGCAACGTATAGAAGTAATCTGGGTATGCTTAGGCAAAAAGAAACAAAGAAGTGTTTCCGTCCCTCAGCAGTTAACATTTGATTACTGCTTAAGATCCCCCCAAAATTAAAAAAAACATATTTTCTTTGAACTCAAGCTTTAAGTTAACAAATTCTAGATTCATGGAGAATTCAACAGTTCGGGGGAAAAAACATACAAGATACACCTGCAGTCTCTCACACCCACTGTATCAAATTTCAAAGATAAAAAAATGCCAATAACAAAATTGCTTTTTCTATACATTTAAACTGTTGGGGAAATATGGTTAGCCAGTTAACATTTTCTTCCGACAGCTCACATGTTAGTTTCTTTTTTTCCTCTACACATTCTAAAAATGAAAACTTTCCACGGGTTTTGCACTTAGTACAAAATATCACTGCAGTGAAATGTTTGTGCATATGTTTCTTCCAAAACTACTTTTTCAATTATTTACCCAACCATCTGTGTCATCAGCCTTCATGTGTAGTAAAAGGAACTTTCTCACCTGTCTAATTTGGGCAAACAGATGAGGTAAGTGCTACAATGATGTAATGAACCAGTCGGAAAGAGTCTCAAAGGAGCAGAACAGCTTCCAAACAACTTTTGTCTTCATTGCTCCTGGATCCGGAAGGCTGCTAGTTCACCAAGATCAACCTGGTTTGCATTAGCTTAATCTTTCAGGTCCTGAAGGTGTTACATGGTCTCTCTGAGCTTGCTGACGACCTACAGTATCTGACAAATCGATATTCTCTGATACAGAGAATTAGCTATTTGAATGAATTCAGCATAGACCTCACCTCCTTATGTGTGCCTTGAACCTGTCCACTATAATCATCTCCCGGCAAGAAAGGCTGATCATTGAACGTGAATAAAAGGTTTAAGCTGGTCTGAATTCAGATTTACCATTTGTATTGGATCCACCGAAACAAGTGGCAACACTCATGATCCCAGTGGATTTCAACAGTATACTTGTGTTTGTGACATGCTAAACACAGCCATCCACACACATATACACTTACACTCCAAACCCTGCCAAAAACTTTCCTTCCATTATGGCAAGTGACATATACATACTTGGAGCGACAACAATAAATGGTCGGAACTCTATGTGCAGCGTATAATTTAGGATTCTTTCATGAACTGGTGTAGCTTATGGTGCCTCAAAGCCTTTGTTCTGGTATACAGTGCTGATATCCAGTAATAAATCTGCTTTTGAATGTTGGTGGTCTGAGTGAATAGTATTCATCTGATTCTCGACTGATTGGTGCCAACAACAACTTGTATTTATATAGCACCTTTAATAGTAGTACAACATACCAAGATGCTTTGTAGGAGTGTAATTGGACAAAAAAAATTTAACTGCAGGAGACATTGGGCAAAATCTTTGACTGATATTCCCAGCCAAAATGATGGAACCTGCAGCACTGTATCTGTCAAAGGGATGATTTCTAATTAAATGATCTCCAGCATGGATCAGAAAGGTTCAACTATACATAGATTCCTGAGCCTGCAGCAATCATTGGAATAGAGAGTAGTCCTGTCTTCCCAGCTATCTCACTCTGACTTCTGGAGGCCCAGCTTCAGGATCTGAGGCACTGCACTCAGGTGAGCTTTCCCAAGGATGGAAGGAAGAGACCTGCCTCTCCAACCAAGCTGATGTACCATGGAAGAGGCCAGGGAGGCAAACAGCAGAAGTATGTTCACTCCAACCTGGAGACAGTGCATCAAGGGAACCAAGGAACTCAGGAGGATGGGAAAGGTGAGGGGAATAACTCTTTCAGGTGCCAGGTCCAATACCCTGCCTTTCTCCATATTCTCTTTCCCAGCACTCCTCAGAACAACATGCCTCGCTGCTCCACTCTCTTCCTGCCAGAGCCTCACTCCTCCACAAATGGACATTCAGCACTCACCCTCATTCTATTGCACAGTCACCGTTCACAAATGTCCTTTCCTCCCCGCCACATAAGCCATTTTGAATACTCATGACTCTCAGTCTTCTTTCCTTGCAGTTAAAGGGAACACACTTTCAGGGAGAGGCAGAGAGCTCCCTGTGTCATGGGGATGAATAGGGGTGGTGGTCCTCCAGAGACAGGCACCTTGATGCTCACTGGCAATAGGTATCCTCATAGTGCACTTGGAAGGAAGTCTTGTTCCAGGAGACTGCAAATGTTAGCAGGGAACAGCTATGAAAACCTGAGCCCCCTAAAGCATTGGTGCTGACTCTTGTTAAGAAAGCTGAACCGCTTGCTGTCTATGTTGGGGATTTTGCCTCATTGAAGCCGGACCTCAGTGTCCATCCCCTCTCCGCTGTAGGGCAACATGTGAATGAGGATAAGGCAGCTGCTCCTGCTACTCAGCTCAGCCTTCAGCCGACTGAGAAGAAGAGTATATGAGAACCAGGATCTAAGACTCGACTAAAGTCATAGTTTACCAGGCAGCAGTGATTCTTACATTCCTATATGCTTCAGAGAGTTGTACAGCCTATTGCAGTCACCTCAAAGCACTGGAGAAATACCAACAAGGGTTACTTCACATGATATGAACATAATAACATAAGATATAGGAACAGAAGTAGACCACACAGCCCATTGAACCTACTCTGCCATTCAATATGATCGTGGCTGATCTTGGGCTTCAAATCCTTCAAATCCGGTGGGGAGAAAGGTCACCCAACAATGGGTGTCCACTCCCAAACCAACATGCCCAGCATCAAGGTGCTAATCACTCAAAACCAGCTCCACTGGGTGGGACACCATTCTCCCTAAGCAACTGCTCTATTTTAAATTTGGTCACTGCAGGAGGAGAGTCCCATGAGGACAATGCAAATGCTATTGGAATGCCTCCCACCCCAATGCATCCCTGCTGATTCTTGGCCATCCTGCCTTGTGACTGACCAAAATGGAGGAAATTTATTCAGGAAGGCACTGAACACATCGAGCGAGTATGCAGAGATGAAATCAAGGCATGGAAGAGAACACATCCAAACACATCAACTGCCCAATCCTTCATGCAACACCTGCTCCTCATGGGGCAGAGTCTGCAGATTACACATTAAACTTATCTGCCATCTCAGAACCCATCGAACTGGATATCTTCAATCTGGAGGCACGGCCGAAGAGGGAATGAAGAGACTTTCTCTATCAGAGGTGTAAGTAGTGCTGGTAAAATTGCTGCCGTGTCATGATGAAGGTTGACAGCAGGGAAGTGCAGCTGAAGCTGAGTGAAGTGACTTCCGAGAAGTTGGAAATCACCTGTCCAGCAGTGAGAGCTCACTCTGAGATGGAGTGCTGTGAACAGCAGCCTCTCACCTGGTCATGGCTCCACTTATTCATTTCCACTGATCAAAGTCTTAGCAACATGTCAGTTTTGCTGAAGAAGTCCCCATATCCCCCTTGGTTGGTTAAAACAACAGTCAAAAACATAGGGCGCAATCTTACTGGCCGTTCATGCCACGTTCCCACTGCAGCAAAGTTGGAGAATTTGGCGGCCAGCCAAATCTCCATTCGCTGCAGCGGGATAGGGAATTCCCGCTGGCATGAACGGCCATAACTTTGCAGTCCCAGTTAAATATTTTAATTACTTGCTCAACAGCTGCAAGGCTGCTACTCTCTCACTTGCAAAAACCATCCAGGGGAAACCCGGAAGTGGGCAAGGTCATGTCAAGATCCCGACCCAGCAATATTTTCAGGGGATTTAACTTGTCCTCATGCACCCAAACCCATGAACCCTTCGTCCATTAAAACTCCCCCATTAGTAGAGCCGACTGAAATCTTGTTCAAAGATGCTAGGGAGAGCGGTGGAGAAGCAGGGAGGTTTAGGGAGCACATTTAGCACCTAGACAGCTGAAGGCACGGCAGCCATTAGTGGGATGAAGGGAGTTCGGGATGCATCAGAGACCAGAATTGGAGAAATGAAATGTTCTCAGAGAGATATATGGTCGGAGGGAATTTCAGAAATCTGATAGGGAGACGTCATTAAAGGAATTGAACATGAGGATAAGAATTTTTAAATTAGGCACCTGGAGACTCCATCTTAATCTGTACCAGTCAGGGGTAATGTAGAGAGGATACGTATCCAAGGTCTGCCAGTATATACCTTAGTTCCTACTAATTCAGCAAAGGGTCTTCCCAATGCTAAACAAACACATATTGTATTTATTTATTGATTGGGCTATATTTTCATTCACTAGGCTTTAAACTTTGAAATTCCCTGCCTAAATCATTCTACCTTTCTGCCTCCCTTTCTTCATTTAAAAAAACTCCTTAAACTCTTCCTCATTGACTGAGCTCTCTGATCATTAAAACATCTTGTGATTTCTATTCCACTGAGGGTGCTACATAACTGCAAGTCACTGTTGTGGCTTAGCCATATCCACTGATTATAGTTTTGTCACTGAACAGTACCACTTTCAGCACAATAATTCAATCTGCAGCGCTGTAAACCTTTATACTCATGGACCTGCAACAAGTCACAGCAGATGCTGACATTAATGCATTGGACCTAGTCTAATACCAAATAACATGAAACCAAAATTAGAGATCGCATTTTTTTGATTCCCTAAAGAGACTGAACGTGCCTGTTTATTTTACTTATGCAGCCTTCAGTGAGTCACAAGTTCAGTTGACAAATTTGAATGCAGGTGCTGCCTCAACCATTGTCACATTTATGTCACCAGAAATGACACTATACTTTCTGGAATTGATGCGATGGACAGTTCCTCCCAGAAAGGTCTGAATTATAGTTGACATTCCATGAACTTCTTAATGTTTTACTGAGAGGGTCAATGAACTAAAATTTATGGGTGCTGCAAACCTCGAGTCACAAAAAGTTCATCCTGTGTACCTCCAACAACAGCTTTCCTTCTAAACAAAGACAGCAAGTAAATCAGTTCAGCGATCCTGCATCCTGCTTTCAGTTGTCACACACCACATTCCTGCTGGCTGTATTCTCTTCATGGTGGGAGAAATAAGGCACATGGACAATTCTCATGAAAGAATCCAGACAAGACAGCATTAAAGTGAGAGGAAGAGGCAGGGGCTGGTGCAGTTAGGCACCATTTTAATGCTCCACTGTTCGTTTATCCTGTTTAGAAATTTAGTTGTACTTTCCTCCAGATAGTTTGTGCAATACCAACCTTTGACCAACTTATTAGTGAAAAGCATAGTCAACAAATTAGTCAGACATTAGTGAGAAAGCCTATGACCTGGCTAGGTGCAGTGAACCACACAGTTTACACAGAATTGTTACAGTGCAGAAGGAAGCCATCTGCCTCATTGTCTGCACCAGCTCGCTGAATGAGCAATTTGAGCAATGTAATTGTGCCTTTTTCATTCCTTAGCTCTAGCCAAGTAGATTCTATCCTTGACCCCTCTGGGACATTCTCTTCCTCCAGCTCTGCAATGATCTCCTTAATCATAACCACCACTCCTCCCAATTTTTCTTCCTTTCCTATCTTTCACGAATACTTTGAATTCAGGAGTAGATAACTGTCAGTCCTGCCCTTCTTTGAGCCAGGTCTCTGTTATAGCCAAAACATCATGGGTGGGAATTTCTGGCCGCGCTTGTCTCAAGATCGGAAAATCCTGCCCGAGGTCAACGGACATTTGCATGGTCGGGTCCCCACCCGCTACAATTCCCATGGCAGGTGGGATGGGAAAATTGTGCCCCATATTTCTACATGGCAATCTGCACCTGTAACTGACCAATCTTGCAACCACAGTCCATGCATTCACATGAATACACAGTTGCCCTAATTAAGACTTTCTTACTTTCTTGCTTACTCATACCCCAGCTATTAACTGACTATTCCCTATTCTAGTGCTAATTATTTATCTCAGTATATTGTTTGCCTTGGTATTTCTCTCTGATATTATCTCCTGGTTTCCACACCCCTGCTAAATTAGTTTAAAATCTCCCCAATAACACGAGTAAAATGCCCTACAAGGAACTCAGTCGTGGCTGTATTCTATTTAAATGCAACATGTTCATCCTGTCGACATCCCATTTCCCCTAAAACCAGTCCCAGTGTCCCAAGATCCCAAGTGTCCCTTCTGCACCAACTTTCCAAATGATAGGAATGCATTGGGGCTAAGAATGCATAAATATGGATAGATTCAGATCAGGTCACCGAGAGCACAATTTCTGTGCTCTTCACATGGCTTACAGTTAGGTTGGGACATAAAGAGGAAAACAGGTATGGCACTTTTCTAAGCCAGTTCCCACTTATCATATTATTGGTTGATCATTCCTTCAGTGTTAACCAGACTATTGGAAGGAAACACACCTACCAAATATTTATTCAGCAAATCGCACTCATGTATCAATGGCAGATGGTGGCAGGCTGGGTTTATCCTTAATACCCCATCCACCATGATGAAGTCAATTGCTCAAGATTCACACATGAACAGAAGTGATTGAGCAAGGTACTGCAGGTTACCTGACACCCAAGGGACCACCTCAGGGTAGGAGCCATTACATTGAGGAAAGGAGTGAAGGAGACTGCTGTAACTATAATAGTGTAGTAGCAATAATACTATTCATGATTAGACTATCAATAATGTCTGTTAGATTTGGTAGGCCTTTCTAAATCTAGTTTTAATTAACTGTGCATTAATAAATAAAACGACATTTTAGAAAAATTAATTGAATAAGTTCGCTTCGTTTGCCACTTAAAAATGGATGTTATATGAGAGCAGGAACAATTACTGGTAATTGCACAGTTTAGCACAGAAAGACTGGCTCAGCAACATCCTAATGGTCAATAGCACTCATTTCTACCCTAATTTGCTTTTATTCCAGTAAGAGTACAAATGTTTCAGATTAATTACTGATAAATAATAAATTTGACTGAACTTTTAATAGAATCACATCATGACATGGCCACTATTTGCATTTAATATACTTTACAAGTAGAATGGAGGAACAATCAAGGTGTTCATCTTTTTGCCATCATCCTGTTCACCTTGACCAGTTAAAAGAGTAAAGTGTTGCAAATACATGACACGACGCATTTAAATGTGAAGAGAGGAAAGTTTAGCATTTTGGATTTAGAGCCTTTACCAAAACTGGGAGATAAACAAACCCCTTTGGATAATGGAATAATTTAAAGTACGGAGGGCAAATGAGGAGAATATCAGATAAAAGTGCATGACCTGAATTTTTGAGACAGGAGTCAAGCCTACAGCAATTTGGGCTTTTATCTGTTACTCTCAGTTCCTCTCTCCCACATCTTGGCCCAAGTCTTCTGAGGACTGAAAATCACCATTGGATTGCCACACCGTTCCGACTTTCCTGCACCATGAATCTGTTCCACATTTCTGGCCAGATCTTGCGATTCTGAATTTTTCAAAAATGATGAGCAGTCTTCCATCCAACTTCTTTCTTGTAGTGCTGGGAGGTTGAGCTGCCATGACGAGTAAGTGTTCACTAGCAGACTGAAAGGCCAGGACATTTAAACAGTTTTTCACTGTATTAGTGAAGGAGTGAATGGGTAAGTGTGCAAATGGATAGGGTGGGAGCTCTAAAGGATGAGTAGGGTGGCAACTGCGTAGGGTAGAAGCTGGGTACGGTGGCAGGTGACTATGGTGGTAGGTAGGGTCGCAGCTAGGTAGGATGACAGGTATTTAGGGTGGCATGTAGGTAGGGTGGCAGCTGAGCAGGGTGGTATGTGGGTCAGGTGGTTAGATGGGTCAAGCAGAAAGAGTTTTCAGGTTGGAGTCTAGTTTGTTTTTATCAGAGGGGAGTTAGGAGGTCAGGTGGAATGTTAGTTGGTGAGAGCTAGTCAGATCGGGTCAGGGCTAATCAGGTGCAGTGGGGGAGTAGTTGGGAGGTCAAGAGGCGGGGGGGAGTTGGGTGTGTTAGTTGTATAGTTACCCATGTTAGGGTACCTGAGCAGAAACCTCAATGTATGTTATGAAGTCTGATTAGATCCCAAAAGTTTTTTTCTAATTTTGCATTCGTGTGAGGCTAAGGTGACACACCAGGAAGCTTTTATCAAACAAACTTTATTTAACAATACAGTTTAACTATAACAAATGAATTAGCTTAACTTTTACCAATTGAAATACCTAAACATGACGAGATACAATTCTTAACTGCTAACCTATCTCTATTTGTTCCAAAATAAGCAACATTCCTCAATAGACTTAAATTCTCCACTTCAGAATCAGTTAGCAAACAACACAGTCTTATATGTTATTACTTGTTAACAGTCCTAAAGCCTTTGAACACCCCTGGAGAGAGAAATAGAGAAACACCTGTCTTCTGACAGCTCCAAACATCAGCCTTCAGAGAGAGAGAGTGAGAAAGAATCTTGCTTCTTTCAGAACCAAATAGAAACTGCTTACTTTTCCCAGTAAGCTTAGCTCCTCTGATTCACATGACTCTGTCTCTGTCAATTAACCTAATCAAAACCCTACTCTGAAACCCCAGGATAGATAAAGCAAAAAAAAATGCATTTATCAGTTTAAAACAAATGCCCCGTTATCTAAAACCAAGTATTCTCCAGCATTCTCAGCATGGAGCTGCCTGGTGTGGACAAATCAGCATCATGTTAACAGAGCTGAGTGTTAAACATACCCTTTACAAGAAACATGATACAAATACATTTCTTATAGGCATAGTATCGTCACACCCTGGTCTCAAACTAGAATATCGTTGTTTAACATTTCCTGGTTAACTATCTAGTTGAGTAAGTTGGAACAGTCCAAAATCTCAAATTGTAACTCATAGTCAGAGACTTTTTGGGAGGGTCCCCGAGAGCAGGGAAATTGCCCATCAGAAGATCAAACTTCCTGGGCAATTCCCATGAAGTCAGCACATCAGGACCTCCGCAGGGTTCGGAACCACATCTTGTGGGGTATGTCTGATCGCTGACGATCCCGAGACCGGGAGATCTGGGTCTTTGCCATATTAAGCCCTGTAAGATTGGGTGGTTACCTTCAGTTCCCTGTTCCGATAAGAGATCTGCACCTAAAAGTAACTAGCGGCAGAATTCTTCCAAGCCCCCGCCAGTGGCCTCAATGGCAGGCAGGGGGTGTGGATTTGAGCAGGGTGTCCAAAAATCATTTTTACGCCAGTGTGATTTTCCAGAGGGATCTTCCGCTGATGCCCACCATGGGGGATTGGGAAGAGGTCAGCATGAAACTCATTGGCATCCTGCGAATGGGATGTAGAGAAAGCTTGACCACCCACACCTGATTCTCCGTGGCACCAGCGCAAAAACACAACGGTACAAAACACATCTGGAAAATGTGATGTTCAGATGTTGGGACTCACCTGAACAATGGCCGAGGGCTGCCTCTGGAGTGCATAATGGAGGCCTCCAGCAACAATGAACCCTGGAAGACCACAGCAGTGGTTGGGGGGAGCATCTGGAGGTGCTTCCAGAATTTAATATCCTGGAGTCCATCTTCCAACCTCAGAATGTTCCTGCAGATCCATCTTCATTTTGAGGAGGTCCAGCTTCTTTCTTCAATAGTGGGTCAGTGATGTTGGGAGCCTTTTCAATATGGTTCCTGGATAGGATGGTGGACCACGTGCTTTCAGGCCTGTCCCCAAATGGTGCAAAACCCACAGGGTACATAATTAATGAGTATGGGGCCAAAAGATTTGGCACGTTTTCCTGCTGGCCTCCTCAGTTGGAGCCATTCCACGTTCCCAGCCCCGCCACAGGACTTGGGAGAATTCCACTCATGTTTTTCTCTCTTTTCAAATACTGAAAGATCTGCTTTCTATTTCCTACATTTCCAATGTTTTACATTTATTTAAAAAAAACATTTTCTTTATAATTCCATCAATGCCTACTGTTGCAGCAAAATCTACCAAATTTGACTTAGTGATACAAAAGACCAGTGCCAAAACCAAGTACATCAATAATAAATATATACATAATATAAATGGAACAGTTTTACATAATTGTTATAAAAAGTAGTTGCATACTTCACAAGAAATGATTATCCAATTACGGAACGACTCATTAAGTGGAATGGAAATGAAAAGATAATGTAACAGCAGCTTGGTTTGAGAAATGTAATTGTACTATTTACCATATTTTTCAATTCCTTTTTACTGAATTTACTAGTGTCGGACTAGCGTGTGGCCATTTTTGCAATTATTTCCAAATATACTGTGTCTACCACCTAGAAGGACAAGGGCAGCAGATGCATGGGAACACCACCACTGCAAATTATCCTTCAAGCCACACACCATCCTGACTTGGAACTGTACTGCTGCACCTGGGACGGCATGGTGGCACAGTGGTTAGCTTTGCTGGCTCACAGCGCTAGGGACCCGAGTTCAATTCCCAATTTGGGTCACTGTCTGCGCGTTCTCCCCATGTCTGCATGGGTTCCCTCCAGGTGCTCCAGTTTTCTCCCACAGCCCGAAAGATGTGCTGTGTAGGTGCATTGGTCATTGCTAAATTCTCCCTCAGTGTACCCAAACAGGCACCGTAATGTGGTGACTCAGGGATTTTCACAGTAACTTCATTGCAGTGTTAATGTAAGCCTACTTGTGACACTAATAATAAATAAACTTAAAGCTTCAACTTAAACTTCACTGTCACTGGGCAAAAATTCTTGAAACCCCATTTCTAACAGCACTGTGCATGTACCTACACCTCATAGATTGCCGCGATTCATGAAAACAGTTCACCAATACCTTCTCAAGGGTAATTAGGAATGGGCAACAAATGTTGGCCTTGCCAGCCATGCTCACATCTGAAGAATAAATAAAAAGAAAAAAAACAATACCTCAACATAAAATAATTGAGGATCATCAAATTTACATTGAAGGAGAATCCTGCTTATCACTGAATTGTAACTAAATGACCACGTTACAGTTATCGAAACTATTATTTTGACATAAGGTTCGGAACATTTCAATTGTCTTCAGATAGTTGTGGAGATATAATTTGTCCCCTAAATCATATTTTATGCTTAAGCCACTTCAGATCTCAAATGTAACTGGTGTGATCTAGGGCGGCACGGTAGCACAGTGGTTAGCACTGCTGCTTCACAGCTCCAGGGTCCCGGGTTCAATTCCTGGCTCGGGTCACTGTCTGTGTGGAGTTTGCACATTCTCCTCGTGTCTGCGTGGGTTTCCTCCGGGTGCTCCGGTTTCCTCCCACAGTCCAAAGATGTGCGGGTTAGGTTGATTGGCCAGGTTAAAAATTGCCCCTTAGAGTCCTGAGATGCGTAGGTTAGAGGGATTAGCGGGTAAAATATGTGGGAGTAGGGCCTGGGTGGGATTGTGGTCGGTGCAGACTCGATGGGCCGAGTGGCCTCCTTCTGCACTGTAGGGATTCTATGATTCTATGATTCTAATAATGAATCTAAAGATTAAAAACAAACTAACCTGCATACTCAAGTTAAAGAGATACCTGATCCAGGTTTATGGAATGAGGAACCCCAAAAGCTGTAGTGTCACAGGATTCTAAATTGAAACTGAGCTCTATGGTGCAACATGTTGGTTGCTCCAATCTATCACGTTTTGCATTGTTAGGACACAGGGCTTGCAATTGCCCATGCACTGACTCAGCAATTTTAATAGTGCTATCCACAAGCAAGGTGAAGGGAGGAAAAATCAGATCGGACAGTTCTTCTATGGTCCACGTGTGTACCTCATCATGCTCCATTTAAGTCTAGGCTAAGCACAGGTCAGAAGGCAGGAGACTTGTCCTTTTCTTGACTTAAATGTATGATCCACTATGCCTGCACCTGCAGTCCAAATGAGCAGTTCTCCCAGTGCAATCTCCCCACCTTTTTTCCATAACCCTGCACATTGTTCCTTTTCGGATAACAGTCAAATTCTATCTCAAGTGCTTTGTTTGAACCTGCCTCCAGCACACTCTCAGAGTGCATTCCAGAGCTTAACAACTCGCTGTGTCACTTTTTTGCTTCTTTTGCCAATTAGGGTTGTATCCTTTCTTTTACCTTGTCCTTCCACATTCTTCCTACCAAAATGAATCCCTTCACATTTCTCCACATTGAACTTCATCTGTCACTTGTCTGCCCTTTTCACCAACTTGTCTATGGGCTGGACTTTGTGGCCATTCCCGCCAGTGGGATCTTCTGGTCCCACCAAGTTGACCCTCACTGTGGTTTACCCGGTGGTGGGATAGGTGAGTCATACAAATTGCCATTATCTTTGGCAGGACTGAAAGATCTGCCACCAGCCAGTAGCAAGCTGCATCCACCGTAGGAGAACCCATTGCAGAGAAGCTGGAAAATTCCATTCCTTTAGAAGCTCTGCACTAACCTCCTCACATTCATAATGATTCCAAGTTTTGTGTCATCCACAAATTATGAAATTGTGTCCTGTACACAAAGGTCTACATTATTAATATATATCAGAAAGAGCATTGACCCCTAAAGATCTCCACTCCAAACCTTACTCCAGTCCAGAAAAAACACCCATTAACCATTACTCTCTGTTTCCTGTCACACAGCTAATTTTGTATCCATGCTGCTAATGTTGCTTTTATTCTCTGAGTTCTGTCTTTGCTCTTGAACCCGTTGCGTGGCAGTTTATTAAGTGCTATTTGGAAGTCCGTGTACACAACATCAGCAGCACTGCCCTCATCAACCCTCTCTGTTACCTCTTCAAAAAACTCGAACAAGTTAGTTAAACATGATTTTCTCTGAAGAAATCCATGCAGGCACTCCTAATTAACCCACATTTGTCCATATGACTATTATTTTTGTCCCATATTATTACTTCTAGAAGTTTCCACAACACCAAAGTTAAAGTGACTGGCCTGTACTTGCTGGGGTTATTTTTACACCCTTTTTTGAATAAGGGCGTAATATTTACAGGTTTGAACCTCCCCCGAGTCTAAGAGTGCCTGGAAAACTGGAATGGCATAGTGGCACAGTGGTTAGCACTGCTACCTCACAGCGTCAGGAACCCGGGTTCAATACCCGGATTCGATCCCCGGCTTGGTTCACTGTCTGTGTGGAGTCTACACATTCTCCCCGTGTCTGTGTAGGTTTCCTCCGGATTAGGCCTGGGTGGGATTGCAGTCAGTGCAGATTCGATGGGCCGAATGGCCTCCTTCTGCAATGTAGGGATTCTATGATTCTATAATTCTGTGCTCCGGTTTCCTCCCACAGTCTGAAAGATGTGCTAGGCCATGGTGCATTGGCCATGCTAAATTCTTTCTCAGTGTACCCAAACGGTGCCGGAGTGTGACAATTAGAGAATTTTCACAATCACTTCATTGCAGTATTAATGTAAGTTTACTTGTGACACTAATAAAACAAAAAAAAAGTGGAAGAGGAGGTAATTAATACACTAGAAGGATTTAAAATTTATCAACAGGAGGTATTGGATAAGCTCTCTGTAATTTAAGTTAATAAAGTACCAGGAGTGGATGAAATGCACCCAAGGATACTGAGGGAAAGGAGAGTGTATATTGAGGAAGTACAGGCCATTAGAATCCCTACAGTGCAGAAAGAGGCCATTCGGCCCATCGAGTCTGCACCGACTCCCTGACAGAGTGTCTTACACAGGCCCTATCCCTGTAACCTCGCACGTTCACCATGGCCAATCCACCTAACCCGCATATCTTGGGACTGAGAGAGGAAACTGGAGCACCTGGAGGAAACCCGCACAGGCAGAGGGAGAATGTGCAAACTCCATACAGACAGTCACCCAAGACTGTAGCCTGGACAGCATCTTCTTCTGTGATAAAGACAGATGCAAAGTATTCATTTAATACCTCAGTTATTCCTTGTGCTTCCATGCATAAATCACCTTTTGGTCCCTAATCAGTCCTTAGCAAAGCAAAGAAAAATCAAACGTAAATGCTGTTGCAGGAGGAAGAGTTATTTCCTTTCTGGAAGATAAACTTGAAAAGGAGCAATGTTCACAAACTATTTGTTATCTTGAATTTATACGAATCGTCATCCAAGTTAAACCTTTATCCAAGCTTAAATAAGTCTTGACACATCAGTTCTGTGCTTATCAAGATTCATTCATATCTATTGCAGGTTTTAGCTGCTTTTCCCAAGCCAAGCAGTCAATTTAGTTGTTTACTTCTTTGCGTTGTTATCCAGATGAAAGCCAAACAATCAGATAATTCGAACCCCTGGAATCGGGTCATGTGGGATTCTAAAATATCAAAAATCTGAATTCCAACTCCAGTCCGCATAGTTTTAAAGAAAACATTACATGAGGTGGGGACAGCCAACATCGGTTGGGTTGGCAATTTAAATATGCTAATGAGGCTACATGCCTCATTTTTAAACATTACTTAAATTTACCCCAGCCAAACAAGTTTTTCAGGCTTCTGGAAACCCGATGGCTAAAGGGAGGTAAAAACTGATGAATCCAGGAGATAAGCATCGTTTCCACTTACCTACTGGACCCAGTATACCTGCTTCATCATCATGATTGGATATGTAATCTCTTCCATGATGCCTGTGATATGCCTCTAGCCTCCGACTTCTCTCAATGCTGACATCCCTGATATTGCTTGGCATCAACCTTTCCACCCATGCCCATCATCCTGCTGTATCTCCTGGCTCCAGACCCTGATCATTCCCCTGACTTTACCTCTCAAACCTTCACCAACTCCTAACTCCAATTTACCTCCCTCACCACCAGCCTCCTCAATCATCCCTTGCTTCAGACTTCAATGTTCTTGCCCCACACTCCGGCCTCCCAGATCTTGCCCAACTCCAGATTCCTATCTTCCTCCATCTGCCCCTCAACCCGACCTGCTCAATCTTCCCCAGCTCCAGACTCCCAATAATTTTCCACCATACCCAAAAATGTGCAGGTTAGGTGGATTGGCCATGTTAAATTAGTGTAGGTGTAGGTTAAATGGATTAGTCATGGTAGATGTGTGGGGTTACAGGAATAGAGCGGGGGAGGGGGCCTGGGTAATATGCTCAGTCAGAGATTTGGTGCAGACTTGATGGACCAATTGGCCTCTTCAATGTAGGGATTCTATGATATCAGCTCCCTGATATTTTCAGGCACCTCTCTGCTCCAAGGCAGTGGCCTGGAGCCAAAGGCCTACTGTCCCCAGCCTGTCATCCTTTCAACCTAGCTGGCTGTGGCCAGGAAATGGAGATGTAAAACTAATCGAGTCCTGTTATTAAATTCTACAGGGCTGTCAGGATACCTTTTCTTCCAGATTTCCTGACCTCAACCAGCCCCCAAATTCTGTACCCATTTGCGAGTTAATATCCAGCTAATATATAACGCAACATAAAACCAATGTAATATTCTGCCTCACATATGGATTGTACACTCATGTAATTCATAATGAGTTCTCCTGGTTCCCTTCAGGACAAATAATAATGACAGACCCATATCGAGCTCCAGTAGCAGATAATATTGTATCATATATGGAGGAAGCGATGACCTCGTGATATTATCGCTAGACTATTAATCCAGAACCTCAGTTAATGTTCAAGGGGCCTGGGTTTGAATCCTGCTATGGCAGATGATGGAATTTGAATTCAATAAAAACAATATCTGGAATTAAGAAACTATTGATGACCATGAAACCATTGACGAGTGTCGTAAAAACCCATCTGTTTTACGAATGTCCTTTAGGGAAGGAAATCTGTCGTCCTTACCTGGTCTGACCTAGACGTGACTCCAGAGCCACAGCAATGTGGTTGACTCTCAACTGCCCTCTGAACAAGGGCAACTAGGGATGGGCAATAACTGCTGGCCAGCCAGCGACATCCATGACCCATGAATGAATAGAAAGAAATACTACTCAACTATCAAAAGTGAACAAGCTGAGAACTGAAACAAAATTTAATCAGCAATGTATTAAACTCAGAAGTGAACAAAAATATTTTTGCTTCAGCAACTGATTTTCAAATTTGTTTCAAGAATTGAGGGTTTTTTAAATCCTGGATTTATTTTGTAGATTAGATTTTGTTAACTGTTCTTCAGCTAAGAGCTCATAATACTAATGAAATGATGCTAAGTGTTTGGCATCAGAGAGAACACATTTCTCACGCAAAATGGGTTAACAATTACAACTGCAATGACAGCTTGTACATCAGTAAACAGTTCCCTGACATTATGAAAAATTGATACAACATTTTCATGAACTTTAATTGTTTAGCTAATTATACTCGGTGGTTTTTTGAGGAACATAAGGTGCTGTGACAGTAAGGATATACAAAAGAGTTCACATTTTGGTTTTCTGCCAGAAAGTTACGTTAGGGTTCAGAAAACCACCCCATCTCTACTTTGGCCCTTGGCAAGGAACTGCACCTCTTCGAGAGTTATCCAGTCATAGGAAAGTATTATCGCTCAACTCCATTTACCAAGCAGCTGTTGTGCGTTTGCTGTCTTTGTTTGACAGGATCCAGTGGTACTTTTAGATGTGTGTTTAAAGAAACAGGGAGGTTATTGGCTTTAAATATGTTGGCTGTATGTGCGATCAGTATTTTCCCAGGCTTTTTCACAGAGTTTATCAGGCAAGGAACTGACCTTTGTAACAGACACTTTTCATCATATAACTTTTTACTTTGATTTGTCTCCTGCTGTTTCATGTTCCAAACAGTTAAGAAACGACTAAGATGATTATTAATTATACTTTGGGGGCCTTGGCCTCTTTTCCTGAGGCTCTGCAAATATTTATTTGTTATAACAGTTGTACTTCTGTTATTGAAGAATAGAGGTTCAAAATTATGTATTAGCCAGATAATCCTATTTAATGTGCATTGTATCAATTTGAACATTTTATTCTATTGTATGGAATTAGAATATTGATACAAGCTAATCACATGTTGTACACCAAATCTGCTTCCACGGATGCGATCAAAGTTGAGATTGTGCATGAAATGCCTTACTTGAACATTTTGATGCAATATAAGCTGGGATAGAGGATAGTCAGTGTCCTGGGGTTTAATAGACTTCCTACACATGTGCTGTCATTTCCATTTCTGGCGCTCAATTTACCACAAATTGCTTTCTAGATCAGCAATCTGCATGTCATGTTATGTATCACCTCATCACTGTTGAGCTATCGATAGCACAGTTCCTTGAATGTTTTCTACATCAATGGCTTTGTAGAAAGTTGAAAGTTGTTGCTCCAAATGTAATCAAGTCAATTATAGAAGCAATTCTGAATACGTGGCACAATTTCCTGTCCATTAATCTGTTTCTATAGTCATATTTAGCTCAGGCCATTTTTTTAACATGTAAGTTTGAATTGCAAAGAAAATGGTCCATGTTGAACACACTATTAAAAACATATTATACTCCATGAAAAGAACCAAAGGCAGATTAAAACACTTAGCAGCATCATGTCATTCAGACTAATTCTGATGTAGCTTCCTTTTTAATCAAATCTTTTTTAAAGATCCATCTTCATTCAGGATGAGAATCAGGTAGAGTGAGGGTGTAGGGTTGGGGGGGATGGTGGGTGGGGGTTGGGGAATGGGATGGTTGGTTATGGTGGAGCCAGTGTGAGACGTCAACCTTAATCATGGATCTCAACCTTCATTTGCATTCCTCCACCAGTCCCCGGCTCAAAGTTGGCAGGGTATGGCAGGTGGTTAGTTGGCAGGAGCAGTAAGTTGGGTGGCAGGAAGTCAAATGAACAAACCCTGTCACTTGGGTAAGTTGTGAGAAGGATGTTTTCTTTTAAAGGGGCCTTGTGATCTAAAGGGATGAATCTGAAACTTTCACCAACCCTAGAATACCTACATTGCAGGAAGAGGCCATTTGGCCCATTGAGCCTGCAGCAACAACCATCCCACCCAGGGCCTATGCCCATAACCCCACACATTTACCCTACTAATCGCCTTGACACCCCTCTAACACTAAGGAGCAATTTAGCATGGCCAATCAACGTAACCCGCACATTTTTGGACTGTGAGAGGAAACCGGAGCACCTGAAGGAAATCCACACACACACGGGGAGAATGTGCAAACTCCACACAGACAGTGACCCAAGCCAGGAATTGAACCCCTGTCCCTGGCGCTATGAGGCAGCAGTGCTAACCACTGTGCCACTGTGCCGCCCACTGATCCTTGGAGGATCACTTACCTCTGAGTGCCCTTTCTGGCAGCAAAGCCACATCAGTTTTCCCACTCAAGATGGCAGTTAAAATAGGACTTGGACCCTAATAAAGCTCAATCTTCGGGCAGATGTCCTTCCCATTGCCCCAGAAGAGCAGGTTAAAATGAAAGACTATGGGGAGGCAGCTGAGTTCAGCAGGTTAGTCACCCAGACTATTTTAAATGATGCGTTATAAATGTTACTCACAAACTTTTCTTTAAAGACATTTAAGATGTGCGAGTTAGGTGGATTGGCCATGCTAAATTGCCTTTAGTGCCAGGGGGAACTAGCTAGGGTAAATACATGAAGTTATGGGGGTAGGGTCCTGGTGGGATTATGGTTGGTGCAGACTCGATGGGTCGAATGGCCTCCTTCTGCACCGTATGATTCTATGATTCTTTAATTACAACCAGTTGATGTGTCGGGATCCTTTTGGGTTTGTCATTACATTACCTTATTTTGACATTGGTGAAGTATTATTCATTGCCATCATCAATTTAGCAAATAGAAGTATAGAAGTGTAACAGGATTTTAAAATAAATTAGAATGTCACAATAGTACAAATTGCCATTCTACTTTCTTGCTGACCTGCAGCTGCACCAATTCAATTTTCCAACCAAGGCATCAAAGGGGCTTTTTTCCTCACCTCAGCTATTCCAGCTATCGTAGGCACAGTGTGGAGTGATCAGCTGAGTTCAGAAGTCAGTTTGCTAATTAGGAAAACATATCAAATTTACTAAATGATGCAGCACCCTAATATGGAAATGACATCAATTTCCCTTTGATAAAATAATGAGGGTATATGGCTCTTCCCGCAGATCTTTGGACTGTGGGAGGAAACCAGAGCACCCAGAGAAAACTCAAGCAGACAATGAGGAGAATGTGCAAACTCCACATAGTCACCTGAGGCCAGAATTAAACCAAGGTCCCTGGTGCTGTGAGGCAGCAATGCTAACCACTGTGCCTTTATTCTTTCATGGGATGTGGGCATCTCTGGCAAAGCCAACATTTAATGCTTACTCCTAAATCCCTTGAGAGATGGTGAGCTGCCTTCCTGAGTCATGGCAGATGGTAAAATTAGAATTCAATATAAATCTGGAATTAAAAGTTAATGATGACCATGAAACTATTGTTGATTGTCGTAAAAACTCATCCATCTGGTTCACTAATGCCTGTTAGGGAAGGAAATCTGCCATCCTCGCCTGGTCTGGCCTACCTTTGACTCCAGATCCACAGTAATGTGGTTGTCTCTTAAAAATGGCCTCTGAAATGACCACTCAATTCAAGATTGGTCCGGGATGGGCAATAAATGCTGGCCCAGCCAGCTCTGCCTGTATCCAACGAATAAAAAGAAAGGCAACAACTTTCATTCACATAGCATCTTTAACATGGCAAAATATCAGAAGATACTTCACATGAATGACATCAACTCAAATTGATTGAGCCATGTGAGGAGATCATAAAAGAGGTAATCAAAATCTTGGTGAAAGAGGTAGGTTGTACAGCAGATACAAAGTAATATATAACCCGTTCTCAGATTGGCCTGGTTTCAGTGTTTGCATTTTCAACAAAAGTGGGCAGAATATTCTTGAAATAAATTGCTCACTATTGTTATATTTGGATTGACTTTGACACTGAAATACTTACTGTGGAACTGGAACCAGAACTATACCTGCCAAAAATAGAATTTAACTCATGGAGCACAGATGACAGGAAGTGCCATCATGTGGGAAAACTTCCCTCATTGCTGAACCGGATTGTTATTTTTTTTCACAGGAAATCTATCTCTCGTGACTTGGAAAACATTTGTAAGTGAGTTGCTGAAAGACTTGCCATTCAGGTCCTATGTAACTTACCAATGATCCATTGATAGCTGGGAAACATTTAAGAATGATTATTTTACAGAGAGTTTGAGCTGAAATGCGAAGCTCAGGATTCAAGTCTTGCCAAGAAATTACAGCCCAGATTAAGTGGGTTGGACATGGTTTCAGCGTAGAGTTTCCCACATTCCAAGGTTCGCTTCCTTTCCTGAATTCTTGACGAAAAAAAAGCACTACAAAATGGTGAGGTCGCCATGCGTGACTGAATGTGTGTTACTTTATTCAAATATACATCAACAAACTGAAATTATAACTTCACATTATAAATAGCTGCTGCTGCTGCTGCTGAAACGAAACTCGGTTGCAGGCATATTCCTGATGTAAGAAAACACCATTCAGTTCGGTGAAACAAAATACAGTAAAATCAACTGTTACTTCATAACATGACATCAGCCTATCTTTGCAAATAATTCCAGAATGACATGAGAGCACAGCTGCTATTGATCATTCATCAGCCAATTATTTGGCATTTTCCAACCATGAGTGGTTCATAAGTTGTAACATGGTAGTGCTCATTTATCTGATAGATTCTGTAACCTGTGACACACTAACCTGTGGCAATACATCCTGTGAGTGTGAACTGCCTTTACGCTTAATATTTTTCTTAATCCGGAGACTAGATTTTCATGCATTTACTGCTAAGTTAAAATATTATTGGGTATTGGCCATCCATCTCTGCCTGATCAAATTACGCTGCTCTGTGCAATCTAAAAAATATTTATAAAAGGATTTACAGCCACGTTTTCTTAGGGTCACAGGAATTGCTGGATGATAAAAATAGCAAGGTCTATCTTTTTCACCTTTTACCAATTGGTTTTCGCGTGAAATAATGATAAAATGATTTTAAAAAAGGATTTATCTAAACAGAGCAATCGATCTCCATCAATTAATTGACAACAAACTCAGAAATGACACCAGGGAAACCCCAGTGGTGAAGAGTTGTGTGAAACATGGGCCCAAAGTTGCTAAGCAAGTGATATTTACCACAGGCCATACATCAAATGACTCTTACACTCTGTTATTTTGTGAAAGAATCTGTCTAATTTACATTTGAATGAATCATGATACCAATGATATCTTCAATTGTCACTTTAATCTAATTTCCTATTTCAATTGAAAAATTGACTGTATTTATCAAATGTAAATGAATACTAAATGTGGAATCAACATTGCTGTGTGAAAATGATTTTGCTTCACCCAGTTATTGCTGTTAGAATTCCACAAGTTCCCTGTAAAAATTGGACTGAAAAGCAGGATTGCTGCACCAATATCACCATTTGCATGTTATAATGATGACTTACTTTAAGCTTTCCATGTACCATTTTATGTTACAAACCCTTTGTCTGTCATCCTGGCTTGTGGAGACAGTGTTTGTGGTCATTAAAAGATTTTGCCTTTGGCATATTTTTGCTTTCAGGGTGTAGTCTCTCTTAGGCAGTCCTTTGGGACTGAGGATAGCTTGCTTCCACTCTGGTTCGATGGGTTCTCAGATGGCTGATAAGTCCAATGTGTGATCTGCAGACTCTGCCACGTGCAGTGCAGATGGTGCTTGAAGGGTTGGGGAGATGGATGGTTGTTGTGCAAAGAAGGGATGACAGTTTGTATTCAGCAATTGTCTTCAAGAGTATGCCTTCTTTGTTGTTTACATGTGGTATAAAAACTAAAAGCAGAAAATCCAATTAGCTAGCTCATTGCTATCTACTTTTAAAAAATAAATAAAGTACAAGATAGCAATACTGAAAAGAGCATCTGGCATTTTATATATATAGAATCAGCATCTAAAAACATAAAGTTAAATGTTGTTAATATGCATCTGGAAAGAAAAATGACAAGGTAACGTTTAGAGTGGAAATGCTTCATCATAAAATCTAAAATAATTATCACCTGATTCACAAGTGGAGTTTTTAAAAGTCATTCATCTGGATGTGGGCGTAACTAGCAAGGTAGCCTTTATTTTCCATTTCCAACTGCCTGTAAGAAAGCTGTGGTGAGTCACTTTCTTGAACCTCTGTTCCCACGATGCTACAGGTGTTCCCGGAATCCTTTTAGGTAGAGAGTTCCAAGATTGTGACCCAGGGATGATTAAGGAATGTCAACACATGTTCAAGTCAAGGATCTAACTTGGAGGTGGTCAAGTTCTCTGATCTATTGCCCTTGTCATTCAAGGCAATGGTGGTCGTATGTCTGAGAGAGGCTGTCAAGGAAACATGAAAGGCATTCATAAACAACGCAATGGTCTAGATAGTTATTGATGTCATGCACATTTTACAGGCGTAATAAGGATGTCTAAGCATCTTGTACAGCAGACAATGTGTGCGCATTTGTTACTTGTTGGAAGTGTGCCATCAATCACATTGTTGACGTCTGAAGTATAGGCATCCAGGACTTACACCTAAAAGATGCATTGTTTCCCTTTGCACATCCAGACAGAGCAGCAGTTTCAGGGCTCCCTCCCAAAACTGAGCTGTCCCGAATACAGCTGGTGCTGGATTCTCTTTAAATGGTCAACATGCAGCTTAGCTAGTGGTCCGTAAAGGGCCCGCTGGAGGCTGCCACCAAGAGACACCAGAATGTGGGACCTGGGGGGAGCGTGAGAAAAATAATCCTGAGACTGTTGCCAGTCTATTTGCAGTCATCTCAGCCCTTTCCCATTGTTAACAGGATGTAAGCTGGTTGGTGAAGTGAAAACCAAGACACAGAGCTTTTCTTTACAAAGAGACATTCATTGACTTTGTTCAGTTTCATACTTTCAACACCCGGGGTGGGATTTTCCGACCGCGCTCACCCCAAAACCAGAAAATCCCACCCGAGCTCAATGGACCTTTGCATGGTCCACTCCCCAGCTGCTATGATTCCCATGGCAGGTGGGATGGGAAAATTCCACCCCCACCCACGCAGTGCCAGTATCCCCTCTTTATGTGACCAAAATATTAAATTAAACAATGCCTTTTACTTGCGCATCCTAACAACATAAACAATATAATTAACACCCACCCTTCCCAATCTTTTTCCACATCTTGATCCCCTCCCTCTCTTGATTGCCATGTACCCACTTCCCAGGACTTTCTTGAGAGTTGCTGCTAGTGACAGAGTGACCTGAAATTTACAGCAGATTCACTGGTGTGCTGCCAAGGGAACCACAACATCCAGCCACTGCTGGCCCAATGAATTTAAATAAGGCCGGAGGACTTAGATTGAGTGTGCCTTGGGCTTATCTGCTCCGACCCAGGGATTAATCCCCATGCGCAGTTCAGGTCAGCAGGCTGCCTTACTCAACTTCACCCCCATTCATTTCAGAAATCCCAATTTGAGCTTAATTCACATTGAAAAAGAAATACTATGAAGCGTTCTCGACAATTCATTTCACAGTTGTCTGGCTGCAGTGCAATAATATCACAAATATAAACAAGAGCTCTTTGAATTGTGAAGTGTGAATCTACGATATGGTTTGGTGAGACATTGGCCAAAACTTTCCGGCCATTCCCACCCGGTTCCACAACAGCAACATCCACCCCTCACCCGCTGTGGGGTCCCTGGCAGTGGAGGGTGCGAACAACAGGAAACTCCGTTGAAGGGGCAGGACTGGAAGATTTCAACGCCAACCAATGGAGAACCATCTCGGCTGTTGCAAAATACGTCACAGTGGGGGAGAGGAGGGGAGAGATTCTCCAATTAAACATATTTGTGAAATAAAATATTATATTCATATGAAAATTTTACACCACAACCTACAAAAGGGCAGTTATAACTTAATATACTGTTCTGTTATAAAACATACCTCATTTTTGCTCCACCCCCAAAAAATCATGAGTGGTCTGGGGCAGCCTTTACACAGGCAAAGCACGCGAAACCCCAGTTTTTATTGATTGATTCCGTACAACACTTTGACATATTTGGCATACGGAACTTCCAATTTCCACATGACTGCAAGAAGGCATCTATTCAGGAGGACATTTTCTGATGTGCCAACACAGGAAGGGTAATGACTTACCTAGTGCTCCTGGACGCAATTTTATGTTAATCAGGGGAGATTTATTTGCGTTTGCCAATTCTGTTTTTAATGATATTTTTTTTAAAAATAAAGCTTTTGTCAGCACAGCGCTTAGCATAAAAAAGTGTCCATTATGAATGAGACCAGTTGGCAAACCAAAGCACATCTCTTTGTTAATCAAGACTTGCCAGCCATTGATCCAGCTGTGTTTTGAATGCTTTAATGTCTGAGTCTCTGCTAACTACCTTTCAGATTACTCCACATAGCTATCACCCTTTGTGTAAGTTCCTGTTGATATCTGTTCCAAACATCTTTCCTCAGTTTGTTTATGTCCTCTTCTTCTATTATCCATCTTTATTTTGAAGTTACTTTCAAGATATTTTAAGTTGCCTGGTATTTTACATACTTCGACTGGGCTCTTTCTCACTAGTTTGATGAGACTGAGCTTTTTTGATCATTGAGCATTTTCCTTAATGCTTGGTGTCAGGCTTGATGTTTCTTATTGCACTTGTTCCATGCTTGGATTTCACTTTGAGAATGTGGCAGCCAGAACTAGGGGGGACACAGTGGCACAGTGGTTAGCGCTGCTGACTCACAGTGGCAGAGGACCCGGGTTCGATTCCAGCCTTAAGTGACTGTCTGTATGGAGCTTGCACATTCTCCCCATGTCTCCGTGGGTTTCCTTCGGGTTCTGCAGTTTCCTCCCACAGTCAAAAGATGTGCGGGTTAGGTAGTAGATTGGCCATGCTAAATTGGCCCTTAGGATCAGGATTCCGGCCTGCACCTATTGGAAATTTGGGATTATGCTGCCCCTTATTTTCAGCCTGGTCAGAAAATTGTGGACAGAGCATGCATGAATCTCTGATGTGCATTGTCAGCAGGTAGGTTCTTGTTGACGTCATGAGCTCTTAGATCTTATCCCTTATCTAAATACATATAGTGATGTTTCACTGGGAGCACAGACTTGTAAATTTAGTTCTATATTTATGAGCCTCAATCCTGTGCCTTTCAGCTTTTTGTCCAATTCTTTTTAAAAGATGCTAATTGATGCAATTATTGATGCAATAAGTTTGGTGCACAGATCCACAACTACAGGGGAAATTTCTTTTAATTCCAAGAATTGCATGAGGTTTGTCCATTTCAGGCTCAGTATTTCAGAAATGTGGGGCATAGGAAATTGCTTAATGCTCTAAAATGTGACTTTCATTAGGTGAATGGTTCTATCACGGCGCAAACATCACAAAAGTTTCAACTCCACACTGGGTGGCGCGGTGGCGCAGTGGTTAGCATTGCTGCCTCACAGCTCCAGAGACCTGGGTTCAATTCACAGCTCGGGTCACTGTCTGTGTGGAGTCTGCACATTCTCCCCATGTCTGCGTGGGTTTCCTCAGATTTCCTCCCAAAGATATGCGGGTTAAGTGCATTTGCCATGCTAAATTACCCCTTAGTGTCCCAGGATGCGTAGGTTAGAGGGATTAGTGGGGTAAATATGTGGGGTTGTGGGAATAGGGCCTAGGTGGGATTGTTGTCAGTGCAGACTCGATGGGGGCCAAATGGCCTCCTTCTGCATTGTAGGATCTCTATGGTTCTATGATTCTAAGGGTGGGATTTCCTAGCCACGGTTGCCCCAAAACCAGAAAGTCCTGCCTGAGGTCAACAGACCTTTCCATGGTCCAGCCCCTGCCTCGCCCACTACGATTCCTGTGGCAGGCGGGATGGGAAAATTCCACCCATCACCACCACCAGCCCCCCCCCCCCCCCTCCCCGCCCCCTGTTATCCTTTCTGTCCAGAATTCAGGCCAACACATTCCAACTAATGTTAAACAATGTAAATCTAACTTGAAGTTGGTACTCTGGCAGATAGTCCTCATATCTGCAGATGCTTTAATGCAAAAATAACTCTTGAGAGTCACGTTATACAAAAGAATCATAGGAAAAATATGACAAAATATAGATACATGCGAAGAAATAATGAAAAGAGTTTTTTAATTAACACTAATTAATCTCGAAATTGCTGTTTTCTATGTTACAAATACAGAACCCCCGTGTAAGATAAATGAGATAATGCCTCCATTAAAATAATAATCAAATTCTGTACAACCGTGCCCTAATGTCAGTCTTGGCACAGGAGCAGAAAAGTTGTGTTTCCTCTTTGTTGGTGAATATTCAGAGGTTGGGGAGGGAACATGCATGGGAGGAAACTAATTAATATGGGAAAAGTAATAAAAGTTGATGAAGCCATCTTGAATTATTGTGTGTGGACATAGATAGATTGATTGATATGATGATCTTCTAAGTGGTGAATAACTAACCATGCTTTCTATCAAAACATTCATCTGGATCCTTTTAGTGGCTTAACAGTAACTAATAGATTAAAATAAATGAATTGAAAATGATCTTAACCAGCCACTTCCACTCTCATGATACTCCCCAGTGTTCTTGCTTCTTTTTAATGATATTATATACATTATAATTTTTCAAATTTCTTCACATCTTTAGCTCATGTTAAGCAGGCTCCTCTAACTTGTGTCACTGTTCCCTTATTGTATAACTGTTAAAGTGATTCTATTCAGCATATAATCAAAATTATCTGCCTCGAGGACACTTACATTTCAAACAAATACTTTAAAATAACGAACAAAAGATGAGGGGTTGAAGATTCATGGAGTCAAGGAGACTGCGGGAAGGGGTGAAACTGACAGATGGGACCAAATCCCTGGAATCCAGACCCCATTCCCAAGGTTTACAGGATTTCCTTTTTAATTGTGCAAGCTGGTTCAGGTCATGTACCCACACTCTGCACTCGCAACCTGGCTGGCTCCGTTGTGGAGGAGGTGGGGCGAACAATGGGAAGGTCCATTGACCTAGGGCGGGATTTTAAGGCCTCGCTCATCCCAAAACCGTAAAATCCCACCCGAGGTCAATGGACCTTCCCATTGTTCGCCCCTCACCCGCTCCAATTCCCGTGGTGGACGGGGTGGTAAAATTCCGTCCCGAGTCCTCCACAATCACCATTCAGTCAGACCAGCTTTTCAAAGCCCTCAGAGGTGTTGCGAACCATTGTCTGCATGAAAGAACCTTTTGAAAGGTAAGGTTAAGAGGTCCTCCTCTAGCCCCCATGACAAGCTATGCCTGACCCACCCCCCTCCCCTACCATGGCCCCTCATACCCCTAGGGGCCACCACTTGACTGTCTTTCGCTTCAATCTATATTCACGACCCCACTGTCCAAATTAAATGTGGATTCATCAAATCTTTGAGAGAACAGCAGAGACGAAAGGTGCAAAGGATGGATTTAGACTTGCTGAGTAATTGGGCAGTTTAAATTTAATAGTGAATAGAGTGTGGACCACTTGTTAAAAAAGTGGACTTTATAAATATAAAATGAATGGGAACTGCCCATCGGGCAGTGCCAAGGGGGTGGGGCATATCGTGGGCAGGGCCTAGGGTGATCGGTGGGGGTGGGGGGGTCCCGCTGTCACTCTGCAGACAGGATCAGTCTGGGATGGAGGGAGGGCAGCAATTGGGGCGGGTTGGGGGAGGGGGGAGGTGGTCTGTCGGGGTGGGGGGGGGGGGATGGGCCTGCCTCCGGGGGGCTGTGACCCAGCGGGAGGGGGGTGTCTGCCGGGGTGAGGGGATCACCTGGGTGGGGGGATGGGTGGACTGTGCATCGGGGCACTCCGGGACGGTGGGGGGGGGGGGGTTAGGGCTGGCCCGGGAATTGCTGTGGGGGCTGTGATTGGGCATGGGTGAGGCTGGAGGGGCAGCACTGCGAGGGTCCCGGGCTGGCCAGCGATTGAGCTGACCAGCAAACAGGGAGTCTGACAGATCGGGACCACTGCGAATGCACAGAATTCACGACTGGGACCTCTGCAGTGCACAGAGTGCGGAGATTCAGGTGAGAAGCTGAGCTGACAAAACAGTCAGGAATTAGAACAGTTTTCCCACCAATTGAGCACTTTTGGGAGAATCGTCCCCATGATTGCCATATGCTGTAATGAGCAAGGTGGCCAATGGTGCACCATCAGGAAAATGCAGACCAGCATTCTCCACCAGATGTACTTCAGTGTGACGGGCCTGTACCTAATTTAGAGAGAGGGCTTTCCCTCTTGTTAATAAATGAATCTTCCACCGTTGGAGATAAGAATGCAAAAGTGTGATCAGTTTGGATCTGAGGTGTTCAAAGCCGAAAGCGAGAACCCAGATCTAACAGTGAAACTGAATGTCATCAGTCTTTGTCAAGTTACAGTAATTGGTTGAAGTAAGAATTCTTGTAGATTACCGAAACACAAACATTGGCACCATCCAAATTGGTGCTAAATTTCAGGAGAAAGGTGAATGGATTTTGTGCACTTTAGCTGCATGTTTGGATCAGGATTATATCAGAGCAACATTTACTTGTGGCCTTCCATATTTGGGATGCTCTTATTTACCAGATGTTGTGGCAATACAATGTTAGTTTTATTTTTGGAATAGTAATTAACTTTGACATTTGAAATTGTAATAGTACTGTAAAATCCAAGGTTTAAAATGGGAGGAATGCTGTGATCATTTCCTGTGGCTTTTGTGAAATGGGCATTGATATAGATGCACCAGGTTCATGAATGAATGCTGGAATGTATTTTGGAATACTGAGACTGCAGACTGAGGGTGCTTTATAATATCTATATTCCAGCCAGCATCACAGAGAATCTGACGTGGGGAGTTGGGCCTTCATCTGCATCCTTTTAACAGGATGCAAATGAGGTTCATGCTGGACTCTGGCAGGTTTTCCGACCTGCCATGCATGGCAGGCACCGGTGGAAGATCCCACTGTAAACTCATGCTGGTGTGAAATGGAGTTCTGGGCCTCCGACCATATTCTCCCCCCAGGCCCGCCAGCTGGAGGGTGGAGGACAGGCCTGGGAGGATTCGACCCAGGCTCTTTTTAATGCCCTAATTTATTTTCCTGGGTTGTTTGTGACAGTATTCAGCTGATTAATCTTTAACCCCTGGAAACTTCAGAATGCTGCTGGAAATGGGGTCAGCTGTATCATACCCAAGCCGACATACGAGCTGCCATAGTTGGCTGGATTTTGCTGTCCTGAAAGTCTAAATGGAGGTAGAAGGGCAGAAAAATGGCCATGGACTGGCACAGGCAGAAATCCTGCCTCCCTTTCCACTGCTAGGCATTTTGCCTGGTGCTAATCCACCGAGCCTACACATCTTTGGACACAAAGGGGCAATTTTTTTAGCATGGCCAATCCACGTAACCGGCACATCTTTGGACTGTGGGAGGAAACCAGAACCCCCAAAAGAAACCCACGCAGACACAGGGAAAACGTGCAAACTCCGCACTGTCACCCAAAGCCAGAATCGAACCCGGGTTCCTGGGGTTGAGGCAGCAATGCTAACCACTGCGCCACCATCAAACCAAAGCAAGGCCAAAAATATTTATTTTTGTCATAGTCATAAAGAACATTCTGTTGATCATTGCACTTCTCAAATACCAGAAATTAGCTTGCATTTTGACAGAAACCTAAGAAAAGAATGCAATTAAATAATCCTTCAACTCACACAAAATTGAATTCGCAGTTGTGTTTCTGACGCATACATATTAGCATAATACTAAAATTACTCCCGAGATAGGAATACACTACAAATATCTCATGTCATATGGTATCTGTACCTAATAAAACATTTTACAGGACTATGAACACTTGCAAATTTGCAAGGAGAACTTTCAGTGGGACATCTTTTAAAATTTCTACACTTGACAGATGAATAATTCTTTCACAACACAAGTAAAAACATGAACAACTAAACTGTATTATCCTTTGTTTTTGAATGATCAACAGATACTTCATTTTTCAAACTCTCAAATGTGAATGAGGTTTCGAAAGCAAGACGTAAAAGTTGTGCTTATGACTGAGAACCAAACCTTTATCTAAGATCCAGATCTGAACCTCACCTTTTCTCCATTTCTTCATTTCAAAGTTTTCTGCCATTTCTAACTATTTTTCTTTCAAAGCAAGTTACAATGATTCTTATTTCTAAATGGAAGAAGCACTTCACCTTAATGCAACCAAACTAAATGTAGTCAAGACAAATACAAGGAGATTTAGGGAACTAACCAAAAGAGGTTTTATATCTTGGAAGACATCACGATTACAAGAGTGATTGAGCACCAATTAATCCTTTGCCTGATAAACAGAATAATTAATTTTTAAATATTAAAGAATAACTTCACACTGCATAAACAGGGCCAATATCTGACTTTGCAAATTAAGTGAATGTTGGTTTATCCAAGCTGAGGCTCATTTTCCTTCATACTATTTATTGATAATTTTTTATGTTCACACATTTATTGCATAAATTTAGCTGCCATGTAGATCATTCTTTTTACAGTATAGTATTGATGTGTCCAAAGGGTATTGGTCAGTATGAAAAAAGGCATTCTTAAATTGTATGGGATCACCTCCAAGTGTCATATAAATCCTTTGAAGATTATATCAATGACATTTTTAAAAAATCTTTCAAATGAAATTCAATTTTGCCATTGGCACCAAATAGACAATAGCAGATCAGTTGCCCATCATACACCTTGCCCAATTTTCCTTTGCATCGAAATTACTGGCGAGGACAATTGAGTGTTGTGTCTAGCACACTGCAAGTTTTTTTTATCCTCACTGCCATGCCGCACAACTAATTAATAGAACCTATCTCTCAGTGATATTAAAAATGTATATGTATTTGTTCTAAGAACTGTTTTTGCACTTGTCAAGAAATGGAACACTTACCCGATTTAAGTCTCATCAGTCTAAGTGTACTACAATTAATTGTATAATTAAGCTTCCTCTATTCAACACTAACCATGTGCCGAATCCTTAAGAAAAGCACCCCCATGCACTAGCATGATATTTTTCCATTTCCAAGACTGACAATCCTAAGACTAACAACAGTAAAAAGCTATTTTGTGCTATTAACGCAGGTACGTGAGGAACTGGGTCAATATTGACCAAGTTCATTTTATATAGAATTCATACTAAGGGACCAAAGAGACCTGTTGTGCACCAGATTGGTTGCAACTGAATGTCGGTCCCAGATGTGAAATGCCAATGTTACACATGACATTAAAGCAATCCCCTATGAAGGCTACCCAAAAAGAGAGAATGTGCACAGAAGGCAAGACCTAGTCTGAATCACAGCATGGGTTCACAGCTGTTCAGAACACCAGCTTAGTTTTGGGAATTAGATCAGTTTAAACTAGCACTGCCAGCATTGAGGTCTTGGCACTTAACATCATGATCTATATGAGCGGTAGGTTCCTTATTCTGCTCTGCTTATTTACAATGATGCAGTGCCATTGTCTCTTAGTGAAGCAGCAAAGATTGCAATTCCAAATGTGAAGTAGCATTGATTCACCCATTAATTCTGAGCAACAAGAGCTTTGCTCATATGAGTGCTAAGCAGAGTGCGTATTAGTTTGTCAAGTGTTTGAAAATAGCTAAGCTGACATAGACAGAGTGAAAAAAAATCGTAACAACTTGGGCATGCACTGTCTTCCATATTTACAAAGGGCATTGGAAAGGAGACATAGCTCACAGCTTCTGTGGTGACCAAGACACTCGATATCGAGGAACCCAGATTTATGAACCTGTCTAATTCCACCAATAAGGAGTTAAATAATGGTCTCGTTTTTATCTAAAAACAATCAGCTCCAATCTTAAATTCGCTGCCTGTTTGCAGCGACACCTTTTTGTCTTCACTTGTGCTGACTCTATTGCTTTCATGCCTTGAGTAATTCACTATAGAAGCTACAGTGCAGCAACCAAGTTATAGTTTCTTATAATGTATTGAACCATGTGAAAAATGAAGATCTGTGGCTCCCAAACCTTGTTGTGGATGTTAGCATTGAAACATTATTTTACTTTCTGCTCTGTAATCGCATCTGACAAAAATGCAAACTAGGTACTTAATTATTTTTTGTTACCTGAATTGCTTTAAGAATAGTGTTTCATTACACTGGTAATATATTCAATGTTTATACATAATTTCAGTAGCAACTGTATAGTTTTGTTGAAGACTTGTCTCCCTGCAAGAAATCGAAATAAGCAGATTGATGGCTGCATATGAAACGTAACGCAGATAAAAATGGTTTGTCGTGCAGAATGAAAAAATATTTTTTAACCCAACAAATGAAAGCAAGCGCTGCCCTCGGAATGTCATCAAGTCTTTAAATGGCTATTACACAAAGAGGCTATTCAGCCCATTTTGTCTGCTGAGCTACTCTCCCTCCTTTCCTCAGCTGCCCTGCAATTTTTTTTCAGATAATGATCCAATTCCCTTTTGAAAGCCATGCCTGAATCCATCACACTCTCCAGCTGTGCGTTCAAGATCTCAATCCATTGTTGCATACAAAAGTTTTTTTCCTTATGCTGTTTCTGGTTCTTTTACCAATCATCTTAGATTGGTGTCCTCTGGTTCTCGATACTTCTGCAGATTGGAACAGCTTTCCCTATTTACTCTGCCCAGATCCCTCATGACACCTCTGTCAAATCTTCTCTCAACCTTCTCTACTCTGAGGAGAACAGCCCCAGCTTCACTTATCTGTCCACATAACCGAAGTTTCTCATGCCCCGAACCATTTTTGTAAATCTTTTCTGCACCCTTTCTAATGTCCTCACATCCTTCAGAAAGTGTGGTGGCAAGATTGGGCACAATACTCCAGTTGAGGCCAAACCAGTGTTTTATAAATGTTCACCATAACTTCCTTGCTTTTTCAATCAATGCTTCTTTTTATAAACCCCATAATCCCTTATTACCACTTTCTCAACCTGCCCTGCCGACATAAATGATTTGTGTACACATACCCTCAGGACTCTTTGTTCCTACACCTGTTTTAGAATTGCACCCTTTATTTTATATTGCGTTCCTTCATTCTTCCTACCACAATGTAACACTTCATTCTCCTCTGCATTAAATTTTATCTGCCACATGTCCATCCATTGCACCAGCCTGCATGAGTCCTCTCGAAGTCTATAGGGGAAATCTTACCAGAATTTGGCAAGGTGTCAGTTCTGGTGAGAAAACTGGCATGAAACTCTCCAGCTCCACTGGTCTGTTTTCTCTCCAGATCTTGGCATAATTAACTGCCAAAAAAAAGAGTGGACTGGGTTTGTGCCATCACTCTGGCAGGGTGGGGAGCCGGCTCCACTGAGATCAAAGGGCACCCAATCACAAATAAGAATAGATTCCACCCCACCCCAACATGGAGGCATCTGGGGCCTCCACCTCCCCCCCCACCCCCCGCCGGCCCCAGCCACAAAGATATCTGTGCGCTCCTCAGCAATCACATCCCCTCCAAACCCCCTCCCCCACACCCTCCCCCACCAACACCCCTGGAACATCCCAGCATTCTTATGTCCACGCCCCATCACCATCCCCAGCATCCCCATATTCTCCCTCCGCCCTAAATCATCCCCAGCATCTCTATCCCCTGCTGCTTCCCCCCTGCACACACCCCCACCCCCATCATCCCTGGCAACCCCATTCCCCCCCACCCACAATGAATCTGAGGCATTCCCATCCCCCCTCAGTGTTCGTGCACCCCGCTCCCACCACCACAAATAGTAGAGTCCACACCCAAGAGGCTTTCCCTGTGGTCCACCCCAGCTTTGCTCCCTGGCACAGGTTGGCCCTGCCAGCCTGTACCTTGGCATTGCCCAGGCACTGCCTGGCTATGTCACTCTCTGCCAGTAGCTATGCTCACCTTTGCGCCCCCAGAGGGATTCCCTCGACAGGTTTATGTTTGACCAACCCTGTTGTAAAGCTCGCCAACATGACATTGTATCAGCAAGGTGTGTGGATAATAATATAAAATTTATTAAAATGTATGAAAATCAGGCTCACACCCCTCATTATGTCACCATCGAAGGGACGGAGAAAATCAAAGTCATCATCTCATCGGCAAGACTTGCAGTTTTTGCCAGATTTTGTGTTCCCGCCGGCGATCACATGCAAGCAGAGAGCGGGCTAATGATCCCTCCCTATCTCTACAACTTATAATATTTCCAAGCAATAAAATAGAAAGCACTGGAAATACTCAGCAGGTCAGGCAGTATCTGTGGAAAGAGAAACAGAATAACATTAAAGGTGCTGACATATCATCAGAACTAGATAAATGGGCAGCACGGTGACACAGTGGTTAGTGCTGCAGCCTCATACGCCAGGAACCCGGGTTCAATTCCGACCTAAGGTGTAGAGTTTGTACATTCTCCCCGTGTTTGCGTGGGTTTCCTCTGGGTGCTCTGGTTTCCTTCCACAGTCCAAATATATGCAGGTAAGGTGGATTGGCCATGCTAAATTGCCCCTTAGTGACCCAAGGTGCGTAGATTAGGGGATTAGCAGGGTGGCGTTACAGGGATAGGGCCTGGGTAAGATGCTCCATTGGAGAGACAGTGCAAACTCCTTCTGCACTGCTGGGATTCTATGATTCTATTCAAAGCTGTGGTAATGCAATGGTGATGGATCTCATTTTGTATTTCTGTCACTCCTGAAAACAAATGCAACAAAAAGAACAATCCCAGCAGATTTACAGTACAACAAAAACTAATGCAGTGAGTTAGATAGAAAAAAAAATAGCATTGTGCTCATAACATTAGAGATGCAAACAGAAGAAATCTGTAGATTTCGAATTTTCTAAAATCAAGGATAGCTTATGGCTCTTAAAATGTTTGTATTACGGGTTTTGTGAATTCGTGGTCATGTTACAGCTTGTAAAACACTTTCAAGCATAATGTTTTTGAGTTAAAGCATCCAATCTCACTATTTCACAGTTGTTCCCCTGATCTTCCCGTACCTTAAGCGATTGAGTGAACAGGCATACCAACAAGTCCCAGATCACCAGCATTTACCAACCCTGAATCAACAGTAAAGAGGCATGCTATAGCAGCCCAGGGATGATATTCCTGCCAATTTTCTCACCGAATTTCCCTCCTTATTTGGAGAAGCTCACAGTCTGTTTTCCCTGCCTCCCAAGTTGCCAGCATGACTGAGATTGGGCATTGATTCCAACCCCGACATTACTGAAGTGCGGTGTTAGAAACCCTATTAGTCTATTGCACATCGCAATAGAAAGTGAGTTGTTAATAATGGCATTTTTTTAAATGTATTCAGATTTATTTTAGTGCACCAACCATATGTAACAAAAGTGACGGGAAATCAACATTTTCACTTTAAAGGATTCACAACATATGTTGCTCACAACTTCCAAGATTTATGCACTAACATTAAAAATTTATGTCACTTAAGATCTTCATTTAACTCACTAATCAACACAGACCTACATTCTAAAGTTGAGCTGTTAAATAATTAATGTTTTCCTGTGTAATTATATTTCAAAAGATTGGGTACGTCAGCAAATGGAATATATTAACTGCATGACCTCTGAACTCAAAAATAGTCACAGCACGTTCGTGTTGCAAAATGTGAAAGTGAAGACTAACTGCAGAAATCAAAACAAATTAAAAATACACCTGTTTTATAAAATAAAATCTGATTATCATCTCTGCTCCTTCAATTTATCTTCATTAAATTATACTTTGATCTTAATTCAACTGCTTAATTACTTTGCTGCCTTCCCATTTTCACAGTTGGTGAAGAAAATATTTAGTCGCAAAACTGCTCAGTTCTCAGATCTAATGCAGATGCTTGCAACGGTTCCTTCGTTCTAATGCTGGCTGATATAATTTGACACTTGTACTTGGGATCTTTTCACAGTCCCAGTTACTGTCCAATTCTCAGATCGACAGATGTCCTTGGAATACATCCTCAGTCCTTGGATAGAAAGTATGCATTTGGGAGGCTTCTTGAGTCCCTGTGCGCATTGAGACTTGTCTTCTTAGCTCTTGTTTCCAAACAAAATCAGGTACGACGATGGGGCACAAGAGCAACATTTTAAAAAGCTGACAATTGGTGGTCAAAAATGATCATGTATATAGCTCCCCCGATGTATACTTAAAGTATCAGAGCTCCTGTGTACACCATGATGGGAGTGATATTATTGTCAGGCAAATTGCTCTGATTCATGCCATTAATATACTGGCAATGTAAAGTCACCAATTACTAGAATGACATTCAAAATTCTTTTTTAGTAAAACACTTTCCAGCAAAACCTGTCTCCAAGTACTTGCAATAAATCAAGCGATTTCACATTAGTGATCTTTCTGTGCCCAACTGGAGACCCTCTGAACTCAAAATTCAGTATTATTCCTTCCTGTCTAAACATTTCCATCACATGACAGCCTCTAACCCACAGCCTCAAGATGCAACAGCTCTGTGCATCATAGCATTGTACTTCATGTAGGCAAACAACTCTTCAAATCTCCACAGCCAGAACATTTATTTAGGAAACTGCAAATAAAGAGGAATTTTTTTTTCCCCCCCAAAAAAACTCCATCTGCAATGTGAAATGTTCCTGAAAATGGAATACACCAGCTGAATGTGTCCATAACTCAAACAAGATTCTGTAAGTGCCCAAATTCATCAGTGAAAGGATTTGAAATTCAAAATTCTATGATTCAGGACGTGCCAATATTCAGATGCTTAATTAGTGTCTTGATGCAGATGGTGTAAGCCATTGGCTGCCCTCCTTATAAGGTCGCTGATTCTCCAGTATACTCAAATTATTTTTTCCAGGAAATTTTGGCGTATCTTTGCAATGGGAACAGCATGATTTACAGTGTATGTCGCAGATTACACCGGTTCAGGAAATTCTGCCGCTTAAAAGTTAGTTGGTTAGTGCAAGTAGCTGAGCATTGAAAACATAAATATCTCTCCTAACAATGGCAAGGGAACACCACAATCGTAAGCACTGAAATAGTTCAAGAAATGCATTCACCACATCCCTTCACAGGGAAACTAATAATGGGCAATAAATGTAATATTGCCAATGCCATATTTCTGGCATGAATAAACCAAAAATAAATGATACTCAAGCTTGCATTTTAAAAGTTATATATATTCAAATATATTTTGAGTTTATACTTATGCTACCTAGTAATGGGTCTGCTTTTTATAAACTCAAAGACCTTGGTCAGGTAAAATTAACATTATGAGACTGATCTGGTGAAAACAGACTATGAGATATGCGTTTACAGATGACTGAACTGCAAGAAATGTATATGTGGTGTCAGCCAGCAAGTTTGGGCAGACATAATTGCTCTAATAAGGCCGCAAGTTCAAGGAGCGTATAGAGGAAAATATTGTAAAATTTTAATTTAATCACAGATTAATGCTTGTTTTGTCAGGTTTGGATGCTGATGGCATTTACAGAGTAAGCGGCAATCTGGCTACGATACAGAAATTACGATTTGTAGTGGACCATGGTGAGTAGTGCCTAATGCATATGTGCAACTTTATTCCCATCAGCCTGTCTAAATGGAAATGGGAAGACTTGCTTCTTTGACATTTCTCTTGTTGCGGAGAGTGTGTTGAATTTAATCATTATAAATGGTTTCAAAACTGTTTCAAACTTCAAAATGATCTTTTATTACCATCCAAGAATATATACTTCATTCTAACAAAGTGCTGTGTGCTAATTGAATCTTTATAGCTGTCCATTTCTTAATGCAGATTCCGCACAATTGCGTATTCAGACCCTTGTTTGAACAGAGTGATCTCCTGAATATTCAGTGTTTGTTTTTCAAATCTTGCAGTTGCTCTCATTCAAAATGTCATGCACATGAATCCACAATATACTTGAATGTTTGAAAAATGTTTCAAGCTCGAAGCTTGGATCAAATATTAAATCACCAAATAGCCAGGTTTTGTTCAGCTGGCTATTCCCAAATGGAATGCATTTGGATCGGTACAATACAATTCTTTTTTTAAAAAATGGTGTTGCTCTACCTGCATGAAGCCATGTTTGGAGACCAGTGATTCATATTGTGTGGATTTGTTCTTCTGCCATGTCTGTAATGATGTTTTGTGCCAGGTAAGTGACACTTTAATTCAGGTAAACAAAGAAAAACAGAAAAAAGCATGATTCAAATTACATGTCGTGTCAGGAAAAGTCAACTAAAACTATTCAGTTTAAAGCCCTGATCTGTCAGAGTTCATCACTTACTCCAACTTGCTTACCCTGCACAGCCATTTAGCCTCAAGTAGCCGTCTGTGTGATATCATTTAGAGCAAAGGTAAATTGTCTGTCCCTGACTACATTACACAGTCAGGGATTATAGAATACAATATAGGAGGATTCCATTCGGTCCATAATGACAATGGCTGCTCTTTGAAAGAGACATCCAGTTATTCTCACCCCGCTGCCTTTTCCTTACCATGCAGATCTTTCCTACTCAAGTATTTATCCAATTCTCTTTTGAAAGTAACTCTAAAATCTGATTCTATTACCTTTTCCTCCAGTAATTCCAGATTGTAGCAACTCACAGCATAGACGTTAATCTACAAACATTACCACTGCTTCTTTTTGCCAGAAGCTTTAGTGAAAGTTGAGACACTTATCAAATGCCTTTTGGAAATCCAAGTGCACTACATCTGCAGGTTTCCCTTGTGTCTTACCTTCTCAAAAATCTTGAATAAATTAGTCAAACATGATTTCTCAAAGCAGTCTGCCTGATCACATTACGATTTTCTAGGAATTGTGCTGTACCTTCCTCGTGCTAAACCTTTCCCTATTCCACTGTAATGGTGATTGTTTTAAGTTTCCCCACTCCTTTCCATCTCTTAATTTTTCAGGTATTTTTGGGAAGGTTTCTAAGTCTTCTGCAGTGAAAATAGACACAGAGGATGGAAATTTTCCATCTGAGACTAAGACCGTTGGTGGAGACAGGAAGGTGGAGAGTTGTCCGTTGCAGAGGGCGATGGGAAACCACTCCATATCTTCTGTTCCCTGACCTCATTAATTGTGCAGCTGGGGGTGTTTTGGCATATTTCTTGGTGGTGCAGACATGATACCATGCATCCCGCCATCATATTTGGGTGCCATATTGAAAATGCACCCAATATCACTGACCCACCTTGAAGAATGAAGATGAACATCCTGAAAAGAAAGATGGACTTCTGAAAACACTTTGAGGTTGGAAGGTGGATCTCCTCATGACACTGAATCTGGAAGATCCACCAGGCCTCCAGCAGGTTTTCCGATCCACCATGGCAGGCACCAGTGGAAATTCATGCTGGCGTGAAACTAATTTTTAGATTCCCATCAAATGCTATCCCCTCTCTCCACCTACCCACTGCCTGCCATTGAACTCACCAGTGAGTACATGTCAGAAATGGCATTAATGGTGCCCAGATTCCCCCCAACTATGCAAATATCCAGCCCCATGACTGAGCAATTTTGATTTTGGGTTGAAGGTGGCACATAAGTTGATCAGTTTTCCATCCGTTCCATAGCTTATCTCCATGCCTATGGATAATTTGCTGAAGATGAGTTGCAGCATTGCAATGAGGGAAATGGAGGAGAGGGTTGTTGCAACCTTGCTTGCCCCCAATCTTCACTGAAATAGGGTCTGTGATGAGGATCTTATTGAGTGATTGAATCTTCCACCTTTTAGGCACCGTAACAATTCACTGCACTTAAACAGAAAGCTCCTCATCTTCCCTATTGTGCTTTATCCTTTGTCTACTGACCCTCCTGGTACTGTAAACATTTTCTCCTCATTTATGCTATCAAAGTATAATAACACCTCAATGAAATCTTCCCTTAACCTCCTCCAATTTGAGGAGAGAAAACCCAACTTTCTTTAGTCCCCCCCCCCCCCCCCCTAACTGAAGTCTCTTATTTCTATTTTGGAGTATTTCTTTTCTGCTAAGAATGGAAAATAGCTGACAAGAAAGCCACACACCATTCTCATCATAATGACAGCCTACAGATACTCTGATATAGCCAGTTATAAAATGTACATTATTGGGTAGCTGGGAATAGTAGGATTGTTGAATCAACCTGATTGCCTTCGAAAGATGGAGAGACATTTTTCATGGTTTTACCTAAAGTGGTCCTGATCTTTTCTGAGACCTTTGCCCCTCCCAGGAGATCATATGGCTTTAAATGGCTGGCTAAATGGTATGCCTGGCTGAAAAGTGGCTGAATGGGGGTTTTCACGGCTTTGAAGACATGATTGTCTTTGTTTGTTGTTTTCTCACAAGTTTGAACCATTGCTACTTACATACAAGCATCCCTGACAGTGTGACTTAGAGTGGTGGGTGTTGCATGGTATTCATTGAAAAACATGTAAGAATTTATATATAATACCTTGTTTCTTGATTCACAACCATAAACCTGCCTTGAAAAGGAAAGGTTTGGGGCAGGCACTTAAGCTGGTATAACTATCTTCATGGCATATAGGTGTGGTGGCATTCCCATTTGCCTAACACAGCACATTGAGCATGATTTCAGATTCCCGTCAGCGGTCGGACCAGAGGTGGCATCAGAGAGTGGCATATCTCGGGTTGCCGATGGCACGATTGGAGTGAGGGTGAGGGGTTTAATGCTAACAACATCCACAGGCGCCAGGCAACCCACTAGGCCAATTTAATGAGCTATTAAGGCCACTTAACAGAACTTTTTAATCGGCTTCTGGGTTCCCCACTCAGGCCAAATCGTGACGAGGGGATGGAATGGCCTCCAGGATGCAGACCAGGAAGGCTGCGGGAACCATTGTTCCATCCCACTAGGTGCCCAGCTCACTGTACTAACAATCAGGCCACTGCTGCAGCTGCTGGCTACCAACGCTGCACCTCCACGGTGATGGCCTGCCAGCTGTGGCCTTTTAAATTGAAATTTTCTTACCTTCTTTTCAGAGGACGCCTCCAGGTGGGATCTGCCAATTTATCATTGCTGGAGGACCTCCTATTGGCCTTCCAGTCTCAGCATTCCCCATTCTCAATTAAATGGGGGAGCATGCTCCCTGTCTGCTAATTTGCCATTCCTTGGACATCCGATGCCATAGCAACAATGGTTCAGGACCCAGAAATTCTCCTGATGTCAGACAAAACAAAGGTTCAATCCATTGTCTGTGGATTTATTTTTGGATATCACATTTCCTTTAAATTTTTAGTCGGCATTACTTTTTAGGGTAATGATCTTAATTCATTTGGTACAGCCCTTTTTGCTGTAACCTGCTCCATTACCATACACAGATATCTTCTCTATATTTCATTCTTGATCTCTCTGTTCCCAGCTGATGCTCAATATGGTTTTCACATTGTGAGTTCTAAAAGCATCTAGCCTTTGCTTTTGTGTTTTCTATTGGGGCCGAACCTTCCCACTGTGCAGAAGTGACATGATGTGGGCCTTTAATTCAGAACGAAATTTGAATAGAGTATAGAGAAAGAACTTGTATTCAGGAAGAGCCTTTCACATCCTCAGGATGCCCCACTTCATTGCCAATTAATCTCCTTTGAAGTGCGGGCACTGTTGTCATGCAAGCAAATGCATCAGATAATTTACACACAGCAAGGTTCCACAAGCAGCAAGTCAGATAAATGACCAGTTAACACATTGCAGTAGTCCACATTGAGATATATATTGTTAAGAAGCTGAATTCTTTTTAATATTCACTTCAATAGGTAGATGGGATCTTTATTTCATGTCTCATCTAAGAAACAACACTCAATGTCCTCTTTCTTTTTCTATTTGTTCCTGGGATGTGGGCAACACTCGCATTTAATGTCCATCTATAATTGCTCTTGAGAAGGTGGTGGTGAGTGGCCTCCTTGAAGTGCTGCAGTCCGTGTGTTGTAGGAGCACGCACACTGCTGTTAGGATGGGAGTTCCAGGATTTTGACCCAGCGACAGTGATGGAATGCTGCTATAGTTCCATGTCAGGATGGTGTGTGGCTTAGAGGGGAACTTGCAGGTGGTGGTGTTCCCATCCATCTACTCCCCTTGTCCTTCTAGGTAGTAGAGGTTGTGGGTTTGGAAGGTGTTGTCAAAGGGGTCTTGATGAATACTTAATACTGAATAAGGGTCAGCCTAGATTCTGTAGTCCCATCCCACACTTAAGCTTAAACTCAGAGCCTTCTGATTTATGGATGTTAGTCTGAAGTCACATTCTGGTGGAGGAAATTGGAGAAGCCTGGAAGAGCTGTTGTGAGATGGGGAAACTGGAGAACAGGTTTACTGGATGTCTTTCAGAATTTAAATGGAGGGCTACTTTAACTTTTGCTCTCTGCGGTGTTACCATCCACACAGATCTGAGCCTGGAAGCCTGCTTCACAGGGCCAAAGCTTATGAGATCTTTTTTTTTGGGGGGGGGGCAGGAAATGGGCATCAGGGAATGCAGAGGGGCTAAGGGTTATAGAAGAGAGGATCCAATGGTGGCTCAGGGTTCTGTGTTGCACCCAGGGTCCTATTGTGGTGCACTATGGAAGTGGGTAAGATAAAGTGGTGGTCAAGGAGCCCAATGGCAGTCAAACGGGGGTTTGTCTTAGAATCCCTGCAGTGCAGAACAGGCCATTCGGCCCATCAAGTCTGCACCGACTCTCCTGATACAGCATCTTACCCAAGCCCTCTCCCCCACACTATCTCCACACATTCCCCATGGCCAATCCCATCTATCTACACATCTTGGGACATTAAGGGGCAATTTAGCATGGCCAATCCACCTAACCCGCACGTCTTTCATCTGTAGGAGGAAACCGGAGCACCCGGAAGAAATCCACACAGACATAGGGAGAACATGCAAACTCCTGACAGGCAGTCACTCAAGGCCAAAATTGAACCCGGGTCCCTGGCGCTGTGAGGCAGCAGTGCTAACCAATGTGCCACCGTGCCACCCACAAATGATAGTGTGAAGGCAGCAAACAATTGCAGAGTGCGGATTTAATTTCGGGCCTCAAGGAACCATGCCACTCCACCTGGCCCACACATTTACCTCAGGATTCAGTTCTTCTTGCCTCTTTTAAGCTGTTGGTGAAACCCAGTTGCCTGTGACTAGCAAAGTTAAAATGAATGCACGCACCCCCATTAAAATACTTAAAAGACCAACTCACCTCCCTTAAGCTAGTTTCTTAAGTGGCCCTCCCTGGACTCGCATTAAAAGTAGGAATGGGTTGTTTTGAGGTGGTATTTGCTCCTGTTCCAGATTGCTTTGCATTTTAACCTCTGTCCCACCCGTTTTTGGGAGTTAAGTTTTAGCCCAAAACGAGAGTGCGAGTTAACATGTAAGCCGCTGTGTAACAGTGCTTGAATTATTAAGGTTAATCTATATATTTTTCTCTCTTAACTAATATCTTAATGAGTGCCTGAGTGGCATCAAGTAATGTCACTTCACTCAGACCCAGCATGTTATGTTTACCTACATTTCCATTTCCTTCTGCTTTATACTTCCAACTTCAGGCCAGATTTACATGAATACGTGCAAATATCTAATAGGAATATCCAATAGATGGAGCGGTATGGGCTTTTCGTGGCTGAATATCTCAAGATATTCTAATAACAATGAGATATGCTTCTGAAGTACATATGTATCAAGGATCAGAAAATCCAGCAGTGTTGAGATACTTTCGTTCCTGCTGTTTCCTGCAGTAAATATATGTTCTGGTTTCTTTGCAATGTCAAGCATAACTACAATTGTAGATAGATGTCTCTAAATGGATTCCACTTACCTATAGCGATGCCTCAAATGGCACAAGGACTCAGAGCGTATGACCTCCCCATGTCACTATATACAAAGAGGTAATCTCATCAAAGACTACCTTTTTGTTTAACTGCTATATAATATTTGCCAGATATCCTGCTGCCCTCAGTCAACTCCGGGGACCAAGAGGCACTGCTATCTACCTAAATGTTTCTGCATGTTTCCTTCCTGACAGACCCACGTTAAAAGCTGAGATACACACGAGAACGTTGCACCTTTTAATGGTCTCACTTTTAAACTATGTTTATAGGAATCTTGACATGACAGTGTCCAGGCCAAGCTACAAATCTCATTGTTTGCTAAACCAATCAGTAGGTAATATTTCATCAGAAAAGGAAACCGTCTTAAATTGTCTCTATATGCGGCTGTTTCCAACCAGTCTACCTAATTAACCTGTGACAGGCAAATCCATTTTTAAAATATATATGTTATATATATATATATATATATATATATACTGGAATCATTATGTACTTTTAAAATGTTTACTTGGAATGCTAATTTATTTCCTGATGTGCAGCATAGTACATCAATTATTTCATCACTTGTTTCTACAGCCCATGTACAGAAACGCTTAGCATGTAGGATTGTGAACTACCCTATAATTGCAGTGTTCAAGGGTGTATGACACAAAAAAAACCTATTTAAGCTGACTTATTAGGAATCGGGCAGCTGGGTAAAATAAAGAAGGGGGTTATTATTAAGGTTAATCTATATATTTTTCTCTCTTACACTAATATCTTAATGAGTGCCTGAGCTACATTAACAGCACAACATCCACACGAGAGAAGAACTTTATTCTGCGCTTGTGAACAGAATAGTGGAGTGAAAGCCACAACACGTTTAATCAAAAATAGGTGATGGTGAGAGAGCATTGCACTGCATGAAAATGTAACAACTAACTTAAATTAATTTACGAAAGAATAAATGATGCCTCGGAGTAAGGCAGAAGATTGCAATCTGACCTTGCAACCAGGGTCGGCACGGTAGCACAGTGGTTAGCACCGCTGCTTCACAACGCCAGGGACCTGGGTTCGATTCCCGGCTTGGGTCACTGGCTGTGTGGAGTTTGCACGTTCTCTATGTGTCTGCGTGGGTTTCCTCCGGGTGCTCCGGTTTCCTCCCACGTTCTGAAAGACCTGCTGGTTAGGTGCATTGACCCGAACAGGCGTCAGACTGTGGCGAATAGGGGAATTTCACAGTAAATTCATTGGCAGTGTTAATGTAAGTCTTACTTGTGACTAATAAATAAACTTTACTTTAGGTGATATCATACACTTTGGGGGAAATAAAACTTGTATATAAACTGTAGTTTTCTTCCTTCAAGCCATGCCTTGGAATCTATGGGGGGCGGTGGGGGAGGTGGGGGGGAGGGGGGGATCTCCAGCCATTCCCGCCAGCAGGATTCTCCCATCCTGCTGCAGTGAAGGGAGATTTGGCTGACCGCCAAATTCTCCATCCTCTCTGGCAGTGGTGGTTGGCCGTGAACAGCTGAAGAAATTCCAGCCATTGTTTACTGTTTAATTGGTTTGTGGCAACTTATAAAACAGCACCAAAGGTGTATTCTATATGTTGTTGCTTTTAATGTGTACTTTATGTAATTTTATGGAATGACAAAAAAGTTTGTGCTAAAATTTCACTAAAAGCCTACTCATCTCCTTCTGCAACATGAGTGGGAAATTGGTGGAACTCCAAGAAAATAAGAGAGAGCTGGTTTATGCTGAGGCCCCAGAAATTTCAGGGAGCTTCTGTATTGAGTTGTAAGATGCAGAATTTCTATCCACTCCTTATCAATCAAATAACAGGCTGAGGCTGGGGGACAGGGCTGGACATTGCCTAAGCTGGGAGTTCTTAGTTCTATCCACAGAAAGGGATATCATAGAATTGGCCTAATTATTTTGGTCAACTCATTTCGCTTGGGTAATCTTGTACTGATTATGCTTCAGTCATTATTTCCTTGGTATGCGCCAACATCATATGTTCTTGTTATCTCACTGTCACTGCAACAGCTACTGTTAGCAACAAAACCCAGGCCCCAAACTAATTTAAACCACTTCTGTACCCAGATGTGACTATCTCGCTCCGCATCCAGCCATGAAGCAAGGGGTTAACGCACTGTCACCATGAATAAACCTATACTGTGATATAGAAAATGGTTGTGTGTATATACATTTATAACTGCATTTTGTGCCCCTGTTCAGGTGTGCTACCATTTTTAGAAGTATCAAGGTACAATATACCTAATGCATTCACAATTATGATTTTGATGCATAGTTGTTAGCACAATTGCTTCTTGCATCAGAAGATTGCAGATTTTAGCCTATGTTAAAGTTGGAGCTCAAAACCTAGCTGGGCATTTGAGTTTGAGAGTGAAGCAATGTTTTATTTCTCAAGGTGTTGTCTTCTGGATGTAATTTTAAACTGAACTCTTGCCTATTTGTTCAGATGGGCATTTGTATGTCCCACATCACTATTCAAATAATATGGAGCTTTCCCATAGCTCTGATGAACAATCTTTAAGCATTACCACCAAAATAAAATACAATAACTGGGGGCCGATTCTCCCAAAAAAATTCGAAGTGTCGAATTTGCAGAAAAGCTGCAGTAAATCACACTGCTTTTTTCAGCAGGATTTTCAAAATGAATCTCCCACACTCTGTGTATTGCAGAGTGCACTGGCGTGAATCACATAAAAGATCAGGGAGCGGGGCCTATTCCCGCTGGAGAGGCCGGCAGCATAGCGCTGAGAGGGACACTGCACATGCGCTGATCTGTCAGCGCCGAGATCGGCACATGCGCAGTGGGCCCGATTTGCCAGCCTTCCAATCGCTGGCCCCACAGAGATGTGACTCTCGCATTGCCGGCCCTTCCCCCGCCCCCCATGGGCCGATTGCTGGCCTCTGAAGCATGCCTGGGCCCAGCCTCTACGCCCCACCACCCGCAGCTGCGATCTTCCACCACCCCCAAGTCCCCCAACCCACTGGCAGTTCCAACGACCACCCCCCCTGCAATGCTGACCCCCCTGAAGTCAAGCCCCACCCCCTTGGTGGTGCCCCCTGGGTATTGACACTTTGCCCCTTGGGCAGTGCCAGGGGCCCAGGCTGGCATTGTCAATGTGTCAATGCCCAGGGGGCACCTCCGCTACCCGACCCTCTGGGGACCCCTAGATTGCCACCCCCTTCACTCCAGCGGGGTCAGGCCACCAGCTGCCTCCAAGTGGGGAGCTACTGTAAACCCCGCCGGAGTGAAATACTCCTGACGCGGAGTGGGGAGGGGGGTATGGAATGCTATTGGAACTGGAGACTTCAGTCCTGAGCCCACTAATGATATTTAAAATACATTAAAATGAAGGGCTGCATATGTAATACAGTTCCATGCCTATTTCTGGCACGGAGCTGACGGTGCTGGAAATTCGGCCCTTGTGGACGTGCCCAGCGTGGATTCCACTAACTTGCTGCGCAAAAAAAACAGCGCAGCAGGATGGGAGAATCATCCCCCTGATCTTTCCTTGCATGATGTTTGTGTCATGTTACTGGTGCACAATGGCTGGTGCACAATCATAGCTATAGGTTGAAAGACGAGAAGGGAAACATCGAGAGGCTTGAGCTGCAATGTTTGTATTCCCCTTGTCCATGCCTTACCTTATTTAAATGTTGACCAAGATTAATTTAAATTTTAATAACATTTCAAATGCTTGACAACAAGTTGAATTTATCCTTGGCATGTAGGTTCAGGACTGTAGCTTTAATCAATTAGTCATTAGGTTTTGTAATTTATATATTTTTTTTTACAATTGGAACTTCCAAGTAAGTTGTCTTCTCTGTCAATCTATTTTCTGTTCTCAGCCAGAAGACAAACTTCCTTTCCAGAATTGGGCTTACATCCAATACTTACATCCTTCCTCATTACCATTAAAATTTACAACGCTTTTCACAGGTGACAACTAATCTCCCCATGGCCAGGGCCAAAATTCTCCCGTCTCACCTGCCACAGGAATTGTAGCGGATGAAACAGAAAATCCAGCAGACCATTTAAAGGTCCATTCAACTTAGACGGGAATTTCTGGTCTTGGGACATGCGCAGCCGAAGAATCCCACCCCATGTGTACCAACATAAAATTTAAATTATGCTTGTTCAGTATGTTTTAAACTTGTGAACTTGCATACACAATTGATCAGTGAAAATTTTATTCTAAATATGTGAAAGCTCACTAAGTCTGAGCCCACGCCCTGTCACATTTCCTAGTGTGATCACTCTGATTCTATTCAACACCTGTAATGATTCAGCTACCATTACTTTAGTCTTTGCCATCTAACAGCACACAGAGTAGTGTCAGTCTGTGCAAAGTGATGAATGAAAGATGGGAACACAGTCAAAGCCAAACTCTAAGATCCACACTATTCGCATATTGTTGGATTATAAATAAACCATATAAAAAACCTTAAACAGTACAATCAGAACACAAGCTGCAGTGGCTGATAGTGAATCTAGAGCAACATTTACACAAATGCAATGCTAAATATCACATCACTGTAATAAGTAGCTCAGAAAATGTCAAAGCTCAATTTTGGAAAGGAAGTTTGTCTTCTGACTGAGAACAGAAAATAGATTGACAGAGAACCAAACTTATTTGGAAGTTCCAATTGTAAAAAAAATACATAAATTACAAAACCTAATGACTAATTGATTGAAGAAAAATACAGATAAAATTGACAGCAACTGATTGTAGAATACCTAGATAAATATATAAGCTAATCGAGTCAATACTGCTAAGTGACTAATCAGTTCTCAAATGAAAGTGACAAGATGACTACAATAGCTAAATTGCAATCAAACCTAATTAATTCGAGAGTGAGAACTAGAAGTATAAAAAGAGTTGCTTATGTCAGAATTAATTATTTAATATCAGAGATTTCCTTTGGCCTTGCTGGTAAAAAATCTCACTGATAATCAAAGTAAATCAGAAAATCAACGTTAAAGACATAATGGTTGTTAAAATGTTTAAGTGGGCCAAACAAATGCCAATCAAGTTCCAACTAGCCAATCAAACTGACTGGTGATGACATTTAAGGAGAGTAACTCGCTTTCAGGTTCATTCCAAAGCTTTATTTCAAATTGTAAATGAACCCCTTGCTGGAATAATGGGTTAATCATAAATGGGAAGAGGCCCGACTAGAGTTCTCAGGATCGTCAAGTAACCTGAACACATTCCTGTTCAACCACAATAACCCAAGTTCCAGGTTCTCCCCTAGAGATCAAGATGACAAATGATTGATCTGTAGTCAACAAATAAAATGAATTAATAAAAAGAAACCCTCTGTTCAAATTCTCTCTTGCATGAGGCATGGTCAGATCATAAAGATTGAAAATGGTGGAACTTCCAACATGGCATTTCGTGCAAAGGATAAACTCTCTATAGCTTAGCACCTGTTTTAAATAAAATTATATGTTCAATCTGAACGGAAAAGTTAACTTTTGTTTAAAAAGATCTACATTTTATCCCAATTGGGATTCGGAAACCACTCCAGTGTTCCTTCTGAAACAAAACCTCAAAACTGTAAACAAATGATTATACAGAAGCACAGAGATGCCAACATGAAGAAGTTGCAAATGAGTCCATCAAATCTCATTTGTTGTGAAAATGGTAGATTAATTAAGTAGGAGCCAATTGCACTTGAAAACCTTAATTAAACAATGCTTAATTATTCATTTAAATAACGATTTAAAGTTGATTAAATAATTTACTGAATAAAATGTTTTAACTCAATTAATTGTTTGGGAGGGGGGTAAAATAACAGAAAGTCAACAAGTCTCCTAAGCACTATTACCACCCATGTGGTGTGTTTAACCAAGATTTAATTACACACATAAGTGAATACACATGCAAAAGTATTGTTAATTTAACTGATAATGATGCCATCTTTCAAACTAAATACAGTTGTAGGCTAAAATCTATTTCTTTCATTTTTGTGCCATATTTTACATGTATATTACTATGAAGAAATGCAAAGAAATGAATTAATTAAACAATAATGCATTGGGGAATTTATGGATTCTGGTGTGTTCAGAGTTTTGGGGACTAAAATCCTGGATATTAGCTTTAATTTAAAATAATTGTTTTGGTCACCAGCTTAACTAATTTGAATGTTCTTTCCATATCTGCTTGGAAATGTTACCTGAGCATTCTCTCAAGGTAGACATGTCTTAACTTAAAAAGAGAAATAAGGAATTTCTCAACAGAGAAATATTGTCTAGGTATCCAAAGTAATATCTATATCAATCATCTGATCCCTGTTGTATTACTGTATGGTTATTAAATCTGCACTTCACAAACGAAAATAATGCTTCTAACAATCTTCCCTCCATTCACATGATTTAATGCTCATGCACTTGAGCATATTTCAGTCCTGGGATTTACAAACAGTCATATTCATGAACATCAGCATTTTCCCTTCATAGGAGCTCAAGTAACTTTTCAATATCAATGTCTCCAAAATAGATAGACTGGATGAAGAAACTGTATTCATTGCAGTAACATTTTCAAAATAGGGAAATACTGCCAGCATTTACCTGATCTGGAAGAATTGTTCAGCAAGCGCATAGAAATTCCACCAGCTCCAAATTCTCCTCCAAGTCAACCACCATCCTGCTGTAGGCACATCTCACCAGTCCCTCATTGTCATGATGGAAAATTCCTGGAACTCCGGACCTAACAGTGTTGAGGGAGCACTTTCACCACACGGACTGCAGCAGTTCAAGAAGATAGGTCATTGTCACCTTCTCAATGCAACTGGGAATGGACAACAATTCCTTGCCAGTGATGCCCAGGTCAGGAGAATGAATGAAAAATAAAAATAAAATCAAGTAGTCAGTCATTATAAACCACTTTTTAATCCCTCGTTCCCTTGGACAATCATTATTAGGATGCAACATCAAATCCATTCTAAGTAGAGCCTGTTTCATTTCTTTTGATGCTTGTAATTTTGTTATGAATGCAGTATTGCCCTCACTTAGTGCCAATGAAGACAGGCGCAGGCACAGGTATCTGACTGCAAAAAAGGAGTTAACACAAATGCATTTCCAAATGGGAAATATATTAGTAATGTTAATTAGAATCTGTAAGTATATGGCTACATCAAAATTCATTTTAAATGTAGTTCAACTAAAATGTTCAACAATACAAAAATATCAGATTCTCTTTGAATACTAGAGAGTAAAGAAATCCGAAAATAGAATGGAAATGTCACAAATGTAGTAGAAATGCCACAATTATGTGGCACAAATGGACTTCTTGCCCGTTTGCCTTTTCAATGATTGGGTGCCAAATTATGAAGATTGGGTCATTGGAATAATAGGAACAGATACCACATTACCAACAGCGATCCTGGCACACTTACACTTTGGAATTATAAGAATCTTCCTGCCTGCATCGCCAATGACCTGAGCTTCAAGGCAACAAACTTGGATGCTCCTTCATTGATCTGTCTTCCCTCAAATGTTAAATAGTCGTTCTTAAACAAATTGTTGGGCCCATTTGTCACACTTGTATGGCAAACCTGCCACATGTCATTGCTGGGTAAACTAGTGTAATTTCCAGAGTGGCTTAGAATCCCACTGATTTGAGTCAACGAGGCCATAGAAGAAGGAAACCGGACATAATCGGGTTTAATCCTAAATTCTCGATTTGATTATACTAAGTCTAAGACACAAATGGTAAATAATTTTGAGGCTCATATCTTTAAATGCTTGTATTTAAACACAGCGGGGTAGAGAGTGAGTTCTTCCACTTTAATGACAGTGAAGTTGGCACAAACAAAGTGCAGTTTCAGTGAAACTCAAAAATAATATCCTCCCCATGACAGCTGACATTTTTAATTGAGCTAATGTAATAGCCATATGAAAGTAGCCTTTGTTCAGATCTCCCAGCATGCTGAACTTGGTGCAAAATGAAACTTTACATAAAGTAAAATACATTTTTATGCGAAAAAAAATTCTCATTGTGATCCATTATCCGGCTGGCTGCTAAACCCCGAGCTTCTTTGAAGACAAACACAAAAGATTTGAGGCTATTGCATTCTGCCAGCTCCCAGTCGGTTTTAGGCTAAAAAGAAAACCCAGCCATTGCTGTTTCAGAGAAAATCAACAAGTCCAACATCAAGGGGGCAGCATATCCTTGCCCCAGATCCCCAGTACATGCAGCATTGCTTGTCCCCTCTAATCTAACACCACTGAAATCAGGGGAGCACAAAGATTATCTTGAGTTGTAATCGAGTGCACACTCTCTTTGTGCTATTTTAGGCGTGCAGGTGTACCGCAACTAATACAAAATAAAATGCCAATATCGCTGCCTCAAGGTGAACATGTCGCTGCCCAGGACATAAACACATCCTTACATTATACACTGAGTCACCATTAATTGTGGAGACACTTTACTTTTACAAACCTGAGTAGGATACAGCCAGGAAAATGTCAACATGCATTGTTTGGGAAACTTTAAATGAACCACTGATACACTGAGAATTTTTTTCTTTGTTGCATGTATCACAGACAAGGTCAGTATTTCTAGCCAATTCCTATTTGCCCCTGTAAAGGTGGTGATGAGCTGTCTTCTTGAATCGTTACAGTCCACATGATGTAGGTGCATCCACTGTGCTGTCAGGGAGGGAGTTCCAGGATTATGACCCAGCTACCGTGAAGGAACAGCGATGTATTTATGAGTTAGAATGGAGTCTGACATCGAGGGGAACTTGCAGGTGGTGGTGCTCCTATCCACCTGCTGCCTTTGGTCTTCTAGCCGGAGAGATTAAGGTTTTAGAAGGTGCTGTTAAAGGAGCCTTGGCGAAGTGTTATAGAACGTCATCTACATGATACATACTGCCACCACTGGGGTGGTAGGGAGTAAACGTTTAAGGTGCTGAATGGGGTTCCATCCATGCAAGCTATTCTGCCTGTGTGGTGTCAGGTTTCTTGGTTAGAACTGCACTCCGCCAGGCAGTGGAGGGTATTCCATCACAAACCTGACTTTATGAACAGATTTTGAGAAGTCAGAAGATAATTTACTTGCTGCAGAATTCTGAACCTCTTCCTGCTCTTCTAGTCAGAGTGTCTGTGAGGTTGGTTGAGATAAGTTTCTCGTAAGTGGTGATCCCCAGGATGATGATGGGCGTTCAGTGATAACCATGTCATTGAAAGTCAAGAGGAGATAGATTGATTCTTTCTTGTTGGAGATTGTCATTGCCTGTTGCTTGTCTGGCATTAATGTTACTCATCACATACCAGCCCAAGCTTAAATATTGTCCAGGTCTTTCTGCATGCAGGGCCAGACTGCTTCAGTATCTGAAGAGATAGTGATGGTGATGAATACAGTACGATCATCATCGAACATCATCAGTTCTGACCTTATTTGGAAGGGAGATCAAGCAGCTGAAGATGGCTGGGCCTGCAACACTACCCTGAGGAACTCCTGCAGCAATGACAGGGGCTAAGGTTATTGACCTTCAACACCCACACCCATCTTCCTTAGTGCTCAGAATGATTCCAGCCAATGACTTCACTTTTGCTAAGGTTCCTTGATGCCACATGTGGTCAAATGGTGCCTTGATGTCAAGGGCAGTGACTCTCACCTCACCTCTTCAGTTCAGTTATTTTGTCCATGTTTAGTCCAAGGCTGCGAAGAGGTCTGGAGACAAGTGGCAATGGTGGAACCCAAACTGGGCATTAGTAAGCAGGTCATTGATGAGAGTGCTGCTTGACAGCACAGTTTACAACACCTTCCATCACTTTGCAATGAATCACTTTCTTACACACTCATGCGCACACACACATGCACAGAATATAATACTGGGTCAATGTCTATTTCATGAGTGCAAATAATGCTCACTAGTGTTTATGAGCTTCCAGATGTTTTCCACAAAAAACTGAGAAAAAAAACTCTGGGTCCAATTCTATGAAGTCCAAATAAGCATAGCAAATTCAGGCTGGAGAGTATATAGAACAGACCACAATTCGGGGCGAGTCTAGCTCAACAGAGCCTTCTGCCCTACGTAAATGGATGAGCCATCTGCATGTTCCCTGCCAAGTCCTATATCTGTTTTGTGGGAACATGCCTGGGAGAGTTTCTGGGAATTCAGCCCGGTCTATTCACCTACAGTCCAATAAAACTCATGCCATCTGGGAACTATTCTGGATCCACAAATTGCCCAACAGGAAGGTGATTGATAACAGAAGGGATTGATTACCTTTAAAGTCTACCCTGTTGTTTAATATATAAATTGAGTAGTGGAATTGTGAATGGAAACAGCACAATATGTACCATCCCATATGGGAAGGTGCATGTATCCTTGTTTCAACCCTCATTCATCCATTCTTCAGTCTTCATTTGTTCATTCAACCTCTCTGTAATCTTTATACATTCATTGTTCACTCATTGTTCATGCATCTAGCCCTCAGTCCTCATCCATACTCTGTTATTCATGACTTACATGAGTGATTTGGTCTTAGGAATAAGTAACTCAATATCAGATGATACCAGCCTGGGGAATATAGCTCATACTGAGAAAGAATGTAGTATACTACAAGAAGGTGATGGAAAACTTGCTCAGCAATTAATTGTTAAATAAATGTTAAAATGGATAAATATTGGCAGGAAGGACAAAGAAATTGCTGACACCTCAGAAGATAAGAAACTGTATGAAAGTTACCAAAGTCCCAGAGGGCCTAGGCTGCTCTCCCCCTTTCTTGAGAGAGATCTAACTGTTGGTGATTTAACCTGAGGATCACCACACCTCAGGCGATGGGCAAGGTTGAGAAGGCAGGGCCTTTATGAATAACCTCTGCCAGTACGGGAATTGAACCCGCACTGTTGGCATCGCTCTGCATCACAAATGAGACATCCAGTAACTGAGCACCCCCACAATGCACTGGCTCGCAAAGCCAGACTAAACATTCAATACATAACAAAGAAGGCTTTCATTTTCGAGGAATTTTTCATCGCAAACATCTTCTATTCTCTTCCATTTAGCCATTTAAATGGCTGCTGGACTCCTTTTAATGTTTAATCACCGTAGCTGTCGGCTTGTTATTTATACATGAGCTTGCTTGAAATAAACAAATTATTCATAGAATCCATATCCATAAAATTATGCAAAGGCCAATATTGGGGTGATTGACTAGGTAAGCAAAAAACTCTTTAATACACTATTTTTTGCCCAATTTGAGCAGAAATATAAATTTACAGACTATGGATGCTTGGCAATATTCAGTAGCGTGGGGTCAAATAATTTTGTGTCCATTGTGTGTGCTTAGATCTTAAAGACAATGGCCCAAATATTCCGATCAGAGTCAGAACCTTTGTGTTGCATCAGATCAGACAAAAAGCTACCTATTTCCCTGGATGCATTTAAAAATGCCAGACTACCGATCTCCGATGCAGAATAACTCCCTCAGCACAGGAATGCAAGCAGAGAGCAGCTATGAAAATCAACACAGAAGACACACCCACTTTATCCAGCACTATAGCTGCCTCAAGTAAGTTTAAATGTAGAGTGTAGATGGTGGATTCATATCAGTGAATGGGTGAGTAGATAAGTGAATGGATAGGGTGGGGTGAGGTAAGTGGGTAGATGGGCAGTGTGAGTGAGGTAAGTGGATAAGATGGGTGAGATATGTCATATAGTGCAGAAAAGACCCTTCGGCACATTGAGTTTACACCGAAAATAAAGGCATGCTAATCCCATTCTCCTGCACTTGTCTCATATCCTTGAATGTTATGGTATTTCAAGTGCTCAAATGGATGAGTAGGCAGAGTGAGTGATATAAGTTGTTCGGAGGCATTTGGGTGAGGTGGTAGTATGGCAGTTGGCTAAAGGTGGCAGGTGGGTAAAGTGGGCAGGGTGGAAGCTGGGTAGGGTGACATGTGGAGTAGGAGGGTGGGGTGGTAGATGAGTGAGGAGGTGGGTCAGGAAGTAGTCGCGTTGAGGTAGTACGGGTTGTCAGTTTGGGGGATAGTCAGATCTGGGTTGCTGGATCAGGTGAGTAGTCAGGGCAAGTCAGGTTGGGTCAGGGTGTTGGTTGGGTAGTGGGGAGTGGTTAGGGTGAATAAGGGGTAGTCAGGTGTTTGGGGGTAGTCAGGTCCAGTCAAGAAGGTAGGGAAATCATATCAGGGGCATCAGCAGGGTGATGGGAGGGAGGGGGGGGAGAGGGTTGGGTGGTAATCAGGTCAAGGCAGGAAGGCCAGATGGTTCCGGGGGGGGGGGGGGGGGGGAGGTTGAGATAGGGGGTTGGAGCCTGATTGTCAGGGTTTCAACAGCGTGTTGGAAAGGTTAGTTTTGGTGACTGAGGATGTCAGTTCTGTAACTATAAAGGAGTTAGACTAACATTGTTTCTGTCGAACATTTCCTGGTCAAGTACTGTGGATCTGTTCAAAGACCATTTCAAAGGGCACTGGGAATATAAGAGTTTACCATCGGAAGTTCAAACTTCCTGAGCAATTCCCATGGAGTCAGTGCATCTGGGCCTCTGAAGCATCTCAACACTCATTTTGGATCATACATCCAGCATTTGACAATCCGGAGATTGGAACATCTGGGCCATGTGTGTCCTTTGGTGCTAAAATCAGGCACAGTGTTGACATATGCATTGCTGCTTTCAAGATTAAGTGAAATCGCTGACTCACTGTGCATGCGGAATAATGATTAATGCCTGCAGGCATAAGAGGTGCTGACCAATCATCAGTGTTAGTAGAATTGTGGCTTAGGAAATAACCACATGAGTTCAAACCACAGACTGAGCAACAGATAGATTACAACTCATGTACATGATTCAAAGCCTACATCGTTCAGTTACAGGAATGCTGTAACTGGGAATATTATCCTCTTTTCAAGATTTTTTGTTCACTTGAAAATATTTTGAAAAGTTAAGCAAAATTATATGAAAATAGAAAACGCTGGAAATACTGAGCAGGTCTGTAGAGAAAGAAACAGGATTAACATTCCAAATGGAATGGATAATGATCACTGTGAAAGTTAGCCATCTCATACTGCTGACATGCAGAGTATAAGATCTGAAGTCCTTTGACCATTTGCAGTACAAAGTGCAACATGAATCTTCAAGTCAGAAAGGTCAGAAATTCTCTCGGGTAGCTTCAGGTCGTATCATGAAACATCAGCTGAGCTCGCCCCGAAACTGGAACGAGGTCAACGGACTTTTCCATGGTCCGTCCCTCGCCCGCTACGCTTCCCATGGCAGGCGAAACGGGAAAATTTGTCCAAAGGCACTTCACAAAAGCACTATCAAGAAAAAACTGATACCAAGTCACATAAACAACAACAGCTTGGATTTCTTTGACGTCTTTAACATAATAAAATGCCCCAAGGTTCTTTACAGAGACATAACGAAACAAAATATGATGGTGAGTCATACAAGGAAAGGTTGGGCAGATTTTGCCACTGAGATAGGTTTTAAGGAGCGCCTTAAACAAGGAAAGGGAACTGGACAGGCAGAGAGGTTTGGAGAGGGAATTCCAGAGCTGAGGACTTGGGCAACAAAACGCATAACTGCCAATATTGGAGCAATGAAAATCAGAGACACCCAAGAGGCCAGAATTAACTTAAGTCACAAATAGGCTTACCTCAACACTGTAACGAAGTTACTGTGAAAATCTCCCAGTTGCCACACTCTGGCGCCTGTTCATGTACACTGAGGGACGAATTTAGCAGAATTAGAAGAATGCACGTATCTCAGAGGGCTGTAGGACTGGAGTAGATTACAAAGATAGAATGGGACGAGGTCTTGGAGGAATTTGACAACAAGATCAAACCGTTTTAAAATCGAGGTATTGCTTAACCAGGAACCAGTACAGGTCAGCGAGCAAAGAGCTGATAGATGAATGTGATTTAGTGTGAATTAGGACAAGGACAACAGAGCTGTGGATGACCACTGGTTTACAGAAGGTAAAATCTAGGAAGTTAGCAGGAGTGCACTGCAAACATCAAGACAGACAGTGAATGAGAGCTGAGACAGGGTTGGAGCCAGGCAGAATTACAGTGGTGGAAATAGATGATCTTCGCAAAGACAATAATATGTGGTTGGAAGCTCATTTCAGGCTCAAATATGACGGGTGGAATTTTCCCAAAAATATTAAGTGCCGAATTCACATAAAAACTGGATAAATCCTGTTGTTTTTTCAACAGGATTTTCAAAATGAATTTCCCACATTCTGTGCATCACAGAGTGCCTTAATGTGAATCTTGCTAAAAATCAGGAGGCGGGACCTATACCTGCTGAAGAGGCCGGCAGCAGAGTGCCAAGCGGGCCACTGCGCATGCACTGATCTGTCAGAGTGCAGACCGGCACATGCGCAGTTGCCCCGCACTGCCGGCCTCCCCGATCACTGGCCAGCCTCAAGACTCCACATCGCTGCTCCTCCGATCTCCCCAGCCCTCGATCGCTGTCTTTCTGGACAAGGCCAGCACCCTCCCCCCACTCCACACACCTTTCCCACCACCCCCCCCGCCAATCCAGCCCCCCTCAATTTCCCCCCAGCAATCCCGATCTCCCGACACCCCCCCACACCCCAGCAGCCCAAACCCCCTCCCCTCCCTCACAGCTGCGACCCCTTCAGCAGGCTGACCCCCACTGCTGCCCCACCTCGATGGCCAGCCTTGATCGCTGACCCCCCTCCCTCTGTCACTGATCCAAAGTGCAGAGTTGCAGCGGGACCCCCCCCCCCCCGCCATGCCCAACAATCTTCCCCCCCAACAAGCCCTGCCCCCTATAGAACCCTCCCAGCCTCACCCCCTTGGCACTGCCTGATGTACCGTGGGCAGTGCCAAGGTGCCCCCTGGGTATTGCCACCTTGCCCATTGGGCAATGTCAGGGGGCCAGGCTGGCACTGCCATGCTGGCAATGCCCAGGGGTCATTCCCCCTTACCCCCGACTCCTGGGGGGCCTCCATGGCCCTCCTTCACTCCAGCAGGGGTCGGGCCACCAGCTTCCGCTAGTGGGGACCTGTTGTAAGCCCTATAAGTGAAACAGTCCTGGCGGGGAGGGGAGTACTTGGAGAGAGGGGAGAGGGGGGGGGAGGAAACACCAGCAGGCCCAGAGACTTCAGTCCCGGGCTTGCTAATCCGCTGTAAAACACGATTAGCATGTTTTAATCAGCTTCACACCAAGTTCTGATGGGGAGCTGATAACGCCGGCAATCTGCCAGCCGGAGACGTGTGGAGGACGAGGTGCCCAGCTGGAAGCCCGCTACACGGACTCCACTTATGTCTTCCAGCCACTGCGCTGCTATCGATATAAAGGTTGAGAAAAATCTGTTTCAGCCTCAGACTGTTGCCAGGGAGAGGGACTGTGCTGATGGCAAGGCAGTGGGGTTTGTGTTGGGGACTAAAGAAATGGCCCAGTCTTCCCTATATTTAGATGGATAAAATTTGGGTCAAGAAAGATAGTGCTGAGGTTAAACATGGTGTCATGCAGTGCATATGTTAAATGGAAATGTTGATTTTGGTTGATTTTGCCAAGGCGCATGACAAATAGGAAGTGGCCAAGGGCATCAGAGGTAACTGTATGGGAATTGGGAGAAGAGCCAGTGATTGCAATTCTCTGCCTACAATTAGATGCAAATGGAACCAGGTGAATGCACTTCCATCAAGCTGTATGACAGTAGTAGGATAATTGAGGAGGAAGATGTGATCAACTGTGAAAGACAGTCAAGAAGGACCAGGAGCACCATTTTGCTTTTGTCATGATCAGAAATGATGACCTTTGTGATTTTTTATAAGAGCCATTCTGGCATTGTAACAGGCAGAAACCTCATAGAGGAATTCAAAAATGCAGTTCTGGGAAAGGTAGAAGGTAAAAACATATTCAAAGACTTCTGGGAGGAAAGGGACATTTGAAAAAAATGAAAAAGTGTGGATGTGCCACAGGCCATTACTGGAGTAATGCAGAGATCTTGAAAGGTTATGCAGAAGGTTACAAAAATATGGAGGGCCCAAGCCCTGGAGTGATTTGAAAACAAGGGTGGCAAGAATGTATATGATTGGTGACATTCTGAATGCAGGCATTCTTAGAAGACTTTACTGTCACTTCCTTACTCTCTTCAAATTACCTTATATATAAATATATTATATAGAAATTAATTATTTAAATACCTTGTGTCATGTGAGTGTACTTTCAGAAAGTTATTTTTTAAATCATGCAGCTTACAACTTCAGTGATGCAGTTGGGGAATGGAGCTAAGCTGTGGCAGTCAGGTGGTTGGGGTTTTTTCTTTAGACTTTCAGTTTCGTTTTGAGAAGCAGCTTAGCAGCAAGCTAAGAAGCAGTCTCTTTTTCTCCTTGTATTTTTCTCTTTGTTTGGTTCTGCCTTAAGGAAGCTGTGTTTTGGGAAACAGATTCAATTACAACCTCTTCGGAGTTTCTTCACAAGGGATTTTGAGCATTCAATCCAGGAGGTGGGATTCCTGCAGCAAGTGGGCATTAACCCCTGCTGTATTGTGTTTATTTGGAGGGTTTTGTGTATTGGATGTTGGCTTTGGTTGGAACACAGATATTTTTTTAAGAGTTACACAGGATCATAGGTGTTGTGTTTCTTGTTTGTAATTGTTAAAAGTTCTTGCTAAAAGTGTCTTACTATACATGTCAACAATATTCTTAATTAAACTTTTTTTTTGAAAGAAGCTCCTCATGGATCAGTTGAAGCACACCTGAAGTGAACCCTCTCATGCTCATCCTAGCCAAATTCAATGTAAAATGTTACATAGAACATAGAACATAGAACATAGAACATTACAGCGCAGAACAGGCCCTTCGGCCCACGATGTTGCACCGACCAGTTAAAAAAAAACTGTGACCCTCCAACCTAAACCAATTTCTTTTCGTCCATGAACCTATCTACGGATCTCTTAAACGCCCCCAAACTAGGCGCATTTACAACTGATGCTGGCAGGGCATTCCAATCCCTCACCACCCTCTGGGTAAAGAACCTACCCCTGACATCGGTTCTATAACTACCCCCCCTCAATTTAAAGCCATGCCCCCTCGTGCTGGATTTCTCCATCAGAGGAAAAAGGCTATCACTATCCACCCTATCTAAACCTCTAATCATCTTATATGTTTCAATAAGATCCCCTCTTAGCCGCCGCCTTTCCAGCGAAAACAATCCCAAATCCCTCAGCCTCTCCTCATAGGATCTCCCCTCCATACCAGGCAACATCCTGGTAAACCTCCTCTGCACCCTCTCCAAAGCCTCCACATCCTTCCTGTAATGTGGGGACCAGAACTGCACACAGTACTCCAAGTGCGGCCGCACCAGAGTTGTGTACAGTTGCAACATAACGCTACGACTCCTAAATTCAATCCCCCTACCAATAAACGCCAAGACACCATATGCCTTCTTAACAACCTTATCTACTTGATTCCCAACTTTCAGGGATCTATGCACACATACACCTAGATCCCTCTGCTCCTCCACACTATTCAAAGTCCTCCCGTTAGCCCTATACTCAACACATCTGTTATTCCTACCAAAGTGAATTACCTCACACTTCTCCGCATTAAACTCCATCCGCCACCTCTCGGCCCAACTTTGCAACCTGTCTAAGTCTTCCTGCAAACTACGACACCCTTCCTCACTGTCTACCACACCACCGACTTTGGTGTCATCAGCAAATTTGCTAATCCACCCAACTATACCCTCATCCAGATCATTAATAAATATTACAAACAGCAGTGGCCCCAAAACAGATCCCTGAGGTACACCACTTGTAACCGCACTCCATGATGAATATTTACTATCAACCACCACCCTCTGTTTCCTATCCGCTAGCCAATTCCTGATCCAATTTCCTAGATCACCCCCAATCCCATACATCTGCATTTTCTGTAGAAGCCTACCATGGTGAACCTTATCAAACGCCTTACTAAAATCCATATATACCACGTCCACTGCCTTGCCCCCATCCACCTCCTTGGTCACTTTCTCAAAAAACTCAATAAGGTTAGTAAGGCACGACCTACCTGCCACAAAACCATGCTGACTATCACCTATCAATTCATTACTCTCCAAATAACTATAAATCCTATCCCTTATAATTTTTTCCAACATCTTGCCGACAACAGAAGTGAGACTCACCGGTCTATAATTCCCGGGGAAGTCTCTGTTCCCCTTCTTAAACAATGGGACAACATTCGCTAACCTCCAATCTTCTGGTACTATACCAGAGGCCAACGACGACCTGAAGATCAGAGCCAGAGGCTCTGCAATCACTTCTCTTGCCTCCCAGAGAATCCTTGGATAAATCCCATCCGGACCAGGGGATTTATCTATTTTCAGACCCTCCAGAATATCCTGCACATCCTCCTTATCAACTCTAATACTGTCTATTCTACTCCCCTGCAACCCAGTCAGACAGTTACAGGTCAGGTGAGCTTCATAGAACACCTTGAAATATCCAACCTGACTTGTAACACTTGTAACAAGTTTTTATCAGTCATCAGATAGTCATACTTCTTACTTAATAGCCCTTCCTCTCAGTTCCTTCTTGCATTTTAAAACTGTTGAAGTAATGCCTCACAGTTCTGAAGAACTGCAGAGGGTCTGAGGGGAAATATTGTGAAAACAGAAGTAAGGACCTCCCCTGGGATGCAGACAATCAGTTAACATTCTGATTTTCAAAAAGACAGATATTCTCATGGAAGCTGAATACCTCTTCCAATTCCAATTCCAACGTAACTATAATGAAATTCTTCTAGCTCAAAGTATACGTCCAGAGAGTTATATCGAAGCTAAACTGATGGTACTCAGATTCCAAGAGTTTAAAAGAGGAAAATTACCTCTGTCCCCCTATGTTACGATGGAATTTCACTTTTTAACAACATTTTTAGATTTCTGTCGATGATTTTACTTTGCGTTATGTCTTAATTGACATACATTGCCACAAGTTTTAGCTTAAAACATCTGTAAGGTTTGTTGCTCCCTTTCTAAGCATGATTTCAGTAAACTCCTTCTTTATCTATATTTCCACTCCATGGCCCATTATCTTTTAAAACAAGAATATGTTGATCCATGATAGTAAAAGTTCTAACCCAGGAATACTGACTCCATAATTTCCTAATTATATTGTTGCAGTAGTTGTAGTCTGTGATTCTGGACTTTCTCTATAATTATTTCCCATGCTTTGTATCAGTAGCTGTAATATTGTATTTCTGTCTCATCCCTTTTCTATCCCTAGCCGTCTGAATCCCTTGACACCTTCACTGACTTCTTCCAAATTCCATCTCCATTCATCAGTTTCTCTTTTCAATTCTCCGTAGAGGCAACAGCTTCTCATCTTTATCTCCTGGTGTCTCTTTGCTCTCCCCAATTTATTTCTGGTATCTCTGCTGAATTTCTTGTGCAATCCTGGAACATTTTTTGAATCCCTCAATTCCTGATCTCTGTCGGCTTGTCATCAGTGACATGCCCGGATACTTTTGCAGTCTTCACAAATGATCAATGCAGATCTATGAATTCTTCCATGTTGCCGACGTAAATTTGCTAGAATATGTGATGAGAAAATTATAGCTATCATCAAACATTAGTGTGGTGATTAGTAGTAAGGTGAGTGGATCACTTTACCATGTCCCTTGCTTTTAAAAGTATTCTTCCAGGTCCAAATATTGGATCAGTCTTTCTGAACTTTCTTCTTTGTGTTACTTTTTTAGATTATTCAAACGTATGGCAGTCTGGTCAAGCATTTTTGCCAGGATCATTGGAATCCAGAGTCTATTTGTACCTATTTTGCAAGTGAAGAGAATTGGCTGGAAGTGAACAGTCATGAAAGAAACCTTTTCATGTCGCTACCATTTTGTTAGCTTTCCAGATTCTGCTGTCAGTAATTTCCAAAGCCTGTTTATGATTGCAGATAGAGATGCGAATCATCTCAGATCTTGCTAAGTAAGCAGCAGTGGAAGCTTTGAAATGTCACTGTGCTATGGGCATTATATTGCTATCACGTGCTGTGGTTCAGGTCAGAAACTCCAAAGTGTTTTATAGAGCCCGCCTGGATCATAAGGTTTGCATTTTGAATTTGGCTAGGATAAGCATGGTATGTTTCACTTCAGATATGATTCAAATGACCCACAAGGGAGCTTTTATCAACCAAAGTTTATTTAAGTGGAGAGTTAACATGTATCGTAAGAAAATTAGCAAGAACTTTTATCAATTACAAGCAAGAAACTGAACAATCACTGTAATGTATAATCCTTAACAAATACATCTAATGGGTTCCAATCAAATTAACCCCATAGACAAAAGATCCTTTTCACGGGTTTAACACAGCATAAACTAATGCTCACGTGATACTGGACTTGAGATCTTTCAATGAAGTCTGCAATTCTGTGGATAGACTCAGAACAGTTTGAAGTCAGAACAGCTTCCCAGACCAGGGAGATTTTCTGGCCAAGCCACTAATAGCAGATTTTCTATTCCAGGAAGGCTTTCAACGAAACAGCAGAATTCCCAAAGCCAGGGAGAAAGAGAGAGAGGGAGAGACACTGCTTTCTGACTGATGTCCACTCCCTTCTAAACTAAAACACTGTTGCCAGCCAAAAACAGAAAATGAAACTTTGAATTACCTAGGAAGAAAAAAGACCTGACCAGAACTCATGACCTTCCTCCTAACAATGCAGAACCATAAAACCAATCCCCAGAGTAAACATACACAACCCCAATTTAAGCTATTGAAATTGCAATAAATGGACATCTCCAGTCAAGTCAAATTACATCAGCTGTATGAGCTAAAAATACGCGAAAACTGTGAGAGCTGCAGTGATCATGATTTTTTAAAAAAACTTTCTTAAAGGTACACTAACCTCATGTCAAAATTATGACTCTGAATTGACTCAAAGCTTAGATGCATTGTTAAGATGTGATCTGTAAATTATGCTTGGATTTTGATTAGTATAATAATAAAGTAGCAACAATGACTGAGAATTGCTAAATCATCCAACCACTGATTTGAAATAATTTCACCAAACATTAAAGAAAAGGTAAATAGGTGTCATCACACTGTTTGGAGAGTTGCAACCAGCTACAGTTGCTGGAATAATCAGTGAGTGAAATTGCATTAAGCTATATTTGCACACAAATGCGTTGTGTGAAACTCCTCCAGCCAATATTTTAATGAATGCACTCACCTGATAATCGGTTAACATTTTAATTAAAATAACGGTTGAAGGATTTTTGTAAAAACACTTTCAAACACATTCCAATATCATACAACATGGTCTCACACCAGCAATATTAATACTGATTGGCACCAACAAAAATTGCGTTACAGGACCTGCGATATGTACCTGCTACAGAACAAAGTTTATTTATACATTTTTTTTTCAATTGGATCTTTTTTCCCCCAGCCTTTCATTAACAGTAATTAATAAACAATTGGGAATGTGACAACATGAGGAAAAACTTCAAAAATAAAACCTAGAGCTATATACACTGGAGCAGAAACGTTTAAAAGAAGCTGTAAGAGAAATGCTGAAAAGGAAGGAAGTGTTTGGTAGGGTAAAACTAAAGGGAAGATTACTTCCACTAGCCACTGAATTGTAAGTAAAGGAGCATCAATTTAGGATTGGTTCTAGAATCATAAAAAGGAAATCAGTAGAATTTTTCACACAAAGACCAGGATTCACCCAGCCTGCTGCATTGCTCGAGACAACAGTGGGGCACCTTGCCCAAGGTTCACAACTGGCATCCGGCCGATCATGAGTCTCCAAGGCCCTTTTTTGTAGCATTAACAGCTCTGATTTCCGGCGTGGAGCTGATTATCATAGGGAAATTCCAATTTCCATATGATCAGCGGGCCCGGGACCATATGCTGGGGACCCGCTAGCGTCTCCTAATGGGGAACAGGTGTCCTTGCTCTGCTGGTGGGGACAGAGGCCATTGAGGCCCCTCTGGGATTTCGAGGGCAAGGGGTGGTGCCCATTGGCACTGCCCACCGAGCACGAGGCAGTGCCAAGGGTGCGGGCCAGAGGGGCGGGGCATACCTGGGGCAGGGCATATTGGGGTGGGGCATACTGGGTCGGGGCCTACTGGGGAGGCGATTAGTTGGGGTGGGAACCCGCTGCCACTTTGCAAGCGGGATCGGTGGGAGGGGGTATGAGGCGATCTCAGCTGGCCATGGGGGGGGATTGGGCCTGGTCATCGGGGTGGGTGGGGGAGACGGACCTGGTCATCAGGGTGGCGGTGGGGTGGGGGGTCGGGGCTGGCCATGGGGTATTCGAGGCTGGTGGGGAGGGGGGAGATCAGGGCTGGCCCAGGACTTCTGGAAGGCCAGCAAACAGGGGATGGGAGGATCTGGAGGCCAGTGATAGGGGGGTTCTGGGGAAGGCCAGCAATCAGGAGGCCAGCAATGGCGGTGGGGGGGGGGGCACTGCGCATGTGCCAATCTCCACAGTGACAGATCAGTGCATGCACAGTGGCCCACTCAGCGCTATGCTGCCAGTCTCTCTGGCAAGAATAGGTCTCTGCTTTCTAGAGGGAATGATGCTGAGGCACTCTGCATAGCACAAGAGTCCCAGAGATTCGCTCAGGTGAGTACGCCCAAAAAGCGGGTGGGAAATAAGAACATAAGAACATAAGAAATAGGAGCAGGAGTAGGCCATCTAGCCCCTCGAGCCTGCCCCGCCATTCAATAAGATCATGGCTGATCTGACGTGGATCAGTACCACTTACCCGCCTGATCCCCATAACCCTTAATTCCCTTACCGATCAGGAATCCATCCATCCGCGCTTTAAACATATTCAGCGAGGTAGCCTCCACCACCTCAGTGGGCAGAGAATTCCAGAGATTCACCACCCTCTGGGAGAAGAAGTTCCTCCTCAACTCTGTCTTAAACCGACCCCCCTTTATTTTGAGGCTGTGTCCTCTAGTTTTAACTTCCTTACTAAGTGGAAAGAATCTCTCCGCCTCCACCCTATCCAGCCCCCGCATTATCTTATAAGTCTCCATAAGATCCCCCCTCATCCTTCTAAACTCCAACGAGTACAAACCCAATCTCCTCAGCCTCTCCTCATAATCCAAACCCCTCATCTCCGGTATCAACCTGGTGAACCTTCTCTGCACTCCCTCCAATGCCAATATATCCTTCCTCATATAAGGGGACCAATACTGCACACAGTATTCCAGCTGCGGCCTCACCAATGCCCTGTACAGGTGCATCAAGACATCCCTGCTTTTATATTCTATCCCCTTCGCAATATAGGCCAACATCCCATTTGCCTTCTTGATCACCTGTTGTACCTGCAGACTGGGCTTTTGCGTCTCATGCACAAGGACCCCCAGGTCCCTTTTTACGGTAGCATGTTTTAATTTGTTTCCATTGAGATAGTAATCCCATTTGTTATTATTTCCTCCAAAGTGTATAACCTCGCATTTCTCAACGTTATACTCCATTTGCCATATCCTCGCCCACTCACTCAGCCTGTCCAAATCTCTCTGCAGATCTTCTCCGTCCTCCACACGATTCACTTTTCCACTTATCTTTGTGTCGTCTGCAAACTTCGTTACCCTACACTCCGTCCCCTCCTCCAGATCATCTATATAAATGGTAAATAGTTGCGGCCCAAGTACCGATCCCTGCGGCACGCCACTAGTTACCTTCCTCCAACCGGAAAAACACCCATTTATTCCGACTCTTTGCTTCCTGTCGGATAGCCAGTCCCCAATCCACGTTGAAATACGCCCGTTCTCCCGCCCATTGGGCACTTAACTTTGTTTTGGGAGAATCCCGGCCAAAATATTTGAATATGGATTGCATTCCCACAGATGAGTCAATTGTAACATTTAAGAAGCGAGTGTATAAACACTTGAAGAAAAACATTTAAAGATTACAGTGAAAGAGCAAAGGAATATACTTAGAGCTCTGAGCTGAGCTTGTATCAACAGAAAGATGATGGGCTGAATTCCTCCTTTCTCTGCCACTTTTATAATGATCTTGTGGCATACTTGTAAGGCCAATACATTTATTTTAACACAACAGTAATTCCTTTTAACAACCTGACTGTTGTGCTGGGATAATTTAATGTGTGACAAAACCCAAATGATGCATAAATAGCTAACATGAGTGGGAATTCCACATTGCATGGAATGTTGGTGTGAAATTTTAGTCTGACTGTAGTTACACCGCCACTTTTATGTTGATACTAAGCATGTCTCAGGTTCACATTTACACCGTGTAACTCAGGAGTCAGCTTGGCAAACTCATGAGCACGTTTAAAGCAAAAAGAGTGACACAGTCTCACACCATTTGGCTTTCATGGTGAGTGCAATAATTCTCCAACCTAACGTCAATTCAACCTCCTGCAAATTTGACAAACATGTTTATAATGCTCAGAGAAAGTGGTTCATGCTCTTATTCCTTCAATAATTAAAGTTTAAAGTTTTAAAGTTAAAGTTTATTCATTGGTGTCACAAGTTGGCTTACATCAACACTGCAATGAAGTTACTGTGAAAATCCCCTAGTCGCCACACTCCAGCGCCTGTTTGGGTACACTGAGGGAGAATTTAGCATGGCCAATGCACCTAACTAATATGTCTTTCGGACTATGGGAGGAAACCGGAGCACCTAAAGAAAATCCACAGAGACACAGGGAGAACATGCAGACTCCGCACAGACAGTGACCCAAGCCGGAATCGAACCTGAGTCCCTTTGAAGCAGCAGCGCAAACCACTATGTTACCGTGCCACCCCAGGTACTGAGGGGGAATGACTCTGTACATGTATCCAAGCACAGATGTCCAGTTTGGTGCCAATGTTCTTTTTACCTGGCGCAATTCGTAGTGTCACTTGGGTTTCCCAACAGATATTACATATTAGAGATATATCTGTAACATAACCATCAAATTAGATGAAAACAAATTACTGTGGATGCTGGAATTTGAAACAAAAACCAGAAAATGCTGGAAACTCTCAGCAGATCGGACAGCATCTGTAGAGAGAGAACAGATCTAACATCTTGAGTCTGGATGGCCCTTCGTCAGACCAAATTGGGTGAACAAAGAACAAAGAACAATACAGCACAGGAACAGGCCCTTCGGCCCCCCAAGCCTGCACCGCTCATGTGCCCAACTAGACCATTTGTTTGTATCCCTCTATTACCAGTCTGTTCATGTGGTTATCTAGATAAGTCTTAAACGATCCCAGCGTGTCCGCCTCAGTCACCTTGCTTGGCAGTGCATTCCAGGCCCCCACCACCCTCTGTGTAAAATACATCCCCCTGACATCTGTGTTGAACCTTGCCCCCCTCACCTTGAACCCGTGACCCCTTGTGTTCGTCACCTCCGACCTGGGAAAAAGCTTCCCACTGTTCACCCTATCTATGCCCTTCATAATTTTATACACCTCTATTAGGTCGCCCCTCATCCTCCGTCTTTCCAGGGAGAACAACCCCAGTTTACCCAATCTCTCCTCATAGCTAAGACCCTCCATACCAGGCAACATCCTGGTAAACCTTTTCTGTACTCTCTCTTTGCTTAGCGAATATGGGGCAAGCAAGCCATGAAGCATTGTATTGGCAATTGTCCAGAAATGAAAGTTGATCGAGGAACTGGAGGAGGCTATTTAACCCCTGCAGCCTATTTCACTATTGAATAAGATCATGGTTGATCTGTGACCTAAATCCATATACTTGCCATTGCCTGATACCTCTTAATATTATTGGTTAATGAAACTCTTTAATATCAGATTTAAAATAAACAATTAAACTACAATCAATTGCCGCTGGCAAAAGTGAATTCCAAATGATGGCACTGCTGCCTCACAGTGCCAGGGGCCCGGGTTCAATTCACGGCTTGGGTCACTGTCTGTGCAGATTCTGCACATTCTCCCGTGTCTGCGTGGGTTTCCTCCGGGTGCTCCGGTTTCCTCCCACAATCAAAAGACGCATTGGCCATGTTAAATTCTCCCTCAGTGTACCCAAACAAGCACCAGAGTGTGGTGACTAGGGGATTTTCAAAGTAACTTCTTTGCAGTGTTAATATAAAACCTACTTGTGACAATAATAAATAAGCTTAAAACTCATAAACTTCTACGACTCTTGTTTTGTACTTCATTCCTGAAGTGTATAGCTCTAATTTCTACACATGTTCATGCATTCTAGATTTCCCAACCAGTGGAAATACCTTCTTCTGTCCAACCCATATATTCCTATTCATATTTTCCGGAGAATACAATCATAGTTCGTGTTATCTTGCCTCATGATTTTCCCCTTGGAATTCAGGTATAATTTCAGTAAATCCATGCTGCACTTCTTCCAAGGCCGATATATCCTTACTCAGATGAGGTATCCAGAACTGTTCATAGCATTCAGGGCTTTGTAAAGCCGCAACATGTCTCTATCTGCTTGTATTCTCGTCCCCTAGACATAAAGGCCAGCATTCCATTTGTCCTTTTGATTATTTTTCTGTACCTGTTGATGACATTTTAATGATCTCTGTACCTGGACCTTTTAGGGCATTCACCGATATGTCTTTATGCGTCTTACTGAAAAATATGCTTTTCAATATTTGTACTCACTTAACTTCATTAACACGTTCCAGAATGTATTCTTCAAGAAAGGTCATGAAAGTTGTAAGGTGGGAATTGTTACAAATGGAATATCTTTTTCAAATGCAGTACCTCCAAGAAAAGTTTTAAAAATCAATATTGAACAAAAATGAAATCAAGCACAGGAGTTAGAAAAAACAATCCTTTCCCATGTCAATCATTTTCTTAAAATATCCAGGCAACAGCCAGAAACCTTTGCGATGACCTATTATTTTTGCTGCTTCGAAGCTCATTGCCCCTCTTGACAAATGGGAAAAAAAAATAGCCATTTATAAAGGGAATAAAATATGTCAAAGGAAGGCACTTTACAATGTATAGCTTATCCGGTACTGTAAAAAATCAAGCTGTTACTGCCAAACCCATCACCTTAAAAGTAGGCATTTATTATCATATAAATATAATTGTTTTTTGTAATCTAATCACATTGCTAAAACTGAATTCATATGTTAACTGTCAGGGCGGATCTTTTGAGCAAGATATATTAATTCTGCTGTACAACTAATTCCCATTTTTACTCTAACAGCACAGCTGCAATTTAGTCCACCACTCTGTCGTTTGTTTATTCTGCCTGCTCCCAGTGGTAGTTTTAATAGTTTTTCAGTTACTCTTACGGAAAAAAAAGCTGTGACAACTGACGGACACTATTTGTTTCCAAAAGAAAGGTGCCAAGATGAAGTGGGAAAAGAAAAGCATTGCATGTACAGTTCTACATGTTTGACCCTCTGCCACGGCCACCTCCTTCGTTTGTTTTCGAGGAAATGTGTTATAGTTAGACTTCACATCAGTTTAGCTTTCAAGTTAAGCATCGTTCCCACACTGCAGACTGAGATCCTATCTTTATCATAATTCAGTAGAATGGGCTGCTGCAAATAAGCAGCGCACCATAATTAGCAATTGGCAGCATACACTGTAAATCTGTATGAGTGCAGAACGATTTGCTTACATTGTTGCTCTGTTGACAAATGATGCTGTACATGTTAATGTTCTTGAAATGTCCCCATTGCACCTGATGTGACAATAAATGTCAGCCAGCTGTATGAATTATGGAAATAAGATTTTTGTTTATGAATGTATCTGAGAAATTTATTTTACTGCACGTCTGCTGATGGATTTAATGTTCGGAGCTGAATTGAAAGGATTTGTTGTCATTTTTTTTGACAGATAGAAACATTTAATGAAAACTGCTTGGACATTTTAAAAAGACATATCCTTGAGTACTTTTAACTCTTGTAATACTGAATCTGCTTTTTTTAAAAAATTCTCAACACGTCTTGAATGGGTTTCTTGTCCATCGGAAGGACTCTGAGGACTTTTAAGAATGGTGGGCGGGACCCAAAAGTGAAAATTCTGGACCCATTTTGTACGGATCCAATTTTTGCCGGCAGGAGGAAAGAGGATGGGATGAGCATCACGCAGGAGGGAACCCAACTTCAGAAGAGCATTTGAACCAGAGTTCAAACAGACCCCATTTTGGCAGTTCCAAGGTCCTTAACCCACAGTGTGGAAGTCATGAATTTAGGATGGATTTCAGAAGATTTTGAATTCCCATACATTTGAAACTTGCAAAACAATCTGAAGCTGTCAGTGAACTAGCTAAAAAAAATCTCTGAGCTGGACTATTTTTATTGATAGGTCACCTGGTATAAGTTAGGAAAAGTACCATCTGGTCATACAATTTTAATTTGTTGACGTTTCCAAATGGGGGAGTTGAAGGGTTTGAGGGGTGAAGGATAGAGGGCCTAACAACTTCTAAAACAACTGGGATAAAGTCACAAAGGACCAAGGCAGACCTTCTAACCAGACCACCTCAGCAATTGCCCACCGTCATGGCCACCTAACATCTGTTTCCAGGGTCAGAAGGTCTATTCAATCAAGGATTCTAATCATAGAATCCTTACAGTGCAGAAAGGGGCCATTTGCATTGAGCTTGCACTGACAACACCACCTAGACCCTATCAACTTAACTCCACATATTTACCCTGCAGATCTCCCTGACATTAAGGGGCAATTTAGCATGGCCAATTAACCTAAACTGCACATCTTTGGACTGTGGGAGGAAACTGGAGCACCCGTAGGAAACCCATGCAGACATGGGGAGAACCTGCAAACTCCACACAGACAGTTACCTGAGGCCAGAATTGAACCCGGGTCCCTGAGACTGTGAGGCAGCACTGTTAACCACTGTGCCACCGTGCCGTCCCACATCTCTCTCCCCAGAATGAAAATTGAATCTAACAGGACCCTTTAAACCAAGGCGGACGACATATGCTATCCACCTCAAGACTGAAAATCTAGCCTTGTAAAAAAACTAAAAAAATTTAACCCTCAACCATGATTATGGCATGTTGGTTGAAGCATAAATGTTAAACTTTAGCCAGATTTCAGCTTCAGAGGGGATTTTTAAGGGATGTATCCAAAGTCACATTAATTATAGGCCTTCCCATTCCCTTTGTTTGCTTTCAAATGGCAACTGAATTTACTCAGTTGAGTCGCTGTACTCACTTAGACATTTTTATCCAGCATATTATAAATTATGTACACATATTTGAATTTGAAGTTGAAGGAGATTCAGTTCTTACTGCATCTCCTTCACACCAATTTATTTCCTAATGCGTTCTTTCACAATGTACTTTGAGAGGAACTAACAGATTTCACCCATCAAAATATATTTTCAAAGTTGACATGAATTTATATCTGTGGTCAAGCCTCCAGTGCATAAAAAAATCACGCAACATGGCAAATATCATACCTGTTTGTTCAATCAGGTAATAGTTAGATTTTTCAATCAAACAGGTGCATTTATTACTAGGGTAACTGCATTTGCAATTCACAGGCCCAGGTTAATATCCTGAGGACGCAGGTTCAAATCCCACCACAGCAGCTGGTGAGATTTAAATTCAATTGATAAATCTCAATAATGGTGACCATGAAACCATTGTTGATTGTCGTAGGAACCTATCTTGTTTTACTAATGTCCTTTAGGGAAGGAAATCTGCCATCCTTACCTGGTCATGTGACTCCAAATCCTCAGCAATGTTGTTGCCTTTTAAATGCCCTCTGAAATGGCATAGTAAACCACTCAATTCACACGAACTGCAACAGCCAAGTCAAAAAGGAATAAAACTGAATGGACCACCCAGCATCAACCTAGGCACCAGAAACGACATCAGCACATCCTACCCTCTCGATCCTACAAAGCCCTCCTTACTAAAATCTGGGATCAAAAGTTAGAGAGTTGTCTACAGATAAGTCAAGCAACATCCCAATATCAGTCATACTCATAGAATTATACCTCACAGACAATGCACTAGACGCACCATCACTATTCCTGTCTATGTCCTGCCTCACCGACAGGATAGACTCACTAGACATGTGGCACCATGGTATACTATTGGGAGAAAGTTGCCCTGGGATCCTCCCATTCGGGGTGACATGGTGGCACAAGGGGCAACATGGTGGCACAAGGGGCAGCATGGTGGCACAGTGGTTAGCACTGCTGCCTTACAGCGCCAGGGACCCGGGTTCAATTCCAGCCTTGGGTGACTATCTCTGTGGAATTTGCGTGTTCTCCCCGTGTCTGCGTCGGTTTCCTCTGGGTGCTCTGGTTTCCTCCCACACTCCAAAGATCTGCAGGTTAGGTTGGTTGGCCATGATAAATTGCCCCTTAATGTCAGGTTGATTGGCCATGATAAATTGCCCCTTAGTGTCAGGGGGATTAGGACTGCAAATATGTGGGGTTACGGGGATGGAGCCTGGGTGGGATTGTTGCTGGTGCAGGCTCGATGGGCTAAATGGCCTCCTTCTGCACTGTCGATTCTATGAACATTGACTCTGGACCCTATGATGTCTCATGGCATCAGGTCAAACATCAGCAAGGAAACCTATTGCTAATTACCACCTACCGTCCCACTCTCAGCTGATGAATCAATACTCTTCCATGTTGAATATCAATTGGAAGAAGTTGAGGGTTGGAAAGGCACAGAATGTATTCTGGGTGGGGACTTCAATATCCATCACCAAGAGTAACTTAGTAACACCACTACTGACCAAGCTGAATGAGTCCTAAAGGACAGAGTGGCCGGACTGTGTCCGTGACAGGTAGTGAGGGAGCCAACAAGAGGGAAAAGCCTACTTGCCCTCATCCTTATCAATCTACATGTCACAAATGCATCTCTTCATGACAGTATTGGTATGAGTGGCCACAACGCAGTCCTTGTTGAGACGAAATCCAATTTTCACATTGAGGACACCCTCTATCTTGTGTAGCACTATTAACGTGCCAACTGGGATAGATTTCAAACAGTTCTCGTGACTCAAAACTGGGAAACCATGTGGCACTGTGGACCATCAGCAGCAACAGAATTGTACTCAACTACAATCTATTAACTCATGGCCCGGCATATCCCACGCTCTACCATTACCATCAAGCCATGGGTTTAACCTTGCTTCAAGAGTACAGGAGGTCATGCCAGGAGCAGCACCGGTCATACTTAAAAAGGAGGTGCTAACCTGGTGAAGCTACAACACTGGACTACTTGTACACAAAACAGTGTAAGCAGCATGTGATTGACTGAGCTAAGCGATCCCACAACCAATAGATCAAATCTAAGCTCTGCAGTCATGCCACATCCAGTCACGAATGGTGGTGGACAATTAAACAACTAAGTGGAGGAGGAGGCTTCACAAGTATCCCCATCCTCAATGATGGGGCATCCCAATTCACCAGTGAAAAAGACAAGGATGAAGCATATGCAACTATCTTCAGTCGGAAGTGCGACAACATTGGCATCTACCCAGAAATGTGGAAAGTTGCCCAAGTGTGCCTGCCGCAAAAAGATGGACAAATCTAGCCTGGTCAATTATTGGCCCATTAGGCTACTCTTAACTATCAGCAAAGTGTTGGAAGCTATCATCAACAGTGCTTTCCAGCAGCACTTACGCAGCAATAAACTGCTCACTGATGCTCAGTTTGAACTCTTCCAGGGTCACTTAGCTCTTGATCTTATTACAACCTTGGTTCAAGCATGGACTAATGAAATGAACTCAAGAGGTGAGGTGACTGCCCTTGACAGAAAGGCAACATTTGACTGAGTGTGGCATCAAGGACCCCTAGCAAAATTGGAGCAAATGGAAATCAGGGAGCAAACTTCCCATTGGTTGAGTCATGCCTAGCACAAAGGAAGATGGTCGTGGTTGTTGGAGGTCAATAATCTCAATCCCAAGACATCACTGTAGATGTCCCTCAGAGTACTGTCCTTGATCTAACCATCTTCAGCTGCTTCATCAATGATGTTCCTCCATCAAAAGGTCAGAATTGGAGATATTTGCAGATGATAATATAGTTTCAGCACCATTTGTAACTTCTCAGATACTGGAGCAATCTATGCCCATGTGCATCAAGATCTGAACAGCATTCAGACTTTGGCTGATAAGTGATAAGTTGCATTCATGCACATAAGTGTCAGGCAAAACCATCTAAACAAGAGAGAATTCAGCCATCTCCTCTTGATATTCAATGGTATTACCATCACCAAATCCTCCACTATCAACATCCTGGGGATTACTAAGGACCAGAAACTGAACTGGACCAGCCATATAAATACTGTGGCTACCAGAGCAGGTCAAAGGCTGGGAATTCTGCACAGAGTAACTGACCTTCTGACTCCCCAGAGCCAATCTATCATTTTCAAAGGACAAGCCAGGAATTTGGTGGAATGCCTCCACTTGCTCCAATAACACTCAGGAAGCTTGCTACTAGCCAAGACAAAGCAGCCCATTTGATTGGCACCCCTCCCGGCACCATAAACATTCACTTACTCCACCACAGATACACAGTGGCATTTACAAGATGCCCTATAACAACCCACCAAGGCTTCTTCAGAAGGACCTTCCAAACCCATGATCTCCGCCACCTAGAAAGACAAAGGTAGCAGATCCATGGGGTCACTACCACCTATACTTTCCTCTCCAAGCAACACACATCCCTGCCTTGTGAATTTGTCACTGTTCCTTCATTGCGGCTGGATAAAAATCTTGTAACTCTTCCTAATAGTACTATGAATGTGCCTACACCTCATAGACTTCATTGGTTCAAGAAGGCAGCTCACTACCACCTTCTCAAGGGAAAATGGGAATTGTCTGTCTATGCTAGCCTCGTAAGAAGTCTCATAACTCCAGGTTAAAGTCCAACAGGTTTATTTGGTATTACGAGCTTTCGGAGTGCTGCTCCCTCATCAGGTGAGTGCTGATGAAAGAGCAGCGCTCCGAAATCTCGTGATACCAAATAAACCTGTTGGACTTTGACCTGATGTTGTGAGACTTCTTACTGTGCCTACCCAGTCCAATGCCGGCATCCCCACATCAATGCTAGCCTAGACAGTGATGCCCAAATCCTGTGAAAAATGTTTTTAAAAATAGTGTTAAGCAAATGTAATGTTCTGTTAGATTTACAAATGAAATCATACTGGATGCTTTGCAATAATGACATGAAGAAATCACTAGAATAGCAAATCATTTTGAGTAATTGCTGTAAGATGTTTATTGTAACATTGAACTGAAACGCTGACAGTGAAAGAATTAAGGACAGTCATTCATCTGGAAATTCTTGTCATTGTCCACAAGGTGATTCTCAGTCTCAATCATTGTTGCTGTCGAGGCATTGGGGTAATAATTGATATGTTTTGCCAACATTTTTGGGAAGTAGATCATGAGCAATAATGACAAAAATAAAATGTGTGACAACCCACAACCAATCTTTAAGTGCATTCACCACACTTGGAAATTCACTGGGCCCATTTTTCTCGACAACTTGCGCAATGGCATAAAACAGTTGTTAGTCACCTGACATGAATAATCCGGGGACCTAACTTGTGTCCTATGCTCTTTTCTGGAATTGGTTGTTGATGAGTGGGCTAGAAGCCCCGTTTGATCTGCCTTAACATAAATTCATCAGCAGGCCTGATGGCCAGCAATGAAAAGTGAGGGGGTTTTTTTTAAGTCTAGGTTTGGGAGGGGTAGGAATGCTGTACCCACTTCCCCCTCCCCACCCCCGCTCTTGTGCATCCTTCCCAGATTTGCCTCTGTGTTGCAACTAATAGGGCTAGCAGTTGTCTTCATAAAAGGGGCTAGCTGGCACTTGTCGAGTTACAGCCATCCATAGTTCATCCAAGTAATGGTAAGACCATGGGACCAACTTCGGGGCAGCATGGTGCACAGTGATTAGCACTGCTGCCTCACAGTGCCAGGGACCCAGGTTCAATTCCTGACTTGAGTCATTGTCTGTGCAGAGTCTGCACGTTCTCCCCATGTCTGCGTGGATTTCCTTCGGGTGCTCTGATTTCCTCCCACAGTCTGAAAGATGTGCTGGTTAGGTGCATTGGCCATGCTAAATTTGCCCTCAATGTACCCAAATAGGCGCTGGAGTGTGGCGACTAGGGGATTTTCAAAGTAACTTAATTGCAGTGTTAATGTAAGCCTACTTGTGACTCCAATAAATGAAAAAATGCAGACCCCAATGCTCCTGCACCCTGCACTGTAGGTGCAAAGCTTATTGTGAAGCAGAAGATGAACCACAAACAATTCCTACCCAACTGACTGTAAGGAATAAGGATTAGAATAGACAGGTTAGGCCACTGCCACAAACTTCATAGTTTAAAAATTGCATTGGGAAAGGTTTAATAGCAGGTTGCCTAGCAACCATCTTAGTTCACAATGGGCCAGTTGCTTAACAAGAAACCTTACAGGTGGGAAAATACATTTACACAACAAAAACTCAAAATGGAAAATTATTTCCACAATGAGTTTCCTAATTGGCATCGTTCCCTGCCTCAGTAAATGATGTCTGACATCTGAAAAACAGATTGCTTGTGCCAAATCAGGAAGAGCAGTACTGGGCTTTAATTCTAAGAATGTTATAAAACAAGCATTTATCATTGCATACTGAATACATTATTGTCCTTTGGGTTGCAAGAAATAGTCTTTAATGTACAATAAATTTTATTTCAAATCAAAAATTTCTTTGCGCATTCTTAATCACTCCTGTAACTCTTGGATCATTAACTTACCTCCATGGTTCTCAACTGCATCAATTTCCGAATAATACAGCATAGGATTCTGCAAAATGAACTCGTTGCTTGTGGGACCTTGCTGTGTATAACCTGGCTGTTACTTTTCTCTACATTACCTCAGTGACTATACTTCAAACAAATTACTTAATTAGCTGTAAAATGTTCTGGGACATCCTGGGCGGATGAAAGGTACCATATGAATGCACAGCTTTTCATTTCATTAGGTTAGTCCCTACCTTCTGGGCCCTGATTCTCTTGGGCATCTGTTCTGCTTCAGTTTTCAGATGAAATTGTTGCCCCAAGTACAAAAGCAAAGTGTCGCAGATGCTGGAAAACTGATACAAAAAACAGAAAATTCTGGAAGGGCTCAGCAGTCAGGCATTATCTTGTGCAGGGGAACAGAGCTGACAGGTGGAATTTTGCGGCTCCGCCCACCAATGGGATTTTCTGGTCCCACCCACCGAAGTTGACGGATTTCTGAATGGCTCACCGCGATTTATACCCCCGCCCCCCCCCCCCACCATGACGGCCATAAAATTCCACCCTACGCTTCAGATTGAGCTCATCCATATATGTGAGGAGTCCTCACACCAAACCCTGTGGAGCTCCAATATACACCGTCCTGCACTCTGAAAAAAATTCATGTTCTGGATTTTCTGTTTCCTGTCATTCAGTCGATTTCATGTCCTCCTTCCTATTGTCCCTTTCATTCCATAAACTCTACCTTTGCTCACAAGTCTGTTGTGCGGCACTTTATCAAATGTCTTTTGGAAGTCCGTGTACACCACATCAACAACATTACCCGCATCAACACTTTCTGTTACCTCATCAAAAGACTCCAACAATTTAGTTAGACGTGATTTTGCCCTTACTGCTTTTCCATAATTGACCCACATTTGCCCAAGTGACTATAAATCACTGAATGGTGAATAGATGGTGCTTGGTTCTTCATGTACAGCATGGATGCAAGACACTTCAAAAGCTCGTCACTGTTCAAGTAAATCCATTTTCACAGAAACAAGTACATAAAAGACAAAGAGCGAGATTCTCCAGCCTCCCAGCCGCATGTTTCCCGCCAGTGGGAGGTGATGCGTTGTTTGCTAGTGGCGGAATTCCCATGTCGGCAGGAAACCCGTAGGCGGGAGTGCGCTACAGGCACCAGAGAATCCCGTCAGTGTGAATGACCGGAGAATTGCGGCCAAATTAGTTTGTTTGCCGATTTGGAGAAAAAGTTGCATTGCTGAAAGGATAGTGCTGCTTCAGCAAAAGGCATTTCGGAAGGGAATCTGCAAAAAGTAAACATGTATTTTGAGTTCAAGAGAACAAGAAAAATTAAGGTTTACTAACTTACTAGAACGGTGATTTATATGTCTTGGTACCTTTCACCATTTATCAGATCCTCAAATATCACAATGATCTGCAGTAACATAGCGTATATATAAAGGCAAGATGATTATCATAGAATCATAGAAACCCTACAGTGCAGAAGGAGGCCATTCGGCCCATCGAGTCTGCACCGACCACAATCCCACCCAGGCCCTACCTCCATATATTTTACCCACTAATCCCTCTAACCTACACATCTCAGGGGCAATTTTTAACCTGGCCAATCAACCTAACCCGCACATCTTTGGGCTGTGGGAGGAAACCGGAGCACCCGGAGGAAACCCACGCAGACACGAGGAGAATGTGCAAACTCCACACAGACAGTGACCCAAGCCGGGAATCGAACCCGGGACCCTGGAGCTGTGAAGCAGCAGTGCTAACCACTGTGCTACCGTGCCGCCCAATTATGTCTATAATTGATATTATAGACATAAAATGAAATATTTGAAACATATGAGAGTATGAAATTGAATTTTAAAATAAAAATAGAATAATGAGCAACATCATACCTGACCTAATCCTCGCATTGAATAACCTTCCTCCCATTTTTTGACTTTTTTGGATTGATTACCTAAATTGTCCAGAGTGAATTAAAACTCTGTAATGACCTGTTACCATATTACCTTTTTAAATATTGTTGCCAGTGCATCAAATTGCAGTGAGGCATGAAAGGTGGTAAAATCTTTATCAACTGCTCAGGTGGCAAGATCATCAAAGATCAGTCACTGAAGTTTTCTACTTTCAAACAATAAGTCAGACATCGATGAGGACGTTTTGCCAACTCTCAGGGCCCGGTTTTACCAAACCTGCGCGCCTGAAATCACGGTAAAGTCGGGCGTCGGGCCTTTAACGCGATCTGCACCCGAATCCGAGCAGATGACGGCTTTACCGACACCCGATTCGGGCGCGAGTCCGGCCCGCACCCGAATCGGGCACCCCGACAATTTAAATGCATTTGCATGCATTTAAATCAACTTAATGAACCGCGCATCCAACTCTACCACCAAATCCCACTTTACCACCGCGCGGCCCAATCTGGATCCGCGTTTTTAGCGACCTGCAGAATAAAAGTCCAAAGCGGATTTCTGTTCTGCAGGGGAATCTCTGAAGCCCATCCTCCCCGACCATCCTTCGCAGACCCCCCCGCTAACCACCCCGGCAGACCCCCCGTCCCGGATTGGACACCCCTGGGAGGCCCATCCTTCGCGGACCCCCCCGCTAACCACCCCGGCAAACCCCCCGTCCCGTCCCGGATTGGACACCCCTGGGAGGCAGGCCCCCCTCGGCAGAGCACAACCCCAACTTACCTCAATCGCTGGTCTCCCTCCACCATCCTTCCGACCTGCAGTCCTTTGAGAGCCTGCAGCAACTTCCTGGCCTACCGCTGGCATCCGCCGGAGGTGGGGGTGGGGGGGGGGGGGGGGGGGGTGGGTGGATGTGGGGGGGCAGGCGGGCTCAGATGGATCTCTGGTTGGGGGGGGGAGGATGGACTTGGGAGAATCTTGCAAACTGAAAATAATGTAGCATCTTCTTTGTGCTGCCTAATTATCTATGGGAAAGGTAATTAAACTACAGTGTCCTCGTGAGCAAGTAGTGACCTGTATAATACATGTGTGATCTGTAACTGGATTGTTGATGCTCAAATGTTCAGAGTCCTGTGGTGAACTTGGAAGAATTGTCCCCGTGTTGGAACTTGGTTGGAAATAAGATTCAAGGAGATTACTAAATCTTGTTTTCATCTGAACATTGCACAGAATTAGAGGAATTCCCTTTGGAAGATAATGTCAAAATTATAATCGCAGGAACTAAAAACCTGACAGTCAAAAATTTGGGAAATATTTCAAAATATGGATGGGAGGATATATATTTTGAAATATTTTCCCAAATTTTTGACTTAGAACTAAGAACAAATGAACATAAGTCATGTTAGCCCCTTGAGCCTGTTGTACCATTCAGCAAGACCATGGCTGCTACCTAACCTGACATGCCCAGTCTTGCCCTATGTCCCTTTATACTTCAAGCAAACAAAAATATATCAATCTCAGATTTAAAATGAATACTTGACCTGGCATCAGTTGAGGTTGGTGGATGAGAGATTGAGAGGTTGAAATTATTTAAATGAAAGAGCCAAATGATTTTTCTTGTACCTGGATACTCGTAAGCTATTCAGGACTTTAGATCAACAAATTACGTTTGCAAATCAAAGCAAGACATTATGCAAATTACATTAGTAATCCTCCTCACAGCCCAGCGGAGCCTCCATCCAATACATTGGATGATATTCTCCGGCCTCCCAGCCATGTGTTTACTGCCGGTGAGAGGTGGTGCGTTGTTTGCTTGCGGTGAAATCCTTTGGCCCCACCACTGCCAATGGGAATTCCCTATTACATCGCCCCACACTGTTGGGAAATCCGCGAGGGTGCCTTGCTGGCAGAGAATCCCGCCAGTGTGAACGGCCGGACAATTCCGGCCACAATTTCTGATTGTGTCGCTGACCAAGGATAAAGTTACAAAACATCTTTAGCTATCTCCATTTGGCAATGCTGTTCAAGATTTTGTGTAAATCCATAGTTGGGGCCCCGGATTGGTTTCAGAGTGAAATAATTTAGGGTGCTGCAGAGTGTCGATTCTACATTTCAATTTGAGAAGGTGGCATACGTCCAGTCAAAATGCACTGTAATATCATTGACAACATATTTGTAGTTTTCAGGGAAATTGCTGCAATAGGCATCTATCATAATCAAACCTGCTCCAGAACATTTCAACTCAGCTCTTCTGTAATATTTCAGAAGCAGATGTCAGGCTCACTTGCTTTTACAGTCTGGTTGGCAACAAATACATAACTGCAACACTTTGAATATCCACTAACATTAAAGCTATGGCATTTCTTACTCAGGGGACCTCTACTCTGTTTCAGGACGAAAAAATATCATTACAATATTAATAAAATAGACATTAATACAGTTACCATTGAGGCATAGTAATTCTACTTAGAGTTAAAGTCCTGAACCATAAAGGCAGATATATTTGATATAAGCTTTCCATATGTGCACAATCTCTCCACTCTTTTCAGTCATTGTTTGCAACATATGTTAAGGCCAGAAAATGGATGAAAATTATCAACCGGCAACTATAGGGGAGACAGGTGGAGTAGTGGTAATGTCACTGGAATAGTAATCCAGAGGCCCAGCTTATGCTCTACTAATGGGTTCAAATCCCACCATGCCATCTAAAGGAATTTAATCAATTAATAAAATCAGGAATTGAAAGTTAATCTTAGTAAAAGTGACCATGTTGTCAATTGTCAAGAAAAGCCCATCTGATTTACTAATGCCCTGTTGGGAAGGAAGTCCACCATCCTTGCCTGGTTTGGCCCACATGTAACTCCAAACCCACAGCCATCTGATTGACTCTTAACTGCCGCCTGAAATGGCCTAGCAAGCCACTCAAATCAAGGGCGTTTAGGGATGAGCAACAAATGCTGGCTTTGTCAGCAATACCCACATCCCATGAAAGAATAAACTAAAGAAAAACATTACTTTTATTCTGATGACACCTCGATTGTTGGCTAATTCTGGCCAGCTACAGTCCCAGCAGTGGCCACCACACCCAGCGGTGCTGCTGTGGCTGAAGGGTTTCCGGCCATCTGATTGGCTGGCAGCTCTTAAATGTGGGACCTCTGCCCCTAAAGGAACCAAAACTCTGATGCCACGCGGTAGCTAGGAGCTTATAAAAGTGGCAGTGACAGAGTGCCCCCGGTTTCCATTGAGTGGGCAGGGCCATCACCAACAGCCATTACATTCAGCCCATTGTAACTGGAAGCAGAACAAACCATTCGGTAGGAAATGGACATAGTATGTTCTTACCCTCATGGAGGAGATGGTGCTCATGCTCATTGGAGAAACTATGACAGAGGTCTTGGCCAGCATCAACACTGAAACCACTGAAGGCAACAGTCTGCCCATAGCACTCCTCCTTTTCACGCTGTACGTTCCCTCCCATTCTGCAATCTCATGTGATTTCCAAGTTGCAGATGGTGTGAGTATTCGCAGAAGCACAAGTACTGTAGCCAGACCAGCAGTGGCAGAAGAGCAGGAAGACAGTGAAGAAATTCTGTCACTCATTCTCACCCTCACAGCCAGCAGCTCAGTTACTGACACTGTGCTTACCAGGGATGGTGAGACTGAGCGTGAGTGGGTTGCAGCCAGGGCAAGGGACAAGGGTGACACAGGTGCCAGCTCGCTGGCGGGTGAGATTTCACACAAGTTCTTGTGCAGAGAACTCAGATGCGGACTTCAGTTGAGCAGCCATGCTGGATGTGCACAATGAAATACTCGTTTGCATTGGCAGGCCTGCCATAAAGCCTGTGATCACAGTCAAGGAGCATGAAGGAGTTTGGCACCAAATTGGCACAGGGCACAGTTATAAGCCCATTCTTTCCAGCATGGGAGTGGTGGCCAACTCCATTAGCACACTAGCAGACCCAACCATGATGCAGGGTCTGATAGCCAATGTCTCAGCAACCATTTAGCACAAAACAGAAGCCACCTAATGTCTGTCTGAAGCTCAGACTGAAGTCACGCAAGGTGAGCTTGCTACCATGCAAGTTCAGACTGCTGCCGTCATAACTCCAGAGGCCAGTGTGTGAAAGGCCTTGCATGGTGTTACAGCAGCCGAGCAATCTGTCCACCACACAATCTGCCTTCCAACACATTGCTAGGCTTGCTGTGGTAGAAGCACAATGCTAACAGGGGAAGTTTTTCACGCAGATAATGGTGGGTGCCTGGAACGCGCTGCCAGAGGAGGTGGTGGAAGCAGCACATTAGCAACATTTAAGAGGCATCTGGATGGGTCCATGAATAGGGAGGGAACAGAGGGATAGGGACTGAATAAGGGCAGAAGGTTTTTTTATCAGTTTAGTTAGGGCATCATGATTGGCATGGGCTTGGGGGTCTAAAGGGCCTGTTCCTGTGCTGTATTATTCTTTGTTCTTGTTCTAACAACCCCCCGCCCCGCCCAACTCCCCTCCCCACCCCAATTAGAGTGGCAGTTGCTCCATGGAGTACACACCTTCTTGTCCTTACTCTACATGAGAGGATTCATCCTCCCACACCGCCATTCCTTCAGTGCTCTTGCTGGTGCCTCTCATCCAGTCAGCCCAGGCTGCTGCCGCCAACCCCGATTGATCTAGTTCAAAGCTGAGTGTACTTCTAGCCTCAGAGCTGCTCGAGAACACCCCGCAATATCTTCTGCAACCGCCCCCAGTGAAAATCAGCAGGCTTCCATCAACCATGCTGCAGCCACTGGGGACGACACTTTGTCGGAGCACCAGAATAGGCAGGAATAGGTGGAAGACGGGCACAGAGGATATTAGTTGATTTCTGTATTGAATATTAAATAGTTGGAGTTTAATGTTGGTTAGGAATCTTTGTTTTGTGTGGTTTTTATTTCAATATTGTGGCTAAGGAGACTCTGTGATGGTCAGTAATGTGGCTCAGGAGACGCTGTGATGGTCAGTAATGTGGCTCAGGAGACGCTGTGATGGTCAGTAATGTGGCTAAGGAGACGCTGTGATGGTCAGTAATGTGGCTAAGGAGACGCTGTGATGGTCAGTAATGTGGCTAAGGAGACGCTGTGATGGTCAGTAATGTGGCTCAGGAGACGCTGTGATGGTCAGTAATGGAGCGAAGGTAAAACATGGGGCAACTGGTGAATGGGAAACTGGGGTTTGATCTTCCGGCACTGCAGTTGGATGAACTGATCATGGAAAGCCAGCCAGATAAGGATGTGTCGGCTGCCTCCTTTTGCTCCTCTTCCTTTTTCTTTTCCAACTTCTCCTCCTCCTCAGCTGCTCAGAATCTACCTGGTAGCAAGGGTTGTGCCCTCTTGTTGACAAACTTGTGCAGAATGCAGCAGATAATTACAAATCTTGACAGGCTCTTTGGAAAGTACTGCAAGAGTCCGCCAGTGTGGTCTAGGCAGTGGAAGCTTACCTGAAGCATATTCCATGTGGTGGCAAGTCTCTTGTTTTATTCATTCTGTCCACATGCACACTGGTGTCATGCACCAGGTGAACAAATGCCCATGGAGCGTCTGGTTTGCCTTGGTGGTTCAAGTGCAGATGTTCAGTGGAGAGTCACAGAATTGAAGGCATCATGATTGTTGTCAGTATAATGAGCATTGGCCCACATGATGAGCTGATGGTCACACAGCAGCTTGACACTGAGGGAGTTGAATCCCTCTCATTTGCATGTCTCTGTATATGCTTGCAGTATCTGCAAAGCGACATGCATCCAGTCGATGACATTACACCATGGGAAAGTCCACAATTCTGGAAAAAAAACATTTTCACTCTTCATTCTTCACTCTGGCAAGATAGGTTTAGATGGAAATGACCCGTGAAGACTCTGGGCAGACATGTTGTCTTATTGAGAACCTTCTCATCCTTCTTTTCCTCCCTCTTCAAACAGCTTTTCCTCCTCGGTGTCACCTCTGCTCATTCTCTCTACCATGCCACAAGCCAAAGTGGATAGAAACTGGTACACCCATCTGTGGGACTAAATGGTCTGAGCGGATCCCTGAAGTTGGAGACATGTCTTTCACCCCCTTTTGAGTTCAGGACCTTTCCAGCACCTACTAAGTCAGGAAAAGCCAGTGGAAATCAATCAGATGCTGTAATGGACATGGACTGGGTGGAGCAGCTGTCCCCTTAGTTACAAACAAAGAACAAAGAAAATTACAGCACAGAAACAGGCCCTTTGGCCCTCCAAGCCTGCACCTAACATGCTGCCCATGTGAACTAAAACCCCCTACCCTTCCGGGGACCATGTCCCTCTATTCCCATCCTATTCATGTATTTGTCCAGATGCCCCTTAAAAGTCACTATCGTATCTGCTTCCACTACCTCCCCCGGCAGCGTGTTCCAGGCATCCACCACCTTCTGTGTAAAAAAACCTGCCTCGTACATCTCCTTTAAACCTTGCCCCTCGCACCTTAAACCTATGAGCCCTAGCAATTGACTCTTCCACCCTGGGAAAAAGCTTCTGACTATCCACTCTGTCCATGCCCCTCATAATCTTGTCGGCTTCTATCAGGTCGCCCCTCAACCTCCGTTGTTCCAGTGAGAACAAACCAAGTTTCTCCAACCTCTCCTCATTGTTAATGCCCGCCATACCAGTTGAAGGGTCAGTCATAAGGGGACATAGGTCCAAGATGAGGGGTAGGAGGTTTAGGGGTGATGTGATGGAAAACGTTTTTCCTAGAGAGTGGTGACGGTCTGGAATACGCTGCCTGGGAGGGTGGTGGAGGCGGGTTGCCTCACATCCTTTAAAAAGTACCTTCTTATCCTCCTGGGGATGAGCACTTGGCATGTCATAACATTCAGGGCTATGGGCCAAGTGTTGGCTTTAGGGTTAGGTGGGAGTTCAGGGGCGAGAGTTTCCAGCCCTGCTCGCCTCAAAGCCAGAAAATCCCACCCTCGGTCAACAGACCTTTGCATGGTATGCCCCCCCCCCCCCCCCCCACTCACTACAATTCCCATGGCAGACAGGACGGGAAAATTCACCCCCAAGATATTTGTAATGTGTCATTGCAGACTCGATGGGCCAAAGGGCTTTTTCTGCACTCCATGATTCTATAATTCCATGATTCCATAAACTAAATATAGTTGATGATCCCTTTAAATAGCACTGCCGGAGGGATTCTTCCTGCTGCTGAACACATATTCAGCTGTGTAAGGGCAAGAGAGAGCATTAAACTAGAGCATTCTGATCATAAATGGCACCACTGGCATTATATCAGCACTACATGCTAACACCACGTGCTTCATACTTCCATTGCCCTGTGCAGTGTCCTTACCAAAATGCCAACCACACAGCTAGCTTCAGAAGTGTGGGCATGTGGCATGGATGCCACTTTTGGATTCTAAACGCCATCCATAGTACCAAAGGTATGTGGCGCTATGCTGTCAAAATTTGTGACTGTTGCACTTTTTATTCAATGAAATTAATTCAGGACCTTGACTTAGATCAGATTTGTTTCATTCGGCACAGAAGGGTGCCCCCCCACTACATGTGAAGAAATGAATAATCAGAAGCCAATACAAGCAGTTTAAAAGACTAAACAACAAATCAGAGAAACTGATCAAAAAAAGCATGAAGAGGGGCCTCCCCCTTTAACAGAGTATGTCAGAACTAAACTAGTCACTCATTGTCAGAACTCTGTTTAACTTTTGCGAAATCGGTGTACAGGCTTCTGAGTGGACCAGTACTACAGGGCATGAGACCAGACAATGTACAAACACACATAGACACTCAGCCCTAACAGACAATACTTTAATATTTATTTGGGATTTGTATTTATTCATGTTTAGCCTGATATGGGACACTTGTGTTAAATGTGATCTGGGAAGGGAAAAACTTTTCCGATTTATGCGGAGTAAAGGTAACCAACCCTACATCCACTGGCGGCACGGTAGCACAGTGGTTAGCACTGTTGCCTCACAGCGCCAGGGACTCGGGTTCAATTCCTGCCTTGGGTCACTGTCTGTGTGGAGTTTGCACGTTCTCCCCGTGTCTCCCACAATCCAAAAATGTGTGGGTTAGGTTGATTGGACATGCTAAATTGCACCTTAGTGTCAGGGGGTTAGTAGGGTAAGTAAATAGGGTCATGGGAATAGGGCCAGGGTGGGATTGTGGTCGGTGCAGACTCGATGGCCTGAATGGCCTCCTTCTGCACTGTTGGGATTCTATGATTCACTGCAATTTAGAGCTCCCTCTGTGAGCCACCCTCCTCAACTTCAGCAATGTAACACTTCTACATTCAATGGCTGGGATTCTCCAAACCCATTCAACACACCAGTGCTGCCAGCGAGAACAAAGAATTTGGTGTTCAGCCAAAACTCCATTCACTGCTGCGACACCGGAGAATCCCAGACTCAGGTGAGGTCGGAGAATTCCTACCTATGTTCCTATCTTCAAAAGCAGCCATCTTTGTTGTCTCTGAGTAATATTGCTAACTCCATCCCATTTTATGTATGTCACACTGCACATATATTTATTAAATAAGGTTGAAATTGTCCATGTAGAGATTTCAACAATTATGTGGGAATGAGAAAGGAGAGTCAGCTTGCCTTATTTATTACATGCAGAAAAATCATAAAACAATTGGCAATATTGCCAAGGCACTCCATTTACTGCAAAATGGAAAACTTATAAAATACATGTTTGCAGTTTCACCGCAAATAATCAACAGAGCATACCTTTCCTGCAAGTTAGAACATTTTAATCCCATCACAGTGGGCATCTTATGTAACTAACTTGAAAGGTCAATGATTAGAGTGAGTATGGCGCACAATCTCACTAAACTCTTAAGACGCTGAAATCCAGTTGTGCAATATTAGTATGGGAATGCTTAACATGTTTATAACATTGCATTGCTCTCAAACAGAATTGTTAACCTTTAAAATAAACAGACAAAGGAATTTCATACAAATCCGTTTGTTCAAATGCACGGATCAATTTTCTTTTTTAAAAATGAGAAGTCTTTTAAGCACCTGTTCAACAAAGAACACTCATTTTGGAACATTACTGCTCTCGTTTAGTTCTTCACTGGTTTGGAAAGCTTCTGAAAAAGAATTCCACACGCTTAGCAAATTATCATCAACTTGCACAACCTAAGTCCAACAAGGTTATTATTGGGAACAGCTTCCTAAATTTTATTGTAATTATTTCCTTCCATATCCTTCCTGACAGGATAGCCTTTATAATTATATCAAAGATGAATGAACTGGGCTCTGTTGGATGTGGGATCACTTAAAGTAAGTTGATTGCATTTTGGGGAAATAAAATTGGTTGAAAAAACATTCAACTGTATACGCTCAAAGTCTTGCATTAGGGTTTAAACAAAAACCTTTCATAAAATCCAAGGTGGGTCACCAAAGAGATGTTAAACACAGCTACTAAATAACTTCATTGATAGGAAGTGGCAGTGAAGATGTCACGCGCCATCAGGTTACAAAAATTCAGACTGGTAGGTTTAGTAGCTGACTTCACTGTTGAATTCAGTGTTTATTCCCAGGAGCTGCTGCAGGGAATGGACAGTTTGATTCCCCCCCCCCCCTTACTGATATGTCGCAAGATAGAAGAGACTAGAGAAGCTTGAATTGTTCTCTATAGAGTACAAGTGTTTTAAGGGGAGTTTTAGGGTGGCACATGGTGAGCACTACTACCTCACAGTGCCATGGACCCCAGGTTCAATTCCCGGCTTGGGTCACTGTCTGTACAGAGTATGCATATTCTCCCCGTGTCTGCGTGGGTTTCCTCCGGGTCCTCCGGAGCCATAAAAATTGCTGCCCAGTTCCTAACTTTCACCAAGTCCCATTCACGCTGATCACTCACTGTGCTCGCTAACCTACAATGGCTCCTAGTTCAACAACACCTCGATTTCAAAATTCTCATACTTGTTTTCAACTCCCTCTAAGACCTCATCCTCACTATCTCTGTAACCTCCTCCAGCCCTACAACACTTTGAGATCATAGAATCCCTACTGTGCAGAAGGAGGCCATTCGGCCCATTGAGTCTGCACCGACCACAATCCCACCCAGTCCTTATTCCCGTAACTCCACATATTTACCCTACTAAACCCTCTGATACTAAGGGGCTACTTAACATGGCCAATCAACCTAACCTGCACATCTTTGGACTGTGGGAGGAAACCGGAACACCCAGAGGAAACCCACGCAGACACGGGGAGAATGTGCAAACTCCAAACAAACAGTGACCCGAGGCCAGAATTGAACCCGAACCCCTGGCACTGTGAGACAGCAGTGCTAACCACTGTGCCACTGTGCCACCCATCTCTATGCTCCTACTCCAATTCTGACCTCTTGCACACTCACAACTCCCACTCTTGGTGGCTATGTCTTCAGCTGATTAGATTGTAAATGCTGGACTTCCTGCCGAAGCCTGGAATTTTCTGGCCCCTCTAACTGGTAGGATCTTCTGCTCCTGTTGCAGTTGACTCCTCGTGCCAGGTTCCCTAGTGGAAAATCCTGACCTAAATCACTCAGCCTCCGTACCTCCCCCTCGTCCTTTAAGACATACCTTAAAACCTATCTCTTTGACCAGGCTTTTGCTCATGTGTGCTAATTTTTTTTATTCATCCATGAGACATGGGTGTCGCGGCTGGCCAGCATTTATTGCTTATCCCTAGTTGCCCGAGGCCCGTTGATTCTCAACAACATTGGTGTCACATGGTGTGACAAGCCTCATAGCTTACCAGTAATTCAACACTGTTGAATTCAGTGTTTATTCCCAGGAGCTGCTGCAGTTTGATTCATCCCCTTACTGCAAGATAGAAGAGACTAGAAAAGCTTGAATTATTCTCTATAGAGTACAAGTGTTTTAAGGGGAGTTATAGGGTGGCACATGGTTAGCACTACTGCCTCACAGTGCCAGGGATCCAGCCAATTCCAAGCTTGGGTCACTGTCTCTACAGAGTATGCATATTCTCCCCGTGTCTGTGTGGGTTTTCTCCGGATGCTCCGGAGCCATACGAATTGCTGCCCAGTTCCTAACTTTCACCAAGTCCCATTCGCTGATCACTCAATGGCTCCGAGGAAAGGGAGATTTTGTGTAACCGGCCCTTCCCGCTGTCTTGGTCCCAATTTCTTTACTCACATCTCTAGACATGAATGGAATCTTTGTAAAGAATGATGCAGAGTAATCATTGAGGGCCTGTCGAGATTTGGAGCAATATGCAGTAGAAGTATTTCTGCTGTTGATGCCTACCTTATACTGGAAATCAAAGGTTAGAGTGGGCTGAACAACCTTTAATGTGGCCTCAAATTACTGGTAAGCATACACGAGCCAGACCAGATAAGGAAGGCAGAATTCTTTCCCTAAAGGACATTAGTGAACCAGATGGGTTTTTCCCGACAACTGACAATGTTTTCATGATCATCAGTAAATTCTTAATTCCAGATTTCTTTTTATTGAATTCAAATTCCAACATCTGCCATGGCGGGATTCGAACGCGGGTCCCCAGAACATTAACTGAGTTTTTGCATTAATAGTCTAATGATAATATCACTAGGCCGTCACCTCCCCTAAAATCTCCTTATGTGGTCTGGATCCAAATTGCGTGTGATAGCATGAGGTTAAAATACTAGTTTTAACTTAACTCATTCCTGTTTCCTCAATTACAATAGTGACCTTCCGTCCAAAGTAATGCATCAGCTGTGAGGTTCATGGGGAGGTACTGAGTTCTTCACACGCTTTATGAATGCAAGGTTTTTTCTTTCAGTCGTCAGCTCGTTGAGAAATCCAATCTGACTCAAAAAATTCTCAATGCCTGTACTAAAGCTAAACAAATCATGATTAAAAAATTAGAGGGTTCACTCCACTCCTGCACATTTCAGGTTATTATTTAACAGACTTCAATTTCAGTAAGTAGAACCTTTCGTCAGCTGGAAATTCTTGATATAAATAAGAAACTTCAGAAGACAAAGTTCTCAGATCTGCAGATTGTGCACGCACGTCGTGTCTGTCTCTGTGCAGTCAATGTGGAAAGGGAGATTTTGTGCAACCAGCCCTTCCCACTGTCCTGGTCCCAATTTTTGTACTTGCATCTGCAGACATGAATGGAATTTTTGTAAAGAATGATGCACAGTAATCATTGAGGATCTGTCGGGATTTGGAGCAATATGCAGTAGAAGGCATTTCTGCTGTTGATGCCTAGCTTGTACTGGAAATCAAAGGTTAGAGTGGGCTGAACAACCTTTAATGTGACCTCGAATTACTGGTAAGCATACAACAAATTATGTATTTCAAATCCGTTTAGGGGTAAAGTGAAGCCTACCTCAATACACAGTTTCATGTTGAGATGATTCAGAGACAGCACGTTATTAAAACTCGCCACCGCATTACTGTTTAATTCCATTCACGGATGTGGGCGTCACTGGCAAAACCAGCATTTATTCTTTTCCTTCGTGAGTACTCTGCCAGAAATAAGTCCTTGGTGATTATTTGCTGAACTGTTGCTAAGTTGCTATGGGTGGCACAGTGGTTAGCATTGCTGCCTCAGGGACCCGGGTTCAGTTCCTGGCTTGGGTCACTGTCTGTGTGGAGTTTGCACATTCTCCCCATGTCTGCATGGGTTTTCTTTGGGTGCTCTGGTTTCCTCACACAGTCTGAAAGACGTGCTGGTTAGTTGCAATGGCCATACTAAATTCTCCCTCAGTGTACCCGAACAGGCACCGGAATGTGGCGACTAGGGGATTTTCACAGTAACTTCATTGCAGTGTTAATGTAAGCCTACTTGTGACAATAATAAAGAAACTTTAAACTGTAAACTTTAAAAGTGCCGTGATTTCTTTACTATGTGTAGAATGAGGAGACAGGTCCCGGGCATATCTCAGCCAGAATGTGGATCGAACACTGTGCTGTTGGCTTAACGTGATCCACACACTAGCCCAATAACTGACTGAGGTAACTGACGCCCCCCCCCCCCCCCCCTCCCTGCCTCCCAACGCCCAGCATTTATTATCCAACCCAAATTGCTTTTAAGAAGATGCTGGTGAGCTGTCTCCTTGTACTACATACCATCCATTAAAGACATCCTACGGTATGATCAAGAGTTCCAGGATTTTGATCTGGTGATAGACTAGGAGCAGTAATATTTATCCAAGTCAGGATGGTGTGCAACCTAGGAAGAAACTTGGAGGTGGTGGTTTGCCTTGTCTCTGGTGCCCTTGTTCTTCCAGGCACTCAAGGCTTCGGCCAAATAATCATGGAGACTTCTGTCATCTTAAACTGTTCAGGACTATAAGGGTTAATATGGGACTGGGGAAACAGTACCACCCACATTATGATGTTGAGTCACATAGGAGGAGTAGAGTTAGGAATGAATCTGGTAAAAGTCGACATATAGATAGCACCTAGCCAGGACTATAACCTCAGCACCAGGGACCTGGGTTCGATTCCCGGCTTGGGTCACTGTCTGTGTGGAGTTTGCACATTCTCCCCGTGTCTGCGTGGGTTTCCTCCAGGTGCTCCAGTTTCCTCTCACAGTCTGAAGGAGTGCATTGGCCATGCTAAATTCTCCCTCTGTGTACCCAAACAGTCGCCAGAGTATGGCGACTCGGGGATTTTCACATTAACTTCATTGTAGTGTTAATGTAAGCCTACTTGTGACACTAATAAATAAATTAAACTACTTATGTGCTATTAATAGACAGTTATTGTTCAATCATAAAAGCCTCAAGACCTCTTCATGAGGCAAGATACAACCTTACAACATGGTGTCAGCAGGCAAAGTATCTTAAATTCCCTAAGAATGAAGAAGTAAAGAAACTGCTGTCTGATCTGAAAGAACTACACTTAACTTGAAGATCTTGAATGCATAGCTGGAGATCACTGAAAACTTTCCCTTATGGAAGTGGAGGCTGAAGAGCAGAAGAAAGATCCGCCATGCAGTGTAAGAGGACTCCAGAGCAGATAAAATTCCATTGGGAGACCCAATCGAAAGCAGAGTCAAAGAATCTAGCTAGATTGCAAAAGGGTGAGCAAACTCCAAAAAAAGGCTGAAATAAGCTTTTAAATTCAGCGCAATAATTCGGCAGCACTGGCAGATTGATTATTTCGAAAGGTAACCCACAGAAAGTGACTGGCCCAATAGGGATACCCGGATGACCATTCCGATCCTGCGTGAACCAGCTGGCAGGGTTATTCACAGACATCTTTAACTTTGCTTTACACCAATCTGAGGTCCTTATCTGCTTCAAGAAGATGACCATCATCCCGGTACCAAAGAAAAGCCAGGCAGTGTGCCTTAAAGACTATCGTACGGTAGCTCTGACATCCATCAATATGAAGTGCTTTGAAAGGTTAGTCATGGCCCAAATCAATTCCGCCTCCCAGATTGCCTGGATCCACTATAGTTCACCTACCACTGCAACAGGTCCACAGCAGATGCCATATCCCTGGCCCTACACTCAAAGCTGAAATACCAAGGCAACAAAGACACCTATGTCAGACTCCTATTTATTGACTACAGCTCAGCCTTCAACACCATTATTCCTACAAAGCTCATCTCCAAACTCCGTGGCCTGGGGCTTGGCTCCTCCCTCTGGACTGGATCCAGAACTTCCTAACCCACAGACCACAATCAGTAAGGATAGGAACAACACCTCCTCCACGATCATCCTCAACACCGGTGCCCACAAGGCTGTGTCCTCAGCCCCTTAATATACTCCTTATACACCTATGACCGTGTGGCAAAATTCCCCTCCAACTCGATTTTCAAGTTTGCTGATGACACCACCATAGTGGGTTAGATCTCAAACAATGATGAACATAGAACATAGAACATAGAACAGTACAGCACAGAACAGGCCCTTCGGCCCACGATGTTGTGCCGAGCTTTATCTGAAACCAAGATCAAGCTATCCCACTCCCTATCATCCTGGTGTGCTCCATGTGCCTATCCAATAACCGCTTAAATGTTCCTAAAGTGTCTGACTCCACTATCACTGCAGGCAGTCCATTCCACACCCCAACCACTCTCTGCGTAAAGAACCTACCTCTGATATCCGTCCTGTATCTCCCACCACGAACCCTATAGTTATGCCCCCTTGTAATAGCTCCATCCACCCGAGGAAATAGTCTTTGAATGTTCACTCTATCTATCCCCTTCATCATTTTATACACCTCTATTAAGTCTCCCCTCAGCCTCCTCCGCTCCAGAGAGAACAGCCCTAGCTCCCTCAACCTTTCCTCATATGACCTACCCTCCAAACCAGGCAGCATCCTGGTAAATCTCCTCTGCACTCTTTCCAGCGCTTCCACATCCTTCTTATAGTGAGGTGACCAGAACTGCACACAATATTCCAAATGTGGTCTCACCAAGGTCCTGTACAGTTGCAGCATAACCCCACGGCTCTTAAACTCCAACCCCCTGTTAATAAAAGCTAACACACTATAGGCCTTCTTCACAGCTCTATCCACTTGACTGGCAACCTTTAGAGATCTGTGGATATGGACCCCAAGATCTCTCTGTTCCTCCACAGTCTTCAGAACCCTACCTTTGACCCTGTAATCCACATTTAAATTTGTCCTACCAAAATGAATCACCTCACATTTATCAGGGTTAAACTCCATTTGCCATTTTTCAGCCCAGCTTTGCATCCTATCTATGTCTCTTTGCAGCCTACAACACCCCTCCACCTCATCCACTACTCCACCAATCTTGATGTCATCAGCAAATTTACTGATCCACCCTTCAGCCCCCTCCTCTAAGTCATTAATAAAAATCACAAAGAGCAGAGGACCAAGCACTGATCCCTGCGGCACACCGCTAGCAACCTGCCTCCAATCCGAAAATTTTCCATCGACCACCACCCTCTGTCTTCGGTCAGACAGCCAGTTGCCTATCCAATCGGCCAACTTTCCCTCTATCCCACACCTCCTCACTTTCATCATAAGCCGACCATGGGGGACCTTATCAAACGCCTTACTAAAATCCATGTATATGACATCAACTGCCCTACCTTCATCAACACACTTAGTTACCTCCTCAAAAAATTCTATCAAATTTGTGAGGCACGACTTGCCCTTCACGAATCCGTGCTGACTATCTCGGATTAATCCGCATCTTTCTAAATGGTCGTAAATCCCATCCCTAAGGACCCTTTCCATCAATTTACCAACCACCGAAGTAAGACTAACCGGTCTATAATTACCAGGGTCATTTCTATTCCCTTTCTTAAACAGAGGAACAACATTCGCCATTCTCCAGTCCTCTGGCACCATCCCCGTGGACAGCGAGGACCCAAAGATCAACGCCAAAGGCTCTGCAATCTCATCCCTTGCCTCCCACAGAATCCTAGGATACATTTCATCAGGCCCAGGGGACTTATCGACCTTCAGTTTATTCAAAACTGCCAAGACATCCTCCCTCCGAACATCTATTTCCTCCAGCCTATTAGCCTCTAACAACTTCTCTTCCTCAAAAACATGGCCCCTCTCCTTGGTGAACACTGAAGAAAAGTATTCATTCATCACCTCGCCTATCTCTACTGACTCCATACACAAGTTCCCACTACTGTCCTTGACCGGCCCTAACCTCACCCTGGTCATTCTTTTATTCCTCACATAAGAGTAAAAAGCCTTGGGGTTTTCCTTGATCCGACCCGCCAAGGACTTCTCATGTCCCCTCCTAGCTCTCCTAAGCCCCTTTTTCAGCTCATTCCTTGCTAACCTGTAACCCTCAATCGAGCCATCTGAACCTTGTTTCCTCATCCCTACATAAGCTTCCCTCTTCCTTTTCACAAGACATTCCACCTCTTTTGTGAACCATGGTTCCCTCACTCGGCCATTTCCTCCCTGCCTGACAGGAACATACCTATCAAGGACATCCAGTATTTGTTCCTTGAAAAAGTTCCACTTTTCATTAGTTCCTTTCTCTGACAGTTTCTGTTCCCAACTTATGCCCCCTAATTCTTGCCTAATCGCATCATAATTACCCTTCCCCCAATTGTAAACCTTGCCCTGCCGTACGGCCCTATCCCTCTCCATTGCAATAACAAAAGACACCGAATTGTGGTCACTATCTCCAAATTGCTCTCCCACAACCAAATCTAACACTTGGCCCGGTTCATTTCCCAGTACCAAATCCAATGTGGCCTCACCTCTAGTCGGCCCATCCACATATTGTGTCAGGAAACCTTCCCGCACACACTGCACAAAAACTGCCCCATCCAAACTATTTGACCTACAAAGGTTCCAATCAATATTTGGAAAGTTAAAGTCCCCCATGACAACTACCCTGTGACCCCCACACATATCCATAATCTGCTTAGCAATTTCTTCCTCCACATCTCTATTACTATTTGGGGGCCTATAGTAAACTCCTAGCAACGTGACCGCTCCTTTCCTATTTCTAACTTCAGCCCATATTACCTCAGTGTGCAGATCCCCCACGAAGTGCCTTTCCGCAGCCGTTAAACTATCCTTGATTAACAATGCCACTCCTCCACCTCTTTTACCAGCTTCCCTACACTTAGTGAAACATCTATACCCCGGAACGTCCAACAACCATTCCTGTCCTTGTTCTACCCACGTCTCCGTAATGGCCACAACATCGTAGTCCCAAGTACCAATCCACGCCCCAAGTTCATCTACCTTGTTCCGGATGCTCCTTGCATTGAAGTAGACACACTTCAACCCACCTTCCTGTCTACCAGTACCCACCCTTGACCCTGATACCTTCCCCAATACCTCACCACCCTCAGTGACTTCTGGACTACAACTCCCTTTCCCACTCCCCTGACAAATTAGTTTAAACCCCCCTGAAGAGCCGTAACAAATTTCCCTCCCAGGATATCTCTCCTGTACTCCATGAGATGGAGTACAGGAGAGATAGAGAATCTGTGAACTGGTGCGACAACAATAATCTCTCCCTCAATATCAACAAAATGAAGAAGATAGTCATCGACTTCAGGAAGCATGGTGGAGGACGTGCCCCTGTCTACATCATTGAGGATGAAGTGGAAATAGTTGAGAGTTTCAAATTTCTCGGTCTTCAGATCACCAACAACCTATCCTGGTCCCTCAACGTTGATGACATAGCCCATCAACACCACTACTTTCTCAGAAGGCTAAAGAAATTTGGCATGTCCGCCCCGACACTCATCAACTTTTACAGATGCACCACAGAAAGCATAGTTTCTGGTTGTATCACAGCTTGGAATGGCTCCTGCTCTATCCAAGACTGCAAAAAATTATGAAGGGTCGTGAACTAAGCCCAGTCCATCACGCAAGTCAGCCTCCCATCCATTGACTCTGTCTACACTTCCTGCTGCCTTGGCAAAGCAGCCAGTATAATCAAGGGCCCCATGCCCCCTGGACATTCTCTCTTCCATCTTCTTCCATCGGGAAAAGGATGCAAAAGTCTGAGGTCACGTCCCAACCGAATCAAGAACAGCTTCTTCCCTGCTGCCATCAGACTTTTGAATGGACCTACCTTGCATTAAGTTGATCTTTCTCTACACCCTCGCTGTGAATGTAACACTACATTCCGCACTCTCTCCTTTCCTTCTCTATGTACGGTATGCTTTGTCTGTACAGCATGCAAGAAACAATACTTTTCACTTTATGCTGATAAATGTGACAATAATAAATCAAATCAAGTATTTCAATGAACACAGCTAGAAGAATGCTGCAACCCAGATACAGAGTCAGCGCCATAACACATGGTCACTGTGTACAAATAGATGGAAAGAAATGTTCAAGAGAAGTCAGCGCAGATTCAATTTGATTACTCAAGCTTAGCAAATCAATTATCTGGCCAAAATGATGTGTTCAAAAGATTTCCTTCAGAATTGCTGAAGTTTAAAATGGTTCCATAACTGGGACTGGAGTCAACCAAGCCCCGACAAGGATGGGAAGGAAAAGTAAAGATTATTGTAGTGTGATTTTAGTAAAATTAAAGCTACATTTCCCAGTGCTGAAAATAGGCATGAAGGGTAAATCAACACTGCCAGACTAAGGCAGATGGAAGGACCAAACCAGGCACAGAATTAGTCCTCCTGGAGAAGGGATATTTGAAGATATATAATAGCATTAGCAAAATATGAAAACATCAGTGAAAAAACGCGGGGAACCCTTAAACTCTTTCATAAATGAGTTATACTGATTGGTTGTAAGTTGTGACTATGGTAAGTCAGAGCACATAAGAGACGGCATCGTGCTGGGAATAGCTAATGGTACTATTTTAGATGTACTGTAATCTAAAGAAGTTATTAACTTTGGAAAAAGCCATCCAAATCCTCAGACAATTGGTAGATGACCAGCAAAACTGAACCATTTTGCATGGCAAGGTTGAGCCGTGGTACAGAACAACTCAAACCACCCAGCTCACAAAGCATAAAGAGGGCAAGGAAACCAATACCCAAGGAAAACAGAAGGTGGTGGCAGACCATGTCAATACTGTGGCACCAGAAGACCTCACAGGCATGTGTGGTGTCCAGCTATGACTGTGCAGCACTTTCAGCACAAATGCACTTGGAAAGATGTGTAAGTCCAAAACCTCGATGATCCCAAAATGAGCCCATGTGACAGATGAGGCACAATGACCATGTACAAAGGGAATTTAACCATCTCCCTTTGACATTCACTGGCATTGTGATCACTGAATCCCCCACCAATAACATTCTAGGGTAATGGACCAGAACTTGTACTGGACCAGCCATATAAATGCTGTGGATACAAGAGCAGGGCAATGGTTGGGAATTCTGTGGTGAGGAACGCATCTCCTGATACCCAAATCATACTCAGCAACTACAATGCACAAGTCAGAAGTGTAATGGAATATTCTCCACTTGCCCAGATACATGCAGCTTCAACATTTAAGAAGCCATACTCCACACCATCCAGGACAAACCAGCACTCCATTCACCATCTTAAACATTCACTCCCTCCAACACCACTGCACAGTAAATGTAGTATGTACCATGTGCAAGATGCACTGCAGCAACTTGTCAATATACCTTCAACAGAACCTTCCAAATCCTCCTCCTTTACCACCGAGAAGGACAGGGGCAGCACCACTAGCAGATTCCACTCCAAGTTGCATCCTACCCTGACTTGGAACTACATTGTTGTTGGTTTACTGTTGCTGAGTCAAAATCCTTGCACCAGACATGTGATTGTAATGATATAATACTTTGGGCTTATTTACTGTACCAAGCACAAGGCACCAATCACTCACAAGTGATTGGGTAAACAGGCTGTGGGTCCATTTATTAAAACTAGATCCATGACAACAGTAATACATTGATATAAAGCTTGAAGGCATCAGAGCTGTGTGTGTGTGCTCTGCTCAAAGCAAAAGTTAAACTAAGACTGGATCACATGCTACATTTCCCTTATAGTATTGTCATTCTAATATCTCTTCAAGGCATGTTAGAACCCTCTCCTTAACAGCGCTGTGGGTGTAACTGCATCACACAAACTGCAGCAAACCGCTCACCACCACCTTCTCAAGGGCAATTATGGATAGGCAATAGGCGACACATATTGGCCTTGCAGGCGATGCTCACATCCCATGAGTGATGAAAAAAGACACAGAGGCAGAACTGATCATTCCTGTTGCAGTATTCATAGGAACAAATTTTCTGAAACTAGAAACATGTGCCAGGTTAATCATACTTTGGTCAACCGATTCATCAAGCAAATTAGATAAGAATTCCTTGACACAGCACATTTACTAGGTGGCCGTATTTTTTAAAGTACAAGATCCAATTACAGTGCCAATAATTGGATACAACATGAGCTGCACCCAGCCTTTATTCCACTCTGTGAGAAGGGAGGACAACAATGCATTCTAACGGCTTGGGTTTTTATTTGGACTTGGTAACTAAACAAGCAATTAGTGATGTTTGTAAATAGGACCTTCCACTTTTCTGGCCACAATTTTGAGCTGAAGTAATTTGGGAGTTTTAGATTTGATAGCGAACACTTTCCAAGCCATTGTGCTGTTCTCTTTATGGTTAAAGAGTTCTGGCTTATGCATGCTTTTTATGAACATTAATTTCATTTAAGTTGTTAAATTATAGACAATCTTATCTTGACACTCTCTTTCTCAGGTTCAGAGAATTTCTTTCACGGCTGTTCCCATAATCTGTGGAGATAGGCGAAAGGATTGACTCCCTGGGCAATCTCCTGTCATGTTTGTTATATATTTGCTCTTTGAGGCAGGTTCCCACCTGCCCATTAAATAGAGGTTTCCATATCTTATCATTTTTAATGGAATAGAATCCCTACAGTGCAGAAGGAGGCCATTCTGCCCATCGAGTCTGCACTGACTTTCTGACTGGACATCTATCCCCATAACCCCATGTATTTACCCCACTAATCTCCCCAACCTACACATCCTGGGACACGAAGGGGCAATTTAGCATGGCCAAACAATCTAATCTGCACATCTTTGGAATGGGGTGGAAACAGGAGCACCCAGAGGAAACGCACGCAGACATGGGGAGAACATGCAAACTCCACACAGACTGTGACCCAAGACCGTAATTGAACTTAACCAGTGTGCCACTGTGCCGCCCTATTTTTAATAGGGTATCCTCAGTCTTCTCGTATCGAAGGGGGACGCTCTGAAGTTTGAGATTCCATTTACCGGGCAGAACAGTCAGCAAAACTTACAAACAGTATCAGCCTCTATCACAGTCCTTATCCCCACTCACTTGGAGGCACAGCTCCCACCATACACATGAGAAAATGTACAATGAGAACATTTGTTTATTATTACATTCATGGGATGTAGACATCAGTGGCTAGGCCGACATTTATTGCCCATCCCTGGTTGCCCATGAGTAATTAAATGAGCAGATTGTATAAAATTCCCAGGATTGATATCTTCCAGTAAAAAAACTTTTACAAAAGTTCAAAGCTTTCAACGGCATGACTAGTCTCTACATAAATTTTAACTCAAGAATATCTACAATCTTTTGAATAAAACAAATCTCTCAGAACACACAAAGCTCTGCATATCGAGCATTCTTAGTCCATAGTTGTCCATTTGCTAAGTTCAATGAAGGTGCACTTACTTTATTGGATCAAAGCAAATCTAATTTAAACTCTTGAGGATTGACGTAATTCAGTAGAACCTTGTGATGTTTAGGCAAACTCAGATGCCTCATTCTTGTCCCTAGCAATGAGTCCACGGCGCATACTGAGATACCTCTCTGTGGTCAAATAATTAGAAAGGAAGGTTTCCTTGTTAACTTTCACAGCCTCCTAAGAGACGTCGCTGATCACTTCCAATTCCTCAGTCACTTTATTCACTTTCAATGAGATAAGAATTGTTTGCCAACCAGTCATAGGCTTGTCACAAAAAAAAAGTTCCAATGGGTCATGTGCACCAGCGTTTCCTGACAGCCTTTATCTCTGTACGCAGACACTGAAACAAGAGCATTACTGTCCACGGCTAGCGTAGGGAGTCTCCTCGGGCAATGCCAAAAAAATGCTTTTCTTATTATAGACCTAACTCGTTGCGCATCACTAAATATATTCTGTCGAAAACAGGCAGCACTTTGTTACAGCACAAGTGACCGGCAGTGAAATAACCTGCTCTGATGCAGCTGCATACCACCTGTAGGGAAAGTCAAATTAAGGAGAAATCCTGCTGCTCTGGCACTAATTCTTTTTGTATTGTTGCTTGACTTTGTTTTCTCCCCTTCTTTGTATCTTTGTTGGTTGTAGGGGAGCTGGAGGGTGCGTTGCTTGGCCTTTTTTTAAAAACGTATACGAAAGGCAAAAGAATCCTCAGGTTGAAAGAGGTTCAAAACCTATCCCTCCGTGTTTCGCAGCGAAACAAATTCAATACAGTCGGTCAGGAAAGCAAAGCATGGTTTTATTTTTCTGTTTGTTGTTGCTTCAAGCATTAATCCTGTGGCTTTACCTGGTTTACCACCAACTTTAAGATGATATCAGTCAGATAAACCCGGCTCATGTGATATGAACAGGGACCTCGCCATTGGTTTGATTGAAGCAGCGTAAATACTAAGGGGGCTCTGCCCTCTTGGCCTAATGCAAGATAGATGGCATAATTCTAAGAAGGGACTCCAGAACAATGTTCCAAAATGTATGAATCCTTAAACGTAGTTCTTGCCATGTTGCCGGCCTTGGACTGGGGTAGGCACAGTAAGTAGTCTCACAGCACCAGGTTAAAGTCCAACAGGTTTATTCAGTAGCATAAGCTTTCAGAGTGCTGCTCCTTCATCAGGTGAGTGCCAATGTAGTTCTTGCATTTAAGAACGATGGGCGAGATTCTCTGGGCTCTCCGCAGCGTGTTTCTCAGCGGCAGCAGGCAGCCTGCCATTGGCTGGTGGGTGGGATCTTCCGGTCCCGCCGCTGTCAATGGGATTTCCCACTGAATCCACTCCATGCTGCCGGGAAACCCACGGCGAGGGTGCGCCATCAACCGGATGGGAAGATCTCGCCGCCATGAACAGTCAGACGATCTCGCCCGATGTCTTAAGTCTTTTAATGCCGTATTAGCTCTGTTATGACTGCTATTACACAGATGTGAGTGTGTTAAAGGGAAATCATCATTTTAACAATTCTGTTTGCTGTTCAGTCGGAACACAAGTAACCCTTTTCAGCTGTGGCTCTGTGGTAGCACGAACTGGGCTCAAGTCCTATTTCAGAGACTTTAGCACAAGTACTAGGCTGACACAACGCAGGACCGAGGGAGTGTTGCATGATCAGAAATGCCATCTTCAATATGAAATGTTAAACTAAGGCCCCCTCAGGTGGATATTTTCAATGAAAAGCAGGGGAGTTCTCCACAGTGTCCTGGCTCATATTTGTGCTTTAACCAATGTCACTAAAAACAGTAAAGACCATAAGAAATAAGAACAGGAGTCAGCCATTCGGCCCCTCGAGCCTGCTGTACCATTCAGTAGGATGGTGGCTGATCCGACATTCCTCACATCCATTTTCCTGCCCTTTCTTTTATAGACCTCCTAAAAGTTCTAGAGAGGTTGAGGAAAGGATTGCGGAGTCAATCCTGCTTAGGAGTGAAAGTAATAGGGCAATTGTTATGGGGGATTTTAACTTGACTAATATTGACTGGAATTGTTATAGCTCTAGCTCGTTAGAGGGGTCAGTTTTTGTTCAAAGCGTGCAGGAAGGTTTTTTGACTCAGTATGTAGACAGGCCAACTAGAGGTGAGGCTATATTGGATCTGGTGCTGGGAAATGAGCCAGACCAGGTGCTAGACTTGGAAGTTGGTGTGCATTTTGGTGATAGTGACCACAATTCGGTTACGTTCACCTTAGTGATGGAAAGGGATAGGCATGAACCTCGGGCCAGTGGTTTTAGCTGGGGGAAGGGTAATTATGAGGCTATTAGGAGAGAATTAGGAAACATAGGTTGGACTAGGAGATTACAGGGACTGGGAACGTCCGACATGTGGAGTTTTTTCAAGGAGCAGCTACTGCGAGTCTGTGATAGGTATGTCCCTGTCAGGCAAGGAGGAATTGGTAGGGCTAGGGAACCGTGGTGCACCAAAAAAGTTTCTTTGTTGGTTAAAAAGAAAAAGGAGGCTTATGTTCGGATGAGACGTGAGCACTCGGGTAGTGCACTAGAAAGCTTTAGATTGGCTAAGAGGGAGTTGAAGAGCGAGCTTAGAAGGGCTAAAAGGGGACATGAGAAGACTTTGGCGGATAGGGTTAAAGAGAATCCTAAGGCGTTCTATAGGTATGTCAAGAACAGAAGGTTGGTTAGGGCAAGTTTAGGGCCAGTTATAGATGGCAGAGGGAAGTTATGTGTGGAACCGGAGGAGATTGGTGAAGCATTGAACCAATATTTCTCTTCGGTGTTCACGCAAGGGGACATGAATATAGCTGAGGAGGACACTGGGTTGCAAGGGAGTAGAATAGACAGTATTACAGTTGATAAGGAGGATGTGCAGGATATTCTGGAGGGTCTGAAAATAGATAAATCCCCTGGTCCGGATGGGATTTATCCAAGGATTCTCTGGGAGGCAAGAGAAGTGATTGCAGAGCCTCTGGCTCTGATCTTCAGGTCGTCGTTGGCCTCTGGTATAGTACCAGAAGATTGGAGGTTAGCGAATGTTGTCCCATTGTTTAAGAAGGGGAACAGAGACTTCCCCGGGAATTATAGACCGGTGAGTCTCACTTCTGTTGTCGGCAAGATGTTGGAAAAAATTATAAGGGATAGGATTTATAGTTATTTGGCGAGTAATGAATTGATAGGTGATAGTCAGCATGGTTTTGTGGCAGGTAGGTCGTGCCTTACTAACCTTATTGAGTTTTTTGAGAAAGTGACCAAGGAGGTGGATGGGGGCAAGGCAGTGGACGTGGTATATATGGATTTTAGTAAGGCGTTTGATAAGGTTCACCATGGTAGGCTTCTGCAGAAAATGCAGATGTATGGGATTGGGGGTGATCTAGGAAATTGGATCAGGAATTGGCTAGCGGATAGGAAACAGAGGGTGGTGGTTGATAGTAAATATTCATCATGGAGTGCGGTTACAAGTGGTGTACCTCAGGGATCTGTTTTGGGGCCACTGCTGTTTGTAATATTTATTAATGATCTGGATGAGGGTATAGTTGGGTGGATTAGCAAATTTGCTGATGACACCAAAGTCGGTGGTGTGGTAGACAGTGAGGAAGGGTGTCGTAGTTTGCAGGAAGACTTAGACAGGTTGCAAAGTTGGGCCGAGAGGTGGCGGATGGAGTTTAATGCGGAGAAGTGTGAGGTAATTCACTTTGGTAGGAATAACAGATGTGTTGAGTATAGGGCTAACGGGAGGACTTTGAATAGTGTGGAGGAGCAGAGGGATCTAGGTGTATGTGTGCATAGATCCCTGAAAGTTGGGAATCAAGTAGATAAGGTTGTTAAGAAGGCATATGGTGTCTTGGCGTTTATTGGTAGGGGGATTGAATTTAGGAGTCGTAGCGTTATGTTGCAACTGTACACAACTCTGGTGCGGCCGCACTTGGAGTACTGTGTGCAGTTCTGGTCCCCACATTACAGGAAGGATGTGGAGGCTTTGGAGAGGGTGCAGAGGAGGTTTACCAGGATGTTGCCTGGTATGGAGGGGAGATCCTATGAGGAGAGGCTGAGGGATTTGGGATTGTTTTCGCTGGAAAGGCGGCGGCTAAGAGGGGATCTTATTGAAACATATAAGATGATTAGAGGTTTAGATAGGGTGGATAGTGATAGCCTTTTTCCTCTGATGGAGAAATCCAGCACGAGGGGGCATGGCTTTAAATTGAGGGGGGGTAGTTATAGAACCGATGTCAGGGGTAGGTTCTTTACCCAGAGGGTGGTGAGGGATTGGAATGCCCTGCCAGCATCAGTAGTAAATGCGCCTAGTTTGGGGGCGTTTAAGAGATCCGTAGATAGGTTCATGGACGAAAAGAAATTGGTTTAGGTTGGAGGGTCACAGTTTTTTTTTTTAACTGGTCGGTGCAACATCGTGGGCCGAAGGGCCTGTTCTGCGCTGTAATGTTCTATGTTCTATGTTCTATGTTCTCCATAACCTTTGATTCCCTTACTGATCAAAAATAAGCCTTAAATGTACACAAGGACTCTGCCCCTCAGCTCTCTGTGGCAAGGAGTTCCAAAGACTCAAAGCCCTCTGAGAGAAGAAATTCCTCCTCATCTCAGTTGGCGCCCCTATATTCTGAGACTATGCCCTCTAGTCTTAGACTTTCCCATGAGGAGAATATGTTTCAATGAGATCATCTCTCATTCTTCTAAACTTCAAGGGTGGCCTCCTTCTGCACTGTAGGGTTTCTATGATTTCTATGATTTCAATGAGTAGAGCCCCCAACCTGTTTAATCTTTGCTCATTAGACAATCCCTTCATACCGGAGATCATTCGAATGAACCTTCTCCGCACTGTCTCCAAATAAATAATGGCTGGAATTTTCCAGCCGTTCACACCAGTGGGATTCTCTGGTCCTGCTGCAGTGAACGGAGGTTTGGCTGAGCACCAAATCATCTGTTCTCACTTGCAGAAGCGGCGGAACATGGACAGCTGGAAAATTCTGGCCAATATCTTTCCTTGAATAAGGGGACCAAAACTGCTCAAAGTCATTGACCTGATCATTGTCACATTTCTGGTTCAGAGACCTAGATGTGCAGAAAGGGGCTGCCCAGTTTTCCAACATTGCAACAGTGACTACTCCTCACTACTCCTCAAAGACTATTTCCTCGGGTGGATGGAGCTATTACAAGGGGGCATAACTATAGGGTTCGTGGTGGGAGATACAGGACGGATATCAGAGGTAGGTTCTTTACGCAGAGAGTGGTTGGGGTGTGGAATGGACTGCCTGCAGTGATAGTGGAGTCAGACACTTTAGGAACATTTAAGCGGTTATTGGATAGGCACATGGAGCACACCAGGATGATAGGGAGTGGGATAGCTGGATCTTGGTTTCAGATAAAGCTCGGCACAACAGCGTGGGCCGAAGGGCCTGTTCTGTGCTGTACTGTTCTATGTTCTATGTAAGTATTTAACTGGCTGTAAAGCACTTTGGGAAATCCCAACATTCTGAAATAAGCTCTGTAAGATGTCAGTGCTTTCCTTCAGTCATAGGTTATTGAGCAAATTAAGGACCAACTTCTGGTTCCTTATTCCATAGAAACTGATTGACTATCACAGCACCTCACCATCTCTTGAATAATCCCGGACGTAAGCACAAAATAAAAACAGAAAATGCTGGAATTACTCAGCCGTTCTGGCAGCATCTGTTGCAAAAGAAAGCTGAGTTAACATTTCAGGTTGATGATCTATCTACAGGACTGGAAAAAAGATGGTACAGTCAACCATCCTGGAAAGTCATTGCAACTGTTAGTCAACCTTTGTGTGGCATCAATCCTGAACCTGTATTTTTCTCCATATAATTTTGTCCTCTGGTCACACAGTGGTGGTTTAATGCAGAATTGTATGGGGTGTTAACTTCTTCAGCTCCATTTAGCCTCTTATATGTCTTGTTCCCTTTTTCCCTTGAAGTTCCCTTCTCATCAGCCTCCTTTTATAACTCAATCCTCCACTTTCCAGCCCAAGAATGGTAGTGAGGATGCAGGGCGAGGGGTGAGGGGGGGGAATTGCAAGATGGGCAGCCAATTGAGGCCATTACAGCCCCACTGAGGGGTGATTTTTCAGTCCCAACAATGACCTCCCTGCGGACGTCCGGCAAGCCATTGGAGCTGGAGGCTCTATCCCTCAAAAGGGAGCCACCATCAGGAAAGGCCACACCTGCAGCCCAAACATTGTAGCAGGAGGGATTTCCTCTCCGATTGGAGGGGCCTGCCTGCTTGGTCCATCTAAAATAGTGAATAATTTGTTTTCCTCTGAGGGCACCTCCTCTTTGAGGCACCACTGTGATGCCCCTACCTACGGCAAATGGGCTTGCCCAATGGGCTTGCCAAGACTGCAGAGTCTCCTGCCCCCTGATTGGGCTGGCAGCATCGAAAGTCTGTCCAACAGCTTTAACTGGGTGCTGAGTGAGGAGATGGCCAATTAGGAGGCTGCCTCCAGGAATATTCCTGTGCTGATCTCACACCCAGCCCGTCAGGATTCAGAAACGTGCAAAAAAATTCAGTGCTGGGGTTCATACTCATGGACATTTCTGCACTTCTTCCAGAACCTTCTCCTCCTTCCGCATTGATGAGCAAAACAGTTTTCAATGTACCAACTGCCCAGAGCACCATCTGGTTTATAGAAATGACAATCTCAGGCTTAGAACTCTTCTGATTTAAGCAAGATATTGCTTCTTAGAATCATACAGCGCAGTAGAGGTCCTTTAGCCCACCAAGTCCGCACCGACACATTAGAAACACCTGAACTCCCACCTAATTCCATCTGCCAGCACTTGGCCCATAGCCCTGAATGTTATGATGTGCCAAGTGTTCATCCAGATACCTCTTGAAAAATGTGAGGCAACCCGCCTCCACCACCATCCCAGGCAGCGCATTCCAGACCATCACCACCCTCTGGGTAAAGAGGTTTTTCCTCACATCCCCCCTAAACCTCCTACCTCTCACCTTGAACCTATGTCCCCTCGTGACTGATTCTATTCTATTTATTTGTTGATTGTTACGATACATTCAGTGGGTTGGAATAGAATTTAAGTATATCCTTCGTTATTCCTTCCAAGTTATGAGACCCAGTTTGTGTGGCAGGCATGCCAGTTAATATTTCAGCAGGCACACTGTGACCAGTAGAATTATTGTCGCCCTCTTCCTTCATTCAGTAAGTCCTAATCTGCTGAATCAGTTGCAGAAATCAGTACTCCAATTGTTCTTTAGTGTAACAACAGCAAAAGTAATACCTTCCTACATGTGCAATATCATTTTTATTGTCACGCCTGGGTGACAGTCAATTCCAGCTTGATCCCTGACCCAAGCAAACAATCGTAACAGAATGAACCATATCCTGTTCCCTCCAAGCATAAAATTTTTGCCACAATCCCCCGCAATTTTTTCTGCTCAGCCAACTAAATAAAGTCAACTCCCTGCTAAATATTGCTTCAAGACAATTTATGTATTTTTGTGCAATATTCATTATCTTGAAATCATGCTATATAATGTTTAACCCATATACAGAAAGTTCATTTGTCCACTGCATTAACTGAGGCATTAATCAGACCCATGACCTGTTTCTGCATTTCTTCCCAAACCTGTTTTCCCTCTGCATCGATGAACAGAACAGTTTTCAAACTACAGCCTGACCATAGCATCATACAGACTCAGTTTCATATGCCCAAATTTTACCCCCCACCCTGCCCGCCAAGGGAATCGGAGCGGGCAAGGGACGGACAATGAGAAGGTCCATTGACCTCGGGCAGGATTTTACGGTTTCAGGATGAGCAAGGCCGGAAAATCCCATAACCTCAGATTTAGTTAATTCAATAGTGTCTCTTTTCAAGAACTTGCAAAAGAATTTAATACAAGCATCAAGCTTTCAGTTGCAAAAATCACACAGCGTAATTTCAAGGACTATGTTTTAGCCAAATGTTGCATTTTTATGTTGAATAGCATTAACAACAGCTTGACTATCGTTCAGTGAGTTGTTAAATCAAATCGATTGTAAGACACAGTTTTGGCAATTAACTATTTTATATACAGCAGATGAAAAGTTAACCATGTATGCGTACAATTTCTTTACGAAATAGTTACACTTCGATCAGGATTGATGCCATCTTTGTAGTATACTTAATAGAACGTTTAGACTGGACTTCTTTTGAAGCTCAATGGAAGAGTTTTTGAAAGCTCTGAACTTTGCATTTGGTAAATTTAAGATGGTATTCTCATTGGAACACAATACATTCAATTATTTGCTTCTTGGTTTCACATATTGGTTCTGTATGTCAGTATATTTTGAACTTTTCAGTGTTAAATATGCACCAGTTCAATTTTAACTTTTATAATTGGTTTGCATTTTATAATTCATGTATCGATATTTCACTTAAAGTATAATGGTCATGACTGGTTTATAAAACTTTAAGATATGATGACCGGACCTCTAAAATTATGTTTTTTTCTTTACTGTAATATCAAAATTGCTATTGAAGTGTTTAAACATTCATCCAGTCGTACATTTGTGAGGAAACTTGGAATACTCCTCTTTCCATTTGTTCCAGACAAATTATCTGATTTGGTCCCTCTGTTGCCTCGAGGTTACCATGTGAATAAGTGGTGCTCTTGTTAACAGTAGTAGCACTGGAAAGTTGCAACAAACAAGATAACAGGACAACATAAATCATGATTAAGGAGCACAAAAACCTGCTTTCAGTCAAGCAGTAATTCATTTATAACCAGAATGGATATGACTTATCCACTCATTTTATGAGCTTAGGAATGCAGTGGTCTTGTGATTCTCTGGGTTATGGCAGCTGACATCACCAACTTTGCACGCACTAGAATTCTGACACTGGGGCACCTTGTTTTTTCGTGGTTCATTCCTCATAGAGAGTGAATTGTATTCGTTGCCTTGTACTGTTAAAGAATACCTTTTTCTTCCAAGCAGCTGCTTTATGAAGTGGAGAAAATGCCACTTTAGCTAATGATGAATGATGCTTGACCTCAGACCTGTGGCGCTGAATTTCATGCAATGCTAAATTAACATGAAAGGCCCAAGACGTGCTATTTCCATTATGCATGCAGTAAAATAGAATCTTGTTTTGCTATCCGATAGTACTAAAGTCTGTTCATTTCATTTACTGCTTGAGGTAATGCACTGGAAAGCTGTGATACAGTAGGTCATGCGCTGGATTTCTATTTAGTCACTGAATGATAACTATTTTTTTTCGACGGTGATCTGTATGGTAACATCTCCCTTTCAAAAAAAAACCTGTTGCTGCTGGAACATTCTGAATTGGGCAATTTGCCCTGTGCCTGACATCTTTTTTTGTTGTTCATGAAAAATGATGAATTATACAAAGCGACAGTAACTCGAGGTGCCAGCATTATTGTAATCTGTATTCAAATAGCCAGGATTATAATCGCTTACTAATTGATTTGCTGGTTCCCTCTTATATTGAATAGAATGATTATTTTATCCCTTGATTACTCTGCGCTTTCTGTTGTCAATGGTATAACAGGAGAAAATGAAGAATTTAAAGCACCGTGAAAGAAAGCTAAGACCTCTGTATTTTCAATAGGCTGTTCAAAACAAGTACCTCTTATGTTGTAAAACAGAACGCTAACACATACGTGTCTGCTTTGGAGAACTGTGCAAACCTCCGAGGACCCAGCTAAAGCAAAATTCAAACCAGAAATAAATTTAATTGTGTTTACTATAATATTATGAATTAAGAATCACTAGAGGATAAGGTTCCGCTCATCATGCCCGCTCTGTATATTTCCCTTAGTCTTGTGTTTTAACACACATCTGCAGAAAATTACAGAGAAATCAGTTTCACAAAGCCATTAAAAATTGTTTCATTTTTCATGCTGGTGATACCCACCCCAAATCAGCAATTTTCTTTTTAATATGCAGAAGCTTGCCTACCTAAAATAAAACCTGACTTTAAACAAATCCACCATGAACTACTTATATGTTTGGAGATTGAGATCAAAGATCGGAGAATTCCTGTTTTGTGGGATGCCAGGAGCTCAAGTGCCACTACCCTCAGCCTCATGCACTGTAGAAATCAAGAATAAACCTTGGAAATCAATGGCACTTGAACATATATAATTTGATACAAGTTGCTATTTCATGAAAAATGCATAAAACCTCTTGCCAAGGGAGGAGAAATTTATCTGGACCTGTTTCCAGGCCTTATTTTTGCTTCATTTCACCAACCTGCAGGGTATTATTCAAAGGTTGTCGATGGCACATAGTTCAGAAATGGATCAAACAATGAAAATGACGGTAATAGGGTTCATGAAGAGATAGGCCAGGATTCTCCAGCTGTCCACCCAGGTGGGATTTTCTGGTTCTGCCCGACGGCACACTCCCTGCCATGGGTTTTCCAGCAGCAAGGGGTAGCTTCAATGGGAATTTCCATTGACTGTGGCGGGATCACAGAATTCTGCCACCAGTGAATGGTGGGCCATCGAGGAAAAACGCTTGTGGCGGCGGCGGAGGGGGGTGAGGGGGGGGGGGGGAGTGGTGGTTTGGGGGGGGGGGGGGGGGGCGGGGAGTGGGGGGCAGGGGGAGGCTGGCAAATCTCACCCATATGCAGACTGGTGAAATGAGAAAATTCACGGTGGATGAAATTTAACGCAGAGAGTTGCGAAGTGATACATTTTGTTAGGAAGAATGAGAAAAGGCAATGTGAACTAAGAGGGACAACATTTACAGTGGCTACATAAGCAGGAGTGGCACGGTGGCACAGTGGTTAGTACTGATGCCTCACCATGCCAGGGACCCGGGTTCGATTCCCGGCTTGGGTCACTGTCTGTGCGGAGTCTGCACGTTCTCCCCGTGTCTGCGTGGATTTCCTCCGGCTGCTCTGGTTTCTTCCCACAGTCCAAAAGGCATGCTGGTTAGGTGCATTGGCCATGCTAAATTCTCTCTCCGTGTACCCGAACAAGCGCCGGAATGTGGCGACTGGGGGATTTTCACAGTAACTTCACTGCAGTGTTAATGTAAGCCTATTTGAGACAAATAAATAAAATTATAAAACAGGAGGTAGTAAATTGGATTAGACACTGGCTCAATGGAAGAAGCCAGAGTGGTTGTGGAGGATTGCTTCTCTGAGTGGAGGCCTGTGACGAGTGGTGTGCCGCAGGGATCGGTGTTGTGTCCATTGTTGTTTGTCATCTATGTCAATGATCTGGATGATAATGTGGTAAATTGGATCAGCAAATTTGCTGATGATACAATGATTGGAGGTGTAGTGGACAGTGAGGAAGGTTTTCAAAGCTTGCAGAGGGATTTGGACCAACTAGAAAAATGGGCTGAAAAATGGGAAATGGAATTTAATGCAGACAAGTGTGAGATATTGCACTTTGGAAGGACAAACCAAAGTAGAACGTACAGGGTAAATGGTAGGACTCTGAAGAGTGCAGTTGAACAGAGGGATCTGGAAATACAGGTACAGAATTCCCTAAAAGTGACGTCACAGGTGGCTATAAAAACAAACAGAGGATAACAAAGAGAGAAATAAGGAAGGAGAGGATCAAATATGAAGGTAGGCTAGCCAGTAACATTAGGAATGATAGTAAAAGTTTCTTTAAATACATTAAAAACAAACGGGAGGCAAAAGTAGACATTGGGCCGCTCCAAAATGACGCTGGTAATCTAGTGATGGGAGACAAGGAAATAGCTGAGGAACTTAATAAGTACTTTGCGTCAGTCTTCACAGTAGAAGACATGAGTAATATCCCAACAATTCAGGAAAGTCAGGGGGCAGAGTTGAATATGGTTGCCATCACAAAGGAGAAAGTGCTAGAGAAACTAAAAGGTCTGAAAATTGATAAATCTCCGGGCCCAGATGGGCTACATCCTAGAGTTCTAAAGGAGATAGCTGAAGAAATAGTGGAGGCGTTAGTTATGATCTTTCAAAAGTCACTGGAGTCAGGGAAAGTCCCAGAGGATTGGAAAATCGCTGTTGTAACCCCACTGTTCAAGAAGGGAACAAGAAAAAAGATGGAAAATTATAGGCCAATTAGCCTAACCTCAGTTGTTGGCAAAATTCTAGAATCCATCGTTAAGGATGAGATTTCTAAATTCTTGGAAGTGCAGGGTCGGATTAAGACAAGTCAGCATGGATTTAGTAAGGGGAGGTCGTGCCTGACAAACCTGTTAGAGTTCTTTGAAGAGATAACAAATAGGTTAGACCAAGGAGAGCCAATGGATGTTATCTATCTTGACTTCCAAAAGGCCTTTGACAAGGTGCCTCACGGGAGACTGCTGAGTAAAATAAGGGCCCATGGTATTCGAGGCAAGGTACTAACATGGATTGACGATTGGCTGTCAGACAGAAGGCAGAGAGTTGGGATAAAAGGTTCTTTCTCAGAATGGCAACCGGTGACAAGTGGTGTCCCGCAGGGTTCAGTGTTGGGGCCACAGCTGTTCTCTTTATATATTAACGATCTAGATGACGGGACTGGGAGCATTCTGGCCAAGTTTGCCGATGATACAAAGATAGGTGGAGGGGCAGGTAGTATTGAGGAGGTGGGGAGGCTGCAGAAAGATTTAGACAGTTTAGGAGAGTGGTCCAAGAAGTGGCTGATGAAATTCAACGTGGGCAAGTGCGAGGTCGTACACTTTGGAAAAAAGAATAGAGGCATGGACTATTTTCTAAACGGTGACAAAATTCATAATGCTAAAGTGCAAAGGGACTTGGGAGTCCTAGTCCAGGATTCTCTAAAGGTAAACTTGCAGGTTGAGTCCGTAATTAGGAAAGCAAATGTAATGTTGTCATTTATCTCAAGAGGCTTGGAATACAAAAGCAGGGATGTACTTCTGAGGCTTTATAAAGCACTGGTTAGGCCCCATTTGGAGTACTGTGAGCAATTTTGGGCCCCACACCTCAGGAAGGACATACTGGCACTGGAGCGGGTCCAGCGGAGATTCACACGGATGATCCCAGGAATGGTAGGCCTGACATACGATGAACGTCTGAGGATCGTGGGATTATATTCATTGGAGTTTAGGAGGTTGAGGGGAGATCTGATAGAAACTTACAAGATAATGAACGGCTTAGATAGGATGGACGTAGGGAAGTTGTTTCCATTAACAGGGGAGACTAGGACGCGGGGGCACAGCCTTAGAATAAAAGGGAGTCACTTTAGAACAGAGATGAGGAGAAATTTCTTCAGCCAGAGAGTGGTGGGTCTGTGGAATTCATTGCCACAGAGGGCTGTGGAGGCCGAGACGTTGAGCGTCTTCAAGACAGAAATTGATAAATTCTTGATTTCTCGAGGAATTAAGGGCTATGGGGAGAGAGCGGGTAAATGGAGTTGAAATCAACCATGATTGAATGGTGGAGTGGACTCGATGGGCCGAATGGCCTTACTTCCGCTCCTATGTCTTATGGTCTTATGGTCTTATGGATAGGGTCATAAAGAGTGCCTTTGGTACATTGGCCTTTATAAATCAGAGTATCGAGTATAAAAGTTGGAGTGTTATGGTAAGGTTATATAAGGCATTGGTGAGGCCGAATTTAGAGTATTGTGTACAGCTTTGGTCACCTAGTTACAGAAAGGATGTAAATAAGGTTGAAAGAGTGCAGAGAAGGTTCACGAGGATGTTGCCAGGGCTTGAGAAGCTGAGTTACAGAGAGAGATTGAATAGATTGGGACTTTATTCCCTGGAGCATAGAAGAATGAGGGGAAATTTGATAGAGATGTATAAGATTTTGATGGGTATAGATAGAGTGAATGCAAGCAGGCTTTTTCCACTGAGGCTAGGGGAGAAAAAAACCAGAGGGCATGGGTTAAGGGTGAAAGGAGAAAAGTTTAAAGGGAATATTAGGGGGGGGCTTCTTCACACAGAGAGTGGTGGGAGTGTGGAATGAGCTGCCAGATAAAGTGGTAAATGCGGGGTCACTTTTAACATTTAAGAAAAACTTGGACGGGTTCATGGATGAGAGGGGTGTGGAGGGATATGGTCCAAGTGCAGGTCAGTGGGACGAGGCAAAAAATGGTTCGGCACAGACAAGAAGGGCCAAAAGTCCTGTTTCTGAGCTGTAATTTTCTATGGTTCTGTGGTTGGCTAGGTCTCCAACAGAATACAGTGTCCGATTCCAGGCAGGATATGACCACACTTTAGAAAGGCTATCAATGCCTTTGAGAGGGGGCAAAGAAATTTATTAGAATGGGAGTAGGGATGATGGACCTGAGTTATCTGGAGATACCGGGGCTGCTGTCAGAATAGAGATGGTTTGTTCAAAATTATGAAAATCTGATTGAAAAAACAAGGAGAAACTGTTTCCAATGGCAGAAGAGTTGGTATTCAAAGATTCAACTCGATTGGCTGCAAAACCAGGGGTGATATGATGAAACTTTTCTTTTCATACAGTGAGTTCTTATGATCAGGAATGCATTGCTTGAAAGAGTGGTGGAGGTAGATTCAGTGGAATCATTCAAAAGAGAATTGGATGAACACTTGAAAGGAAGGGCTATGGGGAATGAGCAAGGGGTTGGATAAATTGGATACCTGCACCAAAGAGCCAGCACAAGCTTGATTAGCTGAATGGCCGCATTTTGTGCTATTCTATTCTATAATAATCTTTTGACAGTAAAACAGCGGGAACCTGGTCCTATTTCTAACACCAGATTTTTACACAGCAATAAGTTATAGTTTATGGCAGTTTTAAATGTAACATTTTCAGTCACTAAAATGACTTGCACTAAAATCCTCACAAGCTAAGTTATCCATTTTAGCTGCTGCATTAATGGAATGATATTTAGAGAAGCCCTGCCTTTATCCAAAAGAAGTTGCAATTCTGGAGGGAGAACTAATTTTGAAATCCTTTAGCATATCTAGAAGCTGGTTTCAGCTTGATATTGGTAAAGACCTGTAGGCAGGTGACTCACACCTGGGAAGGCGATGGCCTAGTGGTATAATTGCTAGACTATTACTCCAGAAACTCAGCTAATGTTTTGGGGACCCGGGTTCAAACCCTGCCATGGCTAGATGGTGAAATTTGAATTCAATAAAAAATAAATCTGGAATTAAGAATTTACTGATGACCATGAAACCATTGTCAATTGTTGGAAAAATCCATCTGGTTCACTAATGATCTTTTGGGAAGAAAATCTGCTGTTCTTACCTGGTCTGGCCTACACGTGACTCCAGAGCCACAGCAATGTGGTTGACTCCGAATAGCCCTCTGAAATGGCCTAGCAAGCCATTCAGTTCAAGGGCAACTCAGATCGGCAATAAATGCTGGCCAGCCAGCAGCACTCATGTCCCACGAATGAAAAAAAGTCCTGTTCCTCCCCCTTACACTACATGGGTAGGGAGGCCATGAAAAATAGTGTAAAAAATGCATTGGAACTGGAAGCTCAATAACAACCACAACAAAATTAACCAGATCATCAATCAAAAATATTGATTAGTTAATTCGAAAATAGCAAATTAAAAGTCTTGTCTTTTAATTTGTAATCATTATTAGTATTATTAAATATATAATCAAAGGAGTCAAATGTTGTTGGAGGTAGGTGGGAATGTGGCATTGAGGACATGATCAGATCTGCCATGACCTTATTGAATGGTGAAGCAGACTCAAGGGGCCAAATGGCCTACTCCTGCTCCTAATTTGTGTTAGTGTTAGAATTTTAAAAGTTGACTAAAGATCAAATGAATTTTTTTCTTAAAAAGAAATCAGTGTACAATCCTGATACTTTGTTAAATTCAACCCACCTGACATTTATTGAGGTACCAGCGATAAAATTAGACAAATGACCTGCCTAAAGATCAAGCCAATTTGAGATGTTCAGAAGCGCCACATGCAAACCAAAAAGAACATCTTCCATGGATCATTTACTCAGGAGAAGCTGTGTGGTGAAGGGGTTTACTCCTTCAGTTGTACAGTGATATTTGAAGACTGATTTTACACAAGGGAATCACAGACCGTACATATTCCTGACAAGACACAACCTTCCAAAGGATGTTCTCATTGTAAGCAATTGGGTTGGGAGCTGTATGTCTGCAATTAATTGGACTGTGGATGTTTGAAATGCCTGTTCTTTAGTAGAAAAAGTATTTGACTTTCCGTTGCTGTTGCACTGACCCAGGAAACCAGATATCAGGACATGTTCACCTGACAAGAATATCTGTCACATGAAACACATAGCATGGCTGGATGAGGCCAGGAAAATCCCTAGCTTGTGTCTAAAAGTGAACCAAACGTAAAAGAGATTAATGTTACTGTAACCTTTAAATGGACAATCAGAGCAGAATTTCTAGCAGTGCTCAAAGCACAGTCTCATTGAGCCACTGAAAGACGTGTGGCTATTGAACCTCTACCTCCTGGTGACTTTGCTGGACACTTGTTAATACTCTGCAAAAGATGTGCTGCATTATAAAAGGTATGAGGCAATTAGCATGCAATGTGCCATGATGGCCATGAATCTATTGTCAATTGTCGGAAAACCCATCTGGTTCACTCATGTCCAATGTGCTCTGCTGGTAACAAAACATAACAAGCTGAAGTGTTCATTCCTTTGGTATTCACAACGTGCCGATCTTTCTGATTTATTTTATTGTATAATCAGGACACCAGCAAGTTAGTGATACATTTTACTAATTAAATAAGTATTTTGTTAGCATGCAATTAATTAACAGATCAATCTTCTGAAGACACAAAAATATTTTAGCTAGTTTATGTTAGCTGTAGTACCAGTAATCAAGTCCACAAAGACTCTACAGATAACTGTGACAAAAAACATAATTCAAAGTAAGGCACTGCCACTACAAGTCCAACACGTTTTCGTGACTAAGAAGTCATTGTGTTTTCTTAAGCCATCCCAGATAATAAGTTACTTCCTTTTGATATAAAAAGTTGTTTTACAAAAAGCCCCTTAAGTTAAATTGAAGTAGCAGACATGACTTGTGATAGTAAGAAGAAATTCATAGGTATGTTAAGCACTTACACCGTTCCTTTCTTTTTGTCAGTATCAAGTTGTTTTGTTGTGATTGCCACTGATTGTCAAGAGTTTGAGAGACTTGCATTACTGTGTGGACTGTGAAAAAACTCAAAGAAATGTTCGAAATGAACAATAATCCTTTCACTCACCATTGTAAAAAAAATCTCGGCGACTACGCAATTGCAATAAGCTAATGGTGACTGAAATAAGTTTGAAATAAAATTAATAATGCCTACTTATGTCAGACTAGGTAACTTGCAGTTTAAAGAGAATAATTTAAATTATCACGTATTATTTAAGAATTTTATTTAAGATTTTTCTAAAAATTGAATCAATGCACTGCGCTGTAATGTTTAATGTAGATGGGAGCTATGGAAAGAGATCAACTGATTTGAAAAAGCCCAGACAATATGGAAAGTGAGTTGGGGTACTTGGGCTAAGGGGTAAGATTTGAATTGACTGAAGAGAAAATGAAACAGATTGTATCAAAAGAGACATGTAGGGGGTGTGACACCCTGATGAGAATAAACAGCTCAAAGTAGTTGACAGACTTCAACAAACTGAAAACCTCTGTTCTTTAAAGTGACTGTACGCCACATTAGGCCTTAGGCTCTTGATGTCATTGTTCAGCCACTGACTGTTCTGAACAAACCCACTAGGCTGTAGTCAATTTAAATTAAAACCATGTAATGTAATAAAGGGATACTCCTGAAGTGTTTTCAATCAAACAGATGGGGATCTGGAGCAGGACAGCGTGTGAATGGGTTAGTTTGATGATTAAAAGCTAAATTCAAACAAGGATCTGTTCGGGTCCAGCAGTTTTGTAAGTTATTGTTACAACTTTCACATCACATTAAAGACTCCAATGCATAGAACAGTTTTGTAAAGTGATATTTTAGTCTTGTATATATACTCCTATAGAAATCAGCAACATTGCTTATTATTTAACTGATAATAAGATGAAGACAGCAGCAGCAAACGGTGAAAATTGTACCATTGGTTTGAAGACTCAACGCATATTACTTCTATTTTTCTTTAATTCCATTCTAAATGGAAAAAGTTTACCTATCATGAGGGAGGTCTTTGGAGCAGTCATAGCATCACTAATTGGGGGCCAGAAGCACCAGGTTTGTGGCCCACTTTGAGATTTGATAGCCATGGAATCTGCGTCCATAAGTGGCCATTAAAAGTTGATTATTAGCCTGTAGATCCCTTCCTGATGGCATCCAATGGCAGTTCAGGGCCACCGTTGCCCTCTTCGAGAATGATACCTGAAGGAGGATACCTATTGTAATATGTCTTCGGAGGCAGAAGTCTCTTCACAAAAGCCCTTTATTTACAATTCCAACAGCAGTAGGCAGAGTGCTATCAGCCAGCAGTCTACCTTCGGGAGTGCTAGAGGAACTGACATTCCCGGTTAAATACAAGGAAAAGACTCCCTGATTGGCCCATCTTTTGACTTCTTAATCAGTGAGTTCATATTCCAATAGGTCAACCTCAATGGCCTGATTGAAGTCATTACACTCTCATGAAAGATAATGACCGGGATTTTCTGACCCCATCATGGCAGGTCCTGCTCCAGGAGAGTCAGAGGCCCAGCCAAAAGTCCATCAACTTTTGGGGCTGGGCGATCCAGTGGCAGGTGGGGGCTGAAAATCCCACCCAATGAGTCAATATGTGGGGCGGCACGGTGGGCCAGTAGTTAGCACTGCTGCCTCACAGCGCCAGGGACCCAGGTTCAATTCCCAGCTAGGGTCACTGTCTATGTGGAGTTTGCATGTTCTCTCCGTGTCTGCGTGGGTTTCCTCCGGGTGCTCTGGTTTCCTCTCACAGTCCCAAAGGCGTGCCGGTTAGTTGCATTGGCCGTGCTAAATTCTCCCTCAGTGTACCCGAACAGGTGCCGGAGTGTGGCGGCTAGGGGATTTTCACAGTAACTTCATTGCACTGTTAATGTAAGCCTACTTGTGACGCTAATAAATACACTTTAAAACTTAAACAATAACATTATCAACACATAAATGCAAACACGTAAGGCTGAACATATACAGCCTTGTGGGGGTTGGGGTAGAGTTGGCTAAGAAAATAGCGGGAAACCACACTGGGGCAATGCCCTGATGCATGCCCACCACCGGGAAACGTTTCCAGAGGTGGGCTAAGAAGTGGGTCAGCCTCCTGCACCATGGAGGTGGGGAGCCAATTTACATAGGTAAGGACCCAATTGCTGAGAATTTAGACCATAAGACCATAAGACATAGGAGCTGAATTAGGCCACTCGGCCCCTCGAGTCTGCTCCGCCATTCAATCATGGCTGATATTTTTCTCATCCCCATTCTTCTGTCTTTTCCCCATAACCCCTGATCCCCTTATTAATCAAGAACCTATCTATCTCTGCCTTAAAGACAGTCAATGACCTGGCCTCCACAGCCTTCTGCAGCAAAGAGTTCCACAGATTCACCACTCTCTGGCTGAAGAAATTCCTCCTCATCCTTGTTTTAAAGGATCGTCCCTTTAGTCTGAGATTTTGCCCTCTAGTTCTAGTTTTGGCCACTCCACCAAATGGTGGGGGAGCGGGTTCCTGCCATATGTGGAGGGTGTCAGTTGAATGGAGGCAACCTCCCTGCAGCAAGCTTCAGGGCCATCGGAGCTGGAGGCTCCATATCACATAGGGAGGGGAGCTGAAGGCCGCAATTGTGACCCACACCAACCTAGCAGGTTCGCCTCCATCCATATGTAATTATCAGGTTGCACCAACACAGTTTGATTACTCCCAAGCAAGAATACTTCCATCCTGCAGCACCTCCTCATTTACTGACCTGCCTCAGCAGCACCCGCCTCTCCTGATGGATCTGCTGAGGTTCCAGATCTGCCAGCCCACTGATTGAGCTGTCAGCATCAAGAAACTGGCTACATTTCTGAATTGAATGAGCGAGCGTGGAGATGGTCAATTAATTGAGGCCACCTCCAAGTGTAACTTTGTGCTGGTTTAGGTCCCAGCAAGTGTGGGCTCATTTTGGTCCCAGCTCCAGAATCCTGAAGCCGCAGCAGAATTCAGCCCGTAAGCTGAAGAGAAAGGTTTGTTTCACTTCTTCATAAATAGCTGAGATATTGTAAAAGGTCAAAAGGTGTATATCAGTTCTATTTTAATGCTTTGACATTAGGGGAAAAATTAAATCGTATTTTCTTCTGTGGAAGAAAATGGATTAAATGAAATATGAGATAAAGACATTGTTTGCCTTTGTGCAATAATTTTATTATCTGATTTAATCAAGTAAAGGTTAGTTAATTAAGGTGTGCTCAACATTCTTCATTGCCTTAATTTCAACAATATTCTGTTTCTCATTTCAATCAGAGGAGCACTTTCTGTTGCTCTCAAAGAATTAAAGACATCCCTGACCACATTCATTTGAGAAAAAGAACTCTAGCTTTTGGGAGCTATGATTTCATTTGGATTTTATTTCTTTCGCTGTCTTTCTATTTGGCTTCGCAGTGCTGTAGGTGCCAGTGCTTTGAAGCTCCAACATTGGAAAGTGGTGGCCAAATCGCTTTCCGGTCATTTCCATTAGAACCCATCCATCTCTCCGCACTTGCATGGGCACCAGACCACCATCTTGATTTGCACGCAGCAGACGCTTGGGCGCCGGAGGCTTGCAAATTGGGCAAATTGTGACATCACAGATTTGTGATGGCACAGAGGAGGCCATTTGGCCCATCTTGTCTTCGCATCATTGTGTCTAAAGCTGATCTGGAGTCCGAATTGCAATTTTGGACTTCACCGGTCCTGTTACTGCTTCCTCTTTAAAAACTCTCAGCTAAACATGCATTCAGTAGCATAATGAAACCCCTTACTTCACCACAACCCTCCCTCCACCACTCCCGCACCCCATCCCACATCCCCCGCTCTCCAGCCACCATTACGATTTAAAGGCACAACATAGGACTTTCAAGTGAGGTGCTTTTGACTTCCTTTTGCTCCTGCAGAGTGAGTGGGTGTTTTGTGTACTGTGTCATTGGAGATATTCTGAAAAAGTTGCTGAAGTCAGAAGGGTTTGATGCTGGACTATAATGAGCAGGTCAGGGAAGTTTGAAGGGCTATTAAGAAAGCCTAATATGATTAATGGCCTATAATCCCTTGTCTGCTGCAATTTAACAGGGACATGGAGCAGAGACAGCAGAGAGGGAGAAAGAGGAAGACTCTTAATAGCTAGCCCCACCCATCAAGGGTCTTCAGGGTGCAGTTCTCCTATCTCCACCCCAACCATGGCCAGATATGAAATGGTTACTTTTTACCAAGGTGGTGATCATTGAACTGCGCCACCTCTCTTCGCAAACCGACAGCAGCACAGCTGGGGCGATTGTCCTATCTGTGGTGAAGATAGGGCATATGGTGAAGATAGCCAGTGGCGTTATGGGTCAGTCCTACCTTCGGGCAGAGAACTGAAAAAGAATCTGCTACAATTCTGCAGAAAAAACATTTGAAGCTGTACTTACCTCATCTGGCCATGTGTGTCCTCCAAATTCAAAGAGATTTGAATTTCTTAAAAGTCTGACTGGATCTCAAATGTGTCTTCTTCTGATTGACTTCAGGACATGGTTCCATCCTAGGCTTTCTTTATCATTTCATCATTGTACCTGAGCAACATAATAACTAACAGAGATTATTCAAATAGAAGCAGATGCAGTAAATGCCGGAGGTATTCGGTAGGACAGGCAAACATGAAACATTTGCTCCTTCAGGTATAAAACCTTGATCCAAACAAAAAATATTACAGATAAATAATGCTTAAGAAGGCAAAGAACAAGGGAGAGAGGAAAGGAGAAACAAAGCACACCCACAAACACAACGACCACCCATGCATGCATTGGCAAAAACATTAAATGGCCTGTAAAATGCTAAGGTGAGGATAGATCAGGAAGTGGTTGATGGGCAGAAATAATATGCACAAGAGGCATGAAAGAAGCATAAATGAGAGAAATTAAAGAAATAAAAGACATACAAAATCTCTTCTCTCTGACGAAGGGTCATCCAGACTCGAAACGTTCCAGCATTTTCTGTTTTTGTTTCAGATTCCAGCATCAGCAGTATTTTGCTTTCATCTCCCCTTCTCTTCTTCCCCTCCCCTACAAGTTGGAAACTAAGATGTTGGAGAAGTAAAAACTGGTAAAGCAGATTGCTCTGGTGGGCATCGCACACACCTCCTTCCCAATTGATGGGACAGCTAAAACCAAAGAGCTTTGGGGTTTGTAGAAATGGTCGGTTTCTCAGGAGCACAACTGACTACACTCAAATCATCATCATGGCACAACAGGACCAGTCAAGCATTTTCACTAAATGCAAAAGGTTCCACTCCATCAGTGTCCAGTTAGTATCTGACAACACCAAAAGAATCATTCAGGTTTTTGCCAGATGCCCAGGCAGTTCCTGTGATTCATTCATCCAACATCCCCCCCCAGCAATGTCAGAGGATGGCCGCTTCAGGAAATGGGCTACCCTCACCTCCCACCCATCGACCTCTAACTTAGTTCATGAACAGCCTTTCAAAATTCCACATTGCCTGGCCAGCTCAAGTGGAATCAAAGCCATGCCAGTATAAGCAGTACCACCATGCTCACTGTGGGGCTCCCACAGCAATGATGTATTTGCTTTGGTGGATCTGAAAACTTCCTGTAATATGCTTCAGAGAGACTCTCCTGCTCAACTGTGTCCTCCAAAGTATAGTTTAAAAGGGGGTATTGCTACTGATCGAGGCAGGTGAACAAGATGCACCAAACACAATTTGTACTTATATTTTTGCAACTTGTTTTATACAAGTTATGTCTATTTTATGCCCAAGAGCCCAGCACAACTGAAAGGAGCCTCCAGACTTTAAGATTTCTCCCAAAAAAAACTATGTTCCCAACGTGCGGAAAAACGGGAGTATTTCCCACTGTTTCTTTTAGTGTAATTACCAGAGCAAATCTGAGCACTGCAGAGTGCCTCCGCGGGATTCACCCTGGGAAGGAGGAGACGGGGCCTATTCCTGCCCGAGAGGCCGGCAGCAGAGCGCATGTGCAAATCTGTCAGAGCAGAGATCAATGCATGCACACTGGTTCCCCCCATTTGAATGGACCTACCTAACATTAAGTTGATCTTTCTCTACACCCTAGCTATGACTGTAACATTACATTCTGCACTCTCTCCTTTCTTTCTCCCCTATGTATTCTATGAATGCTATGCTTTGTCTGTATAGCGTGCAAGAAACAATACTTTTCACTGTATACCAATACATGTGACAATAATAAATCAAATCAAATCATGCTGATGTTGCTGTTATTGGAGTGCGAGTACAGTACTTCCTCCCTGCTCAATTTTTAATTCAGCAAAGAGTGCTTACAAAGAAAACAGATTCTGTTAGAAAGGCGGGTGTGATGAGGTAGTTTCTCTTCCTCCCAATGTGTTCCCAACTGGCACCAATTTCAAGCAAGAAAAGGGGAGTTAGCTTTAATTCCCTTGTACGTGGCAGAGTTGACACATGTAAAGTAATAGCTCATTTTCAATTGCCATGTTTAGCATATGTCTCATGTTGGCTCTGCAAGGCCTGCAGGCCGGTCCCATGAGTTCAGCTCAGCCAGCAGTTGCTGCCACTGCGCAGCCCCCCTTAGCCTCGAATGCTAATAGCTTTGAATCATGTTCAATGGTGATGTTAATTTTCCAGCAAAAGCATTATGGGTATAAGTGTACCTGACATCTCCAGTCAATGAGCATGAGTCTTTGTGTATTTTTGTGTATGTGTGTGTGTGCGCGCGAGCGCGTGTTACATTCCTGCAGATGGTATTCTACTGAATATGTCCTTCTGTGGAAAATTGCACAGTTCTAAACCTCTAGGTGCAGGAGGCTGTTAACAGTTGCTGATGATAGTAGGCAAACATTAACATAATAATTAGTGTCTTGTAATTGTTTCATTAAAACCAGTTGTTCCATTTCTCCTCATGTTTTCCCAGAAGAGAAGCTGAATTTGGATGACAGCCAGTGGGAGGACATCCACGTCGTCACCGGAGCACTAAAGATGTTTTTCAGAGAGCTGCCTGAGCCACTTTTTCCATACAGTTTTTTTGATCAATTCGTAGATGCCATAAGTAAGTACAATACAATGTTAATTTAACCCTCAGAGCACTAAAGAGCAATTCTCTATTCTGTACACAACCACTTAGCAGGATGTGGTTAATATTTTTTTAAATTTGCTAGCTGAATGGCATCCATAAATCAGTGCCCCGAATGTAGTTGCATTTATTCAGTTCCAGTTTCTTAATATTCATGACAGCAATTTATTTTGATAGTACACTTTTGTACTTCATTGCAATGTTGTAACACTGAAAAATACAAGCTGTCTCACTTAAATTTACAACCAATGTTTAGTTCAACCTGATTGTTTGTCACAACGTCTGTAAGCAGATTTCCAACCAGAAGGTTCGGAGGAATTATAAACTATTGGTTTAATTACTACACATTCCCAAGCTTCATTCTTCAATTGCATGTTGGACTTTATTACTTAAAAAGTCTCACTGGCACAAATCAGACGTGGTTTTAGCAGTTTTTGTTTCGTTGTTAAAGCGTTTTCTTTACAAATCTTTGAAAGAAAACACTTGGAGTGAATAATGAGGAGAGAGGGAGAAGGCCTTCCCACTTGTATATGCATTAAACTTAAGTAACAGGATCAATTCATCCTATTTATTTTTAACATTCTAATTCGGAAAAACTTTCAACTTATTATATGGAAACAAATTGCACCTTTGGCCACAGAGGTTGAATGGCTAAACATACTTGATCTGTGTGATCTTTGGTTTCTGTCAGGAAAAAGATACAAGTCTTACCAGCAGACTCAAGAACAGCTTCTTCCATGCTGTTATCAGACTTTTGAATGGTCCTATCATATATTGAGCTGATCTTTCTCTTCACCCTACCTGTAACTGCAGCACTATATTCTACAGCCCATCCTTTCCCTTTTCCCCTATGCACTTCATGAACGGTATGCTTTGCCTGCTTGTGCAAGAAGCAATACTTTTCACTGTATCCCATGTGACAATATATCAAATCAAATCAAAATAAATAGCTTTAGGGATAAAAATAGAAGATGTTGGAAATGCTCAGCAGGTTAAGGCAGCATCTGCGGAGGGAGAAACGGAGTTAACATTTCAGGTCAATGAGCTTTCATGAGAACTGGTGAAAGTTAGAGATGTAACAGACTTTAAGTAAGTGCAGAGGCAGGGAAATTTTGGGAGGCATAGAAAGAATAAATGGGAAGGCCTGTGCCAGTGTGGAAGGCAGGAGTGATCAGATGACTGAAGGGATGATGGTCCAAGGGAAAAGCAGGTGGTAATGGGGGCAAGAAAAAAAAGGTTGGGTACAGAGGAAATATAAATAACAATAGCAGCAAAATTACCAAGAACTACTGCCTGTAATGAAATAGGTGTGGTAGTTATGATCTGAAATTGTTGAACTCCATGTTGAGTTGGGAAGGCTGTAAAGTCTCCCATTGAAACCCAACGTGCAGTTTCTCAAGTTTCTATTGGTGTGGAGGAAATCAGTATCATTTTGGGTTTGTTCATTTTTTTTTTTTTAATTTTGCCGATAAAGATTCCATCATAACAAAAATTCCTGGTATAAAAACAAGCTTATTAGATTCCCTGGTTATAATATTGATTTCAATAATCTGAAAGCAATCTGGAGCACGAGAGTAGAATAACATATATTAAAGTTTTTACTATTTCAACTTACATACCTTTGCAATATACTAGGACATTATACAGCATTGAATGTTTTCCGTTTATTTCATTCACACTTTGGCAGCGTTGATCATTTTTAAGACTCTGAATCATAGTTTATTGAATTTATATTCTAACAACCTGTTCTGCTACAAACTCCAGGAATGAAATCATCCTGCATTTCCTCACTAAGATAAACTTCATCATGTATAGAATCATAGAATCCCTACAGTGCAGAAGGAGGCCATTCGGACCATAGCATCTGCACTGACCACAATCCCACCCAAGCCCTACCCCATAACACCATGCATTTACCCTATCTGGTCCCCCTGACACTAAGGGACAATTTAGCATGGCCAATCCATCATGTATTGAAATACAACTTTCAAATCTGTTGTATTTCTTGCAAGATAATCATAGGTTCACGGAGTGCAATTCTCCCAATTTGCGATTAAATGCTGGGGTGAGAGCGGGAATGTGAAATCTTCAAGCCCCAGTCTTGTTAATTATGCACCCCTGTGCTTTGCGCCATATTCAATGGCAGAACAGGCCTCAATGGCGTGTAGCCGGCATTGTGTCTGGGTGCGTATTGAAAATGCAGCCAACATCACTGACCCACCCTTGACGAAAGAAAGCGGGTGACCTGAAAATGAAGATAGATCTCCGGGAACATTCTGAAACCAAAAGATGGACCTCCTGAGAATGAAGATGTAACTACAAGAACACTCTGAGAATGGAAGATGAATCTTGTTTCAGGACACTTGATCTGGAAGGTCCACCTGCAGATACATCCCTGACTTACTGCTGTGGTGTTCCAGTGTCCAGGGTGACAGGTACCTCAACCCTGAACTCTGAAGGCAGCCCCAGACATTGTTCAGATGAGTCTGTACATCACGTTGTACGAATGTGTTTCATGCAGTGTATTTTCCTGCTGGCAACATGGAGAATCTGGCCTGGGGCCAGGGTCAGGGGAGGGAGTTTGGGACTTTATCTGCATTCCATTAATGGGATGCAAATGAGGTTCATGCTGTCCTCTGGCAGGTTTTCCGATCTGCCATGGCGACAAAACCGGCTTCTGACCCTCCCACCATATTCTTCCACCGTGCCTGCGATCAAACATACCAATGGGAGCTTGGGAGATTTCTGCATTGGGTGGAATTTTGTCCTCTGCTGTCTGGGACAAGAAAACAGGCATGCAGCTCTCCAGCTGTAGGGCAATCTAGAACAAGAGGTCATAATTTTACAATAAGGGGGAGCAGATTTAAAACAGAGATGAGGAGAAATAACTTCTCTCAAAGGGTCGTGAGTCTGCGGAATTCACTGCCCCACAGCGTAGCGGATGCCCAGAGGTTGAGACAATTTAAGGAGGAGATCGACAGATTTTTAATTAGTGCTGGGTTGAAGGGTTATGGAGAACCAGCAAGAGAGTGGAGTTGAGGCTGAAATGAGATGAGCCGTGATCGTATTAAATAGTGGAGCAGGCTCGAGGGGCTGAATTGCCTCCTCGTACTCCTAGTTCTTATATTGTGCCCTTATATTATGTTCTCATGTTATGATCTGTGTTCCAGACTCAGCAGGAGGCATGCATGCCTTCCATAACATTGAATGACTGGGCACAATTAAGAACTAACTGCCCTTTTATACGCCTTGATTTGCTATCCCCCACAGACAGGCAGGCTTAGGATTAGGGTTAACTGCTGCTGCCTTCAGGAAAATCATCAGTATATGAGAACATGCAGGGAGTGGATCTGACACCTTGTTCCAATTTTCCACATTCTCCTCACGTCACCAACTCCAAAGCTGCCTCCACAAGGCCAAGAAATTCTGCCCCGTGTTTCAGCTGAATGTGGATCAGTTTGGATTCAATTTTTTAAAATTCAAGCTTTTTGATTTAATTTGCCTATATTAGATTCACTGCCATTTTTATATATATATATATATATAGAAACTGAATTAGGTCCAAAATGTACTGGTTTTGCTCTGTGCTATATTGGTTACATAGGGGTTAACCCACTCAAAGCAAATGAATTAACATCTTCATCTATTGAACTATTACACCAATCAAAAAGCTTTATCAAAAGACTTTCATATAAGTCATATGTAATATGTGTACAATTATGGAAATAACCACATGATTCCTTCTCTCCAGTATGTTACTAAGATGAATAATTAAACACATGCTAATATGGAATGTGCTAAAAACAAAAAAAAAATGAGAATTGCAATTATATAGTTTGGTGATTTTTTTTCTCTTGAAGTATTTTCTGTTCCTTTTTTCAATCGGGAGTTGCAGCTTCTCCTATTTCCCTCAATGCTCTCTTTTTGCAGCACCCGTCCTCGATGTGGAAACACCACGTGAATTGCAAAATGTCTGTCAGCTCATAGCTGCACCTCATTAACGTACCTGATCTGGGCTAAAGCTACGGTCCCATTTATGTTTTAGACATGCCACTTCTGCATTCCATATCCTACAAGCAGTTTAAAATAAAGCTTCGTGATTAAATTGACTGGTACAATGGCAATAAATTAAGCAAGTACAGTATGTCTTGATTGCTTCTCGTGCTATCAGTGGACATGTCTGATTAATCAGACAACTGGAGACTCATTTTATCATAAATGGTTCTGCCAGCTGTTTTTTGTGGACTTCAATTATCTTGCATTTCAGGTATAGACCATAGATTGTTTGTACAACAATTATATCTGGTCTCTTGCTATCCAATATCTTCCTTCTTGAGCACTTCATTCTTGATTCTGTTACGTCAGGAAGATTTTAGACAATTATGTGATGGGTTCTGTTTCATGATAACATTAGCAATGATAACATTAGTCTCAGAATACTATATCATGGAATTAAGTGATGTACATACAGCCCAAAATTATTGATAGATTTGTACCCTGATTGCACCGCTCCAATGTACACATCTAACCGATTCTCTTCCTAGCACAACACAGTCCTACATCCAACTGAATTAAGCAATACAAAAATGAAGAAAAATGAAAAATTCCGTACCTGGCTACTAAGTCTTTTCAATTAATTTATTTTCAATTTGTTCCTGCACTGCAAGCAAAATATACTCCAAACTATAATTGAAGATTCACCACTGATGGCTAATCTCCACATTGATAAGGATCTCTTTCTCTAATGATGTCTATAAACTGAAAATGGTGTACAAACATATAAAAAGAGGGAGAAAAGACAATTAAATCCAACTGGGCTGTACAGCCATCCACTGATGCAACCCTGTTAACTAGTCACCCATCCCTTATCTATGCTATCTCAGGAAGAGGGAAACAAAATTTGTGAAGAATTCACAAGAAGCTCGAGGAAACGGCTCCCTGACTTCCATAAGGCAATTCAGCAAGATCTAAGTGATAGATCATGACTCATCGCAATCACTACTAACTAACAGCTTATCCTCTGTAACTGGAAATACCCTCTTCTATCAAGAACTTGTCAAGCTCCCTTATTAAAGGTTGTAGTGACTCCACACTCACCACATGTCACAGCCATCTGTTCCAGACGGCAATGGCTCTCTGTGAAAACAAATACTTCCTGACATCTAATCTAATTTTGCCGTTGGATTTTAAAGGCAGAAATGCTCGACCCGCCATTGCATGCATTTCAATAGTAATATAACCTCACTACACAGTCTCATCAGCATTTTAAAACTGTAATTGTATTCGCTTTCAGAAAATGCTTCTGCAAAGTAATAACAGTACCATTTCGGTGCATATCCTCCAAACTGCACATTCTAAGACTTGGAATCTTCCTTCTCCATCCTCCTGCACTCTCTCTAGGATTTATATGCAATAACACCTCATCACGAACTCTGTGGCCACTTCTACCAACAGTCAACTTGTCCAGTTTTTAATGAGCCATAATGTCTTCCCATTAAATATCAGGCAGTTAAAATTGTTGCAACATTGAAGTCCTGCTAGAGGCTGAGATGGGGTTCCAACACTAGGGACCAGTTTTTCATCTCCAAATGGAAGTGCGAATTGGGGTGCATGTTCTGAGTTAAGTCCTTCTATCTTGGAATCCAGGTATGGGACTTCACATACTCTGGTACCTGCTTAACACTTGTTTATTAATACTACATCTGAACAGGTCATAGAGTTACCATATTGCTCCGCGGCATCATTCCAACCTTTCTCTCATGGGTCTAACTCATGACTGACAGATGGAGCGGGTGCATCCTCACCTACATACGTTTGTATATTCCATCTATAAACTGTTTATATATCCTCTCAAGGTATTCTACTTCTTAGCAATAACATAAAACTATGGACGGAATTTTCTGCTCTGGGACGAAGTGCCGTGTCAGTGGCAGAAAGTCAGAGGGATGTGGAATGCAGTGGGTAAACCCGCCAAATTGCAAGATGTTCAGCTAATTATGAAGCCATGAGGTTCACTTTGAATCTCATGGTGGGTCAGGCAGGAAGTCTTCCACTCCACCATCATGACCGGACACAGACATTTCAAAGGAACCCAGCCACCTTTTGTTTTCAATGGAAAGACCAAGGCTGAGGGGAGACCTGATAGAGGTCTACAAAATGATGAGAGGCATAGACAGGGTGGATAGTCAGAGGCTTTTGTGTCAATTACAAGGGGCACAATTTCAAGGTGAGGGGGGGAACATTTAAGGGAGATGTGCGGGGTAAGTTTTTCATGCAGAGAGTGGTGACTGCCTGGAACGCGCTGTCAGAGGAGATGGTGGAAGCAGGCACATTAGCAACATTTAAGAGGCATCTGGATGGGTTCATGAATAGGGAGAGAATGGAAGGAAATGGTCCAAGTAAAGGCAGAAGGTTTTTGTTAGTTTAGTTAGAGCATCGTGATTGGCATGGGCTTTGTGGGCCGAAGGGCCTGTTCCTGTTCTGTAATTTTCATTGTTTCTTTACCGCCGCCGCCCCCCCCCCCCCCCCCCCACCCCCGACATGCAGAGTTGCCCTTCACCAGATCTCCCACTGCAGAGTTACCCTTCGCTAAACACCCCCTCCCCCTTGCAGAGTTGCCTGTCACTGGACTCCCCTTGGATCTCACCTCCCAACCTCCCCTTCCTTCCTGTGTTCCAACCTCCCTTCTTCCTTCATATTCCTGCCATCAGCTACACACTATACTGCCCGTACCCAAAAGAAGAGCAGTGCAAATTTCGAAGGTGGCATTTAATGGCAGGGAAGTGAAAGAGATCTCCCACACCAGGTGCACATTTGCAGAAGAGTCTGGTTTTCTGCTGGTGGGGCAGAAGATTTCACGGGGGTGAAATTACAGTTTGCCGCTCTGATTAATGAATATTCATGACATGCAAATTCCAATCCTGATACTCACCAGCAGGAAAGGTGGCCCGCCATGAACCCACCATAAAAGTGCTGAGGGAAATGTTCCAAATGTTTTTCCTACCGGCGGATTTTCAACTCTTACCCTCACTCCAAATTTTCCAGTCCCACCCACCACAATTCCAGCCACTAGAAAATCCTGCCCTATGTCTTTAACAATCTACTTTGTATTTCTATAAACCCCTTTTTAGAAACTACAGATTCCAGCCAACTCTCACTCCTACTCTTCCCCAGCCCACATCACAGTCCTGGGGGATTCAATCTCCCTCAGTATTCTTGGCCCTTAGAACAGACATCTTGCAGATGTGAGGACATTCTTTTGCATCTGGTAGGACATCCTTATCTAAAGAGCAGAACAACATTTTAGCAGCATTGCTGGGATGCTGAATATAAGTTGCAGGATGACTGAACTTCAACAAAAGACTGATTCAAAAGAGAACACTGAAGATAATTGAGCTTTGGACCCTCTGGGACCAGTAGAGAAGAATTCAGGACACTTTGAGGAACTTGTTGCCCCCGTGAAGGACTTTGGGAAGTAGCTTCAGAAGAGGAATGATCTTTAGCTTCAATGAAGACTGTCACAGCTATATCATTCATTGCTGTATTAAAGAATGAAAAGGCACTGAAGATTTAAGATTGCAATGAACGTAGACCATGAAGGAAAAAAAAACAAAGTTTCCTGTAAGACTGCCAGGAAAAGTAGAGATGATTTCCCACCCATATTTCTGGAAGGTTGTCTGGTTTCCATTTGCTGTGGTGAGGGAACCGCACTTCTATGCTGAGATTTGTTGAGAATATGTTGACAAGAAGCCATGGGTGAGATTCTCCAGCCTCCCAGCTGCGTGTTTCCCACCGGCAGGAGGTGGCACGTTGTTTGTTAGTGGCGGGATTCTCCGGTCCAGCTGCTGTCAATGGGAATTCCCATTGACATCACCCCACGCCGGTGGGAAACTTGCGGGCGGGGATGTGCTGCCGGCAAGATTGGAAGATCCCACTGACATGAACGGCCAGAGAATTCCAGCCAATATCTTCTATAATGAGACAAATTTCCCACAGATAATCAACTCAGAGACAAGATTTCTGTACTGCATTCTGCACCTTCACAACTGGTAAAGATTCTGTGCTGACCTGCAGCTCTGGAGGGAAAAAACTTCCACCCTTGGGAGGTACCAGCTCTTAAGCAAAGTGATCCTCTATGCATCTGACCTGAACTCAGGCAAGGCATTCTCTGTGGAAGACTCTTCGTGAACAATAGGAGATAAAGTAGGCAATACATACATTTGATGGAACTAAGATCCAAACACTGCTCAATCTAAAAAGACAACAAAGACTTCATCTGGTGTGTCCATCAACAGGAAATATGAATCATTCTCCAAAGATCAAGGGATTCTTCTTCATCACTCTCTAGGAAGAACCAATTCAGGTCTATCAGGTCTTCATGGCAATGGCCACAATCTGCTACAATGTCTTCGGTATGCTCCAGCTCTGGCCTTACTTCCTGATTAACTGAGAGATTCACAACTTCACTCTCTGCCCTGTGGCTAATGGATGGTGTCTCTGAAAGAAAGGAATTCACTGTTGATTATATAAACTAGCTTCACTCCTGAAGGCTGATTTTCCATGCTTCTAAACAACAGGTTGAAGAATGAAAAAGGCAAATCTGATCTTGTGACATCAGGACATGACTGATTTGCTGGAGACATTAAGCGTGACCGGGAAGTGATGTGGCGGTCATAAAACAAAACAAAGATCGGCCGTGGATGGAAACCCAGGCAGTGGACTTACTGTTAGTCTTGGCTCAGGTGGAACAGGCAATCAGGGGTGAGGCACGTGGTGTCCAGCAGCGGGCAGAAATTTTAACGTAGAACCAGGAGGAATATTCCTACACCTTCTTAAATCCATAATTGAATCCAGTTTTCACCCAAGGCACTGAAAAGGTTGTTTCTCCGCAGCCACGTTGTCATTTTGGTCCTCTATGACCCCAAAAAGGGATTTTTAAATGGAAAGATGGACACAAACACCGACATGAATCATGCAGGACAATGACGCCTCCATGGATCTTTGTGATAAAACATTCATTTGTACCTATATTTGAAAAGGAATGCAGATGATTAATGTCGTACCACGGAGACAGAGGCTATTCAATGAAGTCATTCCATGATGTGGAGATGCCAGTGTTGGACTGTGGTGGGCACAGTAAGAAGTCTCACAACACCAGGTTAAAGTCCAACGGGTGTATTTGGAATCACGAGCTTTCGGAGCACTGCTCCTCCATCAGGTGAGTGGAAAGGTAGGTTCACAAACACGGCATATATAGGCAAAGACATAATTGCAAGCTAATGATTGGAATGCAAGTTACCTGTAAAGACTCGCAATCCAACCATTACTTTGCAATTGTGTCTTTGCCTATATATGCCGTGTTTGTGAAACTACCTCTCCACTCACCTGATGAAGGAACAACGCTCTGAAAGCTCATGATTCCAAATAAACCTGTTGGACTTTAACCTGGTGTTGTGAGACCTCTTACTGTGTCATTCCTTGAGGCATCCATGCACCAGTCAAATTATGGAATTATTATCAACCATATAATTGATGTTTTGAAGAAGTGCCTGGACTGATCAGAGATAGCCGGATAGTTTAATCCACTCCCACAGGGAGGGATTTCAAAATAATTATCATCTGCTCTGTACTTCATAATCTCACCTTGCAAAGAACTCAGCATGCGTTTTCTAATGATTGTGTAAAGATGCTCATTTACCAGTTTAGGGAAAACACACTTCATTTATTTACAGGTTAATACTATACAGAGACTTGCAGCCCCATGGCTGCAATCAGCTCCCAAGATGACTCTGAGTACAGAAGCCCGCACTTATCAGGGCGATCCCCCACCCTGCTCCTCGATTGGTCCCCTGGATCATGTGACCCTTACTGTGCAGAGTGATCCTTAAAGGGACAATCATCACATCCCTCCCCCTCTAAGTCCCTTTGTACAAATGGCAGTACTCAATTTATAGAGTCCCAGATAATTAAACATTTAGTACATGAATTTAGTCAATTAAAAATCAAGTCTTTCAAGAGGTTTGTGGATCCTTGTGGAGTGGCGTCACTCCTCTGTCTGGGGCACTTCCACAGGATTGCTATCAACCAAAACTACAAGAACAGGTCTCTCTTCAGGCACAGGCAGTTCAGTTCTATCTGTTTCCACGGAGACATTGGTTGTGCCTGCCACAGGAAGACCAGGTACTTCAGTGCTAAAACAGTCAAAAACATTTTCTGATGGCAATATACTTCCTGATGGCAAAATTGGCTGCTGGGACAACTCTTTTTTTCAGATGATCTGTGTTCTCAGACAATCCTTCTTTCTACTTTATCACTTGATAAAGATATGGGTCCAGTTTTAGAGACAATGATTCCAGAGACTCAACTTGACCCACTACCGAAATCCCTCACATACACGACATCATCCACCATAAACAACTGTGTTGACTGATATGAATCATGGCTTGCCTTCTGACTGCTTTGACTAGTTTCTACCTGCGCACCCCCCCCCCCCCCACCCCCCAGCAAACTTGCTAACACAAGGCTGTCTTGTTCTGAGATAATGGTTCATTAACAACTCTGCTGGCGGATCTCCCTTTATTGCATGTGAAGTGCTCTGGTAGCCGTAAAGGAAGTATGAGATTTTGGTCTTCAGGGTTCCTCCTGACTGCTTCTTTAAGCCAGACGTAGAAGTTTGGACGGCTCGCTCAGCTAGTCCATTGGATGTCATACTCCTTCTAGATACCTTTGTGTTATTTCGGCTCTCGCGATGACTCTGAATATAGAAGCCTGCGTTTACCAGGCTGATTCCCCACACTGCCTCCCAACTGGTTCCCTGGGTCATGTGACCCTTACTCTGCAGATTGATCCTTAAAGGGACAATCACCACTGATTGGGATAGCCAAGACATGGCAAAATGAGAAGGAGAAAATGCCAATACTGAATTAGCAGAGCTGCCAGCAGTATGGGAAGGAAGATTGGCATAACAGGCAATATTTCCATGTGGCTTTCAAGGATTGTTACAGCTGCAACATTTCATTGAAGCAACTCAATTTGCCATGCCCAAACTAACCTTGTCATGCGTTTGCATAGTCAATTCTGATCTGTTGGCATTTTATGTTGGGACCTTTCCAAATAACAACTAAAGACAAACAAATACTCACCCAAAGTTAAAGTGAAATGTCAAGGCATTTATTTTATTTGTTTGTAGCTTGGGTTAGCGTTATACTCCTTTGTGATATCTTTGCAGTGTTTCAGACTTGTGGGCCGGAATTCTACCATCCCACCCACCACAGGAATCGGAGCGGGCATGGGACGGACCTCAGGTGGGATTTTACGGTTTCAGGCCTAGCAAGGCCGTAAATTCCCACCCCTTAGCACATCTTAAGGGCTTCTCCTGTTCAGGTAGTGCAAGTATTGACTGGGTCTAAGGTTTCACTGGGGGCCTGTTGAGATTCAAGGGGTTGTAAACCTCTCTGGGCTGTAATTTTGAGAGCTTGGCCTGTGAGTTGGCTATGGCCAGGACTGCAGTGTTGACCAGTTTCCTGTGCCATACTTGGTGCACCAAGTGCTTCTGGTGGGAAGGAAATGGAAATTAATCACTTAATTTGTGTGTCTTTCTTTCAATTCTCGTAAAGCACGTGTAGCTCCCGATAAATCCAATTGATGTTTCTCACAGAACTCAACAGCAAGTTGTTGAATAAGCATCCTCTGACCAATAGCCCAGGTTTTGAAAAATTCTGATTGCAATTCAGAAGACTATTGCTATTTCCTTTTCATTGACTGGTCCACCATTGTGGGAAGAAATGCTTTTATTGATTGAGATTCTTGTGGACACAATAGGAAAAGTTTCCCCTGTGCATTGTATATGCTAAAATTGTAAGTGCATTTGTTAGGAGCATACGTACTATTTCAACACTTCCCCTCCAGCACTCAGCACCAGAATTTCTTTTTGAAAACCTGTTTCTTGCTGACGTGCTGAGGACTGCAGGACCCTGTCTGCCTGCCTCAGCAGTGCCTACCTCTCCTGGTGGTACTGCAGAGGTTGCTGATTTGCCAGCCCGCTGATTATGTTGGCAGCTCTCAGGAGGCAGGTGTGAATAGGACGTCCAGCCCAGTGACAGCCACTAAAATGGCTGCCCCTCATAAAATGACAGAGGGAACGTCTGCCATCGGCGGCACGTTTCTTTCAGACCGACAGCACAATTGGCAAAATTCAGCCCATCAACACCTTTAAAGAGCTGGATTCATAGGTCATTGAAGTCGCAAAATGTCGCAATTAGAATCAACCATTTATAGTTGGAAATATAAGAATAGATGTCCTCCATCATTAATGCAAATGGAAGAAAATGTTTCTACATTCCAGTCCAAAACATAATTTTACATAATTTATCTTTCCCCTTTCAAGAGGAAAGTTTGGCTTTTAGGTAAAGTGATGAAAGAGTGTGATCATTAGACAGAAATGTCAACCATATCATGAGAGTTACATTACTTAAGGTTCTCGAGGTCAAATTTGAGGGAGTTTAACAACTGCTTTGTAGAAGGATTCAAGACAGTGGCAATGCCTGAGAAACCAGGAGATCTCTATGTTCGAAATATTATCTATTTGCTTGATTTTTTAAAAAACCATTTACCTGAAGAGCAACAATGACGAATAATTCAGTCTTAATGAAATCTCTTTATTCAAAATTAGTCTGTAGATCACAGTGATCAATTTTGTATACTTTTATCACAAATGAGAAGAGTTAAAGTTTTAATTTCCCCTTTCGGCAACTGCCTGATATGCTTGGTTGTCTTGTGTTGCATAACATTCCTCTGCATGCTATTTTAATGCAATTGTTAGCCAATTAAAAATAAATAGGCTGGCAAATCGATTAAAATGACACACAACAGAGCTTAACACAAATGTGCTGGAGAAAATTAAACCCATTGGGATAGTATGGTAAAATAGGCTTTGAAGGGTTAAATGACAATTGCAAGATATATCTTTGGCTTCAGTGAAAAAAAACTCTTAGGACGGATGACTAATTAATGTAAGTAACTTTAAACAGATATTTTATTGACTTGCCCTCTTTAATTAAGTAGATGTATTTCAACCCAGGTGAAAATTATCTTTTGAATTCACAGTTTATGGATGTATCACAGTTTGTGGATACCACATTTTAATTGGTTTTCCTTATACAGTTGCTTAACAAATGTTAACTGTGCATTTTAATCATTTCCTATATTCTTCATGCACATAACAATTTACTGTGCAGTAGAAGTTAAATAATTTTCTCTGTTACAAACTTGCTGCAGGTACAGCATTGCTAGCAATCGGTATGGGCCATGCCTCATGAATCTATGCTGTTGAACCAAAGAATCAAACCACCAAGTTAATGGGCAGTAAGTTTACATCCTTCAAGACAAAAAAAAAAATTTGCAAAAAGTATAAGCCATATTTGGAACCATTTAGAAGGTTAAACCTTTGTCATCTTTGCCATTTCCCTTCCAATCTGGGAAGGAACAATAAAGAATACTATCTGATTAATTTCCATTTTATTATACAGTTTCAATCCCTAAGTGTAACACTGACATTGTGTTGTAGAGGGGCAACACATTTATAGAACACTGGTTCTGTTCATTTTTCGATACCAGCTCTGGACTGTTTAGGGCAGGAATATTTTGAAAGCCATACTTTAAGTGGAGCATGTCCCATTGCATCAAGTAATTTTTTTCATTCTCCAGATGTTTATCTCTGATCTGGTGTTGCCAAACTCGCAGAATTTTATGCTGAATACTCCCACTTCTGAAAGACTATATTTTGATTGCCAAAATTCATTTTATGTACAGTCGCCGATCATTGTAAGCAAAAAAAAATATTTTGTCATTCACCCCACGGCTGGATTGAAAACATGATTTTTCTAAGTGAAGTACTGGGTCTTTGACCAATGTCTTCAGTCCACCAAATTATCTAGCCGTCAACAAGCTGCCATTATTTTGTTTATAGGCCGGGTCCTCAGGTGGATTTAGAGAACTCCTCCATGTCTTTCCAAGCTGTTATTCTGGAAGAGAATCAAGGCAGCTGTGTTTACTGCCTGGAACTTGGCATAAATTTACAAAAAAAAACTAGAATTTATATCATTCGGTATCACTGAGAGATCTCAAACCACCTGCCTATGTGACAAATTCACCCTATTGTGAGCTCGTTGTTAATGACATCATGCAATAAAGTCAACAATTCATGTTGATGAATTGAGGTTTTATGAGCATTGCGAAAAGATATACCCATAAAGGAAACATCACAGTACACTGCTTTCACCAATGAATCCGTTTTTTCAGAAATTAGAATATGTGAATCCTGACCTGCAACCCTAGAAATACATCATATGGAACACAAGCCTTATTTTCATTAACCCTTGCCGAATGAAACCACTTAAAGGATAGCATAGCATATTCTTGGAAAACCTGATGGAAACGGATCCGTCCATTTTGCGAACTGATCTAGTTCACTAACATTGCTTCTTGTTAAGCTACTGGTTTAGGTCTGACTGCCACTGAATACAGAAGATGGTGCTTTGCTCGATTGTTCTATCTGCTCTTCAGCTTTGTGGTATGAGCTGCAAAAGCAACACTGAAAGGACCTTTGTGCTGCCTTGCAAAATTGAAGATTGACCGGTCAAATGAAAGACAAAACCGAATTTTCAATTTTTCAGCCTATCTTCAGTTTTCTAAGATAGAAGGTCTGTAATGCCATGTAATCATAGCTTGAAAATGTGTGTGTTGAAGTTCCACATTGTTTTATGTTTGAAATGTTTATTTAATCAAATCATATGCTGTTATGGCTCTGCTCTGTGGCTGAACTTACTGATATCCCATCATGGCTTTCTGAAACGTATTCAATCTTATCAACTGTCCTTAGCCAATGGAGTTTATTTCTGCCATTAAAATTAAATCAGATGTAACTGTTGTTCCTTGCATTCTCTAGGTGTGGGCAGGAATAACAGCAATATGCATTTTTTTAGCACCTTAATGTAGAAAGATGTCCCAATGCACATCACATAGACACGTTGGAAGGAAAACAAACATTGAACCAAAGAAGGCAATATTAATATAAGTGGCTAAACATTATTTCAAAGTTGTTGTTTGCAAGAAGGGTGTTAAAAGAGGCGAGTCAGGTGGAGATGTGGGGTAGTTTAGGAAAATAAATGTATAGTATAGGATCTAGGAGGTTGAAGACACTGTAGCCAATGGTGGGGTGATAGGAAGGAAGCCAAAGTCAGAAGAACAGAGGGTTTGATGTTATAAGTTTTAGTACTGAAGAAGATTACAGATACAGGAAGAGATGAAGCCATAAAATAATTTAAACACAAGGAAATTAAAATTTGAGGCATAAGAGGTATGGGAACAAAAGTGGGTCAGCAAAGGTGAGGTAATGGTTGAACAGGACTTTGCACAGGATAGGAGATGAGCAGCAGGATGTTGGATGAGCTGGAGTTTATGAGGAGAGGACAGTGGGAGACTGGCCTGGACAGCACAGATATGATCAAGTCAGGAGATGACAGAAGTATGGATGAGGGCTTCAGTGACATCCCCGCTGAGATGGCAATGGCTAATGTTATGGAGGTGGAATAAGGCAATCTCTGGGTCAATGGGATGCTGAGGTTGCAAACAGTTTATTCAGTTTGACACAGTGGCCAGGCAGAGCTGGTTATGGTATTAAGCTTGTGGCAGAGTAAATGATGATAGTTTTAGTCCATCCCATGTTTAGCTAGAGAAAATTACAGTTTGCCCATGTCAGACACAACTCAGAAGCCATGGACAGATGAACATGGTGTAAAGGGTTAGTCTCCTGGATGAGATATGCTGAAGTGGGAAATGGATGAGAAACTCAAAAGGAAAGAGTGTTCAGTTCTCAGTTAGAAGGGAGGGAGGGCCTAGATAGAGGGCCATGGGTAGATTTGACTTGGTGTGCAAAGCAAGGAGGAAACAAAAGAGGAACATAGTCATATCTTTACATCAAAAGACTTCATGAGATCTTTGGACTTCAGATTAGAGGCAAGAGGAGAGAGGTTGAAGGCAGCTATTGGTAGCAGAGAAAATATACTGGGGGTTATCTTTCTTTTCAACGTGATACCAGAGTCATTGATTGTTTTGGAAGAGGAGTTAACCCTGGAAAGTTGTTATGTGTCCTAATCTGAGAATAAGTCTCGAAGCCAAATGTGCACCATCGACACATCTCCCCTACACACATACACATCTAAACACACACATACACATTCATGCATGCTCACATGCACGCACACATACACGCACACACCTCCTGCTGCCCATCCTACCTTGTACTCGAGAGATAGAGGACAAACCAGGGGAAATAGAGGGGTAGGCAACAGTGAAGATTTTTCATCGGACTTGGGCATCAAAGGTGGAAATGAACATGGCCAAAAAGGGCAACAGCTTTGGAGGTAGCACGAAGGACCAAAGGATTGGCAGCTGGAGTTGAGATGGTGTAGAAAGTATTGTTACAAGTTGAGTAGAGGAGGGTGGCAAACCATGGAAAAAAATAAGTAGTCAGTGATTATTTTGTTAGTGATTATGACATAACAATAAGAAAGGCTATAGGAGATGGTAAAATTGAGGGATTGGCCACGTAAATGGTGGTAGCGAGATTAGATGGAGAGAGAGGTTTATGGAAGAGAGAGGGAAATGAATTGAGGGGAAAGAAGGAAGGGAAGATGGAAATCACTGAGGTTATATGTCTCCATATCAGAGGGTGATCTTTGCCAATATAATGCTTAACTTCTTACACCGCTCAGTTGCAACGAATTAGTCATACTATTTACAGTGAAGAGTAATGCAAATGTTTTCATGAGAATGGATAGAAATGATCAAAAAATGTAGTTAAGTTATACAAAGTAAACCTCCCCTAAAGCCACAGATATCATGAGCCACTTCTGAAATTTCTCACAGTTTCTGATCCTTTTCGCTATTTGACAAACATCTTCTAAAATGCAATGGCTCTCTCAAAATATATACACACCATCTTTGCTCCCACAAAAATAACATCTTCTAGGATGTAAAAATAAATAACCATCACAAGAATACAATGTAGGAAACAATGTGCTGGACCTTTTAAAATAGGAAATATACAATGCCAGGATGTCATAGACCAGTGATAAAGTGGTTGCTGTGTTTTTATTCTGCGTACTCATATTTACTTTATCTGTTGAAAAAGTAACTTTTCATTGGTCCCATCGGAATATAACTTATCGGAATTTGGCACTTAAATTGGGAAACAGCTGTTCTCCAACTAATGGCAGGTGTCCTATACTGGTGCAGTTTGTTATTACCTAAACACTATTCATCTGCAATAATCTGTTTTCCTATAACAAGACAGTTCATTTTTTGCAGCTAATATTAACTATATGTTGAAATGGTCACAATGTGAACATGCACTTATGCTGAAAACATTTTTTAAAAATCCTTGGCTATGCTACACATGTGTACAGTGAGCGTGCATTCTGTATATAATGTGACAGTCATGTGATTACGCCTGAAATGAATAATAAGAAATCTGCTGTAGAACTGTTTCCTCTTCAATGCAAGGAATTTGCTGCACAGAAAAGAGATAGGAATTATAAAGAAATAGCAACAACAAATCCTTGGGTAACTCAATACTTCTGTTCTGTCACATGATCCATCACAGACAATTTATTCGACTCAAATGATGAAGGAACAGGAGTGAGTTGAACCCCTCACTTTTATTGCAGTTTGATTCTGATGACACTGGAAATACATTCAATTTGGAAGCTTCTTCTGACACAAATCTACTCTATCAGGAACAATGATGTTTCAAACATTGTTATCGAGGTTTATATTTATTGTGAATCTTTCTACCCCCCCTCCCATTCAATGTGGTCACATGACTAAATTGCAGGGCCGGCAGTGCTTGGTACCTTAAATCAAAGACTTTGCTTAATATGAGATAGTGTAGTATGGGGATCGTAAATAATAACAATTTATACTCAATGCTGATGGGAGACTCATACAACTCACGTCTTGACCTTTCATATGTTATGTGAATTATTAACACACGTGTATTATAAATTGGTATTTCATGCTCTTCCATACCATATCATTCCAAATCAGAAGAAACAGATGTAGGACTGAGTTCCTACTCTTAACCTCCAACACATTGCTTGTGCCACCAGATGTTTCAATGAAATTGGACGCATCGAAACTTGTGATCAGCTTTATTTTACGATTATTACATTGTTCCAAGTGATAGGTCCTCAAAAGTGGATTAGATCTTGTCACCTTTGAGGGGCATGTCAATACAATATTGTTGTAATGAATGGGTGTGTATCACTGATACATTAACTTTACATCTTTGGACCTGTTGGATGTTTCTTTGTACATTAGCGCAACAATATTGTTCTCTGGAACCCATAATGCATTTTGTACATCAGTGTTTAATATTGTGCGTTTACCAAAAAAACAAATCTCACCTTTATTTTCTTATAAAGAGAATGTTGCAATCAAAAACAAAATTACAGACATTAATACTACCCAAAATGTACTTTTTGCACCAATGCAAATGGACAAATTTGGATTTTTTTTGGTGTTGGTTACCAAAAGAACATTAAATATGCATAATTGTTGAAAGTAAGTGAGTGTACCATTTCTAAACAGGAATAGTGTAATGTGCATGGAGATAGATTTTAACAACGTATCCATAATTTATTACAATTTTTCTTTCATGTTCATCTTAGTTTGCATAAAACTAATGAGTGAATAAATGTTATTCATCTTTAAAACATGCAATGATCAGCATGAAAATTCAAACTAAAGTCTAATCTTAACGAGACTGACTTTAAATTGTAAGCATAAAGATCATGAAGCATTTTAATTGAAGACAGAGCTGTGGATTTGATACACCAGCCAGGTATCATTCTGAGAGAGAAAATAAATCTGTTGGAAAAGAAAGGACATTGAATAAAGCAAGTTAATTTGAAAATGTGTAAAATGAGCTGCAATTTCGTGGAGATAGGATGGACAAATACTTATTCCACCATTGTGCTATTTTCTTTAATGAGTATAACATACCTGATATGTATAAAATGCAGTCATATGTACAATGTTGTTATAATGCATAGGCAAATTGTACTGTTCATGGGATTTTCTTTTTCCAATATGATTTCAGTTTACAATTTGATTCAAGTATTCAGTATTTAAAGTACTCTGAAAACCTAATGGCCAATATATTTTTATGTGCCTATAATAAGATGGGTAAGGATCTGGATTTATGTTATGGGTATACAAATACAGCAGCAATTGTACTTAGGACTTATAATTTATACAATGCTCACTTAAAATGACATTGATATTCCAAATAAATTACAATTTGTGGCAATGGTGAAGAGGATAGCATCTGATATAAAAAGAATAAACAATTCAGAAAACACAGAACCTAGAGAGGAGTCATTTAGAATGGGGTCGAGCTGTCCAGGGCCATTGAATGAATTCTTGTTGTATTATAAACATTGGTGTAATCAAGTAACAAAAGGTTGAAAGGTTGTAAATCAATTTAGATAGGTGACCTTTGTTGCTCATGTTTCTGACCCGACTGATATGTCAACCATGGCAACCTTAAACAGATTTTGATGGAGCCAGTCACATACTTCATTTAAATTGCAGTTTAAAAGCACTTAGATTGGTCTTATTTGCATTCGACAAATGGGAATGTGATGAGCAAAATGATAAAATATCTGTAATATAGCATATCTGATTTTGCCAGCAAATAAGGAGCTCTTGACTATGTTAAACTGGAGGAATTTTAAGCCAGAGATTGCGTTGCGTTAAATATAAATGATCAGAAGTTGCATTGCAAAGACTACGTTTGAAAATATACTGGGAAAACAACAGAGTTGCATTACTTAAATATGTAATTAACAAATTTATTACAAATTCTTTGCACTTTTTGCGTATTCAGCTTTCTGGGAAATGAACATTAATTCACAATGGCAGAATGAAGCTAATTTCAACACTTTGGAGAAATGAATGCCTTTTTGTGCAGCATGTTACACTTATCTACATGCCGCATTATTGTAATAAGTACATTCAAGAATAATTTCTTTTCAAATATTTTTACAAATCTCTCCCTCATTTGCATGCAAGTAAGTTGTCAGCTTAAATCTTTGAAATGCAAAATGTATCTCATTTCTATATTTCATCAAGGGGTCTTTCATGTTTAATAAATTACAACTTAGATCCACAAAGACTTTGTTTTTCCCCAACTAAAAGCAAAAGGATATGGTTAAAATCTTAATCAGAACCTGCAAGGTTATTTGCATGTTGCTGATATTTGGCTAGATGAGGTTTAATTCCAGCAGGCTTATCCTAATGGCAAGGTTATACTGTTAAATTGCCTGAAAGAAAATAGTAACTTTATTGTAAATTGTGAAAAAAAACCATGCATTGCTGCTCCTGTTGGGATTATAGTATTCTGATTTACTCTTAGTTCCAAACAAAATACAATAACTGCATGTGTAATGTTTGGCAGGCTAACAGGTTTTCAAATTAAGCATAGTATTGGTTACAGAGCACGGAATGAGTTATCCCAGTTACATTTGAGAAAAATGTTTCTGGATGAACAAAGCGTATTTCCATAAAAATGTGACAAGTATTGGGTGTAAACGAGAGAAGATTAGGCCATGAAAAACAAATACACTTGTCTTCTGTCACAGTCAGGATATCCTCTAAAAGGCTGAAGTCCGATCGCTTCTTTTTCAAGACTGACATGACTCATGCACAATTGGCTCAGGACAACTTGTTTAGCTAACCTGTTTATCTGCTATGTGTCAATGCAGATTAAAATTAATGAAACCTTGTGAGAGGGAGTTACTTTAATACATATTATCTAAATTATGTATATTTACAAAGCCTTATAATAGCAAAAGACACATCGCCACACAGAATGACCAGGCTGCTAAGACGTATCTTGATATTCTCATGAATTATTTTAAGGATTGCGGTAGCAAGATATTGTTTGCTTAAAGAATAAAACAATTTGAATTTTGCTCTGCTTGTGTTGGTACAATATTGCGCGTACAATATTATTTGTACTGAAAATAACAGTTCCGACAACAGGCAAGAGGTGTAGGATGTGTGAGGTAAAAAGAAATAAATCATTGTAGTCACAGAAACAGTAATCCTTGTTGAGCATTTTGAACTGATTGATATAAATAACATCTTTGCAGCCATCTGTCCAAAGAGGGACCTTTCCAGGCAGTGTTAAGCTGCAACGGCAGAATAATTAATGAATGGTGTCCTTTGTACTAGTAATAAAGACAAGACAAATTATGTTATAATCCAACTGCTGGTCATTTTTCAAAGCCAACTAAAATGACAAATAAAAGTTCAGAGTACTGTATCTACTTAATATGCTGCATCTTAAATTTATTTTTAACTATACCAGTAATTTTTGTTTGAGACTGATTATTCATAAAATGGCTGGGGCTAAGTTTGTTCGGAAAAAAATGTAATTATGAAAGAAAGTACTTTGATGTTTGCGTATATTAAATCATCCACAGCATGCAGCCTGTAGTCAGCACACTGTAGTCTACATTGTGCTGAGGGACTAATGTTGGCACACTGAAGGGAGATGTCATCCAGCCCTTGAGCATGTTCAGCAAGTCCCAGTGCACACAGGTTTATGAGGGCAGAGTGTGGCTGTGCGCCTGGAGAGTGCACTAACCTCGTGGGCAGACGGGCCGGGTTGTTTTACTGTCAGTCAGAGCTGGAATGAGCCACGTGTTGAAAAACGGGCCGAAATTAGTGTCTGAACCCGGTTCAGTCAGTTCCTTTTTACTGCTGGACGTGTTTGCATTAAAGCTGCATCACATTCAAGGAAAACTAGGTTTCTGCTCAAATTTGAAACTGCACCTCTGCCAAGATGTCATTTAAAGATCCCGTAGCAATAGCTTTTGGGTGATGTCATTGCTGGTGGTTGATGTCACCCTGTCATTTTGCATTTGGCCAACTTTGAGAGGAGAAGTGGGCAAATAACTTCCTAGTGCTGCATGAAATATCAAACAGATCCCTTTGCCAATTGACCAGTTTATGCTTTTCCGGGTTGTTTTAATAATTATGTTGAAATGCCACTGATGAACAAAGCAGCAAATGGTGATCATGAAAATCAATTTGAAACTCAAATTCAGATTATTTCAGATTTTATTTCAGCTGCACTTTTTTAAAAAAGGGGTTTGTTCAGGCAAAGAGCAACAGATACCAAAATAGAAAATGCTGGAAAATCTCAGCAGGTCTGGCAGCATCTGTAAGGAGAGAAAAGAGCTGACATTTCAAGTCCGGATGACCCTCTGTCAAAGCTAACTTATGGTTTTATAATTTATAATTTTAAGCTTACTTACATAGAGCAACAGATCTCTGTGTGTGCACGTATGTTACTATTAAACAGACTTCATCAAATATTTGTCACCATGATGTGACTTCATAGGTGGATTCACCGGAGGCACAGTATCAAAAGTAGGTTGCGTTTGCATTTTGTTTTAGTACCTATTTGTTTAATGTGGGAATGACAGACTGGTGAAGGCTGTTGCTGGCGGGCCAGCCCATCTGAGGAAGAGAAGAATAAGTCTTGTTTGACACTCAGTAGCAAAAGAGGGAATGTGCATCAAATTGTCTCGTTATGATCATTGGGAGTAGTAATGTTTTCTATGGCTCCAGAAGACCACATGTTATCTGGCAAGACCAATCTTTAGATTTGGTTCTGTAAATCTCAAGATTACAAACCACAAAAACGTCAAAAAAAAAATCAAAGTCAGATGTCTAACACTCAAGTTCCCATATCCCCTAAACTACCCTACATACAATTGATATTGTAGATACAGTTGTAGGGACAAATCCTTACAAAGTGACAATATTGACATTCAAAGAATGTCATGGAGAGAAGAAAAAGTCCTGGATGATGGATAATGAATTAAAAGAAATCGGTGCTGTAGACCTTGCCTGCACCTGCTTTTCTGCATTGAAGATCAAAGTACTTTATTCTATAACTTCATTTTATGGAAATAAAAAGATTCCTGTTTGTGCTCAAGGTTTTAAGATACAGCATGCTTTAGAAGATTTTTTAAAAATTCAATTAAGATTTATTTCCCATAATCTACTCTTCCGTTTGAGTAACCTATTCCCACATAATCTCTTTTACTCTGAATGAAGCTAAGCCTCAGGTATATGACTGCTGTCAGTCATTGTCAGCCAACAGGCTATGTGGTGCAGAGGCAATAAATTGGACTATGACAGTTCCCCTGGTGATGTTTTGTGTATCTGAGAAATTACAAACCTCGAGTAAGTGAATTCCAACAACAGGCAAGCTTTGCACCTTGAACCTATGACCCGGAAGGGTATTCTTTCAGCTATTACACGACCACCTCATATCATACAATTGACCAGAGCGTAGGATCTATGACAGATTGACCAGATGATATCACTGATATTAGTCTCCAAAATTGCTGCAAATCAAATATTTTTTAAAGCTTTGAGGGCAGATCATGTTTACAGTTTGTTAACTGGGAAATCGGGCTGGAGGGACTGCAGGTTCTGACATGAAATTTCACTTGAAAAGACCATAACAGCAGTGCTCTATGGGAGGTGTTGCCAGTGCAATGGCTCTTTATGCCCATGTGGGATTGAGTCAGTAGGCACAACAGCTGCACCCAAATCTGGCAGCAGGCAGCCAAGTGCCGGCTGTCGCTGCTGGAGGAAATAGGGGACTACAGTTGGTAGGTGCGCCGTAAATGTCTTTTGAAGTTTCATGTTATTTTAAGGTGTACAATGTTTCACATCATTTTCCAGAAGTTCCATTTAATAACACATGCTCGCCACATCAACATGCATTATTATGAACTGCATCCCTGATCTGTGCGTTCTGCCAGGAAGCTGAACAAATTCATTGACAATCTGAACAGCTGCTATCATCAGCTGTTATTATTCTACATTAAGCTGCCTTTTTTTTGCTATTTTTGTCAATTTTAATTGTACATTGTTTGAGATGGTGCTTGGAAGTAGCAGCATAACCAGGTAAAATTATTTGTATGCAAAAATGAGTTGGCATTTATCAAAGTGAGAATATCAAAATACCCAAAAGCAGGAACAATATAGATTCATTCGTCAATTCCAGCATCATTTCAGCCCATATTATGATCTTTTGTGAACTTTTTTATTCCTTCTTCGCTCAATGCAACCTTCCTCCCTTCCACTCCCTGTTGAGTTAAAGATCTCTTCATTTCCTATGAAAGCCTCAGTTGAATTCCTCCTGTTTGCACTTTACTCCACAGGTTTACTGAGATGTTTCTCTGTGGGCCCAATTTTACCATTTTGATTCTAAGTGCTGAATCTGGGCGCAATTCAGATCCAACTTGGAAAACTGCTGTCTGGCGCACCCATACGTCCTTAGCCTGAAAAAAAATCGCAAGTCTGAATTGCGCTGCGGCGGGGCTTATCACGTCCGAAACGCTGCAGCTCTCATTGGAGCTTTGAACTGCGCATGTGCGGTGAGAAAAAAATGCGCCCCTGTCACATTGCTCCCAGGCTGCAAAAAGCGGATACAACGGCCCGGGAGCGATGGCCGCCACATATATAGCCCCACCCCCACAACATAACTGTCCCGCTTATCCACCCCCCTGCTCCCAAACCGATCACAACCCTCTGTCCTCCTTCCCGCCCACCGATCGCCCGCAGAGTGGCAGCGGACCCCACCTTCCCCCCCCCCCCCACCAGACAGCAATCAGGCCTTCCCCCCCCTTCCCCCCCCCCACTGGAAATACATTTGACCCACCTCCCTCCTCCTTCCCCCCCCCCCCCCCAACCAGACAATGATCTGGCCTCCCCTCCCCTCAGAAAACTATCTGGCCTCCCACCTTCCCCCCCCACCAGAGAATGATCAGTCCCCCCCCCCCCTCCACCAGAGAATGATCGGGCCACCTTCCTCCCTCACGCACCCCCCCCCCCCCGCCCCCCCCGCCTGAGAGCAATCTGGCCCTCCTGCTCCACTCCCCCCCCACCCTCTGGCCTCCTTCTCCCCCCCCCCACCCCACCGCCCTCACCAGAGAATGATCTGATCCGCCTCCCTCTTCCCCCCCACCCGACCCCTCCCCACCACCGATCTGAGTCAGAGAGCTGTTGGAAGCTCTGAATTTACCTCTTCAGAAGCTGGAGCGCCCGAAACAGACCTTTGCTGAGCATGTCTGTTTCGCACTGAATCTGGACAGGCGAACCCGATGGTAAAGGGGGAAATGCTCGTAAAGTTAGGCGGGCAGCCCATTAATGCATTTAAATCGCCGTTGCGCCCGTTTCGGGCGCAGTTCGGATCACGGCCATTTTCGGGCCTCACCCGCCCAAGGCTCATAAGATCCCGCCCGAAGCCAACAGAGAATGCCGTTCTGCGAGCCTCGCCTGCTCCGATTCCAGGACGGGCGTACCGGTAAAACTCCGACCTTGATGTCCCAAAGTGTTTTACTTCCAAGTACTTCCAATGTGTGAAATGAAAGCTGGGCGTAGTCCCCGAGGACCAAAGGCTGCTCTCCCCTTCTGAGGGAGAGCTGACGGCCAGTGATTTAACCAGAGGGTTACCGCAGCTCTGGCGGGGGGCAAGGCTGAGAAGGTGGAACATTCATGGATCAACTCAGCCAGTACGGGAATTGTACCTGCGCTGTTGGTGTGTCACTCTGCATAACAGAGCAGCCATCCAGCCAACTGAACTAACCGACCGCTCTGCAATGTGTAGTTACAATTGTAATGTTTGAAACGGAATTAACATTTCAGGTCAATTATCTTTTTATCAGAACGAGAGATGAACAATGTTTAAACAAGTCAGGGAAACAGCTAAGAGAGACAAGTGAAAATCCCATCAGTGCAAACAACAGAATTTCTCAAGCTGGTCATACCGGAAACATTCAGCAGGTCAGCCAGTATTTGCAGAGAGAGAAGCAGAATTAACATTTCAGGTCGGTGACCACTCATTTGAATTGAAAAATGTTCTACATTGTCCTAAATTAGCACAGATAAATGAGTCATTAGTGCCATCAGGTTAACTGGTAAACTCATCCATAATGATCCTCTTGGCATCAAATTCTCCTGTAAATTCAGAGACTGGAAATCTCTGCCGTGAGTGCATACTCACATATTCTCAGCAGTTCAAAGTCATTAGGGAAGTCAATAATAGCAAACAATTCCTCTTTGTTATTTTTTTGTTAGTGCTGCAGGGGCATTTGGAAGCTAAGATAATAATTTGTCATCCTCAGCCTAGCAAGGGTGAGTTGAGAAATTGTTTCAGACATTTCTGACTGAGTGAGGCCTATGGTTGCTATGGCAGGGTCTGAGGTGCCAGTGGCATAGAAGGTAAGTGCAGTAGATTCCTTCACTGGCACTGACAGTAAAGCTGATATGAGACTACAATTCTTAATCCATCTTGAACTATTCAGAGCTTTGTTTATTAATCCGAGGTCTGTCCAGTCATTATCATGAACTAATGGTACATCTATAAATATCAACGGGTATATTATTTTACTAAATTCTAGTATATGCATATATAGTGGCATCCACTTATTTGAAATCAGCAAAAGCATCTAAAAGAACCATTGTTTTACATTTCCTCTCTTTATTTTCAGAATAAAGTCTTAAGTAACAAATGAGGCAAATAAGACTTCAGCACAGAATTTTGTGAACAGACTCACATTTTATGCCAGAGTGTCTAATGTACACAGATATAAAATGTGTTAACACACAAAAAAAGTCAAGGGTGCAGATCATGCCTGAAACAACACTTGGAGCAAAATGTCTCCAGGCATACTGGTACAGAATTCACATGAAAGTGTGAAAAATTAAATTGCATTTAGCTCATCCTTCTCTCAGCGAGTATTTCTACTGCAAAGTCATGCGCACCCTAATCACAGATTGTCCAATGAGCAGCAGCTGGGATAGTACGTAGGCAGGGCAGTATCATTTGCTTTGATTCTTCGGTTCATCCCAATGGGAGTGCACCTGCCCTCTCCCACCCCTGTCATTACAGTGCCTTTGAGTGCTTTGTATAAAATTGCAATTAGTTTTATGCACCCACTCTGTAACTATGATCCCAGTCTAAACTGTAGCCAATTTTCGATTATAGAATCATTGATTCATAGAATCTCTACAGTGCCCATCAAGCCTGCACTGACAACAATCCCACCCAAGCCCTATCCCCGTAACCCCACATATTTACCCTGCTAATCCCACTGATACTAAGGGGCAATTCAGCATGGCCAATCAACCTGATCCACACATCTTTGGAGTGTGGGGGGGAAACCGGAGCACCCGGAGGAAACCCATGCAGACACGGGGAGAATGTGCAAACTCCATACAGACAGTGACCCAAGGCCGGAATTAAACCCAGGTTCCTGGCACTCTGAGGCAGAAGTGCTAATCATTGTGCCACTGTGCGACCCATATTATAGGGAAAAATATGTAAAATTTAAATGATGGCACACAAAAACTAAGTTGTCCTTCTCCCTATATTTTCAAAGGGCAAGGTTTATGCCATCTGAAAGGCTAACTGTAAATATTTAGATAGGGATGGCTAATAAATGCTGGTCTAGCCAGCGATGCCCATATCCTATCAACAATATTTTTTTTAAATTCACCAAATTGATCTAAATTGGATCAATACTGGATTATTAGTTCAGAACGCATATTAAATAGAAATCCACTCAACTTCCTCCTCACAGTTTACTTGTAGTGCAGTTCCCTTGATCAATCCTTCTTTCATCTTCCCCTGTAATCCTACATCTATCCCAATGCACTAATTTTCATTCCAGTAAGCTCATGAAGGAGAAGCGTTGGTATGACGATTTCAGTACTCATTTATCGTTCGGTAAGTTTCCGTTTATTTATTCGGTAGAGCATCTAAATATTAAAATAAAAGCCCTTTTCTGACTCAGTGTTGAATACATTTGTCTGAAGGAGAGAAGTTTCTGCTTTTGGAATAGACATCTACATCCCTTGTCTCCTTTTCTTGTCTATTTAAAGGTCACCCCCCCACCCTAATTGTAGTTACAGGCAAATAAAAAGGTCAGTTACCATTAACATTAATTTGGTTGTTTTCCAACTAAACAAAGCTGCTGTTATTAGTTCTTCTCCACCTGGAGCAATACTAATTATCCACCCTACCTTGGAGATGTTCTCACGAACTTGCTCTGGATTACTGCCTCTTTCCAGTGAGGAGCTTTCAAAATGTACGTTTTCTTTCTCTGTTCATGCTTGACTGTGATTTAGAGATAGTTTAGTTACAAGTGAATTTTGTCTACCTCATGAAGTGATGCCAATCAATTCCTCCACACAGCCCAGAAAGAAAAATGGCTTTGTTAAAAAGCACTTTTTCTGGCATCAATGTCTTTGTTCATCTGCAGACTAATAAAAAAATCCAAGATTTATGATATCTAATAACGAAGAGTGTGAAGCTATCTTTCACTGTTTTAGTCACAACCTCCATACTCTTTTGCCATTCTGGGAGGAGCTTTAAAGTAAGCGGAGTTCTTTGGAGAGGTGAGGTACCCTTTTGGATAGGTCCAGGGACACTCTTGGGAAAGATTCGGTACCCTTTGAGAGAAGTAAGGTACCCTTTGGGAGATTTAAGGTGCCCTTCTGGATTGTTAATAGTAGACATGAATGTGTGTAAGAAGAGGATAAACTCAATGGAGCTGTTAAGTTATCAAGGGAATTGTCAAGGGAGCTGTCATGCTGTCAAGGAAGCTGACAAATGAGATGCCATCAAGGGAATAATCAAAGCTCACGGGAACTGTAAGGCTGTGAAGGCATTTAAACCTCCTTGGGTGGAACTTTCCGGCCATGCTCACCCCAAGACCATAAAATCCCGCCTGAGGTCAACGGACCTTTGCATGTTTCATGTCCCGCCCGCTACGATTCCCGTGGCGAGCAGAATGGGAAAATTCTGCCCCTTGGTCTTTAAATTAAAAAAGCAGCAGGTAGTTTAGACAAAAATCGTGCTTGCTATTTCAATCTGTTGCCATATATCTGAGGGTTATCATTCTTGGATTTGTGCTACATGACTGATATCACAACCTAGCAATATCACAGTTGGGCTCAGAGCTCACAGTTTGATTGACAACTTCAAGTGGTTAAAAGCCTTTGGCGTTAGACTATGAATACAATTGCTTGTTGTTCAAAGGGGTTAAGAAGTCGAAATGTAGTGAATGGGTTTTTATCAATGAGAGTGTGTTTTTATATAGTAAATTCATCAACACATCTTGATTTTATTTCTTCTCAACATGGGTCCTGAGTTCTGCCCATGTAGGATATGGGGTGAGTTGGCATGGAGGATGCAAGAGTGGTAGGTGGGCATGTGTGGACATGCATTGGCACTAAGTTGGCATAATGGTTATAAAGGACCAAGAGAGGTGGGTAAAAGGGCATATTTGGCATGGATAGAGCATGAGAAATATGTTGCGGAATAGGGTGTGATGGGGTGATGACTGATGTTTTTGTTTACCAACAAACATCACAGCATTCAGTTTCCCCGCCTGGCATTCATTCCTCATAGAGATGAAAGGATTCGAGTTAACAGCTGAATAATAACTGGTTGTTCCTGTGTGGAGGCTTAATATGGCCACTGCCTTGTTAAATGACAATCTGATTCTAACTTTACAGGGTCCACTATGAAGTGCAAAATTCCCATCCATTTGCTCAGTCAAGTGACTGCTTACAAATCACCTAGCAACCTGCACACTCTACACTTTTAGAAATTACTGATCTGTACACTACATTAAGCTCCATCTTCAAGGGAGACTTCAGGAACACTGACAGCAGCACAGTTGGCGTATTCCTCAGGAATGGTCCCACTGAAAGTTGGTGGAGCAATGAGGTCCAAATTTCATCACATGTTAATGGTCAGTTTCATCAAGGTCCCAATGTCCACTGACTTTTTTGCAGCTGGGTCACCGAGGCTGGCCTTTCACCCCCAGCATGCCTTCACACACTGCAGCCCCTATGCTGCCTTCGAACTGTTTCCATGGACAGCAGGCCCGAATCCCATTATACTCCGCAACCATCCCCACACCCCAACAGAATTAAAATCTGAATTTTTCATGCAGCTTTTCATGAATCAAGTTCATGGAGCCAGGAATTCTCCCAACTTTGCACTACCAAACCTGGAGTAAAACTTCAGGCATTTGTGCTCTCTCTTTCTCAAAGAAAATGGTTTTATTTTTTTTTTCCTTAATTTTAGAGGACAAGCGCTCTCCAAAATAGTTCTTACCGCGACTGGAGATTATTGAAACTCCAAGCTTAAAAATAACTGTTGGCGATGTTAGAGGATAAAAACGAGGCAAAATATTAAACGATGCAAAATATGGGCGGCACAGTAGCACAGTGGTTAGCACTGCTGCTTCACAGCTCCAGGGACCTGGGTTCGATTCCCGGCTTGGGTCACTGTCTGTGTGGAGTTTGCACATTCTCCTCGTGTCTGCGTGGGTTTCCTCCGGGTGCTCCGGTTTCCTCCCACAGTCCAAAGATGTGTGGGTTAGGTTGATTGGCCATGCTAAAAAAAAAATTGCCCTTAGTGGCCTGAGATGCGTAGGTTAGAGGGATTAGTGGGTAAATATCTAGGGATATGGGGGTAGGGCCTGGATGGGATTGTGGTCGGTGCAGACTCGATGGACCGAATGGCCTCTTTCTGTACTGTAAGGTTTCTATGATTCTATGATTAACCCATTTATTTTAAATAGCTTAAAACATCCCTTAAAATAACAGACAAAAACGTAATATAAATTAGTTAAGCATTCATTTACTAATATAGCAAATAATACTTTCTAGGCCACATTCACAGTGAGTGGTGCTTTGAACATAATCTGAATCTAAAAGAGGATGAGTGACTCTAGTCTATTTATAGTGTAGCTTCATTAAATGGTTAAGGGGTGCAATAATGAGAGTATACAAGAGATTACTTCAACACAAATTAATTGACAAAAGGAGAGAAGATATGCACTAATCTTTTCATGAAATAAGGTACATTTAATCACCAATGTACTGTTGTCTGTACGTATATTAATAGATCTGTAGATAAGGTTTGTGTGTGTAAAAATGTCATCAGCCTTTCAAATCTGCACTTCCAGATGACCGGAAAAGTGACCCAATATATTTTATAACTTCAAAATGCATTGTGTGAAGGAGAGGAGAAAGGAGAAACAAGGAAAAGGAAATATCTTAAACATAACTGGACCAAACCTTAGAAAAAAAAGGGAAAGAAAATGGAAAGGGAAAAACAGGAAGAATTACAGATCCTGCAATTGTATTAGCTTGAGAAAAACAATGAAAGTTTACTTGTTCATCTATAATTCCTTTCTCGCAGAGGTACCAAACTAATTAAATTAAATGAGTCACATCTCCGCTAAAATATCAAAGCGGGAAATTTCAGAAAATATGATCAGCAGTTGTGGTGTAATTTCAACGGCAAAGTGATTATTTTTATTCATAATTAACATTTCTTCATGTATCTATTTTAATAATTGAGGGTTAATATTACAATATGAAACAGTACTATTTCTAACAGTTGAGTAAGTTCACTACAGCACTATATTTCACTGTTTTATTGCGAGAGTTGAAAACATGTCTGCTACAGGGACGCTATCACCTCACTGGATCTGCTGGCAATTTAAGAGTTAAAGATCTGTAAAAGTGATGCCTTTTTTTCACCCTGCTTCGCAAGAAATTACTAGCTGCAGTTAATGATGATTCTACTTACATGGGAGTCATGTAGGAAATTTACAGTCACCTAGTTCATCGATGTGTTTGGTTTAAATAACTGGTTCACCGGATTATGTGGTATGATGGCAGAGCGTCGTTTTATCACTGCTTTAGTCATCTAGATAGTGGGATATTGTCAGTAAATTCTGAAAACTAGTCAATATAATACTCATTAAATTTGTCAACAGATTGACTTCTTGTGCTCGTGTATACATGATTTCAGCAAATGATGGAAACCAAGTGTATGTTTTGATTGGTGCATTCATTTATGCACCAAATTTTGCAAAATTATACTATCAGTTGACGTTCCGATAAATCTTTACTGATTCCATAATCTCTTTGCAACCTATTGAATGCAGTAGGGGGAGAATGTTGATTATTCATACTATGCAGTGTTAAGCAAAAAAAAATGTTCTAGTTTGAATATAGCAAACACTTTTAGTCAAACAACAATTAGCAAAGCGAATTCCTCGGTGAATTGAAAGATCTTAGTGAGTGAACCTTGCTAAATTTTCAGTATGCAGCTTGCTCAGGACGTCAAGCAACTTTGCTTTCTTATTTAACAAAAACTTGTCAGATGTTAAACAAATCAAATTGAAGTGCGGTTTGAATTCATCTGGAACTTGTCAAACCTCATAGCAGTGCAGTGGTCCATTGCAGGGATCAGAAACAAAGGCAAAGAGGGTGGGGGGGGGAGGGTGGTGGGGGCAGTGGGTTGGGGCATGTAATGAGCAGAGTGGAGATTGGGAACATAACCAAGGTTGCGGCCAATGCCTCAGGTGTGTGCCTAGGTGTATTAAGGCGCTTAAAACGAAAGATGGTGTTCTGATTTAGAAAAGGAAAATGTCTTTTGAGAATCAGCAAAGTTTGAACAGAGAAGTCTCTGCCCAGAACGCCACATGCTCATTTCATAAAATCTAAAAACCTGGCATCCTCACAGGCATCTGCCACTCGATCTAATGCCAGTCTATAGTATACTTAGAAACATCTGCTTCCCTGCACAAAAGGGACAGAGTGCGCTTGACAGGTCTGTGTTAGCAAGACGTGCTCTGCCAGTTTTTTTTATGAAAAATTCTAATGCTTCCCGTCAAACCATTAGCAATGATACAATCAGCACAGACCCATTAAAGCATCAGTATCCACCTGTGATAAAGAAAGCCATTTGTTTTCTTAAAGCTCACTTAATGTCCATTTAACTCAATTTGTCAGGAAATGTGCTACAATTTCCTCCCAGCCTGCAATTTTGTAGTGTTGTTTTTTTCCAAGTCGGAGGGACAGCAGAACATGAAGTCAGAAAGTGTCTGAAAGTCAGGGCTGCGCGAGGGCTGTGTGGGATTGTTGACATCTGCTGAGGTGGGAGAGATCAGTAAGCAGGAAATGGGGTGTCACTCCTCGTGGTAGTTTGCCATTATCTTGGCATTTCTAATGAAGTGTCTGCAGCACAGAGCCTCTGGATGGCATCTTAACGCACGGATAAGCAAAAGCACTTCTCCCCCTTGTCACTGTCATCCATCTGCATGCACCCCTACTGCAGCCAATGGGATGGAACCGGGCTACTACATTCAGTAAGCCATTTAGACTTTATGCATCACATGATCGGTCACACCAAATATGAAGAAAAAAAATTGTATTTTATCGGTCATTCTGTTGTAACACTGGCACCTAGAGCTTGATGTGCGGATGCTGGCCTCAGTCGTGCTTCTGCTAATGATTCTGAATAAATTCTGTATTAAACCACTGACAGAGAGCTTCAGTAACTGCTGGCAAAAACACAAATTGACAACTAATTTTACAAAACATGACTACCGTCTCATTTGTAGACAGAGTATTAAATTATTCAATTAATAATGCACCATAACAAAAAGTACCTTAATATTCTGTTTGAATAATTTAATATTCAAATTTTTTTCTCCTTTTTTTAAAATTTCTATTGTTGCGGCAAATCACAGTAAATAAAAATGATTAGCTAGGTGGCGCAGTTGACTCAGACCTGGGGAGCAATCCAGCCCAGGGTAAGTAAATGGAAGGCTGAGTTGCTGTTATCATTCACAAGTTGACAGGAGTTTGCCACATTGTAGTCAATCTGGATTCAGGGTCAGGTTCAGGTTCAATGTGCGACTGTTGGATTCCATGCAGACAAGTGACTATTATCTTGGTAAAATGGAAGACAGCAATGAGCAACTTAATGGATACATGCCATTACTTTCGTGGCATGTAACAGCATGTGCCCAGATGCTCATACATGGTGGCACAACAACCCCCTGCCAGCACCCAGCAATGATACTCCTCTGAGCTTATCTCTTCAAATGAATTCAAACTGATACTCAATCATCTTCCGCGCCCACTGGAACACTACTCCAGGATTGTGAGAGAAAGTTCCCAAGATTCAGTGTGAATTAACATGTTGTGGGCAAAACACCAAAGCACAAATTAATTGAGAATTTCATAAGTTGTACTGTAGACCAGGTTGTGAGTCTGATGAACTGGGTGAGACCAATCAGACCCTCTGTTACGCCCTCAAAATAAATCTCAATGGAACACTCAAAAAGCTCTCAACGGAACTGTGCTCCTTTTGGGTGTCCAGAAGTTACTGACTAATTCACGTCTTCTTCAATGTGTTCCTCCATTGGTTTGGGAGTAAGAGATGGTGTGCTGGTGTACTTCAGGCAAGGGCTCTTGAAATAGTGATGGTTACTAACCTCAGTGAGTGAGCAGAGGCCTGAGGTGACTCAACTAATACCGCACCGATCTGGTGACTGCAGGGCTAGCCTGAATCTGATACCCTGTGGCATCTGTGCACTCACTTGATGAGGTAGGAGTTACATGATCTGTTGTCAAAGAACAAGATATGGAGATGCCGGCGTTGGACTGGGGTAAACACAGTAAGAAGTCTCACAACACCAGGTTAAAGTCCAACAGGACTCACCTGATGAAGGAGCAGCGCTCCGAAAACTAGTGGCCTGTGCTACCAAATAAACCTTTTGGACTTTAACCTGGTGTTGTGAGACTTCTTACTGTCAAAGAACAACACAGGACAGGAACAGGCCCTTCAACTCACCAAGCCTATGCTGACACATGACACCTTTCTATACTAAAGGCCTTTTGCCTCGACAGGGTCCATTTCCCTCTATTCCCTGATCATTCATGTATCATCCAAAGAAACAGCAATACTATCCTTGACCATTCAATGTCTGCCTTAAAACTCAACCTGCCCACTGATCTGGATGATTTGTGTTTATCTAGAGAAAGCAAAGAAAAACAAAGCATGGAACCATCTTTAACAGTAGTTTGTTCACAGTTTGTATTTCACACAATGGCACAAAACTGTCCAAACCAGGCTTCTGAAAATGTGTAAGGTAATGGACATTGTCTGGTCCTCCTCCTTTGCTGTTTTTCACCCTCTTGGTTATGTGTATTAAAGAGTTGAAAGTTATTGTTGGGAAAAGGCCACTCAGGCGTAATAACAACATTACATGTCTACATAGACATAAGGGATAATCAGGAAGAACAGCATTTCAAAATGTCAGGAAAGGAAGTGTTAATGCAAAATTGAAATACATTGAAGTCTTCCCTGGGCAAGATTTTCCAGCCGCACTCGGCTGAAAATCAGAAAATCCCGCCTGAGGTCAGTGGACATTTGCATGGTTCCCCCCCCCCCGCTACCCGTTACGATTCCTGTGATGGGCAGGACGGGAAAATTCCTCTCCCCCCCCCCGATATATAATGGGCAAACGCAGACAAATTTGTGGTACCGTGGGATCTTTCACAATTGGAATATTACATCAATATAAGGTCTCAGTAGTTGGTGCTGTGAGACTCAGTCCCACAAAGAAGATCATGGCGATCAGACTCAAAGGTTTGTCCCAGGTTTTTGGACAGAGAGGGATTGTCGACCCCAGTGGGGGAAGGGTGGTGAATGGGGAGTTTTGTAAGCCAGGTTGGGGGACATTGAAGCACAAAGGGAGGGTGAATGGTAATGTGCGGAGGAGGGGGCGTTCCCCCGATGTGTACATGCAACCTCCCCGGGAGGGGGGGTTCCCCTGATGTGTACATGCAACCTCCCCAGAGAACGTATCCCCTTTCTTTCTTGTTTTTTCACCTCAGAAAAAGCAAGCTGCCCAATTTCCACTATCTTCTGCCACCCATTATATTATAGCATTGGAGGCAGAATTAAGTCCTTAACTGCTCATGAATTGGACAGTTAAGGGCCTCAATAGGCCTCAAGGCATGTGGCTGGCTGATACATTAACTGCCCACTGTATTTTGAAGGACAGCTCAGGGATGGGTGGGAAAACAGGCGCCGCAGTGTGGTGACTAGGGGATTTTCACAGTCACTTCATTGCAATGTTAATGTAAGCCTACTTGTGACACTGATAAATTAACTTAACTTAAAAAAAACTTAAGATCACATATTGCCTGCCTCTGTGGAGCGGGCAGTGAATTCACACCCTGTCCCACTACTGAGACACTTCCCAGGCAGTGGGGCTACATCAGTGAGCCGTCTCGATGTGTTACCTTACCATCTTACTGTCCCTCCCTCCTCATTCCTGTCACTTGGCAATTACTGGAATTCAGGCCAAGCTGTTTCCAAATGTGCAAGGCCTGGATCTGGTAAAATACATTGTTTGAGTAATATATAAGCATAGACATTTTGTAGGCACACACTCTCTTTCTGTCACATACAGGGTTAATGCCAGCTTTTCCTCTCATAATGCAGCACATCTCCAAGACCCCTATAATCATTTCTTACATACACATTATTCTTGCACTAATATACTGCCAATGTTTGCATTACTCTATAACAACCATCCCGGTTATAATGTTCTACTAATACAAATGATTGCATGGAAACACCTCACATGTAAATTCCAGAAAAGTTATTTTGCAATATGTAAATACAGGTCTATTAAATGAACTTCTGTTATTCTTTTCCAGTGCATCAGCATAAAGGTTAACAGGCTGCATCCTTAAGCAAATGTTAATGAGCGACGGTAGTTTGCTGCTGTGACCTTGGTCAGTCATTTTGTCACCCAGTAGAATTTTACACAATGTTGGTGTCATTTTCTTTTTTCATCAAGCAGACTTGTTCATCCAGTTGATTCTTCCTCTCAAAGCTGACTTCAGATTATCAAGTCACTAATGCGTTAAAGTCAGATTAACCCTTTTAGTCCCAAATGCCCTGGGAATAACATTCTGGAGTGGAGTGAGCCTTGGCTCAGTGCCAGTAATCTCAGTGTGTGTGCTCAGGCTTCATTCCAGACACAGCAGTACAGAGACATGAGTTCCAAGCTCTGAATACTGGGTTGACAGCCAGTGGGATGCTTGGACAGATATAGAATTGCATCTACCCCCACCACTATCGCCACATCAAACTACTTCCGCTGGTAAGATGCTGGTATTTGTCTAACAACCTGTCCATGTAATAAATGACATTTGTTACGGAAATAATCCACAGCACGATCTGCTGGGTGTTAAAGCTGTGGAAGAAACAGTTTACCACATGTAGCCCTTGGTACGTAAAGACAAGGAGAATACTTTATTTAATTTCACCTGGTCTAATTGAATATGCTTTCCAAGGGCCAGCTAATCTCGCATTCTACCAGATTAATGACAGTAATACCCGCGTCACCTTAAGAAGAGGATGCCATTTTTCGTTATCCATTGTTGTAAATGCTGACATTGTTCAGTATCGCTCTCCTGGAGGTTAAATGCAGAAATCACATAAATAATCATTTCTTACAACTGGGAAAATAGCTTGGCAACAATCGTGTTCAGTGGTGGTAACCAAGTTATTATTATTTCCAGTTGTTAGCAGTCAACTTTTGGAATTGAAAATGTATCAAAGGAAATACCATGAAATCCAGATTATAAATCAGATTTGTTTATGAACCATAGCCCTGCTTTTAGAATTGTCATTTTGATTCCAAAAAATTAACCAATACTGTGTGTGTGTGTGTGTGTCATATAAGCATAGACAATTTAATCAGAGTAAGGCCATTTGGAAGTGAGATGGTGAAAAACATATAACCCATAATGAGTGAAATTCAGCAAAGGTATCATGAGCAGTGTAGTATTCGAGGGTCTGACACATAAAGGGTTAAGGTGGGACTGAGTACAGTACCGCCCACACTGTGATGTAAAAGAACACATGATCCTCACTTGATGTCAATGTAATGCTGGACAGAGCTGGGTGTAGAAGCAAGCATGGAGATAGCTCCTAGCTCAGAACTTTACTGTACCTATGTGTATAATTTCTAATCATTAATAAGTACTTATTGTCGAATTATCAAAGACTACAATTACCTTAATAAGACCAACCGAACTACGCCTTGCACCTTACAACATGGTGGCAGTGAATGGAGCAATGCAAAACCTCGCAGGGATGGCAGAAGCAAATTAAAATCTTGGGAAACTGAAGGACAAATCAAAAAAGCATTCTGACCTGAAGAAAAACTCAAGAAGCAAAGATGAAGAAGGAAATCACCACTGAAAAGCACCAAAGAAAGGCTTGGATGCTGAAGGCAGAAATTAAATTCCACACTTCAGTAGAAGACTCCACCGAATCCCATGGAAGTCCAGCTTCAATACCCAGAGTGTGCAGAGTCAACAGAACTAGCAGCGTTGAGCTAAAACTTTAAAATTGCTGGACAACACAAGTCCTGAAAAGGGATAACGACTTCAATGGTCAGAAATTGCTGTTTAAATCGTAGTCCAAAAAACTCGATTCCCAAGTCAGAGCCTGCATATGTGGCAGCCAAAACTCCAAGCTCACTCTGAACAAAGAGAAAAATAATCATTCCTTAAAAATTAATTGCAATGAAGTAGGCAGCTTGAAAAACCCAACAAAGGCCAGAATTTGATACTTTCATCAAAGCATCAAGAAATTACATGGGAAATTAAATTACAATGTTGAATAAACATAGAAGCTAAGAGCTGAAGAAGCAGCACCATCTTTGGTTTTTGGAAGTCTCTTAAAGCTGAACCTGCAATTTACAAATCAGAAATCCACACTTCCAGACCAAGGCCCTGAAATTTGGGACATGGGAGAAAAAGATTCCTGAGATACATGATTGCTTCAGATCTGGATAAAAAGACAGTGGCTGAACAACTTAACATACTATTTTATTCAGTATATCTGGAATTAAGAATCTACTGATGATTGTTGGAAAAACCCATCTGGTTCACTAATGTCCATTAGGGAAGGAAATCTGCTGACCTTACCTGGTCTGGCCTACATGTGACTCCAGAGCCATAGCAATATGGTTGACTTTCAACTGCCCTCCAAGGGCAACGAGGGATGGACAATAAATACTGACCAACCAGTGACTCCCATGTCCCGCAAATAAAAAAAGGTCCAGCAGCCAACAGTAGACAAAGAATGAACAAATCATCTGAAAGATTTGATGAAGTTTTAAAATCATTCAAGGCTTATTTTAACCTCGATGTGGAGTTGCCAGTGTTGGACTGGGGTAGGCACAGTAAGTAGTCTCGCAACACCAGGTTAAAGTCCAACAGGTTTGTTTGGTAGCACGAGCTTTCAGAACGCTGCCCCTTTATCAGGTGAGACTCACCTGATGAAGGGGCAGCGCTCCAAAAGCTCGTGCTACCAAATAAACCTGTTGGACTTTAACCTGGTGTTGTGAGACTATTTTAACCTCAGAAGTAACTAAATCCTTGAAAGGGATAAATTTAATAAAAGTATCCAACAGCCAAGAGAACCTGTCACCTCCTTCATTAATAAGCTGTGCAAAATGGCTGAAGGTTGTAATTATGGTGACTTGCAATCTGAGCTAATCAGGAATAGTTGTAGAAGTGGTGGACGATGCTCTCAGACATGCTTCAAGCGAAGAAAGATCTAACCCTTGAGAAAGCCATCCAGATTGTCGGGTAATCTGAAATCCATTTGGAGCACATATCCATATTAAGGGGAACGAAGCAAACCACAGCATAAAAAGTAAACCCCACTGTCCAACTAGTGAAACAGCACAGAAATAGAATTGGTTGCATCAATCGTTTCTTTCTCTATGTTTAGAGGCGGCAGATTGTCTAATGCACGAGTTGATGCTATTGGCCCATTGGAATCATCAATAAACATAGAAGCTAAGAGCTGTTGTGACTCCAAAGTCACTGGCAGTTCTTTATGTGGATGGGTTCGCCTGCAGGACATTGCAACACACAACACAACTTAGTCGCACTTTTCCTGATGTATCAGAGCGTTCATGAGCATCACTGTTCTCAGATGGTTGTAATTTTGTGTGTTTCGGTCTTTTAACAAAGATTTAAAACAGTGACAGATGGTGCACACCAACTCTCGTGCCCCATTACCGACTTTACACTTGTTTTATCCTCACCTTCACCCCTCAAAGAGCACAGGGAGAGGGGGGAGTCCCCGGTGAAACCTTTTGTGGTTTCTGAAAATTGTGCAACTTTGAATATAGCTCTTTCATTGAATTCACAAACACAGCTCAGTCCCTTGTAAACCTGCACGCCCATTTTATACAGGACTGTACGTGAATCGTGTTGGGCATAAATATACATTAGGAAATTGAACGGACATTTATTGGCAGAACAGCAACATGTTCACTTGGAGATCCCACCTCCACCCATCATATGCTCCACTCCAAATTCATGGAATGTTCTAAACAGACTGCTGTATGACATTACTAATTTCCACCCCTTTTCCTGTTTCACTTGTGCTCGCATTTTACCCAAAAGGCATAACTGATGAGAAAAACTAGGCTAAAGAATTTCTGATAAGCATTGACCTGAATTTGTAATCTAAAATAACCTGAACAGTTTGATTATATCTGCATTTGACTTGAGTTCGACGAGTTCACCTTTTTAAAAAAATAATTCTCAGAAAAACATAAAAACAGCTAAAATGAACTTCCGTGCATCTGTATTGCTGTTTCTCATATCCCTTCAGTAGGATCTTGTCTTCATACAGGACATTGTCTGTTGTTATAAGTGAAGCCATCCTTCAATTTTTTTTGAAGGAAAGAATGTCATTTTGGATGCAGCGGATCAGGAGAAGCCTATAGTATTGCAAATTACCGGGGAAGTCTAATGTTCATCAGTCTAACCTGACCTTTTTTTTAAATTGTGATTCTCCCAGGAGATGCAATGGTTGGTGTCTGGTTTGTTTAATGTTGCAGGATATATCGGAGCTTCCCATGTCCGATTAGAATGAAGTGTGCGGAGTGTTGAATCATTGGCTGTGTGGCACTCAATAAAGCTGCCCATGCCATTTTTAACCAGCACAGTTTGAGCAGCCTGTGGTGCCCTTATCGCCATCTCTCCACCACGCACACCATCCCCCCAACGCCCCCCCCCCTCCCCCACCCCCACCATAAAATTCTCAAGTGGTAATTTAAATGTTTTTATTCAGACACTGAGCACATTTTATTCAGCAGCATATCGATTAGCCCCCGGTACAAGCCTCACCACAGATACCCACTGTCAGGAAACAGCTGACTGACAGGAGTCCAATAAGGTTGTTTTTTTTTCACAGGATTCCCTGATTTCTGCTAAGGCCTTCCCTGCTTCAGGCTTCCTATTGCCCTGTGGGTCCAGGGGTGCAACTTCTTCCTGCATTCAATCCATTCCCAGCCATCAGCTTGGTGCCATTGACACCGAGTTCAAATGGGAGTCAGGCCTGGTCTATGAGATAAATTCCAAGAATTAAAAGCATCCAGGTCTCATGTACAGTGAATCAGCATATGTTTGAGGGTTGCGACTGACCCTGAGTTAAAATTGAGGGTCTAAACTCTGACACTGTAGTGATACTGTATGTATCTGTCCCATAGCGCTCTGTTAGGCTGGATTTTCTGGCCGCACCCACTCCCAAGGCCAGGAAATCCCACCCAAGGTTAATGGATCTTTGGGACCATGTCCCACCCCCTATGATTCCCGTAGCAGGTGGGATGGGAAAATTCCACCCATTGTGTTTTATTAGTGGAAATCTCATGTTGAAGCCTGTGTCTAACTTCAGGAATCATAGAATCATTGAATCCCAGAATCCCCACAGTGCAGAAGGAGGCCATTCGGCCCATCGAGTCTGCACCGAACACAATCTCACCCAGCCGCTATCCCTGTACCCCACGTATTCACCCTACTAGTCCCCCAACACGAAGTGGCAATTTAGCATGGCCAATCTACCTAACCTGCACATCTTTGGACTGTGGGAGGAAACTGGAGCACCCGGAGGAAACCCACGTAGACACGAGGAGAATGGGCAAATTCCACACGGACAGTGACCCAAGGCGGGAATCGAACCCAGGTTCCTGGCACTGTGAGGCAGTAGTGCTAACCACTGTGCCACCGTGCCAGCCTATAAGGAAGTGCAATGATCTAATTTGACATTTTAGTAATGATTGTTTAGTAGAAGAGAACGTGAGTATTGCTAAAAAAAAGAAATTTTGTTGAAGCTTTATATCTTGCACTCATCAGGACAATTGCAAGAATAACAATGTCAGCGGAAACAACAACTTTATACGATATGAGAAGTCAGTTCTGATTGGTTATCAAGTGGACTCTGATTGGTAGAGGCATGCTACTGTTTATCGGTTTAATATTCAATTCTATTAATGGAAACGAGAGAAAAATGATCTGCATTTATATAGTGCTTTTCAAGATCCCAGGATGTCTCTTTTAAAGTGTAATCATTGTGGTAATGCAGGAAGCATTACAAAAACATTGATTGCAATGGAGCAGAAATATAACAGGCAGTGGATTTAATGCTGCCTTTTGCTACTAATACCCAAGGTGACCTTTAACACTGGAAATCTGGCTTATGCTTGGCAAGCCGCAACATGTGTGTCCTAAACTCTGACCTTCCAATGTTATAGCTTGTATTCAATTTCTGGTAGTGTGATGATGAATTACAGATCTAATTTTGTGTAGCCGAGACCCAACACAAAATCTCTTGACTTGGCTTCAAGTCTTCAGGCTGCCCCATGAGCCCAGCAATCCTTATATTGGCAGGAGTCCAGTGATTGTACCAGGATTTAATGAGCACTTCTAAACTCGACCACCCAACAAACAATTCAAAGGGAAATGAAGCGAAAGGCAGGTCATACCACTTCCAATAGCTTTCTTGGATCTGCTTGCAGATGAAACTCAGGAAATCGCAGGTCAGTGTAGTGGAGCAGAGAGGCCTGACAACCAAAGCTTTGCCTCTTTTTCTTCTATGGCTATTTGTTCCTCGAGCACAGGTTATAAAAGGCCGTCCTTTAAAACTTCTAGAGGTGGCTCGAGGTGGTTCCAGAGGCAGGGAGGGATGAGGTCAAGGAGTTGAAAACAGGATATGGATTTTAAAATTGAGGCGGTATTAAAATCAAGACTGGGAGCCAATGCAGGTCAGGGAGGACAGGGGGAACAGGTGAACAGAAATTGTTGCAAGTTAGTCCCCAGGTAGCAGTTTTGGATGAGTTCAAGTTTACAGGTGGAGATGACCAGTTTGATGAGCATTGGAATAGTTATGTCTGAAAATAACATTGACCAGAATGAGAGTTTCAGCAGCAGATGATTTCAAGCAAAGTAGAGGCAGGTGATGTTGTGGTGTGGAATACAAAAAGTACTTTAAGATTGTCAGGGGGCTGTCCAATGCTGTTTTAGCCAACTTATTCCGTGAACCAATACCAACTGGTCATTCAACTCACTGCTGTTTACTGGACGTTGCTAACACTGAATAACTCTGTATCTGTCAATATAACCATTGCAGGATTTTTAAAATAATTAATTAAATGTGACTTACTTTGCGTTTCAATGTGATAATGCATTTCACAATTTTCTTTCTAAAACAGTTTATCTGAATCTTTTATATATTTTCTGTTTGTGCTCTAATTGTTCTCTCTCTCATATGTCTAGTTATTGGCATCCCTATTTGTGTTTCTTTTAATGCGTATTTAGTGCTTGTACTTCAGACATCAAGATGTCAATGTGTACATTCCTAATTCCTAATAAATCCCAGTGTAGCAATTTCCACTCATATGGGCAAGGATGCCATGCACTGATAGTCGACTGACTGAACAGCAAGTGAGGAAATAGGGACAATGGGAAGATTAATTCACACAAGTCACTACGAGGTCAATGTTGTAGTAGTTAAGGAATTTGAACCCAAACCAACAGAGGTATTGAGGGGTGGAAATGTGCCTTTGAATGATGGCGCAAACAAGCAATATTGGATTGGCTGCCAGTTATACCCAGTACCTGATACTTAATTCCATTGACTGCCATGGAGCTGAAGATCAGGAGCTGTTTGTAGCAAGCTGGCAATCCAACACTGCCTGTTTCTACCCCTGAATATTTTTGAAAGAACTTAGTCGGTGGGATTTTATGGCCTCACTCGAGGGAGACCGAAATTCACACCTGAGGTCAATGGACATTTCCATTGTCCGCCCCTTGCCCGCTCCAATTCCATGGCAGGAGTGGTGGTAGAATTCCGGCGAGTGAGTCACCTACGATTTTTTGAATTTTCCAGGTTCATGGCTCTACAGCTAATGGAGTATGTCATGAAGTGTAGTCAGTGTTATGAAGCAAGAATCAGAGCCACCTTGCACACTGCAAACTCCAATGCACAGCAATTTGATGCTGACCAGATAGTCTGCTTTTTGTGATTTTGATTAAGGGATAAATATTACTCGGGGCAAGATAACTCCCTTGCTCTTCTTCGAAATAGTGCTACAAGATTTGTTACATCCACCCAAGCAGACAGATGGTGTATTTAGCATCTCATTCAAAAGACAGCATCTTCAACAGTACAGCACTTCAATTCTGCACTGGAGTATCAGCCTTGATTTTTGTGCTCAAGCCCTGGAGTGGGACCTCAACCTTCTGACTCAGAGGCAAGGGTGCTCCCAACTGAGCCATAGCTGACCACAGATAAGTATTCCTTTAAAGCACATGGACTATTCTTTTTCCATAAGGACCACTATATGAACATTGGATGGTATGAAGTCAAGCAGATAAAGGATGTGCTAAGTTCCATTTTGATTGCCTCAGCCCAGACAGCATTGTATTGACCAACACAGTATTTGAACTCAATTCAGATGCCTATGTTTGATGAGGACTGGAGAAAGTTTGGTTGCTGTGGCTTACAGACTGTCTAGATACAGAGCCGAAAGAGAGAGAAACACCAAAAGGTCACAATTGAACGAGGAGACATACCCCAGCAGAACTCACCACCTTATGCAAAGGTTAGGGAAGACAGTTTGAGGTAATGTTGGACAAGGAATGCATGCACGAGCCAAATGCAAAGTGTACAGAGTCGCAATCAGCTGACCTCAATGTGGGATTGTTAGTTCAGCACCATGGGCTAAAAGATTGCACTTGTTTTAGTTGCTATACTAGGCCAAATAGACAAGGCTGGCTGCATTTGACCTAATGTTTTCTAGAATAAAGCCTATCAAATTAAAAAAAATCACAAATACAAGCATTATATCCCACCTTTGAAAAATTACATCCACTTACATTACTTAACAGATATAATGAAATAGTTCTCCAATTAAAATAAATAAAAATACGATTTAAGAAAATACTCCACGACTCCAGTAAACTGTGCAGAGTACAAGGTGTTAGCCGTGGCCCAGTTGCCACTGAGTCAGAGGTTATTGTGTGTAACCTCAGGTACTGGATGTCATATCACTTCCAAGCCTGATTTTTCATACTTCAGACTAGTCTCTCTGAAGATGATCAATGTGTCCAGGAATTAACAATAGTCTACTTACCAGTTAAGTTGAATCCATGAGACAATTTGTAAATTTTGTAGCAGATCTCCCATAGCGTTGTTCATAGTAAGACGCAAAATATATCATTTCAAAAAGGAAAGAACATTCACCAAGTAATGGACTAGCCTGTTGCAAATTTGGAACTAGAAATAATTTGGACTACCATTTTAAGGTCACAAGGTTCAATTGGGCACATTGCAAGGTTAATTAAAAACAAATGGTTGGCTCATAAACTTATCAAAAATGTGTCAGAAATTTTGTTGGAGGTGACAAAATGTGCCATTGCAAAATGTTGGTATTTTTATAGCTTTTATACACTATAATGTAATCACTTTGAAATAAAGCTGCTGGTTTGAACAGCATTAATCCTTAGAAGCATAGCATTTAACTTGTGCTCTGCTCAGTCACCTCATCTAAACCAAGTTGAATATGAAGATGCTGTGCGGTGGCTCCAAAGTCTCTCACATGGAGGGACAAGGAACATTAGAGCATAGGATCACAACTGGTCAATCCTTTGTGTCCTTTGGTAGATTACCCTGGGTTATTGGTCGTGGAGTAAGCTAAGTACCCATCTTCTCAGTTGTAACAGTGTCATTCGAGGCAGTTAAACAAAGGGGTTAAATTACAGAGGGCAATAGGGTGACCGTTACTTGAAAGCTCCCCCATAAAAAGGAAAGCTTTAAAACTCCCACTGACCTGTCAATATCAGTGCAACATAACACCCTCACAATCACTTGTGTAACAGCTTTTGTGCACTCAGATTGAAATAGAATTGGTAGATAACTACACTGGCAGGAAAACAGATATTTAAAATCCAAGAAATTAAAACATTATCATGTCCTTTCACGAGTTAGAATTCAGAGGAGGTTGTTAAAAACTGAAAAAAGAGGGATAATGTGCTTGAAGGAAAGGATGTAGATTTGAACAGTGAAAGCTTCTTTCTTCTCATTCTGAAAAGGAAACCCAAAGTGCTCTCCACTTTTAACACAATGTTCAGTGGTGACCTGCTGAGGTGACATCTTTAAAAATAATTGTCTACTTACCATTAGATGCAGTCGTAGAAAGTTTTACAGGAAGCATGAAAATGGTCTCTGAAAAACTAGCCTCAGCAGGATTGTGTGAAAGAACAAAACAATGTGACTGGGTGATTTATAACAAAAAAAGTATATAGTAAGTAGAATTTTCTACCTAGCTGCAAGCCATAATTCATACTGATCTCTTATCAAGATAAAGTACCTTTTCTCTGAATGATCTGTGTGGTTAAATGATTTTGATAAATGCCAGTACATAACAGGTAACTGCTTCACAAACAATCAAGATAAACTAGACTTACTGGGAGACGAATGGTAAATTGCTTTCCTTGGCTATGTTTAAAGCTCTACAATTTCCTTATCAATGGTATAGTCTGCTGACCTCAGGTGGAGTTGTTGTAAGATGAAAGGAACCTTGATTATTTACGCTCAAAATGCGGTCGATGTTTGCAGTGAGAAGCAGAACTTCAGCTGCTCAAATGTTCCAAAATTACTACATTTACAGCATTTTGTAGGTTGCTGGAAGATATTAAGAGTACTTAACTATGATGGTCATTAGCATGGAAACTTTCAATTTTGCCAATGATACTAACACCAGTTTTATCCCGACTAAGCCTTTACATCAGGAAGGGGCCAACAGTGAAAGTGACATGAAATGTGTGGACTTGAGGCCAAGCCATTCCAGCAGATTCCCAATGTAATTTCAGTGGAAATCCATTAAATTGGCTGACAACTAGGTTGGAAGCCGGTTATGCCAGATCCCAGCCGAGTGCTGAAGTTTCCAAGATAGTTTTGTGCGGGTGGAGTGAATCACATCTCTTCTGCTCAAACTACTAAGTAGCTTAATGTTGGTGTCAAACAACTACTGAGAATATTTGTAGTATGGCTTCTTTTATTTTGATGAGAAACGGATGAGGAAATAATGATTTAATGGGACAAGAGAATGAATCAAAAAGGAGTAATCTAATTAAGGGATTTAAAAGGCATCATGGGCCATTACAGTTTCATCCTCTGAGACACATAATTGACAAATATCTGTTCTAGATACACCAGATGATAAATGTTTGTATTTGAAGGTTTTGGAGACAAAATTTTGTGCGGCACGGTGGCACAGTGGTTAGCACTGCTGCATCACAGCATCATTGACCCGGGTTCAATTCCCGGCTTGGGTCACTGTCTGTGTGAAGTTTGCACATTCTTCCTGTGACTGCGTGGGTTTCCTCCGGGTGCTCCGGTTTCCTCCCACATTCCAAAAATATGTGGGTTAGGCGGATTGGCCATGCATAAATTGCTCCCGAGTGTCAGGGGGACTAACTAGGGTAAATGCGTGGTATTAGGGGATAGGGCCTGGGTGGGATTGTGATCGGTGCAGACTTGATGGGCTGAATGGCCTCCTTCTGCACTGTAGGATTCTATGAAAATAATGGTTGTTGTAAGATGGGAACAAAAGGATCTAGGATTGTCTGAGCACAATTTTGAAAGGGTTTGATGAAAAGGACATGGTGCACCATATCTGACAGGATGACGAAAGATTAGTTGGGTGGCTAGGATTTTAATGAGAATGGATTTGAAGGAGCAAAGGTTGGGTCTAATCAACAAAATGAGCTCACAGTGGAGATGAGAAGCTTGATGAAATAATTGAAGTTATTGGAAGTCAAGACAGGCCTGTCTAAGTGAGAAAGAAATCAATGAATTCCTTGCACACATTGTTATCCATTATTATCCATTAGTTCCTGTATTATATTTTTCTTGCATAATCACCTCCATAAACAGACCTAAGACATTATCATGGAACCATTGTAGCCGATAGACTCTGGTGGAAAGGTACCTCTTAGTCAGGTATTTTCTCCTTTGCATGCCTCTGTCATTTGCTCATCTCCTTGTTCTAGTGAACTGGGAATTCAATCACTTCCCTTCAGGTACCATGCCTTAAGAAGCTGTTACCGACCAGGGATCTCCATGTCTTGGTTATGCTTGGCAAGGTACGGCAGTGAGTTACAAATGCCTTCAACAGTTTCTGGCTGACTAGGGGACTCTCCTGCTGTTACCACCTGCCATAAACATATTGGAAGGATTTGTAGTTAGATATTCAACCAATTTGTCCATGTTGTGAACACACCTTCGGTGGGCACCAAGTCCTGGAGTGGGATTTGAACCCAGGGTTTCTTGCTCAAATGTAGGGATGCCTCTACCGTGCTACAAGGCACCCCTCTCCTTAGGTGCCGCATCAATTATATGGGCATATATGGGAATGCCCATTGTGAATTTGTGGTAAGGGTTTCACTATGGAAGGCAGTGAGAAAAAAAGACCATCCCCACCTGACACAGCTGAAAGGCAGCTTTCAAACTCCTCTCTCAGCTGCATGGCTGAGAAAATGTTTTCTTAATTCCCTCAGTCAAAGCTGATGTTGTGGATATTGAAAGCCTGTGAACTCAACCACTTCCCGCAGGTAACCTCTCTCTTTTGGAAGAGTGTAACTTCAGTAATGCGCAATACTTGTGTAAATGGCATAATTTCTGAGATCACAGCATTTATCCTGTCATGCGCGACTTTGAGAGGCGCATTGTGCATCTTCTACTACCAGCTAATTGCAGCAGAATTTAGTACATATTCTGGCTTGTCTGACTTATGCTTACAGGAACTTCTTTGATCTTAATGATGCTGAAATTGCATTGAAATTTATGCTAATTTCTACACTGATTTTCCTGACATATTTTATGTCAAATTTCCAGCGGAGCCCGTGTTTCTAAAGTTGCAACATAAAAACCGCCATAAATGCAGCACTAGCAATAAGGGTAATAATGAGGAGGCTGTTTGCTGTATTTTGTCATCATAGTGTCGCATTCTCATCACCTCTTCACTCTGTTCCTCTTATTTTGCGGAACGGGAAAAGGTCACTCGAACCCTGGCAAGTGGCGGGGAAGGACAGGAGTCTGAAATATTTTGCACGCACTGAGGCAAAGCAGCACTTTGGTTAAGTAGAGCATGGATGTCAGTAAGAAAGATTCAAAGCAACTCTGGAAGAAAGTCCCTATCAAAGTCTGGAAATCTCAGCTGCACATTTATCAGGGGATTTGTTGGGTTATGTTGCGCCTGAATATTTGGATTCAAATCGATGCCAGTGCATTATTCGGAGTAAATTTTCTGATCCCACCCATGGAAATCATAGCAGATGGGGCTGAAAATTTGGCGAACCATTTGGGCAGCACGGTGGCACAGTGGTTAGCACTGTTGCCTCAAAGTGTCAGGGACACAGGTTCGATTCCCAGCTTGGATCACTGTCTGTGCAGAATCTGCACACTCTCCCCGTGTCTGCGTGGGTTTCCTCTGGATGCTCCGGTTTCCTCCCACAGTCCGAAAGATGTGCTGGTTACGTGCTTTGGCCAAGCTAAATTCTCCCTCGGTGTACCCGAACAGGCACTGGAGTGTGGCGACTAGGGGATTTTCACAGTAACTTCATTGCAGTGTTAATGTAAGCCTACTTGCAGCACTAATAAATAAATTTTAAAAGGTCTGTTGACCTCAGGCAGAAATTTCCAGTCTTGGGGCGCTTGCGGCCAGGAAATCCCACCCTTCATGTAAATCCAGAAAAACTGCTCATTTGCATGGGGTTGGGGCCTGGAACTGAGTGGCAGATGATTTTGGCAGACATATCTTGCAACTGGAGCAAAGAAATGTGGACATTTGCGCAATTCGATGGTTTAATATAAAACCGGCATTATCAGTTGCACTCAAATTTCCTCACCCAATTCTCCTGCAGAGTAATTATGCCAGAAAGTTCCAGGAAATTCCAGGCTTATCAGACTGATGTTTAAGACACGAGTATCTGATTCTGTTATTTTAATAGCCGTGTGGACGAAGCAACTTAAGCTCCCAGGTTAAAATAATGGCAAGAGGAACTTAGTGCTGGTGTGTTAGACCTATGTACAATATGTCTGCTGACAGTCATTCCTCTCTGACAGTTCTTTAAGATTCAGAATTACAACAAACAAGTTAACATCTTATGAAACCCTGCATCTAATAAACAAATTAAAGTGAATGATTCCTGTTCACCTTGATCTCAAAACCTCTATGTTTTAGACTCATCTCTCATATCGATGTGTTACAATAGACTTACTGTTTTGATTTTAAAGGCTGAGAAACATAGCTGCGGAAAACTCAGATGGTAATCTGGGTCATGCATGCCTTCCATCACTGTCATGAATGTCTGGTATTAAGTGAACAATTGTTTAGTTAAAAGAACTAGAAGTGCATTCTGTTTCGCTCTTATTGTAGTATCTTTACTCAGCTGTCACTGCTGCGTATGTATCAGAATGCAATAAATGTGTCACAAGGGACCAGCTGAGGAGAGTTAACAGTATTCAACCAGTATCCTAACTGTGGACATTTCTCTCCCACAGAAAATCAGAATTACACTCAACGTGTTCAGTGTGTGAAGAGACTGGTGAAGAAGCTTCCTAAACCTAACCATGATACCTTGAGAGTTCTCGTTAAACATTTACAAAAGTAAGCACTGAAATATTTATTTCTTATTCATACATCTTAGCACGCAGGATTCATTCCACAAATTTAAACTGCATTACAGAAATTGCAAAATTTAGGTATTTTGTGCCTCCTATTACCACGGGAGATCTCACTGGCTCATTATGCATCAGCAATATCCTAAATGCAGTCTTTAAAATACATTACTAGAAATAGTGAACATAAAAAATATTTCTGCTATTGTTATAATGTCATTAATACCAAGTAACCAGGAGAAGACTTCCTTCCAAATGTTATAGTTAGTATTAAAAACAGAAAGACACTTATTCTCAGGATGACAGTAGTGACAACAAATATCAAGAACTTGCATTTATATAGTCCCTTCAATGAATAAAGGTATCCATAGGTATTTATAGAAAGTGTAATGATGTGGAGATGCCAGGGTTGGACTGGGGTGGGCACAGTAAGAAGTCTCACAACGCCAGGTTAAAGTCCAACAGGTTTATTTGGAATCACAAGCTTTCAGAACGCTACTCCTTCATCAGGTGAGTGTATAGGAAGTGTAAGGCAGAATGAATACCAAGACAAGGGATGAGTTATTAGGAGGGATGGTCAAAGAGATGCATTTTGAGGAGATTCTTAAAGAAAGACAGCAAAGTGGACAGGCAGAGGGATTTAGGGAAGGAGTTTTAGAACATGAAACCTTGGAAGCTGAATGCACAACTGTAAACAATGAAGTAAGCAAGGAGATGATGCACAAGTGGCTGGAGTTAAGGCAACAGATAGTTTGGATCACTGTTGTACGGTTAGAGAGTTAAAGAGATAGGAAGGGATGAGACGATAGTTGTACTCAAACAGAAGGATAAGGATTGTAAGTTTTAGGCATTGGAGAACTGTGGAAGTCATGCAGGTCATTGATAAAGGGGTTGATGAGTGAGAAGCTGTAGGATAGGATGCAACCAGAATAGTTTTGGATGAGCTGAAATTTATGGTGGAGGCAAGACAGTGGAGAATTAGAGTGATCAGTCTGGAGGAGACAAAGACATGAATTTGAGTGTCAGTGGCAAATACGATGCGATAGAGAATCAGACAGGTAAGGGATTCAGTGCTTCAATACGAGGCTTGCATTTATACGGTGCTTTTTACATCCTCGGGTCTTTCCAAAACACTTCAGAACCAATGCAGAACGTTTGAAATTGAGCCATTTTGCAATGAAGGTAAATGCCAGACTATACACAGTAAGATCCCACAAACAGCAATGAGATCAATTTATCAGATTGTTTGGTGGCATTGGTTGAAGGACAAATATTGGCCAGGACGTTGGAAGAGTCCCCAGCTCTTTTTAATAGTGCCTCTGCTAGGGCAGAGGGGGCCATATTATCTCATCTAGCCAAGAATATAGGTTTATTTCTGTTAAAAGTTGAGCCGTACTCAATCCTAAAAAGAATAATCAGACTATTAAAACTTGTAGGGACCTGAAAGGAAACACTGCAATGCTGATTCCTTATTAAAAATAATAATTTACAGCAATTGCAAGTCAGAAATACAGGCCTGTATTTTCAAATTGGCAAATTTATATTATTCCTCCCACTCTCAATGGATTGCTTCACTGACAAGACCTGGATTCAGCTGTGCTGTTCGCATTATCTGTTCAACATATGGCATTGTCCAGTAGAACAGTGCATGCAGAAAAAGGAATGCATCATTACTGAAACAATAACATTTAAGACATAAATTCCAAATACTGAAACTAATAAGGATCCCATTAGCTGCAGCAGTTATCAAGTATTTGCTCAGGGTGAGCACTTAGTTTCAGCTTTCTTTTTCTTTCTCAGGATTTTACTCCACTGACATCTATGACCATAAAACTGATAAGAAAATTTGTAATGGCTTTAGTTAACGAAAGACATAGCAGTAGGTAGGAAGTGGCAAAGCAACGTTTTATGTTAATATAATGCAACCTTCCTCAGAGAAACATTGAAGATCAACAATTTTGCAATAAAACCACAACAGATTTATAACAAAAACAGAAAATGCTGGAAAATCTCAGCAGGTCTGACAGCATCTGTGGGGAGAGAGCAGAGCCAACGTTTCGATGACCCTTCGTCAGGTTTATAGACAGATTTATAGATAGATTTATAGACAGGATCTGAGGCATGATTCTTTATATTAATATCAATTATCTACTTTATTGATTATCTTGTCTACAATAAGTGGTCAGTTTGATTCTGTATCATAGAATCCCTCCAGTGCAGAAGGAGGCCATTTGGCCCATTGAGTCTGCACTGACTGTCTGACAGAGTGTCTTACCTAGGCCCTCTCCCCCACCCTACCCCCGTGACCCTACACAGTTACCATGGCTAATCCAGCCAACCTACACATCTTGAAAAACTACGGGGCAATTTTTTAATGACCAATCCACCTAACCTGCACATTTTTGGTTTGAGTTCAGTTTGAGTCTACTCCTTCAATGAATCCTATAAGTTGTTGATTGCTGAATTTGTATATTGCTGCTATTTTTTTGAGCTGCTTTGGGACATCTTTCACCACTTCAGTAAGACTGACACTTTCCACATGTGGCTGGAGTGGCAAGAAAATGATAGTAAAGAAAAAGTGTGTGAAGCAAAATAGAAACAGCAGATGACAAGAACGAACTCTATCTGATTTTTAAAAAAATGAATGGTAACCTGCTGTAATGAACCTGAATGAGCAAGAAATCACTGGGGCTATACAAAGAGAGTCGCACATTGTGGATATATAGTCCAGAGACACACAGGCCAGCGAGTACCCAGATTAGATCACTGATCACCACTGGGGCAGCAGCTAGGTTCCTCCAATTGGCTTAAGCGTTCCTAGGCTACGAAACAGAGCCAAGAGCCTGTGCAAAATATTTATGGATGGCAAGTGAGGGCTGTGATGCACCTTTTAGTTAAATCTTCCGATGACACCTGCTCTTCAGACTTGCACATGGAGAATAATAATTTGTCTGAATTACACAAGAGCTGCTATCATTAATGTGGGCATACCCCCAATGTAAAATAATACATTGAGCTGAAGAATGTAGAAAATTGGATGGGTTTGTGGTGGGAGGGAGATGGCAGCATAGGAAAAGGGTTTAAATATCAAATTCTGAGATGTATAAGTACAAGCTCAAATTTACATCATTGGTGTTTTGCTCTGGACGCAGGAAAGGTTGAGATCTTCCAGCTATTCATGCCAGGGGGATCTTCCTGATGATAATGCATCCCCATCGTGGGTTTACCGGCAGCGTGGGGTGGATTCACTGGGAAATTCCAATGAAAGCGGCGGAACCAGAAGATCCCGCCGCCTGCCAATACGGGAGCCGCCTCCCGCTGCCGAGTAAACACGCCAAGGGGAGACCAGAGAATCTCATCCGTAAATGAGAAAACAGAAATGTCGGATGGAATTCTCTCATTCCCCAGCCAACAGGATCAATGGCGGGCGGGGAAGAAGAATCCAGTGGGAGGCATAAAAATCGGTTTCACACTGGCATGAAATTACAGTGGGATCTTCCGATGCTGCCCACCGTGGTGGACTGGGATTCCCACTCGAGGCCAGCATGAAACTGATACGCTTGTCAAAGACCCGAGTAATCACCACCCCCCACCCCCCCCCCCCCCCCCCCCACCCCACCCCCCTGCACCCAATTCTCCATGTTGCCAGCAGAAAAACACACCAGTCCAGAACACCCCTGGATCAACTTGGCGTGCAAAGGTTGGGGCTTTCCTGAATAAGGCCTGGAACTGCCTCCAGGGTTTGGAATGGAGACTGCCAGCAGTGCTGAACCCTGGGACACCACAGCAGTGGGTGGGGGCTGTCAATCAGGTGGATCTTTCAGCTTCAATGTTCTCGTGGATGTCCACCTTCCAGCCTCAGGTTGTTCCTCGAGATTCATTGACTTTCTTCAGGAGGTCTATCTTCTTTCTTCAACAGTGAGTCAGCGTTGTTGGCCACCTTATAAAGATGGTGCAAAACCCCTTGTTGCACAATTAATTACATGGGGGCCAGAAGATATGGCCTAGTTTCCGCTTGACTTACACAGTGGGAAACACTCCCTTTTCCCATCCCCACCACAGTCCCAGATGAGAGAATTCCAACAATAGTGTACCAATGGATTGCCCTTGGAATTGCACAAGGGGGGCAATTATAATTCAATTCACTATCACACCTTTTAACGATCACACAAAAGTCAAAATTACTACTGAGGAATCAGATCAACTGTGACTGTCAGGTGAAGAAGGGTAAGAAGCCAGAGATATTTGACCCAGAGCGTGCAGATATAGTTCAGTTCCCATTTCAAAGTCACATGTTCTCCCCTTATTTTAATCTGTCAATTATAAATCTAATGTCAACATTTTCGATTGAAACCATCTATAAAATTTCCCATGTTGTAATTATATCCTCCTACCAGTGATGGCACTACATAACAAGCTTACAAAGGCAGTTTCCATTATTAATCTGAAAATAGGAATTCATAATGAAAGCAGTTGAACTTAAGCGTGCATATATGTAAGTTTTTTAAGACATTAAACTCCTATGGTGTTGACAGATAGTTAAGACCAAGTATGGCTCACTTCCACATACATTCACTCCCTCCACCACCAACAAACATTGGCAACAGCGTGTACCACCTACAAGATGCATTGCAGGGACTCACTTAGGCTCCTTCGTCATCACCTTCCAAACTCACGGCCACTACTATCTAGAAGGGCAAGGGCAGCAGACACATGGGAACCCAATCACCTGGACGTTCCCCTCCAAGTCACTCACCACTCTGACTTGGAAATATATCGCCGTTTCTTCACTGTCGCTATGGGTGTACCTAAGCCATAGGGACCGCAGCAGTTGAAGAAGGCCACTACCTTCTCAAGAGCAATTAGGGATGGGCAATAAATGCTGTCTTAGGCAGCGACGCCCACATCCCTGAATTAATTTTAAAAAACCTCTTGGTGAAGCATGATGTGGAAATGCCGATGTTGGACTGGGGTGGACAAGATAAGATGCACATGACACCAAGTTATAGTCCAACAGGTTTATTTGAAATCACAAGCTTTCGAAGTCACTTCAGGGAACTTCACCTGACGAAGGAGCCGCGCTCCAAAAGCTTATGATATCAAATAAACCTATTGGACTTTAACCTGGTGTCGTGTGACCTCTCATCAGGTGAGGCAGCGTAGGAGTGTTTGGACCAGGGCATACAGACATGATTAATTTCCCAGTTTTAGAGTGTTATACTCTTGTCTTTACTTTTATATTACTATCATCAATTAATATATTGGAAACCTCTCATGCAAAAACAATCCACATTGTGATTACACTCTTCTACTAGTGGTGGTGCTGTACCATCTCTACAGGAACCAGAGTACAATTCATGCATGACAATTTTGTGTAAGTATTTTCCATTCTACATGTCATGTTACTCCATTTTAATTTACAGGAAGCTTGAGCTGACCTGAATGTTTCAATAAATTTTAGGTAGTCAAAGATTAAATAAGGATGTATTAGTAAATTGTTGCAATCCCCATTGAGCCCGATAGCTTTTAGAAAGATATTTGAATTTCCAGCAGTTGCCTAAAAAGATCAGGCAACAAGATTTCAAGTTTTAAGACTTTTACTGTAATAAATAAACTAAAAGCAACTTTGTCTAAACATAATTCAATGGACAACTTGTGCGCCAAACTAAAGAAAAGTTTCCCCATTTAACTTAAAATGACTGAAGGTTCCCCCTCCTTGCTTATACTGTACTCTATCCCTTAAGATTCTTCATTCTCCAGGAACCAAGCTCAAATTATTCTCAGCTCCTGATGCTTTGCTTCCTTTTTCCTTTTTCCAGCCGGATAACTTCTATTCTGTGAACTGACTCTTGGTGAAGTTTACTCTAGCAATCATTCCCTCTAGCCAAATCTAGGTGAATCTTCCAGCCTTGTTTAAATCCTCACAAACTGGGTCCCATCTAGCTGAGGGTGAGCTCCCACCCACATTATATGTGGTGAACTCTAGAAACTAGCTGTCTCTTCACTCTGTTCTGTCTCTTTCTTTCTCACTTTTAGGTCCTTGCAGACTGACCTCTATGTGAATCACTTCAGAAAAACTCTATAATCTGATAATGGTTGTTATGGATTCTTCCCCCCTCTAAGCCCACCGTCATGTCAACAACAATCACATGGGCCTTGTTTCCAAGTAGAAATTCTAATTAGCTATCCTCCAGATCTCCAATTTCATTCCATTTTGGAATTAAATAGTTTTAAAAACTGCTTGCAAAACCTAACCTTCCTAACACCTCCCTATGACTTGAAGACTAACTATCTATCAGTGTGAATGTCTCGCATCTTCTGTCCAGTAAGACAACGTTGCTCCACACCCCACCTTTAACTTTTAACAACCAAACCACCCAAGCTTGTTATCGAGCAGAATTCAGAACAGGGCACATGACTCCTCCATTCCTCCATTTTATCCTAAACTAAAGAGACAATCCCACAACACAACAATCTTGTAAACTTCATTGGGGGGATTTTTCTCCCTCTCCACGGCGTGTTTGGTGGTGGTGGGAGGTGGCGTGCGCTCGCTGGTGGTGGGATCTTATCAACAAACTTTCCTGTTAAACGCACCCCTCGCCGCCGGGAAACCCGCAGTGGGGGTGCGTCGGCAGCGGGACCGTAAGATTCCACTGGCATGAATGGGAGCAAGATTTCGGTCCATATCTGGGACAAAATGCAAAGTAAATATTAATTCAATTATCAGAAATGCTGTGCTGCACTAGTTATCAGTTGCTTAGCATTTTTGCGTAGGGATACATGTCACTAATTAAAATGAATAAACAGCTTTACACTTTGCAAAAGAGAAACTTCTGGAGTTTTACAAAATTTAGAATTTTATGAAACACATCCTAAAGATACAATACAAACAAACATATGTAAAAGTGAAGGTCATTGTCTAATCTAGCACGATAATGATGCATAGAACATTGCTGATACATTTAAGAATATTTCCTGATAATCTTGGAAAATTATCAATCTGATGTTATCAAAGTCGTGTACCTAGCAATATCTAGACTTTGTTTCACTTCCTTCTCAGATAAAGCTGTTTGTCATAGCTGTCCATGCCAGAATGTAGGTGGGGAGAATACAGGTTAAGTGGTCTTGAAGGACAAAAGCATTCAGATAGCATCATACTCATTTCAATATCCAATTCTTTCAAGAGTCCTTCAGAGTATGAAAAATGTCAATCAGAAATATACAAGATTGCTACTGAGAAGTCAGATAGATGATGATTCAAATCAGTTCTTCCATCTACTATGCAAAACAGACAACTCAGCTCCTACCTTTCTTAACCATTTTTTACATTAGCGTAATTACCGCTCACTGTTTGGTTTAGCCAATGTGCAATTGTTCAGTTCTTTTTATAGACATGCTCATTCTTTCTTTCATGTGTCAAGAAATTCCATAAGAATTACACACCCGAAAAAAGGGGGCTGAGTGTCAATTAATTTCCGCAGTTAAAATCCTGGAAGCAGTGGTGGGGACGTGGGGGAATAGTGTTGTGGGTTGAATGGAGCTCTAGGACAGGAAGCCATAAGATATAGAACATAAGATATAGTAGCAGAGTTAGGCCATTCGGCCCATTGAGTCGTGACACTGTTGGAGTCAGGGGGGAACAGAAGTGTTATTTTTTTAATAATTCCTTTTTGAATTTGTCATTTGATGGTTACTGTGGAGGGCTGAATGCTTACCCCACTCATTGATGGCTAATTTTCTAAAGGAATCCTTGAATTATGCCTCCAATTAAGTTCCATAAGGAGCCTAATGTTGTGGATGGTTAACAAAAGTCCCCTCCGTGTATTTAACAAAGAGATCAACATCCTTGCAGATTGAGTGCAAGTTGCTAAATCGTTATGATTTGCACTTGTTTTATGCCCAAATAAACAGGCACAACAAATTCAAATTTCTCCCCTCACATAGGAATTAGGAGCCTAATGTTTGTTGAAGGGCCCCTTGGTGAAGGACCCATTAAGGCAGCAACAAAAGAAGCAAACACCAGTGCGGGAATTCTACCGCCCCACCCCCCACAGGATTGGAACGGGGCGGACAACGGAAATGTCCATTGACCTCGGGCAGGAATTTCCAGTCTCGCTCAAGCGAGGTCATAAAATCCCGCCTCTACAGATCTGTCCAAATTAGGATCATTCAACTGCCCATCGGAACATAAGTTTCAAAACTTCTTTGTCTTCCTGTGGAGCTAGAATGAGTAGGAGTGCTCCCCTAACTCCAGAGGCATCACAATTTCTCCCCAGCCCCTACCCATAGCCCCTCCAACCTGCTTACCTGGACTTACCAGCAGGCAGCTGCCATTGAGTCAGGCGGCCGATAATAGAGTTCTTCTACCGAGCCTGTAGATACAACCAATACCAGCAACTCATTCAGACTATATTGATACGGCCAATTTCTATTCATCCTCAGGCTGACTCATTTCTCCCTGACTCTTTTCAACCTCTGTTGATTCTGTCCAATGAAAGAAAAATACTGCAGACTTTGGGAATCTGAAACAAAACAGAAAGTGCTGGAAATGCTCAGCAGGTCTGGCACCATCTGTGGCGAGAGAAGCAGGGTTAGCATTTGAAGAGAAATATGATTCTTCTTCAGAATTTCCTTTATTCTGGCTGAATAGCCACATGCTTTGTTTACTTGGCTTTGGGCGCAAACTGGTGGTTTGTGTGTCTAGCGGGCCTATTTGTAGTGTCTGTGTCATGAAACGTTTCATGTTGGTTGGACATCTACCCAGTAGAGGGAGAAATACGGGTGGATAATTGTACAGCCAATGAGTAAGGCCGACAGAAATCTACTCGCGATCTGTATTGATGGATAAAAATCATCGACCTGATCAGTGCTGGGATTTTTCCAACTGTATTCATTGGGGGATCAGTACCTTTGAAGGCGGCATTGATTACAACATACAATTATATGTTGGCACAGATTTACTACAGGTATGAATGCCAATCAACTGCCCCTGTTTTACGCTCAGCTGCTCCTGCTTTACATTCAGCTGCTATTTAGGGGCATGAACCCACGATGCCAACTTATCTGTAGGATCGTGGCACAGTGAAAACTTATGAGGCTTTTACATCACTACATATAGTACATAGCACAGTGTCACGAGGGTTGATTTTGGCTGTAACTGAACTTTGGCCCTAAGGCTCCCTTACAACAGTGAGAGCATTCTTGAGGATTCCTATGCTGCAACCCAAAGGCTTTCAAGGTCAGAGACACCGAGATCAAGATGTGCCACCATGTGGGTGTAATAAGTCTTCAGAGGCAGAATTCCCTTGACCAAAATCCGTTTATTTACAAACTCTTAACAGCAGTACACAGAGTGCTAGCAGTTAGCAGTCTATCTCTGGGGGTGTCAGAGGAACTGACACTCCCAGTTAAGTTCAAGGCAAAGAATCCCTGATTGGCCCATCAATTGGATCCTTAATCAGGGAGTTCATACTCAATAGGCCAACCTCAGTGGCCTGATTGAAGTCATTACAGTGGGTTTCAGATTCATTTGGCAAAGATTGCGTTATCATTATGATTATGGTGGGTTGATCTGTTGGCATAATGGAAAATTAGTTAATGAATGGGAGGTAGTGGAATCTTTTAAGTTGAAATCTAACAATCATACTTTCTTATCAATGATCATATGATTGTTTCACTGATGAATCACAGAATATTTTTAGGTTTAGTTAACAAACCGCAATTTGTAGAGGAGACTGATCAGAGAAGGGAAAGGTATCTGTATGAACCTAAAGGTGATTAGGAATAACTGAACATAAAAGGCACTGACACCAGTGAAAATGCCTTCTCGCTGAAAGCCTGGACTTAACAGAAAAATACTGTAAGATTCACACACATAAGCCACAGGATAGAAGATAAGCACAATAGTTTTCCTATCTTATCCCCCACCTTTATCTGCAGACTTGTGCCAGGCACAGAAAAATGAGCTTTGTTGGAATCTTTGTGATCTGTTTGCTTTCAAACCAGTGCCATTACATTATACTGTGTACCTTTAACATAAAAATAGAACATCTGAGACAACACATGTTTATAACCACTCTTTCTTTGACTTTATAAGGACAGATGTATGTCTGCCCCAAATGACTCTGGGATACTTTTTTTGGGAGTGTCTCCAGTATTGTGGGCGTCACACCCACACCTACTGATGTGGTTCAACTTTACCCTGGGGAGGCATGAAATTAAGCAACTCTGAATCGTTTACATAGATACGTTTGATCTAAATTGCATTGAAAACCACTCCAAATTAAAAGCATCTGTATAAATGTGAAATGTTTGTTTCCTATGTCTGGTAGAAATAGGACTGACTCTGACAGGCACATGTTCATGTGATGAGAAAGACCACGTTTTTACATACCTCGAGGACATTCGTTTTATATATAAGAATGTCTTATCCTACATTAATGGCATCGCTTAGTTATTTTAATTTGTACCCTTGTTTTGAATCTCAGAGTATCATGCTCTCAAGAAACAATATTAAATTATGATTAATGAGAAATCTCTACTTTGATCTAATCAAAGACATTTGAAAGATTGTGCAATTAAAAATGATGTAATTCCACTTTAACATAAATATACAAGAGTGCTGCCTTATTTTGTGTGATGTGGGAAATGGTAACAAGTAGTTGAGTCGTCCTTGAACAATCCTGGTGCTTAATTGTTTTGGGAGAAGGTAACTTCTAGAAATGCTTTCTGCACTGAGGATTGCTTCCCCTTTGTAAATGTGTCTATTTTAACTAAATGCTGGCTGGACACTAGGTCCACATTGTCCATTATGCAGCAGCCACAGTGTCCTGATCATCAGCAGTTGCCAGAGGCTGTGAAAAGTGTGAGGGAGATCCTCTGTGTAAAAAAAAAACCTGTGTCAAAACAATCTCAAATTTATCTACTGACCTTCAACATACCGGTATATGCTGTACTTCTGACCCTAATGAGATGTGCCTCAGGGAGAAAAAGCATCAGTAACCAACTGCTATATCCTGGTGTACAACGGTTCAAATTAGATAGTAATTAATTACTCACAGAATCTTCAGTGGTGACTGTTCATGTATATTGGATTATTGCCCATTTCTGTTGGTTTCTATACTGCGTCAGTGCACTTTGTTGGGCTACTAATTGTACTTGCTCCTTGGCATCAGGCTTCCTAATTCTTAGTATCTATTTTGGTTCACATTATGGCATCCATGTTTGTCCTTTCTAACTATTGTCAATCTTGATTAATGAACCTTCATTAATAAACATCCTGCTTTTTGGTTTCCACCTACAATTGCTACATGGCGGTGCATGGAATCAATTAGTCTGTACAATGTGATTTATTCTGCTCAGATCTTGGGAGCAGGTCAAAGTTCGTTGACGCCAATTTTAGCAGTTGTGACTTTATACCAAGAATAATGGTTTGTCCTTCAAGTTTAAATTGGTGGATTTTTAAGTATTCTACAAATCTTATTATGAAATGAACCGAAATCGTAAGTCATTTGATTCTTAGATTATTTTAGCTTTGTAAAATCAATCGTAATTCTTCCTTAATGGTTAATAGTTAGAATTGGATAGAATCCCTACAGTGCAGAAGGACGCCATTCGGCCCACCAACAACAGTCCTACTCAGGCCCCATCCCCGTAACCCCACACATTTACTCTGCTAATCTCCCTGACACCAAGGGGCAATTTAGCATGGCCAATCCACCTATCCTGCACATCTTTGGAGTGTGGGAGGAAACCAGAGCACCCGGAGGAAATCCACGCAGGCGTGGGGAGAACATGCAAACTCCACACAGACAGTCACCCAAGGCTGGAATTGAATCCGGATCCCTGGCGCTGTGAGGCAGTAGTGCTACCCACTGTCGAACCACCATGCCACCCATAAAAGTGGGTGGCACAGCGGTTCGCACTGCTGCCTCACATTAAACACGACTGATTTTCTGAAGGGAACTATATCTAAACTCTTTTTAAATGTAATGTGAAAAAGAAAGAGAAGACTTCACAACAGTCTCAGGATGCCCCAAAGCCCTTCATAAACATTTTTCAAAGTATTATATTACATGTTAGTATCACCAGCACAACGTAGGAAAGACACAGCAGCCAAAATTGTACACAAGGTCCCACAAATAAAAATGAGCGAAATAATCTGATAACACGTATTTTTTTCTTTTGATGACTTTGGCTTGAGGGATAAAACTTGGCCTGGACAACTTTCCTGCTCTGCTGTGAAGAGCGGCAAAGGATATTTTACATCCATCTGAGAAAGGTTAGTCAGGGTCTTGCTTTCAAATCTCATCTGAAAGGAAGTGCAGTGTTCCCTCATTAACTGCGCTAGAGTGTCGTCCTACATTATATGCTCAAATCTCTGGAGTGAGGTTTCAAAACATAACCATCTGACTCAGAGTTAAAAATGCTCCATTGAGCCAAGGCTTGTTAGATTACTTTCTAGTTGGATTTAATTGCAAGCTCTAAAGGAAGGCCCAGTAACTTCTCTACGGTGCTTAGTAGATTAGTACATATTTTCAACATGCTTAATATTGGCAATTATTGGCAGTTTTAACCAGTCCACTCAGCTACAGGATCCTGTAACATTGTCTGCCAACAGAGGTTAATTTTACAGCTCCAGGTCACCAATGGGGACCCTAACCCACCGTCAGTGGAAATTAATAATCCAGATAACCTACTGACCACTGGTTGGAAAATCATGGTCCGTGAATTCCTGAGTTTCTCATGTGTGCTGCCAGCAGGTAAGGGTGTGTGTCAGCTGCATGTACTTGTAAATCTACCCCCAATGTATAATTAACAACTACTGAAAATAAACGAAGCTGTAATACAGCCCATTAATACCTCCCTTCTTGGCACCTAATGAAGAATGATATTGGCAGTTCTCTGGACCACACAAGTCACGCCAGCTAAAGCCAAATACGACACTGCACAGATTCATCATCATCTTGTTCTTTTTGCATTCAGTGCCTGACATGCAACGTCCCAAAATCCCATTTATCCTTCATATGGCTTTTCCCTGCTTGAGTTGTGTTTTTAAAGATCTGAATATCTGCGCCCCATTTCGTTCAGATTTTAAATCTCTGTCAACAAATGAGGGCCAATTTTAACTCAGCCCATGGGACAGTGGTGGTATTAAAATTTCTGTGCACCAGTTGCGGCTCCATTGTCACTAAGCCACCATGCTTACTGGAGCTTTTCATTGGATTTAGGCAGGAGTCTCATGACATCATGCAAATTAGAGCCATAGGACGTACATTAGCACTACATTAGTGCCAGGAATTACCATTACCTGCAAAAGGGAGCCTAACCACCTTCCCTTGATATTCAATGGCATTGCCATTGCAAAATCATCATGGATAAAAAGTTCAGCTGGGCCAGCACATGCCATGAATACTAGAGAAGGGCAGAGGCTGGATATTTTGTGGCAAATGAGTCGCCTCCAAAGTTTCTTCACTACCATTATGACATGTGTCAAGAAGTAATGGATATTTTCCATTTGTCTGGATGGAAGACCACACAAGTAGGTCCGCACTATCCAGGATGAGGCAATCAGCACCTCCTCCACCAGCTTAAACATCCACTGCCTCCACCACCAGAGACGTGACTGCACTGTGTACTGTCTGCAGGACAAGATACATGGCAAAGCCATCGCTTCCCCAAGTCACGCACAAGCTCAACAGGCATCATTACCACCCCTTCACCTTCGTTGGATTAAAACCCTGGAATTCCTTACCCAACAGTATTGCGCACATACCTTGTTCCCAGTGACTTCACAGGTTTCAGAAGAAGGCCCATCAATCCCTTTCCCAAGGGAAACTAAGTAAGGGTAATAAATACCAGCTTTGCCAGTGAAAAATTTTGGACAGGCACTGATGATGTGTTTAGGCAGTGATCAGGGACAGCACTTATTCTGAAAACATTCACTTTTATTATGATTGATATGGCTTATTCATTCAGGCCCAGGATAGGAAAGTTGTCAAGAAACTCCTCTGGTGGGAAGTAGCCAGTTGTATTCACAAGTCTAATGGTGAATCACTGAATAGGAAATGAGTCAGAAGGACAGACCACCCACTTTCGGTGGTCAGAAGTATGAAAAGAAGAGAAACATTCATGTTGAAGGTCAATCTATCTGGTTGTGCCTAGGAAGGAATCCCAGTCTTGTGAGGAAAGAACTCACTCATCTTAATCACTGAGCATCCCCAAAACAAAAGGCGAACCAGGCAAAGCTAGGTTTGCCAACAATGTGGCATGGTTTCTTACTTCTCTTATTCATGAGCGGAGGTTGAAGTTAAGTGCAGTGCCTCTTGATTACAACTGTTCTTCTGTATATAGGCTGACTGTCTGCAAATATACTGGCTGAACCATTTATATCTGGTGTTTTCTCACTTAACTGGTTGCAGTCCGGATGCTGACAGGTTGGTGAGGCACACGTAACGGCATATGTGAGAGCCACAGTGTCCAATTCAGACCACAAGGGGGTACTATTGTTATTCCCTCGGGATACTCTATTGTATGATTAAATATCGGGTAGTGTTGGCACACTCCTTAATGTAAGGCGTGCGGATCACCCAGCAGAGTGGTCCCGTCCCGCTGAACCCAGAAGAACATTTAACTCGGACCCGACAAAGCATTACAACAAAGAAATAGGCCCATATAAAATCTGCATCTGTAACTTATCATGCCGAGGAGGCAAACAGTGACCCTACCAGTTAATACGTCAACATCTCTTTTAAGCAACCTATGCACTGGATTTTACGGTAGCAATTTCTAGGCATTCAATAAGAATCATGAATTCTAATCATTCATGCACTAATCACTAATATCAAGTATTAAACTAAAACACTTCTTTTCCATTTGTGTTTTAATATCCATTTCCTCTCTTTTCATTTCATTTTCCATGTTATTTAACAGTCAACTAGGTGGGTTGGCCAATGAAACAAAACATGAAGGGCATCAATTTAGATGGCACTACTTTGTAGTTTGACCAGTAAGATACGTACATCAGCTCACGATTGATATTGGTGATTCTGTCTACATTGCAGCTGCTAATTTAGGCTTGTACAGATTTTACAGCTGGTCTGTATCAAAAGGCATCGTGTGGATGGTGCAAATGTGATTATGCTGCTTTTCCTGCAAAGTAAAAATGTTGCACTGCTGGTTTTAATCTATCCGAGAATCAAAATGATTCAAATCAGACTCATCAAAAAGCCTGATTCAACTAACCATTGGACTTCCACCCCCATGCTCAAAATAGCACATACAGCAAACTGTAATGTAATAGCTTGTGACACATGTTCCACTTTTGACAGCAAGGTGCTCGTTAAATTCATGAGGGAGCACAATAAGAGAAAGAGGCCATTAGAGAGTAGTACTGAGCTTCATTTTTACCACAAAGGTGAGACTGTTGAGACTTTGGAACATCAAAGAGAGGGGAAGGAAATATCCCCAATACACCAAGGAATCATTTGATTCAAATTAAGCCAAGTAGATCATTAATCCAATCAAACCACATTCTGGCCACCAGGAGCAATAGATATATCAAACAGTTAGGTCACTACAGAGGTCATACAGAATGACCTGAGAGGCTGCACAGTTAAAACACTGAATTTATCCCAATACACTAGTGATTATGAAAATAATTCCAAAAGCATTGCTGAGATGTACAACTTGGATGCGTTATCCAAGATTACTATGGAGATTGGATGTTAAGCCACCATAAAGATATGTTGGATGCATAAACCACTATACAGTTCTCATGCTTTGGCCTATATGCTCGACAGCACCATCGAGATTAGATGGTTAACATTTCTGTAGAAAGACACAGAGATGAGAAGCTTAATTGTCAATGAGCTCACTTGCTTAGAAAATTTGAGATATATCTGCAGAAGATAATGGAGGTAATTTTAAACTTGAAATGGATAGGGAAACCGGCAGTGGGGGAATTGGTTGTCATTCAACTAATTTCCCACCCAGATTGTTCCCAAAATCTGGAGAATCATAGAATCCCTACAGTACAGAAGGAGGGCACTCAGCTCATCGGGTCTGCACTGACTCTCCAACAGAGCATCCTATCCAGGGCCTATGCCTGTAACACCATGTATTTACCCCACTGATCCCCCTAAACTGCACATCTTGGGACACTAAGAGGCAATTTAGTATGGCCAATCAATTTTGGAGTTGGAACATCTGGAGGAAACCAACACAGACACGGGGAGAACGTGCAAACTCCACACAGATAGTCACCCAAGGCCGGAATCGAACCCGGGTCCCTGGCGCTGTGAGACAGCAGTGCTAGCCACTGTGCTGCCCTGTTTTCTCTGTACATGGGAGTTCAACTTTCTTCCAGCCTCTGTTTCAGAAAAGCCTACAGAAGCCCATGAGAGAGTGCCAACTCTCCTGCTGTCAGCAGCAATGCGATAGAATGTGCGGACAGGATGGAACAACATGATAGCTCGCATTCCATGTGGAAGGCTGGTTCTTCTGGGGGAGACAGGCCGCTAAAATTCAAATCAGGCTTCAAGACATCTGATTTTCCACTTTTAAAGAAAAGGACCTTTCTGTATTGATTCAAATTAAACTTCACCCTGACATTTTAACCTCCCTACATATAGGTTCATGTGTGGCTTTAAGTAGGTATTATGCGGAACAGTAATTACAATTTTTGCTGATACCAGTTCAATTCTTGACTGTGGGTTAGAATGAGGTATATGAAAATAACTGGGTTGGACACTAAATTTGATCAATTTTGGCTGATGTAGCTGAACCAATGCTGAGTAAACATGAAGACAAATGCGCACAGATGTAGCACAGAAGTACATCAAAGGCTTTGTGTTTGAATTTAGTCCACTGGATGTGATGTCGTATGTACTATTTCAGTAATGACTAGGTTAGGTTTGGCATGTGCGTTGCTCTTAATACTTCACTCGGATCAGGTCTGTATTCCAAATGTTAAGAGGGCTTTTTCCGAGAATAAAAGGATTTCACACAAAGAATCACTTTTATCTCTGCATCGACTTTGTAATGCCATCTGAAACTGCAGGTTACTGATCCACATGACTCAATTCAAACCGGTCACAGTTAATACACGTGTTTTGAAATTATTAATTGGCTCCGTGTGATTCCAATTAAAAACAATAATTTTCTACAAACGTTTAGTTTTTGTGACATTAACTGGCACCAAAGATGTTTTTTTTAAAATTCATTCATGGGATGTGGGTGTCGCTGGCTGAGTCAGTAGTTATTGCCCAGTCCTAATTGCCCTTGAAATGAGTGACTCGTTTTATAAATCAACCTCATTGCTGTAGATCTGGAGTCACATGTAGGCCAGACCGGGCAAGGACATTAACGAACCAGATGGGTTTTACAGCAATCAGCAATGGCTTCATGGTCATCACTGGATCACAGAATCATTGCAGAAGAAACTCTTTGGCCCATCAAATTTGCACCAACATGTGAGAGCCACCTAAGCTACCTACCTAACCCCATTTACCAGCACTTGGTCCATCGCCTTGGATGTTATGACATTGCCAAGTGTTCATCCAAGTACTTTTTAAAGATGTGAGGCAATCTGCTTTCACCACCCTCCCAGGCAGTGCATTCCAGATGTTCACCACCCTCTGGTTAAAGAAGTTTTTCCCCACATTCCCCCTCAACCTCTTGCCCTTCACCTTGAACTTGCATCCCCTATCACTATAGCTCTTCCTCACTTCTTCCCCTCCTGTATGGTCAAGCTGCTTGGCTCTGTCTGCACTGCCTGGAGGAACTAGCACCCTCATCAGCCTCCAAAATTGAATACCGATTTCGCGAGCGGGACCCCAGGGGACTCCTTAACTATCTACCTGTTTCTCTTGGACTGCTCGCTAGTCACCCATTCCCTTCCTTCCACGATGCTCTCAGACTCACATTAGATTGCACTTAACATACCACCACTCGCTCTCCTGGGTTCCTAACCTGGAATTCAGCTGGACAGATGAATTAGCATATCATGTTAGAAAATAACCCCACAAAACTGGTGTCCCCTCCCACCAACCCCATCCTGGGGTGAATATTCTCTGTGGATAATTGCCACTAATTGCCCCCATTTGCAGGCATTTGAGGAAGCTATGAAAATAAGCACTTTTTGATGGCAGAGTACCAGGACACTAATAGGTATGTTTTAAAAGCTTCTTGAATATAATTACTTTTAAGTGAGGAAATTAAATTTTTCTGTATGGATTTAAAACAATCACTTTCAGTAATTTAAATCGGAGTACTCACGGGTACAGGCTCAGGTTTAAAAAGCTTATTTTGGTGATAAGCCATTTCCAGCTGTATAAATTGAACTGCTTTGGTCCTTCTCAGGTTTCCAGGTGTAAGAAAAAGAAAATGTGGCATCGCTTTGTGCACTTCTCCTCTTGGGTTAGTGTCATTCATGCATTCCTGGGTGGAAACCGAACTGGTGTAAATTCCCACTGCAAAGATTCAGGGGCCTTTGTAAAAGCGTTCAGCTACTTTATTTTTCTGTTCCACTTGCGCCACCAATGGATTTCCCAAGAGATGTAAATCTTTTGGAGGAAGAAGAGGAGGATGAATGGAGGGATATCAAGAAAGCCTGGCTGCGCCAAAGGGATTGTGTACCATTCATTGGTACCCTCAAATCTGCATCTGCCATCAGAGGTTGGTATTTCCTTTACCCATTCACAGGATGTGGGTGTCACTAGCAATTTATTGCCTATCCCTCATTACTCTTGACAAAGGTGCTGGGAAGCTGCCTTCTTGAGTGGTGCACTGGGCCAATTCAAAGCGTAGTTTTAAGTCAACCACATTGTTATGGGTCTGGAGTCACATATAGACCAGACCAGGTAAGGATGATAGGTTTCCTTCCCTAAAGGGCATTTGTGAATCAATTGGGGGTTTGAACAACAATCTGGTAATTTGATGGTCACTTTGCTGACAGTAGATTTTTATTCCAGGTTTATTTAATTAACTGAAGTTGAATTTCCCAGACGGAATTTCCCACGACGGGATTTGAACTCCTGTCGCAAAATTATTAGTTCAGGCCTCTGGGACAAATTCAGTAAAATAACCAAAATATTCTGTACCCATATTTCATTTGGGGAGCAAATTAATACACACAGGGAGTTGAATTCCAAAAGGTGGCAGACAAAATGGCACAAATATGATATGTGAAGGTGTGACTAACTGTATTGCAAGACGGTCTCTGAAAGAAAACCAATTGCAGTGTGCTGTGGTTTAAGTAATATGGATAAGAATGAAGGTGTGCCAGGGCAGTCAACAGGCAACATAAGCTGATTGGTCAGGTCCACATAACCAAAAAGATCTGCACCAGACAACAACTGCGAATGCGGGGTATTGCCTTCCCAGGTTCCGAGTTAGCAGAAGGCCAGATGCACAGCCAAGCCATTTCCTGTGAGAGTACCAGGAGCTACTATGCCATTAAATAAAGAAAGACAATTCCTCCGAAATACTGAAAGAAATTGTAAGCCGTCTTGTAAAAAACAAATGGAAGGAAAGATCGCATCAAAGGAAGAAAAGAAAATAAACTGAGCAAGTTAAACAAGATGAACAGAAGGAGAGAACCAGTTCAACAGAAGTGAAAAGAAAAGAAACACAGAATTGTTTTGCTGCATTTTCAGTGTATTCACACCCGTCTGTGTACGACGAAGCATGCAGACAGGGCAGGGGGAGAGAAACCGAGTGACAGAAAATTCTGAATGTGGCCGAGGTTTTCTGACATTGAGATTGTTAGCCCATAATTTACTGCCTTAAATGAGCAAGTAAATGAGCCCAACAGTGCAAAGTCTCAGCTCATAGTTAAAAGGATCTATATCCAAAATGCTATTGAAACTTTCACATGTCTAAAATAAGGTACAGGTGGGATACATGCAGCGAGTACCATTGTTTGTTCAGTTCTGGCATCAGTCTGTGACAAAGTTACAAAGATTTTGAGTAGGTCATGAAATTCTCGATTATATTTACCTTAGATTTGAGAAGAGGATAGTATTTGTAGACCATTATTTCATTTTTAGCACTTCATTCCAGAAAACAGTCTATGAAAATTTGTTGAAAAAGTGAGAAAAGTAATCATTTTATAATTGTAAAACTCATTAAAGCGGAATTTGTGCAACTTCTGAGCTGAAGAGTCAAATCGGAATGTGAATATTTTAACACCAATTGATGCGGCACAAATGTGCCTAACCAGTGGTTCAAAACATCGAAACAACAGCAACATAACTGAAAGGTACAGAATCAATTTACTGTGACTCATTCCCCTGTTAATTAGTCATCGAGTCATTTAGTCATAGAGGTATACAGCATGGAAACAGACTCTTTGGCCCAACTTGTCCATGCCGTCCTTTTTTTTTAAACCCCTCAGCTAGTCCCAGTTGCCCGCATTTGGCACAGATCCCTCTCTACCCATCTTACCCATGTAACTGTCTAAACACTTTTTAAAAGACAAAATTGTACCCACCTCTACTACTACCTCCAGCAGCTTGTTCCAGACACTCACCACCTCTGTGTGAAAAAATTGCCCCTCTGGACCCTTTTGTATCTCTCCCCTCTCACCTTAAACCTATGCTCTCTAGTTTTAGACTCTCCTACCTTTGGGATAAAATGTTGACTATCTAGCTGATCTATGCCCCTCATTATTTCATAGACCTCTATAAGATCACCCCTCAGACTTCTACGCTACAGAGAAAAAAGTCCCAGTCTATCCAGCCTCTCCTTATAATTCAAATCATCAAGTCCCAGTAGCATCCTAGTAAATCTCGTCTGCACTCTTTCTAGTTTAATAATATCCTTTCTATAATAGGGTGACCAGAACTGTGCACAGTATTCCAAGTGTGGCCTTACCAATATCTTGTACAACTTCAACAAGATGTCCCAACTCTTGAATTCAATGTTCTGGCCAATAAAACCAAGCATGCTGAATGCCTTCTTCACCACTCTGTCCACCTGTGATTCCACTTTCAATGAGCTATGGAACTGTACCCCTAGATCTCTTTGTTCTGTAACTCTCCCCAATGCCCTACCAGTAACTGAGTAAGTCCTGCCCTGGTTCAGTCTATCAAAATGCATCACCTCGCATTTACCTAAATTAAACTCCATCTGCCATTCGTCAGCCCACTGGCCCAATTGATCAAGGTCCCGTTGCAATCCGAGATAACCTTCTTCACTGTCCACAATGCCACCAATCTTGGTGTCATCTGCAAACTTACTAACCATGCCTCCTATATTTTCATCCAAATCATTAATATAACTGACAAATAACAGTGGACCCAGCACTGATCCATGAGGCACACCGCTGGTCACAGGTCTCCCGTTTGAAAAACAACCCTCTACAACTACCCTCTGGCTTCTGTCATCAAGCCAATTTTGTATCCATTTAGCTACCCCACCCTGGATCCCATGAGATTTAACCTTATGCAACAACTTACCATGCAGTACCTTGTCAAAGGCCTTGCTAAAGTTCATGTAGACAACATCAACTGCACTGCCCTCATCTACCTTCTTGGTTACCCCTTCAAAAATCTCAATCAAATTTGTGAGACATGATTTTCCACTCACAAAGCCATGCTGACTGTCCCTAATCAGTCCTTGTGTCTCTAAATGCCTGTCGATCCTGTCTCTCAAAATACTTTCCAACAACTTACCCACACAGATGTGAGGCTCACCGGCCTGTAGTTCCCCAGGCTTTTCTCTGCAGCCCTTTTTAAACAAAGGCACAACATTTGCCACCCTCAAATCTTCAGGCACCTCGCCTGTGACCATCGATGATTCAAATATCTCTGCTCAAACCCTCATCAACCATAGACAAAGATTGCATTTATATAGCACCTTTACCACCTCAGAACATCCTATGAAGAAGATAGAATCATAGAATCCTACAGTGCAGAATGAGGCCATTCCGCCCATCGATACTGCACCGACCACAATCCTATCCAGACCCTATCCCCATAACCTCATCCCCATAACCTCATGCATTTCCCCTAGCTAGTCCCCCTGACACTAAGGGGCAATTTAGCATGGCCAATCCACCTAACCTGCACATCTTTGGACTGTGGGAGGAAGCCCATGCAGACATGGGGAGAATGTACAAATTCCACACAGACAGTGACCCAAGCCAGGAATAGAACCTGGGTCCCTGGCACTATGAGGCAGCAGTGCGAACCACTGTGCCACTGCCTCAGATATCCGGAAATCCGCCATGTTCCCACGCTCAACAAGAAATGCCAGACTGCAATAGAGTCTCGGAATTTCTGGATCCTGCCCTTTTCCCACCTGTTCTCTCCTAACTATTTTACATCAAAAGTATTCCACCAAACCTGAGGACATTTTGAGTCATTCATTTTACTCTATCTGATTTTAATATTGTATAATGGTTCCATGATACTTTTGAACTTAATTTTACAAACTGGAATCAAAATTAAGCATGTTTCAAGTTGTTTCAATTAACAAGAATATTTTGTTTATTTATGTTGAAAAATAATAAATATAAGCTGACATCATGTAACCTGGCATTAGAAAGAATGACCATGTTAGGTTTATTTTACTTTATTTTAACTAAAAGTTAATACCATAATTTTGTAAGAATTATTTTAACAACCACATATTTCTTTCGTATCTAAGTTCAATTAAATCCCTGATTTGGGATAAGTTCCTTTACATAAACATCAAGGACTATACTCTGAAATTTTCATCATAGAATCTTAGAATCCTTACAGTGCAAAAGAGACCATTTGGCCTATCGAGCCTGTACTGACTTTCTGACAGAACATCTTACCCAGGCCCTCTCCCCACCCTATCCCGCTCAACCCGTACATTTCCAATGGCTAATCCATCTAACCTACACACCTTGGGACACTAAAAGACAATTTAGTATGGCCAATCCACCTAACCTGCAAACCTTTGGACTGAGGGAGGAAACCGGAGCACCCTGAGGGAAACGCACGCAGACAGGGGGAGAACATGAAACTCCACACAGGCAGTTACCCAAGGTCAGAATTGAATCCGGGTCCTTGAAGCTGTGAAGCAGCAGTGCTAACTTTCCGGGATCGAAGCGATGTGCACCAGGCAAGGCAAGGCTGGATTATCACCCCGTTATCTGAATGATCTGAAAGGGTTGTGAAAGCAGTTTCTGTAGGAATTTTCAAAAGACAATTGAACATATAATTGAAGATAACTTCTATATACGGCTAAAAAGAACTGTGAGCATGAGACTGAACTAAGCATTTCTATCAAAGCAGGTCTGACAGCATCTATGGAGAGAGAATATAACTAATGTTTCAAGTCTAGATGACCTTACATTAGGCTCTGACGAAGGGTCATTCAGACTTGAAATGTTGGCTCTATTCTCTCTCCACAGATGCTGTCAAACCTGTTGAGATTTTCCAGCACTTTCTGTTTTTGTTTCAGATTCCGGCACTATTTTGCCTTTATTTCTATCAAAGAGTTGGGACAGGCAGAACGGGCCAAATGGCCTCCTTCTGTACTTTAAATCCCTGACTAGTCAGTCATGATGTCAAGGTGCACTAACTGTTTAAGAATGTTCACTGAGAACCATGGAAACAAAATTACATTTTATGTCAGGATTACCAAACCAAAATTAAGTCAAATTAAATTCTAATTGATGGAAATCAAATATTGAACCAGTTATCCTTAACTGTGGTTTGACGATCCGATGTTAATTATGACTCTCCAGCTTTCGTGCAATTCCTGTCTCCGTATCAGCAATCAGGAAAATTGCAACATAAACAAGAAAAGTTGTTCTTGACAGGGACAAGGTTTGTGCCAAGTCTACTTGGTCATCTCACCCTCGAGCAATTCTCCCTTTACTACTTTAGCTGGGCTAATGCGGTATTTTCTCTGCGTGCCTTTCGTAATGTTTCATAAATTTACTGCAAACCATTGAAAAATATTCTGAAAATCACACATATGTAGGTTGCATTGCCTATATCGAGCAAGTACAGCATAAAATATTCAGTTCTTTCTTTGTGAGTACATAAACTCTGATGTGAATTCATATTTCCAGAAATTATGTTTTAAAACCTTCTCTGTCCACAAATCTAGTGGAACAACTTAACCTCACCGACATTATAAATGTACTTTACTCATATTTTTCTGTTGACATGTCGTTTTCATATCTAGAGGATTAGGATACTAGGGAGTAGAAGTCATGCATTAGCTATTAACAAAAAGTCCAGTCGAAACCACATCTAGCATGCTGAGGGTAGTTCTGGGCACCACACCTTAGGGAGAATATGTTGCCCTTGGGGTGTGTGGACTATAGGTTGGTCAGAATGATACCTGGACACCAAGGGTTAAAATATGAGGAGAAATTATACACTAACTAAGGGCGTAATCTTTGGAATTTTGAAAATTTAAGTGGTAATTTGATGGAAAGTTTTCAAGATGTTGTGGGGAAACAGGGTAGGTATAGAGAATCTATTTCTGCTGGTCAGGAAGTCTATAACTGGCAGCACTGTCTCAAAACTACAGCCAGATTTTTCAGGAGTGAAATTAGGAAACATGTCAACACACATAGGATGATAGAAGTTAGGAAACCTTTTCAGCAAATGGCGACTGATGCTAGATCAATGGTTAATTTTAATTCTGAGGTTGATTGATTTTTTTGTGATCCAGCAGTATTAAGGGAAGTGGGGCAAAGGTGGTTTCTATGGATTTAGGTTGCAGATCAGCCATTATGTCACTGAATGGTGGAACAGGGTTGAGAGGCTACATAGCCTGAGTTGTTCCCGTTGGAATTCTGAAGCTTGTGCGGTATTTTAATATTTTAGATTCACATCACTAATAAAGGCAGACCATGGGTCCTACTTGTGACCTATCTGTTTTGTGAGGTAATGTGCTTCTGGACCGTAAAGTTAATGCAATTGGGTTCAATAGTCAATTAAACAGAGAAACCTCATTAGTAATCATAGGAAGCCAACTAAACAGCATGGATATAAATTCACCATGGAGCTGCCGACTATCTTGATTAAACTGGGCAATTTTGAGCATAGAAGCATGAATCACTCACTTGGATACTATGATGCACCCGTGTCTCGCAGCACTGAACAGAAGTGAAGCGGTCGAAATGCATAATTTGAAAATTAATGTAAATGTGGTGATCCTCATTATAGTCATAAGTATAGTCCAGCCTTTTCTGCCACAAGATTCCTGCTGTCCTCCTGACGCTGAAGCAAAAGTTAGGGTACTAAAGGAATACTTCAATGGGGTAAATGGTCTTTTCTTCGCCATAACTTTTCCAATAGCCTCAAATTTATGCTGTTGTTCCATGGTGGCACAGTGGTTAGCACTGCTGCCTCACAGCGCCAGGGACCCGGGTTCGATTCCTGGCTTGGGTCAACTGTCTGTGCGGAGGCTGCACATTCTTCCCGTGTCTGTGTGGGTTTTCTCCGAGTGCTCCGGTTTTCTCCCACCACCCTAAAGACGTGCTGGTTAAGTGCATTGGCCGTGATAAATTCTCCCTCAGTGTACCCGAACAGACGCTAGAGTGTGGCGACTCGGGGATTTTCAGAGTAACTTCATTGCAGTGTTGACGTAAGTATACTTGTGACACAAATAAATAAACTTTAAAGTGGACTAAAATGAAATTTGAAAAAATACAGTGTGAATGGTTACTTCACTCAAAAGCACTGCTGCTTCACAGCTCCAGGGACCTGGTTTCGATTCCTGGCTTGGGTCACTGTCTGTGTGGAATTCGCACATTCTCCTCGTGTCTGCGTGGGTTTCCTCCGGGTGTTCCAGTTTCCTCCCACAGTCCAAAGATGTGCTGGTTAGGTTGATTGGCCATGCTAAAATTGCCCCTTAGTGTCCTGAGATGTGTAGGTTAGAGGGATTAGTGAGTAGATATGGGGGTAGGGCCTAGGTGGGATTGTGGTCAGTGCAGACTCGATGGGCCAAATGGCCTCTTTCTGCACTGTAGGGTTTCTATGATTCTATGATTCTATACAAGCACTCCTCATGGAGTCTAATTGTGAGAAAATGATCAGAACTGGCCAGAGAGGATGAAGGGTTCATAGACTGTCACAGATGAAGAGAGATTAGATAACAAAATGTTTTGGTCTAACCTTTCTGGTACAATTCATTTAAATTTTATGATTATCTTATCGATATGATCTCAGTGCTGACAATGTTATTGTCAGGCAGAGAAAGGCACTTCAGCTTTATCTATTCTCCAGTGCACCTAAGCTTTCTGATCAATCTAATGTTTTCTCCTTGCAGAGATAATTGTAGGTTTTAAAAGTTGAATAAGAATTTGGCTGAAGCGTTTTTTCTTCAGGCTCCTGAACATATGGCCCAGAGTTTTGCAGTATTAATGATAACAAAAACCTCTGAAACTGACAGCAAGTTCGAGAGTCCACATACGCACAGATAACTTGGAAATCCAGAAGTTTCTGTCAGCGATTTGACACTTCTCCGTTGGGTGCTCTGTTGAAGTCCCTGCAGATTACAATCATTTCAAAGTGACTAAACTGTCAAGAATTGCCTCTTTAATGCTCTAATGGCTCTGTTAAAAACCCTGGAAACATTGTGCCTTGTTAATGAAACGTATCTGGGTTTTTAACAGCATACCATGGCATAATTAGTCTGAGCAACCTTTCTGGCCCTGGAAAACTAGTTCTATAATGGTGTATTTATATTTTTTCCCACTATTATAAAAGATTCCAAAGTTTTTCTAATATATTTTGAAAAGTTTGTTCATGATATTTTAGCTTCTAATGTATATGCCCCAATCTTTATATTCCACTCTGTAAAGGAAACCATGAAAAGTGAAGAATAATCTGCATTTAACCTCCTGGTTTGCTGTCTATGAGAATTTGCCAATTTGATTGGCTCTTACTCTGCTTGATAACATCACTGTTGTTGAAATCTTGGTAGACGTATTGGCCTGAATTTTCCAGCCATTCACGGCCCACCGCTGCTGCAAGCAAGGACAGAGAATTTGGCACTCAGCCACATCTCCGTTCACTGGAGCGGGACCAGAAAAACCCGCTGGCGTGAACGGCCAGAAAATTCCAGCCATCATGAAGGACTGTTAATTTAGGTGTAGGAAGTGTTCAGTCACCATAGAAGAATATTTCAGGTCTTTCCATATGTCATTTATTCCACATATTTCCAGAACTGGAGGACTGTAAAAATCCTCTAATCTAAAATCCTAGCAAATAAAATCAGGAGATACTCGTTGGGCAAGGTGTTGTGCTCTTATTGAAACATGGATATGTAATTCATATCCCATCTGTATTCAAGTTCAACCTTCATTTTCACTCCAAAATGAGATCATGTTAGATGTTCAATATTAATCTTTTAGCTAAATGAGAATAAATCTTTTGCACCTAAAGTCTTATTATCTCTTAAATTTAGTTCCCAACAGGCACAATTTTAATTGATTTAGATTGTCACAGCTTTCGATAGCACAAATAATCCAAGAGGTTCCAAATATTGGAAAACAATGGCACATCTGGTTCCTACGCATTTTCACTTAGATTTCTGCAGGTTCTTCTGCCAATGTCTATTTATTTTATTTATTGTCACAAGTGGGCTTACATTAACAATGCAATGAAGGTACTGTGAAAATCCCCAAGTAACCACACTCCTGCGCCTGTTCGGGTACACTGAGGGAGAATTTAGCACCTAACCAGCATGTCTTTCGGACATGGGAGGAAATCGGAGCACCCGTAGGAAACCCACGCAGACACGGGGAGAACGTGCAGACTCCGCACAGACAGTGACCCAAGCCGGGACTCGAACCAAAGCTCCTGGTGCTGTGAGGCAGCAATGCTAACCACTGTACCACCGTGCCGCCCCTATTGAGCAGATGTACATGACAACCTCTGCAGAAATTCACCCTTCAGACTACCAATTGTCCCCATTCCATAAACTTCACCATGGGGGCTCTTTTTCCAGCGCTGAGCAACTAACTTTTACAATTCTTTTCCAAAACCATTTTCTTTCATCCTGTGTTTGTCGGTTCAATCTTACTTCCTGCTTGATAGCTCTAGTTAGGTACAGGTGGGAGCACGCTTATCTGTAGGTCAGAACGTTGTCATTTAAATGCTGACAGTTAGGTGTTGCATTATTGGAGTGGGCATCATTTGGATTAAATGTTATATCGAGGTGCTGTATGCGTGCTGATGTGGATTTAGAAGATCTATAAGAAAAAAGACACTATAAAACAGCAGAATCACAGAATTATTACAGCACGGAAGAAGCCCTTTGTGTTTGCGCCGCCTCTCCAAATGAGTAATTTACATAGCACCACTTCCCCACCTCCTACCAGTAACCCTGCACATTCTTCCTTTTCGGGTAATAATCCAGTTTCCTCTTGAATGCCTCAATTGAACCTGTCTCCACCACACTCCCAGGCAATTCATTCCTGACCTTAACCACTTTCTGCATGAAAATGTTTCTCCTCATGCCTCCACTATTTTAGCAACAGTGGGTAATGCGCTCCCCATAGAGACCAATAACTTCAAATTTCCCAATGACTGATGGAAATAAAGCAAAGGACAAGATTTTACATTTTAAGACTTTTACTGTTTAAAAAAAACTGAAATCATCGTAAATCAACATCACTTAACAGGCACCTAATACATCAAACTAAAGAAAAGGCATTTTTGTATTAACTAACTAAAGGAATCGAGATCCTTCTTCCAAGCCCTTTCCTGTACACCAATCTTCTGGCAGATAGATAGCATTACAAGAAGGAATCCCAAGTTATTCCCAGCTTTTGACAGGCGCATTTTTCCCTGCCATGCCAAGTTGCAGATTCCAGAATGCTTCGAAAATCAGTCTACTCGGCCTGAATCTCCAAGATCTGGCTTCGTCTAGCAAGGCCCGCTTCAGTAACTCATTGTCCTTAAATCTCGAAATGTTCTGTCTGCTCCTGTTGAAAAGAAAAATGCATTCCTACCAGCATTCCGCTTCCGCGCAGCAGCATCTGCCTTGCCCCTCTCTCACTAGGACAATCTTACTGGTTCATCCTGCCGATCAATTGGCGTGGCAAGCCGGTAAGATTGCGAGAGAGCTGAAAAAACGGTTTTGCGCCCAGTTTCTCGCCTCTTGCAATGCCACCGGCACTGCGAAGCCTCGCACTACTAAGGCCCCCTGGTGGTTGGGGGCAGGGGGGGCAGTGCCCCTTGGGCAGTGCCAGTCTGACACTGCCAGCCTGGCAACCTGACACTGCTAGCCTGGCATTACCCACCAGGCACCCTGGCACAGCCCACCGGGCACTGTACAGTGCCAAGGGGCGAGGCCTAAGGGGAATGGGCAGAGCCATCAGGGGCAGGGCCTATGGAGAGGTGGGTGGGGGCTTTGCAATGGGGGAAGGGCCAGGGGCTAAGGGTATTGAGGCAGTGATCAGCCGACAGTGGGAGGTATCGGGCGGCGATTGGCCAGGGGTTAAGGGGTATCAGGGCAGCGATCAACCAGGGACGGGGGAAATATCGGGACAGCAATCGGCCAGGGAGGCCAGCGATCAGCTGGGGAGGCTAACAATTGGGAGGGCGATGTCCAAGGGGGGTGTGGGAAGGTGCTGGGAGGAGGGGGCATGTATCCAGCGGCGTGGTTGTGGAGGGTTAACATCTCTTGGTTTACCATGTACACTGATACACAGAACACTGAGAGATCAAGGCGCATGCACAACAGTGGTACCTACAGTCAGCAGCCAGCTTCCCGGCATGAACAGACTCTGTCCACTCCCCCTACCTACCAACTTTGAATCTTTTTTTGCATTAGCCGGCACAACATCGAGTCTGGGAGCTCGCTCAAAAAATGGGTGTGAATCTTTCCTGTTTTCACACTCATTTGGCACTTAGAATTCCTTTGGTAAGATCACCCTTGTGTCTCACAAAAGCAGTTGCTCCTTTACTGTGTTAAGGTATGAATATTATCATTTGAATTTCAAAAGGTCTTGTTTTGGGTTTCTTTCCTTGTGACAACCAGATCACATGGGCCTGTCTCTGGGCAGAGGTTTAGTATGACCAATATCCTCCTTATTCAGATAATTCTTAAGCTGAAGCATTCATTTTAAAATGTCTTGTGAAATCTTACTTTCATAACAAAAGGAATTCCCTTAAATTCCCTTAAAATCAGATTAATTGGTTCTTCATTTATTTGGTTTTGGTGGGGCCTTATTGTGCATATATTGGCTACCAGCTATTCCTGCATAATAATGACTATACTCCTAAATTATTATTTGGTTATAACGCACTTTAGAATGCCTTTAGATATGAGGGCCGGCATAGTGGCGCAGTGGTTAGCATTGCTGCCTCACAGCGCCAGAGACCCAGGTTCAATTCCAGCCATGGGTTACCGTCTGTGTGGAGTTTGCACTTTCTCCCCATGTCTACATGGGTTTCCTCCATGTGCTGTGGTTTCCTCCCACAGTCCAAAGATGTGCAGGTTAGATTGATTGGCCAGGGTAAATTGACCCTCGTGTCAGGGGGATTAGCAGGGTAAATTAGGGTTACGGGAGTAGGGCCTGGGTGGGATTGTGGCCAGTACAAACTCAATGGGTCGAATGGCCTCCTTCAGTATTATAGGGATTCTATGATTCTATGATATGGGAACCACATAAATTCAAATTCAGTGTTCTCTTCAAATTAGGCTTTCTTACTCAAAAATACATTGTATAAGTAAGTATAGGTTGTTGATACTTTCAGCAACGTTTAACTGCAACGCTTGTTACAAATTATGAGGCACATGGACGTGCATAGTACAATATTCAAACAAAGTTTTACAATCTCAGGATTACATACAGATTGCTGACGCTCAACAGAAAACCATTTACGTTTGCCCGTGGATTATCTTTTAATAAAAAATTCCCATCCCACCAATTAGTGATGTACATCTAAAAGCAGCAGCCCTGAATCAGGCAGTAACGTTTAAACTCACTGCAAGCTGAGCACATGACTTATGCTTGCAAAGGTTTCGCTGAATTAGCAACACTTTTTCAACTGGCCTTTGGAAAATATTACACACTGCAAGAAACCATGGTCCATGATTCTGTGTTCCAGCATCTTTAGCCTGGGATTATAGATTGTCTCTAATAATAATCTTAAATTGATGGATCACTGCTTTTGCCAGTTGAGCTTGACAAGGAATAGCTTTGGCATTTCCTTTCCCCTCTTTTATGTTATTAAATTTATATTACTTTTCTGTCTGTTGCCAAAAGACTAATGGGTGTACAAAGCCTTTCTCTGTAAAGATGAATTCTTGCTTAGTGCTATTAGGCTATAATTTTTAAGAAGTAGTATCCTGTTTGTGTTTAATTTGGCATGTATTTTTGGGATTCATATACAGTTCATAACAGAGCACCCCACATATTTTATCTTTGACAAATTATTTTGTTTCTGCCTTGTATATTTATCTCCTTCCAATGTTGCAAGGATGCCAGTAATGTAATCCAATTGATTTGTGCAAGCTTTCTTTCAGTCACCTTTTATTTAAATGCATACTGATTCACGAGTTAGTTTATTTCTCATTCATTTGTTTTAACTCTATAAACACTACTGGTCACTAAAATATGCAGCTAATATTTACACAAGATCCAATTCGATTCTGTGGCTGAAAAATGTACTTGTGTATTTCCTGGCTGTCCGGGTGCTGTTCTGGGTCCAAAATGGCGTCCATGTCACGCGCACTCACTTCTGGCGCTGGCCACACGAGACACTATTGGGTAGGTCATTTGTGTGGGCATGGGGAGCATATTCCAGAAGTGTGTGGAGACAGCAACTCAGTCAACTTGGATCTCCTGGTCCCCTGTGGATAGTGGACCTCTTTCCTCCTGTCCGCCTCCTGCACCAAGGCTCCTGGTGCTGCATCAAAGAACCTTATAGCACGCCTTCTGTTATATTTTTACCATTTTTGTGGGCAGAATAGAATGAACCCCGCCAAAATAAGGTTCATGGCAGAGAGGGCCAAGGAATTGTGCAGGAGTTAGCAGGTCAGAAAACTGCTGGAGGAGATTGACAGAAGAATCAAACATCCGACAGGAACGTGGTTAACCCACAAGATTGCAGTGGAAGGCCTATTAACATAGAAAATAGGAACAAGAGTAGGCCATTCGGCCCTTCGAGCCTGCTCCATCATTCATTATGATTATGGATGATCATCCAACTCTATAGCCTGATCCCGCCTTCCCCGCATATCCTTTGATCCTGTCCGCCCCAAGAGCTATGTCTCATTTCTTCATGAAAACATATGTTGGCTTCAACTGCTTTCTGTGGTAGCGAGTAAAATGGTTAAGCAGGCAGTTGAGAGTATTTGCATGCTGCTGAACACAATCAAACACACCTTTTGGAATGAGGTGAGTGGTGAGTAAGGATCATGGGCCATCAGATCCCCAATCAGTGAGGTGCCTCCATGAGTTGGAAGGTCAGCCATTTTGCGGCTGCTTTCCACAGGAAAGGGCAACAGCAGGAGTTTGCAAAGTTAAAGCTCGAGGGACATGGATCATAGAAACATAGAAAACAGGATCAGGAGGAGGCCATTCAGCCCTTCATGCCTGCTCCACCATTCATTATGATCATGACTGATCAGCCAGCTCAATAGATCAGAGGGGGTGGGGGAGCCATACAGAACACTCTGAGAGGCATACATTGGCACTTTAAATTCAGGCTCAGCAGCCAATGGAAAGGCTAAAATCAGACCCAAGAGATAATAGACCTGTTGGACACATGGGCAGTGGAGGAGCAGCACTGAGGAAGGCCTCTGCAAGCACCAGAGGCACCATTATCAGACAGCCAGAAGAAGCTAAAGGGCCCATCCCTGCCAAGTAATTGGACAGGCCCCAATTTCCCTGACTGGTCACTTTCCCTAACTGGTCAGCTGCCACTTGATCCCAATCAACTGGGCCCTCCCAATACTGACTTCCAGGTCTGCCAGTGAAAGCCCAGTTGCCTGGATTAAATTCCATCCTGTGCCTTTCCCAGGTCAAACTCACTTTCAGCATAACTTTTAGCTCCTGAATTTTTATGTCAATTATATAAAAAGGAAGAGAGTAGCTAAAGTAAATGTTGGTCCCTCAGAAGCATGAACAGAGGGAATTATCTTAAGGAATGAGGAAATAGAGGAAGACCAAACTTTTGATTTGATTTGATTTATTGTTGTCACCTATTTGTTTACAGTGAGAAGTATTGTTTCTTGCGCGCTACACAGACAAAGCATACCGTTCATAGAGTACATAGGGGAGATGGAAAGAAGAGGCTGCAGAATCTAGTGCTATAGTCATAGCTAGAGTGTCGAGAAAGATCAATTTAATGTAAGGTAGGTCCATTCAAATGTCTTGACAACAGCAGGGAAGAAGCTGTTCTTGAGTCAGTTGGTACGTGAACATTTTTGATTTGATTTGATTTATTGCTGTCACATGTATTAGTAAACAGTGAGAAATATTGTTTCTTGTGCGCTGAACAAACAAATCATACCGTACATAGGGGAGGAAAGGAGAGAGTGCAGAATGTAGCATTACAGTCATAGCTAGGGTGTAGAGAAAGATCAACTTAATGCGAGGTAGGTCCATTCAAAAGTCTGATGGCAGCAGGGAAGAAGCTGTTTTGAGTTGGTTGGTATGTGTCCTCAGACTTTTATATCTTTGTCCCGATGGAAGAAGTTGAAAGAGAGTATGTTCAGGGTGCATGGGGTACTTGAACAGATGGGAATCTAGGGAAGGCTGCTGCAGAAGGTGAAGGGAATCAAGAAAGGGAAGTATATTTTTAAACTTCTCTTCCAAACCAATTGCAAAATCAGTCGACTTATATTTAAATGCAAAGTTGGTACTTATTCTTTCAAACAAATACCCATTGGTACGAGTTGAAAGTGGGCATTTCGCGATACAATTCGAATTAGTTACGACATCATTGATTGACCCACAATTATAGTCTCCCACTTTATATCACATCTGTGACTCAGTTGATAGCATTCTTTTCTCTAATTCAGCAAGTTGTGGGTTCAAGGCCCACTGCAGAGACATGAGCACAGAAATTAAAGCTATCGCTTCAGTTCAGTACTGAGGGAGTGCTGTACAGTCATCTCTCACATGAGATGTTAAATAAAATATGGACGGAACGTATCCCTTGACACTCTTTGAAAGAAGAGCAGGGGAGTTACCTCCAGCGCGCTGGCCAATTTTTATCCAGCAATTGGCATTACTAGAAAAAAAACAGATCATCTGCTAAGTATCACATTGTTATTTGTGGAAGCTTGCTGTGCATAATTTGGATTGCCTACATTACAACAGTGACTACACTTCAAAAGTACTTCATTGGCTATGAAGTGCGTTGGAACAGAAAAAAGTGTTAAATAAATGCCTGTCTTACTTTACTTCACGTGTGGGACAGCTTTACATTCCATACTTCCCAAATATTAGTTGAGGCCAATAAGGTTAATTCCTTTAGAAAGCATTTTGTTGTAATTTTATGTATAAGATGTTGGGAATGCATTGACTTAAAAGAACAGCTGTTATCAGCATGCCAAGCATACTGGGAAATTGTTCAAAATGGGTGTCCATGCAGTGCTTAATATTCTTCCTTTCAACTAACCAGTGCTTCCGCTACTCCACGAATGTGAATCATCACTTTACCACCGGAAACAATTATGAAGTTATCCAGAACATGTACCTAGATACTGTATTATTTTATACTTTTTGTTTTAATTTACTGTTGAGGATTAGAAGTAAAAAGATTACCTGATTATCTCGGGTCGGGTTGGATGGTGCCTGTGGGGGTGGGGTGCAGGAGAGGGCGCTATGCATCAGGGAGGGTCAGGCCTCATTTCGGACCAAGCCTGGGGAAGAGGGTGTCAGGCCTCATGATGGAATGCTTGGGCCTTGGGTCGGTTCGAGTAGGACCAGATGGAAAGGCAGGGACGGCCCTTCCGGGGAGGGGGGGGAGGGGGGGGAGGAGTCCTTGGGTCAATTCAGGCCAGGCCTGAGGGGCCAGGGGATCGGGTATTGGCTTGGGTCGGGTCAGGTCTTAGAAGAGTGTTGTGGGGAGGGTGTCGGGCCTTCAGTTAAGGGAGCGGTTTTCTGGCCTCAGGATAGAGAAGAGGGCCATGGGTTAGGTCGGAACCAAGGGGTGGGGCTGGGGGGAGGGGGGGGGGTGGAGATCAGGCCTTGGGTGGGGGCTGTGTGTAGGCCTTGGATGGGATTGGGTCAGCCCTGAGGAAAGGGTTGTGGTGACAGGGTCAGGCATGGGGGTGGTGGGGAGGGGTGGAGGTGGAGACAGTCAGGCCTGGCAGGGGATGGGGGAACAAAGAGTCCCCATGGGGTGGGGGAATCCTGTGGAGGGTAGTCAGGGGTGGGGGAGTCTCTGGGGGTCCCTCTAAGTCTGCACTGTAGCTATCTGGAAGTTAGAAGATGTTTTAATCCTCCTAACATTTTCTAGGAAACTATTGCTGTTACCTAGTCAGAACCATCAGAAGTTTCTTGTTTAAATTCATAGAATCATAGAATCCCTACAGTGCAGAAGGAAGCCATTCAGCCCATCGAGTCTGCACCAACCACAATCCCACCCAGGCCCTATTCCCGTAACCCCACATATTTACCCTGTTAATCCCCTGATACTCGGATCAATTTAGCACAGCCAATCAACCTAACCCACACATCTTTGGACTGTGGGAGAAAACCGGAGCACTCGGGGGAAACCCATGCAGACACGGGGAGAATGTGCAAACTCCACACAGTGACCCGAGGCCAGAATTGAACCTGGGTCACAGGCGCTGTGAGGCAGTAGTGCTAACCACTGTGCTACCATGCCACCCCCAGGGCAATTGTCTGGGGAAAGTTTGCAATTCTAGGCAATTGCCATGCAAACCTTACCTGGGAAATTTTGAAGGGGATTCCCCTGCACACCTTTGAGTTATGCCCAATATGACACTGGGGAGCTTGGAAGTTCCACACATTAGTTCATGCTACAAGTATTGAACTGAATCTCATTGATAAATGGAACTCTTGTTAACTAGCATTTTTTAAGTTTATTTATTAGTGTCACAAGTAGGCATTTACACTGCAATGAAGTTACTGTGAAAATTCCCCAGTCACCACATGCCGGCGCCTGTTCGGGTACACTGAGGGAGAATTTAGCATGGCCAATGCACCTAACCAGCACATCTTTTGCACTGTGGGAGGAAACCAGAGCACCCAGAGGAAACCCACGCAGACATGGGGAGAATGTACAGATTCCGCACAGACAGTGACCCAAGTCAGAAATTGAACACGGGTCCCTGGCGCTGTGAGGCAGCAGTGCTAACCACTGTGCCACCGTGCCGCCCCACCACTGTGCCACCTTGCTGCCCCATGTATAAACTGGCACAACCCATTCCCTTTGCAAGCCGAAAAATAAAGATTTTTCTGTAAAATGCTGGTTCACTAAACAGCAGCCAAATAGACATGACATATTAGTAGAATTACACATTTCCCTTTGATCTTATTCTTCCTGAACAAATACTGAACTATAGCATTGAACACTGTAATAGGCCACATCTATTTCCACAGGTCTTTGTTCTATATGAAGAACAGCAGCCCTTGGTAGCTAGAACAGCACAATGCACAGCTCTACATTGTAGGAAAGGCTTGTGTGATCGCTTAGAAGAGATACAGTGGTGAAATTAACAAGCTTGTGTCTCAATGAGCTTGTCCGTCACCTCTTGTAATCAGTAAGCCTTTACACTGAAGAGGAGTCACCATCTGTAACACCAACTTGTTACCAAAGGCAATAAGACATTTAACATTTCGGCAATGCAATTACAGATACAATCCTGGTTCTCCATTTTTGTCACTGACCCACCATCAAAATGAGTCAAGTTTAGATTTTCCTCCTTTGTGTTTTATTCAAGTATTATTTTATTGTTTTCAAGTCTTGTTTTCATTATCATTCGCCAATAAATGCCACATGGAACATTTTGTGCAGCTAACAACAGCTTGTTATTATATTCTTTAAAAAGCACATCTGGTCCCCTTCAGACATGTTTATACCTCAGAATACATAAATGTGTTTTCTTTGTTAATGTTTTGTTTTCTTATTATAAATGTTTGTTAAAATGTCCTCAGCTAATGCATCATCTTATGGATTTTTCTGTAAAGGGATAAGGCTGTTGCTATATTTTGTGTATGTCTTAACCCTCCTCTTCCAGTGCATTCCCTCCACTTGAGGTAAGAACAGTGCTGCCAGCAAGTTTCTTATCAATGCACTATCATGAAAGTGTCTTACAATTCAAGATGGAATAGTCCAATAGTGGCCAGAATTCTCTGATGTCGGACATCCCCCAGCCGTTGCCAGCAGGAACGGAAAATTTGGCACTCAGTCAAATCTCCACTCACAGTGGCGGGACTGGAGAATGCCAGCCACTGGCGAGGTTGGAGAATCTTGGCCAGTGTCTTCAATTAGCCAAACAGCTATGGTCACTGAAGCAGTCTGCCCAGCTAATCTGACTCTGATTTGTTCGGCTAACTTTACTTACTTAAATAAAGCATTAGCCCTACAATCATCTCAAATTGAAAATGTACACTCTCAATTTATCAATATAGGTGTCCTTAGTGGCAGTGGATTCTGCCCTCCAATAATAATGCTGAGCTGTATACCAAATCCCTTTACAGAAATGTGGATGAACAGAGGGATCTGGGTGTCCATGTGCATAGATCCCTGAAAGTTGGCACCCAGGTTGATAGGGTTGTTAAGAAGGCGTACGGTGTGTTAGCTTTTACTGGTAGAGGGATTGAGTTTCGGAGCCAGGAGGTCGTGTTGCAACTGCACAAAACTCTGGTGCGGCCGCACTTGGAGTATTGCGTACAGTTCTGGTCGCCGCATTATAGGAAGGATGTGGAAGTGTTGGAAAGGGTACAGAGGAGATTTACCAGGATGTTGCCTGGTATGGTGGGAAAATCATATGAGGAAAGGCTGAGGGGCTTGAGGTTGTTTTCGTTAGAGAGAAGAAGGTTAAGAGGTGACTTAATAGAGGCATACAAGATGATCAGAGGATTAGATAGGGTGGATAGTGAGAGCCTTTTTCCTCGGATGGTGATGGCTAACACTAGGGGACATAGCTTTAAATTGAGGGGTGATAGATATAGGACAGATGTTAGAGGTAGGTTCTTTACTCAGAGAGTAGTAAGGGCGTGGAATGCCCTGCCTGCAGCAGAAGTAGACTCGCCAACATTAAGAGCATTCAAATGGTGATTGGATAAACATATGGATGATATTGGAATAGAACAAAGAACAAAGAACAATACAGCACAGGAACAGGCCCTTCGGCCCTCCAAGCCCGCGCCGCTCCCCGGTCCAGGATTGAATCCTGAATCCAGGATCCCCGCCCAATTTTCCAGCCTATCTACATACTAATATCCTAATATCCTGTGTCCCTCACAGCTATGATGCTTTGTTCATCACAACCTATTAACTCACCCCTACCCCCCCATTCCAGACCATGTGATCTCCAGGGAGAGGCGAAAACCCAGAGTGAAAACCCCAGGGCCAATATGGGGGAAAAAAATCAGGGAAATTCCTCTCCGACCCCCTGAGGCGATCGAAACGAGTCCAGGAGATCACACTGGCCCTGATCGGAAAATGCTTCCCAACCCTATTCATTTCCACTTCCACGAACACCATATGAATTCCCTGCCCCCGAGACAGGTTCCCAACTATCCGCAGTCTCGCGGGGCTTTAGATTGGTTTCACAGGTTGGCGCAACATCGAGGGCCGAAGGGCCTGTACTGCACTGTAATGTTCTATGTTCTATGTTCTAAATGGTCATTAAACCTGGAAAAAAAGGAGGAAAAGAGATTTTTCTGTTCAACAAAATGAACAAGGACTGAAAGTTGGAAAATTTGTGTTATTTTGTTACAATATTCATAAAGAATTAGGAACTAATTGTTGTGCAGACTATTACATTTACTGCTGCACTGCATTTTCAGACTAGGGCCAGATTCTCCAACCTCGCCAGTGGCTGGGATTCTCCAATCCCGCTACAGAGAACGGAGATTTGGCTGAGCACCTAATTCTCCATTCTCACTGGCAGCAGTGGCAGGGAGTAGGATGTCAGAGAATTCTGGCCATTATTAAACTATTCCATATTGAATTGTAGGAAACTTTCAAGATGGTGGCAATGGCAGTGTTCTTGCAGGCATGCGGCGTGAACGGCCGAAGAATTCCAGCCGAGAAGTGTGATATCTTAGTAGGTCAAAAGTACTGGAGCATACACATGGAATTCCAGTGCCCAATTTAACTGGTTTATTCCAATTTTATTTATATGCATACATACACAAATGGCCACAAGAGGATGTTATTATAAAAACTGTGATTATTTCAAACTTCGGGAAACCAGAAAAAATATCATGTTGGCAGCAGATGTTTGTCAGCAAGCTCATAACATTATAAATAGATTTAATGTTGAAATAGATTGGGGAAAACTAACCTGAATTAATGCTTGAACGAGAAAGAAAATTTGAGTGAATCATGCAAAAAGGAAATGGCTGTTGTTGTCGTAAAGAATTCACAGTTACAGCCCATATTGAGTTGGGAGGTTGATGATGTCACATTATAACTTGAGACGTGTAAACAAAATTCCAGACTGATATTCAGTAGCTTTCTAGAAAGCAGTTCTGAAGAGGATATGGCCCTCCCTCCCCACATGAACATCGGGACCACCTCTCCTCCCCCATTGGTGGCATGCTCACCCACCCTCTCCCCAACACAGGTCACTGGCATCAGGGCATTGGGGTCCTCCAGATGGGTCCCTCTGCCTGAACCTAACAATTCTTTTCTTCATAACCCCCCAACGTCATCACGCCAACATGCCCCCCCATCTTGACCCCTGACAGTCCCCCATCATGAGCCCCTCCATGTGTTACCCCTGCATGACACCCCCTGCAGAGCACACCTGCATAGCCCACTCTGCATAACCCCCTGCTGCACAACTCCCCCTGCATTGCCCCCCCCCCTGCATAGCCCACCCATCATAGCCCCCACTCAGACCCCACCACCACCACTCAAGCCCCATCCCTGGGTACTGCCCTGGCACACTGGCAGTGCCCAATCGGCACTGCCAGAGTGTCAGGTAGGCACTGCCCAATGGGCACAGCCCGGCCATGCCCCCGAACACCCGAGGGCTTCAGTGGCCTCCTGGGCCCTAGGCGTGCCCATTGCCCCTGGTCTCTGCTACTGGAGACCGTAGTGATTCTCACTGATGTCGCTCCGCTCCCAAAGGTCGGAAGAGCCCTGGAGCTGGGAGAATCTGGTGTCGAATGGACCATGCATATTTCAATGCTACTTTAAATATGCTAATCGGCCTTGCGCCGTTTCTGGGCACAATCTGCTTTGTGCCGTGGTAACGTGCCCGGGACGATTGCTAACTGTTTGGTGCCGCATATTATTTTCTGGGATCGGGGTGATCCTCGCCCGGCCTGGCAAGCTGGGATAATCACTCCCATTATATATTGTTTAAAGAAAGAAGGATGTTAGATTGTCATATTATTCGTAAGGAGCTCAGAACTAATTGTTACGCAAATGTGCATTCAGAGTACCACATTTACTGCTGCACTGTAGTCAGGTGCCGAGCAGCCATGTATCAGTCCACCAGCCACATGCAGAGCTGTAAGACGTGCACTTCACGGCACTCCAGCATTTTGAGTCCAAAAGTGCTTATTTAGTACTTCTGAGAACCAAAAGACATAACGATTTTATCACATTTTGTACTGATCCGCATCACTGCCAGCAACATACAGCTAATTTTAAAAGAGCACCAACATAATGTGGCACTTACATTCACCATCCTAGAGGCTTCTTTGAGCAAGACTGCCAATTTAGTGCCAATTGACACTGAATTATAGGCAGCTTTGTGCCATAGACTCAAACCCACCAGGAACTAGCTTGAGATTGTTCGCTCATTAATTTATGTTACTTGAGCCACGTTCTATGCCCAAGAGCATCTTACACACAAATCCAAGTCAGGTGTAAGTATATCCATCTTAGCAATCAATATTTTGACTGCATGCAAAACAGTGAGCTTGTTGGGACAGAGCCTTTTGGTATAAGCAAGTAATCAAAATTTGGAATGTCCAGTCAGTTTCACTGATTTCTCACTTCACCTTTTCAGGCTGCTTCACACAATATCAGATGGGGCCTGGTCTGAAAATTCCAAATATCAGTGCCCACCAGTGGCACAGTGGTTAGCTTTGCTGTCTCACAGCACCAGGGACCCAGGTTTGATTCCCGGCTGGGTCACTGTCTGTGCAGTTCTCCCTGTGTCTGTGTGGGTTCCTCCGGGTGCTCCAGTTTCCTCCCACAGTCTGAAAGGCGTGCCAGTTAGGTGCATTGGCCATGCTAAATTCTCCCTCAGTGTACCCAAACAGGCGCCAGAGTGTGGTGACTAGGGGATTGTCACAGTAACTTCATTGCAGTGTTAATGTAAGCCGACTTGTGACATTAATAAATAAACCATCAGGAGGCATTCACTTGGCTTTGATCATTTCCAGCATGTTGCAATTAATGGCTTTTCTTAAAATGCATTTTAGGGACTAATAACCTACCTGTTTTGCTGGCATAAATGCCACGGGAATCGGAGCAGGCAAGGGGCAGACAATGGAAAGGTCCGTTGACCTCGGGCAAGATTTTCTGGTCTCGGGTTAAGCATGGCGTAAAATCCCACCCATTATTTCAGAGACTAGTTTCCTCTATTTTCACGATTCTGTCCCATAGCTGAAACCTGATGAGAAAATGTTTTTTTACAAAATTCCAAGCAACATTTTGCGTGAAGCAATTGACAACAAAACACAAATGTAGAAGTAAAAATTGTTTGAGTAAGATAGAATGCAATCGTCATGCCCTTTGACTGATTTAAGCTTAAAATATTTGAATGGACGTTCAAAAACTTACATTGTGCAGCCTGGCATAACGCAACAACAACAACTTGCAACTATAAAGCACCTTGAAAGTAGTGACATACCCCAATGTGCATCACAGGACCATGAGGAAAAAAACCCATCAACACCGAGCTACATAATTAAAGAGGCATCATTTGATGAGTCACATTGCTTCTTTTTCATCCTTTGCTTTCATGATATTATCTAGAAAATAGTGTTGGTGCAATTTGTCTTAATTTATTTATTTTAATTTTAACTAAAAACTTGAAAATGCAGTCACAAAATTTCCAATCCAGGAGATATGCCAACAGCTGAAGCATCTATAGTCAATGGAGTGGTAATTTTTTTCACAGCAGCATGTTGCAGGAACAAACTTTAACACACACCTCTGACTAAGGTGTCAAATCTTCTTTAACATCACTTTCGCTTGCTCGAAAAAGAAAGCAGTTTTTCATATTTATTTTAAGAGATCCTGAGCCATTATTGGTTGTTTGCCGCCAGATATAAGTTGATAAATGCAGAGTAACTATGTCGTATGATAGAGACATACACAGTAGCAGCGTGTCAGCTTGGCTTAGTTGGTAGTACTCTCACCTCGGAGTCAAAATATTATGGGTTCAAACAAAGTTCTATGCTTTGAGGATATAATCCAAGCTGTAACGCCAACATAGCATCGAAATAGTGCTGCACTGGAGATGCTGACCCACAGATCAAATATTAGACCCCCTCTGCCTATTCAAATGCTAAAGTTGCTTTGACAATGTTTGCTAAAGTTAGTGTTTTCTTCATGTCCCAATCAACAATCCCCTTCCTACCACCCAAATGTAGATCACTGTCGTAACTGATCTTTGCTGCAGTTATGTGATCTTGTGTGTGTGCAGTGGGTGATGTATCTCCCGATGTAATAAGTGATTTCACCTTTCAAAAGTAATTACGTGGACACTTTGAGGCACTTCTGAGATGTAAGGCATTTTTTTTATTCATTACGTTTATGTTTCCAAAGACTGTATGGAGCCTGAATGAGATTACACAGACTACAATCAAACCAAAAACAGCCAGATATTCGCACATTAAAATTCTGATTTTTACACGTAAATAATTATATTTCTAAGAGCTCTTACTTAAAATAGACCTCATGCATAAAGGTTCTGTGCTGAACATTTCGAATCCCTTCGGACGGGTGTAAGGTGGTATCTCATCAGGACCCCAACTCAGTTTCCTCTCTCAGGCTGCTTCAAAAGTTGCGGAATGGACACTCAGTGGGATCTCATCACTAAGGTGGAGCCCACTCCCACAAATCATGTATCTAAAGTTACTGTGGGTTGTGGAAATAATTTTATTTCTGGATATTAACTAATATCTTGCAGCAACACCAGGAGCAGAGAGGTCCCATCTAAAGGAGGCAAGTTTTCTCAAAGATCAAATGTTCAAATTATACTAAAAGCCTTGGACCAAGCCAGGACCGAAGTAAGATGGTGGAGCCTGAGAATAGGGGATAATGCCCATTTCTGGATTTTCTCCCACCAGAAAAAAAATCATTGGACCTTCATGGTAAACCTTGTGCACAAACACTGTCACCCCACTATTGTTTCCATGCAGGCTTCTCTGTTTGGGTGGGGAAGGAAGTTTACAACGGGTTGGGATGCAACCATTAACTTCCCTGTACAATTTTACTGCTGTTTTCACTGATATAAAAAATCCAAAGATGTGCGGGTTAAGTTGATTGGCCATGATAAATTGCCCCTTCGTGTCAGGAGGATTAGGAGGGTAGATATGTGGATTTAAGGGGATAGAACCTGGGTGGGATTGTTGTCGGTGCAGGGCCAAATGGTCTCCTTCTGCACTGTAGATTCTCTGATTCTATGATATACTACCTGATTCAGGGCAGTATATTACAACAGTGCAAAATCCAGGGCACAATGTCATCTGTAAACCACTTGATTTTTTATCTTGGAAATATATTGATAATATTGATGAGAACACAGTGTGTAGTTGGTTCTATTTTCTTCATGTCTGGGATTTGGATGTAATTCCATCCGAAACGATAACAAAAAGATAGAAAATGAAAGGCTTTCTGTTATAGAGCACCTTAAAGACCTCGAGACATTGCGAAGTATTTTACAGCAAGCTAAGTGCTTTTAAAGAATAGTCACTGTGATTATGTGGAGAAAAATTGATTGGATAAATCTCTCCTTTCTAAGCCAATTATAAAGATCTGAGGTGAAAGGCTGAACAGTCTCAAGCGAGTTCCTGATGCACAAAGCAATATGCTCATAATTTGGCACTGATTGGCAGTATCAGCAAACCATAAGGCTGGCTGGCACAGGGAGTGAAAAAGTCACAGAGGTGTAGTTACATATATCTCTGGCCTATAATTAATATTTGTCAAATAATGTCAACTCTCCATGTCTCTAACGTGCATTGTTCAGCATGTACTTGTCCACATTTGGAGCCAATAATTAAGTAAGTTTCAACTTTTCTTAAAATTTTAGCTTAATATCTCTTTGTTCCCCTGGTAAATGAGGATGAGCTCCTCTCAGGTTGAGGATGAACAGTTTTGTTGAGACAGCATACAGAGGGATTTACTGTGGTTTTTCTGGACTTGAAGGGTGCTGATGCTGGCTAATATCAAAATGGCCAAAATCTTTCTACCTCCAAGCATTGAAGTCTTTCATTTTTATGAGCCCAAGCTTCACCTCAACATTGGAATGTAGTTTATTCGTGCTGATTATAAAACAAACCTGTAGTTTAATCATGTTTTTTTCCTCTGTCCTTTTTTTTAAATTCTAGGATTATAGCTAAAGCATTGGTGAATCTCATGTCATCGCAGAGCTTAGGCATCGTATTTGGACCAACTCTCATGTGGCCTGAGAAGGAAACCTCAAACATGGCAGTGTCTATGATATACCAGAACCAGATAATTGATCTGATACTTTTGGAGCATACTGAAATTTTCGACCCTGAGGAGAAGTGAAGATGCCTCTTGTTCAGCGGGTTAATGGTGTACTCAGGCGACTTGTATTTCCTGAAAATTTGGATAGGACTGTATGGTTCTGCTGCTTGCACAAGGTCATTACCACAGTCTTTGTTTACCCTTTGTATTCTCCCTTGCTGTGTTTTCATTTGTATCAATCCACATCAGTGACAATTGCCTGAGGCTAGGTTATTATTATTCCATTTTATAATCACTCATTGATCACTGTTTCACTTAAATCGTCCTCAAATCACCAGTGACATCATTTGAAATTATTTTCGCCCAAACTTTGACGAAAAAGCCTCAGTGTGCATGGGATCATTGAAATGTGATGACTTTTTTTTGTACCTGTTGGTCAGCCAGGATGCAGTCAAAATCACGGCCAAAATCCATGGCTAAGCAATGAGTAAAGACAACAAAACTATATTGGCATGTATGTTCATAATTAGAATATATTAAATCTGTTTTTGAAGGGCAAGATTTTTTAAATTACATGATTTTAATAGAACAGTCCAGTGAATACTTTGTATCAATTAGATTGGCAAAATTTTCATAGAATCCCTACAGTACAGAAGGAGGCCATTCAGCCCATCGAGTCTGCACCAACCACAATCCCACCCAGGCCCTATTCCCGTAACCCCACATATTTACCCTGCTAATCCCCCTGACATTAGGGTCAATTTAGCATGACCAATCAACCTGAACTGTGGGAGGAAACCAGAGCACCCGGAGGAAATCCGCACAGACACGGGGAGAATGTGCAAACTCAACACAGACAGTGACCGGAGGCCAGAATTGAACCCAGGGACCTGGCGCTGTGAGGCAAAAGTGCTAACCACTGTGCCACCCCAACATTTTGCTCAAAGGTTTTTTGTAAATTGAACATATTTTGTTCAGTCATTTTAGTTTCCCATCGATAAATTCCTTCCTATTAGTTACTGAAAGTGATATTTTTCTTTCCTTTTTTCAGAAACATGTTGGTTTCTCAGTAAACTGGCGTTTAAATTTCTCATGAGATGTAAAAATATAAAAGAGTTGCCCACTGGATTGTTGTTAGGTTGCAAACCACAACACATCCAAACTCTCCAGCCCACTGTGTGCCGTTTCACTCGCCTATGATCCCTGTCCTCACTGATCTGCATTGGCTTCTGGTATAAAGTTCCCCGATGGTCTCGCTTCATTTTTAAAAAATATACTTCGCTGAATGTGAGGCCGGAATGCATCTGCCCCCATTTCCCATATTAAAAGGAGGAGGGAGCTACCACTCAGGCTAACATTCACCTCATTTGCCCCAGCCACCTTCCCTCAAGCCATTCAGGAGGAAAGTTAGAAAACACTTCTTCAAACAACTGGTGGTAGAAGAGTGGCACTCTCTCACTCTCAAAGTGAGCGTCTCACCTTTTCTGAGATCAAAAGGTTTCATCAAGTGAGGGTAGAAAAGCATATGGAGCCAAGGCAGATTAGGATACAGATTAGGCATGAAAGGTGGAACAGACATGAGGGCTGAGTAACCTTGCTGCTGTTCTTATGATTCCCCCTCCCCTACAGCTACTTATCCCCGTGCCTCAGCTGTTGATCACCCACCCACCCACTCTTCAGACCCACCCACCCACCAGACCCTGGCTACTGCTATCTTGCTACCCACTTCTTCACATACCTAATGGCCAGTCCTATCATGTTAGTGGCCGAATCTTCAAACACGCTTCCCTGGGTGAGCTGCCTCTCACTCTCCATAGATCATCTACTTCATGGAAATGAGGTCCGAGATCCAATTTCAAGGCTGCAACATGTGAGCACCCATTTTTTTTGTCCAAGGATGTACTGACAGAAGATAATGACTGGATTAAACCTGTCTATTATACCCAAGGATTGAATAGCCATCAATGTTCTCTGCCAATGGCTAGGCATGGAGAATTAGTCACTTGATGAAGTACCATAGAGTGGTCAGCACCATACCTGTACTTATCTAATGAACTTATTCTTGCGACTTACATAAATTAATTTGATGTATTTCTTCCCCATACTCCAAAATACAACTTTACTGAGACATTCTCTGGGCTATACCTTCATTGGCACATCCCTTTTGAGCAATGAAAACAGCCTGATAAACAGAAAAGCTACAATAACATTACCTTTTTGAAATGGAATTTTTTGTGTAATATTTTTCAAGTTGCCTCTTCACTTTAGTAAACTGTCACATTCAGCCAGTCAGAGGTTTGTCTTGTGTCAGAAGTTTGGCTTTGTGTTAGACCCAGCTGTCGCCCCTCACTGAGGTGAGAAGTTTCTACCTACCTACCAATTTGACTTTGAACTGCTAACACTCATTACATCCTGCTGATGGACTCAAGAGTGTGAGGCAATATGCTCTCATTCCCAACCCATGCTGATGTGAGTGTCAATGAACCACTTGTGATAGGGTGTGAACTAATTGTTGCATTAGCATTTAGTTCCCATGTATCATTTCCAACATATTATTGTGCTCGATGGAGTTAACAAAGATCTCAGTGAGGTCTACACAACAGTTCAGAGGGCATTTATAGCTGACAAGCCCAGAGTTCTTATATATTGGTAGAACAGGAATCTTTTGTAACAGCAGTAAGTTTATTGGATTTCCAAATTCACTCTGTGGAGAGGTGTTGAATTTGGAGGCAGGTAACTAGGTGACAGGCAATAGGAAATTAGAATCCACTGGCTTCTCATTAATTTTCCAAGCTGCGAGTAAATATTAGCAATGAGGAAAGTATCTTGATGTGCAATGTTCAACTACCTGCCCTCGCACCTAGTAAGAGGATACTGAGGCTAGATTATTTTACTGTAAGTGCTAAGAATAAAATTATACCCTTACAAACATAATTTTGAAAAGCTCACACCTGGCTTGACTTCATCAGTAAGTCACCAATATCTAGGGACTTACCGCAAAATCACCCATGGTCAACACTGGTAATCACATTGCTCATTACCTCTGAATTACACCCATTTGTGAATTTGTCTTTTAATGCATAAAATACCCATGTCGTAAAAATCTCCTTGTCGTACACCCCCACAACTTTCAGAGCTTTCAAATCATCAACTTGACTTGGCAACTCTGATTGACACAGAAAAGAAAATACGCTATTTGTGTTGTTCAGTATTTGCCCCTTTCCTAGAAATATCAGCTGAGGATAATATGAAAAAAAGCTGTGTAGTTCATTATGAAACTAAGTGTTCAGATGGGCAGGTTTCGGCCACATATTCATATATATGTGTGGAGATGTGAGGATAAGTATTCGTGAGATTCCAGGTATGTTTCCAATGTATCTTCAGCACTGATAGTGCACTGTTCAGTCAAACTGACGACAGAAGGTATTTGTTTTTTTCTCAGTAATTATCATTAAACTTGATTTTATAAGAGAAGAAGGGATGCAGTGTTACTGGTTTGATTTACGTTACCAGATTGGGCCTCGTGTGGTCCAATTCAATTTTAATGTTCAATGGCATGTGGGAACAATCACTTTTGTTTGCTCCAGAACCATCAAAAAATGCCTTACTTTAGCTGACATTGGACTTTTTGTAGCAATCACAAACAAAATATATATTGTGTTATCTTATCCACAACCTATGTTTTGCATTTCAATTGTAAAACTAAAATGTACAACTATCAAACCAGTTTTGTTATCCCGGAAAATAATGACAGTCCAAGCTTTGCTTCATTTCTCCACCATGTTATTTCTGTATTGAATGCAAAAATAAAAGGCGTACTGCTTAAGCCATTTGTGCAATCTGTTATCAAATGAATTTTGGTCTATGTTACTCTTGAAACAGAAAATATTTTATTCCCAACTCCATTGTTCCCTTACTCTGTTCATTATTTTTAATCCGGTCTCGTAACCTGTTCCCCAGCCTCTATTAATGTTACATAAAAGCAAAAGAATTGCTAGATGATAGAAAAGACCCAAGATCCTCTTAGTTTGCCTTCTACCAGCTTAGTCCATCATATTATACAAGAAGAATGGAGTGATTGATTAATCAACTGTGCCAGATCTTCCAGTTTCTGGATGGTAGTACCCTGGAGTTGTATCCAGAACATGTGTCAGGGATCCCTCAGATGTCCCCGCTATACGGGAATTGCCTGGGAATTTTCAACATTCATTGGGTGGAATTTTACCGGCTCGCCCCACCTATTGATGGAGCGAGCTGGTAAAATCGTGTGAGAGCCGAGAAGTCAGAATCACACCCGATTTCTCAGCTCTCGCGATCTTATGAGAGCCGGATTTCCGGCAAGGTCAGCCTCTCACCGGAAATGGGCGAGAAGCTGAATAAATTATGGCAATGGATTTTAATGTTTATTTCCATGTGTTTAGTGAGCCCGGCGCTCAATTGTCTGGGTTCACTTGCCTTTATGGCTTCCCCGGGAGAGTTCTCTCTGGCGAGGAAAACATCGGCTCCTGATGAACGGGGAACGATTGTGTTGGCCTCAACGGTAGAACCAGACGCCATTGAGACCACCTGGGGTGGCCAACGGCAAGGGGGGCTGCCCCTTGGGCAGTGCCAGCCTGACAGTGCCACGCTGGCACCTTGGCACTACCAACTGGGCACCATGGGGGCAGGGCCTATGGGGTAGAGGCTATGGGTGGGGCCTATTGGGATACTTATAAGGGGTAGGGTCTGAAGGGGACGGCCCAATCAGGGAGGGAGGATGGGGGCCGCTGTGCATCTGCCTGTGATCGGACCGGGGGTGGAAATGAGGGGGTAGGCTGCCGCTTAGCATCACAGGGGCCTGACACCTCTCTCTCTGTCTGAAAGACCACTGCTGTTGTAACTGCACATGTGCAGACACAGAGGATGGAATTTTACCGCCTCACCCACCCCGGAATTGGGGCGGGCAAGGCTTGCAGAACGGAATTCTCCGTTGGCCTTTGGCGGAATTTTACGAGCCTCCCCCGAGTGAGGTCATAAAATTCCACACACAGATCTGCGCATGCGCAATAGCTCCCTCTGCAGACTGGCTGGCGAATTAAGCCCAACCCACTGCCTGCAGCAGCTAGAAACGGTCTAGCTCGTATTTTCAATGTCCAAGTCCGTAAGATTGAGAGTGGAAACGCGACCAAAAAACGGATCAGGAACTCTCCCATTTTTATGCTAGTTGGGCACTTATAATTATTCTGGTAAAAATCTGCCCATTGTGTCTGGAACCCTGCGAAACTCTGATTTAAAATCAGAAACTTTGGATTGTTCCACTTTGTTCAGCAGAGTAGTTACCCAGGGAATGTTAGAAGCATTAAAACCGGCTCTAATGCCTGGGTAACTATACCATTAAGCAACCCCCTCACCCCCATCACCTGCCCATCACACCCCACTGGACCCTCCAACTACCCAACCTGATCACCCGACTTATCCCCAATCACACACATGACCCTCCATGCCAACCCGACTAACCCACCAACTAACCCACCCAACCCAACCCCTGACTACCCTTTTCTCCACCGCCCCCCCCGCTGACCCCCTCACCATCACTAATACCCACCATGAGTACCCTCCCAAATTCCCAACTATTCCCCCACCTTAGGCTGCCCTGACTCCTCCTTGACCCCACCCCCTTCTGTATAGCTCCCTCCCCACTCCCCCCACCCCTGATTACACGCCCACACCCGACTACCCTCTCCACCCCCCCGACTATTCCCTGACCCTAGCCACCCCTTCTGACTATCTACCCCCCCCACCCACCGACTACCCTCCCACAGCTAGTGCCACGTAAAAGAGCCGTGGCATTGCAACCCACAACGATCCTACATTCCGAGGGAAGGAGTCCAAGAACAACTACTCTTCTCGTTACTCAGCAGGCCTGGATTGGAAGTCCAGATGAGAAAGCTGGAGCTCCAGACTAAGGTAAGAAAATAGGAGCAGAGTGGCAATCTGACAGAATATTCAGCCCATTCTTTTCCGAAAGAAATCCATTGAATTTGCATTTGAATGAATCAATACTAATTGCTTCACTGTCTCCATCAGGGATCCTGCACCATTGATTGACCATTTCGCTCATTGTTGTTCATGCAGATTAATTTTGAATTTACCTTTCTTCAAGCACCTGCCATGTCCTCTGATTTTACTGTTCCAAGCAAGGTGAAATAACTTACCAAAGTCTACTATATCTAATCCCTTTAGAATCCTATAATCAGCAATTGTATCACTGGACAACCCTCCCCTTATAATGAAAAAATGCAACTGAAGTGGTCACTTGGGGACATGCACGATAAAAGGAAGGAAGGGCATCTCTCTTCCCGCTTTGGGGAAAAACGTGTTTTCCAGTCAATAAACTTCAACCATAGAATCATAGAGTCGTAGAGGTTTACAGCATGGAAACAGGCCCTTTGGCCCAACTTGTCCATACCTCCCCTTTTTTTAACCCCAAAGCTAATCCCAATTGCCCGCATTTGGCCTATATCCCTCGATATCTTACCCATGTAACTGTCTAAATGCTTTTTAAAAGACAAATTTGTACCCACCTCTGCTACTACCTTTGGCAGCTTATTCCAGACACTCAGCACCCTCTGTGTGAAAAAATTGTCCGTCTGGACACTTTTGTATCTCTCCCCTCTCACCTTAAACCTATGCCCTCTAGTTTTAGACTCCCCTACCTTCGGGAAAAGATATTGACTATCCAGCTGATCTATGCCCCTCATTGTTTCATAGACCTCTATAAGATCACTCCTCAGTCTTCTACGCTCCAGAGAAAAAAGTCCCGGTCTATCCAGCCTTTCCTTATAACTCAAACCATCAAGTCCTGGTAGCATCCTGGTAAATCTTTTTGGCACTCTTTCTAGTTTAATAATATCCTTTCGATAATAGGGTGACCAGAACTGTACACAGTATTCCAAGTGTGGCCTTACCAATATCTTGAAACCAAGCATGCTGAATGCCTTCTTCACCACTCTGTCCACCTGTGACACTTTCAATGAGCTATGAACATGTACCCCTAGATCTCTTTGTTCTGTAACTCTCGCCATAGCCCTACCATTGACTGAGTAAGTCCTGCCCTGGTTCAATCTACCAAAATGCATCGCCTCGCATTTATCTAAATTAAACTCCATCTGCCATTCGTCCGCCCACTGGCCCAATTGATCAAGGTCCCGTTGCAATCCGAGATAACCTTCTTCACTGTCCACTATGCCACCAATCTTGGTATCATCTGCAAACTTACTAACCATGCCCCCTGTACTCTCATCCAAATCATTAACATAAATGACAAATAACAGTGGACCCAGCACTGATCCCTGAGGCACTCCGCTGGTCACTGGCCTCCAGTTTGAAAAACAACCCTCTACAACCACCCTCTGGCTTCTGTCATCAAGCCAATTTTGTATCCATTTAGCTACCTCATCCTAGATCTTGTGAGATTTAACCTTATGCAACAACCTACCATGCAGTACCTTGTCAAAGGCCTTGCTAAAGTCAATGTAGACAACATCAACTGCACTGCCCTCATCTACCTTCTTGGTTATCCCTTCAAAAAACTCAATCAAATTTGTGAGACATGATCTTCCACTCACAAAGCCATGCTGACTGTCCCTAATCAGTCCTTGGTCTCTAAATGCCTATAGATCCTGTCTCTCAAAATACCTTCCAACAACCATCGGACTTGGAACAATAAGAATCGTAAGAAGTAGGAACAGGAGTAGGCCGTTTCGCAGCACAATGGTTCGCACTGCTGCCTCACAGCTCCAGAGACCTGAGTTCAATTCCTGGCTTTGGGTCACTGTCTGTGTGGAATTTGCACATCTCCCCGTGTCTTCATGGGTTTCCTCCGGGTGCTTCAGTTTCCTCTCTCAGTCCAAAGATGTGCGGATTAGATGCATTGGCCATGCTAAATTGCCCCTTAGTGTCCCAGGATGCCTAGGTTAGAGGAATTAGCGGGGTAAATATGCGGGGTTACGGGGATAGAGTCTAGGTGGGATTGTTGTCTGTGCAGACTTGATGGGCCGAATGGCTTCCTTCTACACTGTAGGGATTCCATGGCCCCTCGAGCCTGCTCCCGCATTCAATAGGATCATGGCTGATTTGGCATAAGAACTAGGAGCAGGAGTAGGCCATCTGTCCCCTCAAGCCTGCTCTCCCATTCAATAAGATCATGGCTGATCTTTTCATGGACTCAGCTCCACTTACCCGCCCGTTCACCATAACCCTTAATTCCATTACTGTTCAAAAATTTGTCTCACATCTTCACATTTCCTGCCCTTTCCCCGTAACACTTGATTCCCTTATTATCAAAAACTATCTATCTCAGCCTTAAATATACACAAGGACTCTGCCCCCACAGCTCTCTGTGGCAAGGAGTTCCAAAGTCCCACAACCCTCTGAGAGAAGAAATTCCTCTTCATCTCAGTCTTAAAATGGCGCCCCTTTATTCTGAGACTGTGCCCTCTAGTCTTAGACTCTGCCATGAGGGGAAACATATGTAGATTTCAATATTAGAATTTGTTGAGTTAACTTCAGAAACCAAGAAGCAATTGCACAGAATTTCAACTGGGGCATCTGTCACTGGTTCAAAAATATGATTTTTATTGGGCTCTTCTACAGGAATGTCGACCACAATTCTGGCATGAATATCCAGTTAGAGCAGAACCACCAGTGGTCAGGGGGGTATGCATGGTCTTAACAAGTGTAGAATCATTGAATCCCTACAGTGCAAAAGTAGGCCCATCGAGGCTGCATCAACCATAATCCCACCCAGGCCTTATTCCCATAACCCCACATATTTACTCTGCTAATCCCTTGACACTGGGGTCAATTTAGCATGGCCAATCAACCTAACCCACACATCTTTGGACTGTGGGAGGAACCCATGCAAACACAGGAAGAATGTGCACACTCCACACAGACAGTAACCCGAGGCCAGAATTGAACCTGGGTCCCTGGCGCTGTGAGGCAGCAGTGCCAAATACTGTGCCACCGTGCCGCCCAAGGTCTAGGATGTGGGAGTTCATGACATTTGTAGTCCTTATCCCTTGTAATGATGATCAAGTTTGTGGTCAGAGATGTCTCATTCATCTGTAATGCAATGTTAGAATCCAACCCATTCTACTCTTGCACCAGGGAGGGTAGTCTGAGTTTCCAATGGATTCCTGACAAACTGACAACAGAACTTTGCTGAAAATGGCCATGGATTTTTGAGAACAAGCACTGTAACAAGGTAGTAAATAACATGTAAAGAAAGGAATCTGTTTTAATACTTTCCACTGACTTTTATAGCTGTTGAAGTATTCTCTGGTAACTCACTTCAGGTGGTCAACATCTTGCACTTTTTCATGTCTTAAAGATTGCAGCAGTCACTGACATTGCCTCGCCGGGATCTCAGTTCCATCTGAATACTGTTAAACCTTTGAGGATTTACACCATCCAAGGATTAAGAATCAAAGCAATATCTATTATGAACAGTAAAACTAGGCAGGAGGAAGTTAAAGACAGTAACACAAACTCAAGGTTCAGATTGCGCGCATCAACAACTTGAGCTTATTTTTGCAGTTTGCAGTGTCATTTTACCCAGCCTGTAAACCTCTCCCTAATCTGTCGCTCTATATTTACTTTACCCAGGTATCTATTTCAGCTTGCGTTCTGCAGATCTCTCTTGCAGAAGCTATGCTCCAGCACCTGCCTATGGCAGGAAGGCACATCAATTCTGACACATTAGAGCTTTGCAATCTCACTAGGTACAAACTAATCTTCTCTTTCTTCATATGAACTGAAACCTCATAAATTAATAACACCTAAACAGTGGTCTTTTCAATTTTGCATATTTTCAAAAGCCTTTGGTTGAATCGCATGAGCATATAGGGAGAATCTGTGATTTGTTTCATGAGCAGTGCATAAAAAAATTAAAGATACTTTAATGTAGACATTCCTAAAGGGCCTAATTAGTGGAAAGAGCATATTGTTAGTTTAATGCAATTAAAACAGGCATTGCTGAACATGATTTAAGATTCATAGTGATATGATAAACCTTATTAACATGACACTCTTTACTCTGATTTGATGCTTTTAACCAGTCTACCATGTAAAAGGTACAGAATGTTTTTATATGGTTTGCATTTGGATTTAACCCCTGCTATCCCAGACAAGCTTGAAATTATTTGCACGCCATATTTTTCTGGCCAAAACAAAATAAAATTCAGTAAAAATCAAAAGTGAAGATTCGGAATATTTTGCTAATACCTCCTGGGACTGCGTGCCCACAGAGAAGAATGACCTCCAGTTTTTGCCCAGCACTCAACCGCAAGGTTAGATTTTAAAAGGGCAACAAAGTGATTTGATTAGATTTATCATTGTCACATGTATTGCTATACAGTGAAAAGTATTGTTTCTTGTGCTATACAGACAAAGCATACCATTCATAGAGTACATAGGGGAGAAGGAAAGGAGAGAGTGCAGAATGTAGTGTTACAGCCATAGCTAGGGTGTAGAGAAAGATCAGTTTAATATGAGGTTGGTCCATTCAAAAGTCTGATGGCAGCAGGGAAGAAGCTGTTCTTGAGTCAGCTGGTATGTGATCTCAGACTTTTGTATCTTTTTCCCGATGGAAGAAGGTGGAAGAGAGTCTGTCTGGGGTGTTTGGGGTCCTTGATTGTGCTGGCTGCTTTTCCGAGGCAGTGGGAAGTGTAGATGGAGTCAATAGATGGGAGGCTGGTTTGCGTGATGAGGCTTCATTCACAACCCTTTGTGGTTTCTTGCAGTTTTGTCAGAACAGGAGCCATTCCAAGCTGTGATACATCCGGAAAGGATGCTTTCTATGGTGCATCTGTAAAATTTGGTGAGAGTCATAGCGGGCACGCTGAATTTCCTTAGCCTCCTGAGAAAGTAGAGGCATTGGTGGGCTTTCTTAACCATAGCATCGGCGTAGAGGGGCCAGCACAGGTTGTTGGTAATCTGGGTACCTAGAAACTTGAAGCTCTCAACCATTTCCACTTCATCTCCATTGATGTAGAGAGGGGGAAGTCCTCCAAAGTGGCAGTGCTAGAGGCTCCAAAAAAGCCCATTTGCCCAACCCTTCAATCATCAGCTACCCCACATATGGAAGAGTCTCCAGGTTGTTTATTGGACTTAGCAATCATTTCAGGGGCCATCGAACCAGAGTGGAGGCATGTCACCCTAAATCCCGAGGGACTACCTAAGAGAAGAGGTTATTATTGGGGCATGTGACTTACGGAAGGAAATTACATGCTGTCAGATGTGCTCAGAAGCAAGCGGTTTTATTGGCTGTCGGTCATTAATACAAAACGAAGACATTTGAACTGCAAGTTGCACGCGATGTAATAAGTATGAAGATCACTAGATTTCCTACTGGACATCACATCACATTATGCTATTACTTCAATCATTATCTTACCAGGGAGTCGCTTAACTGCCTTATTCCCTACAACGGCCTGCTTCAAACAATAAGATAAGTTTTATATGCAGTGGACACTGCATCGCAGCTCATGGAAATTATTTATTAATCCACTCCATTGCTGCGTAAACTTGACAAATGCCAGTCCTATTATTTTACCAGGGCAACCACCCTTGCTGTAGAGGTCTCCCTTTGAATTGTATGTTTTGTGTTTCAGATGTGTCCAAAAAAAAAATCACTGCCGTCTAATTTTAATTTCTTTACTCATTGTAAGATTCTTGGCTAATGAATCCCAACCGTAATGATTGCTTAAACCCTAACATGAAACTTGGGGTTTCAGAAAATGAAACAGATCATAAAATCCAAGTGATCCCATGGTCAAGGGTAGCTTAGAGAAAAATAAAGTATGTTGTTTTGTTTATTTAATTTTTTTTAACCCAGTTTCAACTATTCATTGACATCCTCCCAGCCACATTCTGTTGCCCATATGGTCATGTACACTACCAACCAACTCTTAGCTGATTACAAAACCATAATATATCCTGTGACTGGAAAAATGTGTAATAACAGCCTGAACTTAACCATCGTCATCATCTTCCACTTTGCCACCCCTCCCCCATCTCCACCCCGTGGGTAAGACTCTTCCTCTGTAAATAGGGAACTCACCATGTTGTGAATTATGGGTGCATAGTAATTTCCTCTTTACGCTTTGGAGGGAAAAGACTGAGAACTCAATCCACTGACTCAATATAACTTCTGATTTTATCAGTGAAAAGAGAACACGATGTACTACTATACAATGAACAGTTAGAGACGTGCTTAATACTCTCAGTAACAACGCCACCCACTTTGCATCCTGTTCTGAAGGTCAAAAAGCGTTCATTTTGTTCAGTGACTTACATGCACTTTGTTACTCCAAATAAATTGGTCAGAGTGATTGCTTTCAGCCTTGCGAACACCTCCTCCACTGTATATTCTTGCAACTTGGTATCACCAAGATGGAACTTTCATCTACAGCTTTCGAGTTAACACTGAGAGTACTGTCCATTGCTGGGATATTGCAGAGAAGAAATATTGTTCACAGTTAAACCTCCAAGAAGCTACAAATTTCCAATCCCAATTTTTAAGGTGCTGCATCCAATCTGCTGGAATGTTGAGAGTTCTCTGCCAGAATCAAAGGCAACATCAATGTACTGTGAATTCTATTCATTATGACACACAAATGCTTTATTTTCAGAATTTATTTCCATCCTATCCCACCTAATTAATGATCCTGGGCTGGATTTTCATTCAGTCAAGTTGACTAGGAAGCCCTTTGAATATAGGGGCCAGGACCGGATTCCAGGATTCTCGACCCCCCATTCCAGGCATTTCCAGTTTTCAGGAATGACTTTAAAGGGCCTGTTCAGGACAAAGGGACATACTCTACACATTCAAACTGGCCGGCTCTATTATAGTGATAGGCATGGCTTGCATTTCCGCAATTTTCATGGAGTTAGGCCAGATTTTCAATGGCACCTCAAAGGTGTTCTGAACCATAGTCACAGGTAAGTTCAAAAGGCCATTCATGACCCCCAAGCCAAGGTATGCCCTCCCAAGCAATCTCAATGGTCCTTCATGGCTCCAAGCCAAGGTACAAGGTATGCTTCTCTACCCATCCCCCATAGCCCTTCATTCCCCCCCCCCCCCCCCCCCCCATGCCAAACTATGACCCTCCACACATCCTGCCCCTATGCCAAAAAAATAAACTGGATATCACTAAACCAAGTCTGAAGTTCGGGGGTCAGAGTCCTGCTCAATAGGCTTGATCACAAATTCCAGGCAGACGCCCATCAGTGCCAGTGCTGAGCGAGTGCTGCACTGTTGGAGATGCAGCCCCTTAGATGTATTATTCCAAGTGCAAATGTGGATGGGCAATGAATGCTGACCTAGGCAGCAAAGCCCACATCCCAAGAGAGTTGGGAACCGAGATTCTTGATGGTAATACCATATTTCCCACTCTTCCCTGCCCCCGTGACATAATGAGGCAGGGACCTCATTTAAATATATTTTAAAGCATCTATATATTAGAAAAGGGCCTACCCTTCACATGATTCCCCCTCACTGAATATTCAAACCTCACTGATGTGACCTTGGCGAGGTTCACAACAGCTAGTCCTGCCTGGGGCGACATGCCCAGGTAGTGCCCTCACACTGTCCCTGGCACAGGTTGTCATTGCCAGGCAAGCAATGTGCCAGCCTGTACCAACTGGACAGTGCCAGTCTGTGAGAACCTTTGACAGAGTGATGCCAAGGGTGCACCCTCTGAGGGGCCCAATGGGGCAGGGGGTCCGGGGAGAGTTGGGGGGGTTGTTCCATTATGTGTGGTTGGGGATGTCGGCTGAGCATCTTGTCTTTCAAAGGAAAGACTTGGCAGTGGACTTGGGAGCAGGCAGTGACAGGAGGACCTGGCATTGAAGGGGTTATCTGGCATTCAGGGGGGACCTGGCATTTGGGGTGAGACCTGGCATTGAGGGGGGACCTAGCAGTGGTGGGGGGAGCACTGGCAAGTATGCTGGTGGTGGTTGTGGGCAGGGGAAGAGTCCCTGATAATTTCACCTCAGCTCTGATTGGGGCGCCCTTTAAAGGTGGCCCCGATCTCTGTGGGGCCAGCTGTGTCAGCTCTATCAGGCCCCACCCCACCAGACTGATGGCATAAAACGCGCCCCTAGATTCCGTTTTGTTAGAGTGGCTCAAAATCTGGTCTAAAACTTGGCAATGCATCCAGCGAGATCGATGTCGGTTTTCAATCAGAGCTTGACACTCTGACAAATTATGGGAAAATTCCACCCCACCCCCCTCCCCACCCTTGTGGACACGTTCTCCCTAAGCAGGCAGGCCGAGTGCGGAATTTTCCTAATTCCCGCAACCCGTCTCTGAATCAGTCAAAGTGTACTGCTGGGTTGCTTGTGAATTCTTGAAACTGGTCAGGAATTGACGTGAGTAAATTGGAAAGTAAAACAGGTTCAAAATGAAAGATATGCTTCATTGTTCCATTTGTTCAGAAATTCCTTTTAAAAGTATTTATTTATCATCTAGAACTTTCTAAGGGTGGCACAGTGGCAGAGTGGTTAGCACTACTGCCTCACAGCACCAGGGACCCAGGTTCAATTCCCAGCTTGGGTCACTGTCTGTGTGGAGTTTGCACGTTCTCCGTGTCTGTGGGGGTTTCCTCCGGGTGCTCTGGTTTCTTCCCACAGTCCGAAAGACGTGCTGGTTAGGTGCATTGGCCATGCTAAAGTCTCCCTCAGTGTACCCGAACAGGCGTTGGAGTGTGGCGACTGGGGCATTTTCACAGTTACTTCATTGCAGTGTTAATGTAAACCTATTTGTGACGCGAATCTATAAACTAAACTTTCAGCAAAGGAGGACACAAAGTTTTCACCTAAATATTCCCTATTTGTTTTAACGCAACAACTTCTGGCTGCCGATATAATGTGGAGATGCCGGCGTTGGACTGGGGTAAACACAGTAAGAAGTTTAACAACACCAGGTTAAAGTCCAACAGGTTTATTTGGTAGCAAAAGCCACACAAGCTTTCGAGGCTCTGAGCCCCTTCTTCAGGTGAGTGGGAATTCTGTTCACAAACAGAACTTATAAGACACAGACTCAATTTACATGAATAATGGTTGGAATGCGAATACTTACAACTAATCCAGTCTTTAAGAAACAAAACAATGGGAGTGGAGAGAGCATCAAGACAGGCTAAAAAGATGTGTATTGTCTCCAGACAAGACAGCCAGTGAAACTCTGCAGGTCCACGCAACTGTGGGAGTTACAAATAGTGTGACATAAATTCTGATTCTAGGATCGCATGATAAAGACTCAGGAGGAAAAAAGCAGAAATATTTATGTGAAATAGTGTGACATAAACCCAATATCCCGGTTGAGGCCGTCCTTGTGTGTGCGGAACCTGGCTATCCCAGCCTTCAGGAGAACAGTGACCAAGACACCACACAACCCTGCCACAGCAACCTCTGCAAGACGTGCCGGATCATCGACACAGATGCCATCATCTCACGTGAGAACACCATCCACCAGGTACACGGTACATACTCTTGCAACTCGGCCAACGTTGTCTACCTGATACGCTGCAAGAAAGGATGTCCCGAGGCATGGTACATTGGGGAAACTATGCAGACGCTGCGACAACGGATGAATGAACACCGCTCGACAATCACCAGGCAAGACTGTTCTCTTCCTGTTGGGGAGCACTTCAGCGGTCACGGGCATTCGGCCTCTGATATTCGGGTAAGCGTTCTCCAAGGCGGCCTTCGCGACACACGACAGCGCAGAGTCGCGGAGCAGAAACTGATAGCCAGGTTCCGCACACACAAGGACGGCCTCAACCGGGATATTGGGTTTATGTCACACTATTTCACATAAATATTTCTGCTTTTTTCCTCCTTTTCCTCCTGAGTCTTTATCATGCGATCCTAGAATCAGAATTTATGTCACACTATTTGTAACTCCCACAGTTGCGTGGACCTGCAGAGTTTCACTGGCTGTCTTGTCTGGAGACAATACACATCTTTTTAGCCTGTCTTGATGCTCTCTCCACTCCCATTGTTTTGTTTCTTAAAGACTGGATTAGTTGTAAGTATTCGCATTCCAACCATTATTCATGTAAATTGAGTCTGTGTCTTATAAGTTCTGTTTGTGAACAGAATTCCCACTCACCTGAAGAAGGGGCTCAGAGCCTCGAAAGCTTGTGTGGCTTTTGCTACCAAATAAACCTGTTGGACTTTAACCTGGTGTTGTTAAACTTCTTACTGCCGATATAAGCCCAGCACACTAGGAAACTGGTCGGAACATAGCAGCATTCGGAGGAATCCTATGCAAATAAGAAATTTTATGATGAGTATTACGGAGAGAAGGTCCAGTCCTCAAAAGGTTAATTGTATGGTGGGGGTGGGTAGGTAGTGGGTGTAATGCTGTTCACAAATATAAATGTCAAAACGCTGGAACGGTATTCATCTGCACAAGTGCACATCAGGCAAAACTATCACCTATGGTGGTGGAGGTGATAATCCTTTTTCAAAGAGTTTGTTCCTGTACAAGGGAAGATTTAAAATTAGCATGATAATGCCCTTCAGACAAAATACTTGACAGAAAGCAATCAGTGACCGAAATGAGTCGCTAAATTAGTAATCTTAAGAAATACCAACGCATTTGAAACAAATCTGTGATTTTACCACAAGTTCCTGTCCAGGCCTTAGTAAGCTTCTCGTGGACAGTTTGCAAAGAGCAAATAAAGCAGAAAATTGTTTATGTTCATAAATGTTGCAATCTGAAGTCTGGAGCTGAGAAACAATTGATGGAGATACACAGTATCAGCAAGCAGACCCTTACAACAAGTATGGAATTCCTTTGTCGTATATTTTAGAGGACTGTCTAACCCATTTAAAATAAATGTAGTGAATAGGGTGCAGAGGAATATTGTACGCTGGCATTAATAAAGTGTTTGCTAAATTCACTTGGTATTTTTGACCACTTGCTCTGGGAGGATTTCACAGCAATTCTTAATATGATGATGGTATTAAGTTCAGCTGACAAGAGGGTAAAATCAAAAACAAACACGTTTTGGGAATATGATTCAGAATTCAGCATAAAAATGGTTTAAAAACTTGGAGGAGTCATGTGTAGAGGAGTCAGTCCAGGGTCTTGTGTAGAGATTAGAGCCCATCCTTTGTCATGTGGAAGTGGTGACCAACTTGTGGACCCGATCATGATGCAAGGTCTGACGGTCGATGCTGCAGCTTCCCCCACAGCACAAGCACAGCCACTCGATGCTGGGCTGCTGCAGTGGAAGCTCAGATTGCTGTCATGTAAGGTCAGCTTCCTGTCGCGTGAGCTCAAGCTGCCTTCACGGCTGACTATGCAGTGTGCAAAGAGGCTTGCAGGGTGTCAGAGCAGTCCAGCAATCTGCCCTCCAGCAAATTATGAGGATTGCTGAAGCGTCATCCCCAGAAACCGGCAGTGGTATCATGGAGCACAGACCTCTCTCGGGAAGACAGGATTTGACCACCGGCCAGCGTCACACCCCCAGTGCCCCTGTTGCTGCCTGTTAGCCAGCCAGCTAGCCCAGACTCGGTTGCCACCCACTCTGAGATGGTACAGATCACAGCTTAGCCTCTCAGTCCAAAGCTGCTCAAAGTTTCTCTTCCAAGGCCATCCTCCACTGAAAGTCAGCAACATTTCATTTTGCAGTCACTGGGGTAGCATTTCTCAGGATTGTTAGGGTAGGCAATGGCACACAGAAGACAGGGACTAAGAAATACACAAGGGTTACGAGCTCATCTGTGTAAACAAGATGGGTGGGATTTTCTGGCCGCGCACGCTCACCCCAAGAATGGCAAATCCTGCCTGAAATCAATGGACCTTTGCATGGGACTGTCCCACCCACTGTGATTCCCGTGGCGGGCGGGACAGGGAAGTTCCACCCTATGACATGGTTAACATTTCTAAATGTGTTTTGGGACGTTTAATTTATGATGGGGAATTGGGGTTGTAGTTAATTATGTCCCATTCAGATGAGTTTTTCACTGAGAGCCCAGGCAAAAAGGGGCTCTTTAGGTTTCCTCCTCTCTTCATCCTCTCCCAACTCATGTTCCTCAGATGCTCACGGCATGGCTGATGTTAAAGGTTGCTCCCCTCATGATGATGGGGTTGTGCAATAAACCACCATGAATCTTGACAACCGTGCCTACTGCACGGTTACTCCGGAGATATGCAGATGGCAGAGATTTCAGCAGGCCGATGGTCTGATCGATCACATTCTCTGTGGCAGCGTGGCTTTCATGGTGCCCACTCTGCGCAGGGGCTGTGCCGTGGGCTGTGGGCTGGAGTCATCGGCCGTTCGTCAGCAGATAGCACTTGATGCCCAATAGCCACTCTTTGGTTTGTCACAGTGACTCAACTGTAGTGGGCTCAGCAGTGTGCCAGCAAATGAAGGAATGATGATTGCAGACAAGAAATTAGGCATTGACCTGGAAGATTCATTGCCTTTGGTGACACACCAACAAGGCAACGGATGGAATGGAATCCCTTTCAGTTCCAGTAAATAACACAGCTGACATGCAATGTAAGTGTAGTCAATGGCTCCCTGCTTCCTTAAGAAAGGAGCAATCCTCAAAAAAGTCACATGATCGCTCCACCTGCTGGTCTCTGATGAGGAAGAAGGAAAATTCATTCATTCTTTTTCAACAGAGATCCTCAGTGGCCTGCCTCACACAATGGTGAATGACAATCTGGGTGACATTGAAAATATCTCCAGCTTCAGCCTGAGACAGATATATTAAAGTGCATTGCCGTGATCACCTGCTTAACTCACCAATGCGCCTTCGATAACACCTTCCAAAGCCTAGCCCGCCTAGAAGGACAAAGGCAGCTGATGCATGGGAATACCACCACCTGCAAGTCCCCACCCCTTCCCCCCATCCCCGAAATCACTCAGCATCCTAACTTGGAATTATATCGCCATTCCTTCATTGTTGCTGGGTCAAAATCCTAGAACTCCCTTCCTATCAATACTATGGCCGCACCTACTTCATATGGACTACAGCGGTTCCAAAATGCAGCTCACCACTACCTCCTCAAGGACAATTTGGAATGAGCAATAGATGCTCGCCTGGCCAGCGATGCCCACATCCCACGAATGAATAAGTGAAAAACACTGGGACTGAGGTTCCTGTCATGGTCCAAGGTTGCAGCAGGTGGCAGATTTCAGTGAGAATGTCCCCACTGAAGCACAGATGTCACACACATTGGGTGGGATTTTACGACCTCGCTCGAGCGAGACCAGCAATTCCCGCCCGAGGTCAATGGACATTTCCATTGTCCACCCCTCACCCGCTCCGATTCCATGGAGCATGAGGCGGTAGAATTCCAGCAATTGATCTTTACCAAGGTTCGAATTGAAGAGTTGCTCCATGTACACCTTAGGCAGATGTGGCCTCCCACTGAGAGCCCTTCTCCTGCTCCTTCTTCTCTCTCTTCCCAACACTTTGTTCTTCTCTGCATGCCCTCTGTTCATTCTCCCAGGCATGCTTGTGTCCAAGGGGCTCATATTTTGAGAACATTTGTGCAGAAGCCTTGAAGTCAGCAAAAACCTCTTCAGCACCTTAGACTTTGGCAACCTTAAATAACTATAGGAAGCACCAAACATGAAAATTATAGTAACAGCCAGAAGAAATCAGCCATCAACTAATCTGTAAGCAATTGATGGTTCCTTTAAAAGGTGCTGATGGGGCTTTCTTCCTGCTGCTGAATGTGTGTTAAGTGAGGGCATTAACCAGTGCGTTGAGTTCCAAAATGGCACCGCCGGTGTTAAGTCAGCTTTGCAGACCTATTGATGTCACGATCTTCCTGCTCTGCATAGTTCTGGCAGACATTCACTGAACCCTTGCTAACCCACAATCAAATTGGAAATCCTTGCAAAGTGGACTGCTACCACCCGACAACGGGTGCTAATAATCGTCTTGTTCTATGAATGAAAGGTCAAGCTATGACACGAAAGCACCAATTCTTCTTGCCACTGTCATTGGGACCTTAGCTCCCAATTGTGAGTACAAAATGAACCCTACTGTCTGCTACCAAGACTTGAAAAGTGGAAGTTTGGAGATGAGATATGAAGCAAACTGATCTAAATCTGGCTGAAATTTGCATAATTACAAAGCGGATTGCCTGTTTCTTGCTTGCTCTATATCGGTACTATGATGTAACGTAGCTATTCCATAATTCCAGTTTTTCCAAAATGTAGCAAATATTTTTTTGCATTTCCCAAATTCAAGTTACTCAAGGCAGAACAGAATGATTGACAGGCAATGTCACATGATTTATTGCTATCATTCATCTCTGACCTGTCTGATTTTTCTGGTGATCCAGCAGCTGTTGCTTTTAGAGCATGCATTATCCTGGGAGTCTGAGAAGATTACTATTTTCAACTGTCTACTTATTTCACAATCTAGTGGCGAGGTCCTTCAATCTGTCTGAAACACTATTTCGCTGAGGTGATGCAGGAGGGAAAACTCTCTTCCTTTCCGATAACCCCTTGCTCATCATTTTCTTCTTGACTTTAAACGTGAGACAACCTTGTTTCAAGGGGGTCCCAATCCACCTTCTGAAGTCGTCTGAATATACATCCCCTTACAATCCTCCTGCAGGGAGGATGCATCTATCATCACAAAGCAGGATTTAGAGACTGTCATTGCTGCGAACCGGCATTATCAACTGTATTATAATTTTTAATCTGTTGCTTTGAATTCTTTGCCCTGTTTTACCTTAATTTTTAAAGTTGCCAGCTTTGTGTTGAATGACTGCCAAAAAAAATCCCCGTTCTTAAAATGTATCAAAACACGAACACTATCAAAAAGGTGGCAGGAAGGAGTAAGTAATTAGTGAGTTCACTGGGGTCACGACAGAAATATGAGCTACAATAACACAGTACTTTTTAATGTAAGCATTTCACAGGACTAATCTATAAATACCAGACTGTACTTTAATTGCCTGTGACCCAAGCAAAGATATTAAGGAATAGGCTGTTGCAAAATTAAAGCTTCCAGAAGTTCAAACCAAATCTAGAAATCTTGATGGAACAACAAAGACCACACATTATTACTGTTAAAAGTACAAATATGCTGGATCACTATATTTTGGAAAAAGACTTGAGTATCACTTCTTCAACAATCAGTCAGAATTACAACCAACCAAATTGATATTAATCTTCATGGATGTTATCAATTTTATGTGGCACATCTGCTTCAGTGCAATTTAAATGTAGTGGGTGGTGATTTTTAAGTAAAATGTGCAACACAACGTTCATGCTAAAGTTACATGTCAAACTATGGGATTAAAGGCTCCATAAATTAAAATTAAAAGAGGTCATTATCGTTCAAAAAGTAGATAGGGGAAATCAGACCCCAGCATTATTAAAGATGCTGCCTGGGAAGAGGCCAACATTTAAAAGGTTTGTATCTCCAACCTGCTATCCAAGATTCAGATAAATCCATTGAAAAGTGTCATTTTTGAGATGAATACCAGCTGACAGGAAGTTAGCGCCACAATGTGCCAAAAGTCCAAAGGCATGCTCCATGCAAGAGTCAGCACACAACACTGGCTCCAATAATGAAAGGATTTAAGATTGCAAAGAAAAATGTCACTCTACAATTGATGAGCATATAGTAGGAGTAACTCTACAAGGTGGTCATCTCAACGAAGACCAATGCCAACGGGAACCACATCCGTGAAAATTGCTTTTGTGCAATCTTGAGTTCCCATTTATTTGTCTGAATTCTGACCATGATGCACTCCCTGCAAATGCTGCTCCTCAGTGGGAATGCTGCATCATGCAATCTTGTTCTCATTATGTTTCATAGTTTAATAAAGATACGTGCGCACAGGAAAAGCAGTAGTTCTAGAACATCGCAGTCACTTTGCAAACAGCTTTGGTGTGTTGGTGATGCCATGGTACAAACAGGGTTCTAGCCATTGTAATGAGTAAAGAATGAATAAATTGCATTGCCTAATATTGTGACATCTCAGCATCACGTAGTGAAACGTGTACTGTGGTATACTGAATCTACTCATGTTCTGCTTCTTGTACACTAAGATAGGGATGAAAATCTAAACATAGCAGCACAGCAGTTTAGAGTAAATATTCAAAGTGAACCCTGGGACAGATTTTTAACTGCTTCCTAGAATCTCCACAGTGTAGAAGGAGGCCATTCAGCCCATTGAGTCTGCACCGACCACAATCCCACCCAGGCCCAACTCCCATACCCCACATATTTACCCTGCTAATCCCCCTGACATTAGGGTCAATTTAGCATGGTCAATCCACCTAACCCTCACATCTTTTGAGTGTGGGAGGAAACCAGAGCACCCAGAGGAAACCCACGCAGACACGGGGAGAATGTGTAAACTCCATACAGACAGTGACCCGAGGCCAGAATTGAACCCGGGTACCTGGCACTGTGAGATAGCTGTACTAACCACTGTGCCACCGTGCCACCCCTTGTTCATGGGATGTGAGAATTGCTCATGAGAACAGCATTTAATGACCATCCATAATTGTCTTTGAGAATGTGGTGGTGAGCCATCTTCTTGAACTATTGCTGTCCATACCATATTGACATTCCCACACTGCCATTAAGTGGGAGTTGCAAGATTTTGGTCCAGTGACAATGAAGGAATGGTGGTAATATGTTGTTACAATCTCTGTAGTGACTGCCAACTTAAAAGAAGTTAAAACTTGCAGTTAATAGCTGAAAGGATGTGTCATGTGCAGTGCAAGCATGAGGACATTGGGAACTATGAACTGTAAGATCATACTATGTGAAAGAGCCACAAAACCTGTTAAGATGCCTGCACCTTAACATGTGACTAAGGGCATTAAACTGTGGACACTGTTTGATGACAGATCGGCTCATGCGCAGTAGCCCACTCAGCGCTAAGCTGCTGCTTCTCGGGTGGGAATAGGTCCTGCCCCCTACTTACTAGAATCACACTGAGGCACTTTGCAATGCTCAGAGTGTTGGAGATTCGTTCTGGTAAGTATGTCCAAAATCGAGTGGGAAATACTCCTGATTTCCCGCCTGTTGGGCACTTAGTTTTTTGGGGGGAGAATCTCGGCCAGTATGTTTACATGCTCCCCTCTATCCACAGCACATGTGATTCCTTTGAAAAACTCTAATAAATTAGTTAAACATGATTTCCATTTCACAAAATCATACTGAGTCTTCCCAGTTGCCTTGAGTTTTCCTAGTGCCCAGTTACAATCTCTTTAATGAACGTTCCAGCCCATTCCCCATGACAGATGCCAAGCCACCTGGCCTATAATTTCCCAGTTGTGCCTCTCTCACTTCTTGAAGGGAGGGGTTATATTGGCTACATTACAGTTTGATGGAACTTTTTCTGAATTGAGGAAATTTTGCAAGATTAACACCGACGCATCTATTAGATCAGGAGCCATCTCTTTTAAGACCCAAAGTGAAGACCATTTAGACACAGGGATTTGTCATAATATTGTGTCTCTCTGCTGCAGATGTATCTCAGTAAGGATATAGAAACATAGAAACATAGAAAAACTACAGCACAAAACAGGCCCTTTGGCCCCACAAGTTGTGCTGAACATATCCCTACCTTTTAGGCCATAGAAATCATAGAAACCCTACAGTACAGAAAGAGGCCATTTGGCCCATTGAGTCTGCACTGACCACAATCCCACCCAGGCCCTACCCCCATATCCCTACATATTTACCCACTAATCCCTCTAACCTACGCATCTCAGGACACTAAGGGCAATTTTTAGCATGGCCAATCAACCTAACCCGCACATCTTTGGACTTTGGGAGGAAACCGGAGCACCCGGAGGAAACCCACGCAGACACGAGGAGAATGTGCAAACTCCACACAGACAGTGACCCAAGCCGGGAATCGAACCCAGGTCCCTGGAGCTGTGAAGCAGCAGTGCTAACCACTGTGCTACTGTGCTACCGTGCCGCCCTTTAAACTTGATCTTTAAACTTGTACATTTAAACATAAACCCATTTATTGTTCGTCTTTAAGTATTCACAGATCCATTTCAGACCCGAACCATTTGCTGTTTGAAAAGGTTTTTTCTCACGTTACATTGGCTTCTTTTGATCCCATTGGCACAGTGGAGCTATGTGGACAAGACTGAAGTGGAAGACCTCCATTGCAAGCTTTGAACCCATCATCAGGGTTAGTTGAGAGGCACAATTTTTCTAGTTACAAATCAAACTGATGGAAACAACAGTTAAAGTATCTCCCTGCTCGATTCCAAACTATTACAAAAACCATTAACAGGCTAAAATAATGTTCTGATTGGATATTCCATAGGCACTGACTGAAAAACTATTTTACAGGGAAGAAACTGTAGAAAGCATTGAACTCGACAGAAACAATGGTGAATAGAAAACCCCAGATTCCAAATTATTTCTGGCTATAAATAGATGCTGATTATCCAGCTCATAACGGTAATTAATTAATTTAATAAAACTTCAAAGTGAAGATTTTCCACTTAGTTAGTAAACGACGCTAATTGTTTTCAGGAGATGATCTGGAGCTATTGTCGACCCTATTGCTTGCTGCTGGCTGTAATTTATAGACATCCAGGGGTTCTGTGCAGTTTGAGCAAAAAAACAGAATGACCGTTAACACACTGAAAATTCTAACTTTTAATCACAAGTAAAAATTAACTTTTATGAAATATTCCAATTAAACAATTCTTTTATGTTCTCATTTTCCATTCATCTCAGAAAGCAATGTGACCTTGGCAAAAAAAAATGATGCCTCCTTTCAGAAGATGGAAGAGACGGACTTTGAGAGCTGATGTTCAGGGCCATGGTTTAAAAAATAATAGCAGCTGTTAGGGTCTAATATTCTAAAAGTGCTTCGGCCTTAGAAATCAACCAATCAGTTTGGAGAGATTGAGTCAGTTAAGATTATATTTACTGGAGTTTAGAAAAATGAGGGGGGATCTCGTAGGAATCCATAACAGGACTAGGCGGGGTAGATGCACGAAGGATGTTCCCGATCATGCGGGTGGCCAGAACCAGGGGTCATAGTCTAAGGATACAGGGTAAACCCCTTAGGACTGAGATGAGGAATGGTAAGTTTGTGGAATTCACTATCAGAGAAAGCAGTTGAGGCCCAAACATTGCAGGGGGAATTTACTGGCCATTCACACTGGTGGGATTTTTTGGTTCAGTGAAGCGAGATTTGGCTGAGTGACAAATTCTCTGTCCTCACGTGTAGCGGCAGCGGGGTGTGAAAATGTCGGTAAGATCGCGCCTTGCATTTTTTCAAAAAGGAGTTAGATATAGTCTTGGGGCAAAGGGGGTCAAAGGATATGGGGGAAGGCAGGGTCAGGCTATTGAGTTGAATAATCAGCCATGATCATAATGAATGGCGGAGCAGGCTCGAATGGCCAAATGGCCTCCTCCTGTTCCTATTTTCTATGTTTCTGTATATCCACTTGAATTCTGAAATAAAAAACTAACAATGCAGGATACATACCCAGATGTAGAGTATCAGTCAAGGCTGAGTGGTTGCACATTCACCTCTAAGTCAGATTCAATCACTCCAGAGACTTGAGCACAAATTCTAAACTGACACTGCCATCCAACACTGAGGGACTGCTACACTGTCAAAGGTGCTGACTTTCAGATGTAACATTAAACCATCTGTCCTGTCAGGTGATGTGAAAGATCTCATTTTCGCAGGGGTGCAGGGAAATATTTAGGTCATAATCAACATCACTAATACTGAACTTTAAGTTTGCATCAGTTTTATTTCAGTCATGTGGATGTAGGCATGGCTAATAAGGCCAACATGTATTGCTCATTCCTAATTTCCTTTGACAAGGTGGTGAAAAGTTACTTTCCTAACAACTGAATGGCTTACTAAGCCATTTTTGACGACAATTAAGAATCAATCACATGAATCTGGAGTCACACATAGGCCAGAATGGATAAGGATTGCCAATTTCCTTCCCTATAGAGCATAAGCAAAACAGTTGGGGCTTTTATGACAATCCAGCAGTTGCGTGAACACCATTACTGCTACCATCTTTTTATTCTAGATTATCTAAGTGACTGATTTTAAATTCCCAGCGAGATTACTAATCCAGGGCCAGAAATTCTCTGATCTCTCATGCCCCACTGCCGCAGTCAGTGAGAATGGAGAATTTCCCATCCAAAATGTCCCTCTAATTTTTCCCATCCCTTTAGTTTTACTGTACACAATATCCACCCAAAGCAACTTTCTGGAGCTACATCAAGCTAACTTCAGAAAATTGGATGCGAATAACACTTTTTAATTTGTGGCAGTCCAATGTCCGTAATGACCATTTGGGAGAGAACACAACATGTTTTGCAAAAATCTAGGCTACCATGCCCAAATGCAATTTTAGTCTATCATTTCCTCTTTTCAGACGCTGATGGGGCTGATGTGTATTTCCAATACGTTTGTTTTATTTCTGGATACAAAATTAATTTTTTATCCTTTTTCTATTTAGATTGGATTTAAATTGTTGTGGATTCTCCCCATTGTATTCACACTGTTGGAGTAATTTTACAAAAGAATTCTCCACAACATGAAGCCTCACTCATTGGAGCGCAAATCTTGAATTCAGGTGTTCATTCCTAATGAGATCCCATCCAACCCAGAGATCAGCATCCAAAATAACGTGTGAGTTCTTAAAATTATCCAATCCTTCAATCATATTTTTTATCTAGATCCTAAGCTTTTCTCAGAATCCCCATCATTTTGATCTTTCAGTTTAAATAATAGCCCTTTTGTGAGGAATGCTAAATTACGCAAAATCATACAGTTTACAACAGCCAGTTGGAATTGTCAGATTCAAATTATGTTAATTCTGTGTGCAAGACCAAATTCAAATCCCGATTGCAACAGTTTTAATGAGTGGGCAATAAAGGGTGACAATTTACGTTGGGTGAATTGAAATCAACCTGCATTGGAACTTGTTTCAAAGCAAGATGGAGGTAGAAATGTTAGCATTAACAATGAAGCGAGCTTGATGGCTTAGTTTAGGCAGTGTGCCCTTACCTGATACATCTATGCAGTACAAACTTATATTTGTGGTCACAATTGGCTTGGATCTTGTTTCTCTCTCTTGTGGGGACAATTAAATTGGATTTTGAATTTGTTTTTTGGAGCAAGCAAGGAATGGATTTGGGTTTTGACCAGTCCACTCTGAACATTGGCTTAGTAATTTTAAGGATGGGGTAAAATATTCTTTTTTAAAATGAGGCTTTTAAGAACTATAAATGCTCTTGATAAGCAACTTGAGAGACATCAGTGGACAGCGCCAGTACCGCACAGCGAGCTGATGGAAAATTGGCAGCCCGTTTTACACCAGAATCAATCTTATTAAACAGAAAATCATCGATGGCGTGTAACAGCCTGCCAATTCACTTTTAATCCATTTCGCGCTATTGGCATGGGCCAATTTCACCCCATAACCTTTTCTTTGGCATTGATTTCTTTGTAATTGACAGTCAATGGCACTTGAATTCAAATTGACATCCAGATTATTAATCCTTAAAGCGATGCAATGGCAAAAATATTGAATTTCTGTTTGTTTAGCTCTGTAAGGGTTAATGATACTCTGGAGCCAGCAAGTACAATGTCGGGGTAGCCTCTTATACTTTGCATGAAATCTTAATGCAGGTTTGCCCTTGTCCTATAAAATGACATATCATTTTTGTATCAAAGTATGAACCTGGGTAACAGTCAAAATATTGAGGTCCACAGTGTGCAGAAATAACCGTGAACACATGTTCCAAAGAACAACGTCTTTAGAAAACAGTGCATTGGGTTTAAAGTTCCATCAACAGATTATGATCACTGGAAGAATTTCACGGGTTGTATTATTAACTTATTGATTTTGTGTGGATTAAAAAGACAAAGCGCATAAAGTTATTTCAAAATGCCTGAGGATTCCTTACTCCGTACCAACAATAAATTACTTGTCATTGACCATCTGCTTTCATACATAGTACTCATTTTGAACATACTATTAGTGCATTACCTTAAAAAAAAAATTAAGTGAGTTTTTGATGGATCGGCAATTGCCATTTTGTCATTTTGAGGAAGACAAATGAATATTAATTTAGCTTAGTTCGCTTATCAGTAAAATCTTAGAATTGGCTAATTTACTTCTATTAGAGTCTCGAGGTTCTAATCAGTTATGTCCAAAAAACAGGCATAAATTAGTTAAAACGAGTTGAAAATCAGGGTAAAGAGCAACAATAGCATTCTCCCTGATTCAGTATTCTATGCAAATTCCAACTGGCAATTTCTTCTAGCAGACGCCAGTATGATAGCTTGTATATTTAAATTAGGTCCTAATGAGGTGTTAATGTTCTTCGTGCAATTTCTTAACGCTCTCCGGGATATTGGTGTTTTACCAATTCGTCCATATGAAATGATCATCCAAGCTTGGAGGGAGAAGGCTATTAAAGGGCACTTATGTTATTGGGTGGACTACCTAGCCCTGTTGCCTTTCTGACACATGCAGGCATTGTAGAAGTGACAGCGGGATCAAGACATACTGTCATCTTGAGAAATAAAAGCATGAGCAGTGCCCATTCCAGTCCTGTCACATTGATCAGTTTGACAGCAGAGTTAATGGCACCCTTTTAATCATTGAAGCTCTGCCTCATCATTACCTCTAGCTTAATGAAGCCAGATGAGATAGCTAGTTCCCTCCTGAAATTTTTTGCTTCTATGGTAGCAATCTATGTACTCATGAGAAAATCTCTTGGTATTTCTTATGTGGTGTGTTCTGTGCAGATTGCAAGTTAATACAAATGTAGCTCTTGGTCACAAGGTACCCTTTGCAGCATGGTCCCAACATCTGCATCAGAGCACAAGGCTGGGATTGCAGCCTACTTCTGAAAGTGGGTCCCCTAAGGTCCAAAACTCTAGACGTTACTCTCCAAATATTACTGTTTATAAAAATGAAAAATAATCAATCAATGGCAGTTGCTTTTGACCAGGCCCTTAACAATCAGAAACATTTCTTGACCAAACTACAGAAAATCTCTCTGTGCTAATAGTTTGGATTAATGACCATTTTTGACCTAGCTGCCAAAAATACATACTTTTTACATATAATACATACATACAAGTTAGGCTAATTAATTCTGAAATATTTTAAAGGCTGGCTACTTACTATTCAAGAAGCATTCCTGATAATTTTATTCCATGGCGCTCCACTTAATTTTTGATTTGGAAAGAAAAGTGAAAGGTTGGATCTCAGTACCAGGGATACTCAGTGCAGCCTTGGCTCTTGGTCCCTGTATGTCTACTGTGTACAACTTGTCAGACATAATGAGTTACATGCACCCGCTCATTGAACTCATCAGAGACGGAGCAAAGTTTCCAATGGCTTGACAGATTGATGGATTTGCCAAATTGGTTTAGTTTTAGCTGCTTTAAAATGGGCAGAGTTGGACTTTCCTCTGGCAGCATCAGCTCCTGTGGGTCCAGTAGGATAGTAATGCTGCTTTCCACAGTGAGTATTTTTGAATACCATGCTTAGGATTTCCAATGAGCAGTCTCCTGTTCTGGACTTTTGATGGAGGAACAGTATAAGGTGAGGAGAACTTGAGGAGAATGCTCAAAGTAAACTCCAGCTCTCAAACCCAGGCAGAGCATTTAGACCATAAGACCATAAGATATAGGCGCAGAATTAGGCCAATTGGCCTCTCAAGTCTGCTCCGCCATTCAATCATGGCTGCCAAGTTTCTTAATGCAATTCTCCCGCCTTTTCCCCATAACCTTTGATCCCCTTACCAATCAACAACCTATTTATCAATCTCTGTCCTAAATATACTCAATGACTTGGCCTTCGCAGCCTTCTGTGGCAACGAATTCCATAGATTCACCACCCTCTGGCTGAAGAAATTCCTCCTCATCTCGGTTCTAATGCAGTCAGAGTATATCAAGCTCTCAGTGAAAGGTTCTGTGTGAAAATACTGCGGGATTTGCTGCTCAACCCACCCCATGTTTCACGGCAATAGGAAGCAGCCTGCCTTTGGCCAGTGGCGGGATCTTCTGGTTCGGCTGTTGTCAACTGGGTTTCCCCTTGAATGCAACTCTTGCTGCTGTGAAACCCGAAGTGGGGTTGCGCCATCAATGAGAATGGAAGATCCTGCCAGCATGAACAGATGGAAGTTCCAGCCTGTGGGTGGAATTTTCTTTTTTTTTAACTAAGTAGCAACTCATGTGGGAAACGTAGTCTGCCAGCTCCACTGTTGGCTTTTCCCGCCATATTTTTTAACGCTTGGTCAAAAGAAACCCTGGAGGTGGGTCTGGCCCCACCACCAACTTGGCCTTCAAGAGTGCTCCTCAATCTAAAAAAATAAAAATAAAAACAAGGATTCCCCCCATGGACACATATTGCCTCTCCCACCCCCCTCAATGGACACAAGGAGCACCCCCACTTACATAGGGAACACTACCCCCTCCCCATCCCCCTCAATGGAATCCATCCCCCACGGCACTATCCCCTGGCAAAGATAGTGCCAGGGCACTATCTGTGGACACTATCCTCTGACTCTGCATTTGCAGTAGAAGCACACCAATGCCTCTACTTTCTCAGAAGACTAAGGAAATTTGGCATGTCTGCTACAACTCTCACCTACTTTTATACAGATGTATTCTTTCTGCTTGTATCACAGCTTGGTAGCCTCCTGCTCTGCCCAAGACCGCAAGAAATTACAAAGGGTCATGAATGAAGCCCAGTCCATCACGCAAATCATAAGTAGGAATGAACACCCGTTATTCATTCTCCGTTGTGTGGCAATGGCTTATGACATTGGTTCATTTGTGTGAATAATGGAAGCATCAATTTTGTGTTCATGTGATCAAAACTGGCTTGAGATAATAAGTTTCCAATGCGAGGCCAGGGCAAGTTAGTCTGGGACCAGCAAGGAGAGAGGGATCACCACCTTCCCAGCAAGAAGAGAGTAACCTTGCCAACAGACAGTCAACTCAGACATGAGCAGAGGGTCTAATTTCTTATAGCTTCAAGGTTATCCACAGAAGCTCAGTCACAAATTCATCTGAAAACCCACAAAGTTCAAATCTCTATTTATCTTCAAGGAACCAGGAATGAAAAACTTTTCAACCCAGCAAAGCATCCCATCTTAAAGGACTCATTAAGAACATATGATTCATTTCCTGTTATTCTGTTAATATTCTAAGTGCATACTTCATCTCAAGAACTCACCTTTCCTTGTGCCTATATGTTTGAGGGAGTGAGTGTTTCTTGGCATTTATGTTTCAGGTATGGTGCAAATAAACCTTTATTTTGATTTAACTTCATCAAGAAAGCCTGTTTTTTTCTCTATTCTTTCAGGTTACAACACTTAAAAGGTTTAAAAAATGCCTGCTGGAAATACATAAATACATATCCTGTTGCAAACCATCGAGAGGTAAGGATAAAAGGGGAAGTTATTCCAGTTTTTCTCCTTGAGTGCTTCTTTCAGGTCCTCTATTTGATTGAAATATGCTACCAAAACTCCCAAGAGACCTGCTACACATGTTGGACGATTATCTTAATCTGACTAAATATTTCCTACATATCTAGCCTACTCCTGAAATCTTCAGCCATTTTGGGTTGTTTCAAGGTCATCACTTATAATTTATATTCTCTCGCAGCACAGTACTCACTGACATCACCTGGCCACCACTGGGGTTGAAGTGTAAGTATAAGCGGCCTGTGGATCTTCAGACTCTAACCCTGAGCTTGGTCCACCCACGAAGTCTCACCATTTTTGTTTCCTACATAACATATCTTTCTGAGATCTGCTGTGCTGCTTCCTCAAAGAAAATGCAGATATTAGGTTTTTTTTTCTCATGCAGCTTCTCATCTCTGGAAGGAATTAACTAACTCACTTTGGCAGATGAACGAAAACATAAATCCATATTTCTATAAGAAGTGTAATGACAGGAAAATGCATCACGCAGGTACAATAGATAGAAGGACCAGTCCATCACGCAAACCAGCCTCCCATCCATTGACTCCATCCACACTTGCAACTGCCTCAGAAAAGCAGCCAGCATAATCAAGGACCCCACGCACCCCGGACATACTCTCTTCCACCTTCTTCCATCGGAAAAAAGATACAAATGTCTGTCACGCACCAAACCGACTTAAGAACAGCTTCTTCCCCGCTGCCGTCAAATTTTTGAATGGATCTACCTTACATTAAGTTGATCTTTCTCTACACTCTAGCTATGACTGTAACACTGCATCTGCACCCTCTCCTTTCGTTCTCCCCCATGTACTCAATAAACGGTATGCTTTGCATGCATATAGGGTGCAAGAAACAATACTTTTCACTGTATACCAATACATGTGACAATAATGAATCGAATCAAATCGGATGGGACATTAATTATTGCAACATTCACACAAGCAGTCATGCAAAACGTTCAATGTGCTGCTTGCGCGACTTGGGTGGAACTGTTAATGCCATCGTAGACTGCTTTTCTGTAAAGTTCCAGTGGGTGTCGTACCTTAGCACAACCGGTGAGGTTATTAAACTTCCTGTGGCCGTGACCTCAAAACATTGTTTATATTTACTCGTTCTGCTACTTCCTGCCACACATCCTGACTCACTCCATTGGGCTTCTAACAACAATTGAAGGAAATAGAAAGCCCTTGTGCTAATGCACTTTCTCTGGTAAAAACTCTGTATCTTCCCATTTGAAAAGTCAGGTACTTGCTGCTCCCATTACTGTTCATTGACAGGTGTGAGAAAGAAACAGAAATTGACTTGAAACCAGAATCTAGATGGGTCAGTAGAAATTGTCTGTAACAGTAATTATATTAAACTACAGAAACAAGCAAGGATAGCAGCTAAGTATTTTAAATGTCTTTGAACCTGTGATTTGCATGAACATTGCCTTTGGAGATTTTCTAGTATATATGTGTTTTATTTTGTAACAGATGCACAGTGGCACAGTGGTTAGCCTCACAGCACCAAGGACCCAGGTTTAATTCCGGCCTTGAGTCACTGTCTGTGCGTCTGCAAGTTCTCCCTGTGCCTGCATGGATTTCCTCTTCCCATAGTCCAAAAGATGTGCTGGTTAGGTGCATTGCCATGCTAAATTCTCCCTCAGTGTACCTGAACAGGCACTGGAGTGTGGCAACTAGGGGATTTTAGCAGTAGCTGCATTGCAGTGTTAATGTAAGCCTACTTGTGATGCTAATAAAATAAACTTAAACTTAAGATCAATAATAAACTGCAAATAAAGCCAGCCTTTGACTAGGGATTTGAAGCTTACAAGCAGTACATTGATCTTTAATTGACCTCAGGTACAATTATACCGACACGCAGAAGCAGTGGACTTATAGAGACAGTCCAGATTAGCAAAAGCTTCAAAACCATGCTCCAGACTCGACATTAATCATAAGAAATGGTACAGTATTATATCAGTAATACAGTGTTGTAGACTGCAATGCTTGGAACACAATTATGAGGTTCTGATAGCTAGTTAGACCGCAAGGGGAGTTATAAAATCAGCAAAACCAATCAGTAGTGTCACAACCTGTAAACCACAAAACTGCTGAGACTTTATGTAATATATGCAGCATTTATCATTTTTAATTTACAAGAGAATTCCCAGTGCTGCAGAATCTACTACTTAATTGTGTAATCCCCTCTTGATGGTCTGTAGAACACAGTAGACCCCTGTATGTAGTGTGGCAGGAAAAGGATGCATATCAGGATCGCACATATGGATCTGACTGCATGTAAGTGCAAAGTACCACGGGTAATCCTACATGCAGAGCAAGTACATGAAAGTCTCACCAGACTCTCAATTAGACTGGTAAATTGCTGTTGTGCAATTTGCTTCCATATCTGCTAACTTACAACTTACTCTGCTAAAGTTTCGTCAGCATGGTACAGAGATTACCAAGGCCAGAGTGGAGCTGATGTCTAGACAATGTCAGCACATTTCCTGGATCTTAGTGTTAGCCAGCAACTTTTCCACCTTAAAAAGCACTGCAGTTTATATCTGTTCAATGTGTTTCATATCCTTTTAAATGGTACAGGTATGAGAGTGCCACCATGCTACCCTGGACTTGAATAATATCCTGGGCTGACAAGTGGAAAGCAACATTTCCATTTCCTGTGCATGGTGGTACAGTGATTGGCACTGCTGCCTCACAGCTTCCAACGACCCAATTCTGGCCTCGGGTGACTGTTTGTGTGGAGTTTGCACATTCTTTCCATGTCTGCGTGGGTTTCCACCAGGTGCTCCAGTTTCCTCCCACAGTCCAAAGATGAGCAGGTTAAGTGGATTGGCCATTGTAAATAGCCCCATAGTGTCAGGGGGATTAGTCGGGTAAATATGTGGGGATAGAGCCTGAGTAAGATTGTTGTCAGGGCAGGTGTGATGGCCTGAATGGCCTCCTTCTGTACTGTAGAAATTCTATGATGCTATGATTCTATATGTGCCAAGCAATGATCACCTCAAACGAGAGAAAATTTCAGCATCATGCCTTGACTTTCTATGGCATTGCCATCACCAAGTTGGCCAGAAGTTGAATTGGACTAGCCATAATAGCACGAGGAATTTGATGGAATATTCATCACTTGTCTGATGGTCCAGTTATAACAACATTCAAGTGGCTTGACATGATCCAGTTTGCTTGGTATGTGCTAATCCCACTGACTCAATGTGCAGACCCTCCACCATCAATACACTGTAGTTATTATATGTACAATTTACAGCACACAGTGTAGAATCTTACTAAGAATACTTCATTACTGCCTTTGTCCTCAAGGGCAAAAGCAGATAAGTGCACCGTCATTGCCAGATTTCCCTCCCGTCATAAACCATCCTGATTTGGACGTATATGCAGAAAAGGTTTACCAGGATGTTGCCTGGTATGGAGGGTATTAGTTATGAGGAGAGATTGAATAAACTGGGATTGTTCTCCCTGGAAAGACAGAGGCTGAGGAGCGACCTGATCGAAGTTTATAAAACTATGAGAGGTATAGATAAGGCGAACACTTGGAAGCATTTTCCCAGGGCAGAAATGACAATTACAAGGGGGCACAAGTTCAAGATAAGGGGGGAAAGGTTCAGTGGAGATGTGCAAGGGAAGTTTTTTACACAGAGATGGTGGGGGCCTGGAATGCACTGCCCAGTGAGGTGGTTGAGGCAGTTATGTTTGCCACATTTAAGACTTATCTTGATAGGTATATGAACAAATGGGGTATAGAGGGATATAAGCAGTTGGTTAGACAGGTAAACATGATCGGCGCCCACTTGGAGGGCCGAAGGGCCTGATCCTGTGCTGTACTGTTCTTTGTTCTTGCTCTATATCACTACACCTTCACCATTATTGAGTCAAAATATTGACATCCCCTGCTTAACTACATTAGGTTGTTCACCCAAAGAACTGCACTAGTTCATAGCAGCTTGCAATATTGCATTCTTTAGGATGGGTAATAAATGTGATCTTGCTCACATACTGGAAACAACTATATATATTTTTAAAAATCTTCCCTTGAATTCATGTATAAAAATTCTGTCTCACTTTTTTTTAACGTCAAGACTCCAAGGCTCATTTATTGAATTGGACACCACTGACAGAGTCCACTATCAACCATTTGAAAACATGCATGCCTCAACTCATCTCCCTCCATTCCAACAACAGGCGATGACTGAGACAATGTAGTGGTAAAGCTGAGACCTCTGGCTCTGTACATGTGGCCATACCCTTATTTTTCTAGAACGGGTGGGTGGAGACTTCACATCTTAGACATCTGACCAAAAAAATGCCTTAAAATGGCCAAGATCCAGTGGAACCAGATCCCTGGTTTCTGAACTGCACCAGTCAAAGTGTAAGTTCAGTGTAGGTACTGTCAACATTAGAGGGCAGAATTTTCCCATCCCGCCCGCCATGGTAAGCTTAGCAGGCGCGACATGGACCATGCAAATGTTCATTGATCTTGGGCGAGATTTCGTCCTTGGGGCAAGCACACAGTTTATGTTGTTAATGTCCCTTATATAAATATCTAAAGAGCATATCCATGAATCCTTGGGTTGTAAGACCAATTTTAACAATTTTTACTGGGTAGAGGGATAATGTCTTGCAATGGAAAGGAAAGGAACAGACCACCCCTCATTCAGATGGACTGCATCAGATCTTGTGAAACCTCATTCCTTTGGAGAAACACCAAGATTCATTTTAACGGTGGCTGGTACAATTTCAAAGAATTTGGTCATTTGCCGTGATCACTAAGAATAGTTTTTAAAGACACTCTTGAGGTATGGCTGCAGATAATTTCTATTAATTGAACTTCTGCTTGCTTGTTCTCCCTCAGCAGCAATGCTTAAATTACTTTTCATATTGTTGCCACAATCAGTCTCCCCTCTTCCTGTTTGTCTGATTGAATAAGTTCATTGTCTTGAAATCAATACAAGCAACATGGGCAGTGTTCCCGATAAAATTTATTTCTGCTCTTCTATGTTTTATCTTTTCCTACATCAATATACTTATAGCTAAAAGGTAAGAAAGCTGCATACCCTAAATTCAAAGTAATTCTCATAAACATCTCCTCTGTTTTAAGTAGTAAATAATAACCATCTGTGTTAGCCTATGGTAATCATATCAACACAATTCCTCCATCAGCCTAATTGTCACAAATCTTCTGCACTCTTCCACCATTATTGGTATTTGTTCACAGTTTTCACAACTGTTGATTTAATGTCTCTTTTCCTGGTCCATTTCAAATTTCTCATCACAACCTGGGGGTCAAACAGTAATAGAAAATGTTGTAAGGTCACTGAGGGTGTCAATGCTTTATCATGATTTAGAACATCGCATCAAAGTGCACTTAACCAGATCTGACTGCATTTCTTCAAGTTTCAATGTACTTATGTTTGAATATTCTGTCGAAACCTTTATGAACCAAATAAATCCATTGCCGGGAAACAATTGGATAGCTTCATTTGTTCATTTGGTCCAGTTATTTATCTGATGATTTTGGAGGGTATTAGCTATGAGGAGAGGTTGGATAAACTCAGTTTGTTCTCACTGGAACGACGGAGGTTGAGGGGTGATCTGATAGAGGTTTACAAGATAATGAGTGGCATGGACAGAATAGATAGTCAGATGCTCCTTCCTAGGGTAAAAAAGTCAAGTACTAGGGTCATAGGTTTAAGGTGCATGGGGAACAGTTTAGAGGAGATGTGCAAGACAAGTTTTTTGCACAGAAAGTGGTGAATGTCTGGAATGCGCTGCCCGGGGAGGTGGTGGGAGCAGATACGATAGTGGCATTTAAGGGGCAATTAGACGAATACATGAATAGGATGGGAATGGAAGGATCTGGTCTCCATAAGTGCATACGGTTTTAGTTTAGGCAGGCATCATGATTGGCGTAGGTTTGGAGGGCCGAAGGGCCTGTTCCTGTGCTGTACTTTTCTTTGATCTTTGTTCTTTGATGCTTCTGGCTAAATTTTCACCATGGGGTCGGGAAGTGTGAGACAGGAAACCTCCCGACTCGGCAGAGCTGTTTCCATGGAAATGACCTTTGCATGCACAATCTTTGTTCTGGGGGCAGGGTCGGGGTAAGGCCATGATTGACATAGGCCTGGGGCCTCTGGAGGCAATATGGAGGCAACCACGGAGGTGAGCAAATTCCTGGTTGGGGCAGGTTAGAAGTCCCACCTTAATTCTCTGAGGCTTCAGAACAGTTTCATAAAAAGTTGTTAGAGCCTCTAGCCCTCAACCCTCACTTTCACATACCCCAATACCCCCATATCACCTCCAGCCATCTCATACACCCATAATGTATCCATGAGCACTCAGCCAAAATTGACTATGGGTAGAGCTCAGGAACCATTGGCGATGAATAAATAAACTCTTAACAATCTAAGAGTTCTCATTCATCCGCACTTGGTACCAAAAAAGGTTTCTCATGAAATCCACTCAAAAATTTCAAATTCCTTCAAGTTGTTAATCTGTTGTTATAAACAAACAAATTTCTAGTCACTAACTAGATCAACGACAGATAATCCATTAATAGCCTCTTCAAACCATCAATCAAAAATGTAAACCCAGACACCCTGCTGAGGTGAGTGACTTTGGAGCTTTTGAAACTCCACCAAGCATTCATAATGGGCTCAATTGCAATGATAGCCCTTGGAAAAGTCAACAGTGAAATCTAATGAAATTGCAGGAACTGATGATAGCACTTTTTTCTAAATTACTCCAGATATCCTGTCAATCAATCTATTCCAATATCAGGCTCTTTTTTGTACTCTGACTGCTGCAGCCTGTTTTTTTTCTTTCATTTTCAATGGTGTGGGGTTTAATGCCCTTGGAACGGGAAAATGGGGTCTGTTTGAACTCAATGTTAATTTCAAATAGCTCTGCCTGTGTGATCCATTCTCTAATGCCTTCCCCAAGCTGGAATTGAATCTGCTGGCAAAATGGATTTCCATATCAGCCTTCCACACCATATTTGAAGTGGTCGGAGTTGGTCTGAATATGCAAAAATCCAGTCCTTTATGTTTATTAATGATGAATGTCAATACGAGGGAAAGAAACGCGTTTTACTTTTTGCATTCAGTGTCAGCACCAAGTGCTCCTAGGTCAGGAACAGCACGCCAGAGCAAAATTCACTCCCCAAGGTGCATTTCCTTCTGCACTACTGCGAACATAACCATTTCCCACACCAGATTTTGCTGTTGTTTTCTCTCAGCAATTGCAACATTTACACCAAGTAGTGCTTTTGTCCTGGGCCCATAACCCAGCTAAACCTGCTCAAAATCACTTAACTCAGCAAATTTTCGTTTGAATTGAAGGTTCCACATTGAATTTTTTGATGCGTTTATTTAACTTTAGTTTGGCAATCATTCTTAAAGAGGAATGCATTGATAAGTTACAGTTACAAAAGATAGACAAGCTGCAACCCAGAGAATTGATGGCAATACAAAAATAGCAAAACCCAAAACTACATAACAGCAATTTAAAAATATATGAAAATGACTATTTTTGTATCAAATGTCTGGGGAGTTGTTTCTTACAGTTGGTGCCAATTTTATGCGGTTTGGTATGGAATTCCAAACTTGCAAGCAGCAAACGAGATAGCTAATTGACCATAATTTCAGCATACTTCTGGTAACTTTAAATTAGAGCTTCTCTGGATGCATGTTCTGCATGTATATGCCTAAAATATTTAAATGAATCTCTGTGAATTAATCTGCAGTTAATTTTGTTTAACCCTCTCTCACACAACACAGCAATCAAGCAATTACATAAAATGAACGTGGAATTCCTGAAGTTCCACGTTGTTTGGGCAGTAATTCTGACTTTGTAGCATTAACATACAGCACCACTTTTTAATTATTAAATTGCACTTGCCCTGACAAATTTTCAACATATGAAAAGTTGTGCTATGTCATTATCTGGTTAAGATTTTGATGGAATGAAGAAAGCGGTTCAAATTACTGCAGTAGAAAGTCCTCTGATTATCTGATTCAAAGGTTCTTAAATCCAAATATATGTTACATTCCCTGTGTCCTTGACTTAAAACCAAGAACACATTTAACAAAATTTATGTAATCCTGAGGCTTTTGGATTTCTTCCTGAGAATGAATGCCTTTAAGAAGCATAATCAATGTCATGGTTATGTAGTGTTTTGAAGGTTAAATTAGATCATAAATTGAATAAAATTTGATCTCCAAAATTCAGCATACGCAGGTTAATTCCAGGATTTAAAGTTGGTAAAACCTCAGGAATTGATATAGATGAATATCCTGACAGTATTCTTGGGACTGAATATCCAAGCTCCTATTTTTTATATTTCTAAGTACAACACACGATAGTCACTCTATTATTACCATCTCTTCAATTGCCCTCTTCCATTTGTTATCTATCTTTCAAACTATTTAAAAAGAGAGATAGAGAGAAAACAGGGAATTATAGGTCAGTAAGCCTGACGTCGGTAGTGGGGAAAATGATAGAAAAGTTAAAAGTTTATTTATTAGTCACAAATAAGGCTTACATTAACACTGCAATTAAGTTACTGTGAAATTCCCCCAGAATCCATTATCAAAGATTTTACAGCACTTGGTAAACAGTGGCAGGATAGGACAGAATCAGCATGGATGTATGAAATGGAAATAATGCTTGACAAATCTACTGGAATTATTCAAGGATGTAACTAGTAAAGTTGATGAGAGGGAGCCAGTGGATGTGGTTTATTTGGACTTTCAGAAGGCTCTTGATAAAGTTGCACATAAGAGATCAGCACATAGATTGGGGGTAGTGTATTGTGATGGATAGAAAACTGGTTGGCAGACAGAAAACAAAGATCTATTTTATTTTCTTTTTCCAAATGGCAGGCAGTGGCTAGTGGGGTACCACAGGGATCAATGCTAGCACCCCAGTTAGTCACAATGGTTATTAATGGTTTAGATAAGGGAACTAAATATATCTCCAAATTTGCAGATGACACAAAGCTGGATGGGAAGCTGAGCTGTAAGGAGGACACAGTAAGAAGTCTCACAACACCAGGTTAAAGTCCAACAGGTTTATTTGGTAGCAAAAGCCACTAGCTTTCGGAGCGCTGCCCCTTCGTCAGATGAGTGGGAGTTCTGTTCACAAACAGGGCATATAAAGACACAAACTCAATTTACAAAATAATGGTTGGAATGCAAGTCTTTACAGGTAATCAAGTCTTAAAGGTACAGACAATGTGAGTGGAGAGAGCATTAAGCACAGGTTAAAGAGATGTGTATTGTCTCCAGACAGGACAGTTAGACAATAGGATCAGGCTGTTGAGTTGGATGATCAGCCATGATCATAATGAATGGCGGAGCAGGCTCGAAGGGCTGAATGACCTCCTCCAGCTCCTATTTTCTGTGTTTCTATGTTTCTAAATACAACACACAATAATGACTCTATTATTACCATCTCTTCAATTTCACTATGTAAGTGTATTTGGACATATGCAACAACCATGTAAGAGAAGCCTGAATGCCTACAGAATAACATGAATGATCCACTCAATCTACCCTTTTGGATTCTAAGTGAACTGTGTGCTAAGCCACAGCATAAAATGCCATTAAAGGTTTGGACAATATATAGATTAAGTGATTTATGAATAGAAATTACAACTTCCTGTTATTATTAAGGTTCATTCTACTACTTCTTACAGGCTATACAATCAAAAGATTAGCATTCATATCTTCATCATAACAGGGCAGTAATTTGATTTTAATATGAATGTTAACCCATTCAGTTAGATGTTAAGTCAATTGGGGCATTGAATTTTTTCACTATGCACAGAATTTCACTAGATCAAAGCTCAGCATGAGAATCAATAATGATCATCAATCAAAAAGTTGGTAAAAAAAATACATATTTTCCAGTAGATTACCAGTAGTGTGCTCCCATCATTCTAACAACGATTGATCAATTTATTTGTTTTATTCTTGCCTTTGGTTTCAAAGGCTGAAAGATTTATACCATTGGTACATTACTCTGCAATATAGGTGCAATGTAAATTTAAGTTGTTTTATTTGCTCATAAATCCACACCTGAACTGAGAGTCTAACTCTTATATCTAAGCTAGAGAGTTGTGAGCCGAAGATGTACTTGAACAAAATGTTGGCTTGCAGTTCAGTGCAGTACTGAGGGAGAGCTGCACTTTCAGTTTCCCTGTTTTTCACATGAGATGTTAAACCAAAATTTACGGCCGCAATTTTCCGATCGTTCACGCCGGTGGGATTCTCCAGTCCCGCCGGCAGCGCAGCCCCGCCCGTGGATTTCCCGCCAGGGTGAGGTGATGTCAATGGGAATTCCCATGGACAGCAGTGGGACCAGAGAATCCTGCAGCTAGCAAATAACATGGAAACACGCGGCTAGGAAGCCAGAGAATCTCACCTCAACTGTCAGAATTGATGTGAAAAATTTCATTGCACTACCAGCATTTTGTGTGTGTCATAGCCAATGTTTATCCCTAATCAAGACCAAAAGAATCAGATGATTCGATCATTCATCTCAATATTATTTGTGCTTCTGTGCACAAATTGGCTGCTTCATTTACCTATACATCCACAGCGGCAGAACCTAACTTAATTGGTTACGTCATGTTTTGCACCATCTACACAAAGATGTGCACAAGAGTTGCTTTATTGACTCAAGCAACTTCTCTCTTGATTACATCAACATAACCATGATATTTCCAAAAATATAAAAGAGCATGGACATCAGACCTGTACAAAAGATGGACACATAAAACAATGCATTTCTAAAACAAAGCAGCAAGTTGTATTTGGGGCTATGATAAAACCTACCTGAGCTCATCCTCACCAATCTGCCACTCACAGACTCTGCAGGATGATATTGGTACGAGTTACTACCACACAGTCTTTGTGCAGGCAATGGCTAACCTTCACAATGATGATGCCCGCCATCATGTTGTGTGACACCACCATGCTAAATGGGATAGATTCAGAACAGCCAAATTCTTGGAATTCTTTTCTAACAGCTCTAGGGATCTATCTGCACCAAATGGACTCCAGCAGTTCAAGGAAGAAGCTTAACATCACCTTCTCAAGGACAATTAGGGATAGGTGACAAATGCTGGCCTTGCCATCAACACTCGTATTCCATGAGTTGAATTTTATGTGGTCCCCTATGGAGCAGTCCTAATTGCTTTAGGATGAGGCTTCCATCCTTTCAAGGAGGAAGTTCCATCTTCAGAGTCCTGCTGGCCATTCAGATTGGCGGCAGCTCTGTAACGCCAGTAGTGCCATAGGAGTAGTCGCCACTGTTGGGACTACAAGCAGTCCTCAATGTTCAGGAGCATAGTTAAGTCTGCGGTCAGGGGTATAGATTAGAGTGGTGAGTGGGGGTAGGGGAGGTTTGAAGGCTGGGTTCAAGAGAAAAGCGAGCGACAGTTAAAGGGGTGCATGACCTTGCGGGTGGGGCTGCCTCTCATGGATCCAGGGAGTCCGTAACACAGGTTCTTCCCTTGCCTAATAGTCATTGAAAACAGTACCATCCAAATGGGGTACAAAATGTAATGAGCTCTTGGGACGTATCGATGAGATGAACTGACCAGTAATCATGCTGGCACTAAGCTTCCAGAAGTAATTTATCCCATAAATCTTAGATTTAACTCTTCTAATGTGGGTATTTTGTAAGGACATGTCATGATTCAAGGCATATTCTCAATGAACTGTCCTACTTTATGACAAATGTGATTGAGCTGCACCAACCTGTATACTCAAATACTCTTCTAACAATTCTTAGAAGTGTATTTCTCCATTTTGTATACCTCGTCCTTCAGTTTGTCTTGTAAGTGAATGCTGCATTTAAGTGGGGGATTAATTAACAGACTTACATTCTCCTGCAAGTGCAATGTTACAGCTCCCTTGAAACTGCTAATTTTCAGAATATTCAGGATATTTTGATGTTAGATCATGCACCGAGATGATAGTAATAGATTCTGAGGTTGATCTGTCTTGTGATGTCTGACTGATTCCATGAATTTATACTAGCGTGAGGTTCCAACATGCCAGTAGACCTGCAATCTCTGGGACTTTAGCTTCCACAATATAAAACATCAATGACATCCAGAAGGATTGGTTGCACTTGTACTCCAAGACTATGGATCCAACACATTGAATTAGTTAACCATTGTATGCTGAACATTTCACAGAAGTATGTTTCACCATGGCCTTCTCTGTCTGTGGATAAAAGTCTTTTAGAATGAAGCAGCTATATGTTGGTACTTACCTCTGTGGTGACTTCTTGCAAGCTGTGCCCAGCATACCTTCTAATTCTATCTTTTACTCTCATTCTATGCTTCTAAAATTACATTCTGCACTCTCTCGTTTCCTTCTCTATGAAGATATGCTCTGTCTTTATAGCGCTCAAGAAACAATACTTTTCACTCTATACTAATACATATGACAATAATAAATCAAATCAAATAATAAATAGTTATGACAGATAATTTGAATCTTGGCAAATACTTCGTACTATGTGATGGCCTCTATGTTTTCCACAGGATTGACAGTGTGTTCCTGTCAATCCTGTGGAAAACCTGTGTTCACCACCTTTTGTCTCTTCCTAAACGACATTGTAATTTTCTGGTTTGTTTAATCACCTCACCTATATGTTTTTGACAGGATACCGGATGGTCATTCGTATTGTTTAAAGATACCCATTGTTCATGGTCTCTTTGGATCAGTGCATGGTTCTTTGTAGCTGCATCAGCCTTTGCTCTGCTACACTGTAGTTGTCAATGGCCCTTTCTACCATTTACTTGGCGCTTGCAAAATACCACACCTTGCACATGCCTTGCCAGGTTTAGATATTCTATTGAGTGCATCAACAATTGGGATCGCACTTAAGACCAGTACACCTTATCGACTTGAAAGATCGATTCATACTTATGTCAATCCTCAAGTAGCTCTTCAATGGTATACGTTTTGGGCTTGTCCAGCAGATCTTTCTGGAATGCTTCCATGGGAGTAGATGCAATCACTCACATGGAAGCATGGGCATAATGGAACAGATAAACCTTCCAATGGAAGGCACAGTGGCTAGCACTGCTGCTTCACAGCTCCAGGGACCCAGGTTCATTTCCAGCCTTGGGTGACTGTGCGGAGTTTGTACATTCTCCCCGTGTCTGCGTGGATTTCCTATGGGTGCTCCGGTTTCCTCCCACATGCCAGAGGTTAGATGGATTGGACATGCTAAATTGCCCCTTAGTGTCTCAAGATATGTAGGTTAGATGGATTAGTCATGGTAAATGTGTGGGGTTACAGGGATAGGGTGGGAGAGAGAGCCTGAGTAAGATAGTCTGTCAGAGAGTTGGACTGAATGGCCTTTTCTACACTGTAAGGATTCTATGATTCTAGGAACCCTTCCAATTAGAATTTCTCCTGATTGAAAAGATAAGTAAATTATTTCCCACCTTATTTTTAAAAAATCATATTGGGTATGACACATAAATCAGTGATGAACAAGTCAAAGCTTTATTCCTTGTAATATATTTTTTTGTACCTGTAGTCCTAATAGTCATGCAGGCTATCGGACACGTAGGAGCAATTACAAGTCGGTAAACTAATTGGGATATTCAGGTGCCATCATAATCTGTCACCTAAACTTCTCTCCCCCATTACAACCATGGACTGCTTCTCTGGCATCTGTTATTGCTGTTTTAATTTTATGTGGAAATTTTATTCCATTTTGGGACTGTTCTAGTGCTGACAGCAACTGTCAGTGCCAATGGCAACTGTCAGTGTACTCCATGTCATTGATGCATGATGACACTTACACAACAGGGAATAGCAACTGTGATACTATTACGCAAATTGATTGAGAAATAATTAGCAATTGATTAATAAGAAATAGATATTATCAATACATGTTATCCAGCATAGAACTGCAGGTAGGAAGGAGGGTGCAACAGGAGGGAGGCGTTTCAACAATTTCCATATATCCCTCAAGCTTCAGCCTCTTGATCTCATCTCGACCCCTCATCGGTATTAATACTGTGTTATGCCATCCCAACTTTCTATTGTCTTCTGTGAGGGCAGAGCAAGCATTTTAATCAATTCACGTTTGAGCTGGTGAATTTTCAAAAATGGTGAAAATAGATAAAGACATCCCATAAAAATGAATAATTGAAAAAAATGTGTTCACTCTCCAGCTCAAAGGGATTCTAATGTAATCAATGGTGACATGAGTGTAATTGGCCCTCAAAAAATATCGATCAGCTTGCTCGCTCTCACATCGTTATTGGTGACTGATAACATTTTTGTTGCCTTTTCCATAGTTTTAATAACACCAGCGGGGTAAGGGGAGAGGCACACATTATCATGCGATTGCACCAGGCTAAAGAACTGAAGCAACGGGCAGTTGAGGCTGGTAAAAGTACAGAGCGGGTCTGATTCTGCGCAGAGCACAGCCTTTGGAAACAGCAGTAATCATGCAGGGGATGAAAAGACCGATTTTAGAGGAATTAGCATGATAAGCGAGAACACAAAATCAATCCCCATCCTTGTGAGGATGGCTCTGATTGCTTTGAACTGTCAAAAAATGGCAGAATCAAATATAAAGTGCTCGAGGTTACAGGAGTGATTTGTTCAAGAAGAGATCGCTTGAGCAATTGACACAGCTCTTGAGACAATAATTGGGTTATCAAAGAGAAAACAGTTCAAGTACCACAGGGGTGAAGGCTTATTTGCATTACATTTTCATACAGCCAGGCACACCTCCATTTTTTTAAGTGTAAAATATATATAGCAAGGCTTAGTGTGGCCACAGAATTACATCATTATCAGATAATGCTTTGCTGCGTAGCAATTTCACAGTTTGGTAATAGCACTGAGAGCACAGAAAAGATTCTGCGCTGGCTTTATTTGCTCGTGGTGGATAAACAAAAGAGGGCATAGATTTTTTTTCCCCCCTCTGTCGTGCATAATGGGCAACTCAGCTCAAGATAATCATCAATCGGCATGCAAAGAATAGCACTAGTTAAAAAAGCAATGCTCAACATGATGGTCTAATCCTCCCTCTCACCCGTCAACAATGAGATTGTTAACCGAGAGTGTCACGGAAGAGCAGTTCAAATATGATTTAAAAGATAGGTGCCACTGTAAACTGAAAATCTAATAGCGCCATGTTTCTTCAAAACTTTGACAAAACGTATACAGCTTTTTTCTATATATATATATATAAATAGTGTCAGTGAGTGCAGACAAATAAAATGAGTCAGTGGACAATCACAGAAAATTGACTTAGTCCAACTCAAAATTCTGCCCACTATCATTTGGCAGGATAGGAACAAGTGCTTCTCCGCTCCATATGTCACACCGTGTCAGCTGTAAGTATCTGTGTCAAGTTACTTTGCGTGCCTGAGGAGAACTCTGTCTGTGTTAGAGGATTACAATCAAGCTGTAAAACGCTTCACTGGTTTTATAGGCTTTTAACCAAAATCATGGAGCTGAAAAAATGTTTAAGCGTTGGTGCCTTTTGACATATGTCCCTACCTGATTTTGGGAGTTGATACACATGGGCGATTTCTCAGGACTGATTTTCAGACAAAATGCAGGATCTTGAGAAGAAATAGTGTTCTTGGGAAATTTACTTACGTGGCCCTCCGAAGTTGACATGAAGTATTACTCATTTATTGACATGACAAAAAGGTAAAGATTCCAGTAAATTGATGTTCAGAAAGAACAGAAAAGTATTTGGAAGAAACTTTCTCTCAAAGCTTGCTGAAAAGTTGATCTTAAAAAGTTTTAATATCGGGACAACTGATTGCTATGGGGTGGAATATTTGTGGGTGAAATCCAGTGATTGTTATCATTATCTTGAGGTGATGCATAAATATTCACAGAATCATAGAATCCCTATAGTGCAGAAGACGCCATTCAGCCCATCGAGTCTGCACTGACTCTCCGACAGAGCATATAATATCCTTATTGTGCAGAAGGAGGCCATTTAGCCTATCGAGTCTGCACCGACCACAATCCCACCCAGGCCCTATTCCCGTAACGCCACATATTTACCCTGCTAATCACCTGACACTGGGGTCAATTTAGCATGGCCAATCAACCTAACCCACACATCTTTGGACTGTGGGAGGAAACCGGAGTACCCAGAGGAAACCCACACAGAGACGGGGAGAATGTGCACTCTCCACGCAGACAGTGACGCAAGGCCAGAATTGAACCAGAACCAGTGCTAACTGCTGTGCCACCATATCTTACCCAGGCCATCTCCCCCCTTCTATCCCTGTAACCCCATGTAGTTAGCCCGCAAATCCCCTTAACCTACACATCTTTGGACACTAAGAGGCAATTTAGCATGGCCAATCCACCTAACCCCAAATATTTACCCTGCTAATCACCTGACACTGGGGTCAATTTAACATGGCCAATCAACCTAACCTGCACATCCTTGGAGCGTGGGAGGAAACCAGAGCACCCGAGGTAACCCATGCACACACAGGGAGAGCATGCAAACTCCACACAGACAGTCACCCAAGGCTGGAATTGAACCCGGGTACTGGGTGGCAACAGTACTAGCCCCTTGCTGCCCCATATTATTGCTATTGCTTTTGCTAATATTGCTAAGAGGTACAGATAGAACTCACTATGAGTTTCTGAAGGAGCTCAGTTATGACAGGAATTCATTTAAGGACAGTCGAGAAATCCTAAAGTGACTGAAGTTGCACGTTGCTGCTTATGGATGGTCAGATTCTGTTCTCCTCAGCCCTACACTATTTCAAGTCATGCCTTAGCAACAAAGAGACAGCCTTCCGTGTTGATCCTGAAAACCTCACAATAAAGGTTTCAGTACACAGAAGTGCTAACAGTGGATAGATTAAAGGTTACACATACACATACCGAATGTCATCTTCAAAATAAATTACTATCAGAAAGGGTAATGAACAATGTTCTCTGGTGGAAGCTGCAGGGTCACTGAATAATTGGTGGAGTAGGCCAAATCTTGCCAAATGCATATATGAAGAAAATATATTCTGCAGTATTATTTTATACTGCAGTTCTTGCAGTTTTTAGAATATTAATTCTAGAAATGTCAGTCTGTGAAGGAATAGTACACATTAACTCCAACTGTACCTGACAATAGGAAGCAATCATATTTGTAGTCATTACAACAGTGCAAAGCACACAATGCTAATAATAAACCTGCAAATATTAATGCCAATTTGTGCAGATGAATAGTGTGATCTCTAACAAGTGTTCATCAGTTTGGGATAGGAATTAGCAATGTTATATTAAATATAACTTATTAAGTATCAACCTTGGTTGCCCTCTCCTTTGAGTTCGAAGGTCAAATGTTGAAACTTCACTTCAAAGCCTTGACCACATAACCTATGCTGACACTATAGTAGTGAGAGAGTACTGCACCATTGGGGCTGAGTCTAGTCTGCCCTCTGCGAGATATGTAAGAGACCTCATGGCAAGGAAAAGCATGAAGATCCTCATGGCCAAACTTTATCTCTCAACCAACGTCAACAAAACAGATCGCCTGCTCACGTAGTCATGATTGATTGTGGAACTTTGATGTGCACAAGTCAGTTGTCATGTTTCCCCATGGGCATTTGGGACACTCTGAGGACATTAAAAGTCCTCCAAAATGCAAGTTATTTAATATCATGATCCGGAATAGTGAGGTAAAATTGGTCTTTGGCAGTTGTGCAAAATGGACCATGTTGAATCATTGAAGTCAATTGAAGTGCATTGAAGTCAATGGAAAATAATTAAACAGGGTGTAAAATTCCCATCTTGGACAATGCAGCAGCCCACAGCAAGTTGAGAGACTCTTTAGAGCCAGAGACTTGGGTATGTTCTTAGAAGAAAAGTAGAAAATTAGTATGCAAGTCAAGCAAGCAATCAGGAAGGCAAGTACATGTTGCCCTTTATTGCAAGGAAATTGGAGTACAGAAATAAAGAAGTCCTACTACAATTGTGCAGCATTTTTGGTGGTACCACATCTGGAATACTGCGTGCAGTTTTCAACTCCACACTTAAGAAAGGGTATACTTGCATTGGAGGTGGCACAGCGAATGTCCGCTAAATTGGTCCTTGGGATGGGAGGCTGAGTAAATTAGGTCTGTATTCTCCAGGGCTTAGAAGAATGCAAGGCAATGTCATTGAAACATATGAGATTTTGAAGGGGTTTGATAGAGTGAATGCTGAGAGATTGTTTCTGTTGGTCAGGGAATCTAAAACAAGGAGACACAGTCTCAGGATAAAGGCCAAGCATTTAGGGCTGATATGAGGAGAAATTAGTTCACTCCAAGGGTTGTGAACCTTTTGGAATTATGCACTCCATCGTTGTGTACATTTAAAGGTGGGATTGACAGATTTTTGGTTTCTCTCAAGGGATTTGGGGAGCAGGCAGGAAAGTGGAGTTGAAACCCAGGATCAGCCATGATAATATTGAACAGTGGAGCAGATATCACAGGCAATGTGGTCAATTCTCTTCCTATTTATTGTGTTCTTTTGTCCTTGTAGCTATACTGAAGGACCCCTATAGATCTATTCAGGCAACAAAAGCTCTGCTTTGGAATAGTCGTTGCTTAACCTGAGTTCTAGTTGAGCTGTGGCCTTCGTTACAGTGCTCCTCAGCCTGTGTATTTGGGTTTATGAGCCAGTCATAAGGCCAGGAGACTGGGGAGACACCCTATTCCAGACAAGCTGCCATTCTCACACCCAATTGTCTGGATGAAAACAAACAGATTAAGGACTTGCACAGGATAAAGTCACCATAAATACTGCGAGAATACAGGGAACAGAGTTGCATGATTAGCTATTTGAGGTCACACCAGATACATAATCAAAGAGTGAATGTTGTTTCGGGTGATGAATACTCTGGATTCTTCCTGCGAAGCACACAGGGCAACATGTGCGCAATCAGTGATGTCCTGAACCTGAACGAAGTCCAGTCTTCTGCCAAAGCCAAAAGCACTTTCCCCTTTCTAGCTAAAAGAGTTGATGCAGCAGAGTGCAGCTAATTGACTTGTATTGCTTACATCACCCATTTACAGCTTCGAATGGCATAGAAATTCAGAACCACAATGATATTTACAACCATAGATGGTGATGTGCATCATCTGGTGCTGGCCTGTGGTTGGTACTTCTACAGACGATATAACTCACTAACAGCTTCCCCGGTGAAGCAAAGCTGCCAAACATACTGCTTTTCAATTAAGTAGAAGTGTGATATTCTATTGAGAAAGCCCCATATAGTTCAAAACCCCTTGTGGCCAGCTGCCCCCCTCTCCTTCCTTGGTCATCAGATACAGTCCTCTACTCTTTTTCTTCCTGCTGTTCTTCCTCATCATCATCTTCCAGCTAACACGGCAGATCAAGCAACACATATTTCATCGATGGTGAGCACGGAGATAACACTGGAGTTCCTAAAAGTCATTGGTTCATGTGTTTAGCAAACAGCTTTGAAGTCACAAAAGCCAAGCAAGGTCTACAAGCCCACTAGCAGCCTAATAAAACTAGCAGGACACTCACCAGTGCGGCTAATGTCCATTTTAAATATGATGCTTACCAACTGTTTGTGTTGCAATGTAACCTTTGGCAACATGCTGTGGTGGTCAGCTGACCCGGTAGAAATTGGAAGCAGATGGGGATTGGGAGGAAGCACTTGTGGCGCAGGGCATGGCCCAAGTGGTTGTGTAATAAAGGTGCTTAATTAAAACCTTTACTTTATGAAGTTGGTTCTTTTGTTTATTATTGCTTGCTACTGGAGGATTCTTACTGCCGGATGAACAGTTGGCGCCAAATATTACCGGGCAGGGTTAAAATCTAGCACCCCGACAGTTCAATTTGAAAAGGGATCTTCAATGGATGAAGGACTTTATTTTATCATTTGACGTGTCTCTCACGTCCTATAGGTGAACACTCGAAGCGACTGTGAGTTGCACAACTCAATATGGAGGCCAATGCATTTTCAAAGGAAATTGGGCGTGGATAATCAGAAAAGAAAATGGGTAAAATGATGTTGCATTCCTCCCCACTAAGTCTACTCTTTCATCCAGTGCCAACAATTATTGTGTTTTCTGCTGAATTTAAGTTTGAAAAGATAAAATCAAAAATGCAATATACTAATTATTTTATACGTTGGACGTATTTGTCGGGTGTAGCAATTGTTTTTATTTAGTGCCTAATAATCAAAATCCACAAATGACTTCTGTACTATTAACATCTCATGTTAGAGAAAGGAAATCCACCATACAGAAATGGAGAAGACCTCAAACAGCTAAAAGGGAATGACTGGAAAATGGCTAAAGTATTTAGTATTTCCAGATGTTGGGGAGATGGAAAAAAATCAGCATAAATTGTAAATTTTATGAAAATTGTCATTTTTGTTTTACTTTATACATTCTGTGATTATTTGGAATATAACTGAGCAAAGTGAAATAATGTTACTAGATGGATTTCTCCACTAAACAGCATGATTTGATTTAAAATGCTCGGTTGTCTCTTTATAACCTGTTCAAATCTGCAATGTTTCAAACAGGATTGCATTTCTCTTTAAGAAAATATCATATTGAAACTGAGGACTTTTTCATAAGTAAGCTGGAGTAAGCCTTTGTAGATTGTGTACTTAGTTCACTGCCATCTCACCGAGTTTGCTTTCGTAATTATCTATGCTTCTATTTTTTCTCCTTCAGACCTCCACACTACTTACCCCCTTTAGCTGGTGAGAGTGTTGGCAGCACTTTGATGCCAATGTCATTCTGTTTATAGCCAACAGGAAATATGCTTGCTGCAGGGTAAAAAAACACTGTGTCAGATTCTACCTCCCCAAGGGGAAGTGGTTTGCCACCAAGAGGCTTCCTACCTAGTGACTCAAATGACAACTGACAAAACTTATCCCAAGTGTGACTGACAGATTCAATTGTCAGGCAGCCCGGGGACTAGAACCCAGGTCCAGGCATTGTCGTACAACAGAGTGGCTTAACCATTATGCTACCAGGATGGTAAAGTGACTTTATTCGGCAATCTTCACAATAAATTGCTTGGAGAGCGACATAATAGTCCACAAACTTCAGTGCATTGATTTCATTATTGACAAATGCCTTTGGCTCATATGACAATATCTATCAGAAGGTTACACATAAGATAATTATGTTTGTTTTAAGGCTATGAGTACTTATGAGGATTTTTACCTCTGTACGTTTCATTTGGGCGGCACGGTGGCACAGTGGTTAGCACTGCTGCCTCACAGCACCAGGGACCTGGGTTCGATTCCAGCCTCGGGTGACTGTCTATTTGGAGTTTGCATCTTGTGTCTGCGTGGGTTTCCTCCGGGTGCTCGGTTTCCTCCCACAATCCAAAGATGTGCAGATTAGGTGGATTGGCCATGATAAATTGCCCCTTAATGTCAGGGGGATTAGCAGGGTAAATATGTGAGGTTAGGGGTATAGGTCCTGGGTGGAATTGTTGTCGGTGCAGGCTTGATGGGCCAAATGGCCTCCTTCTGCACTGTAGGGATTCTATGATTTTCGTATTTTCCTGGTTACTGTGCAGCTGCATATCCATCCAACTATTTTTTAAGTGTGACATCAAGAACAATAGCATTTTAGCAAATGCTCCTCTTCCCGATCCTGAATCGTTACATTTGGGATCCCCCAAAGATCTATTCTTGACTCCTCCGATTTCTCATTTCCATTCTGCCCCTGGCAACATCAGCCAAAAGGATAATGTCAAGGTTCACACATATGCTGACAACACCCAGTCCTGCCTCAACACAACCTCCCTCAACCCCTCCTGTCTCTGATTTGTCACATTACTTGCCCAATATCCTGCCCTGGTTTTCTCCAACCAAATACCGGGAGGACGAAAGTCATTTTCCTGTGCTAAGCTCTGCCACAGACTCCATTTCTCTCTTTGTTCACTGCTCAGGGTTGAGCCAGAGCCTTTGTAACATTGCCATCTTATCTGACCCTCAGATGAGCCTCCGACCACATATCTGCTCCATCACCAAGAATATTTCACTTCAATCGCAGCTCATCTGTGGCTGGAACTTTCATTGAACTCACATATGAATTCATCCAAAATATTCCTGTCTATTTCCTGACTCCTGGCAAATCCTGTTCACCCAAAACACTTGTGCTCATTGACACATGGGGCAGAATTTTCCCATTCCACCCACCACAGGAATCATAGCGGGTGAGACACAGACCATGCAAAGGTCCATTGACCCCAGGCGGGATTTTCCGGCCTTGAAATCCCGCCCTTGATGTCTCCTTTTTGAGCAACACCTCGATATTAAAACTCTTACCTGTGTTTCCAAATTCCTCGATAACCTATCTCCTGCCTGTATCTCTGTAGCATCCACAAAACTATATAATAACATAAAAGCAAAATACTGCAGATGTTGGAAATCTAAAATAAGAATGGAAAACGCTGGAAAATTCAACAGAGGGAAAGTGGGCAGCATTTTCCACGCACTCCCGACCAGCAGCAAGATCTTCTGGTCTCACAGCTGTTGACATGGTTGCCCATTCCATGCACCCCTCCACTCAACTGGGAAATCTGTGGCAGGGGTTCAATGTCAGCGGGACCGGAAGATCCCACTGGAAGGCAAGGCTGAAAAGTGTCAGCTAGAGTTAACGTTTCAGAACTCAATGATCCTTCTACAGCTTACAAACTGGACAAGCCTCTTAGAGATCCACACTCTTCCAATTCTGGTCCTTCTCTAATTCTACCATTAGCAACCATGCCTTCATCAATTTGGACCATAGGCTGTAAAATTCCCTCCTTAAGCCTCTGTAGCTCTCTTTCCTCTTTAAAGATATTGGAGGCGATCTTGAGCCCACATTCACCGTCCATGTGAAGGCTGGTGGGGCCTCAAGATCCAGAGGTTGCAGGTCATAGTTCTTGCTGGCAAGAATGCGTGTGAACCTGCTTTACATTCAGTTGAATATATTTAAATAATATTAACACCCCCCCATATATTAATACCGCGCCAAAGTGACGTCAATTTGGCTTGGTTTACAACAATGTGAACCTGTTGTGGGGCCTTCCTGGGGGCGTAAAGGTAAGTATGGCCTCTGGGGGAAAGGGGCAGAACCAGGCAGTGTACCCTGGCACTGCCCCTTGGCACAGGTTGGCATTGTCAGGTTGTCACCATGCACATGCCAACCTGGCAGTGCCAACTTGGCAGTGCCAGCTTGTGTCAAGGGGCGGGCCCCAGCTGGAACCTCATGGGGGAGAGGGGGGGATTCATTTAGATGTAGTGGTAGCCAGGAGCAGATAGGAGGGGTTGGGGGTGCCGGCAATGGCTGTTGTGGGGGAGGATGGAGGGAGGTTGCCACTGTGGGGTGGGGGGGGAGGGGTGCGAAAGGGGCTGTTGATCAAGGAGTGCAGGGGAAGGGGCTGATGATCTTGGTGGGAAGAAGGGGCCGTTGATCAGGGAGTGAGGAGAAGGGACTGATGAATGTTTGCTGCTGGAAGGGGCGGATGATTAGGGGTGGGGGAAGAAGGGAGCTGATGATCAAGATGGGGGGAAGAAGGAGCCGACTCTGATCGGGGTGGTGGCGAGGGGAGCCCCTGCGACTTTTGTGGTGGGATGGTGGTGTGGGGGGGGGAGTTTTATACAGGTTACAATCAGAGCACCCTTTAAAGATGGCTTTTGCCAGCATGTTTAGGGCCCCACCCCACCCTCAGCCCCCCCCACCCATGATGGTGTAAAACATGTCCCCTTAATTTTTTTTTGGCAGGGTGACATAAGATCTGGAGAGCAAATTAAACAGTTCCTCTGGAAAGAAACACGTTGGTTTTCTTATCAGAATCAACCCTCTGCCATTTTTTGGTAAGAATTAGCCCGTTCCTTAAATCCTAACTGTATGAACAAGTTTTGGTAACCTCTCCGAAAATTATCTCATGTAGCTGTGTGCCAGATTTTATTTGATACATTTTGATAGAATGCCTTGACATGTTTTAGAGCATTTAAGTTACTATATAAACATAGGTTGTTGCTGTGACAAAGATTTGTCAGGGACGCTTGCTAAAACTGATAACAAAATTTACCTTTTTGATTCCATAAAAAAGAATATTTTAAGAACATAAGAACTAGGAGCAGGAGTAGGCCATCTGGCCCTTTGAGCCTGCTCCGCCATTCAACAAGATCATGGCTGATCTTTTCTTCGACTCAGCTCCACTTATCCGCCCACTCACCATAACCCCTAATTCCATTACTGTTCAAACATTTATCTATCCTTGCCTTACAAATGTTCAATAAGGTGGCCTCAACTGCTTCACTCGACAGGGAATTCCACAGATGAAAGGTCATCAATGTTAACTCTATTTCTCTCTCCACAAATCCTGCGTGGCCTGCTAAGCATTTTGAGCATTTTCTTTCTTTATTCTAAATTTCCAGCATCTGCACTATTTTGCTTTTACATTAGTATTTTTGTTTGTTGTTTTCCTTGCACTCTCAGGCTTCATCACCAAATGATTAAAACTTAACAAAGAACAGGTGATAAAGCCAAAAATGCCAGAACAATTCTCAACACTTTGCACCTGATTAATGTTTAAAGGGGGTTTTGTTTGATAAGTTTATTAACAGACCCTGATATAGCATTCCACATTAAGATTTTGAGAAAACAGAATAGGTCCCCTTCAAAAGTAAACCTTTCATTAACTCTGAAAATCCGTTCCACTCTTTGGCACAACATTCTGCCAAAGCATAATGTCATAGACCTATAGTGATGCATAAAACGCTTCAATTTACAGTCAAGCATTTCTTTCAACCATAGGAATCACTGACACCTGACCCTAAAAGACCCCGTAACTGCTCGGCTGAATTCCCTGAGCTACTTCAAGCTACACTATGAAAATTAAGAGCAAGCAAATGAAAAACAAATTCACACAAAACGTGCTGATTTTGTATTGATTGCACATTTTGATGATGTGGAAACTGGCTTGTTTCCAATCTAATTATAAATAGTGCCTCTCATCAAAGAAGTCAGATCATTCATGATACCTGTCCTGTCGTTGTTCTGAATACCACAGCACCACCTGTGATAGGATAGCCCTGAGAGGGTTAAAACTCAGTGTTAATTACAATGTCCTAAACCTAGTGAGATGGCCCAGTCTATTCAGGACATTTTCATTGGCCTTGGTCTTTTGGGCCTGAAAGTCATTTTAATTTCCTGACCAAGTGTTGTAAACAGTTATACATTGAACAATTCTATTCACCAAATATATTTTGGTAGTGATCAATGTTCCTTTGCCCAGAGCAACAAATGCCATTTCATTAGAAAAATTATGCTTTCATCTATAAACTGAATAAATCACGTGATATAAAATAGCATTCTTGAAGTTTGGTGGCCTGTGTTTTCAGGGCCTCCACAACATCGCACTGCAAGGCACCAGAATATGTGCCAATATTTCATGTACTGGTATTACTATTTTATGGATTGATGGAAATAAACATTTCTGATTCTTATGTCCAGGTGCAATGTGGAAAGAAATTCTGCATGGTTTTAAAGAGTTAAGTCTCTCTCACTATAAGCAAAAATAATTTTCCTAATCGCAAACGGAGCACATAAGCACCACATCCTCAAAGTGCATTGCAAGTAGAGCATACTCCATCATGCCATTTTTGCTTGAGGTACACTTTCCATTCATGGTGACACGAAGTGACCTTGTACCATTTACACAAATTATATTTTTCAACCTGATCCACATAATTCAGAAGTTTGATTGTACTGTACTTCAAATTACTTTTAAACTTTTCTTTTTGAATTTAGTATTAGAAACGTTCTTCAGTTAATGAGCTGCTGTTTCCTCCTGCAGGCATAGAATGTCTGAAGAAGGTCATAAGTTTTACCATATAATCACTGAGCCAGAGGAAAATAAATGAAGGGCTATATTATGTAAAACTTAAACTTGATTGTTTCCAACATCCAGTCACATTAATTTTTTAGGGCTTTATATGAAAGGCACTGACGTTTCTAGCTAGGAAGTCCTGACTTCTTTCAAAGATATGCTCTTACCTTGATAGAATGTTTTGAAAAGGGGGAAAAAAAGGCACAAATACTGGTTTACTGTTTGAAAATATGCAACATTAATTAAACCTTGATTTTAAGCCAAACTGTAACTATTTATGGATTAATTATACACGTTAGCTAAGGTGTAAATGAAGCCACATCGCTGTACATTGTTGTTAATATTAAAGATCTGAATTTAGAGCCCACAACATTTCTGCCTTAACCAAAAACAGAAGAATACCTGTTTTTTTTTCATAATTAACACCTCCCTAATCAAATTACATGGCTTTGAAATGTGTAATTTCTGAGAATGAGATTTCATGAGTGTTTTGTTAATTACGGAGAAAAACAGCTTTCTCCCATTTTACGCTAAAGAGGAATTTCAACCCTGAAGAAGTAGTTTCGCATTTTGCACTTTTATCAACAAGGACGTCTTTTGATTAACATTAATGGCAGAAACATAGGCCGGAACGTTCCGGTCTCGGACGCCAAAATACCGCTGACAACAAGAACGGAGAATTTGGTGCTCAGCCAAAACTCCATTCGCTGCAGCGGAACTGGAAAATCGCAGCCATGGACGAGGTCAGAGAATTCAACCCATAGGCCGGGATTTTCTGCGATTGTCCACGCAATTTGTCAATGGCCACAATAGCACGTCGGGAATGTCATTTTAATACATTTGTATCTCATTATAAGCCCTGCTCGCCAGCATCTTCCCCCCACGCTGGATCATCAGGGCATTTTGGCTTGCAAATAGAACAACGTGTTTCACAATGGTACATAAGCAAAATGCAGCTGGTTACCTGCACTTTGCTCATGATTTGAAGTCTTGCACCTACCTTGCATCACACAGCGCTTTGCAGGAATCAGTGCCAGGCTCTGCAGGCAGCATCATGTCACTTTCATAGGCGGCTCACAGGCATATCTTTACCTGTCAGGCCAGCAGTAAGGTGGGGATGGCTCTTCAAGGGCTGCAGGGTTAGGTTTATACTTGGAAGGTGGGGGGAATCCAGCCTCAGGCAAGGAAGGAGTCTGCAGGGCTATTGTTATGCAGGGGGAGGAATGGCAGGAACTGGCTTTAGACTGGAAAATGGGGTGCAAGACTAGCTCCGAACTGGGGAAGGGGGCAACTAGTCTCGAACATAAGAAAGGACTGCAAAGCTTGGCCTATTCGGGGATGGAGGGATGTGGGGGAGGCACATGACTGGGGGAGGTTGCACTTTGACACATGACTCGGAGATATGGAGTGGGGAATTCGTGTCCTCAGTACCAGAATCGGGAGTTAGGATTTTACAGTTTGACATAAGCCACTCGGGACCAGAACGGGAGGAGAACTGAGTGACAGAACGTTTTAGTTTGCATTGTTGATCTTGCAAAGACTGTTTCTTGTCCCAGTCCAGGGAAGAGGAGGACATGTCAAGCCAATCTCAGTCGTGCCTAGATGTTGTGTGCACGCCATGGTCATAATATCACATGCCTTGTTCCAAAGCAACATAATGAGCTGCAACTGTCACTCAGGGGAAACATCTGCAGTCTACTGATGTGGAAAAGGCACTGCAGGGGTATCCAAGGGTGTGGGGTGGGTGTATGTTTAACTGTGCAAGTGGTCTCAAACTGGGGAGGGGTGAAGTCCAAAAGGGGAACAGGCACATCCACTTCTAAATGCTCAGCTGCTAACAAATGACCACAAAGAGAAAGAGACAAATACAGGCAGAGGATTCAGAGATTTGTGAGGAGGGGAAATCTGAACTTCAAGTTTCCCTGAAACAATGGGAGGGGCATTTTTACTCACACTGGGAAGGTCTAAGCTGGTCTGGCAGTGAGAGTTCTGCACCACCAACCGGCAGCAATCGCACGGTACAAAATTAAAATGAGGAGAGGCACTGCTGGTGAGAGCTCTGCGGTTGAATTGGAGGGCAGGTGCATGCACTGGCCAAGGGAGAGGGGCGAGGGTGATTACAGGGGCACCCAACTGAACTGTGCATTCCCAAATGAGGAGAGAGACATATTAAGAAGCACTCACTGACAATTCAGGGAATCAGGAAAATAAAGCAATGATGCCCATTCATGTGAGACTAATCCCGCAAAGTGGCATTAATCGATCTCCTTCTTTTAACCCCTTTTATTCAGGGTGGAAATTTCCTCGAGTAAGAACAAACTCTAGAGCAACTGGGTGACTAGACTAGCTTCAGAAGGCTGAAACAAGGTTAGAAATTGGCACTGGAAGGTTCACAGAAGAGAAGTCTCAGCATCCCTCACAACTAATCATATTTTCTGACTAAACATTTACTCTCATGTTTATTCCAAAGAGTGTAATATTAGAGTGCAGTGAATGAGTATCCCAGTGCCTGGGCTGAAAGCAGCACACCCAAGTGCCTTGCCATAGGACTTTCATAGCAATCAGTCATGGTGGGGATGGTAGGGGGGTGCAGGGAGCTTGATACACATCCCGCACTGGCCATCATTTCAGGAACGAGCATTTGCCAACATGGGGACAAAGTCCTTGAACCCACATTCACTGATGAGTCATTGACAGAAAGAGGACCTTTGGAGACGAATGCTGACTCTTGTCTGTTACTCACTGATACTGTAGAGAGAGAACACCATCAGGAACATGGCTGTGTTTATCACTGCCTGCATTATTGCTTCTAGATTGCAGAGAAGGAGAAGACTGTGATAGAGGCACCAATGTCCTCAAGACCAAGGGCCAACAGGGCCTCCTCCAGATGCAGAAGATGAGGCTCGCAGAGGAATTGTGGGTAGGTGGCTCACAAGAACCAGAGTCTTCAGAATTCACATGTCTCATCTGCAGATGAGCAAGGACCAGTGCCACCAGTGACTGCCCAGAGATCTGGTGACTGACATGTACCACATTCTCCAGCTACTGGTGGCACGGAGACGAGGAGGACATCCATTGCCGATGGCCCTGAAATGAATGGCCAATCTGAACACCTATGACAGTGGCTTCTTCCAAGCTCACTGGGGACATAGATCATCATAGATCATAGAATCCTACAGTGCAGAAAGAGGCCATTCGGCCCATCGGGTCTGCACCGACCACAATCCCACCCAGGCCCTATCCCCATATCCCTACATATTAATCCGCTAATCCCTCTAACCTATGCATCCCGGGACACTAAGGGGCAATTTTAGCATGGCCAATCAACCTAGCCCACACATCTTTGGACTGTGGGAGGAAACCGGAGCACCCGGAGGAAACCCACGCAGACACAGGGAGAATGTGCAAACTCCACACAGACAGTGACCCAAGCCGGGAATCGAGCCCAGGTCCCTGGAGCTGTGAAGCAGCAATGCTAACCACTGTGCTACCGTGCCGCCCCACATCTGTGGGAGTTTTCAAGCATCCATACACAAAAACATTCATGATGTAATAACGCCCATTTTGCCAAGGCCCACAAAAACGTCAATGTCAACAGAGATCAAGCAAGCCAGGACACTGGGCTTTGCCGAGATTGCCAGATTCCCACAGGTGCAAGGGCATCACGCAGGGAGCCATCAACTGCACTCATGTGGCTATAAAAGCTCCATGGCAACAAGCACTGCATTACATAAACCAGAAAGATTACCACTCACTCAACGTGTAGCTAGCTGGTCTGTGACTACAAGAAGCTGATCGTACAGGTTTGCGCCAGATACCCAGGAAACATACATCTTTAGTCGATCACAGATCCTGGACATCTTTGAGGGAGCACACAGGATCCAAGGCTGGCTTCTCGGTGACAAAGGGTACCCACAAAGACCATGACTGGTGATGCCCTTGCAGTGGCCTCAGACTCTTGCAGAGAGAATGTATAACGAGGCTCATGCCACTAGCTGAGCATTGGTGGGGCACACCAGTGGCATTCCATTCAGCCGCATGGACAGATCTGGCAGACCAGTCGCCAGGGTCTCACTGCATGGTGGAACAGACTCGATGGGCCAAATGGCCTGCAGCTGATCCTGTATCTTATGGAGTCATGGGTTATTGTGGCTTGCTGCACACTGTGCAACCTGGCATGGCAAAGGAGAAGGGCATGACTTCTCCGTTGAAGAGGATTTGGAAGGGGATTAGGGTAATGAGTTTGAGGAATTTGAGGCTGCAAAGGAAGAGGCCGTGGCATTGGCTAGACGAGGCAGGCATGTACATGATACCCTCATTGCCACCAGATTCCACCAGGAGGATGACGAGTTGCAGTGAGTGCTCTCTTGAATAAACGCCCTCCATCATGGGCCAGCATGAATATGAGTGTTGCTATTGCTCTCTTTTCACACATGCACTGCAATATGAGAGTGAATAGTTACACATCAGCTTCACATTGTCCTGATCTTTTGAAGGGTGAGAAAGCCTTGGGATCTTGTGTCCTTGCTGAGATGAAGTGCATACTGCAGGAGGGCATCCTGGCATCAGAAGGTGCTGTCTCTTCAAGCATCTCTCCATCATCCCAGCTGCAACGGCAACCTACAAGAGGCAGGAGCTATTGCATGATCTTCCGTGGGCTAATGGCTGTATGCCTTCAATCTAACAAGGCTCCACAAGAAGATCCATCTGAAGCAATGGAACTATATTACGTAATATTGATGGTGAGTTAGATAATCCACACTTGAAACGTGGCAGCTGATGACGTTCTACAGCTGTGAATCCATTAGGACAGAATGGTAGCGCAGTGGTTAGCTCTGCTGCCTCACAGCACCAGGGACCCGGGTTCGATTCCCGGCTTGGGTCACTGTCTGTGTGGAGTTTGCAAGTTCTCCCTGTGTCTGCGTGGGTTTCCTCCGGGTGCTCCGGTTTCCTCCCACACTCTAAAGATGTGCGGGTTAGGTTGATTGGCTATGCTAAATTGCCCCTTAGTATCCCAGGATGTGTAGGTTAGAGGTACTAGCGGGGTAAATATGTGGGGTGACATGGATAGGGACTGGGTGGAACTGTTGCCGGTGCAGACTCGATGGGCCTAATGGACTCCTTCTACACTGTAGGGTTTCTATTTTTTTAAATGTGCATTTCCAGAGCAGGATCAAAGGCAGTATTGCCTGCCAGAAATCACCATCTGGAATTTGCAGAAGTGACCTCGGGGAGTGTTCAGGTGAGGGGATACACAGCACTGCATTCTTACTTTGTGACAAGAGTTTTGTCCCTGCAATGGACACAACTACAGTGTGAGAGATGCTGAAAATTGGATGTTTTGAGTGCCAGGATGATAATGTGTCTGAGCTTTGTCACCTTGAGGTGGCAAGGTGCTCCCACTTATAGGTGAGCTCAGCAGATGTAAACTCCGAAAGTCAAAAACACCAATGTCCTGGACCAAGGTCTCCATGACAGCTGCCACCCTACCAGCATTGACCTCGGTGCATTGGCATGCCAGCACGATCACCTCAGACTGAAGTCAGACAGACTTCTCCATCTGAGGAATGCAGCTATCATTCCTTCCTGTTGTTCCTGTGATTGTCACTGCAGCTCCCCCAGCTGATTGAGGTCCGAGTCCAGAGGTTCATCATCTGACTCGGACTCAGCAGAATCCAGTCCTATGAGTGCCAGTGAATGCCTCTGTCTCTGTCTGTAATGGAGCAAATTGAGCGCTGTGCTCACCAGATTGTGACCCTGAGCCTGCTCTAGAATGAGATCCTACCCTATGCTCGAGGGTATGCATAAGCACTGTGATAGGTTTTTAAAGGTGTTGTCCTCAGGTTCCTGTCGGGAGGTGTCCTCGGGCTGGAGCTGAAGGCTTGGCTGGTTTAGGGCCTTGGACACTTGGCAGAGGTGTCTATGAAAGAAAGTAGAGATAATTATTCATTTTGGCAGGATGTATAAAAAAGAAACATATTATCTAAATTGTGAGAGTTTGCAGGGCTCTGAGGTGCAGAGCGACCCAGTACATGAATCACAAAAGGCGAGTATGCAGGTACAGCGAGTAATTTCTTTTATTCTCAGATGGAGATGTGAGAGTGTGTGAGAGCGTGAGTGCTGATATCCCTTGAGCTGGAAATGAGTGAGATCCCTGTGAATGTGTGATGGACTTGTGAGTTGAGAGTGATGATACTGTTGGTTTACCCGGATGGCACAGATGAGATGACTCATCCTCTTTCCACACTGGGTGGCTGACCTCCTGTGGGCAGCTTTAGCATGGACCACCACAACTACCACCTCCCAAGCTGGAGCTGGAGAGGTTGGTGGACCTCCTGTGACAGGATATCATTGAGAGCCCCCTCAGCGTCCACCACACATTTAAGGGAGGCATCATTGAACTTGGGAATTGCTGTCTTCTTGGCATTGGCGGCCATTTCTGCGTTGTGCAGCAGTTCTGGGCTGCATACATTGAGATAGGTGTGCGTGGGTGCAATTTAAATATGGTGCCTGGAGTGAGGAAGCACTGGTGTCACAGTGTGATGGGTGAATCCAAGGCTGCCTGCTCATTCCCCCCCCCCCCCACCCCCACATTCCCCCTCCACCCCACAGCAATCTAGGCAGTCGCCGACGTCACCCACTTTTGGGATTCTCCAGTCCTACTGCTGTGAATGGAGATTTGGCTGAGCGCCAAATTCTCCGTTCTCACCAGCAACGGCAGTGGGACATACAATGTTGGAGAATTCCGGCCCTAGCATGTTTCATGTGTGTGCAGGATTAATAAGGCAGGAAGCAGATGAAATGGCGCAAAAAGCCACCATTGCGGCTGGCGGGAGAACCAAAATTTTTCATGCCCACTCTCACATTTAGTGCAATGCAGCGAAAATCCCACTCATAAAAAGAGTATAGAGGGAGGCCATTCAGCCCATCTGTCTGTGCTGGCCAGAAAAGCTATTTAGCCTAATCCTACTTTCAGCTCTTTGTTTGTATGGTCTGACACCTCAAGTACATATCCAGGTATTTTTAAAAATGTAACATAAGTTTCCGCCTCTACCTCCATTTCAAGCAGTGAGTTTCAGTCCCCTACACGCCCTTGATGAAAATAAATCTCATCAACTCATATCAATCTTTCTGCAAATTACTTTACGTCTTTGTCACCTGGCGAAATAGCTCCTTTCCATTCACCCTATTTAAGTCCCTTATAATTTGATACACTTCAATTAATTGCCCCAAAGGAAATAGGCTTAGTTTCTTAATTCTTTCCTCATAAATAACATTCTCTATTCTGGCAACATCCTCATTAATCTCTGTATCTTCTTGAGTGTGATCCTTTCTATAATATGGTGACAGGAACTGTACACAGTATTCCAGCTGTGGGCTAACTAGTGTTTTACACAGTTCCAGCAAAAGTTCCTCATTCTTATATGCTATTCCTTGGATTATAAGGAAAGTATTCTATATGTCTTTGTACCCACTTTACCTATCTGTCATGTTACTTTCAGGGATCTTGGACATGCACTCAAAAGTCCCTCTCTCCCCTACACTTCTCAGTGTCCTACCATTTATTGTTTGTTCCCATGCCTTGTTCGCTCTCCTCAAATGCATTACCCCATACTTGTCTGGATTGAATTCCATTTGCCACTTTTCTGCTCGCCTAACCAGTCCACTGATTCCTTCCTGCAACTTCAGCTTTCTTCACCATGCCCTATATTTAAGTTTAAATCATCGGCATATACCACAAAAAACAAGGGGCCCAGGACTGAGCATTGAATCCAATACTAAGGGGAAATTTCTTCCTATCTATCCTATCTATATCCCTCATAATTTTGTACACCTCAATGAGGTCCCCCCCCTCCTAGTCTTCTTTGTTCTAAGGAAAACAACCCCCACCTAACCAGCCTCTCTTCATTGCTGAAACTCTCCAGCCCAGGCAACATACTGGTGAATTTCCTCTGCACCTTCTCGAGTGCAATCACATCCTCCCTACAGTGTGGTGCACAGGATAGTCCAGCTGTGGCCTAATAAGTTTTATATAATTCCATCATAACCTCCCTGGATCTTATATTTTCAGCTAATAAAGGCAAATATTCCATATTCCTTCTGAGCCACTTTATCTACTTGTGAAAAAGAGTAAATCCGAGCAAATATACAAATTCTATGTGATGGGGAGCCATGGGAGAGGGTACTTTAGGAGGGGATTCATGGGGGATTTAACAGGGGATTAGTGGGCGGGCTTTGGCAAAGTATTCATGGGGGTGTTGGTGGCGCTTTGGTAGGGAATTCAGGTGAGGGAGACTTTGGGAGGGGTTCAAATGGGACTTTTTCAGGAAATTCATATGAGGGGGGGCCATGGAAGAGGATTCATGGGAAGGAGCTAAAACGTGTGGTTGATGTAAAAATGTACAGGATTCCCCAATGCTCTTGGGAATTCACAAGGAGTTCCGCAGCTGGAAAGGTTTGGGAATCTCTGTGTTAACTAGAAACATATTTTACCATTAACTTAAAGGACTTAACTTAGGGCAACATGATGGCACAGTGGTTAGCACTGCTGCCTAACAGCGCCAGGGACCCGGGTTCGATTCCTGGCTTCTTGGGTCTCTGTCTGTGTGGAGTTTGCACGTTCTCCCCGTGTCTGCTTAGGTTTCCTTCGGGTGCTCCGGTTTCCTCCCACAGTCCAAAGATGTGCGGGTTAGGTGGATTTGCCATGCTAAATTGATCCTAATTTCAGGGGGATTAGCAGGGTAAATATGTGGGGTTATAGGTATAGGGTGGGATTGTTGTTGGTGCAGGCTCGATGGGCCAAATGGCCTCCTTCTGTACTGCAGGGATTTTATGATTCTATGATTTGATAATTCAGCCAGTTAATACATAAGCCAGGAAATGCTCAATACGTTTTTGAGTATTTCATTATTCCTATTTTAAAGGAAGTGCCAATTTATTTATTTTAAGTTAAAATCATTGAACAGTGCAACTTCAAAACCATCGATTCTCACTTCTGAGGGACTGTAGTTTTTGTTCTTGCGTGTGAGCAATGTTGGCAATGTTACATTTACTATCCAGTTAATAACAAATGTTTTTACAACTGAATGACTTGCTAGGCTGCTTCTGAGTGTATTACGTATCAACCACACCATGCAGCACTGGAGTCACACTTCTCCTAATCTAGGTAGGCGAGTTGCAGGCCCTCTGTCTGACTAGATTGGGTTTCAAAAGAAAACCAGTAGCTCTTACGCTCATGTTTTCTGATACTAGGCCACAAAAGGTGCTGAATTCAACTGAAAGATTTTTATTGTGGACTTTTATCAGTGAGGACCACTCTCTTGCGCCTGAACCTGGCCTACCCTGATGAGATGTACTTCTTTTGTCTCTGATGATTGTAAGCATCCCATCTAAAATAAGATGAGACAATATTAACCTAATGGTTAACTGGTGTGGTTTCACCCTGATTATTATCATCACTTCTGAGAGACAAGAGTGGGGAGAAAAGTCACGGACGGAGAGCTCTTCTGACATTGTGGTATAATAGGAGGAGTTTAGTTTCTATTTGGCTGTACCAGACATGGTTTATTATTTATTTATTATTAGTATCACAATTTGGCTTACATTAACACTGCAATGAAGTTACTGTCAAAATCCCTTAGTTGCTATACTCCAACGCCTGTTCAGGTACATTGAAGGAGAATTTATCATGGCCTAACTATCACGTCTTTCAGACTGTGGGAGGAAACCAGAGCACCCGAAGGAAACCTACGCAGATACGGAGGGAAACGTTCAGACACTGCACAGTGACCCAAACCGGGAATCGAACCCGGATCCCTGGAGCTGTGAGACAGCAGCGCAAACACTATGCCACCATGCCGCCTGCTGCAATTGCTTGATATTCACACTGATTGCTGAAGTGCCCCATTATCTCACGCTAAGATCCCTCACTGAGGAATAATCAAATAAGAACTGAACCAAAGCAAAATACTGCCAAAATGCGGGAAATCTGAAATAAAAACAGAAAATGCTGTAAATATTCCTGAGGTCTGGCAGTTTTGTAGGTCACCTCCTGAAAGGTTCATTCTGTTTATTTCTCTGCAGATGTTGCAAGACCTTGCTGAGCATTTCCAGCATCCTCTGTTTTTATTTAAGAATGGTAAAAAGAAGGTTTAAAGTGCTTTTCTACTTTTTATCTAAATTTTATATTCTGTAGATCCAAACCGAAGAACGAGGGAAAAGGTAACTACAGGTAATGCCAATTGACAAGATGTTATTTTTTTTACTCTCTCTATAGTTTAATTTGGGTCCAGCTAGCAAAAACGCAAAGAATAATGTTCAATCAGGTCCTGAAATATTTTCTTCTTAATTGCAAACAGACTACAATCACCACATAGGTTCATGGGTAGCTATAGGAAAGGGTGAACGAGCACTGCAGTCACTGAATCTTTCAATGTCAACCATTTTGGAACTAAGTCCATTTGAAACACAACTCATGGTCCATCTGAACCAGTGCCAGGAGAACCAGTTTTCAATTAATATGACTTACAATATTATAACAGCAGCACATTTTTTTGACAGAACGTAAAAATAATTAAAATGGGACCGCTTTTCTCTCCGCCTGACATGTGCTTGTCTCCTCAAAGATGGCATGATATAATTTAAAGTTGTGGGAATGGCAAAATTCTCCAGCTGTTTTCTGTAAGAAAAATTCTTTCAAGTGACTTTTTTTGGCATTGTTGCAAGCTCTACACAGAGATGACATCAACCAGCTTTGTGGTTAGGCAGTTCAGTCCCCAGTAAATGAGAAGCATCGTAGAAAAGTCCTTTATGTGCAACACTTGGTAAGTTATTCTCAACATGCCAAATAAGAGTAGCTTTCCCAGTATCATAACCCCAGATGGTATCCTTTTACAATTAACTATATAGTAACCTTGTGAAGATTTAGTCGCCTAGATTTTGCTGTAATAAGAACGTTGTTATTAAGGAATAACTCCAATAGCAACTTCTGGTAGCCATACACGCTCAGATAACGGTACAAATCCAGATACTTTGATCATGTTTCTTCACAGTTGGATTGTTGCAGTCCCTGCTGATAGATTCCACTCTGAAACCACAGAAACAATGTGATCCATACCAGGCTCACATTAAAATGGCTGGTAGTGTTTAGGGCTACTGAATTCCAGAGTACTGCAAATTGAGTAGTGAGTGACAATAATTACTGAGCAACATCTTTGGCTCTGAAAAAAATCAATCTGACAAGTGTGGAGCTTATTTGCTTCACAAGAAAATTAATATTTCAGATTTGTAAAAAAATAAAATAATTTTTGTTGCTGTATTTCTCTTTCACGACACTCTCTAAATGCAACCTGCGCTCCTCAATCCTTATTTCAATTCCTTGCCTTCATCGGTCAGAGTATTTAGTACAGGAGTTAGGACGTTATGTTACAACTGTACAAGACATTGGTACGGTCACATTTGGAGTATTGTATACAATTCTGGTCGCTCTGCTATTGGAAGGATGTTATTAAACTGGAAAGCGTGCAAAAAAGATTTACAAGGATGCCACCGGGACTGGAAGGTTTGAATTATAAGGAGAGACTCGATAGGCAGGGACTTTTTTCCCTGGAGCATAGGTAGATGAGGGGTGACCTTATGGAGGTTTATAATATCATGAGGAGCGTAGATAAGATGAATTGCCAAGGTCTTTTCCCCAGGGTAGGTGAGTCCAAAACTAGAGGGGATAGCTTTAAGGTGAGAGCATAAAGATTTAAAAGAGACCTCAGAGGCAACATTTTCACACAGAGGGTGGTGCGTAAATGGAATGGGCTGCCAGAGGAGGTGGTACAGCTACAATTACAACATTAAAAAGACATTTGGACAGGTACATGGATGGGAAAGGTTGAGAGGGACTTGGGCCAAACGCAGGCAAATGGGATTACTTCAGTTTAGGAAACCTGGTCGGCATGGACAAGTTGGGCCGAAGGGCCTCTTTTCATACTCTATGACTCTGACTCTAAATGGTTTAAGTGTAATTCATATTTCCTGTTTATTACTTTTTGGTTTGTGTCTCGATGATAATATATCAATCTGATTGATTGAAGAGCCACAATGATGTTCGTCCTGTTCACACACACCAATGATTCCCTGCAGTATGAACAAGACCAGTAGACTAGTAGAAATCTCTGTAATAAAGCCCACAAAATGACTCTGTGGAAACTTTACACAAGGTTAAGTGCGAACGCCATCCATTTACTGACAAGGACAAAATCCAGGCCCATCTTCTATAACATATGTGTATGGAGCAAATGTACAACTACATGTCAAACATTTCCCTGATATTATAACATTGGTTTAGTTCAAAAATGACTGCAAAATGAAGCCTAATCTGCAGTTTACGACAGAATTATAGAATGGTTATAGTACAGATGGAGGCTATTTGGCCCCTTGTATCTGTGCCAGCTGTCTGCAAGAGCAACTCAAGCTTGTTTCACTCTGCTGCTTTTTCCCCATAGCCCTGCAATTTTATTTTCTTCAGCTGTTTATCCAATTCCCTTCTGAAAGCCCTGACTGCACTGGCTTCCACCGTAATCTCAAGTAGTGCATTCCAGATCCTAACCACTTGCTGTGTAAAAAGCTTTTTCCCTTCATGTTGCCATTTGACAATTATCTTAAATTGGTGTCTTCTGGTTCTCTTGCCAATGGGAAAAGTTTCACTCTATCTAGATCCAAATAATTTTGGAAACATCTTTCAGCCTTCTAGAATCTTAGAATCCCTGCAATGCAGAAGGAGGCCATTCAGCCCATTGAGTCTGCACTGACCACAATCCCACCCAGGCCCTGTTCCTGTAACCCCACATAGTTACCCTGCTAATCCCCCTGACACTAGGGTCAATTTGGCATGGCTAACCAACCTAACCCGCACATCTTTGAATTGTGAGACGAAACCGCAGCACCCGGAGGACACCCACACAGACACGGGGAGAATGTGCAAACTCCACACAGACAGTGACCCGAAGCTGGAAATGAATCCAGGACCCTGGCGCTGTGAGACAGCAGTGCTATCACTGTGCCACCATGCCGCCCTTCTCTAGCTCTTCTCTTCTCTAAGGAGAATGGCACTTGCTTTTCTAATCTATCGATAGAACTCAAGTCCCTCAACACTGGAACCCTTTTTCCTAAATTTTTTCTGCACTCTTCTTAAAGTGCAATGTCCAGAATTAGTTACAATCCTCCGGTTGAAACTGGACCAGAGTTTTACAAATTAATAAATTCTACAATAGCGTTTATAAATGCGGTAATCTCACATGATGCCCGTGTTAAGTAAGTTTCAAGAATCTTCCAAAACAAACCCTGGAATGTGATCCAGACATGGCTTCATTGCAAAGTGCAGTGCAACACTCCTCAATCCTCTTTTTATAGGAGAGGTATATTCTCTTTGATATGATATAAATGGTCAAGAGCTATAGGATTCTAGGTGTCCAGATCACCAACAACCTGTCCTGGTTCCTCCACAACGACATTATAGTTAAGAAAGCCCACCAACGCCTTTACTTTCTCAGGAGGCTAAGGAAATTTGGCATGTCCGCTACGACTCTCACCAACGTTTACAGCTGCATCATAGAAAGCATCCTTTATGGTTGCATCGCAGCTTGGTACAGCTTCTACTCTGCCCAAGACTGCAAGAAACTACAAAGGGTCGTGAACATAGCCCAGTCACGCAAACCAGCCTCCCATCCATTGACTCTGTCTACACTTCCCCCTGACTCGGAAAAGCAGCCAGCATAATCAAGGATCCCACGCACCCCAGACATACTCTCTTCCATCTTCTCCCATCGGGAAAAATATACAAAAGTCTGAGGTCACATACCAACCGACTCAAGAACAGCTTCTTCCCTGCTGCCATCAGATTTTGAATGGACTGACCTCATATTAAGTTGATCTTTCTCTACAATCTAGCTATAACTGTAACACTACATTCTGCACTCTCTCCTTTCCTTCTCTATGAACGGTATGCTTTGTCTGTATAGTACGCAAGAAACAATACTTTTCATTGTATACTAATAATCATAGAATCCCTACAGTGCAGAAGGAGGCCATTCATCCCATCGAATGTGCACCAACCACAATCCCACCCAGGCCCTATTCCCATAATCCCACATATTGACCCTGCTAATCCCCTGATACAAGGGTCAATTTAGCATGGCCAATCAACCTAACTCGCACATTTTTGGCCTGTGGGAGGAAACTGGAGCACCTGGAGGAAACCCACGTAGACATGGGGAGAATGTGCAGACACTGCACAGACAGCAACCCCAGGCCAGAATTGAACCTGGGTCCCTGGAGCTGTGAGGCAGCAGTGATAACCACTGTGCCACCGTGCCACCCCACACAATAATACGTGACAATAATAAATCAAATCAAATAAATATTACAATCCAAATTACACAAGCATGTTTGTAAAACTTGAATCCGGATTGGAAAAGTCACTGATTACTGGAGAAATTTTATTCCCCACGAATCCGGGATTACAATGCTCGAGGTTGGAAAGTGTTAAATTCTTTCTATCCGGATTTTCTTTGCAAATTTTCAATCCAAGCTTTATAGGAAGGAATGAATAACAAGATGAATATTTTCCTCATACTTTTATTTAAATTTTTGACAATTTAAATTAATTCAATTCAATTATTTCACCTTCCAATATTTCCACAGAAACCCTCAATAGTTTCCTTTTATCGTGTTCCCATAAGAAACACCTTCAGGATAGTTAAAGAGTACCATGAACTCAGCTCTGCAGGGAGCTCATTAGAGAACAAACACTTACAGACAAAATCTTTATGAATGAAAGTATTTCATTTTAGTATTTCTTTCCTGCTGAATTTTAGTAACCGACTGGAGTATGGGTTCTATTAAGTGTGTATATTGAACAACTAGGCATTTGTGTCATAGAACGAGCATGTCACATACGAACACAACAGACGGAACAGCAATGAGGAAGAAATCACAACAGAATATATTGATTGGCTTCTGCTTGGAAAATTCCAAAGAGGGAATGAACAATATGCTTTAATCCTCTTATCAGCGAGTTCGCTTTGCATTTGTAGTTACTAATTGTAACAGGTCTAGAGGAACAGATCAAGGCTGGTGGGTTTTTCTTTGCTCGAACATCTTCAAACCATTTTTCCAGCTTTGTAACTGTTTGGCTCTGCTTCCTTTAACCTATTGTGGGGTGACACCCACATTCTCTCTTGTTTCTCTCTGCACACATCAGTGATATGTTAACACTAAGGTATTGGCCAGGTATTGATGACCTTCCTTTTAATGATCCAATGGTTTCAATAAGAATAGCACATTCACCGTTTCAGTAAGAATAGTGCTGTTAAGTTTGCTGCTGAACAGTTTCATCATTCCATTCCCCATGTGTTCCAGCCTGCCATTTTAAACATGTAGGCTATTAGTCAGTCAATGCGTCTGCCAGAGACAGGTAGGGGCTTAATGAATACATGCAAGTTGGAGACCTACGTTTCTTTTGGGTGCCTGGAAAGTTTCTGCGGCATTAAAGGTGGTCTTCATTGTCATTGGTAGCACATTGCAACTAGGTGCTGCTTCCTCCAGCTCTTCATCATCAGCTGATACACTTCATTCACAACCTCTCAATAACTCTAAGCTTCCACATGCATTACTCTGCCATGTCTGAAAACTGATCCTGTTACAGTATATCTGCTGCATGGTAGTAACCAACTGTGCCCCTGTACTGTTGCATTCCTGGGTTTCCCTCCCAACTTCTGTTTTACTGACACATACCCAGCAACAGCTACTGTACCCATGTTCCAAGATGGGAAACTCTTCTGTGTCATTCATTTCTGGCCCTTTCAGTAACTCTGCATCTATCTGGGGGTATTACAAACCACTTTTTGAGCTACAACTATGAAATATGCAAAAACTTGCAATTAGTGACTATTAGTCCATTTTTAGCTTTGTTTCTTTGGGGGATAGTAATTGCAATAGCAGGTGCAGACCTGGAATGATCCATTGGTGCTTGTTCACAATCTTCCATCAGTGGTTACTAACATTTATCTTTATGCTAAGGTGAGGAGAGACAGAGATTCTGAAACCCTCATATCAACATTAAAACCACCACTGGTCAGTGCAGCTGCATGTGGGTTTGAACCTACCTCTAGCCCTACCTAATGATCGACCTCAACATCAACCTCAGAAAAGCAACCCTCAGTGCACCACTACAACACCTTTCTACTTCCTGCACTAGCCACTCTGTAGTATCTCAAAATAGTGGCACAGTGGTTAGCACTGCTGCCTCACAGCTCCAGAGACCTGGGTTCGATTCCGGGATTGGGTCACTATCTGTGTGGACTATGTTCGTTCAACCCGTGTCTGTGTGGGTTTCCTCCGGGTGCTCCGGTTTCCACCCACCGTCCAAAGATATGCATGTTTGGTGCATTGGCCATGCTAAATTGCAAGTGTCCCGGGATGCGTAGATTAGCAGGATTAACGGGGTAAATATGTGGGGTTACGGGGATAGGGCCGAGGTGGGATTGTTGTCGGTGCAGACTCGATGGGCCAAATGGTCCGCTTCTGCGCTGTACTGATTCTATGATTCTATGAGAGTGAAATTGCCAAACTGATGACATTTTTGTGCTTCTTTTTATTCTGTGAAACAGCACATTGAAACCGAAATGCTACACCTCCATGAAGATCAGATCGCACTGATTGCAGACAACCAGTTAACAAAAAAGGTAAAATATTGGTACACTGAAAAAGAGAGGGCGTATTTTTCATCAATGTTTCATAATGCAGTCTTTTTGTTCAGAAATTTATAATTAACATCACTTCAAAAGACTCAATCCCCTGTTCTTCTTCTGATTATATTTTGAGCTTCTCATTGTGATGAATAAATTACAGCACACAGCACTGCACAGTTTTGGAATGTTTTTGTAACTCCCATGTTCAAATATAACAGTTTGGGGAAAAAAATGGTCTTTGGTGTTCTTTCTTTACTCCAAATCCGTGGCCTCTACAGTCGGTGGATCTGTGGATCTGTGGACCTGTGCAATGCAGGTCCGCAGATTCTTAGAAGTGGCAGCACAGATGGAAAAGGTGGTGAAGAAAGCATATGGCATGCTTGCCTTCATTGGATGGGGCATCGAGTATAAAAGTTGGCAAACTATGTTACAATTGTATAAAACGTTGGTTAGGCCACATTTGGAATACTGTGTCCAGTTCTGGTCGCCACACTAACAGGCGGACATGGAGGCTTTGGAGGGAGTACAGAAAAGGTTTACGAGGATGTTGCCTGGTATGGAGGGTATTAGCTATGAGAGATTGAATAAACTGGGATTGTTCTCCCTGGAAAGACGGAGGCTGAGGGGAGAGCTGATAGAAGTTTATAATATTACGAGAGGTAAACATTTGGAAGCTTCTTCCCAGGGCAAGGAGGCACAAGTTCAAGGTAAGGGGGGAAAGATTCAGTGGAGATGTGCAGGGGATGTTTTTCACAGAGGGTGGTGGGGGCCTGGAATGCATTGCCACATGAGATGGTTGAGGCAGTTACGTCAGACACATTTAAGACTTATCTTGATAGGCATATGAACAAATGGGGAATAGAGGGATATAAGCCGTTGGTCAAGACAGGACAACATGATCGGTGCAGGCTTGGAGAGCCGAAGGGCCTGTTCCTGTGCTGCACTGTTCTTTGTTCTTTGTTCTCTGACACCGAGCAAAATGAGAGCAGCAGACACATGGGAACATCACCACTTCCAGCTTCACTTCCAAACTTCCACACACAATCCTGACTTGGAACGACATGGCTGCTCCTGCTCCTTTATTGTTGTTGGGTCAAAATTCTGGAACCCTCCCTCCCATAGCCCCCAACCCCTCTCAACACCGGACACTACATAGACTGCACCAGTTCAAGAAGACAGCCCATCACCACATTCTCAAGGGCAGTTCGGCAAGGGCAATAAATCCTTGCCAGTAATATTCACATGTCAGCAATGAAACGAGAAACATTTAAATTGGAACACTTGTGCCACCCCAGTCATTCCTAGCAGAAATCCAGAGTGTAAGTAACCTTTTCTGTACTCTCTCCAAAGCCTCCATGTCCGTCTGGTAATGTGGCGACCAGAACTGGACACAGTACCCCAAATGGTGCTAACGTTACCCAAGATTCTTGTTAACTAGGGAAAATCACTATGTTTCCCTGGTGGTCAACTTCGAGCGAAGATATATAACTTGCAGTCAGGTCCAAAGCAGTCTTTCATTGCATCGGTTAAGCTAACAACAAAAATGGTCAGGACGAAAGTGAAGCAGTTTTCAGAACATGAGCAGAAACCTAAAGGGAAATTACAGCCATAAATGTAATATACTGTGTATTAGCAATATGTTAAATAAAGTTAATTTTCTCCTCTTTGCGATCATGTGGCAGACACGCTGACTGCAACAGGGGTGGGTACAGTATAAGTGAGGAATAATAAAGAGTAATGAAGTTGATAATGGTGTGGATCGCTAAAGATATTTGGCATCATATCATTGAGACCTAGCTTGAAGGTTTGTTTCTTTTTGACAGTGAATGAATGAGGAATAAAGTGCATGTAATAGATAGCCAATATTAAATAGGGACTAACTAGGTGAATCTCAATATTCCACCCATGAATTACTTATTGATTAGACATGGAAGCACTAACCATAGTAACTAGTGAAGCACACAATTCAAACTAATTGAATTTGAATCAAGCATTGGTTAACAGGGCTTGTCAAAGAACAATTACTATGGGGAAAGTTACGATGAATCTCGGGCAATTAAGACCAATAGTTGGGGCAAAATTTCTTGAATCCTGCATCTTCTTTAACGCTACAGGTAATAGAGAAGAGAGATAAAGATCCAGCAGAGAAAAATCGGGCAGAGAGATTGCAGCAATAAACTGTTACCCAGAAAGGTGTTATTTGAATTTAAGAATGTAGTTGATCCTACCCTTTTGCATTGCTAATCAAACTGATTACATATTTTCAAAGAAGCTTTACCTCTGTGTTTCTTCTTCCCAATGCTGATCAAACTAATTGTTTAATTAACAAAGAGAGGCTGAAGCAGAAAGTTTTTCAGATGGAAGAAACAATTAAGTAAGTGCAGCAGGTAGGTTTTATGGTGCGCCGCTCAATTTAACTTACCATAAAACTTTATTTAATTGTCCATTCAATTTAACTTTACTTTAGAGGATGGTTTCTGTCTTCATGGTATGAAAAACAACCAGCACCTATTTCATGTTTTTTGGGACAGAGAAACGATTACGTTGTCAACAGAGTTTCTGCACAATTTACTCCAGACTTCATTGCAGCTCTAGTTCAAATATGGACATGTGGGCTGAATTGCATCAAGGGGACACTTGACCTAGACTCTCACCAGGAGTCCAAACCAAACTGAAGGCAGGGAGAAAGCCTCCAGTTCGACATGTACAAAGGAAGATGGTTGTGGCTGTTGGAGTCCAGGACATCTTTGCAGGAGTTTCTCAAGGCAGTATCTATGGTTTAACTTTAGTTGCCACATTAAGGATCTTACCTCCAGCATAAGGTTAGAAGTAGGCATGTTCATTGATGATTTAGTGCAGTATTGCATTGCATTTGCAATCCTTCAGCTTGTGAAGATGTCCATGCCCATAAATAGCAAGATCTTGGCAACAACCAAACCTCAGCAGGTAAGTAGCAAATAACATTCATTCAGCACTTGGGCCAGACAATAATCACCTCCCTTGATATTCAATGCCATTGCCATAGTAGCCTCCACCCCCCAGATCAATCTCCCAGAGCTCACTTTTGACCAGAAACTCAATAGGAACAAATAAATATGGAACAGGTCAGAGGCTGGGTATTCTGAGCTGAGTGGCTTACCTTCTTACTCTCAAGCCTTTCAGCTACCGAAAAGACACAAGACAGGGTTAAGACATCAAGTTACAAGAAGCAGTTAAGGCTGAAGAGCAAGTCGAATGTCATAAATTCTGGCCTTCTCTAAGTCATAAGATATCATGATGTGGAGATGCCGGCGTTGGACTGGGGTAAACACAGTAAGAAGTTTAACAACACCAGGTTAAAGTCCAACAGGTTTATTTGGTAGCAAAAGCCACGAAAGCTTGTGTGGCTTTTGCTACCAAATAAACCTGTTGGACTTTAACCTGGTGTTGTTAAACTTCTTACTATAAGATATCATGGCAGAAGGATGTCATTGGGCAGGATTTTATGGCCTCGCTCGTTCCAAAATCGTAAAATCCCACCCGGGGTCAATGGATCTTTCCAGGTTCCACCCATCACCCGCTCCGATTGCCGTGGCAGGTGGACTGGTAAAGTTCAGGCCATTTTGTCTGCCGAATCCATATCAGGTCTCTATAGATCAACCAATCAGGTCCATTCCCCTGCTCTATCTCCTAGGCCTTGCAAGTTTATTTCCCTCAAGTTCCCATCCAAATCCCTTTTGAAATGATTGATTGTCTTTGCTTCCAACATATTCGGAGGTAGGTCATTGCCATTCATGGCATGTGTTGTCATCAAACAACCCCCTGCAACATATTGCACCTGGAATTCTCAGGCAGTCTCCCATCCAAGTCGAAACCAGGCCTGACTCTGTCTTCACTTATGAGATTGACATTTTTAGACCGATATGGCCACGGGTTATTTATTTCTATTTCCCCCTGCCCCAGCCTTAACAGTGACACTCTCCATCCTGAAGAATGATTTTTTTAAAAACTATTTCCAGTAATCTAGTTCAGCTGGAAGTTTTTCCTTTCTTCCAGGAATAAAATATTTCCATGTGAAGTTGCATGATCAGAAATACAAACCCACAGGATATGGATATTAATTTCTAAAGAGAAATGAAGGAACTTCATGGGTGGATGTCTTAGGAAGGAATTTGGGGAATTGAGTAGTATAATGGAGTGGCTGTGAAGTAAGAGTGTGAATCCAGCCTAGACTGGTCTATGAAAATGTCCTGTCACTGTTGGGTGATTTATCAACTTTTCGGATTGGCCTGTGGCTACCACAGAAAATTTCTCAGAATTGCCAATCTCATTGGGAAATAAGAATTATTCTCCTGTAGTTAGGGAAGAGTAGACATCAAGTTGGATGAAATCCATAGCGTAGAAACAGGCCATTTGGCCTAACTGGTTTATACTGATGTCCATGCTTCGTACAAGTCTCCTTCCAGTCCTCATCACCTAACACTATTAGCAGATCCTTCTGTTCTTTCCTCCCACTGGTGTTTATCTACAAATTCCCCTTAAATGCATCTTTGCCATTCACCTCAACTACTCTCGTTATAGCACATTCCACATTCTTAGCACTCTGAAGATGTTTCTCCTGAATTTACTTTTTATATTTCAACCTGAATTGCTCACTAACACCCTGCTCCCTCCTCCCAGACTGGCCATAGTAAATGCACAAGGTTACGGGGATAGGGCGGAGGGGAGGTGCCTGGGTGGGATATTCTTTCAGAGTTGGTGCACACTCGATGGGCCAAATGTAGTGATGCTGTGGAAATATTTTTCCAGTACATAATTGAGTGAAGATTCCATTATCTTTCCTAGCATTGATGCTAATGGTTCCCTGGACTTTCTCTATCTGCATTTTTTTTTTAAAAAGGAGTAACAGTAGGGGCTGGATTTTTAAGTTGGAGGTGGGAATCAGAAGATGGGTCTAATTTAGTGTTCCATTCCCACCTCTGTCTCAATGCAGGATTTTCCAGGGGACCAGACCTGCTGCCTTCTGTGAAAGATCTGAGTTAGGAGAGGAGACAGGCTGAGTCCAGAGCAGGCAGATTAAAAGGCCCTTCTTCATTCCCAAAGAAAACTCAATTCAGTTCTTCTAATTCAATTAGTGGTTTATCTATACATAGTGGAATCTTCTGATCACTATAACAATCCCTAAACCCCGCAGCCATTATTCACTTTGTGAACAAAACTTACAAACCTATTATGAAAGTTGAGGGTCATTGAAGAGCTTATAACTCCCCCACCCCCAAAAAATTGACCCTTCAAAGCAGATCTTAATAATCTGTTTTGTCACCTTCTCCTTTATTAACTATGTGCTCTTTCTTCAGTTTAATCGTCTATAGTGCTTCATTTTTAATTGGTTAGCCCTTGTTTTTAAGAGGTATATATGAAACTCTATTAAACATCACTTTGAACATTTCCCACTGTTGATCTATCTCATTTTCTATCAAATTGTTTTTTCCAGATTATCTTTCCTAGTTCCATTCACATCCCTCAAGATTAGCGTCCTTCCAATCTATTAATGTTCTCTTTGCCTTACTTACACCTTTCTCAACCTTACTTTCAACATTATTTTATGATTGCTATTGCCTCGTTGTTCCCACGTCTTTACTTCTGCTATTTATTCTGGTTCATTTCCCACTATTAGATCCAGCAGTAATTATTCTCTGATTGGCATATTACATTCTTGGTAAGAAAGAAATCTTTTCTCTGCCTCTTCTTGCTAGTTTATTTGAGTTTGTCACAATCTTCCAAGATTAGTAAAGATTTTTACTCATTTCATAGATTGCCTATATATTTCTTCTTCTACTTCCCTTCCAAAATTAGGTGGTCCATAGAATACCCCTATTAACATGATAAATCCATTCTTGCCCCTTCTCAATCCATATAGACATTGTTTTTTTATTTAATATTTGTTATATCCCTTTTATTGTCTTTATATTGGGCAAAATTCTCCAGCCTCCCAGCCGTGTGTTCTCCCCCAGCAGGAGGCGGCGTGTTGTTTGCGAGCTGCGGGATTCTCTGGTCCCACTGCTGTCAATGAGAATTCCCATTGACATCATCCCATGCCAGGGGAGAAGCCCCCCCGCCGAGGCGGGAGTACACTGGACTGGAGAATCCCATCAGCATGAATGGCTGAAGAATTCCAGCCATTGTGTTTAATTGGAAGAACTACCACAATCTCTTCTTCCTCCCCAATCCTTTCCAAATACTTAATATTTGATAATATTTACCTACCAGACCGTTAAAATTTGGTTATCCCTAATACATCTGACTAATTATTATGGACTCAGTTTTAAAGATTGTACACATTGTTGTGCAGCCAATTTAATTGGTCTTTATTAATTGTTGCTCACTTCAGTTTTAACAGTTATTTTATACATAGAAACATAGAAAATCTACAGCACAATACAGGCCCTTCAGCCCACACAATTGTGCCAAACATGTCCCTACCTTAGCGATTACTAGGCTTACCTATAACCCTCTATCTTACTAAGTTCCATGTACTTATCTAAAAGTCTCTTAAAAGACCCTATCAAATCCGCCTCCACCACCGTTGCTGACAGCCCATTCCACGCACCCACCACCCTCTGAGTGAAAAACTTACCCCTGACATCTCCTCTGTACCTACTCCCCAGCACCTTAAACCTGTGTCCTCTTGTGGCAATCATTTCAGCCCTGGGAGAAAGCCTCTGACTGTCCACTCGATCAATACCTCTCAACATCTTATACACCTCTATCAGGTCACCCCTCACCCTTCGTCTCTCCAAGGAGAAAAGGCCGAGCTCACTCAACCTATCCTCATAAGGCATGCCCCCCAACCCAGGCAACATCCTTGTAAATCTCCTCTGCACCCTTTCTATGGCTTCCACATCCTTCCTGTAATGAGGCGACCAGAACTGAGCACAGTACTCCAAGTGTGGTCTGACCAGGGTCCTATATAGCTGCAACATTATTTCACGACTCCTAAACTCAATTCCTCGATTGATGAAGGCCAGTACACCATACACCTTCTTAACCACAGCCTCAACCTGCACAGCTGCTTTGAGCGTCCTATGAACTCGGACCCCAAGATCCTTCTGATCTTCCACACTGCCAAGAGCCCTACCATTAATATTATATTCCGCCATCCTATTTGACCTGCCAAAATGAACCACCTCACACTTATCTGGGTTAAACTCCATCTGCCACTTCTCCACCCAGTCTTGCATCATATCAATGTCTCGCTGCAACTTCTGACATCCCTCCACACTATTCACAACACCTCCAACCTTTGCATCATCAGCAAACTTACCAACCGATCCCTCCACTTCCTCATCCAGGTCATTTATAAAAGTCACAAAGAGTAAGGGTCCCAGAACAGATCCCTGGGGCACTCCACTGGTGACCGACCTCCATTCAGAATATGACCCATCTATAACCACTCTTTGCCTTCTGTGGGCAAGCCAGTTCTGGATCCACAAAGCAATGTCCCCTTGGATCCCATGTCCCCTCACTTGCTCAATAAGCCTTGCATGGGGCACCTTATCAAATGTCTTGCTGAAGTCCATATATACTACATCTACTGCCCTTCCATCATCAATGTGTTTAGTCACATCCTCAAAAAATTCAACCAGGCTCGTAAGACATGATCTGCCTTTGACAAAGCCATGCTGACTATTCTTAATTATATTATACCTCTCCAAATGTGAATATATATGTTCTCTTACTATTTTGTTCCCCAACTGTTCACATTACCTCATCCTTACCTTGATCTGGCCTGTACACACATTTCCAATTCTTCTTTCTTCAGATGAGTTATTTTTGTCAGATCCCTTTCCCCACCACCCCACCTTACCAGTTTGAACCTCCATCCACAACCTCATTTATCTTTTCAGCTAGTAGCCTGGTCCCATTCTAGTTCAGGTGAAGTCAGTAGTACAGCTCCTTCCTAAGTCTGTACCATGCCAGTGCTGCCCAAAGTGGAACCCCTTATTCCTATGACACTATTTCAGCCATGCATTCACCTTCCTGACCTGCCTATTCCTATAACAGTATCACAGGAGGTCCATTTGTATTTCACCTTAGCTCTTTTAATATTCTCTTAGCAAGATGTCCTCTTTTATTCTCCCTGTCATTGGTTACGACATGGACCATGACAACTGCATTGCCCTCTCCTTTAAGTTCCTCTCCAGTTGCTTTGAGATATCCTTTACTTTTGTACCAGGTAGATAATACATCCAGACTCTCAGTGGTGACTGCAAAAGTTGCTACCTATCCCCCTTATTATTGAGTGCGCATTAGCTACAGTTTTCTATTCAGCTCCTTCCCTCTTTGAAGGAGCCTTCTGCTCCAGGGAGCTACGGTTATATTCTGGCATCCTCTTTGTTTTCTCACAGGGATCAAGTACTTTGCAACAGTTGGACAGAACCAGTGCTTGAGGGAGCTACTCCTCAGTATCCGTTTGATTGCTGTACCCTGCCTACTGACAGTCACGCTTTCCTCTTCCCCTGTGCTTTCCTCTGAGGAATGACCACACTTGGGAGAAATCTATCCTTCATGAGTCCAAGTCTCTGATTCATGCTCTGTCTTGAGGACTCATAGGTGGGGCTCACAAGCTAACAACATTTCCTGCAGATACGGCAATTCAGGAGAGTCTAATTGTCGACAAACTTCCACATACATAATTGTTAGATTGCCATATCTAGGTTTAATTTATTAATTTATTTAACATTAATTTTTGAGTAGTATTTTAATGATGGAACACTTGAGGTCCAGATTATAATTAGTAGATGGATTTTAGATAGATTTTAAATTAGTTATTAATTATTCTGAATATTTATTGACATATTTATAGTTTAGTTTTAAAGAAGAGTGCATTTGGTAAATTAAATACTTTGCTTAATTTCTTTAGGATCTGTTGCTCCTCATTTTTACTGACTTTGAGATTTGACTCTGGGTTTGTTTAACTATTACTTCCTATTAGACTACACTGCTTTCCACTCATTTTAACAGCTGCTGCCAGTCTTTTTTAAACCTCTTTAATTTCCCATTTTTTTATGGCTGCCACCGGCTTTATTTAAACCTTCCTGATTTCCCTCTCTATTTAATGGCTGCAGCTGGTTTTTTCAAACACTCCCTGTTTCCCATTCATTTTAACGGCATTTGCTTACACAGTACATGATCTCGGAGGATATGCTGGAAAAATGAGAAAAAATATTCAACAAAAACATTGGGCAGGATATTCCAGCCCTTCCTGTCCACGGGATCAGCAAACCCCTGCCGCTGTGCAAACAACGGGAAACCCCGTTGATAGTGGCGGGACCGGAAGATCTTGCTGCTGACCAATGGTGGGCGGGCCACCTCTGCCAACGCAAAACACATTGCGTTGGGTGCAGAAAGGTTCTCCAGTGGGTGGGATTCCAACTCCCTTCCCACATGGTGTGTTTTCCGATGGCAGAGGTAGTTTGCCATTGGCCATTGGTGAGATCTTCCAGTCCCATCGATGTCTATGGCGCTTTGTGTGGCTTGCCTGTCCTGCTGCTGGGGAATCCACTGCGGGGAGGGGGGGCAGGAGTCAACATTGGCAGGACTGGAAGATCCTGCTTGCAGGAATGGTCAGTAAATCTTGCTTATTGTAAAAGGAGAGAAAACTAGCAATGCCCTACTGGTGACTGACAATGTCTGACATCAATAATTTAGTCTATGGAACACATGTGAATTTTTTATTTATTTATTCATTCATGGGATGTGGATGTCGCTGGCTGGGCCTGCATTTATTGCCCATCCCTGAGGCATTTAAGAGACAACCACATTGCTGTAGGTCTGGAGTCACATGTAGACCAGACCAGGTAAGGACAGCAGATTTCCTTCCCTGAAGGACATTAGTGAGCCAGATGGGTTTTTATGACAGTCAACAGTGGTTTCATGGTCATCAGTAGGCTTTAAATTCCAGCGAAGGGTGATTCTCCCAGCCCACTGTGCTGCTTTAACAATGCAGTGGGCTGGAAGACCCAAGCGGAGGCCGTTTAGCAGGCTCCCCGCTGGGTGCCACGGCCTCCGCGCGTCTCCAGCCTTCAGATTTCCGGCATCATCAGCACTGTGCCAGAAATTGGTGTGGGGCTGTATAATTGATGTAAATGCTAATTATAACATATTTTACATCTAATTAGCAGGCCCCAGACTGAAGTCTCCGGGCCTGCTAGAGTGTACCTGCCCCCACCCCCCCTCCCTTCCCCATCAGGAATGTTTCACTCCAGCAGGGTTTACAATAGCTCCCCACTTGCGGGGAGCTGGCAGCCCAATCACACTGGATCGAGGCCCGCCAGGAGGTCGGGGGTAAGGGGCAGTGCCCCGAGCACTGCCAGCTTGGCAGTGCCAGCCTGGCCCCCGGCACTGCTCAAGGGGCAGAGTGGCAATGGCCCGGGGGCACCTTGGCACTGCCCACTGGGCATCGGGGCGCTGACAGATCAGCACGTGCACAGTGGCCACTCAGCACTATGCTGCTGGTCTCTCCAGCGGATTTTTAATGAGATTCTCGTTCGTGCACTCTGCAGTGCACAGAGTGTGGGCGATTCATTTTGAAAATCCTGCTGAGAAAACCAGCTGGGTTTATTCCAGTTTTTTCGCAAATTCGACACTTAGAATTCTTTTGGGAGAATTCCACCCCAGATTTTAATTGAATTCAGATTTCACCATCGACCATGGTGGGATTCGAACCCAGGTCCCCAGAGTATTACCCTGGATCTCTGGTCTATTCATCCAGCGACAATGCCACAATGTCACCGCCTCCCAATACTCTGTGATGGACACAATTCCAGGTCACAAGAGCATTCTGGTTATGATAATTTATCTGATCTCAGTTCAATCATTAAGAAAGGCTCTATATTGGTCCACTTCTCTATCCAATCTGCTCTTAAATGTTCCCAAGATTATTAATATTCCAACTGAAACTACATTGTAAGTTGGAGTTGCCACATTTCAACTGAGTCAGTTGAAACCAAGGTCCCATTTGCCCTCTCAATATGTATGTAAAGATTCATACAGCAGGGCAACTCTATATAAATGCAAGTGTTTTCTTTCTTAAAAAGCTCCTTATGTGAAAAAGAACTTCCTGATGGTAGTCCTAAATTTATCGATAACTAGACTAAACCAATGTCCTCCTATCCTACTAAGAGTTTCATTTAGTGCCTAATTTGGATTTACCTTTCCGAGTCCCTTATATATTGTTATAACATCATTTCTGAGATGCCTCCTTTTCTGGCTGTGTGGATGAATCAATATTCAATGCTCATTGGAAACAAGCTGAAAGTCCATGAGTTGACAAGAATTTTAAAATTTCATTGTTTCAAAGAACAAAGAACAGTACAGCACAGGAACAGGCCCTTCAGCCTACCAAGCCTGCAACAATCACGTTGCCCTATTTAAACCAACCACCTGTATCCCCCTATTCCTCGCCTGTTCATGTGTCTATCCAGATAAGTCTTAAATGTCGCTAATGTGTCTGCTTCAACCACCTCACTTGACAGTTTATTCCAGGCCCCCAACACCCTCTGTGTAAAAAAACGTCCCCCGCACATCTCTGTTGAACCATTCCCCCCTTACCTTGAACTTGGGCTCCCTTGCAATTGTCATTTCTGCCCTGGGAAAAAGCTTCCAACTGTTCACCCTATCTATGCCCCTCATAATTTTATAAACTTGTATCAGGTCGCCCCTCAGGCCTTTCCAGGGAGAACAATCCCAGTTTATTCAATCTCTCCTCATAGCTAATACCCTCCATACCAGGCAACACCTTGGTAAACATTTTCTGTACTCCCTCGACATCCTTCTGGTAGTGTGGCAACCAGAATTAGACACAGTATTCCAAATGTCGCCTAACCAATGTTTTACACAACTGTAGCATAATTTGCCAACTGTCATACTCTATGCCCCAGCTGATGAAGGCAAACATGCCATATGCTTTCTTCACCACCTTTTCCACCTGTGCAGCCACTTTTAAGGATCTGTTGACCTGTACTCCTAGATCTCTCTGTATGTCTATGTTCCTAATGGTTCTGCCATTTATTTTATAACTCCCACCTGAATTGGATCCACCAAAATGCATCACCTCACATTTGTCCAGATTAAATTCCATCTGCCATCTCTCTGCCCAATTTTACAGCCTATCTATATCCTGCTTCATTCTCTGACAATCTTCATCACTATCCCCAACTCCAGCAATCTTAGTATCACCCGCAAATTTGCTAATCAGACCAGCTACGTTACCTTCCAAGTCATTTATATATATTACAAACAACAGAGCCGCCATTCAGATTTACTTATTTCTGAAGGTGATCATTATAAAACAATATTTACATTTATTGTTTGGGAAAATATTACTCATCATGAAAACGTGCAAGTATGGACTGTGGCAGAGCACTGCTGCCTCACAGCGCCAGGGACCCAGGTTCTTGGCCTTGGGTGACTGTCTTGTGTGGAGTTTGCATGTTCTCCGCATGTCTGCATGCTCTCCACTTGTCTGCATGCTCTGGTTTCCTTCCACAGTCCAAAATATGCAGTCTAGGTGGATTGGTCATGCTAAATTGCCCCTTAGTGTCCAAAGATGTGTACGTTAGTTGGACTAACCATGTTAAATGTGTGGGGTTATGGGGATGGGGCATGGGAGTGAGGTCAGGGGGTGTAGACCAGGGAGTCGGTGCAGACTCGATGGGGTGAATGGCTTCCTTCTGCACTGTAGGGATTCTATGGATATTTTCCACATAATTTAAACAAAATTATTAACTTCCTTTTTGATCTGCTGAATGAATTCCATTTAAATTTAATCAGAAAAGATTATACTGAAATCTGAACCAAATGATAATTTTTGTTAAGATTAGAGAGCAGTTTATTTTACTCAGGACAGAGGCCTGTACAAACAAACATTTTTTTTGTGGTTTAAAATATTTAATTACCTTAAAAAGGTAGTTTTATCTATGGCTGTTTAGTAAGCCATTGTACATAAAGATGAAAGCAAAATACTGCGGATGCTGGAATCAGACCCGACGAAGGGTCATCTAGACTCGAAACGTTGGCTCTATTCTCTCCCCACAGATGCTGTCAGACCTGCTGAAATTTTTCAGCTTTTTTCTGATTTTGTTGTTGAAGCTACTATATGTACTTAACTCGGAAATTATTTTTAAAAAAACACAAGTTAAAGTGGAAATTTTGTATAAGTACTTGGGTTTTATAGCTTTGGAATCAACATTTCAACCCATTTATCAACAAAAATGTTTCAGTAAGTGAGTCAAATTGCTCTGTATTGTTCATCAAAAGGACAGGTGTATCAGCAAGAACATGGTAAATTTTATTACAATGTATTGTTGCCCTTGCTTGTGTGAACAGTGTATGTTGTCCAAAAGCTGTGACCTAAATATGGCTAAAAAAAACATGTGGATTGCTTAGAGCAGGGCACTATGGCCTAAAGCTGCAGTAGGAGTTCGATTAATGGATTTTTGCATGGTGAAGCACAGATGCTTACCAGGTGATCAACATATTGCCCAGAGATGACCCCAGCAAAATTGCAGGAAATTCAATTAAATTTCCTCAGCTTTATTTATCTCTAAATATATGATATGGCATGTTTGAGTTGGCAATGAATTGCATCCTCTTACTTCAGTTACTTTACATACTTATTGATGAGAGTCAGTGGAAATCATTGATCATGACCTTATCACAACCTTCAATGAATGAAGTGGTTCAAACTTGATGTTATGACCAGAGACAGCTCATGAACAGCAGACCCAGTTCTCATCGTTCCAAGTTTATAAACAAAGGCTCATTTTATAATCCTTAATTTCAACAAAAAAAATACAGTCCTAAAACAGGACCCACAAACAGTTGCACTGTGTGGCCAAACCTACACTGAAGGATTAGAATATGGTTATGCATTGCAATAGGGCATTTAGTACTATTCACAGATAACTAAGTTCTACTATAAATATTTCCTGTTTTGAATGTTGCAGCATAGGGCGGCATGGTGGCACAGTGGTTTGCAGTGCTGCCTCACAGCACCAGGGACCTGAGTTCGATTTCTGGCTTAGGTCACTGTCCGTGTGGAGTTTGCACATTCTCCCTGTGTCTGCATGGGTTTCCTCCGGGTGCTCCGGTTTCCTCCCACAGTTCAAAGACGTGCTGGTTAGGTGCATTGACCATGCTAAATTCTCCATCAGTGTACCCAAACAGGCGACTCGGGGATTTTCACAGTAACTTCATTGCAGTGTTAATGTAAGACTACTTGTAGCTAATCAATAAACAATCTAATAATGCAAAACAATCCCCAGCTACTGCACTTGGCTTTAGAGAGACCAAGATGATTCAAGATGAAAGGTGGGAAGCCTGAGTGAGATTGATAATACAGGTCACTATTCCAAATTTGAGTCACTCAAAAATAACTAATGACATTGTGGGGGGGAGACCTCCGTCTCGTTAACTGCCCCATTCATCTGAGACACTCTAGGTTGTTTCTGTCTGAAAAAAAGTTAAAGGGGAAGTCTTGCTTGACCAACCTCGTTGAATTCTTTAAAGAAGTAACAAAGAGAATAGACAATGGTAATGCAATAGATGTAATTTATCTAGATTTTCAAAAGCCCTTTAGCAATGTGCCATATAATAGACTAATGAATAAGGGCATGAATGGAGTCAGGAGACAAGGAGCAGAACGGATAGCTAGTTGACTCCAGGACAGAAATTAGATGTAAAGATCTGAATAGCAGAAGGTGAAAGGTGGATCCCCAAAAAATCTGTGCTGGGATCAATGTTGTTCAGAATTTACATTAATGATTTAGAGTTTAGGGTCAAAACAATGGCTGGAATTCTCTGGCCATTCACGCCCCACTACCACTGTCAGCGAGGTCAGAGAATTTGGCGCTCAGGGTCAAGTGGAGCAGTTGACCGAAAGACCTATTTCGGTGCTGTATGTTCTAGGGAACATGAGAACCTTCAGAATATTTATCAAATGTCAATTTTACAGCAGTATAGACTGATAATTACACAATTGGCGAGATCCAAGAAGAATCTTAACACCATAGACTTTGGGGGGGAGAAAAAAACAAAAAGAAATACCACAAACATTCTGTTATCTTTTTGCCATGTTTGTTAATTTTCTGAAAATATAATTATTTGAAGAGTTTAGGAAAACTGTAAAGAGAGTTTCCAAACTTGACAGCATCAGGGAGGTGAATTTACATTAGGAGCTAATAGTCATAACAGTGGGCAACCTTTTCAATTCAATTGGATTGCATTAACTCAGCCTGGTATGGCTCAAAGAATATCTCTCAGTATCTTTTCCCGACGTTGTTACCAAGAATCAATAATTTATCTAAAAGATGCAGGTTAATCGAACCGAGGGACAGATGAGTCATGATCTAATAGAACAGATTCGAGGGGCTGAATGGCCTTTTTTCTGCATTTTTATGCTTCCTTGTAATGCTTTCTTTTTACATCTAGTAGTCATGTTTAGATACAAGTGGTTGGATGCAAATTTCTTACAATACTACCAATGGCTCTTTGGGACTTTAATACTTTAAAATATTTAATACATGATGTTAGGGTATCAAAATATTTTGATATGTGATCGTTTTTAATGGAAGATAAGGTTAAGAAAGTGCTACAGTTGAACACAGACTTCCTTTTCCTAATACAGACATTTCTGATATCGCGTGCATGTTGTAGAAATGTAATTTGGTATTATTTTGACATATAGAGTCCATGATGACCTGTGAATAAGAACAGTGCATCTTTTTCTGTTATCCAGCTGTGCTAAGCATATCATTGGAATTCCAAACAGTATTCATATTGAAAGTAAAATGAAGCAGCCTTATTGTCTAGGTGATGTGGAATGGTTAATAATTAGAATGTTTCATTCAGCTTTGGGCTTCCCTGGCAATTATTCCATTAAAGCTTCATAAATCCTGGGATGTCCTCTGTGGAACATATTCCCTATTATATTTACATAGAGACATTTTGGTTTATTCTTTATATTAAATATTCTAAAAGAGTATAAAATCATTTTTATAATATGAATGTGGTCCTACATGTTTTGAACATCGAAGTAGAGGAATGTGGAAAAACCAATAGACCATGTCCATCATCAATATGTGCAATACTGGTGCTGAACTTGATATCTCATGGCATTTTCTTTTATTTGTTCATTGAATGCTGGCATCACTGGCTGGCCCAGGAATTACTGCCCACCCCTAACTGCCCTTGAGAAGACAGTAATGAGCTGTCTTCTTGTACTGCTGCAGGCCATGTGTTGTGGGTACATACACAGTGCTAATAAGAAGGGAGTTCCAGAATTTGACCTGGCGACAGTGAAGGAATGGCAATACAGTCCCAAGTCAGGATGACGTGCGCCTTGGAGGGGAATTTCAAGATGGTGTTGTCCCCAATCATCTGCTGCCCTTGTCCTTCTTGGTGATTGAGGTCAAGAGTTTGGAAGGTGCTGTCAATGGAGCCTTGGTGAGTTGGTGAAGTGCAACTTGTAGATGGTACACATTGCTACCGCTGTGCGTCAATGGTGGAAGGAGTGAATGTTTAAGATGGTGGAAAGAGTGCCAACCAAGTGGCCTGCTTTGTCCTGGATGGTGTCAATCTTATTGGGTTTTGTTGTAGCTGCACTCCTGACATGTGTCTTGTAGATGTTGGACAGGCTTTGGGGAGTCAGGAGGTGAGTTACTGTTATATATTTAAGTGGTTGCATGATTGCTTTAAGAGGCAGTCACATGATTTTATGGTGATGTCATTGGGGTGTTTCACAGACTCCTGCTTTAGTTTTATATTCTACTCTGTGCAATCAACTGCTCTCATATTTAACCTGTTGTTATTTTCGATCTATGTATGCAAACCACATCTTTCTCTTTTTGTTTAATACCCACAACCCCTAAGATAGTTAGGACATTACAGTTACTGTCCACAGAATTCCCAGCCTCTGGCCAGCTCTTGTAGCCACACTATTTATATAGCTGATCCAATTCAGCTTCTCATCAATGTTAACCCTCAGGACGTGGATAGTGGGGAATTCAGCAATAGTAATGCCCTTGAATGTTAGCAGGAGATGGTTAGATTCTCTCCTTTTGGAAATCACAGAATCTCCACATTGCAGAAGGAGGCCAATCAGCCCATCGAGCCGACACCGACAACAATCCCATCCAGGCCTTTAACCCCATATATTTAACCGACTAGTCCCCCTGACACTAAGGGGCAATTTAGCATAGCCAATCAATCTAACCCGCACATCTTTGGACATTGCCTGGCATATGTGTGGCATGAACATTACTTGCTACTTATCAGCCCAAGCCTGAATATTGTCCAGACCTTGTCCGACATGGACACGGATTGCTTTGGTATCTCAGTCGTCACAAATGGTGCTGAACATTGTGCAATCATCCGCGAACATACCTACTTCTGAACCTATGATGGAGCGGAGGTCATTGATGGAGAGGGTGAAGATGTCTGAGCTTAGAAGCTACCCTGAGGAACTCCTGCAGTGGTGCCCTGGGACTGAGATGATTAGCCTTCAGTTATCACAACCATATTCCTTTGTGTTCAGCATGAGTGCAACCAGTGGAGAGGTTTTCTCCTGATTCCCATTGACTTTAGTTTTGCTAGGGCTCCTTGATGACACTCAGTCAAAGGCTGCCTTGGTGTCAAAGGCAGTCACTCTCACCTTACCACTTGAGTTCAGCTCCTTTGTCCAAGTTGACCGTGGCTGTAATGAGTTCAGGAGCTGAGTGGCCTTGGCAAAACCCCAAATGAGTGTCAGTAAGCCTGGGGTCTCTAAATGATTAATACATTACCACTGCATCACCATCTCCTTGCTGTTTTGTCACTGCACCTGTCCACAAATATGACCTTGTTGCCTTTACACTATTCTGCCATTTCTCTAACCCTTCAACTTTGACAAAGAGCGTCAACGATTTCACATGCCTTTTGAAGTTGTAAATAATGTTTTCTGTATTTTGGAGCCCCCATTATTTGCCTTTTTAAAAAAATTGGACTAGCCCTTTATATTTGAATTGCGTGCAATTTTCCACATCTGTCAAGCAAAATCCATCTTACTATTTCTGTTTTACAGCATCTCTCAGCTTGAAATACTTTTTAAATTAAAAACTGAAGTAACAGTCAGTTTTTATTTAACAGTTTAGTCAAAAACCGACTCCAAATTATTGTTCAGGATTATTTACAAAAATACACAACCGCCAAAACAGAGACATATTTTGAGAATTCCAACAAGAAAAATTATAGAATGGTTCTAATTTAAGGATAAACTAAAGCTGTTACAGGTGTGTGATCAATACAGTCTGTTATGAAATCTCTGTTTTGTGGCACTGTTACACAGTGGTTATCATTGCTGCCTCACAGCGCCAGGGACCTGTATTCAATTCTGGCCTCGGGTGACTGTGTGAGTTTGCATGTTCTTCCCGTGTCTATGTGGGTTTCTTCCAGGTACTCCAGTTTCCTCCCAAACTCCAAAGATGTGCAGGTTCAGTGGATTGGCCATGCTAAATTGACACTTAGGGCGGGAATTTACGGCCTGAAACCGTAAAGTCCCGCCTGAGGTCAACGGACCTTTCCATGGTCCACCCCTCACCCACTCCAATTCCCGTGGCGAGCGGGACGGTAAAATTCCAGCCTTTGTGTCAGGGACGAGCAGGGTAAATACGTAGAATTATGGGGATAGAGCTGGGGTGTGATTATTGTCGGTGCAGGCTCGATGGTCCGAACGATCTCCTTCCGTACTGTATGGATTCTATAATTCTTTGATTTGCTTGTAACTATGTAGGCCTGAATTTTACATTCAGAGCGTACCCGAAGTCTGCATGGGCAGGAGCAGATCTGAAACCCGTTCTCGCCTGAGATCACATTGTATACATGTCATTATGTAACAACCATTCAGCGTGAAACACGCTCTGTGCAAGGTTGAGCGCCACCAGGGAGGGCGGGCGCCAAGAAAAGGGAATGTGCGGCCTGCTGGCTCCAATGTGCTCCCTGAGGGGGACCACTGCTGCACAGCTGTCTGAGGGAGCAGTGGACCGGTAAGAAATAAATATTTGCAGAATAACTGTGCCAGGGGTGTCTGGGCAACACAATCATACACCAACCCCAGTCCCCAGACACATCTGTTAGTTTTATTTGAGCTCTGAATTTCATCCTGCCCTGGTTGGAGGCTGCAGCTTAAATGTAAAGGCTGCCCGAACAATTGGCACGCCTGTCAACCATAAAAACAGATGGGCAACGTAAATCCCAATCAATCGCTGTTTAATTCATTTGAATTTGTTTCTTGACTGTCAGCGGCAACTCTTCTGACTCACCTGCATGTGCACCGAGATAAATATCGTGCAAGGGCCCGATGACGTTGGGACATGCATCCGATATCTTTACGCACGATTACATCCGATATCTTTTCGCACGATTACATCCGATATCTTTTCGCACGATTATACACACTTCCGGGTAAGGCATGTGCCTGCCCGAGCAACGTAAACTTCTGGCCATAGTCTCATTATTTTAAAAAAGTACTCACTATAATCTGTACAAGAATAAAACCACGGAAATTCTTCCTCTTGCTTTTCTTAAAATAATTTTGCAAAATGAATGAAGTAGATACTATTGAAATAGTTGAATGACTCAGTATGCTTCCTGGCAAATTATACACACAGCACAGCAACAGACTGCAGGATCTGCCTTCTGCTTAGAGGGTCGTGACTTTGAGCAAAAATATTAGGTTCAAACCCAGGCTCATGAAAGAAAATGTGTTCTTCAGATAAACACTTTAACGAAGGCATTAAAAGGCACAAAAATTCAATCTATACATTTAACCTGTCATTGTGAAATATGTAATTTCTTGATGTTTTAAGCTTTTAAAATGAAAAAAATCATTTAACTTTTCAATGTTATCAGAATTTATGCCCAGAGTAGAAATCTGTCCTTACATCTTCCTCACGACACACATTTCTCCCCGAGCTTTGTATTCGGGTGGAATGGTGGCACAGTGGTTAGCACTGCTTCCTCACAGCATCAGGGACCTGGGTTCGATTCCCAGCTTAGGTCACTGTCTGTGCGGAGTCTGTACGTTCTCCCCGTGTCTGCGTGGGTTTCCTCCGGGTGCTCGGGTTTTCTCCCACAGCCTGAAAGACATGCTGGTTAGGTGCATTGGCTATGCTAAATTCTTCCTCTGAACAGGTGCCGGAGTATGGCGACTAGGGGATTTTCACAGTAACTTCATTACAGTGTTAATGTAAGCCTATTTGTGACACTAATAAATAAACTTTAAACTTAAACTTTAATGGCTGTGTGATTGATTAGCAGTTTTATCAACACTTAAGAGGATTACGTTTTCTGAAGAGATTTATGGGTGACTATTTGTTTACTTTGACATTTGCATGAACATTTCAAATACTTCCTTATGTTATTATATGGCTCATGAATTTTGTCTATAGTGGATACTGGGTGAGTGGGCATGGGTTTATGGAGCAGGCATAGGGATCATGGATGGGGCGCAGGCTTTATGAAGAGGACATTGGGGGGTGGGATTCAGTTGAGGGCTGAAGGCTGCAACAGCTCAACAGATTGGTATCTATTCCATTGCTTCTAAGGGTCAACAGATGGCATCTGTTCCACTGCTTCTAAGGCTCAACATATGGATAGGCTGTCAATAAAATAAGTAATCCATATGTTCATCTATTTCAAAGGCTCCACAAATGGCTGGGCTGTCAATCAAATAAAAGATTAAATCACAGGGCAAAATTGACATCTTAAAATTGGAATCTCGATACCATTGAACGAAAACCATAGAGTCATAGAGGTTTACAGCATGGAAACAGGCCCTTCGGCCCAACTTGTCCATGCCGTCCTTTTTTTTTAATCTCCTAAACTAATTCCAATTGTCCGCATTTGGCCCATATCCCTCTATACCCATTTTACCCATGTAACTGTCTAAATGCCTTTTAAAAGACAAAATTTTACCTGCCTCTACTACTACCCCTGACAGCTTGTTCCAGACACTCACCACCCTCTGTGTGAATCAATTGCCCCTCTGGACACTTTTGTATCTTTCCCCTCTCACCTTAAACCTATGCCCTCTAGTTTTAGACTCCCCTATCTTTGGGAAAAGATATTCACTATCTAGCTGACCTGTGCCCCTCATTATTTTATAAACCTCTATAAGATCACCCCTCAGCCTTCTACGCTCCAGAGAAAAAAGTTCCAGTCTATCCAGCCTCTCCTTATAACACAAACCATCAAGTCCCGGTAGCATCTTAGTAAATCTTTTCTGCTCTCTTTCTAGTTTAATAGTATCCTTTCTATAATAGGGTGACCAGGACTGTACAGAGTATTCCATGTGTGGCCTTACCAATGTCTTGTACAACTTCAACAAGATGTCCCAACTCCTGTATTCAATGTTCTGACCAAGAAACCAAGCATGCTGAATGCCTTCTTCACCACTCTGTCCACCTGTGAATCCACTTTCAAGGAGCTATGAACATGTACTCCTAGATCTCTTTGTTCTGTAACTCTCCCCAACGCCCTACCATTGACTGAGTAAGCCCTGCCCTGGTTCAATCTACCAAAATGCATCACCTCGCATTTATCTAAATTAAACTCCATCTGCCATTCGTCAGCCAACTGGCCCAATTGATCAAGATCCCGTTGCAATCGGAGATAACTTTCTTCACTGTTCACTACACCACCAATCTTGGTGTCATCTGCAAACTTACTAACCATGCCTCCTATATTCTCATCCAAATCTTTAATATAAATGACAAATAACGGTGGACCCAGCACTGATCCCTGAGGCACACCACTGGTCACAGGTCTCCAGTTTGTAAAACAACCCTCTGCAACCACCGTCTGGCTTCTGTCAAGAAGCCAATTTTGTATCCATTTAGATACCTCATCCTGGATCCCATGAGATTTAACCTTATGCAACAACTCCCATGCGGTACCTTGTCGAAGGCCTTGCTAAAGTCCATGTAGACAACATCAACTGCACTGCCCTCATCTACCTTCTTGGTTACCACTTCAAAAAATTCAATCAAATTTGTGAGACATGATTTTCCAAATTTGTGAGACATAATTTTTCACTTTATCTATTGGCTAAAGTACTCTAATCAACCTGTACATATTCACAATTCTGGTCAATATGCTGGTCATTTACCTTTTACAAACAAGGCCCTACCATAAATAAATGTATTGAAACATACTTAACTTCTCATACATCATTACATTATAACAGATGAAGTTGTCAATGCATTTTCTGCTTACCTGTCAAAAGATTTCCAATTCCAGCCTCAGCTTCCTTCGTGGTTCATATCTCCTCCAAGTTGCCTTGTCTTCCTCCAAAATGGGCTCAACGCTGTGGTAATCATAGAATCATAGAATCATAGAAACCCTACAGTGCAGAAGGAGGCCATTCGGCCCATCGAGTCTGCACCGACCACAATCCCACCCAGGCCCTACCCCCACATATTTTACCCGCTAATCCCTCTAACCTACGCATCTCAGGGGCAATTTTAACCTGGCCAATCAACCTAACCTGCACATCTTTGGACTGTGGGAGGAAACCGGAGCACCCGGAGGAAACCCACGCAAACACGAGGAGAATGTGCAAACTCCACACAGACAGTGACCCGAGCCGGGAATTGAACCCGGGACCCTGGAGCTGTGAAGCAGCAGTGCTAACCACTGTGCTACCGTGCCGCCCTATTGCAGGGTGGGTATCTAAAATACCCACCCTGCAATAGAGTCAGCAAGGGTGGGATTGCTGCATTCATGTTCGCAATCCACATCCTTTGGGGTGGCACAGTGGTTAGCACTGCTGCCTCACAGCGCCAGGGATTCAGGTTCGATTCCCAGCTCGAGTCACTGTTTGTGCGGAGTCTGCTCATCCTCCCCGTGTCTGTGTGGGTTTCCTCCGGGTGCTCCGGTTTCCTCCCACAGTCCAAAGATGTGTGGGTTAAGTGGATCGGTCATGCTAAATTACCCCTTGTGTCAGGGCGACTAGCTATGGTAAATGCATGGGGTTATGGGGATAGGGCCTGGGTTGGGATGGTTGTTGATGCAGACTCAATGGGCCGAATGGTCTCCTTCTGCACTGTGAGATTCTATGATTCTACGATCCTCATTCAATGCCCTTAAAAATCCCACATACTGGAAATTGGGAAAGGAGTCCTGAAATTGGGCCCTGCCAATTTTCAATTACCTCCATCCTATCCAACATGGACAGAGATATGAAAATCCAGCCCATGGACTTTGTTGATCGCAGCTGAGCGAGTAATAAGAGTAACAAAAATTGGCTCTAGTAGATTAGGGAGAAAAATGTTGACGCTTTTTCCTAATCTTTTGAATTATATTTTCCTGTTCTGTGCCCTTCTTGGGGAACTGTATCAGGAACTTTATACATATGCTCCTAATTTGCTTTTATTTTTGCAGTGCACTGTTAAGGGTAAGGATTGCAGCAATAGACATTCCAATTATAGTGTGATAGGGTTTTGTTTACTTCCAAGTATTCGATATTATTTCACCAAGGCTGGTCCAGATGGTGGTTCTAAATCATATAGAAATAGGAATAGGTCTACCAGTACTAATCACTGAAGTCGCAAACAAACTGGACATGTTAATTAAATGAGTAATTTGTTTATTATATGTTCCTGAACAAACTAATAGGGCCGATTGATTTTCTTTAACAATTGTAATGCTGAAGTCGAAATCATATTAAAGGAGTGCAGCAGACGGCACAATATTTTGCTATAATGCAAGAATTCCTTCCTCCCTAAAATAAAAGTAGATAAGGATTAGAAAATAGTGAGAACATTTATCAATTTTTGTTCAAAGTTATTAAATAGTGCCCTATTTAATGCATGGTGGCACAGTGGTTAGCACTGCTGCCTCACAGCGCAGGGATCCAGGTTCGATTCCCGGCTTGGCTCACTTGGAGTCTGCACGTTCTCCCCGTGTCTGCATGGGTTTCCTCTGGGTGCTCCAGTTTCCTCCCACAATCTGAAAGATATGCTGGTTAGATGCATTGGCCATGCTAAACTCTCCTGCAGTGTAGCCGAACAGACGCCAGTGTGTAGCGACTAGGGGGTCTTCACAGTAACTTCATTGCAGTGTTAATGTAAGCCTACTTGTGGCACAAATAAAGAAACTTTGTTTAAGAATATTTTTTAGACCTTGCTATAATTTGGAATGTACGGCTTAAGATGGGAGTAGAAGCAGATGCGAAAGTGGTAACAATTGAAAAGGATTAGATACTATGCTTAACAAAGGTGGCGGGGGGGTGGCGGAGGGTGAAGGGGAGTTAGTCCAATTGGATAGCTTTTTCAAAGCGCTGGTACAGGCCAAATGGCCTCCTCCTGTTCTGCATGATTCCATGATAAAAGGAAGCCCCCACATTAAAAAAAAAGCTTTATTTTAAAAAAAATACCCTCTTGTTAAAATCTTAATAGCAACTAGAATTTTAATCTGTTGGTTTAATACAATCACTGTTATTATAATATGTGTTTTGAATAAAAAGGATTCTCACTGCTGTAACATAGAAACTGACAGGGGTATAGAATGAAAGGAGGGGCTGGATTGTGAAGCAGTGAGAAGCAGCCAGAGAATAACATTTATACAGAGTGAATACCTTCAGTGATAGAAATTCTCCCACCAATGGAAATCTTTGAGTCCATAATTGACACAATTATTAAAAGGTACAAGGAATATTTTTGATTCATTCATATTCTAATGATAACCCATCATTGAATTTATTTTTTTAACTTGCAATGAAAATTGGGAAAAATGCACATTCATTTGCAATTTTAAAATATTTGAAGTTTTATTTATATGAATTAATTGTATCGCCACGTTGCAAAAATATCGTTTAGGAAACTAGAGCCAAATCTGTAAGTATTCCTAAAATCTACTTTATACTGAGTCACGGTGGCACAGTGGTTAGCACTGCTGCCTCACAGCACCAGGGACCCTGGTTCAATTCCGGTCTCGGGTCACTGTCTGTGTGGAGTTTGCACATTCTCCCCGTGTCTGCATGGGTTTCCTCCAGGTGCTCCAATTTTCTCTCACAGTCCAAAGCTGTGCGGGTTAGGTTGATTGGCCATGCTAAACTAACCCTCGTGTCAGGGGGATTAGCAGGATAAATATGTGGGGTTACGGGAATAGGGCCTGGGTGGGATTGTGGTCAGTGCATACTCGATGGGCCGAATGGCCTCCTGCATCGTATGGGTTCTATGATTACTTGCAATCTTTGCTGATTTAGTATCTTGAAAAATATCATGAGAGTTCTGATAATTCAAATATGAGGTATAAAAGGATTTTCTATTATGTTCTTTTTCTTAAAACAAAAATCATTAACTAGCATTTGACCTTAATGTATTGACCCATTTGATCTAATTTTCTTCTCTGATTAAAGATTAATTAAGACTCCACTCCAGTAGATGGTGGTTTGGTGATTAGCCTGATCACACAGGCGTTGAGTAAAGTTACTTGAGATATGATTGTGTTAAAATGGGGGATAGAATTAGTAATGCAATGAGGATGGTTTGTACGCTGCCTGGGACAGAGGCACTTAATGGAACTGAGGTGGACTGGTCAGAACTGGGGAGAACCAGCACAAAACTGATGAGGGCATTTAAAGAAGTGATTCTCTATTGTAATAATCTAAAGACGATGTGTCATAAACAACAAATTTTTTAAAAACCGGGACTGTGAATTCAAGGAAATATTCAATACTGTGGTTTTGCCAACAACCATTAACTAATCAAGCTTAATTCTCATGGTTTGTGACGTTATCCTGGTACACTGAATTGGTGTCATGTAACTCAATGACAACCATCTATTATCTGGATGTAGTTTACATTGAAGCTTCTGGAGAGGAACATTTATGTCCAGGCTGACATAAGCAAACAACGTGAATATCCTTGCCATTTGCTATGAGACACAAAAGCTCAGGTTATGACTAAGTTTGGTAATGTAATACTTGACAACATTTGAACTAATTCAGGGCAATCCTCTGCATAAACAACAGGAAACCATTTTCACTTCAGGTTATCCTGATTGCAACTGAATGTGATTTCTGTGGTGTTCACACTGTAAATGGGGCAAAAAGGAAAGGCACAGGATCCTCGAACAGATGACTTCTTAAAGTAGTGTTGACATTTAACTCCAATGTAATGCCAGACTTTTAGTATAAATAGAGGGGGCAATTCTCTGGTACCATGCGCCCAGGCGCAAATCGTGTTATGGACGGAGAATGCCGCGAGAACCCCTTTTGCCATTCTGCATTCATCCTCTGCCCCGCAGTGATGTAATCTGGTTCATGTCAAGTGAAGGCATAAACCAGATTAGCACATTTAAATCTTAATTGAAATATACATTTCCAGGTTTTAGCCGGATTCACCTGGTCCCTGGTATTCACCGACCCGCTATGCGCAACGGGAAGCTGACGAGAATCATAACTGGTGTCCGCAAATGGAGACCAGGTGTGATGGCAACACTGGGGGGTTTGGAGGCCATTGAAGCCCCAGGATGGTCAGGCACGTGGCTGGGCAGTACCCTGGTAATGTCCCTTGGCACACTGGCACTGCCAGATTGCCACTGCCAAGGGGCAGAGTCTGAAGGGGGATGCATGAGCAGGAGGCCTGAAGGAGGGGGGTATGAGGGTGGGGGGGGGACCTGAATGGGAGGTGGGGGGGTTTGGTGAGCTCATGGTGGGTCTTCGCACACATGAGGGGGTTGCTACCTCTGGTAGCAGTGATTGGAGGGGGTGGGGGGGGGTCAATGCCAGCAATTGGGGAGGGGTGATCTTTGCTGGCAAGTTGCGAGGGTTGTCCGGAGATCGGGGTGCCCTTTATAAAGGGTGCCCCTATCACCGAGGAGCCAGCCTAGCTCGCTTCTTTGGGTCTTACACATCTATTTATCAGCAGAAATCTCTTCAAACTCCAAAAAAAAAAGATTAAATGTGGGTGAATTGCAATCTGGAGCACATCAGCCTGCCCAACAGGAAACTCAGCAGTTTTCCTGCCGGGGGCAACACTTAGAAATCTTTGGGAGAATTGCGCCCAGATTCAATGAATGCACTGACATCTTTAGAAATGTAGTTCCATGCTAATTTTCATTGATAAGTGCAAAAATTCAAAAAACACATTTCCCTGGATGGTTGCTGTGTGATCTTCTCTGGAAATCAATACTGCAAAGGATTGGAACTTCACTCAAAAATTTCCTAACAGTTCACCTGTGAAAATATCTTTTGAAAAACCTTTTTCGGGGTGGCACGGTAGCACAGTGGTTAGCACTGCTGCTCCACAGCGCCGGGTTCATTTCCCAGCTTGGGTCACTGTCTGTGTGGAGTCTGCACATTCTCCCTGTGTATGTGCGTGGGTTTCCTCTGGGTGCTCCGGTTTCCTTCTGAAACCGGATTGGGTGCTTTGGCCACAATAAATTCTCCCTTACTGTACCCGAACAGGTGTCAGAGTGTAGCATCTAGGGGATTTTCACAGTAACTTCATTGCAGTGTTGATGTAAGCCTACTCGTGACACTAATAAATAAAACTTAAAAACTTAAAACTTAAATTTAAAACTTAAACCTATCGGTTTGTAATATTATAATCCTGCGTTTGACGCTGATATCATATCTTTATCACCTCCCTCACCAAATGATTATTTCAAATTCAACTAGAATCAAATACGTGTATCCTCAAAGACAACTTTCCATTTTCCACACAGAACAAAAAATTAGAAATTTCCTGAGTGCAAACTGAGCAAATTCTTGGCATGGCCCCATGGAGACCCACATCCACCTTTTTCTTAAATCTTACACCTCTCCTTGTGTAGAATTGGTCTGAAAAGCCATCATGACAGCATTCTATGGATGGATACCAACGCACCATCTAACCAAGTTCATTCGAAGATGCCTTTTGCTAGAACATAATTTCAATTATCCTGTAGTACAATTTTTGTTTTTGCACGGTTTTCACTCACATCGAGCAGCTTTTAATCAAGTAAGGGTGGACTATTGTGACAAAAAGCAAGCTTTTGAATTTTGAAACAATCGGAGTTAAAATGGCAAATGACTTTCACTGCTGAAACTTGCAAATGGAGGATTTCATAGGATTTCCTACAATGCAGAAGGAGGCCATTCAGCCCATCGAGCCCACACTAACAACAATCCCACCCAAGCCCAATCCCTGCAACCCCTTGTATTTACCCTGCTAATCCCCCTGACACTAAGGGGCAATTTAGCATGGCCAATCTACCCAACCTGCACACCTTTGGAGTGTGGGAGAAAACCAGAACACCCGGCGGAAACCCACACAGACATGGGGAGAACGTGCAGACTCCACACAGACAGTCACCCAAGGCCAGAATTGAACCCGTGTCCCTGGTGCTGTGAGGCAGCAGTGCTAACCACTCTGCCACCGTGCCGCATTGAGATTGGAGTCCAACTATCCATCAGATATACGCACATTCTTTGACCATTAGGTGAGCCAGATGCAGAAATGTGATAATAACATGGTTTCTCCAACAAAGGCATTCAATAGGTAAACTCCAGTTCCTGCTCACCAGTCAAATATATAGTGGCAGTTGCTGAAAAGTTTTAAAGTTTGTCAGCTTACAGGCAAATTCATTACCGAGTCCCATAAAGGTTACAGCACAGAAGAAGACCATTCAGCCTTCTACGCTTGTAATTTACTAAAGCAATCAAAAATAAGTCCACTACCTAGCACTCTCACCATAGTCCTGAATCTTCCTTTCCTTCAAAGATTTGTTCAAATTTCCTTTGAAAAGCATTATGGTCCCTGACTCAACTAATTCCATTTGTAACATTCCCTGGCATCAAATCACTCTGCATCAAAAAACTTATCCAAACTTTCCTGCTCAGTCTTAATGACAATTGAAAATTGATGGGGGCCTATTTACAATACAATGAATGTGGTGTGCTTGGTGATGTTTTCCAACGTGAAAGAAATTACATGTGACAACTGGACAAGCAGTGCTTTCAATGAGCAGCGCATTGAATATGAGGGGTCCTGTCATCAGTGTCAACCTGAGATCGGTAGATCTTAAAAGGTTCTGAGCTCAAATTCCACTGCAGAAATTTGAGCAAACAATTTAGGCCGTCACTTGAGTGTACCACTGAGGGAGCACTGCACTATCAGAGGTGCCATCTTTCAGATGGGTGAGGTGTCTGAACTGAGTCCGCTCAGGTGGACACAAAAGATTTCAAGATAAGAAAGGCGGAGTTCACCCCGGCATCCTGGACAATATTCAACAAACATCACAATAATAGAAATCATAGAAACCCTACAGTACAGAAAGGCCATTCGGCCCATCGAGTCTGCACCGACCACAATCCCACCCAGGCCCTACCCCTATATCCCTACATATTTTACCCGCTAATCCACGCATCCCAGGACACTAAGGGGCAATTTTCAGCATGGCCAATCAACCTAACCCGCACATCTTTGGACTGTGGGAGGAAACCGGAGCACCCGGAGGAAACCCACGCAGACACGAGGAGAATGTGCAAACTCCACACAGTGACCCAAGCCGGGAATCGAACCCAGGTCCCTGGAGCTGTGAAGCAGCAGTGCTAACCACTGTGCTACCGTGGGTCAATAGATAATGTGGTCATCATCTCATTGCCTTTTGTGGGACCTTGCTATGTGTAAATTGGCTATCACGTTTCCTAAATTGATTTGATTGATTTGATTTGATTTATTATTGATTTGATTTGATCACGTTTCCTAAATTGCTTCATTGGTTACACTTCAAAAGTGCTTAATTGGTTCTATAATAGTTTGGGACCTCCTGAAGTCATGAAATATGCTATATAAATGCATTCTTTACAAAATAAACAAACACCCAATATATTCACAGTCATCCTTTTGTTTTTTGTTCTCTGCTTTTTATTATTTATGCGAATATAATCTCCTTCATTTTGTGCAAAGCTAGCTTGAGGTTCAGGGTGGTGTTTTTCACTTAAATATAATTCATTGTTCTGCCATTCAACTCAATTACGTACCTTACCTTCTTTTGTGGTTTATATCATCGCTCGTCTTGCAAGCACATCACAAGTGACAGACAGACCATCACAGGAAAGCTATTTCCCTGGGCCTGGATGGCTATTTAAGGGTTAAGGTGCTTTACCTGCTTGACTTATTCAGCGAGCTAGATCCATTTTTTTGGAAACAGGACCAACGTCAGAAACACGAGACCCCGACTGGGTGAAAGTGAGCTCCAAAAAGATGTTTTTGCTGCAGCCAACTAGAAGTCTAAAAATTGGTACGGAGATGTTATAAACATTGCATTGCCCTAATTCACCTGCAGCATTCTGAGGGTTAATCGTCCACATGGGCTATCAAACCCATGGCTGTAATTAACAGGAACACTCTGTTACTGACAAAGTAACCAACCAACATTTATGAGAACAGCTGTTGTTTCCCCCAACTCCAGTAAACAGTACCCTATAACACACAGTTTATTAAAATATACAAGGTACTTCATTGACTTTTTAAAAAAAAATAAACCAGTATGGTAATAAACTTCATATTTTTTGGTTACATTACTTTTTCACATTGTGTACTTCCAACATCTTATGTCTGCTGTTCCTTTCACACTGAGTTTACCTACCTGTATTCAGATGCGCTTTTGGCTATTTTATTTGTTTCCCAATTTTCCTCCCTCTTTTGCGGACATGGGTTTATGTGAGGCACAACATACTGCCTCGTCCATGTGTCTGCTGTTCGAGTGTGAGCCTTTACACTGGGTACAAATAGAATGTTATACCATCCCAATTGCAAGACATTGAACTAACCCTCACAGGTAGGTAAATGTCTGAAAGCACTTATGTTAATAAGAAATAAAAGAGTGGGAGCTTTGCAGGGAAATACAACAGAAATTGAGATGCCTAAAAGGCATTACAATTGTAGGGACGGAGGGGAGCAGAATTGATATGATCAGCCTCTAATATTTAAGCAAAAGTAGGAAAGGAATTCAAGATTAAAGGAGCAGAGAGCATGTATGAAGAGGTAAGGCTGGAGGAGATCACCAAGCAGTATGATCACCAATGATGAGAATGCAGGGCCCCAGTAGTAAGGAGGCAGGCCCAAGTACTCTGGTTGAATTGTAACTAGTGAATAATTGAGATAATGGATTAGTTTGAGAGCAATTGGACCCCAGGAAAATTTTAGATCATGAGATGATGACCATTACAACTGTTTTTGGCCAACTTTGATATTTCCCAATCACAATAACGACCGCAAGGGGAGATGGTGGCGTTGTGGTGTTGTCACTGGACTTGTAATCCAGAGACCCGGGGTAATGCTCTCGGGATATGGATTCGCACTTCACCATAGCAATTTGAATTCAATAAAAAAATTGGAATTAAATGTCTCATGAAGAGCATAAAACGAATTGCAAGGATCCACCTGGTTCACTATTGAAATGTGCCATCCCCACCTGGCCTGACCTACATGTGACTCCAGATCGACCCTCTGAAATAGTCTAGCAAGCCATTCAGTTCAAGGGCAATAAATGCTGGCCCAGCCAGCGAAGCCCACATCCCATGAATTTAAAAAAAGGCACAAGTCAGGAGTGTGATGGAATACTCTCCAGTTGCCTGGATGAGCGCAGCTCCAGCAACGCTCAAAAAGCTCGATACCATCCAGTACAAAGTAGCCTGCTTAATTGGTAACTCATTCATAAACATGCACTCCCTCTACCACCGATGAACAGTGACAGCAGTGTGTATCATCAAGGCATTCATCAAGGCTCCCAAAAAAAGCACTTCCTAAAATCACTAGCATGTCCATCCAGAAGGACAAGGGCAGCAGACACATGGAAACACCATCACCTGGAAAGTTCCCTCTAAGCCACTCAGCACCCTGACCTGGAAATAAATCACCATTCCTTCATTGTCGTTGGGTCAAAATCCTCGAATTCCTCCCTAACAGCACTGTACCATATGAATTGCAGTGATTCAAGAAGGCAGCTCATCACCACCTTCCTAAGGGAAATTAGGGATAGGCAATAAATGCTGGTCTGGACAGAACATAGAACATAGAACAGTACAGCACAGAACAGGCCCTTCGGCCCACGATGTTGTGCCGAGATCCAAATCCCAAGAATGAATTTTTGTGCAGAATGTGCAGATTGCAATGAACTAAAAATGCAAAGGATGTTTCAAGTTTTCATGTCTTTATTGTTATTATAAGTTTTTTAATGCTTCATAAATTTGCCTGTCTCCTTGCATGGGGGCAATGCTAATCTTCCCTATATCATTCTAATTTTCGTATAACATTCGGGGAGTTTTGTTCCATGATTTCAGGTTGTACATGGTTTAAAAGCACCAGTGCAAATTGGACAAGATGTCGGGTTTCAGTGGGGCAGCAGGTGTTAAAAATGAATGTTCAGTGGCCTTTCCCATCCAGATGATCCTGTCTGCATACCAGGAATAACCTTCCTTATTATGACTGTAGGGGCCTGCGTGCGTTGGAATGCTTTTTCTATCACATGCCTTGGAGGCAACTTGAGAGTCATCCACCTGTTCCTGTACTTTTGCACACATTGCTACTGGAAGCTGAGCTCTGACTGCAGTCACCTATTTGTGGATGCATCATTTAGTGCAGTGTCTTGATATCTGTCCTCAGCGTGTTTGCAGGTCCATTACAATTAATCTTTTTGAGACGAGGACTACCGATCTCATATTCATCAACACCAGGATGTTCCAACTATAATATTACCTATGAGCTTGAGATATCCCTGGAAATATCACTACTGTTCAGTCCACAAAGCACTGAACGATAGAAACTGCAACTCTGTTCAGATTAGCTTTCATCACCCTTTGTGGCCATTCAAGTGGCAAAGGTTTATGCATGTTGAAGTTCTCTGTTTCATTGTCGCACTTGAACTCAGAATCACAAAATAACACTTTATATCTTTTCCTCACGTTAACAATGACTCAATCTTCACTGCTCTATTAAACTCAGTAATTCCATCCAAATTGTTCATGTCTAGTGTGACTCCGGCTTCAAGTGATGTGATTGATATAAAGTGCAAAGGTGAGCACAATGGTCCCACTGCACTGGCTTTCCCCTTGTATTATTGCTATGTTTTGCATTGGAGCATAAACATTGAATTGAATCTAATGAAAGTAAAAAGCATTCCACAGAGTTCCATAAATCTACCGCACAGCAACAAACCATTCTGCCCAACCAGTGTTTATACTCCATTACAAACCTGGTCTCGAGGGTGTTGGCTATGTGGAGAGGTTGAATAAAGTAGGATTGTTTTCACTGGAAAGATGGAGGCTGAGAGGAGACCTGATAGAGGTCTACAAAATTATGAGAGGCGTAGACAGGGTGGATAGTCAGGGGCTTTTTCCCAGGGTGGAAGTGCCAATTACAAAGGGCACAGGTTCAAGGTGAGAGGGGAAAAGTTTAAGGGAGATGTACGGGGGAAGTTTTTCACATAGAGAGTGGTGGGTGCCTGGAACGCGCTGCCAGAGGAGGTGGTGGAAGTAGGCACGTTTAAGAGGCATCTGGGTGGGTACATGAATAGGGAGGGAATATGGGGATAGGGTCCGAGTAAGGGCTGAAGGGGTTTTTTTTGGTTAGTTAGGGCATCATGATCGGCACAGGCTTGGAGGGCTGAAGGGCCTGTTCCTGTGCTGTACTTTTATTTATTCTTTGTTCAAATCTCCTTCCAATCTAATTACGTTTTACAACCTGCCCATGTATTGTTCAATCCCATTCTGCCTCCTCCAGGCATCAAGCCTCCCTTGCTTTCTCCTTCTTATGGATGATGTAAATGTAAAGCAAGAACCATAATTTTACATCCAGGTGGGTCAGGAGTATGTTACAATCCCCATAGAGACAAAAAAAAAAATCAAACCTCCAATTGATAGCTGACAGGATGACACAAGAAGATGTCACGGTTTAAGACTTTTACTGTGACAAACAGACTGAGAGCATGGTTGACTAAACATTATGGGGGTGATTCTCCCAGCCCGCTGCGCTGCTTTTGTAGTACAGTGGACCGAGAGACTCAAGTGGAGGTCGTTATGTGGGCTTTCCGCTGAGCGCCATGTCCTCCGCAAGACTCTGGCAGCTGGGTTTCCAGCACCATCAGCTCTGCGCTAGAAATCAGTGCAGAGCTGCATAATTTATGAAAATCCTCATTTTAATGTATTTTATATCTGATTAGTGGGCCCGGGACTGAAGTCTCCGAGCCTACTAGAATCTCCCACCCCACCCCCCCACCAGGAGTGTTTCACACCAGCAGGGTTTACAATAGCTCCCCACTAACAGGGAGCTAGTGGACCAACCCCACTGGAGTGAAGGGGAGTCATCGAGGCTCCACAGAGGGTCGGGGGTAAGGGAGGTTGCCCCCTGGGCATTGCCAGCTTGGCAGAGCCAGTCTGACCCCCTGCCTTGCACCCAAGGGGCAAAGTGCCAATACCCAGGTGCCATCTTGGCACCATCCACCGAGCATCGGGAAGTGCCAAGTGGTGGGGCAGAATGGAGTAGGTCTTAATGGGGGTGGGGCCTAATGGAGTAGGTCTTAATGGGGGTGGGGCCTAATGGGCTGGGGCCTCTGAGGGGAAATCGTTAGGAATGGGAGGTCCCACTGCCGCCAGTGATCAGGACGAGGCATGGGGTGGGGGAGGGTGGTTGGCCTGCCGGGGCAGTCTAGACTGTGGTGGTGGGTGGGGGGGCGTGTTCCGGGCTGCCAGCAAGGAGCAGGGCGTTGGGAAATTGGGGCTGCTGGGGTGGGGCAGGGGGGGAGGGAGATCGAAGCGGGCCGGAGGCAAGGGGAGGGATGTTGAGGCTGGCCAGATATGTTCTGGGGGCCAACGATCGGGCCGTGGGGAGGGGGTCGCATCTCTGCGGGGCCAGCGATGGGGGGTCATAGGGCTGGCCAATGATCGGGAGGCCGGCAGTCCAGGGCTACTGCACATGCGCCGATCTCGGTGCTGAAGCACTGGAGTGGCTCGCTCAGCGCTATGCTGCCGGCCTCTTCAGCGGAAACAGGCCCCTGATTTTTCGCGAGATTTAAGCTAGTGCACTCTGCAGTGCACAGAGTGCGGGAGATTCATTTTGAAACTCCCGCTGAAAAAAACAGCAGGATTTACTCCAGTTTTTACACAAATTCAACACAGAATTCTTTTGGGAGAATCGTCCCCTATATTTGGAGCCAACTAGCATTTTAAACTGCTGAAGGGTCATCTAGACTCAAAATGTTGGCTCTATTCTCTCTCCAATGATGCGGTCAGACCTGCTGAGATTTTCCAGCATTTTCTGTTTTTGTTTCAGAATCCAGCATCCGCAGTGTTTTGCCTTTATACTTTAAATACTGAACACAGCTTTCACTTTGAGACAACTGTAAAACCTACTTCAAAGGCATACATTACACTGTCCCTTAAGTAGTCATTTGATTTTTCTATACCCAGTCCAAAGTGATTCTTAGCTCCCAAGCCATCACTAATGCCCAAAGCACTGATGGTGATGCTCCCCAGCTCATACTTACCAGTTTCTGGACCCAGGTTGATCTTGTCTTCATCTTAGTGGTCATTTTCTTCAAGTGATCTCCCTAGAATTATATTAATGCTATCTGTTTCAATCACTCTATGTGACAGCGTGCTCCACAATTTCACCACTGCTTGTATAAAGAAATTCTGCCTGATGTTTGTTTAATTTATATAGAATCATAGAATTATACAGCACAGAAAAGGCCCTTTGGCCCATCATGTCTGCACTGATACATCAGAAACACTTGAACTCCCACCTAATCTCATCTTCCAGCACTTGGCCCATAGCCCTGAATGTTATGATGTGCCAAGTGTTCATCTAGATACTTGTTAAAGGATATGAGGCAACCCACCTCTTTCACCCTCCCAGGCAGTGCATTCCAGACCATCACCCACCCTCGGGGTAAAAAGGTTTTTCCCCCCTAAACCTCCTGCCCCTCACCTTGAACCTATGTCTCCTCATGATTGACCCTTCAACTTAGGGGAACAGCTGCTCTTTATCCACTCTGTCCAAGTCTCGCTCCTCAGTCTTCTCTGCTCCAACCAAAACAACCCTAGCCTATCCAACCTCTCTTCATAACTTAAAGGTTCCATCCCAGGCAGCATCCTGGTGAATCTCCTCTGCACCCCTCCAGTGTAATCACATCCTTCCCATAATGTGGCAACCAAAACTGCACATAGTACTCTAGTTGTTCTCACCAAAGTTCGATACAATTCCAACATGACTTCCCTGCTTTTGGATTCTATGCCTCGATTGAAAAAGACAAGTGTCCATATATCTTTTTCACCACCCTACTAACATGCCCTTCTGCTTTCAGAGATCTGTGGACAAGCATGCCAAGGTCCCTTTGTTCCACAGAACTTCCTAGTGTCCTATCATTCATTGAATACTTTCTTGTCAAATTACTCCTTCTAAAGTGTATCACCTCACACTTTTCAGAGTTAAATTCCATCTGCCACTTATCTGCCCATTTGACCATTCCATCTATATCGTTTTGCAGCCCAAGACACTCTGCCTCACTGCTAATATAATAGGGAGACCAACACAGATCCCTGTGGTATGCCACTGGACACTGGCTTCCAGTTACTAAAGCAGCTGAGCCAATTTTGAATCCAGTTTACCAAATTACCCTGCATCCCATGTAAATTTACCTTCTTTACAAGTCTCCCAAAGGGGACCCATATGTTATTGCCTTGCTTATATTTAAGCTTGTGTTCTGGACTCACCCACAAGTGAAAATAAATTCTCTACATTCACCCTATCAAACATTCCATAATTTTAAAGCTTTCCACTGGGTGCCTTTTAAGCCTTTGCTTTTCCAGAGAAAAGTACCCCAGCCTGCTCAATATTTCCTGATTGTTACATGCTCTCAGATCTTGTAACACCCTTGCAAATCTTGTTTGTTTTTTCTCCAGTGCTTCAATACTGTTTTGTAGTTTAGAGAACAGAACTTAGCAAAGTACTGTCTGCAGTGTGGCTGAACCCAGGGTCTGCAAACTCATCGGAGGACTGCTCCTGGGCCTGGCCAAAGTGGCCATCAATAGGTCCAGTCAGTGAGTGGTGGATTCAGTCCAACTGGCTCCCTCTCTTCCACAACTCCTTCCGTGCCCGGTGTCCCAGGAGAGGAAACCTGAGTGCACAACAGTTCGCTTCAGGCCTTCCCACAGAAAGGGGATAGAGGGAGGGTGCATGGCGGTGCAGAATCAAACATGGGAATGTCACTTGAATCTGATTGGCTACATTTCCTTTAAAGGTTTTGGTTTTCTTTCTTACAATATTTATTAGCGGTTTAGAAAAGTAAGAGGTGACTTAATTGAAACATTTAAGATCCTGGGAGGATTGGTGGGAAGAGGGGTGGGGGCAGGTGTTTTTGCCGGGATGGATGTGGATTGGATGTGAATTGGATGCTGCTTCATGCGGAAGAATCCAGAGCTAGGGGGTCACTTTTTAAATACAAGGGATTGCCCATTTACAATGGAGGTGAGGCAAAAATCCTTCTCTCAGAGGGTCATGAGACTTTGGAACTCCTTTCCTCAAAAGGCGGTGGAATTCAAGCAGGGTCTTTGAATATTTTTAAAGCAGAAGTGGATAGATTCTTGTTAAGCAAAAGGGGTGAAAGACAGATGGGATGCAAGTTACATGGCGAAGCGGACCCGAGGGACTTCTATTCCTGCTCCTTGTTCATCCGTTTGTATGCCTCTTTCAGAAGGGAGGCTTAGCTCTTTATTCTTGGAAACCTTCTGGTTGCTTTTATGTTCTGTTCCTTTTGAAATTAAGCTCAACACTTTGTCCGTATTCTTTGTGACCTTAACAACTTGTGTTGTTCCATTTAGCATTCCATGTACCTGTATCGCTAGATCCCTTTGTTCCGCCACTCCATTTAGTTTCTTACTTCTTACCTCCCTACTTTCTTAACAAAATGAACCCGCTCATGCACTTCACTATATTGAATTCCATTTGCTATTAATCTACTCATCAGTAACCCATATCCATTGTAACTTCAACTCCGTCTACCCTCTGTTTATTTCTTCCTGTGCTTTGGTGCATTGTTTCCCCGTGGGGCTTTTTTTATGCCAAAGTGACCATATTCAGTTATTACACAAGCTGCTTGTGTTGCCTCTACAAACTTTAGTACCACACAGGACCCCCCAACTGACAGCCCATGATATCCATAATGATGTCCTTGTATGGATCAATGCTTTTCCTCACTGTCTGCCACCACCAATCCTGGGTGGGCTGGAAGGCATTCTTGATGAAGTGTTTCGTCTACCGCAAATGCACAATGTGGCATATTTTGCTGGATCTAATAGAATGAAATGTGAAAAACATTGTGAGATAAAGATGGAAAAGCACAAATGTTTCTCAACTGCTCTTAAGAGTGTTTGCCTTTTATAGCCTATTATAATAGTTATAGAATATCCTCATTACATCTCTTTTGTGACCCATTTACAACAAGCTAGCAGCTAAATTCAAGTTAACAAAAATCTGTTAATCATTTCAAAGGCAGCTGGCACCTGCAAGCTCCTTGAATAGACAAATGTACCAATGGAAGATATTTGCATTCATACCCATGATAATAATGTAAAATGATTGACAGTCATGGTCACATTGCAGAATTGAACCTGATTGTTTATGTTGATAACTTTCTTCAAAATCGCAGATCTTCTTTTGTTCGTCCTTCCAATTACTCTTGGTTTCAGTACTTCAATGTTTGTTAGGCTCTGCAATAAGTTACTGTTTTAGCTTACACAGTTCGTTTTCCCTCTCCTTCACATCGTAACTTGCACAGTCTTATCTGCGAATGGGGCCTTTCAGTGGAATATTCACTCTTTCAGTTTGCACATTGCTTCAACTGTCTTCAAATTCATGGAAGACAATGTTCCTCGCTAGCGAGGGATAGCTAATAATAACAATAATAAGGTGGATGGACATACTAAGGTTAACTGTGCATTAGTTATAACATCTGATAACTGAGAATGCATCATGTGGAAACCTGCTTGTTCTCTGTGTGCAAAAGAGAGGGAAAAATAACTCATATTCAATGGAAACCCATTGCACTAACAAAATTAATCCAGTTACCTTTTTAAAAAATTTTTTCAGCAGATATTGGCACCAAGTTTTGTCTTCACAGCTTGGTAGTAATCTGGATGAGGAGTGCATTCAGTGTTGTCGATGTATTTACCATTGTCCTATGCTGGACAATAGGCAGTGAATCTCCGCCACTAGCTCTGGTTCAACACAATTTCTTTTGCTCCAGCCCAGGTGGTGTCCCATTCTTGATGATCCTCCTTAAATGTACTTCGCCAGTCCTCTTTGACCTGCCCCGTCTTCTTCTTCCAACTGGTGATGTCCATTCCATTGCCACTCTAGAGGGTTACAAGTTAGCAAAGCAAAATATATGTCCTGCCAGCCTCAGTCATCTCTCCCTCATAATGCCCCATAGGTGCCTTTGACCAGTTCTCTTTAGTATTCTCTCATTGGTGATATTGTCCTCTCCATGTCATGCTCAGGATCTTACATTGGCATCACTGGTGAAGGATGCCCAATTTAAATGACACCTTTGCTGTTCTCATCCATGTCTTGCTGGCAAAGACTGTAGTTGGTACTACTCTGGGCATGTAGAGTCAAAGCCTCATGGCCATGTTGATGGTGTTGGATGCCTAGACTGTGGAGCTGCTGAAAGGCCAATGCTGCTTTGCCAATTATTTTGTGGACGTTGATCTCCACATCATCCTCCCTGAAGACATTGCTTTCTTGATAGAGGAAGTGGTTGACATCCTAGATATTTTGTTGCCCAGTGGTGATGGAAGGGCCTAATTGCCATCCAGCTGTAACCATCTGGTTCTTTTCACAGCTGATGTGTAGACCAACCTTGATGCCGCTACTCTAAAGGCTGGTGGCCATGTCTTGGAGCCCGTACAGTTCTGCAGACAGCAAGGTGATGTCATCTGTGAAATCATGGCCCATCAACTGGTGGTGTTGCCATGAGATACCACATCTGCACCCACTATTGCCGAACTTCTATGATGATGTTGAAGGAGTCCATGGTGCCCATGCTGGCTTTGAGCAGCAGCTTTGCAAATGTTAATATATTGTGATAAGATGCCACACTGTTTTGCGATGTACCAGAGGGACTGCTGATGGATGCTATTAAAAGCCTTTTAGAAATCAATGAAGTTAATAACAGACAGCTTCTGATACTCTAGGCTTTGCTTTATGATAGTTCTGTGTGTAAAGATCCACTCACAGCGTGAACTGTCACCCCGGAAACCTGCCTGTTCTTTATGAAAGTTACCATTGACTTCTGCTTTCAATTTGCTGAGGAGAACCATGCTGAAGACCTTGTCAGCTACTGACACCAGTGCTTCTCCAGTTGCTGTAGTCTCTGATGGATCACTGAGCCAATGTGGAAGTTTATCGATGAAAGTTGGTGAAGAGCAAGAGAAACCAGGAAAAGAACATTGAGCAAAGACGAGAAGACAATGAGAAGTACAGTGGACTGGGTAAAACCATGAAGAAGAGCTACAGGAAAGACACATGAGGATGGATAGAGTTAAAAAAGGCAGAGGCACAAGAAACAGCAAGTCAGAACAACTTCAATATGCTGCACAGGATCACACAGGAACTGACTGATACAAGAAGCAGCACCATTGTATCAATCAAGGTCAAGGATGGTAGGACACCATTGATGGATGAGGAGCAGGGAGCAAAGTGGGCGTGAAACTTTTGAAAGGTCCACAATCAGCCCAACCGCAGCTCCACGTTTGAGTTTGATGACACTATCACACCTGAACAACTGAATGTCAACCTGGGAGAAATTGTCCAATCAGAGGTCCAAAGAGCCATCAAGAGTCTGAGGAACCACAAGACACCTGGGATCAATGAGATACCAACCAAACCATTGGAACATGACAAGAACACCATCACAACAGAGGCCAGGGACTTGTTCAATAAGATCTGGACTGCAGAGGACATCCCAGATGACAGGAGGTGAGGAGTAATCATCACGTTACTGTTATAGAAGACATCCTCACACCAATGGAATAAAAATTAGGTGAAATCCACAAGAAGTGAACGTCCATTCTGTGGAATTATCACCCAGGCAGTGAAGCCAAAAAGTTACCCCATTTAACCAGGTTGAGCATAACTAACCAGACATTGCACTCTTAACTATTTAATTAAAATTTGGGAATTGCAACAGAGACCCTTTGCTATATGTCCCAGCTACTGAAACAGTGTGTTCTTCTCTCATATCGGAAAGTTGACTGAAAAACGATCTGCTGAGATGAGTTACCGCTTCAAAGTAAAATGTGGTTCATTTTGTATAAGTATGAATGAACAGTTTGCAACAGCCATAGTATGAACAATCAATTCCCGATGCTCCTTAATTTATTGAAAAATAGGAAATATATCATCTGGCTATCTCTCTCTCTCTCTCTAGGTGTTAGACTCACTTTTCCATGCAAGCTATTGCTGGGGTTTCTGTTCCTGCCTGCTACAGCATGGAAAACCCAGAGATGCTGGGAAAGAAAGGCAAAAAGAGAGCAGAGAGAGGAAGAGAACTTGCCAGTCCCCTAAATCTATGAGGTCGGGGATTTGGTACTCCAATGCGTCAGTCAAGGGCATTTCCCTGATTAAATGCCTTCCATTTGATATGGAAGTACAGAGCTCCCAAATGGCTGCCCCAGCCAAGCCCCAGGCTTTGTAAATAAAATGAAAAAAAAAGCTTTGCCTCTCAGGTGTTGCAAGGGCACTATTTATCACAGTGACGTGATATGCTTGAAGTTGGACATCCTCTGTTTACTGATTAGCTCTCTAAAACACCAGTGTAACCAACCATGGTTTAGTGTTGAGAAATAAATGCTTAATGGACCATTAAAATAAAATCATTATGAGAAAATCAGTTTGCACAATTCAAAGAAATTACAGAACATTAGAAACCTCAGAAAGTTTTTGAAGGGGCAGATGTGTTTGTTACAAAAGGACTAACATTTTGGAGGAACTTTAGCTATGAGCTTTGGGAGTTCCGTCTGAGATTACATGATAGATATCATGGTGTTTTCAGCCTAGCCAGTGATGCCCATATAAAAAATGACCCCTCCTCAAGAAACTCTGAACTGAACAAGAACAGGACTCACCATCCTTCTGATTGAACAGTCCAAGTTCTAACCTCCACTTCCAACCCAATGCCCTAAATCCCTGTCTAGCTTTCCTGTGCCTCTATGTTTGAGTCTCTCATCAGCCTCTGCCGCAACATTGAGCTCTATTCAGAGAACAACTCTCACCAACTTTTACAGATGCACCTTAGAAAGCATCCTTTCTGGTTGTATCACAGCTTGGTATGGATCCTGCTCTGACCAAGACTGCAAGAAACTACGTAGCCCAATCCATCACAGAAACCAGCCTCCCATCCATTCACTCTGTCTACACTTCCCGCTGCCTTGGAAATGTAGCCAGCATTATCGAGGAATGCATGCACCTCAGACATACTCTCATCCGTTGGGAAAAAGATACAAAAGTCTGAGGTTACATATCAACCGGCTCAGGAACAGCTTCTTCCCTGCTGCAATTAGACTCTTGAATGGAGCTACCATACATTAAACTGATCTTTCTCTACACCCTGGCTATGACTGCAACACTGTATTCTGCACCCTTTCTTTTCCTTCTTCCTTATGTACAAAGAACAAAGAACAAAGAACAATACAGCACAGGAACAGGCCCTTCGGCCCTCCAAGCCCGCGCCGCTCCCCGGTCCAGGATTGAATCCTGAATCCAGGATCCCCGCCCAATTTTCCAGCCTATCTACATACCAATATCCTATCCACCGAGCTGTCCCTCACAGCTACGATGCTTTGTTCATTACAACCTATTAACTTACCCCCACCCCCCCATTCCAGACCATGTGATCTCCAGGGAGAGGCGAAAACCCAGAGTGAAAAACCCCAGGGCCAATATGGGGAAAAAAAAATCTGGGAAATTCCTCTCCGACCCCCTGAGGCGATCGAAACGAGTCCAGGAGATCACAATGGCCCCGATCGGAAAATGCTTCCCAACCCTAGTCATTTCCACTTCCACGAACACCATATGAATCCCCTGCCCCCGAGACAGGTTCCCAACTATCCGCAGTCTCACTCTGTACTGGCACCAGCAAGATGATCGTAGAATGAAGCCTTGAAACGAGAAACCAGGAACAATTAGCCCGCGCCGCTCCCTGGTCCAAACCAGATCACTCTTTTGTATCCCTCCATTCCCACTCCGTTCATATAGCTGTCTAGATAAGTCTTAAACGTTCCCAGTGTGTCCGCCTCCACCACCTTGCCCGGCAACACATTCCAGGCCCCCACGACCCTCTGTGTGAAATATGTCCTTCTGATATCTGTGTTAAACCTCCCCCCCTTCACCTTGAACCTATGACCCCTCGTGAACGTCACCACCGACCCGGGGAAAAGCTTCCCACCGTTCACCCTATCTATGCCTTTCATAATTTTATACACCTCTATTAAGTCTCCCCTCATCCTCCGTCTTTCCAAGGAGAACAACCCCAGTTTCCCCATTCTCTCCTCATAACCAAGCCCCTCCATACCAGGCAACATCCTGGTAAACCTCCTCTGTACTCTCTCCAAAGCCTCCACGTCCTTCTGGTAGTGTGGCGACCAGAACTGGACGCAGTATTCCAAATGCGGCCGAACCAACGTTCTATACATTTGCAACATCAGACCCCAACTTTTATACTCTATGCCCCGTCCTATAAAGGCAAGCATGCCATATGCCTTCTTCACCACCTTCTCCACCTGTGACGTCACCTTCAAAGATCTGTGGACTTGCACACCCAGGTCCCTCTGCGTCTCTACACCCTTTATGGTTCTTCCATTTATCGTGTAGCTCCTCCCTACATTATTCCCACCAAAATGCATCACTTCGCATTTATCAGGATTGAACTCCATCTGCCATTTCCTTGCCCAAATTTCCAGCCTATCTATATCCTTCTGTAGCCTCTGACAATGTTCCTCACTATCTGCAAGTCCTGCCAGTTTTGTGTCGTCCGCAAACTTACTGATCACCCCAGTTACTCCTTCTTCCAGATCATTTATATAAATCACAAACAGCAGAGGTCCCAATACAGAGCCCTGCGGTACACCACTAGTCACAGGCCTCCAGCCGGAAAAAGACCCTTCCACTACCACCCTCTGTCTTCTATGACCAAGCCAGTTCTCCACCCATCTAGCCACCTCCCCCTTTATCCCATGGGATCCAACCTTTTTCACTAGCCTACCATGAGGGACTTTGTCAAACGCTTTACTAAAGTCCATATAGACAACATCCACGGCCCTTCCTTCGTCAACCATTTTGGTCACTTCTTCAAAAAACACCACCAGGTTCGTGAGGCATGACCTCCCTCTCACAAAACCATGTTGACTATCGTTAATGAGTTTATTCCTTTCTAAATGCGCATACATCCTATCTTTAAGAATCTTCTCCAACAACTTCCCCACCACGGACGTCAAGCTCACCGGCCTATAATTACCCGGGTTATCCTTCCTACCCTTCTTAAATAACGGGACCACATTGGCTATCCTCCAATCCTCTGGGACCTCACCTGTGTCCAGTGACGAGACAAAGATTTGCGTCAGAGGCCCAACTATTTCACCTCTCGTCTCCCTGAGCAGCCTTGGATAGATTCCATCAGGCCCTGGGGATTTGTCAGTCTTTATATTCTCTAACAAACCTAACACTTCCTCCTTTGTAATGGAGATTTTCTCCAACGGTTCAACACTCCCCTCCGAGACACTCCCAGTCAACACATCCCTCTCCTTAGTGAATACCGACGCAAAGTATTCATTTAGGATCTCCCCTACCTCTTTGGGCTCCAAGCATAAGTCCCCACTTTTGTCCCTGAGAGGTCCGATTTTTTCCCTTACAACCCTTTTGTTCCTAACGTATGAATAAAATGCCTTGGGATTCTCCTTAATCCTGTCTGCCAAGAACATTTCGTGACCCCTTTTTGCTCTTCTAATTCCCCGTTTGAGTATTTTCCTACTTTCATTATACTCCTCCAGAGCTCCCTCCGTTTTTAGCTGCTTGGACCTAACATACGCCTCTCTTTTCCTTTTGACCAGCCCCTCAATTTCCCTGGTTATCCACGGTTCTCTAATCCTACCCTTCCTATCCTTCTTTTTTACAGGCACATGCTTGTCCTGTAGCCCTAACAACCGTTCCTTAAAAGACTGCCACATACCAGATGTGGATTTACCCTCAAACAGCCTCTCCCAATCAAGAGCTGCCAATTTCTGCCTGATCCAATATCTCACTTATTCAGCCTAGTTAGTATCTCTCTCTCTCTCTCTCTCTATATATATATATATCCCTGTACTCTATGAATGGTATGTTTTGACTGTATAACGCGCAAGAAACAATACTTTTCACTGTATCCCAGTACATGTGACAATAATAAATGAAGTCAACTCAAAAAAACAAATTGCATGCTCTTGACTGTAACCAAGAAGCCCTCAACCACACTGCCTCCTCTAAAGTTGCTTTTCCATGGTTTAGCTTAATGGCACTTCCTTGAATGACTTCACTCTTACTTATCAATCATGTTGTTGACTCTCACCTGTCCTCTGGCAACTAGGTATGGGCAATAAATGCTGGTCAGCCAGTGTGCCCATGTCCCACAAATGAACACAAAAATTATCCAGAGCATCTCCTGTGCGAGTTTTGCTATCCTTGGATCACACACCCACCCCTCCTTTCCCCGACTTATCAAAAGCTCTGAGTCACCCCTCCCTCTAACATCTTCCTTTCTGGCTCGGCATCCACTTTTGTTTGATTATGCTTCTATGAAATGCCTTGGGATATTTTCTACACTGAAGGTGTTATGTAAAGGCAAGTTATTTCTATTTCAAGCTAACAGTCATGCAACTTGATATCACTTCTGTCTGAGTACACACTTGATTACTTTTAATCTTGGTCAGTAATGGCAATTGGTATCTGAAATTTCCACTAGGTACATCAATATTAATACATGAAACAAAAACAGGTGAGTATAGACTGAATTTTCAGCTGCCGTTGAACAACTATCTGGTCCCATTTTTTGACAGTTGGAGGGTTTTTGAGCATGAACATCTAATAATAGAATCACAGAATCCCTACGGTACAGAAGGAGGCCATTTGACCCATTAAGTCTGCACCGACAACAATCCCACCCAGGCCCTATCCTATCCTATGGGCGGTGCGGTGGTCCAATGGTTAGCACTGCTTCCTCAAAGCGCCAGGGACCTGGGTTCAATTCTGGCATTGGGTCACTGTCTGTGTGGAGTTTGCACATTCTGTGTGGATTTCCCCCCACACTCCAAAGATGCGCGGGTTAGGTGGATTGGCAATGGGAAATTTGCCCCCTTAGTGTCAGGGGGACTAGCGGGGTAATTACGTGGGGTTACAGGATAGAGCCTGGGTGAGATTGTGGTTGGTGCAGATTCGATGGGCCAAATGGCCTCATTCTGCACTGTAGGGACTGTTTAAAAAAATGCTTAGCCTTTCAATTTGCCTTGTCGCCGCCTAAGTCCCAATTTTCTACCTTAAGTATTTGGATTTGTCTTTATTAAGAAGGACAAGATTATGTTAGGATGTAGTTCAAGACAACACATATCAGGGAACAAGTTATATTAAGTGCTTCAATATTGTTCTGTTGATTACAACATCATCTGAACCCTGGCATAATCTTACCTTATAACATACACATTAATATCTGTTATCCTTGGTTTATTTGTCTACACTACTTTGATTGAAATAATGCATTCAGAGGAAAACTGGCGTTGTGTCAAACTCTGTTGCTGTGTTTCATCTCCTTTCTCTTGCTGCATTATCTGTTGTCCAATTTAAAGGCACAGTTTCTTGATATGTTGCTCTACTAAGAACAATTTTAAGGCCATCAGAAATGCAGTTAAATGAACAACAAGAACTTGCCATAGAGGGACAGAAACCTAAGGACGATGGTATGGATATGTTGTAAGGATACAACTGTTAGTTGGGCCATTGCATATTTAAAAGTAAGATAAATGGGAAAGAAACCTGGGTTTGAGTGACTGGTAAACAAATCCTAAAGTGATTGTAATTTAAAGGATGTATTTAATGAGGTTAGGGTTAGAAGTGTGAATAATGGTTAATCTCTTGCTATCTACAGTTGCCTACATGAAATGTACAAATTATTCATGTGGATCTCAGGTGAAAGAAAGGTTTGAAAGCAACGAGTAAACAAGGGAAGGTCTTAAAATATCCATATACTTTTTAGATCAAAGGAAAGGTTTGGAAATTGAAGTTAGCGAATTGGAATCTCTATTTGAGACATCCCAGGTATGCCATATTGCCATGGAGATAGATTGCAGAGGGACAATCTTTTGTTTTGGTTTTATCTGTGTGTTTTTTCAAAGGCACAGACAGAGAGAAAACACTGCCAGCAAAGTCAAAGAACAAATAACAGTACAGCACAGCCAGTTTGGAAAGCTGTGGGGAGGCGGTGGCTTTTCTGGCAGCAGCCAGGAAATTGAGCATAGAGATTGTTAGTCACTATGCAAGATTTATGAATGGGACCCTTGCTCGGAGTCCATGTGCATGAGGAATTAAAATTGTGTCTGGTAAAACTAGTGGAAGAAATTAGCAGTGGAGAGCTCTGAGAGTCTGAGTGCCAGACTGGAAAGGAGGATGGTGTGATCAGCCATGTCAAAGGTTAAGAAAACTCAGGAATCCCTAAGAGCTTAGTACAATTTAGTTTGGTCCCAGAAAGAGTGAAGGAACCCTGAGCATCCTGTAATGCGGAGGGGAACTCTTGGGTGGAAATAAAATGGTACAGGGAGTGTCCTATTACAATTTTCAGGTTTAAATAATAAGGGTCTACAAAATATAGGGTTAAATTGGTTGTACTTACTTTGCTTAGTTCTTGTACATTAAAAGTTCTTGTTTAAGACATGAAGTTGTGTGGCGTAATTACTGTCAATTAAACTGCGAGTTCAAATTCCTTTTGAAAAGTCAGTGTCCCTTCACATCATAACAATGAGAATTTTACAATGGAACAATTGCTAGATTTGGAGAAAATACAGGATGGCAAGCACAGAGGTGACTGGAGGTTAGGAAGTTAGCGGTGGAGTTTTTGGATCAGCTTAAATTCGTAGAGAGTGAACGATCAGCGACTGCTAGCGAGCTTCGGAATAATTGAGTCTGAAGGTAACAAGAGCATTCATGAGGCTTTCAGCAGCAGATAGGCTTTGGCGAGACATGATACCATGAAGATGGATGGAGCTGTTTGCAATTAAGAGGATATGGGGTTGGGAGTGCGACTCATGGTTAAAAGGGACACTGAGGAATGGAAATGGAATGCATAGCCAGGGAAACATTTTGTTGTGAGGGCTGATGACAATGGCCTTACTAATGTCTAATTCAAGGAAATAATAGCAACACAGCGGCAGTCAGCATGAATTTACGAAATGCAAATCATGCTTGACAAATCTACTGGAATTCTCAGAGAGTTTAACCACCAGAATTGATGAGGGAGAGCCAGTGGATGCGGTTTATTTGGACTTTCAGAAGGCTTTTGACAAAATCTCGTATAAGAGATCAGCATATAAAATTAAAGTGCATGAGATTCGGGGTAGCGTATTGAGATTGATAGAAAACTGATTGGCAGACAGAAAACAAAGAGTAGGAATAAACAGCTCTTTTTCTGAATGGCAGGCAGTGAATAGTGTAGTACTGCAGGAATCAGTGCTAGGACCCCAGCTATTCACAATATGTATTAATGAGGGAACTAAATGTAAATATATTGATGAGGGAACTAAATGTAATATCTCCAAATTTACAGATGACACAAAGCTGGATGGGAGCGTGAGTTATAAGAAGGATGCAGAGATGCTTCAGTGTGATTTGGACAAGTTGAATGAGTGGGCAAATGCATGGCAGATGCAGTATAATATGAATAAACTTGAGGTTATCCACTTTGGTAGCAAAAACAGGAAGGCAGATTATTATCTGAGTGGTCGAGGGAAAATGGTTGTAGTTTTTGGAGGCAATCATCTCAGTTCCAGGACATCACTGCAGGAGTCCCTCAGGGTTGTGTCTTAGGCCAACCATGTTCAGCTACTTCATCAATCATCTTTCTGCCATCATAAGGTCGGAAGTAGGGATGTTCACTGATGATTGCACAATGCTCAGCACCTTTTGCAACTCCTCAGATACTGAAGCAGCCCATGTTCAAATGCAGCAAGAAGTGGACAGTATGCACGCTTGGGCTGACAAGTGGCATTCATGCCACACAAGTACCAGGCAATGTCCATCTCCAACAAGAGAGAATCTTACCATTGTCCCTTAACATTCAATGGCATTACCATTGTTGAATCCCACACTATCAACATCCTGGGGGTTACCATTGACCAGCAACTGAACTGGACCAGCCATATAAATAGTGGCTGCAAGAGTAGGTCAGAGGCTAGGAATCATGTGGCGAATAACTCACCTCCTGACTCCCCAAAGCCTGTCCACCATCAACAAGGCACAAGTCAAGATTTTGGTGGAATACTCCCTACTTGCCTGGATGACTACAGCCCCAACACTCAAACTTGATACCATCCAGGACAAACCAGCCAACTTGACTGGCACCCCTTCCAGAAACATTCACTCCCTCCATCACCAACACCCAATGGCAGCAGTGTGTCCATCTACAAGATGCACTGCAGGAACTTAACAATTCTCCTCAGGCAACACCTTCTAAACCCATGACAACTATCATCTGGAAGGACAGCAGACAGATGGGAACACCATCAACTGGAGAATCCCCTCCAAGCCATTCAACATCATGACTTGGAAATATATTGCCGTTCCTTCACTGTTGCTGGGTCAAAATCCTGGAACTCCCTCCCTAACGGCATCTTGAGTGCACCTACACCACATGGACGGCAGCGGATCAAGAAGACAGCACATCACCACCTTCTCAAGAGCAATCAGGGATGGCCAATAAATGCTGCCCGCATCCCACAAATGATTTTTTTAAATGCTGATATTCCATAACTCTTTACCAAACTATCCTTCCTCCATTGCACTTCGAAGTAGAAATTAAGTTAACCAGATGCTCAAATGCTCAAAAGAAAATTGTTCTGAATGCCAACTGCTATGAAGATCTTTTATTTTTTTCATGACCGTTCGTCTCAGTAAGACTTGCTCTTTGTACTGTTGCAACTGACCTTTGGCCCTGATCTCCTGACAGAAGAGAGACTGCCCCAGAAGTGGATTGCAGGGAACAGGCAGTGGAAGAGAATGAGATTACACCTAAAGCCAAAATTACAGTCACATAGGCTATTTGTTATGGGAAATTTAACAGCACACAAAACACCATTTAAATACACTCAGCAGATTGGGATGGACAATAAATTGCAGAAAAGAGATTAGTACCATGTCAGCATTTGCATGAATATAACTTTCACACCACCACTGGTTACCGTTGCAGATACTTGAGCATGTTGCAAAGGCTATGGCTCAAGATTAAATGGCAATGAACACAAATATGTTGGATATTTACTTTCAGTGTACAGTAAACATATTTAATACACATGGCCAGTAAAATAAAAACTGAAAGCCATATTAATAGCTTCATGTAATGCAAAGGAATTAATGCTAAATGTCTCCAAACAGAAATTAATCCTTAACTAACAGTGAGTCTCATCCGGTTGAAGCAAGATATCGTTGTTAAGGTTTCAGGACCTAACAGATCCATATTGAAGCCAGACATGCAGTATTCACATCATTCTGTACTGTATCAACAGGGGGAGGTCTTTCAGCACATCCTACACCAGCCCAATCATTTTAAAAGTGCAGTATGACTACTTAGTAAACCATTTTTGCTCAAAATGTTCACATAAGCATTTTTTCCCCTCACATCAATTAACCGTGACTCTTTCCCCTATGTAAATAGAGTTATAATGAAAAGAAGTGCATTTTGAGTATTTTGGCCAAGCCAGTTAATCAATTTGATGAACTAATTGATAATAAATGGTAACTGACAGCTAACAGAAGTCAATTAATTGCGTTTTAGGTGGCAGAGCTATGGAAAACAAAAAAAGCAGTCATTGAAGTGCATTAGGAACAAAACAATAGCTCTACAGTTACCTCTAAAAGGTCACACTGATGTGAATTTATTTTTAATTACTACAGAAAGCCCCTTAAGACAAAAAAGAAGTGGGGGCGAAAGAAGCAAATTCCAAACCATGGCAATGCAGCAAGCAATCCCAGGGAAAAAACACAGACAGATGCATCAAGTTTAAAATGTTGCCTAAAATGTTTTACCACCATGGAATTTGAAAGTGCGTTAGCAGCACAATTCTTTTGGAGTATAATGTTTTGGAGTTTAAATCCGGTTCAGATAGATATGAATCAGTTTTATCTGCGCACACTTGTTGCAGAAAGTAATTTCAGAAGCCATCTGTAACAGAGAAGCTATTTAGATTTGTATATCAAAATGTGTCCCCTGTATTGAAGGCTTGCATTGAAATCTGTTTAACTCTGCGATGAGAAGCCCGAGTTAATCCATTGAACCTGTTCAGTGGTACAGTGCCTTACGGGAGCCTGCTTCCTACTCCGGCAGAAACTAACAACGTAATTGCACAGTTTGGATGTCTTTAGAAAAGAGAGAGTTTAACCATCAGCACTTCCTCTTTTCTCTGCCAATTAGCTACCAAAAAAAAATTACCATTCGTTCTGAATACAAATGCAGCACGGACAACAGGTCTGAGAGCATCAGGTGGAGAAAAGGTAAATGCTTCAGACAAGGAATCCTCTTCAACAACTTCCATTCTTCAGATAAAATGAAAATCATAAGGCAGCAGGGCAGTTTATTATTTTCAGCTACTCTTTGTGCACATGCCCTGAATTCCAAACGCTTCACCTCAAGGAGGGCGTCAAGAAAAGGCAAACAGCACAAATGTAGTCGTTTTTATCTGCTTTCACATCCCAAAATAGTCAGATGGAATAGAATCGAAGGCTGGCATTTCAGATTGGCGCTGAAAGACATTGTTAATTCGAACGGCAGTGCGCTGATTCATTGCAATAATTCTTGCACCCCCCTCCCTACTACACCGCGCCCCCCCCCCCCACCCCCCCCCCAACCCCCCGCCCCCCACCACCACCAACACCACCCACCCACCTGCGTTTCGCATGTTTCACGCCGTGGCCTCAAGGAGGAAACAAAGAACATATAGGCGCTTTACAAGGGAAAAGAGGGACAAATAAACAGGGACATCAGCCCCAGTCTACTTTAATCTGGAAATAAGAAGCCAAACCAAAAGAGGACATGGCAGTTAACCCTGGAACACCTGTCCAATTCCTTGGTTTGGAACAATGAGTGATATAGTGAAAATCGTTAAAAGATGAAGAGAAACAACATACTTTCCCCCTCTATCATATTCTTCTAAATGGCTTTCATTCCTGGAGGTTGTTCATTTGAAAAATGTTTCCATGTGATTCGATAAGAATCAATCACTCAATCATGTTCATATGAAGCCTATTTGGGGGATTGCAGAGAAATGTAACTTGCTGCCTTTGAGTGAATCCTGCTATAAATATGAATGTTACCACCCTTTATGCTGGCGGGATTTTCCCATCCCACTGCAGTGAATGGACATTTGGCTGGGCGCCAAATTCTCCCACCTCGCCGCAGCGGGAGCGTGGCGTGAATGGCCGGTTAAGATCACACCTATAATATTTACGTAGAAGCTGTCTAAAAAGATTACTGAACTATGTTAATGTTACTTTAGCTGTTCCCCACCCCCTCCCCTCTTCAGAATATCCGAATTAAAACACTGTGGAGGGGAGAAAGTGCAACCGTTTTGTTTTCCTTATTGTCAACGACACAGTTTGACTCCTCTGATTTCAAAGGGACAAGATCGTAAGGTGACATTAAAAAAAAACAAATGTCTCTAGGTTCTGATCTGAACGACAAATACATCGTCAAAATCATCCATCAAGTAATAATAAAACATGAGGAATGCTCCACAAAATTGAGACTCTCCCGGGATGTTTCATGAATTTGGCTATCATTTTATTTCAGTTGCAGTACCATATAAGCTGCCTGCAACCTAATAAGGAAGACTTGCATTTATATAGTGCCTTTTGAGACTGGAGGACATCCCAAAGCACTTTACAGCCAATTGAGTACTTTTGAAGTGTGGTCACTGCTATAATGTACGGAATATGGGAGCCAATTTATGCTCCCACAAACAGCAATATGATTTTCTTTTAGCATATCTTCACACACACACACACACACACACACACACACACACACACACACACACACACTTGTTCCCTTTGGGGAAAAGCGGGATAAGTGATGGAAGGATTCAATAGCTGATTATCAGCTCATTGATCCACATTATGGACACTCCATGGCCAACAAGTCTTGGTGCTCAACTGGAACGCAGAGGTTCGAGTCCAGAGGTAGAGACATTACCACTGTGACACAAAACCTCCTAGCAATATAATAAAGTCCAGTTTTACTGTAGATTGAGGCATAAATAATAGCCAGGGTCTGATGCTGATCTTCAAAGTAGTGCCATGGATTTTTTTAGGTCCACCTCAAAGGGCAGACAGCTGTTTAGTTTAATATCTCATCTGAAAGACGGTGCGTCCAACACTGCAATACCCCCTCAGTACTGCACTGGAATGTCAGTGTTGATTTATGCCCTTAAGTTCTGAAGTGGGAGTTGAACCTACAACCCTTTGACTTAGAGACAGTGGCACCAACTGAACCACAGACTCATAGTCATTGAGTCGTACAGCGCAGAAAAGGCCCTTCGGCCCATCGAGTCTGCACCAACAATAATTATCACTAAAGTTGTGCTAATCCTGTTTTCCAGCACTTGTCCCATATCCTTGAATGTTATGATGACTCAAGTTCTCATCCAAATGCTTTTTAAAGGTTGCTAGGTTTCCGGCCTCCACTGCCTTCCCAGGCAATGCATTCCAGGTTCCCATGACCCTCTGAGTGAAAATTATTTTTTTTCAAATCCGCTCTGATCTCCTATCCCTCACCCTAAAATATGCCCCCTCATAATTGACCTCTCAACCAAGGAGAACAGCTGCTTCCTATTCACCATATTTATACCCTTCATAATTTTATACACCTCAATCATGTCCGCTCACAGCCTTCTCTGCTCTCAAGAAAACAATCCAAGCTTGTCCAATCTATCCTTATAGCACAAATGCTCTATCCCAAGCAACATCCTGGTGAATCTCCTCTGTACCCCCTCTGGTGCTATCACATCCTTCCTACAGTGAGGTCCCAACCCACGAATGATCTATATTGCCTGATTGATGGCTATACACGTTTATTTCTTATTTAGCCTTTTTTTTATTCATTCATGGGACATGGGCATCGCTGGCTGGCCAGCATTTATTTCCCATCCCCAGTTGTTCTTGAGAAGGTGGCGGTGAGCTGCCTTCTTGAATCGATACAGTCCATGTGCTATGGGTTGACCCACAATACTGTTAGGGAGGGAATTCCTGGATTTTGACCCAGCGACTGCGAAGGAACGGCAATAAATTTCCAAGTCAGGATGGTGAGTGGCTTGGAGGGGAACCTGTAGCTGGTGGTGTTCTCATGCATCTGCTGCCTTTGTCCTTCTAGATGGAAGTGGTCGTGGGTTTAGAAGATGCTGTCTAAGGATCTTTGGTGAATTGCTGCAGTGCATCTTGTAGATAGTACACATGGCTGCTACTGCTGCTATAAATATATATGTTTTATATATATATATATATATATGTGTGGCTAAACAAGAAATGTATACATATATTTGCAAATGTATAAATACATAGAGAATGATGCCATATTATATCTATTTCATGAGGTAGTTCAGGCATATATATATAAGAACAAAAGAAATAACTCTTCTTTGGAAGAGTCATATTGGACTCAAAACATTGGGTGGGATTTTACGGCCTCACTCGGGCGAGACCGGAAATTCCCACCCGAGGTCAACGGAGATTTCCGTTGTCGGACCCTCGCCCACGCTGATTCCATGGTGGGCAAGGTGGTAGAGTTCCGGCCATCAACTCTGTTTCTCTCTTCGTAGATGCTGCCAGATCAGGTGAGTTTTTCCAGCGTTTTCAGTTTTCATTTCCGATCTTCAGCATCCACGGTATTTTGCTTTTACATTACTAAGAATAGTTGGGACAAGGCCAGAATATGGGAAAGATGATTCAGATTAATTGTCTGAACTCTCTCACCAGTACCACCCTTCCACCTCCCAAACTGAATTATTTCTTTGAAATAGCGACTTTCTCTGAGATGCATTTTATCTTCTGTCATTAAGTTGTTGAATTTTACCAATATCCGCTGCAGTGCTGTTTCTGCAAGTCGTGGGATGTAATGCAGCCAAAGACAAGTTTCATCTCAGCGATAGCTTTCTTTCCATTTCGATTTTTCTTCTCCCAGCGTGTTCTGCAATTCTCCTGCTGATGGATACAGACATTTCTGAGCTGTCAGCAAACGTGATAAAGCAGATTCTGACAGCAGCTAAGGAATTTTTTTTTTTGTGTGCGCTAGGATTTGCGAGCCACTGTTTTATTTTAATTCCCTTGCAAGTTTCCGTGGCAAAGCAGCCGAGAATTGTGGAGCACGACAATCACAGAAGGGAATTAGAGAAACCCAGGACTTTATTACTGCAGGTTTACAGAGAAATAATCTATAGCTGATGAAATTCTAACTTAAGTACGTTGTACATTATCCGGCAGTTCAAACTGTTAAAAATAATATTCTTCCACATCTTGCAATATAAACTTATGTAAATCAGGACTTGTTTCATGCATCCTGCTTTCTTTAATAAAACTGATTGCAAGATTTGGATACACTAATGAAGATGCCAGCTGAATTACTTAATCACTCAATCACCTGTCTTATTACCAGAATTCTGAGAGAAGAGGGATTAATTTTTCTAGTTTCCTCAGTGCTTCAGAGCAGAACAATTTCTCCATTCTCATGTTCTGCATTCCAGAACACAGTATGAGATCATGCTGCGTATTCATCTAACAAGAGACAAAACACCGCAGATCCGTGTTAGAAATGTTTTGTCTTTCCACCTGATGCTCTGGTTTCCGGCTTTTAATTATAATTTGAAGTGAACCCTTCCTGGGTAATAAGGTTGTGACCCCAAGGCACAATGAGACATTTGGACATGAACAATTTCAATCTTACTTGGGGAAAATGAGGCAGCTGGGTCGGGAACCCTTGCGGCACGGTAGCACAGTGGTCAGCACTGCTGTTTCATAATGCCAGGGACCCCGGTTTCGATTCTGCCTCAGGTCACTGTGTGTGTGGAGTTTGCATATTCTCCCCGTGCCTGCGTGGGCTTCCTCGAGGTGCTCCGGTTTCCTCCCACAGCCCAAAGATGTGCGGGTTAGGTGGATTGGCCATGGTAAATTGCCCCTCAGTATAAGAGGGATTAGCTAAGGTAAATACTTGGGATTACCAAAATAGGGCCTGCGTGAGGTTGTTGTCAGTGTAGACTCGATGGGTCAAATGGCCTCTTTCTGCATTGCAGGGATTCTGTGATTCTATATCTAGATGGTCACGCTCAAAGACCCTCTCCAAATAGCAGATTGCCACTCTGAATTGGGTTGTAAGGGCACCAAGCAGAGTTGAGGCCAAACTGACTGAGACAAGAAAGGAATATCAGGAAGGTCTAAACACTGGGTTGCATTTCATATCACTCCCACACCAACTGATTTCAGGGTATCTCAGGCAGAGGCCTTGAACAGGATTATCGCTGCTAACCTTAAGCGACATGAATACTTGAAATAAATGGAAACATTATACATGGTTATTTGAAGTTTATTCTGAACAATGCTCGCCTTTTGATTACTAAGTAACCAAATGGAAACTATTGCTTTCAAAGTGTGGAAGTCTCAAAATGTAATGATTACACTTAAAGACATATTGTTAACTGGCAAATATAACATCAAATTAACAAAAATCTCTTACCTCTTAATATCTCAAGTTTGGCTATCTCCAGAGTATAAATCTGCTGTTAACATATAGATGAACACTGTGCAGCTCTCAATCTAAATGGCACCATCTAATCTACTTCCATCAAATACTGGGATTACAAAATTCCATTGCCTGATACTAGTCTAAAGCCATCTGTGCATCAATCTGATTCAAATCAGATTAGACAGGTGTAAGTACTGACAAAGTCAAATCCTCATTCAATTTTTATCTCAAGGAAACTGATTATACCTTCCCTGATCTGGGAGCTTTGTGGGTTTCACATATGGAAGGTGATGGCTATAGATGCAAAGAGTGTCCTTTGGCCTAACACCTGTGTTGGGAACCTGTGAACGAAGGGAAACGTGGCACTGGTGTCGTTCAACACTGAGGGTACACGTTCATTGCTGACGTCCTTTGACAGAACCTTCCAAACCCACGATCTCTACCACCGAGAAGGGAAGGGCAGTAGACACAGGGGAACACCACCACCTGGAAGTTTCCCTCCAAGCTACACATCATCCTAACTTGGAACTATTTCGCCATTCATCACTGCCGCTAGCTCAAAATTTTGGAACTTCCTTCCTAACAGCACTCTGGGTCTACCCACACCCCATAGACTGCAGCAGCTCAAGAAAGCACTCACCGCCACCTTCTCTGAGGCAAACAAGGATGAACATTAAATGCTGGCCTAGCCAGCGACATCCACATTCTGTGAAATAATTTTATAAATTCAGTATTTGAATGTAAATGAGACATTCGGTTGCCAGTTTTCCTGGAGTCTTGTTTGGGAGTCTTCTGGAATGGAAAATGAATCTTCGGGCACTCCAGCTAGCAACCCAGGAGAAAAGTAGAGCTTCTTTGAACCTGTACATTCTCTTGACTGATGGTCTTGTGGTTCTCTAAGCTACTAACGTGTCAGAGACAAAAAAAGATAGATAAAATCACTCCAATTCAGAGGGTTCAAACCCTCTTAGGTTACACGCAACAACCTTTACAAATGGCAGTAAAGTGTCATGTGATTAGATATCATGTGATCCCCAAGATTACTTTCAATGAGTGCCAGGCACTGACTGTGCACATTTGGTTGTGAATGTGATAGCACCAAATGCCTAAATATGAATGGTACAATGATGGTTCTAAATAATGAATGCACACACTGGAATGGCAAATTGATGGGGCTTACCAAATAATTTTAAGCTAGCAACTGAAAAAATCTATATACTGAGATAACAAATGCAGTGTGGATTAACCTAATGTGAACTGAATGTGGAAATGGAGCCAGTATGTTCACTATACACTTTTCTTTGAACCGACTTCTTCCCATTCATGTATATTGACATGTAAAAAGGAATTGTTTGTTTCTGTAACATCCACTAATGTCCTGAGATTTGTATAGATCAATAAAAGCAATACAACACCCATAATTTAGTTTTATTGACATTATTGCCATTTTTCTAACTGCAGTTCCTGGCCCTGGGAAGATGAGACGAGGCATCGTTACTCCACTTGCAGAGAGAGTCAATGCAGAAGAAGATTTTGTGAAAGAATGAAGATTCCTGATGAATGAGGCTCACATTTCTCCGCTTTATTAGCCCTATGTAGTGAAGCATAAAATACACATGGAGTGCAAAAAAGAATAGCTAAAACAGGAAGGCAAGTGTTACAAGTGATAAAGTTGAACAAATTAAGCTAGTGATTTGAAGTTTTAGATTAAAACCTAACAAGATGCTCCTGTTTCACAAGTAATGAATATTCCATGAACAGCAAGGGAGTGCAGTCTGCTGTTTGATGTCACTGACATTGAAAATTTAGGAGAACAGAAATTTCATCATTTTTCATTTGTATGCAAATTTGCCTGTTACACAAATTAACCCTTGAACCCCATGTCACTTCTCATCTGGAGGAATTTACTTGCAAGCATCACACAGTGAAGTCTTGTTACGAATGCAGGGTCATCAGGGCTTCCCTGTGCAAAGGAGGGCCAAAGTCACAAAGCCAGGCTTTGTTTACCCTCATTATTTGTGGATAAAAGAGTAATTGCAACAGTGGCATGTTGTAAAATGCACATCTGCAATGCTGACTCCTGTGTACCAGTGTAATTGGAATGCAAAATGCAACTGTACCTCGTTCAATGGCATGTTTAGTGCTAATCACTTCCACTAGCTTTAAGGTGAAACATCAGGACAATATACAAATCCTATTACTCTTCCTTTCAGCTATGAAGTCTTCAACTTTGAGAGTCTTTGTTATTTATCACCTTAGACAAATGCCACTATCTGCATGAGAAGGCCGGAATAGGCTGATTGAGCTTTTCTAATTGATGTGGATTTAATTATGCTAATTTGGCCAGCTGTAAAGCGTTTTCAGTTTGTGCATAATGTGACCAGCAAATACAGGTGTCCTTTCACTAGAGGCGCTTAATGTTTAACCTCATCATTTTTACTGGCGAGAGGGATTCAATGCAGAGGTTACGAAGCACAAAGTTTGGTGCGTGTATGGGTCTTTATAGTGTGTGTGTGAGACCAATAGCAATGAAATTGTAGTCAGTCGCATTGTATAACCCATACAATGCTTCTCTAAAAACATTCTGAAACTGTTTTTCTTTTTTGCTCAAAGTGGAAAATACAACAGCAACCCTGAGGCCTATAGCTCGTCAATTCAGATATGAGCAGTAAATAGGACAAGATTAACACTATCAATATATGTAGGTTTGACAGTAGAGGGCATTCTGTTGGTTCCATTTAACCCATTTCAGAGTGAGAGAGCTATTTAAATATCAGTATTGAAAAATTCAACCTAATCACAAAAAAATCATTGCAACTTTAATAATTATGGCACTTTCTATACTCTGTTAAATTGTCCTTCATAACAAAAGGCATACATATCTCAGAGGCAAAAAGTCACGCAATATTGTAGGAGTTAACTGTGAGATTGTGTTCACTGAGAAGCCATTATGACATGAGTTTCAGAAACGTGGACTTAAAAGTTCATTTTAATGTGCTAGTTAAGCAAGTTTTAAAAATGAAATGCAGGTTTCATCTGTGCTTCATTTACAGAATGTGACAAAAATGCCAATTTTTATTGCTTGCACATTACAGCACTGAAAGGCATGACTATTTTCTTGCTTGCAAGCAACAGACCTTGGTGCATGCTCCTGTGCCTTAAGGTCTCCTCTGTTCATACAGGATAATGCTTAGCATCAGCAAAGTGGACGGAGGTAGATTTAAGTGCATCATAATTTTATATTCCACAGTGCAATTTTATCAGGAGTGTTTCCATGCAAACGTATGAGTAAAACGGCAATGTTGGTCAGCAGAAATATCTTGCTTCACATGCCTGAGAGAGGGGCTCTGAAGGATGTTGTGATCTTAATAGTTTACATTTTAATACATGAAATATTTAAAATTTATTAGAAGAGAAAGATAAATGTGTACAAAACAGATAAAATATTCTCGGTGCCGTCTAATTCTGTAAGAAGCAACAATTTGACAATGGAAAAAGGTACAAATTTGTATTTAACCACGAAACATAGTCGTGCACTGGCTTAACCATGTTGCTGTCCATAAATCTAATGATGTCAATATTTTACGTTAGCAAATTTTCACAAAAAAAATCAGGTAAGAACCACCAGCATCTGATGCCAGACCTCCAAGTGATGAACAGCAAGGTGATAGAAGCAATAGGACACAATTAATTCCCTTGTTGTAGAGCTTAGGACATACACATTCTTGCAAAGGTGGGGTCGCATCACAGTATTCTTCAAGAAAATAGTTACAAGGGGTGACAATTTTCAATTTGAGGCCTGTGCAGAAAACTGGCAATTGCAAGAAAACCATCCAACATGCACTGCATCCCACATTCTGTTCCATTAGCATCGGTGGCTAGGAAAATGGTTCAGGTCCATGGGAGACCAAACCACAACTACCAGTTTCCCACCCACTCCCAGAATTAAGATTATGACGCAATTTACTTTTTCACAGAATCACAGGATCTCTACAGAAGGAGGCCATTCGATCCATTGAGCCCGCACCGTCAACAACCTCATCCAGGTTCTATCCCTGTAACCTCACATATTTACCCTGCTAATCCCCCTGACACTAAAGGGCGATTTAGCAGGGCCAATCAACCTAACCTGCACATCTTTAGACTGTGGAGGAAACCAGAGCACCCAGAGGAAACCCACAGGGGGAACATGCAAACACCACACAGTCACCCAAGGCCAGAATTGAACCCGGGTCCCTGGCACTATGAGGCAGCAGTGCTAACTACTGTGCCACCGTGCCACCCATGTGTTTCCTGCAAATATATTTATTATTTTTATAATGTGTTTTCTCTCCTCTTTCCGTGGTTTATTAAACTGTGGTTGGGAGGGATGTAGAGACTAGGATGGGTGATCCTCTTTCCAGCTCGTGGTGCTACATACTGTGGGTAAATGACTTGTTTCCACTCAGTCCTTTACTGATAACACTGAAATTAGGACTCAGTGGCATTTTAGATCTAGTCCTTTTTGAATCTTTAAAGGTAGCAATCATAAGGCGGATCTGCTGATAGGTTTAGATAAAGAGGGGTGAGAGGAGGATCATGTGGAGCATAAATCAGTTGGGCCGAATGGCCTGGTTCTGCGTTGTAAATTCTATATATCCTCTCAACCTTTAGACAATTATTTTTCAAGACTTTTAATGCTATAATACTAAAATGACATGACTGGGGAACAGTATAACTCAGGTCTGCTGGGTGAAAATAATGTTATGCAGACACCTGTTTCAGATTGATAGATATAGTTTAACCAGTCCCCTGCTGATGTTACAGCATACGATTACATTGGACATACGGCACTGGGAAAGTTGGCCCAACTAGTCCATGCTGGTATTTATGCTCCACTTGAGCCTCCTCCCTCTTTCCTCATCTAAATCTATCATCATAACCCTCTATTCCCTTCTCACTCATATGTTTGTCTAGCTTCCACTTAAATTTATCTATATAGTTTGGTTTAACCACTCCCTGTGGTAGCCCCTTCTACAATCTCATCACTCTTTGGGTAAAGATGTTTCTTCTGAATTCCCTATTAGATTTCTTGGTGACTATCTCATATTGATGGCCTTACAAGACATAACATTCTCTCCATATCCACTTTATCAAAACCTTACATAATTTTAAATATCTCTATTAGGTTATCCCTCTGAGAAAAGAGACCCAGCATGTCAATGCTTTTCTGATATGTATAGCCATGCATTTCTGGTATCATCCTTGTAAATATTCACTGCACTCTCTCCTGTGCCTCTACATCCTTTTTATAACGTGCTGACCAGAACTGCAAGCAATACTCTAGTGTGGTCTAACCAATGGATTATACAGGTTAGGCAAAACATCGCTATGTTTCAATTCTATACCCAAAATATACTTTATTCATAAAATTTATTTAAGTACATTATATAACTATTCAAATTTGACAAATCATGAAGTACAATACAAGGTGCCTCACTATATCTGCTACTATTGGTTATATTTACATTTACATTTCACGTTCTTTCCGAGGGGTTTTTCATGGTTTCCAGCCCCTCTGTATAACAATGGCAAGAAGCTCTTAAGACAGTAGCCTATCCCCATTGAGCCTTTGCAGCGGCTGCCTCCCAGCTTTAGTACATAACTCAATGTATATTCCTGCACTTGGAAAATGTGCTAATCTGTAACACTCAGTCATCATCAGCTCTTTGCACTGGAAAACCAGCATGTTTCAGTTAGACCAAAGAGAACCTTTCACTAAGTTGATGACCCTCCAGCAGCAATTGATGTTTTTCGCCCTTGGAAACCCAAAGTTGTGTGTTGTGAAGCTGCTCGAGATGAACCTGAACAAATTCCACTGCATCTCTTTCTAGATCCGTTTTGCAAAGGCTCATTCCAGAAGGAAGTAGGTGATGTTCTCTCGCCCACAGCAGCTGCCTTGAGGAGAACACGCAGAGGCAGTGAAACTTTGAACATGGAAGAAGAATTTGATGGGGAAGACCCTTCTCAGCACCAGCCAAGAGATAAACAGTCTTGCTAACATGTGGCACAACATTAAGTGATTGGTCTATTTGTATACCAAAAATCCCTTTGATCTTCTTCCTACCTGGTGCACTTTCCAAATAATAAAGTGAACTCCTTACTCTTTCTACCAAAATGTACTTACTACCTCGTATTTTTGTGTGTGGAAATAATTTGCCTATTATTTGTCCTTTCCACAAATTTATATCTGCCCTGCAATTTACTGCAGTCCTCCTCAGTATTGGCTACAGCCCCACCCTGTCAATTTGGCATCATCCGCAAATTTAGAAAGTGGCTTTTTGATTCCAAAGTCCAAATCTTTAACGCAAATTATGAACAGCGGTAGTCTCAGCACTGATTCTTGTCGAAAGCCATTTCCTACCTTCTGTCACACTGAATAACTACCCTTTAATCCCACTCTCCGCTTTCTGTCTTGAAGCCAGCTAGCAATCCATTCTGCCACTTGTCCCCTAGCTCCACATTCTCTGACCTTATTTATTAGTTTATGCTGGGCCACCTTATCAAAGGCCATTTGAGATTCCAGATGAATTACATCCTGTCTACCATCTTCTATTCTGTTACCTCCTCAAAAAAAATCAATAATGGGCTAAATAGAACACAAGGGTGGTAAAGTTTGTTGTAGTTTAACCTTCAAAGATGACTGTTGACGACATTCCCTCCAATTCCAGAGTGTTTCTACTGAAAGTGCCATCAGTCCACATCACTTAAGCACAAATATTCAGAAAAAGATGAAAACAAAATTGATTTCAGGACTAACCAAGCATCCTGTCACTGATTTTTGGAATGTTGTGATTATTGGACTTCCACTTATAATGAACGTATAAATCTTACTTTGTCTATGCATTTAATTTTTTATACCAGTGAAAGGGCAGTTTTAATGCTTGTCTCTTTCTAGCTCTGAAGCCAATGAGATACCGCTGAAATGCAAATTTGTGGTCTATGAGAACAGTGAAAAGAGGGGGGGGTCGCTTTTAAAGAAAATCTATTATTTCCAGACCCTGGATTGTTTCCTCTCATCTTTTACTTTTTTTTGCCCGACATGGCATATGTGCTTTCATTGGTGAAGTGAATGGAATGATCTTCGGCACACTTTTTGAAACTGGCTATCCATATTGTTGTGTTACCAGCTGACAGGAGGAATGCTTGTTGTCGAGTGATTGAGCTATATCAGCTCTTCCTGCTTATTAGGTGGAATTCTTTGCTATCCAAGGACCTTTACTATCAGAGTCAATTCACTCCAATAACAAGCCTGTCACTTGCCTCTTCAAGCAGTGGAAGCCAAACTAAGAACCCTAAACCTCAAAAACAAATGCCCCAATTATTAACAGACAGTAGGATTGTGTGGAGCAGCCTTAAAATATATTGTGAGGAGTAGAGTATGTAAATATATAAAACACTAGTCAAATCTGAAAGAACAAATGTTTTCTTATTCTCTTTAATGCGACCAATAGGCAGATTTTCTTTGTTATTTTTCTCCTTTTGCTTAATGATTACAAAACTTTTGGTTCGATTTTTTTTTGTAACAAATCTTGAATGTTGGTAAACTTTTTTATCGGATGGTTATGCATAAGATCCCGCTACAATGTGCTGGCATGGAAATAAACCAATACACAAAAGGTCCTTATGTAAATTTAAACAAAACTAAAAATTCAGTTGGAGGGGCTAGGGGGGTAGGGGTGAAAGCTCCTTGTCAATGTGATTTGTAACACAGCACAGTAGGGGATGATGCATGCAATGAAAGTTTAGGAGTCATTCAGTGAGTTTCTATGTATCTAATGTCTGAAGGTATTAAGGTAGACCAGTGTGTTAAGATGACCCCCTGCTCCTCAGCTCTAAACACAGATAGCAGGAAATGAGGTGTATGGATTTCTTTCTTCCTGGTTATTTATTTCCAGGGGAATATAACTCACATAGAAAGCAC